>NC_080177.1:75341785-76821785 GCF_950295315.1 Erinaceus europaeus
TTTAAGAATTAAGCTGGGAGTTGGGCGGTAGTGCAGCGGGTTAAGTGCACTTGGTGCAAAGCGCAAGGATCGCCTTGAGGCGGTTCGAGCCCCCAGCTCCCCACCTGCAGGGGAGTCACTTCACAGGCAATGAAGCAGGTCTGCAGGTGTCTGTCTTTCTCTCCCCCTCTCTGTCTTCCCCATATTTCTCCATTTCTCTCTGTCCTATCTAACAACGACGACATCAATAACAACTACAACAATAATAAAAAGGTCAACAAAAGGGAAAATAAATATAAAAATATTTGAAAAAAGAAGAATTAAGCTACAGTTGGTATTTAAGTGTGTTTTTAAATTAATTTATTTCTTCTTCTCCTCCTCTTCCTTCTTCCTCCTCTTTTGCTTCTTCCTCCTCTTCTTTCTCCTCTCCCTTCCTCTTTCTCCTCCTCCTTTATCTTTTTTGTCATCTCTGGGACCCCGTGACTCTAGGCTCATTTGTTCAGACTGAGATACAGAGAGAGAAGGGAAGAAACCATGGAGTGTGAGCTCAGACAGGCTGGGATGCAGAGGTTACACAGGCTGCTTTGTTAAATAGGAATATATATGGGTTCTAGCACAGACTCCTCCTCTTATCCCCCTTTTTCTCTCTGTCTCCATCTCCCCCCCACCCCCCGCCGTTTCTGTCTGAAATCAAAAAGAAAAATATCAGACCTCTAGGAGCAGTAGACTCAATCATGACCCAGTAGGCCATTACAAAATAAAAAGTGCTGGTTTGATAAATTACATTGATAACCTCACTTCATCTTTTACTGGAGATGGAGGAGGAGGAAAGGAAGGAAGGAAGGGAGGGAGGGAGGGAGGGAGGGAGGGAGGGAGGGACACTCCACCCTTCCCCCACCATTTGTGAAACTCTGGTGCCATGCATCATGCTTCCATTTGATAACAGGGACTCAAACCTGGGTCTTTGCCGATGTTAACGTACGCCATCTACCTGACGAGCTATCTATCTCCTGTTTCCTTTCACTGCATCTTTAAACTCCCTGAACATAGCATTTAAAAAAAATTTTTTTTAAAATATTTATTTTATTTATTTATTCCCTTTTGTTGCCCTTGTTGTTTTATTGTTGTAGTTATTATTGTTGTTGTCGTTGTTGGATAGGACAGAGAGAAATGGAGAGAGAAGGGGAAGACAGAGAGGGGGAGAGAAAGACAGACACCTGCAGACCTGCTTCACCGCCTGATAGGACAGAGAGAAATGGAGAGAGAAGGGGAAGACAGAGAGGGGGAGAGAAAGACAGACACCTGCAGACCTGCTTCACCGCCTGTGAAGTGACTCCCCTGCAGGTGGGGAGCCGGGGTTCGAACCGGGATCCTTATGCCGGTCCTTGTGCTTTGCGCCACCTGCGCTTAACCCGCTGCGCTACAGCCCAACTCCCGAACATAGCATTTTTTAAAGCAAGGGGATAGTAAAGATGGGCCACTGTGGCAAGTCGATTCTTGCTAAAAGAAAATGATAATGCTTCCTTCCTCTTGAGTGTGTGACTTCTGCCCCCTTCCACTTTTTTCTGTGAGTCTTATCAGTCTTTTGGTGTCTTCCTCTTCATATTTTCCACCTCCTCTCCTCCCATTTCCCCTCCTCTCCCTCCCTCGTCTTTATTTTATTTTTTAAATTTTGTCTCCAGGGGTATGGCTGGGCCTCAGTGCCTGCCCTGCTCCTGGTGGCCATCTTTTTTCTGTTGTTGTCGTTGCTGCTGCTGTTGGACAGGACAGAGAAATTAAGAAGGGAGAGGAAGACAGAGAGGGGGAGAGAAAGACAGACACTTGCAGACTTGCTTCAACCGCTTGTGAGGCAACCCCCACTGCAGGTGGGGAACCGGGGCTTGAACCGAGATCCTTGTGCTGGTCCCTGTGCTTCTCACTACGTGCACTACCACCTGGTCCCCTGGTGTCTCCTTGACAGGACTCTCGATTCTGATGCTGCAGAGCACGACTTAAGGATTTGATTTGATCTGATCACTTAATGATTTATGTAAGCTCCTGACACTAACTTTCTTGCCTTGGAAATTAGCACAGTGGAAGGAGGGTGAATCAAAGATGTGAATAGTATGGAACCAGCTTCTATAGCTTCTTGTAAACCAGTTGGACAGAGGGATTTTCCTTTTTGAGTTGGAAAGGAACTGACAGTGAAAAAAGTCACCTCAGTGGGTCAGCTAAGATCACATCACCGATCTCTGGGAACTAGAGGCTAGGAGTAGGGAGTGTGAGCCAGTGGGAATTGTGGTCTGCCCTCACCCTGCTTATCTGCAGTAAGTACTTGGTGACAAGTACTGTACACATTTAGTTACTACTTTTCTAGTCCGTGTTAAGGAAGTTTTGCCTTCAGTTCTAAATATTTAATCCGCTCTCTCTTCCTCCCTCGATCACGACATGCATCATTATTATTATTTATGTACACACATAATGCCCGAGCAATCAGAATCGAATCATATTCTCTCTTTTTGGTAGGGTGGGTCAAATGAATGCTAAATTTGTCTTGTATGAACATAAACAACCTAGAAGCAAGATTATTTATCTTTTACCTTTTTTTTTTTTTTAAATCCTCCATATAGCTCCACACAATTCTTTGGACTCTAAATAAATATTTGTCAAACGATGTAAATAAAAATACCCTCGCTCTTGGGAACCTGGGTTTTTATTATCGAAATATTTATTTATGTTATTACGTCCTGTGTGAGATGAGGTGGCTTGAAGGGTTTTCTTATGAACTGCAGTGAAATTTTCTTATTCCCACTTTCTGATGCATTCAAGAACAACTTGGACAATTGGAATTTAGTTTGGACAAGAGCTAACGGAAAACTTCCTATTAGTGCTTCTTTGTGGACATTAGCCAGTCAGTCATTTTCACTAAGGAAGGTGGGTATATACCGTCTAGATTATAAACATAGATTAGTGATTTTATTTATAGATTGATATACTGAAGGTGCTTAGCGGATTTTCCTTTATTGCTTTTATTTTTTTTTTCTTTGTAGTGATAAAATGTAGGTGCAATGTTTTGAATTAGCCCTTCCCTTTGTTTTGCTATATCTTCTTTTTTTTATTATTTTATTTTATTTTTATTTAAGAAAGGATTAATTAACAAAACCATAGGGTAGGAGGGGTACAACTCCACACAATTCCCACCGCCCAATCTCCATATCCCACCCCCTCCCCCGATAGCTTTCCCATTCTCTATCCCTCTGGGAGCATGGACCCAGGGTCATTGAGGGTTGCAGAAGGTAGAAGGTCTGGCTTCTGTAATTGCTTCCTCGCTGAACATGGGCGTTGACTGGTCGGTCCACACTCCCAGTCTGCCTCTCTCTTTCCCTAGTAGGATGGGTCTCTGGGGAAGCTGAGCTCCAGGACACATTGGTGGTGTCTTCAATCCAGGGAAGTCTGGCTGGCATCCTGATGACACCTGGAACCTGGTGACTGAAAAGAGAGTTAACATACAAAGCCAAACAAATTGTTGAGCAATCATGGACCCAAAGCTTGGAAAAGTGGAGAGGAAGTATTAGGGAGGTACTCACTGCAAACTCTAGTATACTTCTGCTTTCTTACTTTGGTGCCATACTCCAAACTCAGTCAATTTCTGCTTTGCGTTTCTACTTCTTCTTCCTTTTATTTTTATTTTTTTTTACATGCATAACATTCCCCAGATTCCCATTTAGCAATACAACCCCCACTATTTCATTCATCATTTTTCATGGACCTGTATTCTCCCCACCCACCCACCCACCCCAGAGTCTTTTACTTTGGTGTAATACTCCAATTCCATTTTAGGTTCGACTTGTATTTTCTTTTCTAATCTTGTTTTTCAACTTCGGCCTGAGAGTGAGATCATCCCATATTCATCCTTCTGTTTCTGACTTATTTCACTCAACATGATTTTTTCAAGGTCCATCCAAGATCGGCTGAAAACGGTGAAGTCACCATTTTTTACAGCTGAGTAGTATTCCATTGTGTATATATACCACAACTTGCTCAGCCACTCATCTGTTGTTGGACACCTGGGTTGCTTCCAGGTTTTGGCTATTACAAATTGTGCTGCCAAGAACATATGTGTACACAGATCTTTTTGGATGGATGTGTTGGGTTCCTTAGGATATATCCCCAGGAGGGGAATTGCAGGGTCATAGGGTAGGTCCATTTCTAGCCTTCTGAGAGTTCTCCAGACTGTTCTCCACAGAGGTTGGACCAATTGACATTCCCACCAGCAGTGCAGGAGGGTTCCTTTGACCCCACATCCTCTCCAGCATTTGCTGCTGTTACCTTTTCTGATGTGTGACATTCTCACAGGAGTGAAGTGATATCTCATTGTTGTCTTGATTTGCATTTCTCTGACAATCAGAGACTTGGAGCATTTTTTCATGTGTTTCTTGGCCTTTTGGATCTCTTCTGTGGTGAATATTCTGTCCAATTCCTCCCCCCATTTTTGGATGGGGTTATTTGTTGTCTTGTTGTTGAGTCTGGTAAGCTCTTTATATATGTTGGTTATTAAACTCTTATCTGATGTATGGCATGTAAAGATCTTCTCCCATTCTGTGAGGGGTCTCTTGATTTGGGTAGTGGTTTCTTTTGCTGTGAAGAAGCTTTTTAATTTGATGTAGTCCCATAGGTTTATACTTGCCTTAGTCTTCCTTGTAATTGGATTCGTTTCATTGAAATGCTTTAAAATTTATGTGGAAAAAAGTTCTTCCAATATTTTCCTCTAAGTATCTGATAGTTTCTGGTCTAACATCCAAGTCCTTGATCCACTTGGAATTTACTTTTGTATTTGGTGAAATACAGTGATTCAGCTTCATTCTTCTGCATGTTTCAACCCATTGTTTCCAACACCATTTGTTGAAGAGACTCTGCTTTCCCCATGTAATAGTCTGGGCCCCTTTGTCAAAGATTAGATGTCCATAGGTGTGGGGCCTCATTTCTGGGCTCTCAATTCTATTCCACTGGTCAGTGTGTCTGTTCATGTTCCAGTACCAAGCAGTTTTGATGACAATGGCCCTATAATATAGTTTGAGATCTGGCAGTGTTGTTTTCGCCGGGCTGGCTTCACGGGCGGGTAACAGACGACCAGGAACTCATGGCTGGGTTGTAGGCAGTATCTCTTTATTCATGCAGGACGCAGCACAATCTAAGACGAGCTAAGCTAAACTCAAGGTAAAGTACTCTAAAACTCACAATGCTGTCTTTATATATACTTGCCAAGTAGGGTGGAAACAGGATGTGACATAGAGAGGGTGGAGAGAAAAGTGACTGGTGAAAATCAGAGTGTGACAAAGAAGGGGCAGAGCAGGCGAGAATCCTATCACTGAACCACGGTGCCCTGGAGGGAGGGTGGAACTTGTTAACAGTGGTTATGTAAATAGAATAGTGTTAAGCAGGGGGGATTTAAACCAAATGAAACAGAAGGGGTCTCATGCATACCAACAATATCCATTCATATATACATAAACACAAGGCAGTGGTAGAATATACCAACAATTCCCCCTTTCTTTTTAACTAATGGCCATTGTGGGGTGAACAGAAACCTATATCGTACAGGCATTTTCAAACGAACTGGCATAAGACATGGAAAACAAAATAGGTGAGCAGCAATAACCAGCGTGATGCCAAGGGGAGCTTTTCTTGCCTCAAAGGGCAAGGCCTAGCAGGCGAAAGGGCATTTCTTGCCTCTGGGAACGCTTCATGCCTCTGGGGGCATCTCTTGCCTCAAAGGGCGTTTCCTGCCTCTGTGGGCATCTCTTGCCTCTTGGGGCGCTTCATGCCTCTGTGGGCATAACCTAATAAGGAGGGGGAGTTTTCTGCCTCTGGGACAGAGCCTGCAGGTGAGGGGACATGGTCTATAAAGTCTCAAGGCAATTGGCTGAAGTTAGTCTTTGAGAAACACAGCAGTGTGTACCAGTAAGTCCGATGGAGGTGTCAGTCCAAAGTAGCTGACCACAGAAGAAAATGCCAAGGGATGAAACGCTGTACGTCTGTCTCAATGGGGAATGTCGGCAACCTGAATTCTGCTTTTCTGTAGAGAGTGATCTTTGGAGTCTGTGAATCTGTTTCTTCAGGTCGTGCCAGGTCTCATCATTGGTTTCCGGGGGCGATGTCAGAGAACCGGATCCAAATGGATTTCCAGGAATTCCATTTGAGTAGATGCTTTTTCATGTGAAGACTTTGACAGCTGAAATTCACTTACTTGTCAAACAAAACTTGTAGCAGATTAGAAGTTTACTATAATTGATAACTCCATTATAATTGGAAGTCCTTTCTAGTATGATTTTAAGGTTATTTAAACAGTTTAAACTCAATAAAATGTGGAAAGGTAAACAGAAGAACCAGTTAAAAGCCTCAGGCATGAGAATAATTAACATAATCATTGCACTATCTGCCCCACCCATAACTCATACAGTTTTCAGGATTAAACGTTTCAGATTCATGTCAAGACATAAAAGAGAAATCATAGTAGGGAAAAAACAATTTTTTGGATTGTTTCTGGATGTCTCTAGAAATCATGGCTGCGTCCAGCATTTTATTTTTTTTAAGTCAATGTCAAGCAAAAATTCAGTCATTCAAATCATTCTCTTATGAAACGCAACTTGAACCAGATTATCAAGATCTCACCATGTAGGATTAAGAATCCCTGGAGGGCGACCTAGTCCAAAAAGGTCCTCAAAATTCCATTTAGGGTGCTTCTGACTGTTCCTGCTGGATTGCTTCAGGCACCCATTTTTAAAAGTGTCTTCCCATCAAAGAAAGAATCCAATCAGGAGAGTAGAACTAACCACGTGTCTCCATACTTGGGAACTTCCAGGGTACTCGAGAATGTTCTTCAAATTAGAGTAGTCCTTCTCCATGGGAAATATTCGAGAAGAAGTCCAGAAAGTCCCAGGGGAAATCCCCATGCATATCCCAAGGTCTACGATCAAGGTCATAAAGAACCAAATTGTGGCCCGGAGCAAAATGTAGTCCTTTTCCTCAGGAAACATGAGAGAGGGAATCCAGAAAGTCCAAGGAGAAATCTCAGTGCATCTCCCAGGCTCTATGATCCTGGTCATAAGAAACCAAAGTTCCCGGTCAGGGAACCGAAGTGTGGCCCAGAGTAAAATGTTCCAGAGACAGAGTAACTGTCTCATAATGAAACAGTAGAGGCTTTGGCAAACCTCTTCGTAAGTAGAAGAGATGACCATAGTGCATAGGTAGGCAAAGTCTTCACTTATCTGGGAGTTGCGCAGGTCTGGTCCCACGTTGTGGCGCCATATGTTGTTTTCACCGGGCTGGCTTCACGGGCGGGTAACAGACGACCAGGAACTCATGGCTGGGTTGTAGGCAGTATCTCTTTATTCATGCAGGACGCAGCACAATCTAAGACGAGCTAAGCTAAACTCAAGGTAAAGTACTCAAACTCACAATGCTGTCTTTATATATACTTGCCAAGTAGGGTGGAAACAGGATGTGACATAGAGAGGGTGGAGAGAAAAGTGACTGGTGAAAATCAGAGTGTGACAAAGAAGGGGCAGAGCAGGCGAGAATCCTATCACTGAACCACGGTGCCCTGGAGGGAGGGTGGAACTTGTTAACAGTGGTTATGTAAATAGAATAGTGTTAAGCAGGGGGGATTTAAACCAAATGAAACAGAAGGGGTCTCATGCATACCAACAATATCCATTCATATATACATAAACACAAGGCAGTGGTAGAATATACCAACATGGCAGTGTGATGCCTCCGGTTCTGTTCTTTTTTCTCAAGATTGTTTTGGCAATTCTAGGTCTTTTCTGGTTCCAGATAAACATTTGTAGCATTTGTTCTATTCTCCTAAAAAATGTGCTTGGGATCTTGATGGGGATAGCATTAAATTTGTAGATGGCTCTGGGTAATATATTCATTTTGATGATGTTAATTCTTCCAACCCATGAGCATGGAATATCTTTCCACTTCTTTGTGTCTTTTTCAATTTCTTTGAGTAGTGACTCATAATTTTCAGTATACAAGTCTTTCACTTCTTTGGTTAGGTTTATTCCTAGATATTTTATTGTTTTTGTTGCTATAGAAAAAGGAACTGATTTCTGGATTTCAATTTCTTCTAACTTAGTGTTTGCATAGAGGAATGCCACTGACTTTTGAATGTTAATTTTATAGCCTGACACATTACTGTATTGCCTGATGATTTCCAAAAGCTTCTTGCTAGATTCCTTAGGTTTTTCCATGTATACTATCATGTCATCTGCAAATAAGGAGAGTTTGACTTCTTCTCTTCCAATCTGTATTCCTTTAATTCCTTGCTCCTGCCTGATTGCTATGGCAAGAACTTCCAACACTATGTTGAATAGTAATGGTGATAGTGGGCAGCCCTGTCTAGTACCTGATCTGAGTGGAAATGCTTCCAGTTTTTCACCATTGAGTATGATGTTGGCTGTAGGTTTGCTATATATAGACTCCACTATCTTCAGGAATTTTCCATCTATTCCTATTTTTTGTAGTGTTTTGATCATAAAGGGATGTTGTATTTTGTCAAAGGCTTTCTCTACATCTATTGATATGACCATGTGGTTTTTGGTCTTGCTTTTGTTGATGTGGTGGATCACATTGATTGATTTACGTATATTAAACCAACCTTGCATGCCTGGGATAAACCCCACTTGGTCATGATTAACAATTTTTTTGATATACTGCTGTATCCGGTTGGCTAGAATTTTGTTCAATATTTTCGCATCTATGTTCATTAGAGATATTGGTCTGTAGTTTTCTTTTTTGGTTGTGTCCCTGTCTGCTTTTGGTATCAGGGTGATGTTGGCTTCATAGAAGCTGGCAGGGAGTATTCCAGTGTCTTCAATCTTCTGGAAGACTTTTAAAAGTAGAGGTATTAGTTCTTCTTTGAAAGTTTTGTAGAATTCATTTGTAAAACCATCTGGTCCAGGACTTTTATTTTTGGGAAGATTTTTGATAACTGTTTCAATTTCATTAGCTATGATGGGCCTGTTCATGTTATCCACTTCCTCTTTACTTAGTTTTGGAAGTTGGTAGGTATCTAGGAAATCATTCATTTCTTCCAGGTTCTCTAGCTTGGTGGCATATAGTTGTTCATAGAAGCCTCGCATGATATGTTGAATTTCTGCAGTGTCTGTTGTGATTTCTCCTCTTTCATTTACTATCCGATTTATTTGGGTCTTCTCCTTTTTTTGTTTTGTGAGTCTGGCTAAAGGTTTGTCGATTTTGTTTACTCTTTCGAAGAACCAACATTTACTTTCATTGATCTTTTGTATGGTTTTCCTATTCTCAATGTTATTTATTTCTGCCTTAACTTTAGTAATTTCTGTCCTTCTGGTTGCTTTAGGATTCCTTTGTTGTTCTTCTTCTAGGTCTTTAAGATGTGCAATCAGGCTGTTTATTTGTGCCTTTTCTTGTTTCCTAATGTGTGCTTGTATAGCTATGAACTTCCCTCTTAGGACTGCTTTAGCTGTGTCCCAAATATTTTGATAGCTTGTGTCTTCATTTTCATTGAACTCTCGAAACATTTTGATTTCTTCCTTGATTTCCTCTTTGACCCAGAAGTTAAGAAGTGTACTGTTGAGCTTCCACATTTTGGCACTGTTTCTAATCTTTTGTTGATTGTTAAGTGTTAGTTTAATTCCACTGTGGTCTGAGAAGATGCTTGGGATGATTTCAGTGCTCTTGAATAGGCTGATGCTGTCTTTGTGGCCTAACATATAGTCTATCCTTGAGAATGATCCATGTGGATTTGAGTAAAATGTGTATTCCAGTTTCTTGGGATGAATGACTCTGAAAATGTCCAATAGTTCTAGTTTATCTATCTCTTCATTTAGCTCCCTTATGTCTTTATTGATTTTCTGCCTGGATGATCTGTCAAGTTGAGATAGTGGGGTGTTGAAGTCCCCTACTATGATTGTGTTACTGTTAATATATTGCTGTAGCTCTTTCAGTAGAAGTTTGATGTATTTAGATGGCTTCTCATTGGGTGCATAGATATTAATAATTGTTAAGTCCTCTTGATTGACTGATCCTCTGAGCAGTAAGTAGTGTCCATTCCTATCTTTTTTAATCTTATCTATTTTAAAGTCTATCATGTCAGATATGAGAATAGCTGTTCCTGCCCTTTTTTGTGGGCCATTGGCTTGAATGATAGTTTTCCATCCTTTCACTTTAAGTCTGTGTTTGTCTTGTTGCGTTAGGTGAGTTTCCTGTAGACAACATATTGTTGGGTTGTGTTTTCTGATCCATCTTCCTACTCTGTGTCTTTTAATAGGTGAATTCAGTCCATTGACATTTATTGATATCAAAGATTGAAGATATTTTAACGCCATTCTTGTAGAGTTTTAGAGTGTTTTGATATATGTTCTATTTGTGGTGGTCTGGTTGTTTATAGGAGACCTTTCAGAAATTCTTTCAAGGCAGGCTTGGTGATGGTTGCTTCCTTCAACTGTTGCTTGTCTGAGAAGGCTTTGATGCTTCCATCTAGTCTGAATGACAATCTAGCAGGATATAGTATTCTTGGCTGAAAGCCTTTCTCATTGAGCACTGGATAGATATCTTGCCATTCTCTTCTGGCCTGTAGTGTTTGTATGGAGAAGTCTGCTGCTAATCTTATGGGTTTTCCTTTGTAGGTGACTCTTTGTTTTTCTCTTGCAGCCTTGAGGATCCTTTCTTTATCCTTATTCCTTTCCAATCTAAGTATGACATGTCTTGGTGTCTTTAGGTCTGGGTTAATTCTGTTTGGGACCCTCTGGGCTTCTTGAATCTTTATGTCTTTGGTGTTGTCTAGACTAGAGAAATTTTCAGCTATTATGGCCTGGAGAATGCTTTCTTCCTCCCCTTCTCTTTCTTCCTCTGGTAAGCCAATAATGCGTATATTGTTTCTTTTGAAGTCATCCCATAGGACTCTGTTGTTGTTTTTAGCATCTCTTAATCTCTTTTTGAGATCTCTTACTTCTTTTTTAGTTGTCTCTAATTCATCCTCAATCTTGCTAATTCTGTCTTCAGCCTCATTGATTCTATTCTCTCTGCCCTCTACTGTTTTCTGGAGTTCATCTATTTTGTTGCCCTGCTCTGATACTGTTTTAGCTTGTTCAGTTAGTTACCTTCTTAGCTCAGCGATTTCAGCTTTCAGCTCTCTAACAACCATGAGATAATTAGAATTTTCTTCCATATTCTCATTTGTTGTTCCTGCATTTCTGATTACAATTTTTTCAAATTCTTTACTCACTCCTGTTATTATTTCCTTAGCTAATGTTTGGATGTTGAACTCGTTGTTTTGTGCTTCACCCTCTGGAGGACTTTTAGCTGGACTCTTGTCCTGGTTCGAGTCTCCAATATTTTTTCTTGTTGTTTTAACCATTTTATATAAGTTAACAGTTTTTTCAATCCCTGAGTTGGAGTTCAGTGGTGTAAAAGCCTTTTTTTTTTCCCCTGTAGGCTATGGGAGCCTGAGGGCTTTTAAACTATCAATAGGCTTCTTGGCTTAATCACTGACTCCTGACCAAGAGATAAAGCAGGGTGTGGCAGAGATACTCCAGTGGTTATGCAAAGAGACTTTCACAGCCCCTCAGCTATGCCACCGAGAGGCATAGGTCTTCTCCTGAGTTTCCCGGTCAGATCTCTGTACCCTGGTGTCCCTCCCTGTTGCTGCTCCAGACTCTGAGGGCAGTAGCAATGGAGACTCAGAGTTGTACTTGGTGAGTCTCTGGGGAGCCTCCTCCTCCCTTCAGCTGTCCCCTTGTTGTGGAGCAGACTGGAGGTGGTGTCTCCACTGACAAACTGTCGAACTAAGCAGCCACTTAATCTCTCCTTAGGCCCCTCTCTCCTCTCTGTCACCAGCCACGCGTGTTTGTACTCACGGGTGATTTACTGGGTTCCTGTGGTCATTCTAGTCCTGTCCTGTTTTGGTCCGGGTGGTCTCCTCTGGTATTCCTAGTTGATCCGGGAGAGGAGAGGAGAGGAGAGGAGAGGAGAGGAGAGGAGAGAAAGCGATCTGCTGCTCGTAGCTCCGCCTCCGGAAGTCCCCTTTATTGCTTTTAATGGGAGGCTTCTTTCTTTCTTTCTTTCTTTCTTTCTTTCTTTCTTTCTTTCTTTCTTTCTTTGTCTCCCCCCCCCCTCTCTCTTTCTTTCTTCTCTTTCTTTTTACCAGAGAACTCTTTAGCTCTGACTTATGGTGGCTGGGGTGAGGTGGGGTATTGAGCCTTTGGGGCCTCAGGCAAGAGAGTCTTTGCATAACCATTGTGTTATCTCCCCCACCATTTTTATTGATTAAAAAAAAGGTGGGGGGGGGTAGAAAGAAAAAAAAAGTCGCCTAATTCAGAGGTGACTAAAACTGATGAAGCATTGGATTTTTGCCTATGGGGTCCTGAGTTTGATCCCCAGCATCACATTATTAGACTGATGACCTCTCTCTCTCTCTCTTCCTCTTTCTTTCCCCCTCTCCCCAATTAGAAAGGAGGAAAGAAAAAGAAAAGAAGGAAATAAAGAACAAAGAACTGTGATCTTGACATAAATTCAGAATGCTCTCTTCCTTTAGTAAATTTTCTTTCTCTTTTTTTATTAGTGATTTAATAGTGGTTTTTACAAGACTATATGGGTTACAGTCCTACACCACACCTACCACTAAAGTTCTGTGCCCCCCCCCTCGTGATGACAACCACCATTGTCCTCAGTCACAGAGAGAAGTTTGGTTCCTTCTGTTCTTCTCGCCCTACCTCCAGCAAGTTCACGCGTCTCAATTCTTGAGATTCCACATATGAATGAAATCATATAGTAGCTATCTTTGACTGCTTGGCTGACTTCACTGAGCATAATCACTTCCAGTTCAATCTGTTTTGTCCTAAAAGAAATACTATATTCTTTTTTTTTTTAATTGCAGAGTAGTATTGTAAGGAGTATATATCCCATAATTTTTTCATCAAGTCATCTGTTGATGGGCATTTAGGTTCCTTCCACTCTTTGGCTGTTGTGAATAATGCACCTATGAACACTGAGGTGCACAAGGCTCTTTGAATTAGTGTTTTCATGTTCTGTAAATAAATGCCCAAAAGTGGTATTGCTGGGTCAGTAGGCACTGTAGCAGTGTCGCATAAGATGTGTCTTCTAAGTTTCTAATATGTGTAGTGAACTGTTGGAAGATAATATTTCCTGATTTAAGGAGCAATTACATGCAACAAATAAGGGTATGTTAAGTGCCTCCATATATATATATATATATTTTTTTTTTTCCCCCTTTTGTTGCCCCTGTTTTTTATTGTTGTTGTAGTTATTATTGTTGTTATTGATGTTGTTGCTGTTAGGACAGAGAGAAATGGAGAGAGGAGGGGAGACAGAGAGGGGGAGAGAAAGATAGACACCTGCAGACCTGCTTCACTGCCTGTGAAGCGACTCCCCTGCAGGTGGGGAGCTGGGGGCTTGAACCGGGATCCTTAAGCCTGTCCTTGTGCTTCACTCCACATGCACTTAACCTGCTGTGCTACTGTCCAACTCCCCCTAAATGTGTTGTTAAAGCAAATTCTTTTTCACTTATAAATATAGCAAGCAGATTGGCTACTAAAGTCTTTTTGTAATACCATCTGAACATGTTAGAAGTATATGTATTTTTCTGAATATTCAGGTTAACTACCCGTGTATTAATTTTAACTTTATTTTAATTAATTTTTTCTTTTTTTTAAATGATCTTTATTCGATAGAGACAGTCAGAAATCGAGAGGGGAGAGAGGAAAAGGGAGGAAGAGAGACAGACACCTGCAGCACTGCTTCACCACTCAGGAAGCAAGTTTTCCTCTTGTAGATGGGGACCGGAGACTTGAACCGGCGACCTCTAGTGCATTGTGACATGGGTACTCCACCAGGTGTGCCAACACCTGGTCCTTTTTAGTTAACTTTAAAGTGACTTTACATGCAGTGATGACGAATGATGGACCTATTGCTTGATTTAGAGACATCAAAATCAAAATGAATTTTCCAGGCTTCATGTCATCTGAGAAACCATGACACCTTTGTTTTTCTTCTATCCTCAGTAGTGTCTGGAATGTTTTAGTTTTATACATTTCTTTGGACTAAATTGAAGGAAAGAGACATAAGAACTTTCAGAGTTAATAGAGAGAGAGGGCACATAGTTATTTTCAGATGGTCGGTATTAAGCCATGAATTAGGGACCTGTGATTCCCCTTCACTCTTTCTTGGGTCCTCTTCCCAAGAACCCAGCTCTTCCCCAGTTTATTTCTCAGTGAGATGTGTAATTTTTCTAATGTTTATATTCAGATCTTCATTTCTCTATATAAACAATTCATATTTTACATAATAATTATACTTGATTGGATACATTGCTTTGCATTTGAAAATAGTCACTTCTCATCTGTTATTTCTGTCTCAACTAGGTTGTAACTTCTTGAGGAAAAGTCTGTAAACTTCTTGGAAATAGTATAGCGCTTGTATAGGGGACTTGGGACTTGCATGTAAGGGATCCCAGATTCCACCTCTGGTACTGCCATTATCCAGAACTCAGTAGTCCTCTGTTTTTTTTTTTTTTTTTTTTTAAAGTAAACTTCTTGAAAAAAATCAGCCTTATGGTTCTCTTACATTCTTAATTTTTTTAAATTATTATTTTATTTATTAGATAGAGACAGAGAAATCCAGAGGGAAAAGGAGAGAGAGAGAGAGAGAGAGAGAGAGAGAGAGACCTGCAGCCCTGCTCTACCACTTGTGAAGTTACCCCCTGCAAATGGGAGCCAGGGGTTTGAACCTGGATCCTTGAGCATTGTAACATGGACACTCAGCCAGGTGTGCCACCGTCCGGCCGCTTCTCTTACTCCCTTAGCCCTGAAGCACTGTGATGGTGTTAGGTCTGTTAGGACTTTGTGGGCAGTTAGCTACAGGTAGTGTCTGCGGCAATTCTGATGTTCATTTAGATGGCAGCTGTTCAGGTTCTGTTTTCTTTAATTGTATTTCTCAGAAGTGACCGTTTACTGAATACACAGTCCAGATCGTCTAGGTGTTTAATTAGAAAGAAGGCCCAACGTGGTTAAGAGTGCATGCAAAGCAGCTCTGACACATTCTTGTATCTCTAGCAGGATGCGGAGGGCCAGGGCCAGCAGGGTTTTGCCTGTGGGAAGTAAAAGAAAATCAATGCAAATCAGGGTAATTGTTCAGGAAAGTAACCTGTGTGGGCAAGTGTTTGTTTAGGACCATAAGACATCTTTTCTTTCCTTCTTTCTGAAACTTGAGACTAAATATAGTAAGTGACTTAAAGTCTGTGCACCTTGAATCCAAGCTGATGAAACCATAGGGTCGTATAAAAAACATTCTTTTACCCTCTTCTTCCTTCCTCCCTCCCTCCCTCCGTCTCTCCGTCCCTTCCTCCCTCCCTTCCTCCTTCCTTCCTTCCTTCCTTCTTTCCTTCCTTCCTTCCTTCCTTCCTTCCTTCCTTCCTTCCTCTCTTTCCCTGTTTTTATATTGGGGGGGATTAATGGTTTACAGTCAATAATAAAATACAGTAACAAAAATAAATTACAGTAGTTTGTACATATGCAACATTTCCCAGTTTCCCACCTAACAATTCACCCCCTCTAGGTCCTCCTCCATTTATTTTATATTAATGAAAAAGATACAGAAAGGCACAAATGAAAACATCAGAGCACTGTTTAGCTTTGGCTTATAGTGGTGCTGGGGCCTGAACCTGGGACCTCAGAGTCTCAAGCATGAAAATCTTTTGCGTGTGGTCTGGGAGGTGGCACAGTGGATAAGACTTTGGACTCTCAGGCATGAGGTCCTGAGTTCAATCCCCAGCAGCACATGTACCAGAGTGATGTCTGGTTCTTTCTCTCTCTCCTATCATTTCTCATGGATAAATAAATACAATTTTAAAAAACAAACAACTTTTGCGTAACCACTGTGCTATCTCCCCAGCCCCTCCCCCTTGTTTTTTTTTATTTGTTTGGACAAAGCATTGCTGAGCAGTAGTTCATGGTGGTGCCGGGGATTAAATTTGCGACCCTGGACATGAAAGTCGATTGTATAGATTGTTCACTGTACTAGCTCTAGCTCCCTATCCCTTCAAGTACAAGCCTGTTACAGTAGGAGAACTGATGAAGCAGCAGGGAGTCAGCATAATCGAATACCAGATAGTGTTTATTGCACCTGATCACTTTGGGGCTCAGACTCAAACCTTGGCAATACCCATGAGCAGGCATCACACTGTCTTTCAGTGCACACTTCAGAGACATCAAGTATATTGACAAAATTGAGCAATCATTTTGTCCGGTTTCAATTCAGACATGGATTTAATCACCCTAAATGATTCATCAACCCTCCAACTCCCATAAAAATAGCCCACATTTGGGGACTGGGTGGTAGCACACTGGGTTAAGTCCACATAGTACAAAGTGCAAGGATTCGAGCAAGGATCCCAGTTCGAGCCCCCAGTACCCTACCTGCAGGGGAGTCTCCAGGTGTCTATCTTTTTCTCCCCCTCTCTTTCTTCCCCATCTCTTTCGATTTCTCTCTGTCTTATCCAACAACAACAGCAATAAAAATAACAAGGGGAACAAAATGGAAAAAATGCCCACCAGGAACAGTGGATTTGTAGTGCAGGCATTGAGCTCCAGCGATAACCCTGGAGGCAAAATAAATAAATAGATAAAAACCAATAAATAAAATATATCCCACATTCATTAAATTCTAACTCTTTATCCATGAACCCTGCTGGCTTTCTTTTTCTTTCAAGATTTTATTTATTTATGAGAAATATAGGAAGAGAGAGAAAGAACCAGACATCACTCTGGCATACGTGCTGCCGGGGATCAAACTCTGACCTCATGCTTGAGAGTCCAAAGCTTTACCACTGTGCCACCTCCTGGACCACATGGTTTTCTTTTTCTATGAATTTACTTCTTCTGGAGGGACATTTGGATTTAGTATTAGGTTTATGTGTGATTTGAAAAGAGAAGACAGGACCATAGAGGGGAAAAAAGGCCAATTACATACACATATAGACAGATAGTTGTAGAAATATTAGTTAACCCATATCTGTAACCTTAGGAGAACTGCTGTAGCTTACAGTGGAGGGACTGGGGATACAGAACTCTGGTGGTGAGAATGGTACAGAGTTGTGCCCCTGTTATCGAATAATTTTGTAAATCAACATTAAATCACTAATAAAAAAAGGGTAAAAAAAAAAAAGACTTGCAGGATATATTCAAGGCATTGAATGGAAAAGGCATCTCCCCAGGTATACTCTGTTCATCTAGGCTGCCACTCAGGTTTGAAGGAACGATGGAGAGTTTCCCGGACAAACAACCATTAAAGAAATTCATCACTACTGTGGAGGTTAGAGAAAAGCCCTGAATATTGAGAACAGCAGTTAACCCGAAACCAACTGTTCCTTGTTCTGCATAAGTATTTCCACCTGTACCCACCCTGTGCTAACTATAAAAAGGTGGGATGAAAAATGATCGGGGTCTCAGACTCTCCCCTTGCGTGGAAGGGTGTCGGCAGCCCAAGCTTAAGCTTGCTAATAAAGGCTCTTGCTATTGCACATGATGCTGGTCTTCTTTGCGTGAGATCGGGACTTGAACTTCTGGGCATAACATTACCAAACCGACCCTAGAAATAATACTAAAGAGACATATATAAAATAAAAATATGGAATAATCTCACCCAGGTTGAGTAAATAGAAAGAAAAAAAAAAAAGCAAAGAAAACAAGCACAGCCTGATGACCTTTGGGCTTGGACTGCAAAACTGAGGTCACCAAAGAAGGTGAGAAGGGGAGGGGAGGGGAGTGTTGAATTGCAAGGATCAGGGAGTCCATGGAGTGGAGTTTGGTGGAGGGATGTAGGCACTTTGGTGGTGGGTGTAGTGTGGTCACATAATTTGAAGAAGTGTGAAGTTGTACTTCTGAAACGTGCAGTCTTGTAAAACAAAACAAAATTGAAAAATAATGGGAGTCGGGCTGTAGCGCAGCGGGTTAAGCGCAGGTGGCGCAAAGCACAAGGACCGGCATAAGGATCCCGGTTTGAACCCGGCTCCCCATCTGCATGGGAGTCGCTTCACAGGCGGTGAAGCAGGTCTGCAGGTGTCTATCTTTCTCTCCTCCTCTCTGTCTTCCCCTCCTCTCTCCATTTCTCTCTGTCCTATCCAACAACAACGACAACAACAATAATAACCACAACAATAAAACTACAAGGGCAACAAAAGGGAATAAATAAATAAAATAAAATATTTAAAAAAAAAAGAAAAAAAAAGAAAAATAATATTAGCAGTGTTTTGTATTAAAAGTTTAGGTGTACTCATTGTTTCTCCATTTAAATATATTTAATTTATTTATTGGACAGAGGCAGAGAAGTTGAGAGGGAGGGTGAGATAAAGAGGGTGGTATGGATGGGCTGAATGGGCTGAATGGGCTGAATGGGGTGGGAGTCTGCAGCACTGCTGTACCTGAAGGTTCCCTTATGCAGGTGGGGACTGAGGACTTGAACTTGAATCTTTGCACTTAACTGTATGCACCACTGCCTGGCCCTATTACTTGATTTTTTTTTCTTAGATTATGGTTTAGTTTTGATTTATCTTTCTTGTACAGGCAATTTAACAGCAATGACTTATAGTATCTGATTTAATATTATTTGTCTAAAATTAAATCTGATGATACATCTATAGAAAATAAATATTGTAAAAAAGTTATGAAAATGGAATAGCAAAAAAAATATTTTCCTTGTATCTTTCACTCTACATTTCTCATTCACAGCATAATCTTGACTATCATAATTTCCCTTTTACATATTTCTCCTTTACTACATTGTATTAACTAGCATTATGCTGTGTTGAATGCTATGCCTCAATGACTTTTAACATTGATTTTTTTTTTTTTAACTAGAGCACTGCTCAGCTCTGGCTGTTGGTGGTGCAGGGGACTGAATCTGGGACTTTGGAGCCTCAGGCATGAAAGTCTTTTTGCATAACCATTATGTTATGTATCCCTGCCCTGATATTATTTTAATTGTTTCCTTTCTGTCCTTTAAGGATATTCCGTTAATGGAAACATTTCAGCAGCCAGAAGCTCAAGATCAAACAGAGCAAGGCTTACAGGTAAGTATTGAAGACTCTGAAGCCAAGTGTTTTTATTTTTATTTATTTAATTTGGCCTCCAGGACCTTGCTGGGCCTTCATGCCTACACAATTTCTGTACTCCCTGTGACCTTTTCAAAAAAGAGACTTGTGGAAGGTTTATCCTGAGGAGCTGACACCTAGTCGGGATGGCAAGGATGAGTGAAATCCCTTGAGGTGCTTTACACTAGAGAATGGACTGAGAATGGCACACAAAGTGCAGGGGACAACACGTGAAGAAGAATCTGACACAAAGCAAAGATGCAAGAGAAGACAGTGGCGTGGCACCAGGAGTAATAAGGTGACGGAGATGAAGAGCTCCAAGAACCAGGATTCACCAGGATGTAGGGTAGCATTCCTTTTCCAACATTTTTTTTTTCTTTTAAATTTTTATTTATAAAAAGGAAACACTGACAAAACCATAGGATAACTCCACACAATTCCCACCACCAGAACTCCGTATCCCATTCTCTCCCCTGATAGCTTTCCTATTCTGGGAGTATGGACCCAGCGTCATTATGAGGTGCAGAAGGTGGAAGGTCTGGTTTCTGTAGTTGCTTCCTTGCTGAACGTGGGCATTGGCAGGTCGATTCATACTCCCAGCCTGTCTCTTTCTTTCCCTAGTGGGGAAGGGCTCTGAGGATGTGGGGCTCCAGGACACATTGGTGGGGTTGCCTGCCCTGGGAAGTCTGGTTGGCATCATGCTAGCTTCTGGAACCTGGGGGCTGAAAAAAGTTAACATATAAAGCATAACAAATTGTTGATTAATCATGAACCTAAAAGATGGAATATTGCAGTTGAAGATTTGGGGTCTTCATTTTGAAGATAGCTAGTAGGCCTATTGTAGTTATATTCCAAAGGGCCTATGACTATACTAGTTTTTTCCTGAGCCTGAAATCTGATATGCAGGTGGACCCAAGTTGTCAGCTGGCGAGATGGTGTCATGGCTGGAAAAAGGGCTAGAAAGTTGGATCAGGAAAGAGACTAGCACCCAAATATGGGAAAGGTGTATAAATATTGTGGACTGTAGACCCCATTGATTTGATCTGCTTTGGGGCCCATATTTAGCTTAGGAGCCTATGTAACCTCTGCATCCCTGTAGATCTGAGCTCACATTTTGTGGTCATGAGAAGGAACGGTCCAAGCTGACCCAATATTGACCCATCTTCCTCAGGTGGTAGATAGAGTCTGCTATCCAGCCTCCCTTTGGAGGCTGGAACATTCTCTACCATTGTTGATCCACATTGAAAGCAAGGTCCTATGGGGCCCACAAAGGGGTCTATTGTGCTGTTCCTGATGGAAATGACCAGTGACAGTGGAGAGAGGGATTTATTCAAGGTCTAGGCTCATCATGTCTGTGTGAGAATCCCAGGACTCCCCGACTAGGGCCCCAGATGATGGGGAGGCCTGCTAGTGACTAAAGAGTCATCGTTAAAGTCTGCCAGTCTCTTGCCCTTATTCAGCTTTTGCAGTCCTTACTTTTTTATTTATAAAAAGGAAACACTGACAAAACCATAGGATAACTCCACACAATTCCCACCACCAGAACTCCGTATCCCATTCTCTCCCCTGATAGCTTTCCTATTCTGGGAGTATGGACCCAGCGTCATTATGAGGTGCAGAAGGTGGAAGGTTAGCTTTGGAGTGACTGAGGGAAGTGTAATAGGTGAGGAGGGTATCTAGGTCTAAGTAGAAATGATTCCATTAGGAACATGATGGTGTCTTTTTAGGTCTTTCTCTTTGCTTGCTTCCTTTATTGACTCACTGCAGACTATTGTGCACTTTTGCTTTCAGGTCTATATTTTGCCCTAATTTTTTTTTATTATTTTGCCCTAATTTATGGATACATGTGAACATATGCTCTATCTCATGGGACCTGGTCTATATCTAGGTTTGGGGGCTTTGTTAGGAAGTGAACCACCTGAAATGGAATTAGAGAATCCTATGAGAAAGGAAAGGTCTCGCCCGAGTAATGAGGCTGAAAAGTTGACATTCCACGTCTGACGTCTCTGGACGCAGTCTGAAGTGAAGCATGCTGAGTTGGTACTTGTTGCATTTATTAGGCTGGGATCAGCAGATGCAATATCATTTGGTATGAATTGAGAGAAGCATGCAGGAAAGTGAGCCCCACCCTAGAGGTTCCAGGACTGGGGCAAATATGGGCCCTATAGAGGAAGCGGGAGGTTCCTGCTATCTTACCTTTTCCAAGATTTTCCAAGATTAGATGAGATCAGGTGTTCAGGGTGCTGTGGCCATAGACCCAAGATTTTCACCTGATGGAAGATGAATTGTTTCATGTAGCAAGGGCAGAACTATTAAAATTTGGGATACCTCAAATGAACAGTGTGTCAACAACTTCTCAGATACCTTAGGTTCACAGCAGCGGAGTTAATTTGTAGCCTTCCGTCCTTGGGTAGCTATCTCTTCATGGCTTTCTCACATGGCCTGATTAAGATTCTGGCTCTCTCAGAAGGAAAGCTCATATATACATTTCAAGGACATATGGGGCCTGTTTCATTTTCCAAAGGTGGAGATTTATTTGCTTCAGGATGTGCTGATATGCAGATACATCCAAAGCTTGAAGTCATGGACCTGTTACCGCTACACCCCCTGTTGTTGATATTCTTTCTTTTGATTCTTCCTTGACAATGGAAACCATATTTAGAAGTCTGCCAGACCAGGGTGAAGATCTGCAAACATTTCTTGAACCTTCTTTAATATGTCACCAGGATGCGCTAAAACCCTTGAAAAAGAGAAGACATGAGTGACAAACCCTCTGAGAGCCAAAGAAGTGTGTCACTTGCTGTGACTGAAGCCTTAGAGCAGATCATGGAACAGCTCCAAGTTTTGACACAGACTGTTTCAGTCTTGGAGCAGCCAGTGACTTTGAGAGAAGATAAGCTGGAAGACTGCCTTGAAACCAACGCTCTGCAACAGAGAAGAGTGTGGACCGAGGCACAGGAAATGAATGTTTTCACAGGCACTCAAGAGGGCTGACCCAGATGCCTCCCGCAACACCACAACCATGTTTTGAGCATCATGAAGTTTTTTTTTTCCAAAGACTGAGCAACAGAAAACAAGGTAGAAAAGGCTAACTGAAGAACTAATCTGAACACACAGATCAATGCCAAGGACCAATCTAAACAGTTACCATTCTGATTGTAGTAATAAAGTGAAACATCTTCAGAGAGAAAAAAGTAAAAGATTTGTTTATGAGGGGATGAGTAGGGAGAGGGAGCAATAGATAGATAGATAGAAAGAGATCCAGGACATCATTCTGGTAAATTCAGTACCAGGGAGCAACGTGGGATCTCATGCTTGAGAGTTGAATACCTTATCTATTGTACTATGTCTCAGACTATGTAAAGTATAATTTTTTTTTGAAGTTTACTCATTAAGATAATACAGTAAACTCTGGCATCAAACAGTGCCAGGAATTGAACCTGAAGCCTCAGGTTTGCAAAGAAAGTGCTGTACTTGCTGAACAAGCTCCCAGTCTCAGGAGAAAAAAGCCACAGAATTCTGGCATAGTAGTATGACTGTGACATAGTTATATTTTCTGAGACAAAGGCTGAGGAAAATAATTTGCCAGTTTCCATGTTTTTCTTTTTTATTTATTATTGGGTAAAGACAGAAGAAATTGAGAGGAGTGGGGGAGATAGTGAGGGAGAGAGACAGAGCGCCACCTCCAGTCCTGCTTCACAGCTCCTGAAGCTTTCCTCCTGCAGGTGGGGACCCAAAGTTTGAATCTGGGTCCTTGTGCACTATAATGTGTGCTCTTAACCAGGTGTGCCACCACTTGGCCCCTCCCATGTTTTCTTAATTCACTCTGACTTTCCTTTTCTTTATTTATTTATTCCCTTTTGTTGCCCTTTTTTATTGTTGTAGTTATTATTGTTGTTGTTATTGATGTCATCGTTGTTAGATAGGACAGAAAGAAATCAAGAGGGGGGAGAGAAAGATAGACACCTGCAGACCTGCTTCACTGCTTGTGAAGCGACTCTCCTGCAGGTGGGGAGCCCGGGGCTGGAAGTGGGGTCCTTACACACGCCAGGTGCATTTAACCCCTGCACTACCACCCGACTCCCTGATTTTCTTTTTCTAAATCCTCAGAGGAAACGGACTGCCCCAGTACAATTTCAATAATTTTTGTAGTCACTTTATTGGCAGAGGGAAGATGCGACATGACTTTAAAAACTTTGGAAAGAACAATTTAAAATATCCTGTCACTTGTACATTTCTCAACAGACTGTACTTGTAGGACCTACTCGAACAGAATCAAGTCTGTACCAGATTGAACAGGAGGACACATCCGAGTGGGGCATCTCAGACGCAGAAAGCTTATATAAGGCTCACGAAACCCAGCTCACAGAGGAATCAAGTGAACCCTTGGATCATGAAAGGTCCACAGATGATGCCAAAGCGGTCAAGCAGATATCTTTAAAGGTGAGTAATAGGAATGTTGGAAACAGTTATGAGAGTTAGTTGCGAATCTGTAGTATGAAAGATATGGCCTGGGAGAGAGTCAAGGTGTGGGAATGGAAGGCAGTACTGTGAAGGAAAAAACAAAACAAAACAAGCAAACTATCAGCCCCAGAGGTAACAATTGCTCATTTGGGAAAAGGGTATTTGTCTTTAAGGGTTTTTAGTCAGTCCCCCAGCCCCCATTCCCCCAGGTCTCTGTGTCTGCATGGTTCCACAGTCCTTTTTCTTTTTAAATTTAGTTTCTTTTTATTTTATTTATTTATTGGATAGAGGCAGCCAGAAATTGAGAGGAAAGGGGAGACAGAGAGGGAGAGAGAATGATCCTGGAGATGACGCAGAGACTACAGCATTGGACTCTCAAGCATGAAGTCCCGAGTTCAATCCCTGGCAGCACATGTACCAGAGTGATGTCTGGTCCTTTCTCTCTCTCCTATCTTTCTCATGAATAAATAAATAAAATCTTTAAACAAAAAAAAAGGGGGGGGGGAGAGAGAGACATCTGCAGCCCCGCTTCACCACTGGCAAACTTTCCCCCTACAGTTGGGGACTGGGGACTTGAACCTGGATCCTTGCACATTGTGACATGTGTGCTCAGCTAGGTGTGCTACTGCCTGGCCCAGTTCCATTGCTTTGCTCTTGGTTGCCTTTTATTCTCTTTTCCTTTTTCATCTACCACCTCTTCCTCTTTCTTCTTTTGATGGAGAGAGAGGGGGAGACTGGGACCTGACCCATACACAATTTCTTTACTCTGGGCCACTTTGACATTCAGCTAGAAGGAGGGAGAGATGCCTCAGGGACTTTCTCTGTTGCCGTCTCTCCTCTTAAGGCTTCTGGGGCTTGAACCTGGGCTATGTGCTGATAAGGTAGGTGCTCTGCCTGTGAGATACCTCTCTTACCCCCAAAACACTTTTTAAAAAATTGTTTATTTATTTTAATGTATTATTTAATTTATTTAGGCTAGAGGGAGTGAGAAATTGAGAGGGAAGGGGAGGGAGGTAGAGGGGAGACAGAGAGAGAGAGAGAGGCCTATAGCACTACTTCACTGTTTGTGAAGCTTTCCTCCCTACAGGTGGGGGGTGGCAAGGGCTTGAACCCTGGTCCTTGTGCACTCTACTAGATGTGCTACTGCTTGACTCAAAAAATACTTTTAAGGAGGGGAATGTTGGGCAGCCCCCCTGCTCCATCCTCCATTATGGTCTATTTACACAATCATTGTTTTGCCTGAAAGATCCCCACCATGTTATCCCCTCAGGGCATTGCTAATTCCCGCCAGTTAAAACCATCCCAACAGTTGCTAAGGACGCTTCCACCTTCCCAGCATGCCTTTTGCCTCTCTCTACCCCCTTTCCTAGCCATTTCCGTTTCCGACTTGCCACTTCCGGTTTTTACCCTATAAAGCCCACTTCTGTTCCTGGTTCCATTCTGTTCTCTTCTCTTTTTCTTTCCTGAGTCCCGACCTGGAGAAGGGCTGGCGTGCAGGGCGGGAGGCGGCCATTTAGGTCCACATGGCTTAACCCACTGTGCTCACACCTGACTCTGGGACTCCGCATGAATAAAGAATTGTATTATCGCCACCAGGAGTTCCTGGATCCTCTCTCCCACCCGCAACACTAGCCTGGCAGGGGGAGAATCTAAGGCTTTGCAGAAATCGATCTAGAACTCCCCAGGCTTGAGATTTCAACATTGAAACCACGGTACCACCACCCAGATGGTTTCCCCTGAACCATCTTGAGGCCATCAGGAGTTGTAGCCCAGGGACCAGGACTGGATGAACTTTGTTTCCTTTAGATGTATACTCGCCCCTTATTATGCTAATGTGACCCAGATTCCTTTTCCAAATTCCTGTGTGTGGTTTTCATGATCTTTTACCATATTTTATGTCACCTTACTACTATTTTCTTTGTGCTTTCGGTCACTTTTTGACTTAAATCAGCGAGCTTATGTTAACATAGATTATTACGAGCATTTTAAATGTCACTTTTTATTGAATCACTGCAGATTATACTATCACCAGTAATCCTCTTGGACTGATTCATGTGGATGTCCCTTCTAGAGTAAACGATTTCCCTGGTCAGCTCCTCTCCTCTGGGTCTCCCCCCTCTCAACAATGGCCATGTTTCCACTGTGCTGTTTCATCCAGGTCATTTTCAGTTCTTCATTGTTCGCAGGTGCCCAACTCAGAGACGTTGGGTTTCTCTGTGGCTTTCCCCCGATTGTTCATTTCACGTGGTACAGGTTCTCCCAGCCCCTAGAGACAACTACTTATCACTTTTCTCTTCTCCTTTTCCTGTTGCCTCTATTGTATTGGGTCTTGGTGATCTTCGGTTTGAAGTAGTGCAGTTGCCTCCTGGCCTTTTATTGTTTCTGAAGGCCTCTTTTCTTAGTTTCTTCCTGTAGGACACTAGCAGACTGATCTTCTGGGAGTTACAGGGCCTAGAAATGATCCATACGTCATAATTGACTGAAAACAAAACCACCACTATTGGCTTGTTGTGACTGAGAAATCATTAAAAATTATTTACCTTTGGTAAATAGAAGCAGTCTTTCCTGGAGGTAACTAGAATTTTAAAAAAATTATTTAAAAAATATTTTTCTTTCTTTATTATTGGGAGAGACAGAGAGAAATTGAGAAGGAAAGGGGAGACAGAGAGGGAGAGAGACAGAAACATCTTCACCACTCGTGAAGCTTTCCCCCTGCAAGTAGGGGCCAGGGACTTAAACCCGGCTCCTTGCACACTGCAATGTGAGCGCTTAACCAGGTGCGCCACCACCTGGCCCCTTTAATGATGTTTTAAAAAGTTTTCAATACTTAAAATTTTTTTTTACAATCTATTTATTGGACAGAGACAAAACAGAAGTCAAGAAGAAAGGGAAGATAGAGAGGGAAAGAGATAGAGAGACATATGCAGCCCTGTTTCACCACCTGTAAAGCTTTCCCCCTGCAGGTGGGGACCAGAGGCTCAAACCCGGGTCCTTGGGCACTGTAATGTCCCCTCAATCAGGTGTGCCACCACCCGGCCCCAAGTTTTTTGTTTACCATGTGCTAAGTTTAACTTTGCTAAGCATTTTACATATATTACCCAACCCCACCACACCCTCCAAATAACAACATTGCTCTTTCATTTTAAAAAAAAAAGATTTTATTTATTTATGAGAAATGATAGGAGAGAGAGGAAGAACCAGACATCACTCTGGTACATGTGCTGCTGGGGATTGAACTCAGGACCTCATGCTTGAGAGTCCAAAGCCTTATCCACTGTGCCACCTCCCGGACCATAACACTGCTCTTTCATAACAATGACCAGCAGGCTTCTAGTTTAGTACGAGAAGATAAACTCTTAACTGGAAACATGACTAGGAATGGAGTGTCCCTTATAAAGTTGGGAGAGATGGTTTGATTAGGGTGGGAAAGAGACTGCTGAACAGAGACCTACAGTGTTTGAAGGGGGAGGAGGAGAATGATTGACAAGAATCTCCCACTTATTGTGGTGGGATATTAAGGCCCAAATCAGAAACACCAGAGAAAACAGCACTGAAAGTCTCCCTATGAATTCTCCATGAAATCTTCACCAGGTATTACTTATTTATTTATAAAATGAAGATATTGACAAGACCATAGGATAAGAGGGGTACACACAGTTCCCACTACCACAACTCCGTATTCCACCTCCTCCCTTGATAGCTTTCCTATTCTTTATCCCTCTGGGAGCATGGACCCAGGGTCATTATGGGGTTCAGAAGGTGGGAGGTCTGGCTTCTGTAATTGCTTCCCCTGCTGAACATGGGCATTGACAGGACAGGTGGATCCATACTCCCAGCCTGCCTCTCTCTTTCCCTAGTGGGGCAGGGCTCTGGGGAAGCTGGGCTCCAGGGCACATTGGTGGGGTCCTCTGCCCAGGGAAGTCCAGTTGGCATCATGGTAGCATCTGGAACCTTGTGGCTGAAAAAGAGTTAAAATATAAAGCAGAACAAATTGTTGACTAATCATGAACCTAAAAGCAAGAATACTGCAGATGAAGATTGGGTGTGTGTGTGTCTCTGTTTTAGAAAAAGCTAGTAGGTCTATTTTAGGTATATTCCAAGGGGTCCATGGCTTTACTAGTTTTTGCCTGAGCCTGACAGCTAACATGCAGGTGGACCCAGGTTATTGTCTGGGGAGATGGTGTCATAGTTGGAAAAAGGACCAGAAAGCTGGATCAGGGAAGAGGGTAACTCCCAAATATGGGAAAAGTGTATAAATATTGTTGACTGTAAACCCCATCGATTGGATCTGGGGCCCATATTGAGCGCAGGAACCTATGTAACCTCTGCACCCTGTAGGTCTGAGCTTGCATTCTGTGGTCACGGCTAGGAACATTCCAGGCTGCACTAATTTCAGGACCCATCTTCCTTGAGTAGTAGAGTATGTTGCTCAACCTTTGAGAGAATGGAACAGTCCCTACCATTGTTGATCCACATTGAGGGCAAGGTCCCACAATTAAAATAAGGGGGTCCATTATGTTGTTCCTGGTTTCACCAGGTATCTTATATATACTGTGTTAGCATCTCAACATCAGCTATTATCCATGAACTTTACCTGCTTGATCATCTGCTGCCGAAAGATTAGCCTTTAGCATCTCTGGTGTAGGAATGAGGAACAGACTTTAGCAAGTCAGGTGAGATTGATGCAGCTGGGGTCTCAGGGAGACTAGAGGACTTCTTTTTGAATTTATGCATTTATCTATTTTTACTGCCACCACGGTTATTATTGGGGCTTGGTGCCAGCAAGATGAATTCACTGCTTCCATTTTCCCCCCCATTTTCTATTTTTTATTTGATAAGCTAGAGAAACTGAGACAGGGAAGAGGAGATATAAAGGGAGAGAGAAAGACAGATACCTGCAGACCTGCTTCCCTGCAGGTGGGGAACAGAGGCTTGAACCTGGGTCCTTGTGCTTAGTAATGTGTGTGCTCAAGCAGGTATACCACTGCCTGTTCCCCACCCCTGACCCTTATTTTGACATAACTAGAGATGAGTTAAAGAAGTAAGGCCAAACTTCCACTGCTCAAATAGATACTGGAAGGTCTCATTTAGTAAAAACCCCAAGCTAGACATTTTATCATTCTCCAAGCACCACAACAAGTCATTAAAATACAAAAAGATAATTTTAATAATTTTTTACCTTACTATTTCTGATGACTTTTTTTTTTCTTTACAAAGCTCTGCTCAGCTCTGTCTTATGGTGGTACTAGAGATTGAACTGCGAAACTTTGCTGCCTCAGGCAGGAAAGTCTTCTGTATAACCATTATGCTAGCTCATTAGCTTCAGTCCTACACTTGAAGCTCACTAGAATAACACAGGTTGTTAAGAGTTCTAGTTCAATTCATGATCAACCAGAAGAGGGATGAGAGAATGGTGACTCCTTGAAGTAACGGCTGACACAAGAATCTATGAGAAGATCACTGAACATTTTAGGAGGAAAAAATGTGTAAAAAGTGTAAATATTGGGGGTCAGGTTCCCCACCTGCAGGGAGAGGGGTCATTTCACAGGTGGTGAAACAGGTTTGCAGGTGTCTGTCTTTCTCTCCCTGTCTCTGTCTTCCAGTCCTCTCTCCATTTCTCTCTGTCCTATCCAACAACAAAGACATCAATAACCACAACAATGATAAAAACGACAAGGGCAACAACAAAAAGAAGAAGGGAAAAATAGCCTTCAGGAGCAGTGGATTTGTGGTGCAGGCACCGAGCCCCAGTGATAACCCTGGAGGCAAAAAAAATAAAATAAAATAAAGAAAAAAAAAAAAGTAACTATCACATATCCTATGATTGTAAAAGGAAAGAAATTTAAGAGATGTTGCATGTGCTGAGTCTCCCCCCCCACCGCCAGTTCTCTCAAAACACTTATAGGTGATCTATTACATTCGGCATTCAAGAAGTAACACAAAGGATGAAAGAAGAAACACATCTCCACAGAGAAACATACAAGTGGCATGTGGCTACCACAGTTTTATTAAGAAGTCAGGCTCCTGAATGAGTGAGGCCTGTGAATAGTGCTGAGAATTAAAAAGGGTTTTTTTCCCCCCTTATGTTAGTTTTGGAGCAAAGAGAGAGAGAAAAGGAAGGATAACCCTGTCACTGTGGATGAATAGCGTGATGACAACCGATGACAGAGCTGCCTTGATTGATTTTTAGAAAAAGGCTGAGGCTTTAAGTCAACAGAAATAAGACAAAGAGCAAAAGAACCTGATCATCATGTACTTTCCTTCTCTTAAAGCTGACAAGGAGAATTACCTTTAGAAAAAGAATCGATAAAAGAAACTTGAAGTCCAAGATTGAGAATAAAAGACTTTTCAGAGGTGATTTAGATATCCGAGGCTGCTGACCCTCAGGGACAGGCTTGAATCTGCTGTGTCCCAGGCTGCAGTGACTCTGAGGTGCTAGGATGGGGAGCCTGGCAGTGGAGAATCTAAGTTTTTACTTTTTTTTTTTTTTTTAAAGGGCAAGTCTCTGTAATGTATGCATTGATTTTTGGACAAAGCCCTGGAATGATCAAATGAACTACTTAAAATTTTTTTTCTTTTTATTTATTTACCCTTTTGTTGCCCTTGTTTTTTTTTATTGTTGTAGTTATTGTTGTTCTTGATGTCGTTGTTGTTGGATAGGACAGAGAGAAATGGAGAGAGGAGGGGAAGACAGAGAGGGGGAGAGAAAGACAGACACCTGCAGACCTGCTTCACCCTGTGAAGCGACTCCCCTGCAGATGGGGAGCTGAGGGCTCAAACCGGGATCCTTAAGCTGGTCCTTGCGCTTTGCGCCACGTGCACTTACTTAACGCACCGTGCTATAGCCCGACTCCCTTCTTTTCTTCTCCTCCTCCTTCTTCTCTTTCTCCTTCTCCTTTTCTTCCCCTTCCTCGTCACCTTCCCCTTCCTCTTCCTCTTCGTCTCCTTCCCCTTCTCCTCCTCCTCCTCCTCCTTCACCAGAGCACTGCTCAGCTCTGGCTTATGGTGGTGTGGGGGATTGAACATGGGACTCTGGAGCCTCAGGTATGAAAGTCTCTTTGTATTGCCATTATGCTATCTACCATCCACCCTCTCTTAAATTTCTTTCCTTTAGAATCACGAGAAATGTGATCTCTGTATCTTTATAGGTATCTTTCAAACTGCTCTCAAACTGCTCAGGACTCCTCACATAGGCTTTTGTGTCAATCATTCCTTTAAAGGTCACCATTATCTCATTCCTCTTTTGGCTGCTTATGACTTGGATGCCAATCCTAACAATCTTTGTTATAGTAAAGCTTTGTAACAATTAGTTATGTGAAAGTGCACGATTAGTTTTGAAAATCTTTAGCAGTCTGAGATGGAACTGTGTCCAGTCCCAATTTCCCAACAAATAAACCATGGAGATTAAAAAAGATTTACTTATTTATGAGAGAGAGAGGAAGAGGGGAGAGGGAGAGAGGGAGAGGGAGAGGGAGAGGGAGAGAGAGAGAAAGAGAGAGAGAGAGAGAGAGAGAGAGAGAGAGAGAGAGAGAGAGGGAGGAGCCAGTATACTGCTTAACTCAGACATATGATGGTGCCAAAGTTTGAACCTGGGACTTCTTGGGCCTCAGGCATGGAAATCAGATATGCTACCATGGTGCAATTTCTTCACTTTCTCAACAGTTTTGATGAGGAACAGAGAAGATTTACTATGGACTTTGCTAATAACACCCAAAACATTACTAGTAAATTATGTTTAGTCAGACCTCAGATTAATTTATTTGGGGTAAATATATGTAGAGATTTGCCTGTGGGTTAACAAATCATAGGTTATATGTGAAAAAAAGATTTCAGAGTTTTACATTATAATTTTGGATAGCAGACAGTGAAATCAGCATTTGAAATATTTGACAAATTTGTTAAGAAAAGAATGACCTGGACTGGGGAAATAGCTCACTTGGATAGCTCACTGCTCAGCCCAGGTTCTAGACCGGCCACTGTCGCACTGAAGGGAGCTTTGGTGCTGTGGTCTCTTTCATACTCTCTGCTTCTCTTTTTTTTTTTTTTCCTGTTTTTTTCCTTTTTATTTGTGATTTAATATTGATTTATAAAATTATAAGGTAACAGGGATATAATTCCACACTTTCCCCTTAACCAGAGTTTTGTGTCCCCTTTCCCTCTACTAGAAACTCTGTCACTTCTCCCAAGTTCACATATATGGGTTGGCTATTATTTCTATCACTATATATCTATATTTATATATTTCTTTTCTATTTTTCCTATGGTCCTGCCTTTTCTTTTTCTTTTTTAAATTTCTTTATTGGGGAATTAATGTTTTACATTCAACAGTAAATACAATAGTTTGTACATGCATAACATTCCCGTTTCCCATATAACAATACAAGCCCCACTAGGTCCTCTATCATCCTTTATGGACCTGTATTCTCCCCACCCACCCACCCCAGTGTCTTTTACTTTGGTGCAATACCCCAATTCCATTTCAGGTTCTACTTGTGTTTTCTTTTCTGATCTTGTTTTTCAACTTCTGCCTGAGAGTGAGATCATCCCATATTCATCCTTCTGTTCCTGACTTATTTCACTTAACATGAATTTTTCAAGGTCTATCCAAGATCGACTGAAAACAGTGAAGTCACCATTTTTTACAGCTGAGTAGTATTTCATTGTGTATATATACCACAACTTGCTCAGCCACTCATCTGTGGTTGGACACCTGGGTTGCTTCCAGGTTTTGGCTATTACAAATTGTGCTGCCAAGAACATATGTGTACACAGATCTTTTTGGATGGATGTGTTGGGCTCCTTAGGATATATCTCCAGTAGAGGAATTGCAGGATCATAGGGTAGGTCCATGTCTAGCCTTCTGAGAGTTCTCCAGACTGTTCTCCACAGAGGTTGGACCAATTGACATTCCCACCAGCAGTGTAGGAGGGTTCCTTTGACCCCATACCCTCTTCAGCATTTGCTGCTGTTACCTTTTCTGATGTATGACATTCTCACAGGAGTGAAGTGATATCTCATTTGTTGTCTTTATTTGCATTTCTCAGAGACTTGGAGCATTTTTTCATGTGTTTGTTGGCTTTTTGGATCTCTTCTGTGGTGAATATTCTGTCCATGTCCTCTCCCCATTTTTGGATGGGGTTATTTGTTTTCTTGTTGTTGAGTCTGGCAAGCTCTTTATATATGTTGGTTATTAAACTCTTATCTGATGTTTGGCATGTAAAGATCTTCTCCCATTCTGTGAGGGGTCTCTTGGTTTGGGTAGTGGTTTCTTTTGCTGTACAGAAGCTTTTTAATTTGATGTAGTCCCATAGGTTTGTACTTGCCTTAGTCTTCTTTGTAATTGGATTCGTTTCATTGAAGATGTCTTTAAAATTTATGCAGAAAAGAGTTCTGCCAATATATTCCTCTAAGTATCTGATAGTTTCTGGTCTAACATCTAAATCCTTGATCCACTTGGAATTAACTTTTGTATTTGGTGAAATACAGTGATTCAGTTTCATTCTTCTGCATGTTTCAACCCATTGTTTCCAACACCATTTGTTGAAGAGACTCTGCTTTCCCCATGTAATAGTCTGGGCCCCTTTGTCAAAGATTAGATGTCCATAGGTGTGGGGCCTCACTTCTGGACTCTCAGTTCTATTCCACTGGTCAGTGTGTCTATTCATGTTCCAGTACCAAGCAGTTTTGATGACAATGGCCCTATAATACAGTTTGAAATCTGGGAGTGTGATGCTTCCGGTTCTGTTCTTTTTTCTCAAGATTGTTTTGGCAATTCTAGGTCTTTTCTGGTTCCAGATAAACATTTGTAGCATTTTTTTCTATTATCCTAAAAAATGTGCTTGGGATCTTGATGGGAATAGCATTAAATTTGTAGATGGCTCTGGGTAGTATATTCATTTTGATGATGTTAATTCTTCCAACCCATGAACATGGAATATCTTTCCACTTCTTTGTGTCTTTTTCAATTTCTTTGAGTAGGGACTCATAATTTTCAGTATATAAGTCTTTCACTTATTTGGTTAGATTTACTCCTAGATATTTAATTGTTTTTGTTGCTATAGTAAAAGGAATTGATTTTTGGATTTCAATTTCTACTAACTTAGTCTTTGCATAGAGGAATGCCAGTGACTTTTGAATGTTAATTTTATAGCCTGACACCTTACTTTATTGCCTGATGATTTCCAAAAGCTTCTTGCTGGATTCCTTAGGTTTTTCCATGTATACTATCATGTCATCTGCAAATAAGGAGAGTTTGACTTCTTCTTTTCCAATCTTTATCCCTTTAATTCCTTGCTCCTCCCTGATTGCTATGGCAAGAGCTTCCAACACTGTTGAATAGTAATGGTGATAGTTGTCATCCCTGTCTAGTACCTGATCTGAGTGGAAATGCTTCCAGTTTTTCACCATTGAGTATGATGTTGGCTGTAGGTTTGCTATATATAGACTCCACTATCTTCAGGAATTTTCCATCTATTCCCATTTTTTGTAGTGTTTTGATCATAAAGGGATGTTGTATTTTGTCAAAGACTTTCTCTGCATCTATTGATACGACCATGTGGTTTTTGGTCTTGCTTTTGTTGATGTGGTGGATCACATTGATTGATTTACGTATCTTAAACCAACCTTGCATGCCTGGGATAAACCCCACTTGGTCATGATGAACAATCTTTTTGATATACTGCTGTATCTGGTTGGCTAGAATTTTGTTCAATATTTTCACATCTATGTTCATCAGAGATATTGGTCTGTAGTTTTCTTTTTTGGTTGTGTCCCTGTCTGCTTTTGGTATCAGGGTGATGTTGGCTTCATAGAAGCTGGCAGGGAGTATTCCACTGTCTTCAATCTTCTGGAAGACTTTTAAAAGTAGAGGTATTAGTTCTTCTTTGAAAGTCTTGTAGAATTCATTTATAAAACCGTCTGGTCCAGGACTTTTATTTGTGGGGATATTTTTGATAACTGTTTCAATTTCATTAGCTGTGATGGGCCTGTTCATGTTATCTACTTCCTCTTTACTTAGTTTTGGAAGTTGGTATGTATCTAGAAAATCATTCATTTCTTCCAGGTTCTTTAGCTTGGTGTTATATAGTTGTTCATAGAAGCCTCACATGATATGTTGAATTTCTGCAGTGTCTGTTGTCATAACTTCTTTTTCATTTAGTATCCGATTTATTTGGGCCTTCTCCCTTTTTGTTTTGTGAGTCTGGCTAAAGGTTTGTCGATTTTGTTTACTCTTTTGAAGAACCAACATTTACTTTCGTTGATCTTTTGTATGGTTTTCTTATTCTCAATGTTATTTATTTCTGCCCTAACTTTAGTGATTTCTGTCCTTCTGGTTGCTTTAGGGTTCCTTTGTTGTTGTTCTTCTAGGTCTTTCAGATGTGCAATCAGGCTGTTTATTTGTGCTTTTTCTTGTTTCCTAATGTGTGCTTGTATAGCTATGAACTTCCCTCTCAGTACTGCCTTAGCTGTGTCCCAAATATTTTGATAGCTTGTGTCTTAATTTTCATTGAATTCTCAAAACATCTTGATTTCTTCCTTGATTTCCTCTTTGACCCAGAAGTTGTTAAGAAGTGTACTGTTGAGCTTCCACATTTTGGGACTGTTACTAATCTTTTGTTGATTGTTAAGTGTTAGTTTAATTCCACTGTGGTATGAGAAGATGCTTGGGATGATTTCAATGCTCTTGAATTTTCTGATGCTGTCTTTGTGGCCTAATATATGGTCTGTCCTTGAGAATGTCCCATGTGGATTTGAGTAAAATGTGTATTCCAGTTTCTTGGGATGAATGACTCTGAAAATGTCCAATAGTTCTAGTTTATCTATCTCTTCATTTAGCTCCCTTATGTCTTTATTGATTTTCTGCCTGGATGATCTGACAAGTTGAGAGAGTGGGGTGTTGAATTCCCCTACTATGGTTGTGTTGCTGTTAATATATTGCTGTAGCTCTTTCAGTAGATGTTTGATGTATTTAGATGGCTTCTCATTGGGTGCATAGATGTTAATAACAGTTAAGTCCTCTTGATTGACTGATCCTCTGAGCATTAAGTAGTGTCTATTCCTATCTTTTTTAATCTTACCTATTTTAAAGTCTATCGTGTCAAATATGAGAATAGCTGTTCCTGCCCTTTTTTGTGGGCTTGTATGATAGTTTTTCCACCCTTTCACTTAAGTCTGTGTTGTCTTGTTGAGTTAGGTGGGTTTCCTGTAGACAGCATATTGTTGGGTTGTATTTTCTAATCCATCTTCCTACTCTATGTCTTTTAATAGGTGAATTCAGGCCATTGGCATTTATTGATATCAAAGATTGAAGATATTTTAACACCAGTCTTGTAGAGTTTTAGAGTGTTCTGATATATGTCCTAATTGTGGTGGTCTGACTGTTTATAGAAGACCTTTCTGCACTTCTTTCAGGGAAGGCTTGGTGATAGTTGATTCCTTCAACTGTTGCTTGTCTGAGAAGGTTTTGATGCCTCCATCTAGTCTGAATGACAGTCTAGCAGGATATAGTATTCTTGGTTGAAAGCCTTTCTCATTGAGCAATCAATAGATATCTTGCCATTCTCTTCTGGCCTGTAGTGTTTGTATGGAGAAGTCTGCTGCTAATCTTATGGGATTTCCTCTGTAGGTGACTCTTTGTTTTTCTCTTGCAGCCTTCAGTATCCTTTCTTTATCCTTATTCCTTTCCATTCTAAGAATGGTATGTCTTGGTGTCTTTAGGTCTGGGTTAATTCTGTTTGGGACCCTCTGGGCTTCTTGAATTTTTATGTCTTTGATGTTGTCTAGACTAGAGAAGTTTTCAGCTATTATGGCCTGAAGAATGCTTTCTTCCTCTCCTTCTCTTTCTTTCTTTGGTATGCCAATAATGCGTATATTTTTTCTTTTGAAGTTATCCCATTGGACTCTGTTGTTGTTTTCAGCATCTATTAATCTCTTTTTGAGATCTCTTACTTCTTTTTTAGTTGTCTCTAATTCGTCCTCGATCTTGCTAATTCTGTTTTCAGCCTCATTGATTCTATTCTCTCTGCCCTCTACTGTTTTCTGGAGTTCATCTATTTTGTTGCCCTGTTCTGATACTGTTTTAGCTTGTTCAGCTAGTTGCATTCTTAGCTCAGCGATTTCAGCTTTTAGCTCTCTAATAACCATGAGATAATTAGTATTTTCTTCCATAGTCTCATTTGTTGTTCCTGTATTTCTGATTACAATTTTTTTTCAAATTCTTTACTCACCCCTGTGATTCTTTCCTTAGCTAGTGTTTGGATGTTGAACTCGTTATTTTGTGCTTCACCCTCAGGGGGACTTTTTGCTGGACTCTTGTCCCGGTTCATTTCTCCAATATTTCTTCTTGTTGTTTTAACCATTTTATATATTATGTTATGAGTTCCCTCTCTCAGTACTTTTCAAATTACTGATCACTATTGCCTGTATTGACTTGTGTCTAAGTAAGTTAATCAAAGGGTTCACAGTGGTGTAAGTTAACAGTTGTTTCAATAGTATTTTAATCCCTGAGTTGGAGCTCAGTGGTTTAAAAGCCTCTTTTTTTTTTCTTCCCTGTAGGCTATGGGAGCCTGAGGGCTTTTAAACTATCAATAGGCTTCTTAGCTTAATCACTGACTCCTGACCAAGAGATAAAGCAGGGTGTGGCAGAGATAATCCAGTGGTTATGCAAAGAGACTTTCACAGCCCCTCAGCTATGCCATGGAGGTATAGGTCTTTTCCTGAGTTTCCTGGTTAGATTTCTGTCCCCTGCTGTCCCTCCCTGTCGCTGCTCAAGATTCTGAGGGCAGTAGCAATGGAGACTCAGATTTGCACTTGGTGAGTCTCTGGGGAGTCCTTTCCTCCCTTCAGCTGTCCCCTTGTTGGTGGAGCAGACTGGAGGTGGTGTCTTAACAGATAAACTGCTGGACTGTTAGCAGTCACTTAATCTCTCCCTACGCTCCTCTCTGTCACCAGCCACACGTGTTTATACTCATGTGTTAGTGGGTTCCTGTGGTCATTCTAGTCCTGTCTTGTTTCGGTTCTGGGTGGTCTCCTTTGGTATTCCTAGTTGATCTGGGAGAGGCAAGGAGAGGAGCTGCTTCTCTTTCTATATATTAAAAAAAAAAAAGGGGGCCAGGTGGTAGCGCACCTGGTTAAGCTCAGAGTGCACAAGGACCCAGGTTCAAGCCTCCGGTTCCCACCTGCAGGGGGGAAGCTTCACAAGTGGTGAAGCAGGGCTGCAGATGTCTCTCTGTCTCTCTCCCTCTCTTGTCTCTCCCACTCCCCTCGATTTCTGGCTGTCTCTATGCAATGAATAAAGATAATACAAAAAAATTTAAAAAAATTAAAAAAAGAAGAATAGAAAAATATTAAAAGAGAAAAATCCTTCTTCTGGTTGATCTGATCATCTTATGCCTTAAATGTTGAGTGATGAACTGGGTGTCCAGCCCCAAGAGAGACCCTGATGAGTTGGGCACTGTTTGGAAGAAAGTACTCAAGATGACTAAACTTGAAATGCTTTACTATTTCAAATCATGTCATTTAGAGTTGAAGGGACTGAGCATTTTTAAAATTGATTTAACAATGATTCGCAAGGTTGTAGGCTAAGAGGGGTACAATTCCACACACAGTTCCCATGACCAGAGTTCTGCATCCCCTCCCCTCCCCTGATAGCTTTCCTGTTATTTATCCCCCCAGGGAGTATGGACTCAGGATCATTATGGGGTGCAGAAAGTAGAAGGCTGGACTTCCATATTGCTTCCCCACTGAACATGGGCGTTGGCAGTTCAATCCATACCCCCAGCCTGTTTTTTTTTAAAAATATTTATTTATTTTCCCTTTTGCTGCCCTTTTTTTTTATTGTTGCTGTAGTTGTTGTTATTGATGTCATCATTGTTAGATAGGACGGAGAGAAATGGAGAGAGGAGGGGAAGACAGAGAGGGGAGAGAAAGACAGACACCTGCAAACCTACTTCACCACCTGCGAAGTGACTCCTCTGCAGGTGGGGAGCTGGGGGCTTGGACTAAGATCCTTATGCTGATCTTTGCACTTTGTGCCCCGTGCTTAACCTGCTGCACTACCGCCAGACTCCCTCCCCGCCCCCCAGCCTGTTTCTATCTTTACCTAGTGGGGCAGGGCTCTGGGAAGGTGGCATTCCAGGACACATTGGTGAGGTCATCTATCCAGTGAAGTCAGGTTGGCATCATGGTGATATCATCTGGAACCTGGTGGCTGAAAAAGAGTTAAGATATAAAGCAGAACAAATCATTTAATAATCAGGAATCTAAAGGTAAGACTATAGCAGATGAGATTTGTGATCTCCTATTTTGGAAAAGGCCAGTAGGTCTATCTTAGGTATGTTCCAAGGGGTCCATAACTTTACTAATTTTATCAGGGGGCAATGCAGGTAGAATCAGTTGTTAAAGCTGGACTATGCCTATATAATAATCTTGAGACTCAACCACTTTTCCCCACTGTATCATGAGGAGATGAGAAGTTACACCCACGTGTCAACAACTATTGTAAACTATTACCCCCAACACTGTAAACCATCACCCCCCCCCCAGCCTCCAGTACAGTGATAAGAAAGTTAACAGCAATAATAAAGAAAAAAAAAGTTCTAACAGCTGGAAGAGTTTTGGTGGGAACATAGTTGCCTTTGGATGCATCCGAATCCTGTTTCTGCTCATGTTCACTTTGGGCTAGTTGAGAAATTAGTGGGCATATTATAAAGGAAGTTCACACATTGACTGGATGGTGAGATGGAATGTTTTACTCTGAACTTCCTTATTTGTCATCAGTTCCTTGTTGGTATGCATGAGACCCCTTCTGTTTCATTTGGTTTAAATCCCCCCTGCTTAACACTATTCTATTTACATAACCACTTCATTCTATTTATATAACCGCTGTTAACAAGCACCTCCCTCCAGGGCATTGGTTCAATCCCCACTGTTTCATGATATGTTTTTGCTCCACCCCCCCTCCTTGTCACACTCTGATTGTCACCAGTCACTTTTCTCTCCACCCTCTCTATGTCACACCCTGTTTCCACCCTACTTGTCAAGTATATATAAAGACAGCATTGTGAGTTTTAGAGTACTTTACCTTTAGTTTAGCTCAGCTCGGCTTAGATTGTGCTGCGTCCTGCATGAATAAAGAGATACTGCCTACAGCTCAACTATGAGTCCCTGGTCGTCTGTTACCTGCCCGTGAAGCCAGCCCGGCGAAAACAACATAACCCGTCAAAAACGACAGTTCCTTATCCAAAAAATGACAGTAACTCTCTCCTCACCAAAGTGTCAAGTCTTCTCCCTAGTTTTTCTGAGCCTGCTTGTCTGATCTCTTCCTACTTACCAAGGCACAGCTGGTTGTTTCCCAGAGTAAAGCCCCTTGCTTTGCAGTCCCCGTCACATAGTGAGATTGGGAGACAGCTCAGCCAGCACATGCCCTGTTCCGTTGGAGGCCTGAAATACAAGCTCTGATTCACATTGGAGCACTTTGCATGATAGTGGATGAACTCCACTGACGGAAAAGCAAGTGCTGTCAATATTTTCCCTCTTACTCTAAAATAAAGAATGAAAACGTTGACCAGGAAAGGCTGCACAGCAGTGGTATCTTTCATATGAAAGGCCCTGGGTTCATTTCTTAGTGTTACATGAAAAAAAAAGCAGAGCAACACACAGACGTGTGCGCATGCGCGCGCGCACAGACACACACACACATAGACATACAGACACAGACACACACAGACACACACATAGACATACAGACACATACAGAGACACATACACAGACATACAGACACACACAGACACACATTTTTAGATTAATGGTTGCCGTGAGTTACCTAAAATTTCTAAGAAACTAAGAAAACAGTACTCCCCAAAACTGTCATTTTTAAAAGGCAATTATTTCAGAAATAAGAACTCATTTAATTGTTCTAAACAGTAGAACTAGAAAGCAGTTTAAGTAAAGCAAGTTCAAATTGATAAACCTCACTCAAAATAATTTTGGCCTGTGCTTGCGACCTCCACTCAAGTCAAACTTTAAGAGATGAAGTGTAAGTAATAGTGAAAGGAACAACTCAAAAGGAGTAGAGTTTTGAAGGGAAAAACAGCTTTTTTTAAAAAAAAATTTATTTTATTTATTCCCTTTTGTTGTACTTGTTGTTTTATTGTAGTTATTATTGTTGTTGTCATTTTTGGATAGGACAGAGAGAAATGGAGAGAGGAGGGGAAGACAGAGAGGAGGAGAGAAAGATAGACACCTGCAGACCTGCTTCACCGCCCGTGAAGCGATCCTCCTGCAGGTGGGGAGCCGGGGTTTGAACCGGGATCCTTATGCCGGTCCTTGTGCTTTGCACCACCTGCGCTTAACCCGCTGCGCTACAGCCTGACTACCTTTTTTTTTTTTTTTTTTTTTTAAGATTTTATTTATTTATGAGAAAGACAGGAGGAGAGAGAAAGAACCACACATGTGATGCCAGGGATCAAACCCAGGACCCCATGCCTGAAAGTCCAAAGCTTCATCACTGCGCCACCTCCTGGACCACATGGGGGGGGGGATCTTATGTTTCTCCTTTAATAGTTTGAAGGCAATGAATACCACTATAAGTAATTCTGGTACTGCATCTTTAATTCTTCTTCTTCTTTTTTTCTTTGCCCAGAGAGATAAGCATTTATTAAGACATAGTAGAAATAAGAAAGAGAGGAAAGTAGAGGTTTTGAAGGTGTGCAGATCTGAGAGAAAGAGGGGAGGGGCATTAAAGGCCTCAAATCTCAATTTCTTTGAGATATATAAGAAAATTTAGTAATGAATATGCAGATGAAAAACATGAACTTAATCTTAAAATTTATATTGCTATAAAATTACACAGAAATTAGAGTTTAGTTGTAACATGGATCATTAAATACAAGAGAAAAATATAACTCTTGTCAAAAACTTCCTTAACAGCAAACTTTATGTATTTCTTTTTCAAAGGTGAGATCATCAGAATTGTTGCAAATCAAAGGAAAAGGAGTCAAGAAAACTCTTAGAGCCAAATTAGAAATTTCAGAAGAGAGACAAAGGAAGATCATTAAAGCTTTGTGCCATCAAAAATTACCTAAAAAAAAGTAATTCTCTTAGTTTATTTGTTTTACTGTCTAAAATTACTCAGCAGCACCATTACTCAACAGTGAATTAATTTTAATTTTTAAAAAATATTTATTCATTCCCTTTTGTTGCCCTTGTTGTTTTATTGTTGTTATTATTATTGTCGTCATTGTTGGATAGGACAGAGAGAAATGGAGAGAGGAAAATTAAATGCTTTAGTATTTCATATTTGAAATTTTAGTTAATTATACTTTCTCATGGGTAGAGTTGGAGGCAGATAGCAGAGTTAGAATACTTAGGCTGTATTCAACATAAAATAAAAGGTTTTTATTTTTTCTGAGACAAAAGCAAACCACATGTTAACATGATTAATTTTATATTTTAAGTCACTTCAATGCCTAATTTGGGTTAAATCATCATTACAATGGTTGATTTTATTGCAATAAAATAGAATTTAGCCTAGTACAAAGTGCTCACAGAACAATTAATTTAACACTTTATATCACTTTTTTTTTTTCTCTCCATGTTTTGCCTCCCCCAACCCCCAAATTTTTAATGAAGGTTTTCACAAGGGAACAACCTCTCTTTGGAATAATAGTACTTTTATGGAGTTAGCTATCTCTTTTGCCATTTACCTTGCTGAAAACTGACTTTCTCCTTATTTCTTCTGCATGTAGTTACGAGTAGGTCTATTTTAGAGGCTTCATTCTTTCAGTATTTATGGAGGCAGAAAGAAACTTTCATTGGCTTTTGTTGTTGTTGTTGTTGTTTAGGTTAGAGAAAGGTGTGCTGACTTAGAATTAGAATTAAAATACAACATTTTTTTTTTTTTAATGGCCAGCCTAAACTTTGTAAATGGACGTTACTCGCAATTTAGTAGCTGGGAGAAGTCTCATGGAAAAAGAATTCCAAAGTTTATGAAAGAGTCAAATTGGCATTTCAGTGACCCTGTGCATACCGTTGCTTATCGGCACTGCTTAGAGCTCATTTAGTTAGGAAGATTATGTATTAAAACAAATAGTGACAGCAGACAACAAGTATTTCACCTTCCATAAATAGTTACTGTCAGATTACCAATGAAGCAGAAACGCCTTCATTTTTTTTCTCCCCTAAAAATCCTTGCATTTAGTGCATTAAGCAAAGTAGTGTGACCACACACAGAGCTAGTCTTTTCTTTTTTATGTCTTAGTGTTTCAGAGAATGACAAATAGTCCCGTTTAAGGAGGGGGTACTATAAAAACACACAGCTTTTCCTGAGCATGCCTAAAATACCTGTAGACCTTGTATCTATTTATAGAGGACTTCGTTAGTTCATTAAAGCAGAAACTAGCAGTTTTCACTCTAGAGAAATGAAAAGGAGAGGCAGAGCAACAGAGATCTGATATCTATCTATCTATCTATCTATCTATCTATCTATCTATCTATATACATATATATATATATCTTTATTAAATGTAACAAAAGGGAATTTTGGAAAAACATTTCTGAAAATATTTTTTTCACTGCTTCTCTAATCATTATTTTTTGAACTGTACTTTTTTTTTTTTTCTTCCCATCAGTGCTAGCACTCCCCTCCCCCCAGAAATTGTTTTCTTGGGAGTTAAGCCATTTCTTGAAGAGATTGTGCCATTTAGTTTAATAACCAAGGGAACCTTCTTGCATATCTGTGTTATTAGAACATAATGGGAATATAGGAATTCAGATTAGTTGTGATCCTTTTTAAGTTAAAAAAAAAAAAGAAAAAAAAAAAAGAAATCTGTAACATAATCTCAGGGACGTTCCACTAGCCAGAACCTGCCCAAACAGAATAAAGACGTAGGTGAGCGTGACATTGGAGCCTCACCTTCTCATCTTTTCTTTTTATCCGCTTTTCAGCTCCCAGAATGCCTATAATTTCTGGCTTCCTGGAGACTCATTTTGACTTCCCAACTGGGATCACTTTGTTCCAGTCATTTCTTTCTTTCTTTTTTTTTTTTTTTTTTTTTAGAATTTCTTTATTTTTTAAAAAAAAATTATCTTTATTTATTTATTGGATAGAGACAGCCAGAAATTGAGAGGCAAGGGGGTCATAGAGAGGGAGAGAGACAGAGAGACAACTGCAGCCCTGCCTTACCACTTGTAAAGCTTCCCCCCAGGCAGGGATGGGGGTGGAGTGGGGAGGGGAGGGGCAGTTTCAAACCTGGGTCCTTGCACACTGTAACATGTTTGCTCAGCCAGGTGTGCCATCACCCGGCCCCTTGTCCCAGTCATTTCCAATTGCCTTCAATTCACCCCTCTTGGCCTCCTCCTTCCCTACAGTCATATGGAATGTGTTATTGAGCTCCATGCTACCTCAGAAGTGACGAAAACAGCTCCATTTTCGTGATTCTATATTATAGGTATCATGCCTAGCTATGGATTAGGCATTGTGCTGTACAGATGAATAACAACAGTAATGGAAATGAAACAAGTGTTTCTTGAGAGCTCCACAAGCTGGGAACTGTCATTGTTGCCAGTTCTTACAAAGGCATGAGCTAAAGATTTTCATTTTTATCTTATGCAAGACCTCCATAGAAGCTAGAGACAGCTTGCAAATGGTAGAGCTAAGATTTTAACTTATTTATTAGATAGAGATAGCCTGAAATTGAGAAGAGGGGAAGCAGAGAGGGAGAGAGACAGAGAGATAGAGAGACACTTGTACCACTACTTCACTTGTGAAGTTTTCTCCCTGTAGGTGGGGACGAGGGGCTTGAACTCTGGTTCTTTGAGAATTGTAACATGTACACTCAATGAGGTGTGCACCACCCACCCCCCTTAAAGCTGAGGTTCTTTTTTTTTTTGCCTCCAGGATTATCACTGGGCTCGGTGCCAGCACTATGCATCCACTGCTCCTGACAGTCATCTTTTTCCCATTGTCATTGTCATTGTTGCTGGATAGAGAGAAATTGAGAGAGGAGGGAAAGAGAGAAAGAGAGGGAGAGAAATATAGACATCTGCAGACATGCTTCACCGCTTGTGAAGCAACCCCTCCTGCAGGTGGGGAGCTGGGACCTTGAACCGGGATCCTTAAGCTGGTCCTTACGCTTTGCACTGTGTGCTTAACCCAGTAGGCTACTGCCCAGCCCCCAAAGCAGAGATTTTTTTTTATTTCTTTATTGGGGAATTAATGTTTTACATTCGACAGCAAATACAATAGTTTGTACATGCATAACATTTCCCAGTTTTCCATATAACAATACAACCCCCACTAGGTCCTCTGTCATCCTTTTTGGACCTGTGTCCCACCCACCCACCCCCCATCCCACCACAGAGTCTTTTACTTTGGTGCAATATGTCAGTTCCATTTCAGGTTCTACTTGTCTTTTCTCTTCTGATATTGTTTTTCAACTCTGCCTGAGAGTGAGATCATCCCATATTCATCCTTCTGTTTCTGACTTATTTCACTTAACATGAATTTTTCAAGGTCCATCCAAGATTGGCTGAAAATGGTGAAGTCACCACTTTTAATAGCTGAGTAGTATTCCACTGTGTATATATACCACAACTTGCTCAGCCACTCATCTGTGGTTGGACACCTGGGTTACTTCCAGGTTTTGGCTATTACAGATTGTGCTGCCAAGAACATATGTGTACACAGATCTTTTTGGATGGATGTGTTGTGTTCCTTAGGATCTATCCCCAGGAGAGGAATTGCAGGATCACAGGGTAGGTCCATTGCTAGCCTTCTGAGAGAGTTCTTCCAGACTGTTCTCCACAGAGGTTGGACCAATTTACATTCCCACCAGCAGTACAGGAGGGTTCCTTTGATCCCACAACCTCTCCAGTATTTGCTGTTGCTACCTTTTCTGATGTATGACATTCTCACAGGAGTGAAGTGGTATCTCATTGTTGTCTTTATTTGCATTTCTCTGACAATCAAAGGCTTGGAGCATTTTTTCATGTGTTTCTCGGCCTTTTGGATCTCTTCTGTGGTGAATATTCTGTCCATGTCCTCTCCCCATTTTTGGATGGGGTTATTTGTTTTCTTGTTGTTGAGTTTGGCAAGCTCTTTATATATTTTGGTTATTACCCTCTTGTCTAATATATGGCATGTAAAGATCTTCTCCCATTCTGTGAGGGGTCTGCTTTGGGTAGTGCCAAAGCAGAGATTCTTATTCAGTTCTAGCCAATTCCAAAAGTCTGTGTGCTTTATGCTGTGTTAATACCCAGAATGCCTCAGACACCTAGGGAAAGATGGACAAGCTAGCATTAAAGTCATACAATAAGGGTTAGAGCGGGCAGCATAAGAACAGGAAAATGTGAAAAGGAGATATTTGTAAAAACTAGTGTTTATTTTGAAGAGAAGCATATTCTTGGGGTACTGTTCGAAGGATGTTTAGATATGAACAAGAGGGTAGACAGTATTCTAAAGGAACTAACAGGTTTTGTTGGCTTTGCACTCTGTCCTGGAGATTGATGATTATTAACATCTGCTACTGCCACACCAGAGACCCAGGTCTAAGCACTGTCACTCCTTTCTTCCTTAAAGCACTTTTTATCCTGGATGTACTGTTGTTCTGATTTCCTGTTTCCTGAGGTATAGGGATCGACGTGCTTATGACCCATTTTCAACAGAGTCAGAATGTAGGCAAGTCTGACTCCAGAGTTTAAATTCTTAACTGTAGGACCATATGGACGCTAGACCAGATAGAAGCTTGAACCTTAGGCGAAAAGAAGTTAGATGCAACAAGCAACGAAGAGCAGTTCTACTAGGCAGGAAGCGTAAGACTTCTGGCAAAGAGGGGGACATGGACTGAGGAGAACTTTGGTGTCTTGGCGTCCTAGAAGCAAGTTGTGGCTGAAAGTGCACTGCAGAGGGATTTCACAGGGAGATGAGAAAGTGTGCCTGTGTGTCAGTGACTAGACTGTAAACCATTAACCACCCCCATCCCAGTAAAACATGATAAAAAAAGAGAGAAGCATTTTAAGAAGATCAACATGGCAGACTTTTCATAGAAGGTGAAAGACTGAGGTGCTGTGCTCAGCCTCATTGAGGAACCCTGGCTCATGCAGGCTGTAGTGACAAGGGCCGTGACTGGAGTGCTGGCAGTGAGGGAGGAGGAGAAACGCCTGAGCCCTCCTGCTTAGGGAGGAGTTCAGCTTTTCGCTGGCTGTGTGGGTGCTTGAGAGGGGAGAAAGATGGCGCAGGTGTTCTGTGTTTTGAAGATGAGGAGTCTTGGGTGAGCTAATGATACCTGAGATGAGGACAAGGGACGTCTCAGGACAGAGGAAGTAACAGAAACAGGGGAGTTGCTCGCTCCTGTAAGGAGAAACTCAACCTTGGAAGCCAAATTCAGGTTGGAGGACAGAGAAGGGTAAAATCAGTGGCGTAAGCCAAATTATGATGGATTTGAGAGGTAGATGGGGAACTGGGATAGAGCAAGCTTCAAATAGCTCCCAGAAGGACAGTTTCAAGTTGAGCTGTCAGTTGTGGCTTGGAGGGAAGTCTTAGAGTTCATTGAACTTGATTTGATTAGTAGGCCTTTTACTTAATATAAAATGATAGCTTTAGCAGGTGGGTGGGGATGTATAGGATAAGAGCCCTATACTCCTCAAGGGTTATTGATAGTCACTGATAAAAAAAAAAATTGGCTTCAGTCAGCTGTACTATGTATGGAGCACTGTAGACACTCACTGATTTTGCTGCGTGTCCAAAATAAGGTGTCCCAAAATAAGTATAATATTACACCTCCCATAAAGGCTTACTTGGGGGTAGGAAAGACTGTGGGGGCTGGGGAGATAGCTCACTGAGTAGGGCCTGTGCTTTGTCACATGGACGGGGCTCTGCATGGCATCCTTTTCTTTATCTAAATGGAAAAAAAAACTAGCTTAGAATGCTGAAATAGCATATACACAAAGCTTGGCTCCAGAAAGGGTGGTGGGGGGAGAGAGAGAGAGAGAGAGGGAGAGAAAGAGGGAGAGAGAGTAAATCACTTAACACAATTTGACACACAGTTTGTCCTAGGGTCCTGTTGATGCTGCATAATGATCAGTGTACGGATATTGTTCTATTTCTCCATTACATGAGATTTAAGTATAATAGCATAGGAGTAATAATGCTTGATGGCTGGATGCGATATTACCGGCCGAGGTACAGAATTCAGGAGAGAAATGTGGGAGGAAGATGATAATGAGGCGAGTTTGCTTTTAGACCTGCTGATTCTGAACTGTCTGTTGGCTCATAGGTTGAGATCCTCAAGTGACTTTGAAGCTCTGGTCAATGATCTGAGATTGTAAAATTCATTTTTTTTTTTTTAATAAACCATACTTAGGGATTTAAATCTGACCTTCAGAACTCAGATATTTCGGAGGCCTGAAGTTGCCATTGTGAATGTATTTATTCTTAAAGACTGCACAAAGATCATAGAAGACTGCTTTCTTTTCTCTATTGCAGAATTTCCGAAGAGTCCTCCATTCCTAGCCATCATGAGCTGTGCACCACTGTCCCATCCCAGAAGCTACCCATTAATTTGCGCCTGGCTTCTCGTGTGTATCACACGGCCAGCAAGGAAGGACACAAAGCTGTAGTTGATCTGTTTGGAACCTCCTTACTGAATGATCAGTGTGAAAAGGAAGAGCAAAGATATAGGTAAGCATTTGTAATTTTGTTTTAAATTAGACTAAACTGGGGGTGGAGGGGGTGGGCTGGGTGGTGGCGCCCTTTGTTGAGTTACATGTTACAATGTAAAATGACCTGGGTTCAAGCCCCAGGGGCCCTACCTGCGGGCGGGGAGCTTCACAAGCAATAAAACAGTGTTGCAGGTATCTCGATTTCTGTCTCCCAATGTTCCCCTTCCTTCTCAAGTTGTCTCTATTTGTATCCAAAATAAGTCAATAAAATGAATCATATAAAAATAATGTAAAAAAAAAAGGCTAATCTGTCAACAAAATCCTGCCTTTGAGGCTTAGATCTTGAAGACCTAATTCTGTTCTTGGATGTCTGAGAGGAATAGATTTTGCCCTTTTCCGACCCTTTCTGGTATGGACACAAGTCTAAAGCAGTGTCTTCGTGTTCTGCTTTTACTCACTTGAACAATAAGAGATTCTAAGTTACCTTCAAGATTCTTCCCAAAGGGTGTCACATACATTTATTTCACTTACTCAGAAGAGCCCTAGAGTACAGATGTGATAATTTAGGGTTAGAAAATTCAAGCAACTTTGTCAGTATTATGCAATGGGAAAGGGAGGGGAGGAGGGAGAGAGAGAGAAATACAGAGAGTGTGTGGTCTGGGAGGTGGCGCAGTGTAGATAAAGCATTGGATTCTCAAGCATGAGGTCCAGAGTTCAGTCCCTAGCAGCACATGTACCAGAGTGATGTGATGTCTGGTTCTTCCTCTTCTCTCTCTCTCTCTCTCTCTGTCTCTCTCTCTGTCTCTCTTCTTCTATATTCATGAATGAATAAATAAAATCTTCTAAAAAATACACACACTGTGGTCTGGGAGGTGTCACAATGGATAAAGCTCTGGATTCTCAAGCATGAGGTCCCAAGTTCAATCCCCGACAGCACATGTACCAGAGTGATATCTGGTTCTTTCTCATTAATAAATAAATAAAATCTTAAAAAATACACACACACACACACACACACACACACACACACACACACAGAGAGAGAGAGAGAGAGAGAGAGAGAATCAGTGGAGCCAGGACTTGAACCCTGGTCCTTGCACCCAGTTTGCCACCAGCTAACCTCTACCCCAAACTTGACTTTTAGTAAAAATAGTTACATTTCCTTTTGTTGTTGTTTTTGCTAAGTTTGGTGAGCTCTTTATATATGTTGGTTATTAACCTCTTGCCTGATGTATGGCATGCAAAGGTCTCCCATTCTGTGAGGAGTCTCTTTGTTTGGGTAATTTTTTTTTTTTTTTTGCTATGCAGAAACTTTTTAATTTGAGGTAGTCCCATTGTTTTATTTTTATTTTAGTCTTCCTGGAAATTGGGTCTATATCATCAAAGATGCCTTTGAGATTTAGATGGGAAAGAGTTCCACCAATATTTTCCTCTGAGTATTTGATAGTTTCTGGTCTTAACATCCAGGTCCTTGCTCCATCTGGAGTTGACTTTTGTTTGTGGTGATATAGTGGTTCAGTTTCATTCTTCTGCACATTTCAACCCAATTTTCCCAGCACCATTTATTGAAGAGACCCTCCTTTCTCCATTTGATAGTTTGGGTCCCCTTATCAAAAATTAGGTCTCTATTGGTGAGGGGGTCTATTATGTCCCTCTAATGCCACAATCTTATTGATAATTATTAGATAACTAAGAAAAAACAGTCACACTTCTCTTGCATGGATTAAAATCACCAAGCTTTTATGTGTTATTTATTTATTTATTAAATATTTATTTATTTCCTTTTTGTTGCCCTTGTTGTTTTTATTATTGTTGTAGTTATTGTTGTTGTTGATGTCATCATTGTTGGATAGGACAGAGAGAAATGGAGAGAGGAGGGGGAGATGGGGGGCGGGGAAGAGAAAGACACCTGCAGACCTGCTTCACTACCTGTGAAGAGACTCCCTTGCAGGTGGGGAGCCGGGGGTTCTGTGTTATTTTTGTTTTCACTAGAGTACTACACAGCTCTGGCTTATGGTGTGTTGTTGTGGCGGTCTGGTGTCGGGCTGCACCGCGGAGAAGAGAGTGGATGTCCAGAGCAAAGGGGTACACAAATCTTTATTATAGGATGGGGGGGGGGGTTTGGTTCAGACCACGTGGAGCCAGCCGGCAATGGCCGTCCCCACTACCTGACCACAGGGGGAGAGAAGGGGGTGAGATCTGAGAGAGGGGGAGCTGAGAGCCCAGAGAGAGCGAGGGGGGGGGTGAGGGGGCTTTTTATTGGGCGACAACCAGGGGTGACGTGTGGGGCCAGGATTGGTTGAAGGGGGCACTGCTAGGATTTCGCAGGGCGTAGTAAAACCTGGGGGTGGAGACTGCATCAGAATAACTCCTCAGCAACAATGGTGGTTCAGGGGACTGAACCTGGAACCTTTGGTGTCTCAGGGAAGAGATTTTTTTTTTTTTTACATAACTCTTATGTATGCCTATGCCTAGTAATCACAGTGTCATCTGGTTTGAAGTGCTGAATTTTGTTTTAAAGTCTTATTAAACATTTTCTTTAGTTTTAGTAGAAAAAGCATGTGAGAGAGAGCTCTCTAAGCTCTGCTCAGGCATATGCAGTGCTGGCGATGAAACCTGGATCTCATGCTTGCAAATCAGACATATCATTTCCCTGGTCATGCATTTTTCTATTTAGCACAAGGTTTTATTTTTAAGATTTACTTATTATTCATAATTATATGCACTCCATTCTAAATTATATTTTTATTTATTCATTATTGGACAGAGATAGAGAGAAATTGAAAGGGGTGGAGGAAGTAGAGAAGGAAAGAGACAGAGAGACACCTGCAGTCCTGCTTCATCATTCATGAAGCTTTCTTCCTGCAGGTGGGGACCCGGGGCTTGAACCCTACTCTTCATGCATTGTAATGTGTGCACTTAACCAGGTGTACCACTGCCTGGTCCCTGTACTTCATTCTTTATTTTTGATTTATCAAGTCAGTGAGTGCTAAGTTTTTTTTTTTTCAAATTATGTTTATTAATTTATTGGATAGAGCCAGTCAGAAATTGAGAGGAAGGGGAAGATAGTGCTAGAGAGAGACAGAAAGACACCTGTAGCCCTGCTTCACCACTCGCAAAGCTTTCCCCCTGCAGGTGGGGACTGGGGGCTTGAACCTTGGTCCTTGCACATTGTAACATGTGCACTCAACCAGGTGTGCCACCACCTGGCTCTGTGTGTGTTAAGTTTTTGAAGACACTTACACCTGAAGAATCTTAACAATTTCTGGTATGCCAGTAACTGGTAGAAAACAGCTCCTGTGTTAAGTCATTCTTGTGGGGGAGGGTCGGGCGGTAGCTCAGTGGGTTAAGCGCACATGGCGCAAAGTGCATGAACCGGTGGGAAGATCCTGGTTCAAACCCCCAGCTCCCCACCTTCAGGGGAGTCATTTCACAGGCAGTGAAGCAGGTCTGCAGGTGTCTATCTTTCTTTCCCCCCTCCACTCCATTTCTCTCTGTCCTGTCCAATAAAGATGATATCAATAACAACAACAATAATAACTACAACAATAATAAAACAACAAGGGCAACAAAAGGGAAAAAAAAGACACTCTTTGGATTATTTATAAAAAGTACAAAGCTGGGGCCAGGCAGTGACACACTTGGTATAGACTGTCCAAGCTCTGGTGCCCACTTTCAGGGAGAAGCTTGGCGAATGGTGAAGCAGAGTTGCAGGTCTCTCTCTCCTTCTCTAGTTATCCCTCCATTCCTGATTTCTGTCTGGCTCTACACAATAAATACATAAGTAAAATACTAATTTTTAAATTTTTTTAAAAGTATAAAGCCGAGGATCTGGGAGAAAGTTTAACCAGTATGGTGTGGTTGTTTCTTAGCATTTGAAGCCTTGAATAAGAGCCCAGAACCACACAGAAGCACTGTGGGTAACAGTGGGAAAGTTCCATGGATGGGGAGCACTGCTCTGGTCTCTCTCTCTCTCTCTCAAATAGAATGTGCAAATTGACTCAGGGAATTCTGCTGAGTGGTGGTATTGTAGCTTCACAAGGTCACAATGCCACATTAAAAAAGAAAATGTAAAAATATAGAGATGTCTTCTAATAGTCATGAAATTGATATTGTGAGTCATTTTTCACTGCTAATCTGCAAGACAAGATCACATTAAGAACTTACAGCTTCTATTGTTCATGTGAAGTGTTAAAAACATCGATTTCTTTTCATTCTATTATTTTTTTTTCTCCAAGTAGATCTTTCTTTTTACAAGAAAGTCAATAGATGTTCTATTTGATGATGATAATTCTTGGCAATTTGTTCCTAAGCACCAAATAAGAGTTAATTTAAGGACTGAGCATTAAATTCTCTGGCACCTATCTCTTGAGGATTAACTTGCTAAACACAGCTTAGCCTTTTCAGAATATTTCTGTCTGCCGAGCCCACAGTTTTGGAGAAATGTATAGTTTCTTTTCTGCACCAATAGTGTTTTCAGAAAAGGTAATGGTAAACAAGAAATGAATACTTTTTACTTTCGACTTTTCTGTGCAACAAGTGCAATAATACTGTGGGCATCTAATCTTAATGTTTTCCTAATTCTGCAAATAGAAATTGTCATTTGTGGCAACACCAGAAATACTTAATGGACTAGTTGGGGCAATACTTTATTAAAAATAACCATGGGCTGTTCATCAATAGTAAAATTAAAATAAGCTTGTATTTACTTTGCTAAATAGCAATTTCCATGAGAACTAGAAACATTCCATTCTAATCATATTTTTTTACTTCTAAAATTTCTGTTTTAAAAACGAGTTTAAAAAAAAAAAGAAAAGAAAAAAAAAAACGAGTTTATAGAAATCACTTAGGTGACTTCCAGGAGGCGTGGCCATGGAGTAACAGGGATTGGATCAGATCTTCCCCATAAATAAAAAATAACTGCAACTATAGACCTAAACAGAATCCACACCAGCTACAGCAAAAACATCCACAGCCTCAGCCTCCAAGTTGCAGACGCTATCATGGTCCCATCCTGACTTCCCTGGGCAGACGGCCTCACCAGTGTGTCTTGGAACCTCAATTCCCCAGAGCCCTATCCAACTAGGGAAAGGGAAAGATAGAAACAGGTTGGAGGGGTATGGATCGACCTGTCAATACCCATGTCCAGAGGAGAAGGAATTCGAGAAGCCAGAAACCCCACCTTCTGCACTTCCAAAAATAATTTTGATCCATACTCTCAGTGGAGGAGAAGTGATAGGGGGAAGATGACCAGAGGGCTCTGAACTCCAACTCCATCAGGAACCAGAGAAAGAGAGGAGGAAAAAGGGAGAGACACTTGGATGTAATAATAGGGTGGGGGGCAGGTGGTGGCACACCTGGTTGAGCGCCCATGTTACGATGTGCAAGGACCCCGGTTCGAGCCACCAGCTCCCACCTGCAGGGGGAAAGCTTTTCGAGTGATGAAACAGTATTGCAGGTGTCTCTCTGTCTCTCTCCCTCTCTGTCTCCCCCTTCTGTCGGGCAGCCCCCCTGCTCCATCCTCCATTGATGACACTATGGCCTATTTACATAATCATTGTTTTGCCTGATCTATCTTCTTTTTACCTTGAGACCCACCCTGCCTGCAGGGTGTTAATTAATCCTACCAGTTAAAACCATCACAACAGTTGCTAAGGATGCTTCCACCCTCCCAGCATGCTCTTTCCTTTTCTCTACCCCCTTTTCTAGCTGTTTCCTTTTCCGTCTTGCCACTTCTGGTTTTCTAAGATATATAAACGTTGTCTCTGATCAATAAAGATGCATTGCGTTCTGCTCCGCCACGAGTTTCTGGATCGTCTCTCCTGCCCGCAACGCTAGCCCAGCACCCTTCCTCTCAATTTCTGGCTGTCTATCTAGTAAATAAAGATAATAATAAAAAAATTCCTTGGAAAGGAAGAGAAGATGACACCTTAAAAAAAAAGGCCAAATAAGGGGGCTGGGTGGTGGTGCACAGGATCCTACACAGGTATGTAGGACCACAAGGATCCCGGTTTGAGCCTCCAGCTCCCTACCTGCCAGGGAGGGGGTGTATAGCTTTGCAAGTGGTGAAGCGAGTCTGCAGGTGTCTCTCTGTCTTTCTGTATCTCCCCTACCCCATCAACTTCTATCTTATCCAATAAAAAAAAAAGAAAGAAAAATGGCCAGCCAGAGGAGTGGATTACTAGTGCAGGCACTGAGCCCCAGTGATAATCCTGGAGGAAAAATAAAAGGCCAATTATATACAAATAGAGACAGATGGTTGTAGAAATAATAGTTAACCCACATCTGCAACCTTGGGGGAACTGAAAGAAAATTACAAAATCTGGTAATTTTGGAAATCAATATGAAATCATTGATTAAAAAAAAAGGAAAGAGATTCTGTTAGCATTCTTAGCATGGAATATCCTTCCTTCCTTTTTCCCTCCCTCCCTCCCTCCCTCCCTCTCTCCTTTCCTCCTTCTCTACCTCCCTCTGTCATCACCAGTTTCACCAATCTGGGCCAACACTCTCAGAGGAAGAAGGAAAGATACCACAGCACCAAAGATTTCTTCAATGTAGGTGGCCAGGCTTGAACCTGTCTCACATTTATGACAAAGCAGGCAAACTATCCAAATATGTTGTCGTGCTATCCCAGAGTGGAACTTCAGATATCAGTTATTTTATCATTATTATTATTTTATTGCTATCAGGGTTATTGAAGTAGCTTGGTGCCTGCACTATGAACTCACTGCTCTGTCAACTTTTCCCCACACTACTTCTCCTTCTCCTCCTCCTCCTCGTTCCTTCCTTTTACTTGATAGGACAGAGATAAACTAAGAGGAGAAGGGGAGGTTAGTGAGGGATAGAGAAAGAGGGACCTGCAGTACTGCTTCACTGCTCATGAAACTCCCTCCCCCCCACAGGTGGGACCTATGGCTTGAACTCTGATTCTTGTGTGTATGTTAACTTGTGCACTCAACCAGATGTGCCACTGCCCCATCCCCCTGGATACAAAAGTATTAAAAGTACTGAGGATGAGGACTGGGAGATAACTCACTTGGTGTATCACACACTTTATCATGAGCCAGGCAGGGCCTAGCTTAAGTCCTGGGTCACGGCATGTGAGCTTCCAGAGCAGTGGATAGTCTCCCCCTGTCTCTCTGTCTCTCACTCTCTAGTTAAAGCAGATGAGTCTCACAGGGATGGTGGAGTTCTGTGTTGCTGAGGACTTATTCTGATGCAGTCTCCGCCCCCAGGTTTTTCTATGCCCCGCTCAATCCTAGAGTGCCCCCTTTCAACCAATCCTGGCTCCGCCCCCAGGTTTTTCTATGCCCCGCTAAATCCTAGAGTGCCCCCTTTCAACCAATCCTGGCCCTACACATCACCCCTGGTTGTCGCCCAATAAAAAGCCCCCTCACCCCTCCCCTCTCGCTCTCTGGGCTCTGGCTCTCCCTCTCTGAGGTCTCGCTCCCTGCTCTCCCCCCCCCCCCCCCCCCCCCCCCCCCCCCCCCGTGGTCGGCCATTGCCGGCTGGCTCCACGTGGTCTGAACCAACCCCCCCCCCCCCATCCTATAATAAAGATTTGTGTACCCCTCTGCTCTGGATGTCCGCTCTCTTCTCTGGTGCAGCCCGACACCAGACCGCTGCAACAACAGTTCTGGAAGGAGTAACCACCCCCAAGTGAAAATCCTGGTAGCTTCATTTAAATAAACAAAAATTAACAAGGATAAAATACGAGGGAATAATTAAAATTGTTTAAAAACCTTGATTAATATTAGCAGTTTGGTAAATAACCTTCCAAGCATTTCTTGCACAGATATTTGCTCAAGTCACAGATGGCATTCTATAGACAGAATTTTCCCCCACTGAAGATTATTTAGCATTTAAATCATTTCATAAAATTCGCTAACTTACTGAATGCATTGCAAGAGATTCCTATGCATACAATTACTTATTCAACTTTTTAGTTAACAGTGTTTGATGCAAAAAAAAAAAAAAGTACGATGTATATTTATGGTCTTCCATCCAGGAAAACTTTAATAACATATGCCTGTAATGATTTATGACTGTACATTTTCTTCTGAGATAAGGCGAGATCGGGCATGTTCAGGGTGGTATGGCCATAGACCGTTCATTTTCTTTTGAAAAAATATTTAATTTATTTTGATGAGAAAGGGTAGATGCAGAGTTAAGGAGAGAGAAACAGAGAGACAGACACACACACACACACACACACACACACAGAGCAGAACACTGCTTAGCTCTGGTTTATGGTGGGACTAGGAATTGAGCCTGGGACCTCAGAGCCTCAGGCTTGAAAGGTGTTTGATTAAACATTATGCTATTTCTGCAGGCCCTAAATGTTCTTTTTTAAAGATGTCTTTATTCAGAGAGAGAGAGAGAGAACAAAAAATTTTATATTCCTTTGATTTACCATTCATCTTTTTAAATTTTTTATAATAAAGATTTGAATTAATGGTCATATATTATAGATTTTGATTTTTTCTTTTTCAGTTTAGCTTATGATATTTATAATAAAGAGAAGTTTCTATTTTTTAAAAAGTATTTTATTATTTTTATGAGAGACTTAAGACAGAGAGATCAGAATACTGCTTCAGCTCTGGCTTATAGTGGTGCTGGGGATTGAACCTGGAGCTTACAGCCTTAGGCCTGAGAGTCTTGCTTACCCTTATGCTATCTCCCCAGTCCAGAAGTTTCCATTTTTGTGTAATAAAAACTAACAGTTGGGAGTAGCAGCAGCCATATTTTGCTCTCCCCAGTCAAATAGGAAAAGCAATGAAAGTCACCTGAGAACTCAACAAAATATGACCAGGATCTCTTCAAAAACTCACCAAGCCACATGTGGCCTGTGGGCAGGAAGAGGGAGAGGGAGCAATTCCAGAGGACATGCAAACACTAATTCGAAGAGACATTTGTATCCCTACGTTCACAGCTGCATTATTCACAATAGCAAAGGAGTGGGAGCAGCCTAAATGTCCATCAACAGGTGACTGGCTAAAGAAGTTATGGGATTTATCTTCCATGGAATACTACTCTGCAATCAGAAAGACGATATTGTCTCCTTTGGGACAAAATGCATGAAACTGGAGGTGATTATGCTTAGCAAAATATGTAAAGCTATGAGAGACAACTGCCAGATGGCTTCACTCATATGTGTGATCTAGAGATCTGATTTACATGAATCTACCAAAAAAAAAAAAAAAAAAAAAAGGAAAAAAGAAAAAGAATCCAAATGAAAGCAAGCAAACTGTTGGTAATGCTTCTGAGAACTATGGTGCTTATCTTTGTGTGAGCTAGGCGGGCAGGTGTACAGAACTTTGGCGGTGGGTGTGGTGTGGAATTATACATTGTAATCTTACTGTCTTGTAATAAACTATTAATAACAAATAAAAAATTTAAAAAGTTTCTTTTGTGTTTTAGACTTGACATAATTCTTAGAAAAGACTTTTAAAAATATTTATTTATTCCCTTTTGTTGCCCTTGTTGTTTTATGGTTGTAGTTATTATTCTGGCAAACGCTAGAAGAAGAAGAAGTTATTATTCTTGTCATCATTGTTGGATAGGACAGAGAGAAATGGAGAGAGGAGGGGAAGTCAGAGGGGGAGAGAAAGACAGACACCTGCAGATCTGCTTCACCGCCTGTGAAGTGACTCCCCTGCAGGTGGGGAGCTGGGGGCTCGAACCGGGATCCTTATGCCAGTCCTTGTGCTTTGTGCCACCTGTGCTTAACCTGCTGCGCTACCGCCCGACTCCCTATACTCACGTTTTTGTGGTAACTTTATGAACTTCAAAAGGAATACATCTTTGATTAATTTGTAATTAATTTTATAAGAAGAATGAATACTTTCCCCCAAATGACTAGCCAGTTGCACAATTTTATCATCCCATATGTTTTTTTCCTCAAAAAATTGAAATGTCAGCTTTTCAGATTCCAGTGTTAGTCTGTTTCTGGATTATTTGTCTGTGGAATAAAAAAGATGCACACCATTACTTATTATTAGAGAAGTGCAAATCTAAACTCCAATGAGATACCACTTCAGATCTGTGAGGGTGACCTATTTCACAAAGACGAGAACCAGTTGCTGGTAAGGAGGTTGGCAGCAAGGAACAAGAAATGATAAGATCTTGCCATTTGTGATGACAACTGGCACATGTCATGCTAAGCAAAAGCAAATGAACAAACAAAAAGCAAAGCAAAGCAAACAAATAAAAAGACAGAGAGAGAGAGAGAGAGAGAGAGAGAGAAAGTGGGTGAGAAAATCAGGAGAAAGACAAATATTGGGTGATTTCACTCATGTGTGGGATTTAAGGATTTAAGCCAAAGAGTACAAACCAAACCAGATCAAACAAACCCAAAGTCCTACAGGATTTTGACTGTAAAACTGAGGTTACTGGAAGGATAGTAGGGAAGAGGATGAAAGGGCAGTGGCAGTCACACTGGTTGAGGAATATTAGTAACTTGCTTGTGAGTGTGCTGTGGAAAGACATATATGAAAAGATGTGAAACTACTCCTTAAACAGAAATGGTGGTGAGAGTCAGCATCACCTAAAGAAATTCCCTTGACAGCATGAAAGGAGCCCTTTCTAAAATACCTTTAAATCTCAATAACAAGTCTTTTTTTTTTTTTTTTTTAAAAATCGTTATTTACTTATTGGATAGAGACAGCCAGAAATTGAGAGGGAAGAGGGTGATAGAGAGGGAGAGAGAGACAGACACCTGCAGCTGTGCTTCACCACTTGCAAAGCTTTCCCCCTGCAGGGGGAACCAGGGGGCTTGAACCTGGATCCCTATACAGTGCAACGAACCTGGATCCTTATGCATTGTAACATGTGCTCTACCAAGTATGCCACCATCTGGCCCCAAGTATTTTTTTTTTCTCCAGAAGGATGTTCTTCAAAGAATTACTTGAATGCTGTATTTCTTTCTTTCTTTTTTATTTTCCCTTTTGTTGACCTTGTTCTATTTTTATTGTTGTTGTAGTTATTATTGTTGCTATTGATGTTGTCGTTGTTGGATAGGACAGAGAGAAATGGAGAGAGGAGGGGAAGACAAAGCAGGGGAGAGAAAGACAGACACCTGCAGACCTCCTTCACTGCCTGTGAAGCGACTCCCCTGCAGGTTGGGTAGCCAGGGGACTCGAACCGGTATCGGAGATGGCCCTTGTGCTTCGTACCTCCTGCGCTTAACCGCTGTGCTACCACCTGACTCCCTGTATTTCTTTCTTATACTTTCTAGACACTCTTCACAGACTTCATACTCTTATTTTTCTATGTAATTATCTTTGAGAGAAGAAGGTAAGTCATTTTTTGTGTTCAAAGTTAATATCGGACAGATTTTTATGGACAATTCTTCACTGCTCATCTTGGAGACATTAAAATAATCTGTTTAGATCTCAAATTCGAGAACCAGAAGTACAGGTTTATATTACTAGCTCAGTCATCCCAAATCCTGATAAGTATTGGGGGTAAGACAGGAATATTTTGAAAGGATATGGAATTTTGTCTTCACTCTTTTTCCTTTGTGATTATTCAAATGAGTGCACTAAAGGCCAGTGTTTTCCTGTGGGATTTTCTATATGGTAAAGATGATTCTCGGCTTATTTTTGCTGTGAATGCATATATATCTAATCTAATCTAATCTAATCTAATCTAATCTAATCTATCTATCTATCTATCTGCCTCCAGGGGGATCAGTGGGGCTTTGTGCCTGCACTAAGAATCCACTGCCCCTGGCAGCCATCTGTTTTCCTTCATTGCTTCTGCGGCTTTTGTTAGAGGAGGGGAAGACAGAGAGGGGAAAGACAGACACCCGCAGACCTGCTTCACCACTTGTGAAACGATTCCCCTGCAGGTGGGGAGCTGGAGTCTCGAACCGGGATTCTTTTAGCCCGTCTTGTGCCTGCACCATGTGCACTTAACACACTGCGCTACCACCTGGCTCCCTTGTTTTTCCTCTTCATGCGCCATTTTGAATATGTACTCTCTCACCTTTTTCAGAACCGGTCCAGTGATAAACTAAGAAGTTGAGGCACTCTAGTTGAATAATCTGACATTAGCATGTTTTACTTAACGTTGGTGGTTTGAATTTGTTCCTTTGCACTCCAACTTTAGAAACAGAATTCCTGCCTATATTCTGCCATTGCTCAATAGACAGGTCTAACCCTAGCCTGGCCCTGCTGCTAACTTGGCTTTGTTCCTTGCCACCTAATCTAGGCAGTGATCCAATATATGGAGCCCAAGAGCATGAGCTTTAACTTTTATTTACGATCTAGCTAGTGCCGTGTGTTACAGACATACACAAGAAGACCTCTATCCCTTAACACTCTGCTAGGAATAAGAAAACAGAGGCAAAACTTTGTGCCGTAAATTGCCGCTACAGCGAGTTATGACAGAGTTGGTGCGAGTGTCCACAGTAACTCCACTTAGATTTTTTTATTTATTCCCTTTTGTTGCCCTTGTTGTTTTATTGTTGTAGCTATTATTGTTGTTATTGATGTCGTTGTCGTTGGATAGGACAGAGAGAAATGGAGAGAGGAGGGGAAGATAGAGAGGGGGAGAGAAAGATAGACACCTGCAGACCTGCTTCACCGCTTGTGAAGTGACTCCCCTGCTGGTGAGGAGCTGGGGGCTCGAACTGGGATCCTTAAGCTGGTGGGTACTTACGCTTTGCGCCACCTACACATAACCTGCTGCTACTGCCCAACCCCCTCCACTTAGATTTTTATTGTATCCATTTTAAACAAAGAACCCTTATGCCTAAATAAGCCTTAACCTTATTATTAAATAAAGCTACAGATGGGGATGACAAAAGGTAGCTTCAGTATGCACTGTCTTTTTTTTTTTTTTTTGGGTAAGATAGATTAGTGTATCATTAGAAAATGGAAACTCCAAAAAGGGGATTATTTGGAAATATGTCTGATTTTGTAACAGCAAATATGTGAAAACTACTTTTTTTTTTTTTAAAAAAAGCAAAGCAGTGTCATTCCACCAGATGTCACTGTTTGCATGTTGCAATGAAGTAGCAACGATTAAAGTCTCTCCACCCCTAATCACATGTTGTTAGTAAGAGTCTATAGAGTCGTGCCTTTAGTTTTCTTTAGATATACTGTTGTACTAAAACCATATTCCATGGGTCTTTCAAAACTACTCGAAGTGTTACTTCTGCTGTAGATTTTAAAGACTATCAAGGACAATTATCTGTAGATTAGAATATTAAGGAACTCTTCTCTTGGCCTCAGGAGCTCTATCTAATATAGTACTCTTTATAAACCATTGCTTTCTGAATTGTGACCCAATAAGCAGACCATAAAGTGAATTTAGTGGCTTACTATAAGCACTTGAAATGTCTGCATTGTGGTCCGGGAGGTGGCGCAGTGATGAAGCATTGGACTCTTGAGCATGAGGTCCTGAGTTCGATCCCTGGCGGCACATATACCAGGGTGATGTCTGATTCTCTCTCTCTCCTCCTGTCTTTCTCATAAATAAAATCTTTTAAAAAAATGTCTGCATTATTCACAATAGACAAAGAGAGTGGAAGCTGCCTAAATTCCCATCAACTGGCTAAAGAAGTTATGGGATACATATTTCATGGAATACTACTTTGCAATCAAAAAGGATGCTGTTGTGTCCTTTGAAACAAAATGGATGGAACTGTAGGTGATTAGGCTTAGCAAAATAAGTAAATATATGAAAGACAACTACCTGGTACACATGAACTTGAAAAAAGAAAGAAAAAGGAAAGGAAAGGAAAGGAAAGGAAAGGAAGGAAGGAAGGAAGGAAGGAAGGAAGGAAGGAAGGAAAGCAAACTGTAAGACTTGTGAGAACTCTTGGTGGTGATCGTTGGGAGCTGGGAGCGTGGGGTGCAGAGCTTTGATGGTGGGTATGGTGTGGAGTTGTACACTGTTACCTTACGGTCTTGTAACCTACTGTTCATCACAAATAAAAAATGCAGAACAATGCCTGCAATAGTGTTCCTTTGGTGAAAACACACACACACACACACACACACACACACACACACACACACACATACTAAAGATACATGTATCTATATTTATATATCTGCCCTCTGCATTTTCTCTGAGTTACATAAAGGTCATCATGAGCTTCACCTTGTATTTAAGCAGCAACATGAAATTGCTATGGACGGGCTAATGGAGGATCCATGGGGGAGGTTTCCTGTCGGAACTGTCTGCTGCTGCAGCTGTTTCTTCTGGCCTAGCCAGGAAGGTGGGGGGAATCTGAGGCCAATCCTGACAACTGGAATTCAGGGGTCGGGTGGCTTCTACTGCCATAGCTTTGGACTATAGAACCACGGTAGGTCTTTTTGTTATGATCAGTTTGGGGGAAAAAATAATAATCCTATAGAAGAAATAACTGAATCATGGCTCCAGAAGAACTCAGCCTTGCCATGCTCGCTTGTCAACAGAAATAGTGGAGACTGCTGTCTTCCAAACTGCTTATGGAGGCAGCTGGTTAGCGGGTGCCAAGTCACTTATGACACACTGTGGTTGCAAGAGTTTTTTTTTTTTTTTTTAATTTTTTTTATCTCTATTTCCTGCAGTTCAAGAAAGTCCATTTGATGGGGGTGGGGGGGGAGATGGATTTGGTGTTGAGTGACAGTTAATATAGTCACTGTGCTGGAAGTTGAACTTTATCTTCCTTTTGAATTCAAATATTTGACTATGTGAGACAGGAAGCTTTTTTTTTATCCATGACTCTACTTTAGCAAAGTCATATCTGTTTCTGACTTACTTTGGGTAAACCAGTGTTTTTAAGAGTCAGGGTGCTGGCGTCTGAGGACTCTGTAATATGACTAAGGTCAGCTGGGCTTGAACCTGTTAAACTTTCTCATCTGGTGACTCATAAAGTGATTGTTCATATAATAATAGCATCCCCCCAAAGTTAAAGGGAACACTGGTTCTTAATACTTTCAAGTGAAATTGATATAGTTTTAGTGGGTTTACTTTAATCTCATATTTCTTTTTATACAAAGGGCTGCAATAAAAAAATAATGTATTTTTGGTTCAAGCCCCCAGCTCCCCACCTGCAGGGGAGTCGCTTCACAGGCGGTGAAGCAGGTCTGCAGGTGTCTGTCTTTCTCTCCCCCTCTCTGTCTTCCTCTCCTCTTTCCATTTCTCTCTGTCCTATCCAACAACGACGACATCAACAACAATAATAACTACAACAACAATAAAAACAATAAGGGCAACAAAAAGGAAATAAATAAATATTAAAAAAGCTTTAAAAATATTGTATTTTAAGCGATACGTAAATTAGTTTTTAAACACATTTTATCTTCAAATCCTGAATTACCTAATTTCTTTAGTTTGATTAAGAATTTTGTCGAAGGGGCTGGTTAGTGGTGCACCTGGCTAAGCACACATAGTATTAAGTGCAAGGACCTGGGTTTGAGTCCCCGCTCCCTACCTGCAGGGGGGATGCTTCAGAAGTGGTGAAACAGGTCAGCAAGTGTCTCTCTCTCTCCATTTCTTATCTCCCCCTCCCCTGTCAGTTTCTCTCAGTCATATCTAATTACATAGAAAAAATGGACACCAGGAGCTGTGGATTTATAGTGCCAGAACTGAGCACTAGTGATAAATCTAGAGGCAAAAAAAAAAAAAAAAGAAAAAAGAAAAAAAAAAGGGGGGGAGGAACTTTTGTTGAGATGTTTTGGACTCTCTATTTAATCTTACATATGCATGTAGTTTGTAGCCTAAAAAGGAAGGCCCAGGAACAAAATAGTTTTCTGTTCATTATGGAAAGTTCCGAGTTAAGAAAAAAACACTTTAGTGTGAGAAAGTACTTTTTCTGCGACTGGTTTCTTTCTTATTTATTTGTTTTTATTTTAATGCAGGAGATACAAACACCAGAGCACTGCTTAACTCTGATTTATGGTGGTCCTGGGGACTGAACTTGAGACCTAAGAGCCTCAGGCTGGACATCTGTTACATAACTATTATGCTGTCTTCTCAAACCTGAAAGAATTTTTCTTAGGCTGGTGTTTTGCCTCAGCCTGAGAAATGAAACTGGTCCTTGTGAATTTGGAGTGGGGAGTACGTTAGTGACTAGTAGGGTACTTTGTACTTTTATTGTAATTGGGCTTGTATAAGGTGAATTTATTATTCCAATATAAGGAAAATAAAGCTATTATAAAGGTCACTCCAAAATGATATCTAGAGCTAAACAAATTATTTCTAGTTTTGGATCAACTTTTATATAATAGTTACTAAGTTAAAATATTAAAGGTATGAAATGAGGTATAGAATGAGGGCAAGGTATGAAATGAAAGGTGTAAATGAAGTGGGGTCCAAGAGGTGGCACAGTGGCTAAAGCACTGGACTCAAGTATGAGGTCCTAAGTTCAATCTCGGGCAGCACATGTACCAGAGTGATAGCTGGTTCTTTTTCTCCTATCTTCTTCACGAATAACTAAATAAAATCTCAGTAAAAAAAAAAATAATAATAATAATAAAAAAACCAAGAGCTAGCAACTGTTTTACCAGTGACCTAAAAAAGCAAGTTTATTGTTTTCTTTTAATTTGCTTTGTAGAATACTACATGGAATTCCGGTTACGAATGCCACTCAAGAGGACATCGGCATGCTTCCAGGAGCGTCATGCAAGGTGGCAGAAGGAAGCAGACAGCTCGCCGACAAGCCACAACTAGAACTCTTGGGAGAGGAAGTAAGAACTTCCTTTATTTTAGGTTTTCTCTCCCTCACAGGCTCTCAGACTTTTTGTTATAGGACCCTTTTCATTCTTAAAAATTACTGAGAACTTTCACGATTGATAATTTAGGCAGACTAAATCTATTTACATTTACAATGTCAGAAATTGAAACATGAAGTGCTGTTTTTTCATTTTTTATTTGTGATAAGTAGTGTGTTATAATATTTTAAGATCTCAGTGTATACACCACACACACCACCAAAGTTCTGTGACCTGCCATCTCCCAAAGATAACCAACCTCATTCTCACAAGTCTTACAGTTTTCTTGCATCTCTCTCTCTCTCTCTCTCTCTCTCTCTTTCCTCTCTCTGTGTGTTTTCCGAGTTCATGTGTATCAGTTCTCTGGATTCCACATCTGAGTAAAAGCATCTGGTAGTTATCTTTCATCTCTTTACTTACTTAGCTAAGCATAATCACCTCCAATTCCATCTACTGTGTCCCAAAGGACACAATACCATCTTTTTGATGGCAGAGTACTATTCCATGGAATATGTACCCCACAACTTCTTTAGCCAGTCACCTGTTAATGGGCATTAAGCTGCTTCCACTCTTTGACTATTGTGAATAATGCAGCTGTGAACATAGGTATCCATATGTTCCTATGAATTAGTGTGTCCTTTGGATAAATGAAATTCTATTTTTTATTGATTAAAAATAACAGAAGTAGAGTTCAGTATAATAAGAATGCATTTGTATGAAAAATATTTTTGAAATAAATGGTCTCAAGTGAAACTGATTAGTTTTTTTTTTTTGCTTTCAAGTATTTCTAAAAATTTTCTTTTCCAAAAGAAGTGAAAGAAAATTACTGAATGGTTTTGCTCATATGTGGGATATAGATAATTAAAGCATATGAGCTGGCAATAAAAAAATAACAGCCAAGCTATTTCATAGACTCTATGATGGTTTCCATAGGGGTGAGACACAGATTGGTGGTGGGTATGGTGTGAAACTATTTCTTTGTAATCTTACAATTTTGTAAAGCATTAAGTCACTAGTTAAAATATCGAAGTGTCACTAGGAAAAGGTAGAAACAGGCTGGGGGGTATGGATCGACTTGCTAACACCCATGTCCAGCAGAGAAGCAATTACAGAAGCAAGAACTCCCACCTTCTGCACCCCCAAAACAATTTTGCTTCATACTCCCAGAGGGGTAAATGTTAGGGAAAGATGATCAGAGAACTCTGAACTCCAATGGTCTTATGGTCTCTAGTTATATGGATAGACTACACATCATTTACTGCTCTGCTTCTCTGTTCATGGGTATTACACTGTCTTTTGCTTTTTGCTATTTTAGACACTATGTGAGCATCCTTTCATATCTTTGCATGCACACCCATAAGAATTCCCTTTGAATTTGTACCTGAAGAAGAAATAGCTGGATCACATATCTTGTGCATTTTCTGTTCTATTAAACATGGCTAATTTTTCTCCAGTGTGGGCTTACTAATTTCTCTATATCCTTAGGGTCACTTGGAATTGTAACTTAAGATTTTTTTGTTAAAATGATAGGTATAAAGAAACTTCCCCCTAATGCCCCCAGACCAGTCACCTCTTTCTTGACAACTAGAAACAATTTTGACAGGAACTATAGATTTTTACCCCTGGGGCTGTTTGTTAGCTTCTCAGTGTCTTCTGTGTTATTTTCAAAGGTATGTGCTTATCCAGGATTTACAAAGTTGTTTTGGAATCCAACTGCACCCAAATTTTCTGTTCCAGTATCTGTCATGAAGGAAACTCTATATCCCAAATACGAGGTAACACGTTGAATGACTTTCTTTTTCATTGTTGTTTAATGATTGCATTGGGCAATTGTGATACTAGCTTTTACTGGACAGTTGTTACACAAATTGTCAGCGAATTATTGATAAATCTAGTAATGATAGGATGTATGGGGCTGGATGGTGATGGATCAGCAGAGCACACACTTTACCATGTGTGAGGGCCCTGGTGTAGCCACCTGTGGTGAGGTGGGGGGATGTATCATAAGTGGTGAGGCAGTAATGCAGTCATCTCCCTCTTTATGTGTCTATATTATTTCCTTTTAATTTTTAAAACTTACTTATTTACTTATTTATTTTCCCTTTTTGTTGCCCATGTTATTATTGTTGTTGTTATTGATGTTGTCGTTGTTAGACAGGACAGAGAGAAATGGAGGCAGGAGGGGAAGGCAGAGAGGAGGAGAGAAAGACAGACACCTGCAGACCTGCTTCACCGCCTGTGAAGAGACTCCCCTGCAGGTGGGGAGTCGGTGCTCGAACCAGGATCCTTATGCTGGTCCTTGCACTTTGCACCAAGTATGTTTAACCTGTTGTGCTACCGCCGGAATCCCTCCTTTTAATTTTTTATTGCCAACAGGGTTATTGCTGGGGCACTGCACCTGTGTGAAAAAGTCAACCCTTCCTGGAGAACAATTTCTTCTTTATTTTCTTTCTCTCTCTCTCTCTCTTTCTTTCTTCCTTCCTTCCTTCCTTCCTTTCTTTCTCCCTTCCTTCCTTCCTTCCTTCCTTTTTTTATTAGCTAGGATAGAGAGAATTTGAGAGGGGAGTAGGAAACAAAAGAGGGAGATACAAAGAGATACCTGCAGACCCGCTTCACTGCTGTGGGTAGGGCAGCAGTAGCTGGAGCCTGGGTCCTTGCACATGGTGATGTTTACACCACTGCCCACCCCACTCCCTTTATCATTCTTTGTCTCTCAATCTTTTGAAAAGAACTCTACTGGGAAATTAAGAGACTGATGAACTTTTTAAGGGGTAGGGGTAGATAGCATAATGGTTATGCAAAGAGATTTTCATGCCTGAGTCTCCAAAAAGAACTCCAGTGGGGACAGTGGAGTCATGCAGGCACTGAGCCCAGTGATCACTGCAATGGCAAGATAAATAAATAAGATATACTATACAAATTATAATATGTGTATAAGAGATAAGTAACATTGTCATGTATGTACATATACAATATATTTCAAACTCTAGACTTGTGCATCATAAACTTTAAATTTGTGCCTAATTATGTACACAGACATATGTACACTATTTACATATTCCTGAACAATAATATACTTATCCATGTCACTTTAGTCAGTCAAGAAAAGTATCTTATTTTCCTTTTTGAAAATATATTTTATTTGCTGGAGCTCTGAAGCTATAAAATGCCTTCAGTTGTCGACAAGATACTTATGTATTTTTCTTTGCTTTATAAAGTCAATATTGGGGCTGGGAGATAGCTTCCTTGGGAGGAGAAGCACCATGCTGCGTGGGCCTGGGTTTGAGCCCTAGGGCCGGCCATACGGCAGCCCTCACATCTGAGGAGAGCTCTAGTGCTGTAGTGTCTCTCACTCTGTCTCTCCCCATCCAAAAGAAAACAAACATGCGTGGAATTAATATATGTGGTAGATCCCAGCATCACACATGTCAAAAGTCCATTTTAAATTTAATGTTTAAAATGTTCACACTGTTAACACAGTTTTTACTCTTCCTCCTTCCCCTAAAGAGTGTTTGCTCGCTCGTATTTTGAGTTACACTTCTTATTTTCAAAATTAAATGAATAAAAAAAGAATCCCCAAATTATCTTGTATTCTCTTTCACAGCAATTGCTGCCAGCTTTTTGATCTATTTCCTTTCATTCAAAATTCTTCCTTCTTCTTCCTCCCATTTCTTCCTTTATATACTTTCTTCTTAAAACAATTTTGCCATAAGCATCAAGGTTTATATCTTGAAAATCATCTTTAGGATTATCCTTTCCACATAGCACTTAAGTCAACTTACTCAAGTACAGTAAATAAAAAATAAAAAAGCTTTGTGAGGCTTTGGCCGGGGGTTTAAACAAAGAGAGGCTTATTATATTGTGGATTATTTAGGTCCAGCAGAAACAGGCAAAGGGTCAAATATTGACTAGTCATGATGACCAAGAACCATGAGTCCATAGATAGGCTAGTTATCAGAGCTCAGCTACACGTGTTCAGGTCCCTGGGGACGAGGGCAGGCTAGAGCAGAAGGAACAGAGAGCACAGGAACAGAGAAGGTTTCCACCAGATACTTGCTTCAAAAACTTTCCACACACCCACAATCCCTTGTGGGTTTGTGTCTAGTCCCTTTTAAGGGACTAGACACAAACCTCAGCCTAATTACATTCATATCCCAACACTAAAGCACATATATTACAAAAGAGGAAAGCAAAAAAAAAAAAAAAACAAACAATGCTTAAGAAATCATGGGCTAGAATGATAAAAGGTAGAAACAAAATGAAGTCAGAGACAAGATTAAATCAAAGAAATTCTGTGTGTAGATTCTCTGGTGTCTCCTGAAATTAAGGCAGAGGTGGGGTCGTGTTCACATTCCACCGACTGGTGCAGCATCTTTAGAATGTTAATAATAAGACACCTCTGGGGGCCGGGTGGTGGCACACATGGTTGAGCGCACATGTTGTAATGCACAAGGACCTGAGTTCGAGCCCCCGGTCCCCACCAGCAGCGGGCGAGCTTTTGTGAGTAGCAGGGTTGCAGGTGTCTCTCTGTCTCTCTCCCTCTCTGTCTCCCCCTACTCTCTTGATTTCTGGCTGTCTCTATCCAATAAATAAAGATAATAAAAAAGTCTTTAAAAATAAAACATCTTTGCATTGTCCTTGATCATGATGTGTTATTCTTAGGTGTGTTATCTTTCAATATGATGTTTAACTATTTAAAACATTAGTGAAATATATATATATATATATATATATATATATATATATATATGGCATAGTTTTTTCCTTTTTTTTTTGGACTCTGTTATCAGGGTTTTGTCTCATAAAATTAAGTGGGTAGGATTTAATGTTTAATATTCTGGAACTGGTATAGCATAGTAATAATCTTGAACATTTGGAAGACTCACAGGGAATATCTGAGTCATCTCAGAAGGCAATTGATAATGTTTTTCCTTTCCTAAATTTCAGGTTATGTCTACTTTTTATTTTTTAGTATGATCATGTATATTCTTTCAGAAATCTATTCAGTTGAAAAATTTAAATTATATGAGGAGTTACTCTCTATATATCTATATGTATATTACAATTATTATCTTGACTTCTTTTAAAGTTTTTTTAAAACTTATCTTTATTTATTTATTGGATAGAGACAGCCGGAAATTGAGAGGGAAGGGGTGATAGAGGGGAGAGAGAGGAGAGACGCCTGCAACACTGCTTCACTGCTTGTGCAGTTTTCCCACTGCAGGTGGAGGACTGGGGGTTCAAACCTGCGTCTTTGTGCATTGTATCATGTGCTCTTAACCAGGTGTGCCACCACCCACTCCCTCTAGGCTTCATTTCTAATGTATTCTTTCTTGCAGCACTGCTCAGTTCTGACTTGTGGTGATGTGAGGGACTGTATTTGGATGTTGACTCCTCAGACATAAAAGCTTTTTGTGTAACTGTTGTGCTGTCTCTTTGGTCCTGTTGTATCATTTCTGATAATAGTCTTGAGATTTATTTCTTATATATGTATATATGTTATAAATTAATTCACCTTCTTTGTATTTTTCCTTTCTTTTCAACTGCAAATGTTTTCATCTCTTTTTAATCAGACTACTATTTTCACACAAGAAAATAATCACCCCTTTAGTTTCTTGTGCAAGGTTTCTGATATGTGATCCTTTTCCGTATCAGGTGTCATGCTCAGTTAACGAGACAGAAGAGCTCAATCCGCTATCACTGATAAAAAACAAACAAAACAAAACAAACAAACACCTTTAGATTGATCACTAAATTGTTCCTTAAAATTTTTGTTACTTTTGTTTTTGACAATCTTGACTATTGGTTCCCTGTTTTCCACAAAACGTTGTCATTCAGTTTGGCCATTTTAGTAATTATCTGTGTTGATGATGCTGTCTTTATTTTTTCTCTGCCCCATAAAAACTGGGGCCTTGTGCATGCATGGTTTAACTGCTGCCATACTGACTTCTTTTCATTAAAATAGATAGATAGATCGGTAGGTAGGTAGGTAGATAGATAGACAGATAGATAGATAGATAGATGAAGGGAGAAACACTACAGGACTGGACTGTCCCCTAGTGTCATGACATTACCATGTGCTGCTGTGTGTTAGGACCTGAACCTGAGCCATGTGCATGGCAAGGCATTGCACCCTACCTAGTAAGCCTTCTCTGACACAGTTGCCTTTTTATTTGAGTACAGAGCTTTCTCTCCTTCTCTCTCCCTCTCTTTAATTTTTTATTATCTTTAATTTATTATTATTATTAACATTTATTTATTTCCTTTTCTTGCCCTTGTTGTTTTATTGTTGTTGATGTCACCTGCAGACCTGCTTCACTGCTTCCACAATGGTTATGCTAAAACACTTTCACTCCTGAGGCATCTAAGAACCTTGGTTTAACCCCCAGCATCACCTTAAACCAGAGTCAAGATGCACTCTGATGAAAAAAATGGGGGAGGGCAGGAGTAGATAGCATAATGGTCATGCAAAAAGACTCATCTAAGGCTCCAAAGTCTCAGGTTCAATCCCTCACACCACCATAAACCAGAGCTGAGCAGTGCTCTGGCAATAAATAAATAAATAAATAAATAAATAAATAAATAATATGAGAGGAGAGAGAGAGAGAGAGAGCCTCTTACTGTACTGCTTCATCATTTGTGAAGCTCCCCTGTCCTGGTGGAGACCAAGAACTTGAACCTGAGGCCTGACACATGGCAGTGCATGTGTTCTGTTTGGTTGCGCCACCTCCAGGCCCTTGTGAATTTTCTTCTGTGTAAGCCTTTTTATTTTATTTTATACAATTTTAGTTATTATGTGCTTGTCTGTATTTCTGTTGCAGTTTTTCATCATCTTTTGATACACTATTTCTCTTCCTCCTCCTCTTCCTCCTCCACTACCTCCTCCTCCTCTCCCTTCTCCTCCTCCTCCCCAGCCACAGTGTTGAACTTGTTTGATTTCAGTGCTTTGGGACACGTCTCATTAAGAGAGACAATAAAGCAACACAGATTCCTCCTATACCATTGTGCACCTTCTTTGTGACTTCAGAATGCTTATTATTTATTTATTGATTTTTATTTATTCATGAGAAAGGAGGAGAGAGAGAAAGAACCAGACATCACTCTGGTACATGTGCCCCCGGGGATTGAACTGGGGACCTCATGCTTGAGAATCCAATGCTTTACCACTGTGCCACCTCCTGAACCACCAGAATGCTTACTTGTGTTTGGTGTCCGTCACATTCTCACAACTTATCCAGATGACAAGTTGTTCTTAATACTGATGTAGATGTACTAATGCCTGTAGATTCAGCACTAACCTATGAGATAAGAGGATTAGTGACTAATCCTAAGAGTAACTATGTCAGAAATAATGCAGGCGTATCTGTTTGGCAAAAGGCCCATGCTGAAGTCAGACTGTGGGCTATGGTTACATCCAAACGTTGGTTGTTGATGTATCTCTTGTATTTGTTTTCTGCTGTTATAGCTTCCTCATGTTTCTGGCTTGGTAGTCTTGTGGTACAATGATATATCCATGTTTGAAAATATTCAATAGTATAATTCATAACAGTTATTGTTTTATCACAGACTGTTCAAACAAGCAAAATTTTTCGTGAGAAATTTCTGTTTGAAAGCAAGGAGAATGTTATTTCTTTATATCAATGCAGGATCAATTCAAAGGTATGTATACTTCCATTCTGAATTCTGTATTGGTTGCTTTACCGGCCACAGTGCCTATATTATTTATAGTTACTCCAGAAATTATTTCCTGGCACAGTGAGACTCAGTACTCGTTTTGTTTGCTTGTTTACTTACTTATTTATTTATTTATTTTTGCCACCATGGCTATTGTTGGGGCTCAGTGCTGGCATCAAGAATTCACCTTTCCTGACAGCAATTTTTCCCTCCCCCTCTTTCTTTTTCTATTAGAGAGGACAAAGAGAAATTGAGAGGGGAGGAGGAGACAGAGAGGGAGAGAGATAGAGAGACACCTGCAGGACTTGCTTCATCCCTTGAGAAGCTTTCTTCCTGCACGAGGTGGAGTAATGAAAATTGAATTGAAACAATCCTTTTTTTTTTTTCCACCAAGGTTATCGCTGCGACTTGGTCCCTGCACAACCAGTCCCACTGGTCCTAATGGCCATTTCCCTCTTTTATTTGATTAAAGAGGGCGAGACAGAGAAAGAAAGGGAGAAGGGGGGGGGCAAGATGGAAATAGAGACATCTGTAGCATTGCTTCACCACTCATAAAGCTCCCCCTCTACAGGTGGGGGAGGGGGCCAAAAACTGGAACCTAGATCATTGTGCATGGCAGTATGTGCTGTCAGCTAAGTATACCACCACCTGGCCCTAATAATCTGTTTCTGAATCCTAGAAATTACCCATTTTACTTGGCAATTAAAAAATCGATGGAGTAGCTTTGCATACAAAAGCTTAAAAGTCGACAGACATAGATAGTAACAACAGTTACATAAATTAAAAAGTAACTTCACTGTGCCTGTACTGAGAGGAGCCGATGACGCGGGGATGGTGTTGAGAGAGAGGAGGCATTGCTGGCGCAGAACAGCTCCAGGGCTTAGGAGAAGTGGCATGTTTGTGTACAGCAAGTGCTGAGCGGCCAGCTGCCTGGGGCCTCATCCCTGGCATCCTGGGCGCCTCCTACCTGATGCTGACCTCACCTTGTGGTTCAGCATGGCCATATCTCCTTCTGCTGTTCCTTCTTGAAGTAGCAAACTCCCTGAATCATGTCCTGGGTGGGGGTGGGGGCAGGGGGCAGGGGGCATGATAATGACTGTCGTACCCATGTGCATCAGTCTGCCTGGGGCCACCACCTCCTACCTGATGCCAGTGGATGTGGGTGCATTCTTTCCCTTGTGATAGAAAAGCTGCAGGAAATGCCCCCTCCCTCCCACCCGAGTCTAGAGAAGCCACATGTGGGGTTTTCTCACTAGTCCAAGCTGAAGTCCTTTGGCTGTCATAGAATCAGAACAGTACGCAGACTCCTGAGAAAGGCCCCCCTCTCCGAGTGGGTCAGCTTCACCACCTGCCAGGGGACCACTGGAGGAAGGCACAGAGGTGTGCTCGGTGTACCTTGCACACATGGATGTTGAAGGATGAAGGGCCTATAGGTGGAGCTGTGCAGCCTGCCTCAGCTCCTCTTAGCTCAAGTACTGAAGAACCAGGTGGGAAGAGGCCACCCAGTCCACCATCTTGTTGGCAATCTCAGCAGCATAAAGAAGGACACTAGAGAGTCAGGCTGTGTCTCAGACTGGATACCAAGTGGGCCTGCTCCAGGGAGGCTGCACCCGTGGGATACAGGCCTTGAAGCTGTGGGTGGGCCAGGGAGAAGTGGTCCAGTGCCCTGCCCAGTTCTACCAGTGCCACTAACTGCCCTCTGCTGCAACTGGGAACCTGGGATGAGTGACTCCTTGCCTGAGTGCTGAAGCATCTTCCTTCAAATACAGAATAATTTCTCTGTCCTGTCAAATATACTAGAAAGAAAAGGGGGAGGGGAGAAAAAAAGAAAAAAAATGGCCACCGTGAGTGGTGGATTACTTGTAGTGTTGGCACCAAGCCCCAGTGATAACCCTGGTGGCAATTAAAAATAATAATAAATAAAAACAATTAAAAAAAGGAAAAATAGAAGAAGAAATGAATGTTCACCTGCTTAGAGCAGCACAATTTGTAATAGCTCAAGCTTGGAAGCAACCCAGGTGTCCAATAACAGCTGAATGGCTAAAACTATTGCAGTAGACAGAGGGCGATAGACCCCAGTTCCGTCAGGACTCGGAGACAGAAGAGGATGGCACTTGGAAATAGTAATAGGTGTGGGGGGTGACTTAGAAATGAAGAGAAGGGAGGATAAAAAAATGGGCAAAAAAAAATTTGGATAGATATAGAAATAATAGTCAACCCATATCTGTGACCTTACGGAAACTACTGCCGTTTCCGATGGAGGGAACGGGGGACCCAGAACTCTGGTGGTGGGATGGTGTGGCATTGTGCCCTTGTTATCTTATGGTTTTGAAAGTCAGTATAAAATCACTAATACAAACTGGGAAATGTTATGCATGTACAAACTATTGTTTTTACTGTCGAATATAAAACATTAATTCCCCAATAAAGAAATAAAAAAATCACTAATAAAAAATAAAGAAATTGTGATAAATACATACACACACACACATATATATGTATATATGTATATATATATATATATAAGATGGAATACTATTAAGTCAACAGTGTTGAAATCATCACCTTTGTGTCATCTTGGATAGGACTTGAAGACATCATGTGAAGTGGGATAAGCCAAAAAGAAAAGGGCACATAGCAAGTGATCTCACTTATAGGTGGGACTTAATTCATAGGGACAGGGAGGGAGAACGCAGAGTGAAACTTGGACCGGGCATGGTGTACTGTATATAAAAGAAGACTCTGGGGGAAAGAGGGAGAGAGAGGGGCTGAAGAGAACCTTGGGGTCCGGGTGCTTAATGATGTAGACGATTCTAGCTTGTGGGTGAGAATATTCTGCAGAGAACTTTTCAGAGGGAGATGGGAAAATGTTCCCACGTGACAAGTGATTGCACTGTAAGCCATTACTCATCACAATAAAAAAATGAAAAAAAAAGGAGAAAGAAATGAGTGTTCAAGGGATAGTAGTCATTCCAGGTGCCACTAGCGCAGTGCCAGGAATAAGGCAGCCGGTGGCATTGTAGCTTGGGCACGTGCACCTGTGTGCCTCACACTAGTAGGGAAGTTTCAGCACGTGGCAGGCATCTTGCACAGAGCAAGTCCTCGGCAAGTGCTTGTCAGGTCAACATTGGCGAAATGAACTTCTCCATCCTTTCCTCAATTAACAGATACGTTTTAAGTTTTGTGTTTTTCTGTGATATCAGTGATTTTTTTAAAAAACCTGTAAGAATCTGTATATTAATCGGTATCTTATTCTGCGAGTTTATTTCAACAGTTAACATTTGCTAGCAATGCTATGTCTTCAGTTTGTTGAATCTCATCTACAGTCATGTATATTTGCCATTTGATTATTTCACAGCCTTCCTTCCTGGGAAAATCGCTCTCACTTAGCAACATTGGAGATTTCTCCAGTAGACAGCTTCCACCTCTAAAGGTATGATAAGTTTTCAGTTCTTATTTTTGAAAAGAGATGCTTTTATTTCTAGCAGTAATCATAACACAGGCTTTATGTTTGTTTGTGTTCTTGAAATAGTATAGTCAATGGATTAGTCCAGAGTTAATTGAAACTTTATAATCTAGTCTCCATCAAGGAGATCCTGAAAGATTGCAGTTTGTGGTAACAATTTTAAGATTTTCTTTTCTTATTTTTTTCCCTCCAGGGTTATAGTTGGAGCTCAGTGCCAGCACCATGAATCCATCGCTCCTGGAATTCATTTCTTTTCTCTCTTTTTCCATTTTATTTGATACGACAGAGAGAAATTGAGAGGGCAGGGTGGGGGGAGATACAGAAGGAGAAAAAAAGAGAGACCCCTGCAGACGTGCTTCACCATTTGTGAAGCATTGCCTTGAAAGTGGGGAGTGAGGGCTCAAACCAGGGTCCTTGCTCACAGTGGTATGTGCACTTAACTGGGTACGCCATCACTCAGTCTCCTAAGATTTTCAGTGGATTTTAGGAGTGTCACATGTTTATAGTTTGCCATTACCCAAATTATAATTAAGTCACTTACAGTATTGGCCTATACCTGCACCAGGCTCACAGTTTTCAGGCATTTTCATGACCGCTCTTCCAGTTTCATCTTGAGCTTCTCAATAAACAAGTGAGAACAGATGTTACTCTTGCTTCTCACATGAAAAAGCAAAGTTCAGAACTGGCACTTAAACCAAAACCTCTTCTTGCCGTTTTAAGTGTACTTTCCTCTGTGTCAATAACTCACAGATCTTTTTGACTTGTTGGTTCTTAGCTTCAGTGCTATGAACATTGAGTTCCCAGCTTCTGTTTTTCTTCCTGAAATCTGACAACTGACTTTGTTCCTTATTTCTAACATATATATATATATTTAATTTTTTATTTATAAAAAGGAAGTACTGACTAAACCATAGGATAAGAGGGGTACAACTCCACACAGTTTCCACCACCAGATCTCCGTATCCCATCCCCTCCCCTGATAGCTTTCCTATTCTTTAACCCTCTGGGAGTATGGACCCAGGGTCATTATGGGATGCAGAAGTGGAAGGTCTGGCTTCTGTAATTGCTTCCCCGCTGAACATGGGCGTTGACAGGTAGATCCATACTCCCAGCCTGTCTCTCTCTTTCCCTAGTGGGGAAAGGCTCTGGGGAAGTGGAGCTCCAGGACACATTGGTGGGGCTGTCTGTTCAGGGAAGTTTGGTCGGCATCATGGTAGCATCTAGAAACTGGTGGTTGAAAAGAGAATTAACATACAAAGCCAAACAAATTGTTGACCAATCAGGGACCTAAAGGCTGGAATAGTGCAGATGAAGAGTTGGGGGCCCTCTGTTTTGTAGATAGCTAGTAGGCATATTTTAGTTATATTCCAAAGGGCCTGTGGCTATACTAGTTTTTGTTTATTTATTTGTTTGTTTTTCTTATTTCCCCTGGGCCTGAAATCTGATACGCAGGTGGATCCAAATTGTTATCTGGGGAGATTATGTCATAGCTGGAAAAAGGACCAGAAAGCTGCATCAGGGGAGAGAGTAGCTCCCTAATATGGGAAGGGTATATAAATATTGTTGACTGTAAACCCCATCGATTTGATATGATCTGGGGCCCATATCAGCTTAGGAGCCTATGTGACCTCTGCATCCCTGTAGATCTGAGCTCACATTCTGTGGTCATGAGTAGGAACATTCCAAGCTACCCCAATATCAGGACCCATCATCCTCAGGTGGATGTATATTGAGTATGTTGTCCATTCTCCCTTCAGAGGATGGAACATTCTCTACCATTGCTGATCCATCTAACTTTTTTAAAAACTTACTTAAACTGAGCCTTCTTTCTGTTCCTATTGAATCTCTGATATCCTTCTTTCTTTCTTTCTTTTCTTTTTTTGTTTTGGATATTCTTCTTTCTAAGTTTTTAATTCCTGTTTTGTACTCTTCTACAATGATATTATCTTTTAAAAATATTTTAATATTTATCTATTCATTTATCCCCTTTTGTTGCCCTTGTTATTTTATTGTTGTAGTTATTATTATTGTTATTGATGTCATCATTGTTGGATAGGACAGAGAGAAATGGAGAGAGGAGGGGAAGACAGAGAGAGGGAGAGAAAGACAGACACCTGCAGACCTGCTTCACCTGTGAAGCGACTCTCCTGCAGGTGGGGAGCCAAGGGTTCGAACCGGGATCCTTACCCCAGTCCTTCATTAATACTATCTTAAGATCTTTTGAGATATAACTGAAATTAACATATTAGGTTCAGCTGATCATCATAACAATTTGATGTATGTACATATATATGGCAAAATGATCTCAAGAAATCTTGTTAACATCCATCACTGTATAACTGTTTTTTTTATAGTGACAACTTTTAAAATATAGTCTATTTGCAGTTTTCAAATATATAATGTATATTATTAATTATAGTTACCCCAGTATATGTTACATTCCTGGGCTTATTTATTTTATAACTGGATGTTCATGCCTTGAACGCACCCTTACCCATTTCACATACCTTCCATTCCCAAGTTTGGATAACCACCAGCCTTTTTCTCTGTATTTATGAGTTCTTTTACTCTTTTCTTTTTAAAATCTAGTTTATTTATTAATTAATTGATTGATTGTATTGAGAGGGATAGACACAGAGAGACAACAGAACACTGCTGCTCTTTGATTTGTGCTAGAGCTGGGGCTGGGGATTGAACCTGGGACCTTAGAGCCTCAGGCATGAAAGTCTTTTGCATAATCATTTGGCTGTCTACTCAGCTCCTTTTCTTTCTCCTTGTTCCTCTTCCTCCTCCTTTTTTCCTCCTTCTTTCTTTTAGGTGGAGAGCGAGGCAGAGAGAGTGGGAGACCATGGCACTGAAGCTTCCTTCAGTGTGGTTGGGTTTGAACCAGGTTTGAACCTAACAAAGCAGAACTCTCTCCAGGGGAGCAATTTTGCCAGTTCATGAGTTCTCCTCCTCCTCCTTTTTTTTTTTTTTTTTTTTTTTTTAAAGATTTCACTTACAAGTAAGAGCAGATAGCATTTGTATGTATCTGTCCTGAGTTAGCATTTCACTTAGCATAATGTCTTTCAAGGTCCCTCTGTGTTGTTACACATGGACAAATTTTCTTTTTTCACAGACAAGTGGCATTTTAGTGTGCATGTAAGCACCACACTTCCTTTATTCATTCATATTCACTCACTGATGGATACTTAGGCTATTTCCTTGTCTTGGATATTATAAATAATATTGCGATGAAGGGGGAGGGCATGTAGTTATCACTTCAATGTAGTGTTTTCATTTTCTTTTTTCCTTACCTGTTTGATAGGTTAGAGAGAAATTGAAAATGGAGTGGGAGATAGAAGGGGACAGAGAGACACTGGTAGTACTTTCTTCATGCTCTTGAAGCTTCTGCCTTGCCGGTAGGGTGTGGGGGGCTTCAACCTGGGGCCTTGCGTCTCTGGTTTATAGTGGTGCCCATTTTTAATGAATTGTTTTTCTCTTGCTGTTGGATCATGGAGTTTCTTCTGTATTGTGGATATTATCCCCTCACTGTACAGAAGGCTGGTGCATATGTTCTCTGTTTCTGTTGTCTCCCTTTTCACATTTTGCTGATTTTGCTACGCGGACGCTTTAAATGTTACAGACTTTCACTTGAATAGTTTCCTTTTGTTGCTGATGCTTTTGGTGTCATATCTAAAACTTGTTACCCAGTAGTGTTTCCCTTCATATTTTCTACTAGTAATTTCAGTTTTGGGTCTTACATTTGAGTCATTCATTAAGTTTGGATTATGTTTTAGAAGTAGTGTAAGATAGACGTCCCGTTTCATCATTTCCCATGAGAATAGCCAGGCTTTCCGGTCCAACTCATTGGAGAGGCAGGCCATCCTTCCCCCTTGGCATATCATTGGTCGCCTCATCAAATACCACTTAACCGTGTATACATTAGTTGATAGCATATACATGAGATAATTTATGGGTTCTCAGGTTTTTGTTTGTCTCCAGGGTTATCACTAGGGCTTGGTGCCTGCACACTACAAATCCACTGCTCCTGGAAGCCATCTTTTTTCTCTTTTGTTGTCCTTGTTTATCGTTGTTGTTATTATTATTGTTGTCATCATTGTTGGATAGGACAGAGAGAAATGGAGAGAGGAGGGGAAGACAAAGAGGAGGAGAGAAAGATAGACACCTGCAGACCTGCTTCACAGGTGGTGAAGCAATGCCCAGGCAGATGAGGAGCCGGGGGCTTGAACCAGATTCCTTCCACCAGTCCTTGCGCTTTGCTGCCATGTGTGCTTAATCTGCTGCACTACCGCCAGGCCCCAGGTTGTCAATTTTTGTCCCATCTAGCTATGAGTTTTTATGCTAGTACTCAGTATTTTAATCACTATAGTTTTATGATGTTTGAAATAAGAAGTTGTTAATATACCCACCTCTTTGATTCTCTCTCAGAATTGCTTGGACTAACTGGAATCTTTTTGTGAGTTCCTATTAATTTTAGGATTCTTATGTATTTATATAAGAAATGCTAACCAAAATTTGACAGGAATTACATTGACTCTATGGAGAATTTTGGGTGCATGGACAGTTTAATATTATTATTTTGACACATTTGTTTATAATTTATTCAGTTTCCTTCATTTCTGTCCTACAGTTTTCAGAATATAGTTTATGTACCTATCAATATGCCATATAGTCAACAAAATTATTTTATTTTTATTTTATTTTATTTTGGTCATTGCTGGTGCTTCAGTGCTCTGGATTAACTTTTTCAGACGAGAGAGAGAGAGATAGGCACACCATAACACTGAAACTCCCCACCCCCCACTTGTGCTTTGCAACTCCCATGTGGTGTACTGCAGGATTGAACACTGGGTTGTTCTAGCTCTCCCCCGCCAAGAAAATTGGATCAGTCCTGCTAATTTCGTGGCCGCTTGGCCCCGCCCCAAGGAACCCTGAGAGGGTGCCAGAGTTCCAGAGTTAGAGAGTTGCAGAGTTGCAGAGTAAGAGAGTGCTTGGCGCCATGGGGGGGAAGAAGCAGCAGAGTTCTGTTTGGTGATTAGTTTGGTTTAGTTTATGAATCGCTGTTCCAGAATAAAGAAATACATCTTCCCTGCCCAGCCGTATGTCTTTGGTTGTCTCTGTTACCCGCCCGTGAAGCTAGCCCAGCCAGCTAGAGCCTCCGAATTTTAACAACATTCAAGTATATATGATTTTAAAATTTTCAGAGACTTAGAGATAGTTCACCTGGTAGAATTCTTTCCTTGTTAGGCATGAGGCCCTGGGTTGGGGCCCTCAGGACCACATGGGGTTACCATGATTAGGGGAGAGCCCCCCCATAGATGGATAGGAGAATGCTGTAATCTCTCTCTTTTAAGTTTTTATTTATAAAAAGGCATCTCTTTTAAGTTTTTATTTATAAAAAGGCAATGCTGACAAGACCATAGGCTAAGAGGGGGTACAGTTCCACATAATTCCCACCATCATAACTCCATATCTAATCCCTTCCAATGATAGCTTCCCTATTCTTTATCCCTCTGGGAGCATGGACCCAGGGTCATGGGATGCAGAAGGTGGAAGGTCTGGCTTCTGTAATTGCTTCCCTGCTGAACATGGGCGTTGACAGGTGGATCCATACTCCCAGCCTGCCTCTCTCCCTGTTGGGGCAGGGATCTGGGGAGGTGGGGTTCCAGGTGTAGTGTCTCTTTTTATATGAATATAAGAACAAACCTAAACATTTTCAATAGTAACAGCTTAGGAGGTGATGAAGCAAGTGCGTGTCAAAATGAGGTCTGAAGTTCAACCCCTAGTAGAGCATATGTCAGAGTCATGCTGTGGTTCTTTCTCTCTCATAAATAAACAAGTAAATAATTCAATAAAAATTTTAAAAGACTTTTTGGTAACATGTGCCCTCAACTGGGTGAGTCACTACCCAGCCCCTTAAAAGACTTTTTTTGATAGTGACCAAGTACATTAATAGTAATTATAACTGGAATTAATTTTTTGCCTTTTCCATTTTTTGTTTGGGATTAATAGTTGGTTACAAGATTATCAGATTACTGTTTCTAATCTACACCACACCCATCACCAAAGTGTTGTGTCCCTACTCTGCCACCATCAGAGTTCTCACCAGTCTTACAGTTTGTTTCTCTTTGTTTGTTTGTTTTTCTCTAAGGTCATGTGTATCAGACCTCTAGATTCCACAACGGACTGAAACCATCCTGCAGTCGGCTTCATCTCTTATTCTGCTCATCATAATTACCTCCAGTTCCATCCATTTTGTCTCAAAAGACATAGTATCATCTTTTTAAACTGAAGGGCGAGATTCCATAGAATCTATATCCCATCACTTCTTTAGCCCGTCATCTGTTGATGGGCGTTTAGGCTGCTTCCAGTCTTTGGCTACTGTGAATATTGCAGTTATGAACACAGGGGTGCAATATGTCCCCTCGAATTTGTGTTTGAGTGTCCTTTGGATAAATGTCTAAGAGTGGTGTCCATGGGTCGTAGGTAATGGGATTACTTTTAAGTGTATAGCAACTAAATTAATTTCCCCCCCTGATTTTTCATTATAAGAGAATCAAATCTGCAGTCGAATTGAGGAGCGAAGAGACACTTACATATCCACTTGACATCAGGGACGACGCGAAAAGTAACATAAAAGAGCTATCTTTCCAGAAAGCAATGGAGCTGGAACGTCGGCTGACAGAAGAAGAAAAAATCAAGGAAACTGTGAAAGGAAATATAGACACCATCCTAGACAACTTGCGGAAGTCTAGCAGTTGGAGATACATGCCTTACTCTCTTATTGAGGCGTCTAGACAAGCTGGCATTACTTACATCGTTTATCCCAAGAGAAAGAGGATTAAACTGAAGAGAAAAATGAGATTTAGTAAACTTTCAATTGTGTATGAGGTGTTATCCAGACCTCCAAAACATCTTCAAAGGTCTTGTTTAATTGACAGTTTTTATAGTTTGAGAAGTGTCTGGTGGTTTTGATGACTGATTTTATAATTTCATCCATTGAAGTTGTTACTTTATTTAGCACTAAGGATATCCTGAATTCTTAGCTAAGGAACTTACCTATCACTTCCCCTCCCCCTCGTGTGTGTGTGTGTGTGTGTGTGTGTGTGTGTGTGTGTGTGTGGTGTGTGTGTGTGTGTGTATCTCCTTTCTTTCTCCCTCTCTCTCTCTTTCTTTATCTCTTTATCCCTGTCTCTCTCACCAAGTCTTTGTGTAGGGACAATGTTGCTATACCTGGGAGATATATTTTCCACTAAGAGAGGGAGAGAGAGACAAAGAGAAAGTGAGAAAGAAGAGAAAGAGGAGACACCACAGCACTGGAGCTTCCTCTGATGTTCTGGTGCTTCCATGTGGTTCTGAGGTTCAAACCTGTTGTGCATGCAGGGCTTGAAATGTACCTTACTTGGTGAGCTATCTCTTGAATCTGTACCTCCTATTTGCAATATGTAAGTATTTAGTGGATGGTTTCAACCATAATTTAAAGTTATGAAGTAAGACTTAGTCTTACTTTTAATTTTCAGTTACTGATTTTAGTAATTAATCTAGATAAGTTATTTTTTCCCCCACTTACTCAGGGATGAAAACATACAGAAATGATTAAATTTTCATCTTTCTTGGAGGTAATCGTAGTATCTAGCATGACTTAGTATGTGGAGGGGATTAAAATAGCAATAATGAAATTTCAGATGTTATTTTTTATATATTTTTTGTTTTTATTATTGTTATTATTATTGCTGTCATTGTTGTTGGACAGGACAGAGGGAAATGGAGAGAGATGGGGAAGACAGAGAGGAGAAGAGAAAGATAGACACCTGCAGACCTGCTTCACTGCCTGTGGAGCAACCCCTCTGCAGGTGGGGTGCTGGGGCTCGAACTGGGATCCTTGTGCAAGTCCTTGTGCTTCACACCACCTGCGCTTAACCCACTGCGCTACCGCCCAGCCCCCTCAGATATGTTCTTATTTAAGTGTTCAGGACATCACTTTATTTTTTTCAAATTTTATACATTTATTATTAGATAGAGACAGAGAGACATTGATAGGTGGGGGGGAGAAGGAAAGAGACAGAGAGACACCTGCAGCCCTGCTTCACCACTTGTGAAGCTTCTCCCTTCTGCAGGTGAACCCTGGTCCTTGTGCACTGTAATGTGTGCTTAACCAGGAGCTCCACCGCCTGGCCCCAGGACGTAACTTTCTTAGGACCTAAATGTTACACAAAATAGCTTCCAAAATGCGCTGGGCTTTATATCTCTTTAGATATCTCTACATGACAAGGAATTTGTTACATTTCTACATTTGTGCAAAGCAAGGACTTTCCTGGTGATATGTAAACAATAGATATTGTATTTACTTTATTGTTACAAAGACTTGCTGGTTCAGAAGAAGGGTTTGGTGTGATTACTTATTGTCTCTTACTAGTCTGGGGGATAACCCAGTTTGAGTGTGAGAGTGGACCAGAGACTGATTTTAGTGGAGAATGCCACTTTAATCCCAAATTCTTTGACTGTTTGTTTTTACCAGGTTACTGCTCAGCTTTTGCTTATGATGGTGTTGGGGACTGAACCTAGGACCTTTGGTGCCTCAGCTAGGAAAGCCTTTTTACATAACCATTGTACTATTCTCCCCAGTCCCTTTACTTCTTAAATAAGTTTTCCCTGCAACATTTTTTGTTAACACATCTTTAGAAGATTTTAAGTAGGTCCTTTAAATTACTTTTAAAATTATTTTATTGAGGACTTTACAGTTGATAGTATAGTTGTTGACACATGGATATAATTTATTATTATTTTTTTACTCTTTTATTGTTTTATTTATTTATTATATACAGACAGATAGAAATTGAGAGGAGAGGAGGAGATAGAGAGGGAGAGACGGAGAGACACCTGTAGTCCTGTTTCACCACTCGTGAAGCTTTCCCCTTCTTGAACCTGCATCTTTGTGCACTGTAATGTGTGCACTTAACCAGGTGCGTCGCCTCTTGGCTCCGGATATAAATAAAAAAAAATATTTACAGGCAGATATAATTTTTTTATCCCCTTGTGATAAGTGTCTGCAAAGCTCTCACCCCTAACTTTGATCCCCTCGTGATTATCATCAGGGCCCCAAATCTCCCTCCCACCAAACCCCTCCTTGCCTCTCTCCCCAGAGTCCTTTACTTGGATGCAATAAATCAACATAATTTAGAAGCCATGTCTAGTAACCGACAAAATATTTGAGTGTTTTGGAAGATTTTGGGAAAATTCATAGCTAGGTTACCTTACAAGGAACTTCCTCATGGGGCCCAAACCTGGTCTCCCTGTCAAGTGAATGGTTCTGGACAGCAAGTTGCCTCATGACCAAGAACTTGGTAAGATGTTGTAAGTCCCCACTATAGCTGGTGAGGCTTATGCTCAGAAGACCCACAAGTTCTTCATTCATGTATGCCAAAGACCATCTTATTTCATTAGAAAAGGGAAAGCTATCAGGGGATGGGATGGGATATAGAGATCTAGTGGTAGGAATTGTGGAGTTGTATCCCTCCTATCCTACGATTTTGTTAATGTCTCCTTTTTTAAATAAATAAATAAATTAGAAAAAAAGGTATTTATTTATTTATTTTTTAAAGTATTTTATTCTTGAGAGAGATGCAGAGAAAGAGAAAGACACAGAGAAACACCAGAACACTGCTTAGCTCTGGCTTATGGTGGTGTGGGGGATTGAACCTTGGACTTCAGAGCCTCAGGCATGACAGTCTCTTTGCATAACCACTATGCTATCTATCCTTGCCCAGAAAAGGTATTTATTAATATGAGAGATAGGAAAAGAGAGAGAAAGAGAACCAGAGCATCACTCTATTAAATGTACTACCTGGGACTGAACTTGGGACCTCCTCCTTGAGAGTCCAAAGTTTTTTTTTTTTTTAAACATTTTTTCCCTTTTATTGGGGGGGGATTAATGTTTTACATTCAACAGTAAACACAATAGTTTGAACACTTGTAGCTGAGCTCTGATAACTAGCCTATGGACTCATGGCTCCCGGTCATCATGACTAGTAAATCTTTGACCCTTTGCCTGTTTCTGCTGGACCTCAATAATCCACAATATAATAAGCCTCTGTTTGTTACTGTACTTGAGTAAGTGAGGGATTACTTCTGGGCTCTCAATTCTATTCTACTGGTCAGTGTATCTATTCATGTTCTGAAAGTCCACTTCACCAACTGCTAGAATATACTTTATCTCATTTCTAAAAACCTGTAGTCATTTAGTCATTGCTACTGATCCTTGTAAATTAAAATCCTGTGATTACCTTTTACCTCTGTTTTTTTTTTTTTTTTAATCTTGTGGTAATTGGATCCACACTGTGGTGATGGTACCCACCAGCTCCAGCTAATATACTAGAAATCTGTTTAAACATAGTGTTCTAGGTAAATCTGATACATGCTGAAGTTCAAGAATCACTAGGCATATGACAGAGGAGTTCTACCCAAGGCTGCATCGGTTAAGGCCAGCAGCCACTGATCCAAGATTGCTTTTATGGAAGACTTGTAACAGTTGTAGTTTCCTGAGAAAATCATGAAATCACAATTGAGTGGCTGCTTAAATGAGATCTGATACAATGTCTGAGGTCATGCCACAGGGTAATCACTGAAAGATCTTTTTGTTTTCTTCTCTTTTTCTTGCCTCCGGGGTTATTGCTGGGGCATGTAGGAGAGGGCAGAGTCTTTCAGACTGAGGAATTTGACAGTCTCTTAGCCAGTAATGGGAAGATGAGTGGAATTTGGAGATCCAGAATTCTCAGCCTCCTTCATGTTTGCCTAAATTCTTGCAGTCAGTATTTTAGTTTCCTGTTCCTTTCCTCATAACTTCATTACCTGACCAACAGAATTTAAGAGATTTGAGCACTGGACTTCTTATTTGCTCTATTGGAGAACAGAGCAAGGGTCCTTGCTCTTGTGGTTATAGTCTATACAGATGACTTTTACTCTCCCAGGGAGGAGAGCAAGATGGAGAAGAACAGAGATGAATGTGGTAACAGAGAGAAATCATATCTGGCACAGAAAGTCTGCAAAGTGCAACAGTCTTGAGGTTTATTCACAGGTGATATGGCTGAAGGTTTGGTAATTGAACAGTGCTACCAGAGGTAGGTGCTGGGACCCCAACCTGCCGCTGTGTAGACCATTTTGCATTCTAAGTACTAGAAGAAACTCTCCAAGGGTCTGATTTACATTTGTTGAAAATGTAAATATTATTGGTGTTGGCTATGGAAATTAATCTGAAGATACCTCAAAAAATCAGAGAGAGAGAGAGAGAGAGAGAGAGAGAGAGTGTGTGTGTGTGTGTGTGAGTTTCTGGGTATCAAACCCTAAATACAAGAAAACCAATTCAAATACACACTCCCGTTTGTTGCAGCATTGCTTGCAATAGTCAAGAACTACAAACAACCCAAGTGTCCACACACTGATGAATCAGTAAAGCTGATGCAATATATGTACACAATGAAATATGTTACTCAGTTTTTTTTTTAAATTTTTATTTATTTATTTTCCCTTTTGTTGCCCTTGTTGTTTTATTGTTGTAGTTATTGTTGTTGTTGGATAGTACAGACAGAAATGGAGAGAGGAGGGGAAGACAGAGAGGGGGAGAGAAAGACACCTGCAGACTTGCTTCACCACCTGTTAAGGGACTCCCCTGCAAGCGGGGAACTGGGGGCTCGAACCGGGATTCTTACACCGGTCCTTGCACTTTGCGCCACGTGCGCTTAACCGCTGCACTACCGCCCAACTCCCATGTTACTCAGTTTTAAGGTAGATGAAATCTTGTCATTTGCAAGATAGATGGATCTAGAGGGCTTTGTCCTTACTGAAAAGAGTCTCTCAGAGAAAGACAAATAGCACACAATTTCACCTACACGTGGTATGTGGAAAAATCAAACAGGTGAACATAAACAAACAAAAAGACTTTTTGATTGTAAGACAGATGATTGTTTATCAGAAAGCAGTGGTGAAGATAAATCATGACACAAGGATCAGCTGTGTAATGAAAGATGGAAATGGGCTTTCAGAGCCACCAAGTTCATTCACCTGGATGTTGTGCCAGGTTTGTCATGAGTCTGACCCAGGTTCGAGCCTGGCCCCCGCCACTGTACAGGACGCTTCAGTGCTGTAGTATTTTTCTTTCTCTTCCTCTGTCTCTCTGAGATCTGATGAGATCGGGAGTGTTCAGGTGGAATGGCTGTAGACTGTCTGTCTCTGTCTACTCTTGCTATCTGAAAAGATTAGAGTGACAAGAACAACAACAAATAATCATAGTAATAGTAATAAATGGACTTTCAGTGCTGAACTTAATATAGTATATGCACATGCTGATTTTCAATGATGAACACAAAGTCATATAATATTATAATGTGATATTCAAATAAATAAGTAGTAATGGTGGTTGACATGTGGAAAATGGATTAAAGAAAAGGGAAAGAGTAAAATTTTATTTTAATAATAGAGAAATAGCAACTCTGTGTTGGTTGGTGAGTTCCTTTCTTACTTATAGAATAATTGTGCTTCTTTCATTGAAAGGTCAGTGTCTCATGGAATCCTTCCTGGACAGAAGAAATTCCTTAACAGGATTCCACTCTATGATCGCCATTTTCTGTCTCCCAGCCTACCTATGATTTTAGATTTTGACAAATTTGCTCAAAGCAGGGGAGGAATTCCAAAAAATACTAAGCCTCGGACATGGGCTCTCAGTTTATTCTCTTCATATAAGCATCAGAGGGAAAGCACAAAAGAGAAGCTTTTTCAAACCTGTGCTGTTAGAGAGGAGCCTGAACAAGAGCTGCAACCCAGCCCGGAACTGAGTGATTCTCTGAGTACTGGCCTCCCTCTAGAGGTCACCGAACATTATAAATCTGAAGTGAAGCTACTGACTGAAGAAATAAACAGGAAGAAAAAATATCCTGCATTTTTATATTGTAGACGTGGAGCAATTTATAGGAAACTGGGAATGTTACAGAGTGCCATGAGTGATCTACAGGAAGTAAGTTTTATTTAGTCAAACAATAACAATTGACACTTGGTTCTAATTATATGCATACTTCCCCCCCCCTGCAATTTTCAACAGGACACATGGTTTTTTGTTTGTTTTTTTTTTTTTGTAAAATTATAACTATTGGCATTTTTCAAATAACAACAAGTACAGGTTTTCTGTCCAAGTGGGAAGTACTGTTTTATATTATACATATATGGTCATTGGTGTCAACAGTATTGAAGACATTTATTTGATAGAATATCTTCCTTTAGTGGTCCGGGAGGTGGCGCAGTGGTAAAGCTTTGGACTCTCAAGCATGAGGTCCCGAGTTTGATTCCCGGCAGCACATGTGCCAGAGTGATGTCTGGTTCTTTCTCCTCCTATCTTTCTCATAAATAAAAATGAAATCTAAAAAAAAAAAAAAAAAAGAATATCTTCCTTTAATACAACAACTTGAGTTTATACATTTCTAGGCTATTCGCATGGAACCATTGTTTCTCAATGCCTACTGGCACCGACATTTCATTTATCTCTTTCAAGATAGAATTAGTGAAGCATTGGATGACTTGAATTATATAAATAAATATAATAAAAACAATGCAGGTATGTTATCTGTGCCTACAATTACTTATATCTTTGTCTGAGCTTTTATCATTCAGTGGGATTGTAGAGATAAAGTGACCAATGTGTCTCCTAAAAGTGTGATTTTTTCCCCCCCAGGTTAAATGTCTACTGCTATTGTAAATGTAATGCTCTTATGTTCCTACATTTTCAAAATACTCACAATGGTTTAAGATGTTCATATTCTTGGTATGTGTTACACTAAGTTTATTCCTTACTACTCATCCCACAAGAAAAGTGCAAACTTAAAAAATTTTAGTTGGGAGGGGGACAGTGAGTGGTAGCACAGCAGGCTAAGCGCACGTGGTGCAAAGCTCAAGGACTGGCATAAGGATCCTGGTTCGAGCCCCTGGCTCCCCACCTGCAGGGGTATTGCCTCACTAGCGGTGAAGCAGGTCTGCAGGTGTCTGTCTTTCTCTCCCCCTCCTCTCTCAATTTCTCTCTGTCCTATCCAATAAAAAATGGAAAAAATAGAAAAATAGCCTCCAGGAGCAGTGGATTCACACCAAGCCCCAGCAATAACCCTGGAGACAAAAAAAAAAAAAAAAAAAAGAAAGAAAGAAAAATTTAGTTGTAGACTCTCAAATCTTTTACCTGATTACAAATCTTTGAGTAGGAGTTGTAATGTTCTAAAATATCTTGGAGTTGTATGAAATCTGTATTTTTTTTCTTTTGCGTGCTTTGTATTCTCCTCTAACAACTTGAATAATGAAACATAGAACTTTCAGGTTATGAGAAAACTCACTAAGGGGCCAGATGGTGGGACGGCTAGTTGCCCTCGCATGTTATAATATGCAAAGACTCTGGGTCAAGCCCCAGGTCCTCATCTGCAGAGGGAAAGCTTTGTGAGTGGTGAAGCAGTGTTGCACGTGTATCTTTGTCCATCACCCCTCCCTTCCCTCTCAATTTCTGACTGTCTCTAGCCAATAAATAAATAAATATGAAAAATTAAAATAAAAAGGGAACACTTGCTAATTTTTGAATTCCTTGAACTGATAATATATACTTAGGATGTAATATGAGCTTACTTATTTAATCTTTGCTATTTAAAAAAATATTTTCTGTCTTTTAAATCTTGTATGGTTAGCACCTAACTTATTATTATTTTTTTTGCTGTGAGACACTGAAAGAGTATAAAACATTGTGGACATGCACAAAAAAGGTCAAGGGTAATTTTTATCATTTTGAATTAAAATTAAAAACATTTTCTACTTTTTATCATAAATGAGTATAGAATCTTTAAAAATAAGATATGAATTATTGAAATTTTAAAAAAGCGTAACTTAGGCGGTTAAGGAAGTATAAGAGAAACATTGTGAACGTCATTATTACACTATACTGAAAGGATTACTGTTTAAAAATGTAATAGAAATGATTGACACTAAAACTGACTTTTAAAATGTTTTCTCTAGAGGTCTATTTATCAAAGGCAGAAATTTTTAAGGGAAAAAATGATACTACACTGGCAATTATAAACTATTCCCTGGCAATTAAGTGTAAACCCACAGATGCGGATATGTATTTCAGGAGAGGTGAGATGTATGAGCTGGAAAACAAGGTGCTGGCCATGGACGATTTCTCTAAAGTAAGCTTTACACCATACAATGCTACCCTTAGGTCACAGTAGTGCTTCCTTAACAATAGAGTGAGCTGTCAAAATTATCTTCTATGTGTTGTAAGATAAAACCAATTAATTTAGTGTGTAGTGGGGCCTAGAACGTTTATTACTAAAATTTATATCCATACCATCTCAATGTTTTGTCGTTGTTATTGTTAGTAGTTAGGGAATGAACTTCTATATAGAGCTGGGGTACTGAGACAGCTCTGAGGATAGCTAGACTTTTCTAGTTCCCATCTGTTGAACCATGAAACAGTGCTTCATGAGACCTTTGAAAATTATGCCTTTGCTTCAAACAATAGAGAAAATAATTTTCCACTTATTAACTCTTAGAACACAGTTGATTTTCTTCTGCAGCAAACCTGCTGCTCTCAGAAAAGCTGTGCTCACTGACTTTTCATTCATTTATTCACTAATATTTATGAACTAAGGAGCAGTATAACATAGTAGATAAATCTTGGTTAAAAAACAAAAACCCAGATGTCTCCCGCTTTCATCGAGTCAGTAAAGGGCAGATAGTAAAGAAATAAAGACATATATAAATACATAAGTACAAATTATGTGAGTGTTAGGAAAGAAAGATGGTGGGGTAATTTAAATTTGGGTAGAGTATATCAAAGGGTTCCCCTGAGAAAGTGAACTTGTAGCTCCATTGTATTTGAGAGTCAAGAGTTGGGTAGATAGTCCCGATTACAGCAGAATTATAAACGGAATCTCCTCACTTTTAACGTTAAATTCTTAGTTCGTAGTGCAATTTGTAACTTAAAGATCATTTAATTAACTTAGCTCTTTGTGTTCCTTAATTCCTTGTCTTCTTTTCTCTTTCCTGTTTTTTCCTTCTCTTTTCTCTTCTTTTTTTCTTTTCTCACTTTTATTAAGAGGGTGGGGTTTAATGGTCTATAGTGCAGTCATTGGCACATGGGTACAGCTTCAAACTTTTTTGCTATTTTTTTTGCTTCCAGGGTTATGGCTGGGGCTTGGTGCTGGCACTATGAATCCACTGGTCTTGGTGGCCATTTTTCTTTTTTTTTTTGATAGGACAGAGCGATATTGAAAAGGGAGAGGAAGATAAAGAGGGAGAGAGAAAGAAAGAAACCTGCAGACTTGCTTCACTGCTTATGAAGTGACCCCTTCTGCAGGTGGAATCCTTGTGTGGGTCCTTGCACTTTGTACTATGTGTGCCTAACCCCGTGCACCACTGCCCGGCCTCCTTATTATCTTTATTGGATAGAGACAGCCAGAAGTCAAAAGGGAAGAGGATGATAGAGTAAAAGAAACAGAGATATCTGCAGGCCTGCTTTACCATTTGCAAAACTTTCTCTCCACAGGTGGGATAGCGGCTGAAACTGGGTCCTTGTACATTATAACATGTGTTCTCAACCAGGTGCACCACCCCCAGCCCCTCATGGCTACAATTTCTTTTTTTTTTTTTTCTTTTTTTTTTTTACAATAGTTTGTACATGCATAACATTCCCCAGATTCCCATTTAGCAATACAACCCCCACTATGTCATTCATCATCTTTCATGGACGTGTATTCTCCCCACGCACCCACCCACCCCAGAGTCTTTTACTTTGGTGTAATACTCCAATGCCCTTTCAGGTTCGACTTGTGTTTTCTTTTCTAATCTTATTTTTCAACTTCGGCCTGAGAGTGAGATCATCCCATCTTCATCCTTCTGTTTCTGACTTATTTCACTGAAGATGAATTTTTCAAGGTCCATCCAAGATCGGCTGAAAATGGTAAAGTCACCATTTTTTACAGCTGAGTAGTATTCCATTGTGTATATAGACATGGCTACAATTTCAATGTGTACCCAGACCCCAAAGCTCTTTCACCTCTCCCTCCCCTTTTCTCTTCGTCCTTTGCATGCCTAGTCCACCTCTCACTCTGTGTGTTCCTCCCCTTTCCCTTATTATCAAGTCCCACTTAGAAGTGAGATCATTTGATAGTTGTCCTCTTTTCTGGCTTATCTCACTTAACATGGTGTCTTCAAGTTCCATACAGGATGATGTGAATGAGATGACTCGATCATTTTCAACAGCAGAGTAGTATTCCATTGTGTATATATACCGCAGTTTTTCTTAATTCACTCATTTGTCCTTGGAAATCTGGGTAGCTTCCAACTTTTGGCTATCAAAAATTGTGCTGCTATGAAGACAGATATACATAGATCTCTTCTGATAGGTGTTCCATTATGGTGAGCTACCTAATTGACATGCTTTTGATTTAAGAGACTATTGTGAGTTTTGGTTATCTTCCAACACAGAAGTGACCAAAAAATATCTTTTGAAGATATTGAAATTATTCAATTGTCTTTTCTGTTCATTTCTTCCATCTGACATCAGAGGTTTATAAATGAGCTAATGTAACACCCTGAGATTACACAAGCTTCAAGATCTTTAACATTTTTTCTCCTGTTTTAAAAATAACATATTTTTTTTTGGTTTTCCCACTAATTATTTTCCCACTAATAGGAAAGAGGCCCTGCAACTTAGTATGCAGTGGATTAGTCTGTTGAAGTTGTGACTTGTATGCCAGTGTGAAATGAATGAGCCTTGCCAATTCATTTCTTTACCCAACTTTGGGGGCTAGATTCATCTTTATTTGCATTGATTGAATCAAGCTCAATGCGGCTCAATGTGTTACCTTTAATTGGCACAAAATGCCATGATCAGTCAAATGTAACTCCACTCTGGTTGAACAATGTGCTTCTGAAGTTTATTATTATTATTATTATTTTAAATTTTTTATTTAATTTATTTATTCCCTTTTGTTGCCCTTGTTGTTTTATTGTTGTAGTTATTATTGATGTTGTTGTTGTTGGATAGGACAGAGAGAAATGGAGAGAGGAGGGGAAGACAGAGAGAGGGAGAGAAAGACAGACACCTGCAGACCTGCTTCACCGCCTGTGAAGGGACCTGCCTGCAGGTGGGGAGCCGGGGGCTCGAACCGGGATCCTGATGCTGGTCCTTGAGCTTAGTGCCACCTGCGCTTAACCCGCTGCGCTACAGCCCGACTCCCTATTATTATTATTTTTTAATTAAAAAAAAATATTTTCCCTTTTGTTGCCATTGTTTTTATTGTTGTAGTTATTGTTGTTATTGATGTCATCATTGTTAGAACAGAGAGAAATGGAGAGAGGAGGGGAACACAGAGAGGGGGAGAGAAAGACACTTGCAGACCTGCTTCACCGCCTGTGAAGTGACTCCCATGCAGGTGGGGAGCCGGGGCTTCGAACCGGAATCCTTACTCTGGTTCTTGCGCTTTGTGCCACGTGCGCTTAACCCGCTGCGCCACCACCCGACTCCTGCTTCTGAAGTTTTATCGGTATAATTGCCAGTAGGCAAACACTTTGACTTCTTATATGTTCTATTTTGATTTCCTCTCAGAAAAACTTCCCTGCACCTTTAGAATTTGAAGATACACGATCTTCCCAAGGACATAGTCTTTAAATATAAATCTGAAAATATTGTCACCTACCACTAGTTTATTTTTGTTATCTGAAATGAAAATGTGGGTGTAGTCCATTTGATTTGTTGTAGGATTATATATTTTTCATTTTCTTATTCATATGTGGTGAACTTTTGTGCCTCTTCCCCAACCCTCATCTCCACACAGTGCATTTTTTATGATCCTAAAAGAACAGACGCATTGTTAAAACGGGGGATATATCACTATGAGAATGAGAGCTGGCTTTCAGCCGCGACAGATTTTACAGCCTTGTTAAAAATAGACCCCCAACATCTTCGAGCAAGGTGAGATTTGTTTTAGATGTGAATTTTGAAAAAAAAAAATTGAAATACATTTTTAGTGCAGAAAATTAGCTAAAATACATCAAACAGCCCCATAAAATGTATCAATTTTCAGTGCTGCCAGGGAATGAAAACCTCTCCTTATACCCTAACAGTAGTAAATACTTTTATTTAACAACTGTAAAAGCACAAATGGGAGTTCTGTCATTTGTGTTTCCTAAGTACTAGTTATATTGTCAGTTTAAAAAGTACTGTCCGATATTTGGGTGTTATATTTTGTGTCAAAGAAAACTATAACATCTCTACTTACTGCATCCATTTTCTCCAAAATGTCGGTGGAATTATCTGGTATGTATGTATGTATGTATGTGTGGGTGTAGATATGTATGTATGTATGTATTTTGCTATAGTACTACTGAACTCTGGTTTACGGTGGTGCTGGGGATTGAATCTGTGACCTTTGAGTGCCTCAGGCATGAAAGTCTTTTTTACATAACTGTTATGCTGTCTTCCCAGGCCTTTTTATTTATTTATTTTTAATTGCTTTGACATATGGTGGTGTTGGAGATTAAACAGGAGACCTCAGAGCATCAAGCATGAAAGTATTTTGCGTGACCATTGTAGTGTCTCTCCAGTTTGACTTTTCTGGAGAACAAGCTTGGTCTCTACATATATTTTAAAGTCTAATTAACATTTTGGGTACTCATTATATAATAAACATTTTTTTTTTTTACTGACACACCTCTCATAAATGTAAGAAAATAAAATTAGTAAGCATATACCAATTGACTAATAGTTAATATGTACATATCAATAATTATGTGTATCATACTGTAATTTATTTACTAAAATATCCATATTCTTTATTATCTTTTTTGTTAACACCATAACAAAACTTGCTTGAGAAGCAATTGAAAATAATCACAAATCATTATTCAAATACCTTAATTTAAAAAAAAATTATGATTAATAGTAGTTTACAATATTTTTTTATTTTTTAAAAAATTTAAAAAAATTATATTTATTTATTCCCTTTTGTTGTCCTTGTTGTTTTATTGTTGTCGTTATTATTGATGTCGTCGTTGTTGGGTAGGACAGAGAGAAATGGAGAGAGGAGGGGAAGACAGAGGGGGAGAGAAAGATAGACACTTGCAGACCTGCTTCACTGCCAGTGAAGCGACTCCCCTGCAGGTGGGAAGCTGGGGGTTTGAATCCAGATCCTTCCACCAGTCCTTGTGCTTTGCACCACATGCTCTTAACCCGCTGTGCTACCGCCCGACTCCCAGTTTACAAGATTTTTGTAGGCTGACACCACACCACACCACACCACACCACACCACACCACACCAACCACCAAAGCTCTTTTGTAAAGTTCTACTAAAAGAGAGAAAGTCTGCATCGTGTAGTGCATGATAAGATCATTGTTTCCTTTTTTTTAGGACCTACCGAGGGAGAGCATATTTTAAGCGGCATCTGTATAAGGATGCAGTTCAAGACTTTTCTTATGTGATTCACTTCGATCCCAATAACTGGCTGGCACTGTACTACAGAGCTTGTATATTTCGGAAGACTAACCCTATGAGAGCACTGCAGGATTATAGTGTTTCAGGTACTTCTTCAACTGCACATATATTGGAGTTATTATTTTTTGTTGTTGAGACAATACACTACTGTTGGTATGCATGAGACCCCTTCTGTTTCATTTGGTTTAAATCCCCCCTGCTTAACACTATCTATTTACATAACCACTTCATTCTATTTACATAACCACTGTTAACAAGTTCCACCCTCCCTCCAGGGCATTTGTGGTTCAGTGATAGGATTCTCGCCTAATCTGCCCCCTCTTTGTCACACTCTGATTTTCACCAGTCACTTTTCTCTCCACCCTCTCTATGTCACATCCTGTTTCCACCTTACTTGGCAAGTATATATAAAGACAACATTGTGAGTTTTACAGTACTGTACCTTTAGTTTAGCTTAGCTCGGCTTAGATTGTGCTGCGTCCTGCATGAATAAAGAGATACTGCCTACAGCTCAACCATGAATCCCTGGTCGTCTGTTACCCGCCCGTGAAGCCCGGCGAAAACAACATAACCCGTCGAAAACAACACACTACTACATAAATTCCATTTGTACAACTTTTAATCTTGACAGCTGTGCATGTGTGAGAGTTTGACTTGTGGTCTAGTGACTCATTTTTCATAGATTGGAATACTAATGTGGGAGAACTGCTGCCGCAGTGGATCACTGTGTAGATGATATAGGAGTGCTATATGATATATGGATAACAATGTATCTATATAGTGTGTGCATTCATGTACACGTATAAGCAATAACGGTTTAGGTAAACGCGTTTCTAGCCTGTCCATTTGGCGTGTCTGTGAATAACTCTGACAAAAAATAGAGATCGCCTCAAAGAAATCTATGTATTGAGTTCTGAGAATGTTTCTATTCTGTTGTCCCAATCAGTCTGCTAAAACAGTGTCTTGTGTCCTGCATCATAGACCCGGCCCATGGAATACTTAAATCGAGTCTTTTTATTATTCAAAAGCTAAAAATAGACTGTGAATAATTAAAGGAGGATGACAACAAGTAACAAAGTGGTTATTTTCACTTGACCCTGTATCAGTGTTTTCCTGGTGTGGGAATAGGTATATCATAGTTCTGAGATAAGAGAAAGTACTTAGTAATGTATTTCCAGCTGAATAAACAAGTCCATTCTGCTTGGCAAAATCCAGACACTGACCAATCCACCGAAGGTGGTTATTACTGTCTTGGCTCAAATTACTGGAATTCCATCATCCCATCATCCCTGATCTACAAATTAAGAGCCAACCAGCCTTTTACAAATACATCACTCCTCAGGGAAGTAGCCCTAAGAGAACTGTGACTTGGTGGCAAAAGGTAAAACTTCTTCCTTACCCAAAACAGCCTCGAGAGCTTAGAAGACATGGATCAAGTGATAGGGGACTGCTCATGGCAGTGAGACTATGAGAGAAGGCCTGAGATGGTCTCTAGATCCGTTACAAAGCCCATCTCTACTGCTGATTCGGATCATGTCCATAATCAATTTACCTGAGCCCTTTTGGACCTTAAATCTCATCATCTGTACAGTGAGTGGACTAGCATAGATCTCTTCCAGGTCTAGTGAGTTTGTGACCCATAATAGCCACATTGCTACTTATCAGCAGATAGATTCTTTTATGTGAACCCTGCTTTCCACTTACCAAGTAAGTACATCCATCATAAGTATGTTCTCTTCGATGTAATGCTAAAGAAAAAAAAAAAAGCACAATAAGCAACAGAAAGTATGTAGGCTAAAATACAACTCAGCCATGTTTGTTTCAGTTCCTAAATCAAATATATATTTTCTTTCTTTCTTTCTTTTTTTAGTTCTCATAAATGATGGTTATGAGAATGTTTATTGTTTTCTACATCGGGGAATACTGTATACAGATCTAAAACTCTGGATGCTGGCAATTTGTGACTTTGAAACTGTTATATCTCTAGAAAGGTATGTTTCATATTCACCGAGTTCACTTTTGTAGAAAATTAAGATGGGTGGGGTGGGCAGACAATGGTGCACCTGGTTGAGTGCACATGCTACAATGTGCAAGGACCCAAGTTCAAGTACTCGGTCTTCACCTGCAGGGGGAAAGCTTCAGCTTCACAAATGGTGAAGCAGTGTGCTGCAGGTATCTCTCTGTCTCTTTCCCTCTCTACCACTCCTCTCCCTTCTTTATTTCTCTCTGTCTCTACCTAAATAAATATACTACCAAAAAAGTTAAGTAAAAGAAAATCAAAGGAAAAAAGAACTAAGGAAAATACTTGTTTTTTATTCTTGGCCAGTAATAACTTTGTAGAAAACCAATTATACAGTCATCCTAGATCAGAATCCTACTTCTAAAAGTAAGATTATTTATCAAATAACACCTGTCCTTGATATGCTTGCTAATTTTCAGAACTTGAATGGTTTTGAGAGGAGTTAGTGCTATAGTTAGTGAAAGCGACAAATGCGGTTGACAAAATACCTAACGTGCTTGGCACATCTGCTTTGCCATGCATGTGACACAAGTTCAAGCCAGGCCTCCCCCACAGAGAAGGAAGCTTTGCTGCTGCTGTGTCATTTCCTGCCTGTCTCTTGTCTCTTTCTTTCTGAAAAAGCCAAGCTGGAGTGATGAAGACCTAGCAATGGCAACAAACAAGTCCAATAACCTATTAGGAGCAGTCTAGAAATGCTTAGGTTAGAACTTCCTATAGTTAATTTTATGGGAAAATGTCATCAAACTTTAAAATAATGACAAAGTATTTTGTTTACAATATCATTGGTTTGGACAACACATAAGCGAGTGAGAGGAAGCCTTTTTAGAACTTCTGACTTCGTCTTATGCATACATGTGAAGTAAGAGAATGAAGAAGCTAGCTATCTGAAACATAAGTTCCTTGTTAGATACGTATTTGTGAGTTCCAGGGAGAGAGAGCTGAAAGATACACACACTACTCAGAAAATCAAGGGATAAAACAGAATAAATGATTCCTTTTCTTTGGGCTGGGTGGTGGCACACATGTTTCAATACACAAGGACCGGGGTTCAAACCCCTACCTGGTCCCCACCTGTAGGAGGACTGCTTCCCAAGTGGTGAAGCAGGGGTGCAGGTGTCTCTCTGTTTCTTTCCCTCTCTACCTCCCCCTTCCTCTTGATTTCTGACCGTCTGAGCAATAAATAAATAAAGATAATAAAAAAAATGATTCCTCTTCTTTCCAACGAAGCATTCATTAGAATGGAAAGTGTTGGAAAGAGTGACCTATTATGCCCATTCCAAGCCAGTCAGCCCACTGTTTATATAGCTGATCTAAACTAAATTTTGATTCTCAACAAGCATGGAGCAGGCTGGGGGAACAGCACAGTATTTATGCAAACAGTTTTCATGACTGAGGTTACAAAATCCCAGGTTCAATCCCCCATTAATCAGAGCTGAGTAGGGCTCTGGTAAAATAAATAAATGTATTCCTCATTCGTTAACAAACAAACAGAACAAACATGGGGTATAGTGCTATAAATACCACCATACTTAAAAAAAATTTTTTTAGCCTATTAGGGCAGGGAAGATAGCATAATGGTTATGCAAAAAGACTCTCAAGCCTGAAGCTCTGAGAGGTTCCAGGTTCAATCCCTCCCTCACACCATGGAAAATCAAAAATGGCAGTGCTGTGGTAAAAACAAAACAACCAGCTATTATTTAAAAAATGTTTTTTGTTTAATGGTTTCTAAATTCGTTTTTTTATATTTATTTTATTTATTTATTCCCTTTTGTTGCCCTTGTTGTTTTATTGTTGTAGTTATTATTGTTGTTGTCATTGTTGGATAGGACAGAGAGAAATGGAGAGAGGGAGGGGAAGACAGAGAGGAGGAGAGAAAGATAGACACCTGCAGACCTGCTGCACTGCCTGTGAAGCGACTCCCCTGCAGGTGGGGAGCCGGGGTTCGAACCGGGATCCTTATGCCGGTCCTTGTGCTTTGCGCCACCTGCGCTTAACCCACTGCGCTACAGCCCTACTCCCTCTAAATTTGTTCTTTATTAGACTTGCAAAGTAAACAAAAAGACTCCAGGGATAGATTTCCCGAGGGTCTCTGGGCCCAAAAACCCAGGCTAAACTCAAGGTCAATGACCAAGACCCAAGACCCCTCTCCTTTTGTAGCCCTTCTTTTTTACTAATTTATTTATAAAATAAAAAAAATACTAACAAGACCATAGCATAAAAGGGGTACAATTCCACACAATTTCCACCACCCCACCAGAGTTCTGTATCCCCTCCCCTCCCTTGAAAGCTTTCTTCTTTTTTTTACCAGAGCACTGCTCAGCTCTGGCTTATGGTGGTGCAGGGGACTGAACCTGGGACTTTAGCCTCAGGCATGGGAGTCTCTTTGCATAAACATTATGCTATCTACCCCTGACCACTTTTTTTTTTTTTTTTTTTAAATCTGGATCAGGAAGTTTCAGCAGCAAATGGGCAGTAGAAACTTTGATGTCTTGGTGTCTTTTAAGCAAAGAATCTCCTATGAAATAAAGAGTGTACTTTTCTTATTTTGAAGTAGAGGTATCAAACGATGTACTTTTGAAGGTCATTTCTACATTGAAAATTGTTTGAATCCAAGAGAGAGAAAACATTTACTGTGCTTTACTAAAATATCAACAACAATTTGTTTTATATACTTTAATACATTTGTAATTGGGGAACAGTTATAATAAAGTATCTAACAAGATTTTACTTTCTCACATTTTTTTAAAGAACCATTATTTTAGCTTATATAAATATTGGCCTCACATATATGTTGCATCTGGATAAGTATGTTGAAGCTGCTTGGCATTTTTCAGAGGCTATTAAAATTGATCCTTTATCTGTTCAAAGCTACATGTGTCGAGCTGAAGCCTATTTTAAGGTATTTACAGTCTGAAAACATTGATTTTTGATAAATCTTTAATCTTCTAGATACTTGTTTAGTATAGTCTGAATAATACAGAAGCATAACTGTTGTCAGTTAATCACAGAGGCTAATGCACTTCTAAGCAATACATATTAAGTGGTTTAAGCTAGCTATAAATGCACATTTAAAAACCTTCCATTTGGTGGCAGACCTAGTTAAGTGCACACATCAAAACCCCTGTTTATGAGGGGTACATATTTATTTATTTATTTATCTATTTACCCCCTCCTTACCACATCCCTCTCCCTGTCCTTTTCATCAGTCTTTTGCTTTGGTGCAGTGCACCCAACCAGTGCAAGTTTTACAATGCATTTCCCTTCCTGTTCTTGTTTCTGAAGTTCTGCTCATGAGTGAGATCATCCCATATTCATCCTTCTCTTTCTGACTTACCTTACAAATAGCAGAAAAGCTTTGCAGACACCTATCATGGCAAGATGGGAAATTGTGCCCAGCTGCCAACAATTGTACTATAAATAATTGATTACCAATTCAAAAAGAAAGTGTGTGTGTATATGTGCCTGTGTGTGAGAGAGATAGAGATAGAGAAGGAGAGAGAGAGAGAAGGAGAGAGAGAGAGACAGAGAGAGAGAGAGTAGGTTTGCAGAAGTGTTTGTGGTCATCATGGGAAACTAGTCATTGATATTTTTCCTTCAATTTTGTTTGAATTTTTCAGGTCATTTAAATAAAAAAAAAGAAATTTAATATATCCTCAGTGTGACAGATCCAAACAATACAACAGATAGTGAAAGTTGTTGCCTCTAACCAAATCAGACTTTCTAGAGAAATACTATTGTCTACCTTTTCAACAGCGACCCTTTCCTAATAATTCATTACTAACTCATCTACCTGGGACACTATTAGAAATTTCTTATGAGGATTATTTTGCAGCAGGCTTCTATTTTTAGTGATTCTGCCTTTTACTCCTTTTTCTTTTCTTTTCTTTTTTAAAATTTAATGTTTTTCCACCAGGATTATTGCTGTGCTCAGCGTCTACATGACTCTACTTCCACTTCCGGTAGCCATTCTTTTTCTTTAGCTACAGTAGACTGTGGAAGACAGAGAGGGAGAGGGAGAGGCAGAGAAGGACAGAGAAGGAGAAACACCTGTAGCACCACTCCACCCCTCCTGATACTTCTCCCCTGCAGGTCCAGGTGTTCTCATGGAGTGTCTGGAACTCAAACCCAGGTCCTCAGTCATGGTAACACGGGCTCTCTACTGACTTAGCCACCTGCCAGTCCTGCCTCCCAACTCCTTTTTCAACACAACTGTGGTGATTCCATCAGATTATCTCACTTCTTTGGCCCCAAATATTCAGTAACTTCCCTTCATGCTCAGAATAAATGTAAAATTTTGCAAACACTGAGAGCCTCTTAATTGTCGTGTAAGCTTGTTTTTCTTTCTTTATATTTAAGTAGAATTACATTTTACCTTTTATTTTGCTCTTTTTTTGTCTGCTAATTTAATAATATGGTTAGATTTGGTGAGCCAAATATTATGTCATAGTTTTAGGTCATAGGTTAGGCCCATGTCTAGTGTTTTGAAATGTTTCTAGACTGTTTTCCAACAGGGGTTGGACCAATTTGCATCCCCACTAGTGTTACAATTAAGAGAGAAAAATAGAACAGCTAGACAAGAAATGGAAACCAGAATGAATATATGATACAATCACATTTATATAAAATTGTGTATTTGTGTACAGGTATAACATCTTTCAAAATTATTGATGAGAGATTTTAAAAATCTGTGTCCCCGTTGCTTTGATTATTCTTTTAAACATTATGTATGGTGAGATGTTCCTGCAAACTTTCTGTATTGAAGGGGAGGGAGAGGACATCAGAGGCAAGCAGGCAGAGTTCTTACAAGTTTCTGCTTATTTCTCAACAGTTACATCATTTCACAAAGGCCGTAAGAGAATTATCTCGTGCTATTCACCTTCAGCCAGATGAGATTCAATTGTATATAATAAGGTACAAGTGTAGAAATAGAATTTTCTGGGAATCGGGCTGTAGCGCGGCGGGTAAAGCGCAGGTGGTGTGAAGCACAAGGACTGGCGTTAAGGATCCTGGCTCGAGCCCCCGGCTCCCCACCTGCAGGGGAGTCATTTCACAGGTGGTGAAGCAGGTCTGCAGGTGTTTTTCTCTCCCCCTCTCTGTCTTCCCCTCCTCTCTCCATTTCTCTCTGTCCTATCCAACAACGACAGTAACCACAACAATAAAACTACAAGGGCAGCAAAAGGTAATAAATAAAAATTTAAAAAGTTTTAAAAAAATAGAATTCTTCTTGGGATAACTTAGCTGGTGGGAAATTGCTGTAGTAATACTAGATTGACTTTTGATCCTTGTAGCCTCTACATTTTTGAGGCCATCTCCCAACCAGCAAGTCAGATTAAATACGTCCTTCTGTCTAAAGATCTACCATACATGTAAACATGCTCATAGTCACTGGTGATCAGGGAAATGCAAATCAAAACAACAGTGAGATACCTCTGTACACCTGTGGGAATGTCACACATTAGAGAAGACAGAAACACCAACTGTTGGAGAGGCTATGAGAGGGAAAAGAGACTCTTGTACGTTTCTGGTGGTAATGCAAATTGGATTATTCCTGTGAAAAACAGTCTGCAGATTCATCAGAATTCTAGAAATGGATCTGCCTTACAACCCAGTAATCCCTCTCCTAGATATTTTATCTGGAAATAAATGTTCATAGCAGCAAGTTTGTAATAGCCCAAACTTGGAAAAAACCCATATGCCCAACGACAGATGAATGACTAAGAAAGTTGTGTGGGAGATACACACAATGAAATATTATGCAATAGTTAAAAATTATAAGGTTAGGGAATTGGGTGGTAGTGCAGTGGGTTAAGCACATGTAGCGCGAAGTGCAAGGACCAGAGTAAGGATCCCGGCCACCTGCAGGGGAGTTGCTTCATAGGGAGTGAAGCAGGTCTGCAGGTGTCTATTGTTCTCTCTTCCTCTCTGTCTTCCCCTCCTGTCTCCATTTCTCTCTGTCCTAACAACGATGACATCAATAACAATGACGACAACAATAACTACAACAACAATAAAAAGGGGCAACAAAAAGGGAAAAATAAATAAATATTAAAAAATTATAAGGTTATCTCCATTTCAAAATCATGGACAGATCTTGAAGGTATCATGTTGAATGAGACTAGCCAGAAAGAGAAAGACCAATATAAAATTATCTCATTAGGAGGCAGAACTTAAGAACAGAGAACAGAAGAGAGGGCATGAGGTAAAACTTGGCCTGGGAAAGGAGGGATAGATACAGGATGAAGGACATTGGAGTCCTGGCATGTCTCCTAGACACCAGTCAAGCGGAGATGAGAGGCTGTGCCTATGTGTTAAAGACTAAACTGTAAACCATTTACCCTCCCCCCCCCACACCCACAAAGAAACCACTTTAAAATATAAGATAACCTAGTTTTTTTACTTGCTCTGGTTGCATCAAGAACACAGCTGTTTACTGTTTAGCCTGAACAGTTTGTCTAGGTTCCTGTTGATATAACTATCACATCGTTTGTGCAAAACTAAGGGGATATATTTTGAGTAGTGGCTTGATTGTACTCATAGAGGTGCGAACCATATGCCTCAGTAATCTGGTGGGAGAGAAAAAGAGACTTGATTTGTATTTCAAACATAGTTGGACTTTCTGTTAAGTGACCCATTTCATGTTTTGAGGTCTTACTACAAAATATAATTTCTAATCAGGATGTGGACTTAAAGGGAAGTGGACAGTGACAGTACTTTTGACAAAGGCACCCATTGGCTTTTTAACTCTTAGACCACATTCTAGCAATTTATACACATTACTTTCTACCATCTATGTCCCTTGAACGCTGCTTATCGTTTAATAACTTCTCAGCAATGGAGTACGGCATTTTAAATGATAAATTACAACGAGATTTGAGTATCTGGCTTCTAGCTTTTCATTTTCTACTTTATTGTCTTCTCATCTCATAGCTAATTTTTGTATTTAGACTGTGCAAGATGTGTATAACATTCAGTGTTTTCTTTTCACACAGATAAGTATGAAATTTGTGATTAGGCTGGGGAGACAGCATAATAGTTCTGCAAAACACTTTCATGTCTGAGGCTGAGGCTCTAAGGTCTCAGGTTCAATTTCCAGCACCACCACAATCCAGAGCTGAGCAGTGCTCTGGTCTTTCTTTCTGTAACTCTCTCACTCATTAAAATAAAGTAAAATATTTTTTTTTGCAATTGTATGAGTCATAATGTGACATTTTAAGTAACTGGTTACAAGGAACTATTTTAGAAAAGTAATTTTAACTGTTAAGAATTTAAAAGCTATTATGTTTTTCAGAGGAAAATATCTTCTTGTGATGAAATGTTACGATCTTGCAAAGTTCACTATTTACCAAGTAGCAGAAATGAACAAAGGTAAACATACCCAATGGGAAGTTCTACCTTAAAGAGCAAAGACTGCTTTGAATTGTTAATAATTTGCAGTAGTGAAGTAGACTTAACATGGAGGGTTCACTTGAAAGTTAAAGTTAGTTGAATTGTCTGACTTCCTCAGAATTACTGTGCTTTAAATTCAAGATACTTGGCAGAGATATTGATGAACTTTCCCTTTCTTTTAGGTATCATTGAGTTGAGTCCTATCCAGCAAGCACTAATCTATTCATTTTGTGAAAACCATGACAAGGCCATTCAGGTCTTAGATGGGTTCACTCTACGTCGCCCAGATATGGCCATGTATACTATGTTAGCCAAAGCCTTGATGAAAGCCAAGAAGAACAAGGTGACAAGTCTTGAGTTAGATTTAGTAAGCCCTTTATAATGTGCCTGGAACAAATGCTTAAATATTTCTAGTCCAAACTAAATCATACCATCTATTTATTGATTCTTCTGTTAATTAACATTTAGGTCATTTATTTTTATTTTTCCTCTTTCAAGTTATAAATATAGTATGTTATAAATATACTTAATAAATATACTTACTTTAATGACTTCTACTAACATGTGGGGGTTGGCTTTCCAGGATGTATTCATAGGAGTGGAATTGTGGAATTGCTGGCATGTGAATGTTTAACTTTCAAGAAAGTGACACATTGTTCCTTAGGATGGTACCATTTTTTTTTTTTTTTAATGTTCCCAACTGCAGTGTGTGAGTTTTCCTGTTTGTTCAATTCTTCTACAATAATTGGTATTGTCAGATCGCTTTTTAGTCAAAAACTCAAGTTTCACCATTCACGAAGCCTCCTCCCCCTGCTGGTGAGGACTGGGGTCTTGAACCCGTGTCATCATGCATTGTAACCTGTGTGCTACCGCCTGGCTCCTCCCCCAAACTGTTATCTACAGGACCTCCTCAGTACTATTTTCAGCATGGGAATATGCTTTACCTGCAAGTCCTTACAGAGCTTGGTGAGGAGACTTGTGAGCGTAAAAGGGAGCAAGAGGTGTGGCATCAGCTAGAGGAGAAAGCAGAAGAGGGTGAAAATGTCTTCCTCTTACCTCACGTGGGATGCAGCCGGGCTGTATCTGCTCAAGGAGACAGTGATAGGTCTGAGATTCAAAGAGAAAAGAAAATAGCAGGTCATGCTCAGGAGGGACAAATGGAGATGGCGTGAAGAGCACAGCTTTAACAGTTAATTCTAAAAAGGAGAAGAAGCAGAGGCCAGAGGAACAAATGAAAATGGTGGAAGCGCATGTGGCACAAAGCGCAGGGACCGGAGTAAGGATCCCGGTTCGAGCCCCCGGCTCCCCACCTGCAGGGGAGTCGCTTCACAGGCGGTGAAGCAGGTCTGCAGGTGTCTATCTTTCTCTCCCCCTCTCTGTCTTTCCCTCTTCTCTCCATTTCTCTCTGTCCTATCCAACAACGACGATGACAACAATAGTAACTACACAGTAAACACGGGCAACAAGATGGAATAAATACATTTTTTTTTTATAAAAGAAATATATTGGGTGGGAGGGGAGGAAGGAGGGCTGGGGAGATAGCTTAATGGTTATGGAAAACACCTTCATGCCTGAAGCTCAGAGATCGTCTTCAATCACTGGCATTACCATCAGCCAGTGATGAAAGGTAGAAAATTGAGAAGGTAAGGCATTTATTTATGTATCTGTTTTTCTGGGGCTCGGTGCCAGCACTATGAATCTACTGCTCCAGGAGGCTGTCTTTTCCTATTCATTTTTTTTTCTTCTAATTTTTGTTAGGACAGAGAAATTGTGAGAGGATGGGGGGATAGAGGGAGAGAAAGAGAGACACTCGCAGACCTGCTTCACCTCTTGTGAAGTGTCCCCCGCTCTCCCACAGTTGGGAGTGGGGGCTCAGATCTGGGTTCTTGAGCTTGGTAAAGTGCACGCTTAACCAGGCACGCCGCTGCCCGGACTCCAGCATTTATTTTTTATAATGAGGCATTTCCTGATAGTGAGGACAGAGGATGGGTATTGAGGTGGGCTGTGAACATGTGAGGAAATAAGCAAGGGGGGAGGCACAAAGAGCACTTAATCATTCCTTCCTTCCTTCCTTCCTTTTATCATTTTTCCTTCCTTCCTTTTTTTCCTTCCTTCCTTCCTTCCTTTTTCCTTCCTTCCTCCCTTCCTTCCTACCTACCTCCTTACCTTCTTTCCTTCCTTGTTTCCTTCCTTTCTCTATCAACTTTGGACCTCCCCCAGCAAATACTGTGTACCCACTGCACTACCTCAACCATCTCCCCATTCCTAAGTCTCATTATTTTCTTTAGCACTATACTATAGATAAGAACAGTACTTAAGTCACAAGTATTAGTATTTCTGTTTAGATTAAATCTAAACAGTTGGATACTTATGAGTAGTTGTTTCTAATAAATGGTGATTTCTGGTGCTAGTTTATATTGGGGTGCCAGGAGAAACCTCAGAAAGAAAATAGCTGAAGGGCTAACAAATTAACCTGCTCTGTCAAGTGCATAATCCAGGTTGGAGCCAGGTCTCTAGGAGAAGCTGTTATGCTGTGATACCATTCTTTTTTTCTTTGTCTTTCTACCTCTGTTTCTGTCTTACTCTTTACTTGAGATTGTCAGCTCAGAGTGGTGAAGCCCTGAAGCGTGTGCACACGCACACACACACACACACACACACACACACACACACACGTGCACACACGCACACACACCACGAAGGTTGATTAAAAATGACATCTGATATTTTTACTGAAGATCTTTTATTATCTGTTATCAGCCCAGTATTGCCTGCAGGAAAATTAATAGGAAATTTGTCATGAGCTAGTTCACAAATATACATCCGACTTAAGAACACAATAAATTATCTTGTAGAATCTAGAAGTCAGTTCTAGAAGCCCACACACTTCAGTACCAGTGTGGAGGATGGGGCTGTGGATCTTCCCTGCTACTCCCTCCCCTGTTTTCACCCCCAGCCTCTTTATGATGTGTACTGATAAGATTTTTTTATCTTACCAGCTCTGGTAACAGTCCTTTAAACATTGAAGACTGAGGCAGTGGTGCACCTGGTAGAGTACACACTCTATGCAGTGCATAAAGAACTGGGTTCGAGCTCCCTGGTCTCCACCTGCAGGGGGAAGCTTCACGAATGGTGAAGCTGAGAGGCAGATATCCCTCTTTCTCGCTCTCCCTCCTCGCTCAATTTCTCTGTCTCTGTCCAGTAATAAAGAAATTAAATCAAGAATTTTAAAAAAATCGTTGAAGTCAATCATGTTAGATGAATTATGGAAAGAAATATTTATTCCTCTCTCTCTTTAAATATATCATTACAGGAAGCTCTGAAAATGTTTAAAAAGGCATTGGATGTCTTTTCTCACTCTGACAAAGGACCAAACGCCGTTGCTGCCTCATCGGACTGTTTGTACCACATGGGTCTTTGCTACTTGGAGGACGGCAATGCACACATGGTATTTTGAAGTGTAGGCTATTTGTGATTTTAGAAAGTGATTTCTTGTGTTAAGTTCTCTTTCTGAAGGGCTACCTATCCAACAAATAACTCGGCCAAAGTGTCCTGTAAAACTTACCTTATTACAGTTGGTCTGTCCCCTACAGCACTAGTGGTATTTTAATCAGCACATTTTATATGAGGCTCATTTGCCAACATAGTTCTGAAGACTAAAATGTGTTCCTCTCTAAAACCATAAGTCTGTATGCAAGGAATTATGACCAGGAGATGGCTCACCTGATATGGTATCTGCCTGTTGTGACTGAGAACCTGGGTTTGAGCCCCTGAACCACATAACAGCACCATGGATGGCAGTAGGGGAGATCCATGGATAATGAACAGGTGTTGTGGCCTCTTCTCCTCCTCCTTCTCCTTCTCCTTCTCCTTCTCCTTCTCCTTCTCCTTCTCCTTCTCCTTCTTCTTCTTCTCCTCCTCCTCCTCTTTCTCCTCCTCCTCCTCCTTCTTCTTCCTCTCCTTCTCCTTCTTCCTCTCCCCCTTCCTCCTCCTCCTCCTCCTCCTCCTCTCCTTCTCCTTCTTCCTCTCCCCCTTCCTCCTCCTCCTCCTCCTCCTCCTCCTCTTCTTCTTCTTCTTCTTCTTCTTCTCCTCCTCCTCCTCCTTCTACTCCTCCTCCTCCTCCTCCTTCTCCTTCTCCATCTCCTCCTCCCCCCTTTTTTTTGCCATGAGTGTTATTGCTGGGGTTCACTGCCTGCACTATGAATCTACCGCTCCTGGTAGCCATTTTATTTTATTTTATTTTTCTGTTTTTATTGGATAGAACAGAGAGAAATTGAGGAGAGAAAGAGACACCTGCATACCTGCTTCACTGCTTATGAAGCATCCCCACTGTAGGTGGGGGGCTTGAACTCAGGTCCCAGTGGGTTTTTGTGCTTAGTGCTACATGTGCTTAACCCAGTGCCTAGCCCCCACTTTCTTCTGTGTTTCCATATCCCCTATCTCTCTCAGAAAAAAAAAATTAGACCAGGGAGGACACTCAGAAGTATTGCACATTTCTGTTCTGGGTTTATTCCATGGTGCTGCATTAAAAAAGTTCATGGCAAAATAATTTTATCCCACTCATATGAATTTATTGATTACATTATACTTTAAGTTGTGTGCTACACTGTGGTGTCGAATAGATCGAAGGTGGTGAGGTCACTTGCTGACTTCTGTCACTACAACTGAACAATGCAGATCAGATTGAAACTGGACTTCAAGATGGCCAGATTTCAAACAAGTTGACCCAATTGTTATTATTATTTTAAAATTTCTTTATTGGAGGATTAATGATTTATAGTCAACAGTAAAATACAGTAATTTTTACATGTGTCACATTTCCCAGTTTTCCACATAAAAATACAACCCCCTCTTGGTCCTCCTCTGCCATCATGTTCCAGGACCTGAACCCTCCCCCCACCCCAGCCTTTTAAAATGTCTTTATTGCGGGATTAATATTTTACATTCGACAGTTTGTACATGCATAACATTTCTCAGTTTTCCACATAACAATACACCCCCCACTAGGTCGTCTGCCATCCTTTTTGTACCTATACTCTCTGCCCCACCCACCCCAGAGTCTTTTACTTTGGTGCAAAACACCAACTCCAGTCCAGGTTCTGCTTAGTGTTTTCCCTTCTGATCTTGTTTTTCAACTTCTGCCTGTGAGTGAGATCATCCCATATTCATCCTTCTGTTTCTGGCTTATCTCACTTAAAGTGATTAAGATTCAAGATTGGGTAAAGAAGGTGATTTCATTGTTTTTAATAGCTGAGTAGTATTTCAATATGTATATAGACCACGACTTACTTAGCCACTCACCCATTGTTGGACACCTAGGTTGCTTCCAGGTTTTGGCTATCACAAACTGTGCTACTATGAACATAGGTGTACACAGAACTTTTTGGATGGTTGTGTTTGGCTCCTTAGGCTATTTCCCCAGGAGAGGGATTGCAGGGTCATAGGGTAGGAAGTTGACCCAATTATTACATACTTATACAGTCTGGCTATTTCACACAATTCTCAACTTCAAAAATTGTCAGTAAATATGTAGAATAATTGATTTCCAATGGCTACTGTTGGATATTCCATAAGTCTCGTCATTCCAACTCTTGTTCATAGGGGTGGACAGTGTCTGAAACTTTCATCAAACTTGAATAAGAGCTATAACTGATTGACTGTCCTACTGAGAATTTCTAATAAATATAAGGTCAACTACAATTTTGTTCTGTTTTCAGTGCTTTGGAGCAACCAGAAAATAAATTCATCTTTGTTTGTAATGTTAGGGAAAGTTTTACAGTCCCATTGTTCTGAAATTTCATAACTGTGTCTGCTATAGTTCTTGGACTTTCATGCTCTGTAAATGTACTGATTATGATGTAATTGGTGAAACATAACATAAGGAAAAGCAACTGAAATGAAACCAGTCATGTGGTGTGTTGCTATGGCATTTTTGTGGATATGGATAATACAGACATGAGTCAGGGAGTAAGGGATCTGTAAAAATATGACCAACCTGACTTGTTCATAATTATTACTTTTTGCTTCATGCAAAAGATTCACTGGAAGAAATCTTGCTAGTGTCATTATTATTTTATTAGTTTTATTTTTAACCAGAGTACTGCTCAGCTCTGATTTATCATAGTGCTAGAATTGAACCTGGGACCTCAGAGTCTTAGACATGGAAATATTTGGCATAATAATTATGTTATCTCCCTGGACCAGGATAAATATACTTTAAATGACAAAAAGTAAAAATTATCAACAGTAGTTATATATTATAATTTATACAAACATCAAAAGGATATATTCTACTCACGAAATGATTTGCTTCTTCAATGATATGCTTTTTCTAGGCTCTTGATACTTTCACAAAAGCTGTGAAAGCAAATCCTAATTTTGCTGAAGGGTTTTATCAACGTGGACTCTGTAAAGTCAAACTTCGCAAACATACCTCAATCCTGGATTTTAATCGTGCAATTACCATTAATCCAAATCATTACCAGGTATTCAAATGAACAATCTTGGAATTTTGAAGTGTGTGTTAAAATGATTAACTTATTTAAAAAATGTTTAAACTTTGTTTATTTATTGGAGAGAACTTGAGGGGAAAGAGAAAGGTGGGAAAGAGAAAGAGGGAGAGAGAGAAAGAGAGAGAGAGAGAAGAGAGAAAGAGAATGACACCACAAGCACTGCTCTACCTCTCATGAAGTTCCCCCCTTCCACTTGGGGACTGGGGACTTGAACTTGGGTCCTTGAGCATTGTAACATATATGCTCTAAGGTGTAAACCACCACCCAGGCCCTACAAGTGTAAATTCCTTAGGAAGCACTGTTACTAACAGCAGAAAATTACTACAACTTCTCAGCTTTGTTTTCTTAATCTACAGATCTGTATTTCTTCTTGAATTAAAAATATTTTCAACCAGGATATACATGCTTTTTTGTGCTGTGATGCTTATAACTATCATGAATATTCTAATATATCCATAAATATTTATAGTTTTGTATGTTGTTATTAAATTTATTTATTTGCCATTTTACTGCAATATTGATTCATACCTTTTTATTTACTTATTTTTCAAGATTTAATCATTAATGAAAGATGGAGAGAGAGAGCCAGAATATGCACAATCTGGCCCATGCATTACTCCCCAACAGTTGTGGGACCTCATGCTTGAGGGTCCTACCTCCTTGGCCACTGATCCCTATCTCTTAAGAGGCCAGAGAGACAATACAAAATTCAAGAGGTGAAGTTTGATTGAATTCTAATTTGAAAAGTCTGGGAAATTTGAACATGGAGAAAATATCAGACGACTTTAGAGAAGTCTCATTAAATATCATAGATATATAGCGGCAATAAGGCTATGCAGGAAATGATTTTTTTTCACAGTAGATGCACACTAGAAGGCTTGGGTGAAGTATGAGGATGTCTATACTGTAATTTCTTTTTTTAACTTTTATTTACTTATTTATTTATTCTATTAAAAGACTTATTTTATTATGAGAAAAAGAGATTCACATTGGGGGTGAGAGTGGTCAGAGTACCCCAGCTCCCCTGCTATGTATGCAGGGCTGGGAATCAAGCTGTGAGCGTCATACATGCACATCCTGTGTTCTACTAAATGTAACCTTAATTTCTTTTTTTTTTTAATTTCTTTATTGGGGAATTAATGTTTTACATTCAACAGTAAATACAATAGTTTGTACATGCATAACATTCCCCAGTTTCCCATTATATTTACTTATTTTTAAATATTTATTTTATTTATTTATTCCCTTTTGTTGCCCTTGTTTTATTGTTGTAGTTATTATTGTTGTCATTGTTAAATAGGACAGAGAGAAATGGAGAGAGGAGGGGAAGACAGAGAGGAGAAAGAAAGATAGACACCTGCAGACCTGCTTCACCGCCTGTGAAGCGACTCCCCTGCAGGTGGGGACCAGGGGCTCAAACCGGGATCCTTAACGCAGGCCCTTGTGCTTTGGGCCACGTGCGCTTAAGCCGCTGCGCTACTGCCCGACACCCTATGCCTTACTTTCAAGTAGTTTGGAAAGAAAAAAATAGAACAGGAGATACTACAGAGTGTTCAAAGATACTGAATCTAGATATGATAGGTGTACAAATGTTCATTGTTCTGTACTTTCAATTATACTGTGTGTTAAATTTTTTTTCTAGGACAGTAGTAATATGCTATACACTTGGTGCCATCTTTGGGTAGTGTCAGTTTATTAAAATACCTCGATCTTGGTAGAATTGATGTCTTTACAGAAACATCCTTTCCTGATTCCTTCTCCTTTCTCTGAACAGGCATATTTAAGTCGAGCAGCCTTCTATGGTCTAAAAGGCAGATATTCTAAAGCGATCTTGAATTGTAATGAGGCGATTAAAATCTATCCTAAGAGTGTCCGTGCCTATATCTACAGAGGAGTCCTGAAATACTACAACAGGGTAGGCTGGGTCTCCTGCTTGTTGGACCCAAGTTTTGTAGTAGGTCGATGCTCGGATGCCAAGTAGAAAGTCACTTCCTTCGTTTGTCTGAGAAAGAAGCATCACTGTTTTACGCAGGCAGAACTATGTGGAACATTTGATGACATTTTTACACAGTACACAGTACGGGATTTCAGTTCACAAATGTTTAGGGGTTGATTAAAGACATTCAGTTAAAAATAGGACTTGTAATTGATGTTTGTTAAGGAAGTAGTGTGTTTTTGTGGAAAGGAATTTGGAAAATACAGATAATAAAGAAGCTGGAGTGACTTTATGTCACCATCAGGTCAATTATTCCTGGGAGTGTCCTGGTGTACTTACATTTTGCATTGCCATTTTTTCAACAATACATAGTGTATTTTTTTCAAAAATTGGGATTATATTACTGACATAATTTGTGGTATACCCAGTTTCTTAGTAAATCTCTAAAGATGCCACCCTCCCTTATTTTTTTGCCACCAAAACTTCACTGGGGCTTTATGCTTGTAAAAATCTACTGCTCCTGGTGAACGCTTTGCTTTTGTTTTGTGGGGTTTTTTTGTTTTTGTTTTTTTGTCTTTTAATGACAGCATAATACTGGGTTGTCAGGAAAAGCTTTAACTTTTTTTTTTTTTAACCAGAGCACTGCTCAGCTCTGGTTTATGGTGGTGCAAGGGACTGAACCTGGGACTTTGGAGCCTCAGGTACAAATGTCTTTTTGCATAACCATTATGCTATCTACCTCTGCTCAACATTTTTCTATGTAAAAATTGTATCATGTTTTTTCTGACTGCCTAATATTTTGCTATAGTTGAGTTACAGTTGAGTTTGAATCACTTTATTGTTGAGTATCTGGGTTATTCCCCCCCACTGTTTTATTATTCTAAATACTATTAGTCATACTAAGAACAAAATAATTGCTTGACCTTATAATTTTACCTGACCAGAAATTATTGAACCAAAGGATATAAACACTGCTAATATATCTAATCATTCATGGGGTCATTTGTGTTTCCTGGCTTCTCCCACCCCTACTTTTCTGATCTTCCTTTCTATTATTCCATACAAAACAATTTTGCAAATATTATCTTAAAACACAAGCAAAGCCTTGCATTATGTGTTAATTCCACAAAAATTACTGTCTAGAAGTAGGTGATATAGGCATCAGAAACATCAAAGAGGAAATGAAAGAGAGTGTGGGAAGAACACAGGCAATTATGTAACATGACATGGTAAGTGACAGAAGCCAGCAAGCTCTGGAGAATGTTTTCTGATAAATGTGGTTTACTTCTTTACCTGCAAGCCTAATTTTCTCCTTGATGTATATTAACATTGGCAATAAGATAATCATCCAAATAGATGTTGTTTATGTGTTGAGGAAATAGTTATTCTCACCATGAGATCTTAATAAACTCTGAAAAAACTAGCTTGATTGCCTTAACTTCAGAGATGATAGAATAGTTAAATAAATGCTCTGAAAACTCAAACACAATCAAAAGTTTATTTTAAATTTAAAGTTCAGTCCATTATGACTAAACTTGCTCACCTAGTGTGTTGTTTTTTTTTTTTCCTTTTTTAGACATATCAACTGGCAATTAGAGATTTAACTATAGCTGTCAATATGGACAAAAACAGTTCCATAGCATTTTACAACAGAGCGATTTGTTACACCAAGATAAATGAATGTCACATGGTAAGATGCCCGTTTTTGTGAATAACATACTAAAATTTATTTAAAGCATGTGTCGTTCCTTATTTCCGTTATAATTTTGTAACCAAATATCTCTGGAAATACATACATTAACCATGAGTGTTGGTCTGCTTCTGGCTTCTGCTTCTAAGACCCCTTCTGTTTCATTGGTTTGATTCCCCCTGCTTAACACTGTATTCTATTTGCATAGCCACTGTTGACTAAACACCCCCCTGCCTCCAGGGCACTGGTTTAATCCTCATTGGTTCGTGCTTTTTCCTTCTCCCCACCCCCTATCCTACGTACATCCCTTTTCAGACCTGACTCTTCCACCTCAGGATATATAAGGACAGGACTGTGATTAGAGATAGCTTAGATTGCGCCGCGTTCCACATGAATAAAGACTGAGCTGCATACCACTCAGCCATGAGTCCCTGGTCGTCTCTGTCTCCCGCCCGCGAAGCTCAGCCCGGCACATGGGAAACCAAAGAACCATTTCAAACATAGCAAAAGGCCAGATTTCATCTTTTCTAAAAGCCGACTAGTATTTCAGAATGCATGTACACCGCATCTTCTTTGTCCACTCATCAATTCTCGGACACTTGGCTTGTTCCCAAATCATGACCATTATACATATCCCTGCACTGAACATAGGTATGCACCTACCTTTCCAAATTGTGCTCTTCAGTTATAGCTCTAGGAGAGGAAATGCTGGACCAAAGGGCAGGTCTATTATTATTTATTTACTTACTGAAAAAAAAATCCCCTTACTATTTTCCACAGGGGCTGGAAGGTTTCTCAGTTTTAGGCTCTATCTCATCCTCTTGCTTCTTTCTCTGATAACCATGTGCTTCTCCCTTTCTGTTAGTTTCCATTCTCGTAGTCAATGACACATTCATTCCACCTGTCCCCCTACCCTCTGGCATCTCTCCAATCCACCTGAGCTGTGGGGAGTTAAATCCATCGAAGACATTTAGAAATGTGCTTTCTGTGAAAAGGAAGTTGAGAAACACCACTCCCCCCCCCCCCAGAGGATATGGAATTAATTCTTGGTCACAAGACCGTCAGGTTCCCTCTAGAAATGTTGACAAATGTATAATTAATTTTTTTTTCCACAAAGGAGTTATAAAGATCCAGGGAGCAAATGAAAAGCTCATTTATCCGACTAACTTGCATAGCAGGTAGCTTTGAGGATTTCCTCCCTAGCTTCACCTTTGCCAGAAAAGGGCAACCCAGCAGCTGAAGAGAATGGGGTGGGTGGAGGTAGGGTCCTCCCATTTTTTGTTATCGCTGATGTGTAACAGAGCCAACTAATAAGGAAAAAAAAAACTAAACCATTGAAATAGAAATAAAGACCTAACTAGAAGAATACCATACCGGTTATTTTAGAAATGCCATGTACCCAGGGCCTTTCACTCAGTCAGTTCATTTTACAGACGAGGAAATAGAAGCAGAGAGAGAGGCTAGAAAGGTATCCAAGTCACACAGGGAGGTGAACCCTGTTCACAGGTTTGTTTGCTTCTGGTTAACAGTCCCGGGATGGCTTTGTTAAGCCATCAGACCTCCAGCATATGGACCGGATGTCAATTTATAGTGTCACCTCCTGACCGTGTCTGCCTGCACCTGTTTCTCAGCATTCTTGCCATTAGGAGAGCACAAAAAACCCAGGTGTCTGTGTTCAGACGAGACACCTAGGCATTCTCCCAACACGTGATTTCATAGAAGCTAAGCAAAAGTGCATTTTGGTTCCCACTGCCCTTTATGAATAAAAATAGTTAACACTTGCCATTGACCTAGAGCCTCTTGTGTGACAGGCAGTGGGCTAAATAATTTACTACCTACCAGGTGATCAAAAGATATTTAAGGACCTGAATATAATAAGAGTAATTATTACTTGAGTTTTGCAGATGAGGAACTGAGGCTTAGTGGTAAGTAACTTGCCCAAGACTGGAAAGCTGGTAATAACAGCAGAGGCATGATATAAATCCTGTTTCATTGACCTTCATAAAAATCTCATCTCTCAGCTTTTGTTTCCTCTTGAATCCCATATTCAGCTGTTTAGTGGATCTCCAAAGCATCTAACAGGTTTCACATTATATGTGTCTGTGAAATGTGAAAGTAAAAAAAAAAAAATAGGTTTCCCTTTTTCAAAGCAGTATGCATTATTATTTTTTTTACAGCATTGGTAATATTTATTTATAATCGCACCACAATGTACAATAGAACCTCTAGTTCTCAACTCTTTTAGACATAATGAAATAATGAAACACTAGATATGCACCAATTGGTATATCAGAATGTACTATTTATTTGCATTCTCACCTAGTATATGCTACAGGCAAAATTGTGGCCCTTTTCTGATCAAACCATATGTTTTTTAAAATTTATTATTATTATTATTATTATTATTTTTTTGCCTCCAGGGTTACTCAGTGCCTGCACTACACCTTGCACTTAGTACTGTGTACACCTGATCAGGTGCATCACCCCCCCCCATTATGGTTCCTTTAGACAACACATTCAGTAGACAGTTAAGAGATCAGTTCCAGCCCAAATTTGTGAGACTTCCAGTACCTGCTACAGAGTAGATGCTCTGTAAAAGTTAGTTTATTCAGCAAATGAAAAAGAAAAAAGATCAAAGTAATGGAGAAAAGAGTTTCTGCTTAATTATCTCCCAGCTTAGCCTAATGTCGGGGGGGGGGGTAAGTATATCTAGCACAACATTTTGAAGTCATTTGTTTATTTGTTAGTTTTATTCAGATCTATGTTCTCTGGTGAGATATTCAGAGGACGTTTATTGAATGTTCAAGCATGCTGCCTTTACGGTGGTGAGCAAAATGAATAAACTCTGCCTGATAGTGCTTAGGTTTTGAGGAGGAAAACAATAAAATGCTCAATGGAAATTAAAGTGATAACTTAAATTTCAAAAGGTATAAAGTATTTCGCTTTACCGTCAAAGCTTAGTGGTGAGACCACTGATTCTGGAGGTGGCTGTAGTTCCCCTGCCAACCTGTATACTACTTTAAATGCTTTATAAAATGGCATTTGAAACACACCCACCATGATCAACACTTGTTAAAAAGTCGCAGAATTTCTAACATTTTATTAAGAACACCCTTAAAGATAACAGAAGATATATATATATATATTTTTTTTTTGGCCAGGAGTCATGAGTCAAAATAGGGGAGTTAATTGTGAGGTTTTAATTTGGGCATAAACATATTTTTGTGCAGGGTTGGAGTGGTAAGGATCTAAAGAGTTTTATCTAGGCTCTAAGTGGTTATTTTCTCCCTAGGCATTAAAAGACTATGGAATTGTGTTGCTTCTTGACGCTGAAAAAAATGTGACATTCAACACCTTTGTTAACCGTGCGCTCATCTATACAGAACTTAAACAATACGGTTATGCATTAGAGGTAATAAAAAAATGAGCCTATTTGACTTCACACATTTGCTTTTGAAAAACCAAAGAACAAGTTTTTTTTTTTTTTTTTGGTAGTAACTAGAAATATCAGTACACAATGACTATACTTTAGCAAGAATATTATTAAGCTAACTTAGACTAATACAATTTTTGATTAATACAATTAGACTAAGTAATCAATACAATTAAACTAACTAGTCTAATACAATTTTTGATTGATACAATTAGACTAATACAAATTAATACAATTAGACTAATTCATTAATACAATTAGACTAATTCATTAATACAGTTAGACTAATACACATTTTGATCCAATTATGTGCATAGATTTTGATTGGAAATAACCAGTATATAAGAAAAATGCTATTTTGATTTGATGAAATATCTTATCAGGGCCAGGAGGTGGTGAACCTGGTTAAATGCACATATTACAGTGCACAAGGACCCAGGTTCAAGCCCCATCTGCAGGGGGAAAGCTTCATGAGTGGTGAAGCAGGGCTGCAGGTGTCTCCCTGTCTCTCTTCATCTCTCTCTCTCCCCTCCCCTCCCCTCTCAATTTCTCTCTGTCTCTACCCAATAATAAAGAAAGAAAATATTTTAAAAGTGTCTTATCAACTTCCTCATCACCAAAACCTCAATTCCCTGACAAATTGATTTACATATAATTTACATCTTTGTTCACTGTTGACTCTTTGTCATTCAGAATTTTCTGCTAAACTATGTCAGGTGTGTTTCACATGGGGCAGAATACAGCTGTTCCAAGTAGACTACTGGAAATAGACTTTTAAGTTAGTTGGAACAGGCACTCAGACTTGGAATGAAAGATAACATAAAATATATATGAAAAAGAAGCAAGTGGTTTAAAATGCACTTCTTTATGGAATAATTAATACAGTGCACCTTCTTTTTTTCTTTTTTAAAATTTTTTTTATTGCCAACAGGGTTATGGTTGGGGCTCCTTGCTGGCACTATGAATCCACTGCTCTGGGTGGCCATTTTTTCCTTTCCTAATTTTTATTAGATAGGACAGAGGGAAATTGAGAGAGGATGGGGAGATAGCAAAGGAGAGACCTGCCTCACCACTTGTGAAGCTTCTCCCCTGCAAGTGGGGAGCGGGGGCCTTGAACCCGGGTCCTTGCTCCTGGTAATATGTGCGCTTAACCAGGTATGCCACCTCTCAGCCCCCTTTTAATTTTTTTTTTTTTTGTATACTTTAAATTGGCTTTGGAACTTAGAGTGATGTAAGGCAAAAAAGCAGTCTTTCTAAGATTTATTTCATTTACTTTATATGAGGTAGAGAGATGTTCACGTGAGAGAGACAGGCCAAGGTGCCTTCCCAGTGCATGTATTTCAGCACCAGGAACTGAGCCAGGACCCTCAGACACACAATTCCCTGAGCTACTACCCTGGAAAGGCTAATAGTTTCATTTCTGAGAAACCACATTTGCCATTACGTAGGGGAGTTCTTCCTAGTCTTTATCCTTGAAGACGTTCGCGGGTTGAACTTCTTCAGGTTTTAGTGATACTGAAAATATTCAAATAACCAAAGATAGCTGTGGAAGTCTGGGTCACAGTGCTTGGTAGACAGTGAGGCTAAGGGCTGGGTGGTGGCTCACCTGGTTGAGAGCACATGTTACAAGGCACAAGGACCCAGGTTCGAGTCCCTGGTCTTCGCCTGCAGGGGGAAATCTTTGCATTTCAGTGGTGAAACAGGTCTTCAGGTGTTTCTGTCTCTCTCCCTCTCCATCTCCCTCTTCCCTCTCAATCTCTGTCTGTCTCTATCCAACAAGTAAATAAAGATAATAATTAAAAAAAAAAAAAAGAGAGACAGTGAAGCTAAGTAAGGGCATGGGGCTGTGAAACCCTAGTATGCTGTTGAGGAATATGAGATTTTGCCAGGCCTGGATTTTCTAGCAAGTAAGTACTTATTTAGTATTTAATAATGGCATTAAATTTATTAACTGCATGGCTATTACACACCATATATTGAAACAATGCTGCTTAACTTATACTTGTAACTTATAGATCATATAGAGGAGAAAGTCTTTTTAAAAAGTTTTATGACTGTCTTTATTTATTAGATAGAGACAGCCAGAAATTGAGAGGGAAGGGGTGATAGAGAGGGAGAGACACACCTGCAACACTGTTTCACCACTTGCAAAGCTTTCCCCCTGAAGGTGGGGCTGGGGGCTCGAACCTGGGTCCTTGTGCACTGTAACATGTGGGCTCAATCAGTTGCACCACCACCCGGCCCCTAAATAAAGTCTTCTAACAAGGAAGTACCAGGGCAAGATTTACTCAGGTCTCACTCCAAGCTTATAAATGTGTGTGTGTGTGTGTCTGCTCCAGCCATTTCCAGTAGATGTGATACTAAAATAGAAAAAGAAAGTCTTGGGGAGATGTATATATATTTTTTACCCTTACAATTTTTATATTTATTTATCAGAACACTGCTCAGTTCTGAATTACAGTGTTGCTGGGGATTGAACCTGAGACCCCAGAGCCTCAGGCACTAAAGTTATATGCATCTTCATCATGCTGTCTCCCCAACCGGACGAAGATATGCATTTCCATGCTTGGAGCGTTAGGTGTATTCATAGTAGAAGTGAAGTAAGGAGGCTCAAGAAAGCACAAAAGATGATGCTGCACATTCACAGCTATTTGTCAAAACCTTTCTAGGATTTTAAACAAGCCGCACTGGTGAACGGTACTGATGTGGACCTCTGCCAGGCTACCGCCTTGTGTCATCACAGGTAAGGAGTGCGGCTACGCTCAAGGGCAAGCAAGTCAGACGGCAGAGAGAGGGAGGAAAAAGCCATCCAAGCAGGGGGGGGGGGGTTTGCAGAACTTCTGCAGAGGAATGGGGGACACACTGAATGTGTCCTTAGCTCCCTCTGCCTTTTTTTGCCCAATATTTAAAAGATTTATTTATTTGAAGGGAGAGAGAGATAGAACCAGAGCATCCCTCTTGTCTGTGTGATACTGGAGATCAAATTTAAGACCTTGATCTCATTCATGTAGGTTAACATGTTAGCCACTGTACCCTCTCCTGGGTTGCAAAAAAAAAAAAAAGTTTATTGTTACTATTATTGTTAACTTGAGCATTGCTCAGCTCTGGCTGATGATAATGCTAAGAATTGAACTTGAGACCTTAGAACCTCTGGCATGAAGGTTTTTTTTTTCCCCCCCTAATCATCATGCTACCTTCCTAGTCTCACGCTCTGGTTTCTGATAAACTTTTTTCAGTCCAGCCACCAGGCTGAAGGACAGATGGTAATAATTTACTTCCAGCCCTTTCACTCCTTTGGAAATGACTTTTGCAATATGCAGAATTAAATCATACATTGCTTGAAATATTGAAAAATAAAATCAAGTTGACAGAAATGAAACTACCTTATAATCTGAAACTGAGGCAACACTGCTTATAACATAAGTCGTAGGTGTGCATCCTTGACATCAACATGTGCGTCTCCTGTGTATTGCTTTGATACTTTCTATCTAGTTAGTTAGTTAGTTAGTTAGTTAGTTATGCCAGAGCACTGCTCAGTTCTGGCTTTGAGTGGTGCCAAGGATGGAGTCTAAGGAATAGATTTATTTTGCATAATCATAATTCTGTCTCCTCCAGCTGAAACTAACATGTGTGTGTGTGTTCTCTTTGCTTTTCTGACCAGTTTTTATTTTTCCCCACATTTTATTAGTGATTTGACAGTGTTTTTCAAAATTAGAACTCTCCAGGAGTATAATTTTATACCTCCAAATGGTGTTTCCAAATCATTGTACCCTCCTCCAAAGTTGTGTGTCCCCTGAGAGGTAGTATAGTGGCTAGGCTGTTGCATTTAAATGCATGAAGTTTACTTAAAAAAAAACTATTGATAAAAATAAAAAATATCGACAAGACCATAGGATAAGAGGGGGTACAGTTCTACATAATTCCCACCACCAGAGTTTTGTATCCCATCCCCTCCCTTGAAAGCTTTCCTATTCTTGAGTATGGAACCAGGATCACTATGGGGTGCAGAAAGTGGAAGATCTGGCTTCTGTAATTGCTTCTCTACTGAGCAGGTTGATCCCTACTCCCAGCTTGTCCCTATGGTTCCCTCATGGGGCGGGGCTCTGGAGACGTGGGGATCCAGGGCACATCAGTGAGGTCCTCTGCCCAGGGAAGTCATGTTGGTGTCATGGTAGCATCTGGAACTTGGTGGCTGAAAAACATTAAGATTTAAAGCAGAACAAAGTGTTTACTAATCAGGAACCTAAAGGCAGAAGTGTAGCAGATGAGATTTGGGGTCTCCATTTTGGAAAAAAGTAAAAAAGCCTATTTCCTGAGGCCAGATAATGGCTCACCCAGTAAAGCACACACCCTGCTGTGCTCAAGGTTTTGCTTAGGAAATCTGACATGACACGGACACTCAGTGGATAAGGAGGCAGTGTTGTGCGGTGTCTCCTCTCCCTTTACCTCTCTTTCCTCCTCCTTGCGCTTATCCCCTCTTCACCCCCCCCCCCCCAGGAATATTTGACCTGGGGAATCTACTCAGTGTTGTTCTACTTGTATGAGTCCTGGTGTCATTCCTTAATGCCTCATAAAAAAAAGAAGAGTCTCTTTCATGGCATATGGGTGATTTGATTAAAAACAAAAAAAGTATTGTCAAGAAAAATTTGCATCAGAAAACACACTTCCTCTCAAAATGAAAACATAATTCTCAACCCAAAATCAATTAAAGCAAAGCTAGTAAATAATTAAAACCTAGAAGCTGATCAGTTAAAACTTTATTCTGAGACAATATTGTGCTTGAAAATGCTCCCATGTGTACACATACATTCACATCCTAGATTTACATTGCATCATTTTGATTTCATATTTAAAAATAATAACTTTTTTTGCAGAGCTAGGGCTTCATGGTTTCATGATTTCACTGCTCTTGGATATAGAAATATGGTTATAACATGGATATATTATGACGTCCTCTAGTGCCATAAAACCTCCCTTCTTGTGCCGGGGTTCAAACCTGGACACATATATGGCAAGGCATGTACTACCTAGTTAGGTTTCTCTGTAGCCCTGCCATTTTGCCTTGAAAAGTGTGTAAATTGGGGCTGGGTGGTGGCATGACCTATTGAGCACACGTTAAAATGTACAAGGACCCAGGTTCAAGCCTCTGGTTCTTCTCACTTGCAGGGAGGAAGCTTCTCAAATGGTGAAGCAGGGCTGCAAGTGTGTCTCTGCCACTGTCTCTATCTTCCCCTTCCCTCTCAATTCCTGTCTGTATAATTTAAATTTTTTTTATTAATTTTCTTTTTTTTCCCTTTTGTTGTCCTTGTTGTTGTAGCCTTATTGTAGTTATTATTGTTTTTGTTTATGTTGTTCGTTGTTGGATAGGACAGAGAGAAATCAAGAGAGGAGGGGAAGACAGAGAGGGGGAGAGAAAGATAGACACCTGCAGTCCTGCTTCACTGCTTGTGAAGCGACTCCCCTGCAGGTGGGGAGCCTGGGGCTCCAACCCGGATCCTTACGCCGGTCCTTGCACTTGGTGCCACGTGCACTTAACCTGCGGTGCTACCGCCTGACCCCTGTATAATTTTTTTAAAGCATATAAATTAGAGATTTCAAGACTTCAATGTAGAAGAAGGTGTATTTGGGAAGGCAGCAGTTTATGTCATTCTTCTTTTTCACGGCGTTCATTTTTATGAGAGAAATAGCAGCTGCTAACTGGAAAGAAAACCGGGTAGTGCCTTAGACTCACAAATACGTGATTCAAAGTCTAGGATAAAATGCTCATTATATAGGAAACTGGCTTTCTTTATCTCCCATTTAGAATGTAAATAGTATAGCTATATTTCTCTGCAAGCATTAAAAGTTTTTAAAATGACGAATATAGTACTGTTCTATAGTGACTGGGACTTGTGACGGTGTCTTTGGGTTAAAAGCCTAAAGTGGTATTGAGCCTTTAGTTTTATAAAGAGAGCAAAACATCGTTATGCAGTTGTTTCTTTCAATTCAGAGGGCTTTGCACAACCCATCTCTTTTAGTGACTGCCATTCTTTGAAAGAGATGGGATAACTGTGAACAATGAATTTGTCTTGTTGGGTGAGTGCAGAAGAAAAACATGTAAGGTCATTGCATTTTCTTCAAAACGGAGTCCCAAACTTCTCTCTGTTTTTTCCCTATGTTTAGCAGCCATTAGAGTCAGTAAATTTCCCTGTGTGTCAGTTCCTGATCTCCGTTATGAAATGTAATCACTGGGCAGCTATCACAGAGCCTCCTTAAGCTGCTACTGCTTTGCAATTCCAAATATCCAACTTTCATCAGCCGACCAGAATCTCTATTGTCCTTTAATAAAAAGGTAGAATTTAAATCAACAGTAAAGCCCTGATAACTCACAGTCCTGGGTCCATGTGTTTGGGGTTTTACCCAGTTTTACTGAGTTTAAAAATAAGAATTGTGTAGCGATTGCCTGTATTTATTTCAGGAAACACATCTTTTGCTATCCAAGGCGAGCGCTAACATACGCTAGTGCTGCGTGGTTTGTAAATATTGGGATTCACCATCGGCATCTCACAGTGAAGAGAGTAAATATTTTCACACTTGGGAATTTAAAAAAGGGGATAAATCCTTAAATTTTAGGGCTTTGATCTTTGAACTCATGGGGTTGCTAGACGTTTGAAGTGTGCCTTTGTACATGGCTGGTTCTCACTCTTGTGGTTGCTAGGAGACAGTCTCCCATAGGCTGAGCATCCTACTTGTTGCTCAATTTGGTCACCAAGAGTGTTAGTTAGGATAGAGTCCATTTTTAGATCTCTTTGAGAAAGTCACCTCTGAATCTTGAAAACAACATGCCAAGTAAGAGGTTGATCACTGAGAATCATATATCCTGTCATTTTTATTTTTAAGTTGGCGCGAATATTTCCCAGTTCTTCATTTGAATGAAACATTTTCTAATCCTTAATGCTGCAAGTCACATTCCTCCTCTGAGGGAGGTATTTATGATTTATTTGGACTACTCAGTAGAGCACATCTGGTCACGTAACGTCATTGATTCAGGGAAATGCTGTGGTTCTTTTGTGTCTATGGAGTAGCATGCAAACTTAGCACACAATCCATAGAGAATCACATGTGTTCAATCGGCAGTCACATTGTTTTAGGTTTATTCAAACACATTTCAAGAAAAACTAACTTCATATACATTTCCTTTTTTTAAAAATAAAAAAATGTATTATCTTTATTTATTGGATAGAGAAAGACAGGAATTGAGAGGGGAGGGGAGACAGAGAGGGAGAAAGACACTTGCAGCCCTGCTTCACCACTCAAAAAGCTTTCCCCTTGTAGATGGGGAACAGGGGCTCGAACCTGGGGCCTTGTGTACTGTAACATGTGCGTTCAACTAGGTGCACCACCACCTGGTCCCTAATACATATTTCTATTGTGACAATTGCTGCTTGTCACTTTAGGTCTCAGTGGGCATGTATATAACATCAGCACCCTGCCACATTTTTCATTGTCTTCATGGTGGAACTTAAGACTAAAGAACACTAAGGGAAAACTTGGCCTGGGTGTACTGCTTTGCATTAAAGCAGAGGACTCTGGGAAAGAGGGAGTGGGACAGGATGAGAGGACATTGGAGTTCCAATATGTCTCCTTGACACTTACCAAGGGGGATGAGAGGCTGTACTTATATATTCAAGATTATTCTACAAACCACTAGCCCCCTAATAAAAGAAAATAAAATTACAACTGGCTTACAGAATTGTTGGAAGGAGTAAGTGAAATAACATGTGAAGAAGTAATCACTTTAGCTGCTAAGAAAGTAGTAACTCAAATCTAGCTCATTTTTTTAAAAACTATATACTCTTCCATGTTCAGAGATAAATAAAATGATTAAATATGCATGTGTAATGCAGAACTCACTTCATGTATCCATGAACAAACATTCAATTCCTTCCACATCTCTTACCCTCGCAGATGGAACTGGGCTATTCATGACTATGCTTATTCATAAATAACTATAGATTATTCATAAATTAATAAACAGAATGCCACCCCCTTCTTTCCCCTCCCTTCCTGCAGGCCACAGTGAAATGTGTTATCTTTTGATCTGGAGACTTTTCTATATTTTGAAATCTTAGTTTTCATTTTTTTGAGGAAGCTCAAAATAACATATGAATATATTTATTTTAATCTGATTTACATATTATATATAAGCTTGCTTTTCTGTATTTGACACTGATAACTATGAAAACAGGTTCAGAATGCCATTCAGACTTTTATAATTCTTAAAAAAAATTTATTATCTTTATTTATTTATTGGATAGAGACAGCCAGAATTCAGAAGGTAGGGATGACGGAGAGGGAGACAGAGAGACACCTGCAATACTGCTTCACCACTCTCAAAGCATTCCCCCTGCAGATGGGGACTGGGGGCTTGAACTCAGGTCCTTGTGCATTTTAACATGTGTGCTCAACCAGGTGTGCCACCACCCGGCCCCAAAACTTTTATAATTCTGAGAAAGATTTCTATAATATTATCTTAGCTCATTCTGCTATAAACATGACACTTCCCTCCCTCTTTCCTTTCACCCAAATCTTCAAAGAATGTGTCAGAATGCCTTAGTTTCGTGGCCTTACTACACATTTTACTTCTTGTGATGGATAATAAAATGAGAGGGTCGGCGCAAGTCTGCATGAACAGGTTTATAGAGGAAAGCAAGTTGACAACTCACCATAAGGAAGCATCAATATTTATTTTCATGTATTTTCAGAATTAGAGAGTTTGAGGAAGCAGTCAGTTTTTTCTCCCAGTCTCTTCAAATTAATCCATGGTTTTTGGATGCTTTCACTGGACGGGGAAATTCTTACATGGAATACCATCATGACAAAGCCACGAAACAAGCTCAGAAGGACTTCCTGAAGGCTTTACATTTTAATCCATCGTACTCAAAAGCCAGAATCAGTTTAGGCTATAATTTGCAGGTAAGATGACCTGACAACGTTCTGGGCTGCGGAAGCATCTTTTAAATAAGAGAAGTAATGCATTTGATTTTTTATTGGTGATGGTTAAGAACATTTTACCCTCCTCTCACTTTAGTATGGAGAGTAACAGGAGCAAACAGAAGATGAGTCACAGGGCCTGATGTGCTGGTCAGATCTTCTGAACCAGTTTCTTTTGTGCCTGTACACTCTGCCCTCCCCACTCCCAACACACTTATAAGTAGCTGTTTGATTTTTTTTTTTTTTTTTTTTGCCTCCAGGGTTATCACTGGTTATCCTACCGCCTGCACTAGGAATCCACTGCTCCTGGAGGCCGTTCCCCCCCCCCCCTTTTTTGGTTGTTGTTGTTGTTATTGCTGTCATTGATGTTGGATAGGACAGAGAGAAATGGAGAGAGGAGGGGAAGACAGAGAGGGGGAGAGAAAGACAGACACCTGCAGACCTGCTTCACTGCCTGTGAAGCGACGCCCCTGCAGGTGGGGAGCCTGGGGCTCGAACCGGGATCCTTATGCTGGTCTTTTCGCTTTGTGCCACTTGCGCTTAAGCCGCTGTGCTACTGCCCGATTCCCAATTTTTTCTTTTTTTGAACACTCTTGACCAGGAACTATTGTGTTCACAAAGTTGCTTATACCAATTTGTACCAGTAAAAAACAGATTGGTGTGAAATTCTAAAGGTATTTTCCAAGAAAAGATACCAAATAACCCTTTTTTAAAAATCCATTTTGACATTTGAAATTTTAAACAACCTGCAGAATGTGTGGTCAAATTTTTAAGTTGCAGAACGTCCTGCCCTGAAAATTGATGTTTAAATTTATAAATAAGTGAACATGGCTGAGCTAAAGGTACTGATACTGGAGGTGATTGCCGACATTGGTGGTCCTAGTGATGCATGCCCAAAAGTTTATTAGTCACTCTTAAGCTAGTAATAACTCCTAAGAGGTAAATACAAAGTTAGCCTTTGTTGGATCACAGCAGACCTTTGCAAAATCAATGAACTCATTAAAAAAAAATTATCAGTGATTTAATAATGGTTTACAACATTCTAAGATTACAGGCTTATGGTTTCACATGACCCTTCTTTGCCCCCTTCCCTGTCCCCCTAATACGCAGCATAGGTTTTCAAAGTCTTAGAAACAGTTTGATCATTTTTTTTTATTTTTGCAAGTTCATAATTTCAATTTTCTATATTCCATATACACGTGAAACCATCTGGTAGTAGCTTTCACTCCTCACTACTTCACTAAGCACATCTATTTTCTCCTGCAGGATACAATGTCTTTTTTTATTTTAAATTGCAGTGTAGTTTGCTATTGAATACATTCTCCATAACTTCTTCATCCAGTTGTCTATTGATGGTCACTTAGGTTGCTTCCTCTCCCTGGCAATTGTGAATAAAGCAGCTATACACAGAAACATAGGGATGCCTTTGAACTAGTGGTTTCATGTCCTTGGGATACATACCTAGGAGTAGTATTTTACAAAGTCTTTTTTTTTTTTTTTAAAGACTTGATTGATTTTACACAAGAGAGATCAGAGCACTGCTTTGTCATATGTGGTGTAGGGACTTGAAGTCAGGATCCCCCAGGTATGCAGAGAATATGCTTTCCCCAATGTGGCTCCTTCCTGGTACTTCCTCTGTCCTCCAAACCATTAACTTACTCCAGAGGTGTTCATGCACTAGATGATTTGGTGATACTGAGTATGTCAGGGTGCTTGGCCATAGACTACACTATCTATCTGATAACCTCAAAGTCAATTTAAAGAAATAGGAAGCGGGGCGGGTGCAGCGGCATATCAGGTGGAGTGCACCTGTTACAACGTACAAGGACCTGGGTTCTAGCCCTCAGTCTCCACCTGACCTGCAGGGAGAAAGCTTCACAAGTGATGAAGCAGGGCTGCAGGTGTCTCTCTGTCTCTGCCCCTCTCTATCTCCCCCTTCACTCTCAATCTCCAACTGTCTTTTTATCCAATAAACAAAATAAAGAAAGCAAAAGAAATAGGCAGGGTTCATTCCCTAAGTAGTGAGGGCTGACTGCAGTCTCCATAATGTGTCAACTTTCTCTTTCCTTGCAACCAACCGACACTTACTGAGCACCTATATGGGGCGGGGACTGCTCTAGGCTTAGAAACACTGAGGTGAAGGGATCACCTTGTGTCTTCTTGCTGATTTTACTGCCTAGTGGAAAGATGAATATTCAACACTAACCTGAGCAATGGCACTTCATGTTTTATGAAGATCCCAGTAGGTATAATTAACCTGGAAAAGAAACAAAAAGCAAATCAACACAAGGAGGAATTGAATCAGGACAGGAAAGGACCCGAGAGCAGAATTAGAGGCCCGTTCACACACTGTTCAGGGGAATGACCGTCAACAAATACTTAACAGATTCCCCTACTGTGTGCCAAACGCTAGGGATAAATGAGCGAACAAAACAGATGCTGTCAGAGACAGATGGCGGTCATAATCCTGTTGTGAAGCTGTTTGCAGTTTATCAAATCTCAGTCTGCCGGTTTCCTTGTTTGTCAAACAAACTTGTTATGACCAGTTTGATTCTCGCAGGGAGGGTAGATCTTCTGGGAAAGGAAGTGTCTAGTTATCTTGGTAGTCACTGATAACATTTCTTATGGTTTGTATGTAAGAGTCACTGGGTTTGATGAATGTGAGTCAGCCTCTCAGACTTAAGTCAAATTGATTTTAGGAGTCAATGGGAATAAAGGGCAGACCTGGGGCCTTGCTGAATTAACCACTCACTGCCTTCCGGTGATAAGATACCTAGTCACCAGCTGACCTCTGAAAAATACTCTGACGTCATTCTACTACCTGTGGCCCTCTCCTGAACTTTCTTTTCAGGTGGTGCTAAGATTGATGTAGTCAGATGCTTGCTAGATTGACCTATATTTTCCCAGGAATGTGTCTAGATGTGTCTAAGATTCCAGGTACTGGCAAAATAAGTCTTACATCATTAGTTTATGCATTCATTTATTACACACACACACACACACACACACACACATCTGCTAACGTATAACTTGAGGATTAGTGCCCAGCAAATAACTATAATTTCTGTCCATGTAAACTCTGTCAATGTAAACTCTGTGGGGATTATTAAAAACATATGGTGGTGAAGATGTTCCAGTATCCAAGATTGGTATAAAAGACGCTGACAACTAAATGCTTTCAGCCTACATACCTAGTTGTATAAATCAGTCAAGTGCACTAATACACTCTGGTACAGTCTACTTCCTTGTTTAAAATACCTTCATTTTAGAAAATATAAGTATACCCTTATTAAAGATTTTATTTGATTAGATGGAAATCACAAGCATATGTCATGTTATAGGCTAATTCCTCCTCAATGTGAATGGTGTTTTAGATTCAGGGAAAATTCCAGAAAGCTTGGAATCAGTTTACAATTGCCATAGAAATTGATCCAAAGAACTACCTAGCCTACGAAGGAAGAGCTGTTGTCTGTCTTCAGATGGGTGATTTTTTTGCTGCAGTCCAGGATATTAATACTGCCATAAAGGTAAAAATAAACTTAGGTATCATTACTAGTATAAACTAATACTATCAATAAATGTGATCAAATAAGTAGCTCTTTGTTACCTTTTTTGGGGGAGGTTCTTGAATATTTTTTAATTTTAATAACTTTATTATTTAAAAAAATGTTTATTCATAGAATGGAAACACTCATAAGACCATAGGATAAGAGGGGTATAGCTCTACACAGTTCCCACCACCAGAACCCTGTATCCCATCCCCTCCCCTGATAGCTTTCCTATTCTTTATCCCTCTGGGAGTATGGACCCAAGGTCATTGTGGGATTCAGAAGGTGGGAGGTCTGGCTTCTGTAATTGCTTCCCCACTGAACATGGGTGTGGCAGGTCGATCCATACTCCCAGCCATTCTCTCTGTCCCTAGTGGGGAAGGGCTCTGGAGAGGTGGGGCTCCAGGACACATTGGTGGGGTTGTCTGCCCAGGGAAGTCCAGTTGGCATCATGGTAGTGTCTGGAACCTAGTGACTGAAAAAGAGTTAAGATATAAAGCCGAACAAATTGTTGACTAAAGTGACTTGCTGTACAGAATAGTTTTATTTTCTTTCTTTCTATTTATTTATTTATTTATTTATTTATTTATTTATTTATTTATTTATTTATTTTCCCTTTTGTTGCCCTTGTTTTATTGTTGTAGTTGTTACTGATGTTGTTGTTGGATAGGACAGAGAGAAGTGGAGAGATGCGAGGAAGACAGAGAGGGGGAGAGAAAGATAGACACCTGCTGACCTGCTTCACCGCCTGTGAAGCCACTCCCCTGCAGATGGGGAGCTGGGGCTCGAACAGGGATCTTTACGCTGGTTTTTGCTCTTTGCGCCATGTGCGCATAACCCACGGCACTATCGCTGGACTCCCCCCCCCCCTTATTTTTTTAGCTAGTGATTTTGAACAAAGAGTTAACTATGGTCAGTTTTAGAACCTATAGGCATCTAACATTCAAAAACCAAATTCCTAATTACTGTTGATTCCTTTCAGTAAGTGCTGTTTATGTTGTGTGAAAACATCACTATTGATTTGGGATAAATTGGATGGAATTGGACAAGACGATGCTCAGAGAAGCAAGTTACAAAGAGAAGGACAACCACAGAATGGTTTCACACTCATATTCGGAACTTATAGAATTGACTATATGAATGTGAAAAAAAAGTCAGATGTCTCCAAGACTGTGGGAGAACTATAGTCCTTATCTATGGGGGTGGGGAAGGGAACACAGGCCTTTGGTGATGGGAGGGGTGAAAAAAATAAACGAGTAACAATAAAACAGTTTTCTTTTTTATAAGTGATTTTTAGAACTATAGTCAATTTTATAACCTAAGTACATCTAACATTCACAAATCACATTCCTAATTATTGCTGATTCTTTTTCAGTTAAGTGCCATTTATGTTGAATGAGGGCAGTAATATTAATTTGTAATAAAAATTAGTACAAAACAATGTTTCAGATTTGGAAAAGGAACGGTGTAAATCCCTGGATTCTTCTGCAGTGAAACAACACACAGAAACCTCAAGTTTTGAAGCCAGTGACAGAATATCTTTTCTTCTTGATTTTAGATATCTTACTGTAGATTCAGGTACTTACTGTAATATTTGAGGTGAGAAAGGAAATAGCTGAGAGATAGTTACATTGTCTTGGGATGAATAAACTGAACTCATTTATTTTCCAACTTTACCTGGTTAAACATATGAACTTTCCCCCTTGTGTCTAGTCCTTTGGAAAAGAGCTGAGCCTTTAAAGTGCTAAGATTCTTTGTCCGACTGCAACCAAATCCACAAAGTGTCGACACAGAACCGACTTGAGACCCAATATTTGTTCAAATGGGCTTTCACCTGCCCTATAAAATTACTAGCTTCTCGCAAGCAGATTTCATAACGTTTATTTATTTACTTATTTTGCAGACATGAAATCGGAGCTAAATGCTCTTCCCAGATGGCTAAATGCTCATGCTATTGTATTGCAGATCAATACCACAGCAGAATTCTTAACAAACCGTGGTGTGATTCACGAGTTCATGGGTCAACAGCAGAATGCAATGAAGGACTATCAAGCAGCCATTTCTCTAGACCCCACGTACTCCCTGGCTTACTTCAATGCAGGAAATATCTACTTTCACCACAGACAATTTTCCCAGGTAATGTGAGTTTTCCTGAACATTTTCTTCTTGACACTAAATGGTTTCTGGCACTAAATGGTTTCTTTGTTTAGCTCGTAGTCTCAAAACTGTTCTTATGTCTCAGGCCAATCATTCGTTCCCTCTTTGTTTCAGTGATGTTCTCTTTCAGAGGAATGTTTGTTGATATAATGTTTCTATCTCTGTGGATTTATTCTCCTTATTACCACCGACCAAGCTCATAGGTTGGGTAAATGGTCTTTCAGACTTCCCATCAAGTGTCCACAGCTGGGCTGCTCTCCACTGTTCCTCTTTCTGAACCTGATTGGGGGTGGGGGGTGGGGCTATGCTCCCCTGTAGCTGAACCTCAGACAAGAACTTCTTTCATGGAAAGATTATGTGATTTATCTGGATTTCTAACTTTGCTAAACTGTAGTGCTCTTTGTCGTTTCTCATTTTATGGCACCTTGCTCTTTTTGAACTTCCTTTCATAATGACTGAAAAAAAAGTGGCAGGTTATTAGCTTAATTTTTTAAAATTTTCCCTTTTGTTGCCGTTGTTGTTTTTCCAATTTTTATTGTAGTTATTATTGTTGTTGCTATTGATGCCGTCGTTAGGACAGAGAGGAATGGAGAGAGGAGGGGAAGATAGAGAAGGAGAGAGAAAGATAGACACCTGCAGACCTGCTTCACCGCCTGTGAAGTGGCTCTCCTGCAGGTGGGGAGTCGGGGGCTCGAACTGGGATCCTTATGCCGGTCCTTGTGCTTCGCACCAGGGATCCTTATGCCAGTCCTTGCGCTTCGCACCAGGGATTCTTATGCAGGTCCTTGCGCTTCGCACCACGTGCGCTTAACTAGCTTAAGTTTTTTCTTTTTTACTAGATAGGACAGAGAGAAATCGAGAGGTGAGGGGGAGGAAAACGAGAGAGAAAAATAGATGCCTGTAGCTCTAATTCATGGCTTGTGAAGCTTCCCTTTGGCAGGTGGGTAGTGGGGGCTGAACCCAGGTCCTTTGCCCATAGTAGCATGTGCTCAACCGGTGTGCCGCCAACAATGACTAGCATTGGGATCATGATAAAAAAAATAATTTGGAAATTCCTTTATAAAAGCCTCCTTATAGACATGAGCTAGGTATGTCTACATATATGTCAGCCAGCACTTATTTTTTTGAGCTTTTAGTTCACATAACACCAGTTGTTAAAATTGGACATTTTTTTATAAATGTATTAGAACTCAATTGGGTTGATCGCTATGACTCCTGACTCATTTCAGCTTATCCGAATATCAGCGTTCTCTGTACTAAGGATGACATCTTTCTGAGCAACATCATGAGAGGCATCTTCCTTTGGCTCACTTCTTTCTCCTTTTTTTAAAATTTTTTAATATTTATTTATTTATTTATTTATTCCCTTTTGTTGCCCTTGTTGTTTTTTTATTGTTGTAGTTATTATTGATATCGTTGTTGCTGGATAGGACAGAGAGAAATGGCAGTGAAGCAGGTCTGCAGGTGTCTTTCTCTCACCTTCTCTGTCTTCCCCTCCTCTCTCCATTTCTCTTTGTCCTATCTAACAATGACGACATCAATAACAACAATAATAACTATAACAACAATAAAAAGACAAGGGCAACAAAAGGCAAAAATAAATAAATAAATAAAAGAATTTAATGCTTGCATCTGACTTTGATATCCTTGTCTAAATTTTAGTCTTTGTTCTTCAGTTACATATATTCAATTCTCAGGACCAGTCATTTTGCAAAAGCTTTTTGGCTAACCAATCATTTCTTGATTGTAATTAGACTGCCAGTAGTGGAGTCCCAAGAAAAGACTTGTAAGAATACTATTTCTTGATTTTTTTTCCCCTTCATGTTAATAAGGATTTGCTTGCTCTTTATATTGGCAACTTGTCTGGCTGTTAAATTCTCTTCTTTTGTGGCGTATCTTGTAAATGTTTTACTCTTTCCTGGTTCATGTTGACTTCAAGAAGTTTCATGCAGATCTGACTTCTGTTTTGTATTTTTATTGGTTATTTATTTTTGCTAAGATAACAAAAAAATTAAATAAAATGTTTTACCAATGTGGAAAACTAAAAAATGTTATACATTTGAAATGTTACTGTATTTTACTATTGACTGTAAACCATTAATCCCCCCAATAAAGGGGAAAATGTTATACGAAGATTTGTTTTCGAGTTGACCATGGTGGGGGGTGTCAAATTTATCAAGTGCAATGTGTTTTCAGTGTGTATATTTCAGAAGATTCTGTTGAATGTAGTGTATGATGCCTTTTGGTCTCACTGTTTTGACTTCTCTTTCCCCACCACTGGGCATGCCAACTATGGATATTATGTCTCCTTTGACTTTATATGCCAATTTGACCTCAAAATTTAGCTTTCAGTTTCTTTTACTGTTTCCTTTGCCCTTTGCATATTTCTCTTCTACATTTGTATAGCTTCCCACGATATCTATTATCTTGCCTTGAAGCCTTATAATTTAAGATTCTTAAAATATTTTTTCTCATTCAACTCCATTTCCATGCCATAACTTCCAAAACACCTGTTATCTGAGACTCTTTTATTTTATTTTTTAAACAAATAAATAGCAAACAGCAAACCACTTACGCTTTCAAAATGCTTGCAGATAGTTTCACTCATGATGCCAAGAGAGTTAACAAAGACCAATAAGTGGAAATGGGTAGTTTCCCCTCTCTTTTAAATCCTAAACATGTATGAAAACAGAAAATTACCCTGGGCCTGGGCCTTCCACGTCCTCTTCCTCCTCTTCCTCCTCCTCCTCCTTCAGTCTTTAATCTCATTAGCTCATTTCACAGTGCAGTGAAATGTTGCGACCCCATAGTCCCAGACTGGTAAAGTTTAAGGTAATGGTATCCTGGCTTGTCAGCCTGAGAAAGCATTCACTCTAGCGACAACAACCTCACTTATGCCTTACGCAATTGTACCTTTGCCGAAATGCTCTGTGCCAGCGGCGTTGGGCTTCACCACTGAGGTCAACCAGCCTCTTCACTAACAAGCTGTTAAGAGGCATGTTCAAACTTGAGAGAAATTTAACTCAGCTAAACCTAGGTTGCCAGGGAAGGCACATAATAAAGGGAGCGGGGAGGGGGCACATCTGAAGGGAAAATTAATAAAACTGCCACGATGAGATGACTGATTAGAAGAAGGAAGTGAGAGAGTCGGGCAGGAGCGCAGCGGGTTAAGCGCATGTCGCGCAAAGCGCAGGGACTGGCGTAAGGATCCTAGTTCGAGGCCCCGGCTCCCCACCTGCAGGGGAGTCGCATCACAGACGGTGAAGCAGGTCTACAGGTGTCTATCTTTCTCTCTCCCTTCTGTCTTTTCCTCCTCTTTCCATTTCTCTCTGTCCTATCCAACAACAACGATATCAATAATAACTACAACAATAAAAAACAACAAGGGCAACAAAAGGGAATAAATAAATAAATATTAAAAAATTTTAAAAAAAAGGAGAAAGAAGTGAGCCAAAGGAAGATGCCTCTCGTGATTTTGCTCAGAAAGATGTCATCCTTAGTACAGAGAACGCTGATATTCGGATAAGCTGAAATGAGTCAGGAGTCATAGTGATCAGCCCAGTTGAGTTCTAATACACTTATAAAAAAATGTCCAGTTTTAACAACTGGTGTTATGTGGACTAAAAGCTCAAAAAAATAAGCGCTGGCTGACATATATGTAGACATACCTAGCTCATGTCTATAAGGAGACTTTTTTTTTTTAATATATGTTTATTTATTTATTCCCTTTTGTTGCCCTTGTTTTTCTTTTTTTTATTTTTGTTGTTGGATAGGACAGAGAGAAATGGAGAGAGGAGGGGAAGACAGAGAGGGGGAGAGAAAGATAGACACCTCAGACCAGCTTCACCACTTGTGAGGTGACCCCCCTGCAGGTGGGGAGCCGGGGGCTTGAACCGGGATCATTACGCCAGTCCTTGCACTTTGCGCCACCTGCGCTTAACCCGCTGCGCTACCGCCCGACTCCCTATAAGGAGACTTTTATAAAGGAGTTTTCAAATTATTTTTTTTATCATGATCCCAATGCTAGTCTATAGATCATACTTTTAGAGGACTCCTTCCAGCGTAATGACAAATTGTGAATAATCTAGAGTCTTCTATCTTCTTAAAAAGTTGATTTTTGTATTTATCAAAAAGTGTATTCATTTATTTATTTATTTATTTTCAAGGGGCAGGACCAGGGCACTGCTCAGCTCCAGTGTATGGTGGTGCTGGGGATTGAACATGGGACTACTGGGGCCTCAAACATACAAATAATTTGTTTCAAGTTGAGCTATTTCCATAGCCCTTGGTAAAATGATATTTGCTTGTTTATTTATTTGTTTATTGCATCCAGGGTTATTGCTGGGGCTCAGTGCCTGCACTACAAATCCACTGCTCCTGTGGCCAGTTTTTGATTTTTTTGGATAGGATAGAGAGAAATGGAGAGAGAAGAAGGAGAAAGAGAGGAAGAAAGAAAGATAGACACCTGCAGACATGCTTCACTTCTTGTGAAGTGGCCCGCTGTAGGTTGGGAGCCGGGGGCTTGAACTGGGATCTTTGCTCCCGTCCTTGCACTTCTTACTATGTGTGCTTAAGCCAGTGTGCTACCACCCAGCTGCCGTAAAATGATTTTATCCACTGCTTGCTATAGAACTTTTAAAAATTTCTTTTCTGTAGTATTGCTGAGTTGTATCCCTATTTGGCATCCTTTAGATCATTGTTTTGAACATTTTTTTGATTTCTTTAATTTTTAAATACTTTAGTTTTATATGAAAGAATATTAATTTTTTTAAATCTCTGATAGTCTCCAGAACAACTGACACATGGTTAGAACCAAAGGCAGATTAACTTCTGTCCGCTTTATGGTTACTTTTTCATTCTCTTTTTATTTTATTTTATTTTTCCATTCTCTTTTTTAAAAGATAGATTTATTTATTTATTGGACAGAGATAGCCAGAAATCAAAAAGGAAAGGAGTTAGGGTGGGAGAGAGACAGAGAGACACCTGCAGCCCTGCTTCACTACTCGCAACACTTTCCCTCTACAGGTGGGGACCAGGGGCTTGAACCTGGGTCCTTCCGCATGATAACACATTCACCTCCCTGCCCCACTTTTTCCATTCTCCTGACAGCACAGCTCTTTGTCAGCTGTGTCTCAGATGAAATGCTTCCCCTTCCTCACGGTGTGCTGCTAGCCTTCATTTTACATTAAGAGTAAAAGAGCTTCAAATCACCATCTAGCTGCCGATTAAAATGTATTCTGTGTCATTATCTTCATATTTTACAGGCCATTGACTACTTCTCAAAAGCTTTACAGTTTGAGCCAGGAAATGAATGTGCTACCATGAACCGAGCTATTGCAAATACAATACTGAAGAAATATGAAGAAGCAGAAAAAGATTTCGCATGTATAGTTGAAAGCTGTCCCCTTTGGTCTGCAGTGTATTTTAACAGAGCATACTTCCACTGCTGCCTAAAACAGTATGAGCTAGCTGAGGAAGACCTCAGTAAAGGTATTTTTTTGGTCTTTTTTTTTTTTCTTCTGTCACTTCTTCTGTCATATATATATTTGATTTTTATTTTTATTTTATTTTTTTTTTTTTTTTGATTTTTATTTTTAAATGAAAGGGCTACTTCCTCTCCCTCTCTCTTTGCTTTAAATTTTTATTACATTTATTTATTGGATAGAGACAGCCAGAAATTGAGAGGGAGGGGGGGAGAGAGAGGGGAAGAGACTGAGAGAGACACCTGGAGCCCTGCTTCCCCTCGTGAAATTTTCTCCCTGTAGGTGGAGATGTGTTTGCTTTTAGATGCCAGAAGAACATCATGAGATCTATTTGTCTAGATAAACTTTAATAAGAATTAATTTTTCCTTCTTCCTCTCTTCTCCTCCTCCTTTTCCTTCTCCTTTTTTTTTTTTTTTTTCTCTTCACCAGATTTCACTGGGGCTTCATGCCTGTATAACTCCACTTTTCCTGTGGACTCATGTTCTCCTCCCAGATAAAGGGTGAAAGATAGAGAGGGAGAGAGAAATAGAGACATCATATCACTACTTGTGAGCGATGACTCACAAAGACTAAGGGTTCTGTTTGCTTGGTGCTGCCATGTGGTGACTTGCTGGGGTTTGAACCTGAGTTTTAGTGAGCTCTACTAGGTGGACTACCTACCAGCCCCAAGAATCAATGCTTTTCAGAGTATAGATTTAATGTAACCAATAAAGATCCCATGGAATATTTTAGCCTAAACTTTGGTAACCACACGCACATAGAAGATAGCCTTTCAGGGGAGTCGGGCGGTAGCGCAGTGGGTTAAGCACAGGTCATCACAAAGCGCAAAGCGCAAGGCCTGGCGTAAGGATCCCAGTTCTAGGCCCCAGCTCCCCACCTGCAGGGGAGTTGCTTCACAGGCGGTGAAGCAGGTCTGCAGGTGTCTGTCTTTCTCTCTTCCTCTCTGTCTTCCCCTCCTTTCTCCATTTCTCTCTGTCCTAACCAACAACAATGACATCAATAAAACAAGGGCAACAAAAGGGAGTAAATAAATAAATATTAAAAAAAAGAAGATAGCCTTTCTCTTTTTATAATTTTTTAAAAATTATCTTTATTTACTGCATAGAGACAACTAGAAATAGAGAGGGAAGGGGGAGATAGAGAGTGAAAGGAAAAGAGAGACACCTTCACCACTTGCAAAGCTTTCCCCCTGCAGGTGGGGACTGGGGCCTTGAACCAAGGTCCTTGTGAATTGTAACATGTGTGCTCAATCAGGTGCACCACCACCTGGCCCCAAGAGATAGCCTTCCAATGAAAAACACTGTACTGTGTTTCAAGTTAGTTTTCTTAGGGAGATTCAAATTTGTCATTTAATCAAGTACTTAGGTAGCTTTTAAGAAACTATTTTTAAGGCCAGGAAGTGGTGTACCTGGTTAAACACTCACATTGCAGTGTGGAAGGACTGGGGTTCAAGCCTCTGGTCCCCATCTGCAGGAGGAAAGCTTCACAAGTGGTGAAACGGGGATCTAGGTGTCTCTCTGTGTCTTTCCCTTTCTGTCTTCCCCTCCCCTCTCAATTTGTCTCCTTTGCATAATAAATAGATAATAAAATGATAAAAAATATTTTCAAATAAGTCATATTAAAATTCTTATCATAAAATGGATATTTTAAAACAAATATTAAAATGTCTTTCTTTTCCAGTCCTGTCTTTGAACCCAGATGATGCTCTTGTATATAATCTTAGAGCAGAAGTTCGGGTTAAACTAGGCCTTATGGAGGAAGCTATGGACGATTACAACCAAGCACTTGACCTTCAAGACCATGCCCCAGCTATATGACTCCATGACTGTGGTTTATCCAGCTTCTAGAAACTGAATTGCAGTATGCAGAAGTTGAGCTCCCTTCATTACTGTGTTCATTACATTGGTACTTCGTCCTTAAAAACCTTTTTAGTGCATTAAAAAACAAACAAAATAACGCTTGTGTTGCATGCTATTTACTCGATGTTTGGGATCATTTTCAGCATTTTTGGTATAACTGCTGACAACTGACTTTCTTTGTAGAGTGTGGAATTTACACGGGCATCTTTCTTTTTTATTTTTTAAATTTTTATTTATCTATTTTATTATTGATAGAGACAGAGAGACGCTGAGTGTGGAGGAGAAGATAGAGAGGGAGAGAGACAGAAATACATGGCAGCTCTGCTTCACCACTTGTGAAGCTTCCCCCCTTACACACTGTTGTGTGCACGCTTAACCAGTCCATCGCTGGGGAGCCAGAGACGACCCGAACTGCCCCTGCGGCTCCAGACAGACTATGACCCACATAGTCAACGACTGCCACCTCTCCAGATTCAAAGGAGGTCTCGAAACTTGACATCAGGCTCAACCTGACGCTGCTGACTGGCTACGGAAGGGCAAACGCTAGAAGAAGAAGAACCAGTGCGCCGCTGCCTGGCTCCCATGGGGATCTTTCTTAAGGAGTAATGACAGAATGTTTTCTTTAAAGATAAATGTTTCCTTTTGAAATAGGATTATATCATTGTAGAAAATGGGACATGGGCTTAACTACACATAATGTATCGTAGAGTATATCTGTTGAAAACAATCAATACAGAGCTGGTGACAGTAAAAAACTGAGGTCCAGTAAATTTCCTTGGCACTTGTACTCTTCCAATGAGGCTTACTCTCCTCCTCCTCTTTTTCGTCTTTTAAAACTTTGTTATTAATAGTGTTTTATAAGATTGGGAGATTACAGAGTGTAGTTCCATAACACACCCACTGTATAGCTCTGTGTCCTCACCCTCTTACCTCCTAAAGATAATCATCAGCGTTCTTACTAAGTCTTAGGAACAGTGTTTGCCTCAGTTCTTCTTTTTCTTCTTCTTTTTTTTTTTGCAAGTTCATGTCATTCTTTCTCTTTCCCTCTCTTTCCACTCTCTTTATTTCTGTCTTCACCAAAGGAAAAAGGAGAGAGAGAGAGAGAGAGAGAGAGAGACAAATGGCCACCAGGAGCAAGTAGATTTGTCATGCAGGCACCAAGTCCCAGCAACAACCCTAGTGAATAACCCTAGTGACAACAGGTAAACAAACAAAAAGAATTCTGAAGGTGGATCAGGCAAGGCGGCACCGTGTGTGTTGCATGGGTCAGAGTGCAGACATGTACATGCATGTCCCTAGATTTCTTTCCAAAGCAGGCACTCCACATAGTGGCAGGAACTTTCTGCTCATTTGACTCATTATTTGGTAAATTACTATAAAGTAAATGGAGCATTCCACTGTCATAACTTCAGCCATTAAATTACTAAGACAATTCAACTGTTTCTTCTCTTTCTGATGATATTTTAGTCAGAATAGTTTGTAGTGATGTTGTTTTCCATATGGACATATAGAAGAATATTTTTGTTTGTTTTTTACAAAACTGAATTAATGTATAGCACAGGTATACTTAAACCTTAATAAAAAAAATCTCCAATGATTTTTGCCCCCACAAAAAAGAGTCTCTAGGTCTCTCTAGTGAGTCCTAGGGAGTGGAATTCCCTAGGGCGGTGTGATAGAGGGTGTGGGGGAGGTTTGAGAGAACCTCATCTCAAGATCATTTTTTAAATTGAGGTAATGTTGATTTAAAAGACTATGTATGCTTTTTTGTCTTCATGGGACTTGCAGTGTTTCAGGTTGACTTTTATTTACTTATTTAATTCATTTTTTATTACCTTTTTTTTTTTGGATAGAGACAGCCAGCCAGAAACTGAGAGGGTAGGAGGAGGGAGAGAGACAGAGAGATACCTGCAACCCTGCTTCACCACGCACAAAGCTTTCTTCCTGCAAGTGGGGACCAGGGGCTTGAACCTGGGTCCTTGTGCATTGAAACATGTGCACTCAACCAGGTGCGCCACCACCCAGCCCTCAGGCTGACTTTTATAGATAAAGGAGGAGATACACTGTAGCAGAGATACATCCCGCAGTGAGCGTGGGTCAGGCTTGAACTAGGTGGCCTCCTATGAGCTCTCTCGCTTGCCCAGACTGTCTATATTTCAGGGGCACCATTTCCTCTCTTTCCAGGTTGTGTGCTGCTACACCATATCCGCCACCAAGGTGTTGGGTTCCCGCCCTTGGTGCTCATTAAGCTACCTCTTGGTAGCCTCAGGTCTGCTTGAGTCTTGGGGAAACCTCTTCTGTCTTAGATTTAAAAAAATCTGGTCTTTTTTTTTTTTTTGCCTCCAGGGTTATTGCTGGGGCTCAGTGCCTGCACTACAAATCCACTGCTCCTGGAGGCTATTTTTTCCCTTTTGTTGCCCTTGTTGTTGTTGTTGTTGTTATAACTGATGTTGGATAGGACAGAGAAATGGAGAGATGAGGGGAAGACAGCGAAGGGGAGAGAAAGACACCTGCACACCTGCTTCACTGTTTGTGAAGTGACTCCCCTGCGCAGGAGAGTCGTGGGTTCAAACTGGGATCCTTACGCTGGTCCTTGTGCTTTGCACCATGTGTGGTTAACTTACTGTGCTACTGCCCAGCCCCCAAAATCTGGTCTTTTTTTTTTTTTTTTTTTTTTTTTTACTGGAGTTGGTGCATTGCACCAAAGTAAAAGACGGGTGGGTAGTTGGGGGGTAGAGTTCAGGTCCTGGAACATGATGGCAGAGGACCTAGTGGGAGTTGTATTGTTATGTGGAAAACTGGGAAATATGCATGTACAAACGATGGTATTTACTGTCAACTGTAAAGCATTAATCTCCCAATAAAGAAAGAAAAAAGTTTTTTTTTTTCCCTTCAGGGTTATTGCTGTGGCTTGGTGCTGGCTCTACAAATCCACTGCTCCTGGTGGCCATTTTTTCCCATTTTATTGGATAGGACAGAAAGAAATTGAGAGAGAAGAGGGAGATAGAGAGGGAGAAAGAAAGAAAGAAAGAAAGAAAGAAAGAAAGAAAGAAAGAAAGACCCACCGACCCATTTCACCACTTGTGAAGCAACCTTCCTTCCCTGGCCCCCTGCCCACCCCACCACAGAGAGCTGGGTGGGGAGCTGGGGGCTTGAACCTGTATCTTTGCTCAAGTGATCTATTTCTCTGCCCCTCAACACATTCTTGGCTAAGTAGCATAATTTATTCCTTTTATGTACTTTCAGTAGTGCCTGTGCTTTTATTTACTACTTGAATACTTTTAAGCATCATCTTCATCTCTCTTGGACCCCTTCTGTACTGTGTAATGTATGCAGAACAATGAAAACACAGAAGTGATTGTCAGGGCCTTTTTCTAAAAGTGTTCCTTACATGCATGCCCTCTGCAATTACTACAACCATTCCATGAAGTGATTAGGATTAGCTGCCCATTTTCTAGATGAGAAAACTGAACCAGAGGGGCTGGGTGGTGGGCCACTGGGCTGAGCCTGTATATTACCAGGCACAAGTACCGAGGTTCAAGCCCCTAGTCCCCACCTGCAGGGGGAAACTTCACTAGCAGTGAAACAGTGCTGCAGGTATCTTTCTCTCTGTGTCCCTTCCCTCCCATTCCCTCTCTATTTCTCTCTGTCTCTGTCTGAAATAAACAGCCAGAAAGGAAAACTGAAGCAGAGCTGGATGAAGTAATTTGGCTAAGATCACACACCACTTGAAGCATGGAGCTGTGTGAAGCCAGCTCACTGAAGGCTTCAGGACCACTGTATTATATTTTGTTTGAAATAAGCTAGACCCCAAGTTGACAACTCAATTTCATTTTGAGATAAGGCAGATTAGGGGATCAAATTCAATCTTAAAACCTCGTAATTAACCTCACAAAACATAGGGTTGCAATTTGTACTGGACCAGAGCTCTCTTCTAGATTCCAAGTCTCCCTGAAAGTTTATAAAAGAAAGGAACCTCTGGGAGGAAATGGCTAACGCTGACCTAGGTCTCTAAACAGGGCAAGACTTTAAGAGTCATTTCTACCATTAAGCTCTCCTGTGACCCACAAGCAATAAATGACAGTCTTTAGAAAAATGACAATGGCTTATTGAATTCTTAGGCATCAAGCTGCAAAAAAAACTGGAGTGATTTATCTACACTTGTAATGTCAAGAGGAGTCATACTCAGAGCCCTCTGTTATAAAAGAGGAATTGTTTATGGCTATTGAAAAATCCTCATGGAACTGTCCATCAAACTTTATGAAATGTGTGAGTTACTTAGGTATCAGCTTTCTGGATCTTATTTTCTTTCCAGAGCATTCAGAATCAAACCCTTTCCTTGCTGAGTCCACTTGATAAAAGGTTCTTTTATTTTTCTTCCTTTTTCTATTTGTTTTTATTGATTTGCTTCACATTTCCCCCCCTTCTGTTGTCCCTGTCCTAAGACTATACTCTAACTCAATGTTTTTCTAAGTAGGGTCTCTGGTCCACTGGATGAGCTCAGGCTGGGGTGCTTCTTAAGTGTCTAGTAGGTTTTTCCTTTTCTTTTCTTTCCCTCCTCCCCCCCCCTTTCTTTTTCCTTTCTTTTTAAAAGATTTTTACATTACAGAATTACATGTCGACAGGGGTTGGAGTCCACACCATTCCCACCACCAGAGTTCTGAGTCTTCACTCTCCCCACTGCAATGTACCACAGTTCCCCTAAAGTTGTAGACATGGGCCAACCATCTTCTCTACAGCTATCTGTCCACATTTATATATCGTTGCCCCTTCTTTTTCTGATGCAATCCTCTCTTCCCCTCTAAGTCACTCATAACCACCTTCATATGTCCCTCTCCTTTTCTCTCTCTCTCTGGGTGCTGATGGAGCTGGAGTGCAGAGTCCTCTTAAATTCATCCTATCACTTCTCCCCCCTCTGGGAGTATGGATCAAGGTTGTTTATGTGGAGAAGACATTAAACTTCAAATACTTTTTCCTTCTCCCCTGCTGGGAGTATGGATCAAGGTAGTTTATAAGAGTTCTGGCTTCTGTAGCTGCTTCTCCTCTGAGCATGGGCGTTGACAGGTCGATCCATACTCCCGGCCTGTTTCTGTCTTTCTCTAGTGGACCAGAGCTCTGGAGATGTGAGGGTCCAGGACACACTGGTAACCTCCCCGCTTTTTGTCTTTCTTCATTCTTGCCATCAGGGTTACTGCTGGGACTGGGTGCCTCCAGGAGGAATCCACTGTTCACGGCACAGTTTATTTTATTTTATTTTTCTATTTTTGTTGTTTATAAAGACAGAGAAATTGAGAGGGAAGGGAGGATATAGAGAGGGAGAAAGATAAACACTTGCAGCTGTGCTTCCCCACCCCCTGCAGGCAGAGATGGGGGTTTGAATGCAGGTTCCTGAGCATGATAACTCGGGCTTCTCAGCTGGCCCCCTTATTTTCTCCCTTCTTCTCTCCTTTCTCTCTCTCTTTCTCCCTTTCTCTTTCGTTTACTCTTTCTTTAGTATTTTTATTCATTTATCATTAGATAGAGACAGAAAAATTGAGAGGGGTGGAAGAGGTACAGAAGGAAAGATACAGACACTTGCAGCCCTGCTTCACCACTTGTGAAGCTTTCCCCTTGCAGATGGGGACCAGGGGCTTGAACCTACATCCTTGCACACTGTAATGTGAATGAACCCTAACCAGGTGCACCACTATCTGGCCCTCAGAGAGAAAGAAAGAGAGAAAGAAAGAAAAGGAGGAAGAAAGGAAAGGAGGAAGGAGAGAAAGAAAGAGGGAGGGAGGAAGAAGTCCTCTTCTTTTTAATGTACCAAAGTACCCTATCATAGTGGGTGCTGTCCTCAAACCAGGGCTACACACATGACAAAGTAGATAGATGCTCTGTCTGGGTGAGAAATCTTTCTGGTCCCAGAGCCAAGGATTTCAGTTAACTCTTTGGGAAATCTCTATCCATACAGAAGCAGGGCACATTCAGTCCCGTGCTTTTCCATCTTAACTGTGGAAGGCTTGCCTTAACAAAGTCTATGCCCTGAACTATAGTCTCTGATTCAATATATCCTAGTTAGGGACCAAGAACTTGAGTTTCAGTGGAGTTGCTGTGGGGGTGCTCAGGCTGCTAGTTCAAGATTTCCATCCTGAGAAGCTTTGGGGTGATCTCTGAAGTTTTGCAGAACCTTACAAGGAAATATGCTTGACTGTTGGTCTGCTTCTGGATTCTGCTTGTGAGACCTTCTGTTTTTATCATCACATTGGGTTCACTTGTGTTGCTTGCTATGTGTTCTGTTTGCACGTCCACTGTTGGCTGGACCCCCCTGCCTCTGGGACATTTGGTTTAGTCATCACTGGTTCCTGCTTCTTCCTTCTCCCCGCCCCCTGTCAATCGTATTTCCTTGGTTCCTGTCTCTTCTGTGGGAGGAGAGGGATGCAGGACAGAATTGTGTTGTGATTAGAAGAGATTAGTTTGTTGTACTGATTCCCCGCTCGTCAATAAAGAAATACTGCTCTCCGCTCAGCCATGAGTCCCTGGTCATCTCTTTCTCCCGACAGCGAAGCTAGCTCAGCCAGGACGACACTTGACATTTTTCATTGATGAACATTTTGAGTATAGAAATAGATATGTTACCACCACCACTGCAATTTCCATGTGGACTATTGGTTACTCTCCATCTTGACCTACTCATATTCAATACTCCCCGTCCCTCAGAGGGTAATTTCAGTAGCCCTTGATTCACACAACTGTGTGTCCTCTCTCAGCCCTTCCCTGTCCCCCAACTTTTCACTTGTTGGAGGATATTGATTCTTTTCTACATGGACCTATGTTATATGCATGTGGCCAAACAGATGCTCTGTCTGGGTGAGCACTCTTTGTCCCAGGGTCAAGGATTTTGGTAAGCTTGTTTGAGAGAAGAGACATTATATTTCTGACCATATTGACCCCTCGATGATGCTCAAAACACACTTGATAAATGAATAAATAGCTCAGTGGAAGAACAATAATATTAATTCCATTAAATTAGGGACAGGCAGCTAATCAGTTATGTTGTTCATGGGTAGGGTCTGTTTTCACAGCAATGTTGGTCATCTTAATGGAGCTGAGAAGATAAGTTTGTGATGAGTCTCTTTACAATAAAGCTTATTAAACAAAGTACAAGGAACACTCCAGGAAGACACTGAGATTTTTACTAATTGTTAGAACTACTTCACTACACTGGCTATGTAAAGTGTGGTCAATGGAGCAGGAGCCCTGACGTCAGCTGGGAGGATGCTAGAAGCACAGACTTGGGGAGTCTGGTGGTAGCACAGCGGGTTAAGCGCATGTGGTGCAAAGTGCAAAGACCAGGGGAAGGATCCCAGTTGGAGCCCCCAGCTCTCCACCTGCAGGGGAGTCGCTTCACAGGCGGTGAAACAGGTCTACAGTTGTCTGTCTTTCTCTCCCCCCTCTGTCCTATTCAACAATGACGACATCAATAACAACAATAAAACAAGGGCATCAAAAGGGAATAAATAAATAAATACTAAAAAAAAAAAAAGAAGCACAGACTTTCCTGTGACCTAAAAAACAACACAGTGGGTAAAGCATTGGACGTGAGCATGTGGTCCTGAGTTTGAACTCTGACGTAGCATGTGCTGGAGTGATGCTCTGGTTTTTTTTCTTTCTCTTTCCCCTACCTTTCACCAATTAGAAAAGAGAAAAGAAGCACACAGGCTTTGAGTCCCTACCCCAGAATCAGAATCTGGAGATGTGTCTGACTTTGTGAATCACAGAAGAGTTTCATCCTGACTGAAACAGTGTTTAAAAATAATGACAAGTCCATGCTGGAATAAATCTTTTGTTATTGGTGTTTATAAGTTTGTTAAAACTCCCCACCCCAGGTTCCCTTGTGGTAGCTAGGAGCTCTCCTGGGAGTTGTCATCAAAGGCTCTTCCTCAGTGAGCGCCATATTGAGCTTGACACCATTAAAGGGAAATACAGAATGGAAGCTTTACTACAAACCCAGACATCATTGATGTGGGCAAGCACACATTAAGACATAATCAAACATATGGAACGTATAGATGCAACATCAGTACAACATTCATGGATTTGTTTTTGAAAGGTGTTATTAGTCATCGTCTGTAATCCACATTTCTTTGATTTGAGAGTTTTCAAAGCAAGATATATATACTTTAAAAAAAAAAACTTTTTAGCTGTAGAAACTTGGCATAGTATGTAGTCCCCTGGGCAGGTTTTATACATACTGATTTTCCTTGAGTGCTTTGCAATCTATGTCAATTTTAGTAAAGAATAACTATTCTTTGATATGTAAATTTAGTCATGCTCCGTGGTCCCCAAATGAAGACACCTTCTTTTTGACTCTCGTGTATAGTATAACGCGTGCAAAAGTGGGTCAGGCATCAAAGGCATAATTAGCAGTTCAAAACAAATTGTCTAAACTAAGGGGCAAGTTTTTGTGCTTTGTTATTAAAGTGTTTACTCATAATCTGGGTTCAAAGTATGTCAGTCTTATCCAAATGCAGAAACATTCGCGTAAGCTTATTGATCCTTCTGACTCCCTAGTGAGCAGATTATGTAATATTTAATGTGCGAGGCTTACACGGGATATGAACTTTCTTGCTTGACGAGATCTGTTTCCTTCTGTGACAGTTGTGATTCTCAAAAGATGCCCATTAGAAAGGTTCGGGAAGCTGCTTTGGAAGCATGTTTAGTAATGGATGAGTGTATGAGTGAGGCGATTGGAGGAGTTTGGGAACTTCATGTGTCTTGCTCATTACTGTGTTCTTTTTTTCATGTCTCTAGGAGGTTTTATGTGACATAATTTAACAAAAGAAGAACAGTGTCATTAAAAAGCTATTTAAGATATGGATAGTAATACTAGTAGACATTCTACTCTCCAAAGCCCAACAGTATTAGAACAAAGCAATATAGCAATTAATTATAAGGATATCTTTTGTTTCCATTTTACATAATAGTGTAGTGTTTGGATGAATTATTTCTTCCGAGATCAGACGAGATCAGGCGTGTTCAGGGTGGTATGGCCGTAGACGAATTATTTCTTAACTGCTGGAGATTTTACCTTTTAAATGAGCTACTTACTAGTTAGATCATTGCTGTTAGATTTCTAGTACATAATAATACATTATTTGTAATAATTTTGTTTCACTGGTGTTGTCTTTATTCCAAATGGTGAGATTGAAAACAACCAATGCCTACTACCACTTCAAAATACAGTAATATTACTGTACTCATCAGAAACAAATTAATACCCACCTCTTCTTAATGGGACCATTAAAATCTCCTCTATGGAGAATCACACTTTTTTTTCCCCCTCTTCTTTCCTACAACATCAAAACCAAGAAGTCCCAAGCCACTAATGGATTGTACAGCGTATTTGGTGGGTGTCTTAAAAGGTACAAAGTTAGTATTTTTGGGGAAACTTTGGTTTCTCAAACAACACAACAACAAAAAGTAAAAGGTAAATAAACATGTATTTCTTTTTTAAAACTTAAAAAATTATATTTATTTATTGGATAGAGGTAGTCAGAAATCGAGAGGAAGGGAGAGAAAGAGGAAAAGAGACAGAGAGACCCCTGCAGCCCTGCTTCACCACTCATAAAGCTTTCCCCCTGCTGGTGGGGACCAGGGGCTCTTACCGGGGTCCTTGAGCACTGTAACATGTGCGCTCAACCAGGTGCGCCACCACGGGCCCCTGGTAAACATGTATTTCAATGACTCCCAGTAAGAAGTGCTCAGCTCCAGGACTCCAGAGCATGCTGTCACATCTGCTTTATATAAACAAGAATCAAGATGCAGTTCAGCTGTGCTTTATGTGCTTTCCTGTCAGAATAATCACGAGGCACAAGTGCATGCAGATTCTCTGAAATTTGAAGTAAAATAATAAGGTTGTTCCAGGGGAAGAAATAGTTCAAAAGACTCAGGCATTTATTTTTATTTATTTATTTTTTTTACCTCTAAAGTGCATTTCTGGACTTGGGTTTAGAATTGCATGTCTGGAAAAACTTTTCATAATCAGCTTTACTCCCCCTTTCTTTTATTTTTGTACGTATTTATTTTGGCCAGCTGGCGAGACAGATCTTTTTCAGACGCTCAGCCTTCCAGACTAAGTGTGGCTCTCCCAAAACCAGTCTTTGGATCAAATTCCTGTCTTACTTGCTCCCGTGTCTGAACAGGAGCTGATGTTACAGGGGGCATGGTGACCCTGTTGTCTGTCCCCAGTGTCTGGTGGGTTACCAAGCCAAGGGCTTAGCAAGATGGCTACATATTTCTTTGCCACACTAGAAGCAGCAGGCTGTGGGCAGCCTGTTTTGCCTTTGACTCTGCCATGTCAGATATTTCATAGGAAGAAACACCAAGCTTTTCAGAATAAAATGCATGGTTCTCCGTTCTCTTCCTACCTTGGCTTTGGCCATATCTGTGCTTGTCTTATGGGCTCACACAAAGACTAGGACAAGGAGGCAAAGGTCAGAGAGTGATCTCAAAGTTGGGGGTCACGGGGTGGGGAGCTGTTAAACCCTGGTTTCATTCATTCATTCATTTTTTTTTTTTTTTTGCCTCCAGGTTTATCACTGGGGCTCGGTGCCAGCATTTTGAATCCACTGTACCTGGAGGCTATTTTTCCCATTTTGTTGCCCTTGTTGTGGGTGTTATTGATATTGTTGTTATAGCTATTGTTGTTGTTGGACAGGACAGAGAGAAATGGAGAGAGGAGGGGAAGACAGAGATGGGGAGAGAAAGACAGACACCTGCAGACCTGCTTCACTGCTTGTGAAGTGACCCCCCCACAGGTGGAGAGCTGGGGGCTCGAACCTGTATCCTTATGAAGGTCCTTGTGCTTTGCGCCATGTGCATTTAACCAGCTGTGCTACCGCCCAGCCCCCACCCCACTGGTTTTATTCTATATAAAATCGATTCTAATGGGGCTCTAAGACTTTGGACTGTATTTGCAAGGTAATTTAGCCTTAGAAATAGCTTCCTTTTTAGAGATTCTGGGACTCTAGATTTTGAGGAATCCAGGTACGTGGGATCCATTGGCTGGGAATCACCATTCCCTTGTGGCAGACGGAATGAAGAACTTTCCACTGATCTGTCTGCTGTAACACTGGAATACAGGCTGTTGGAAGTTTTTATGTTTTTTTTTTTTTTTTTTTGTCACCAGGGTTACTGCCTGCAGGGCTCCACAACTCCCCTTGTTTCTCCTTCCTGGCCCTCTCCTCTTCTTCCCTCTCCTTTACTCCCCGCCCGTCTCTCCCGACCTCCATTTTTCCTTTCTATCTTTCTTTTTTCTTCCTTCCTTCCTTCCTCCCTCCTTCTCTCTCTCTTTCTTTCTTTCCCTCTCTCCTTCCCTTCCTTCCTTCCTTCCTCTCTCTCTCCCTAATTCTTTCCCTTCCCCTTCCTTCCTTCCTCCCTCACTTCCTTCCTTCCTCCCTTCCTCCCTCCCTCCCTTCCTTCCTTCCTTCCTTCCTTCCTTCCTTCCTTCCTTCCTTCACAGAGGGTGAGAGGCAGTGAGAGAGGGAGAAAGAGAGACAGAGCAGAGACACCTCCAGCACTGAAGCTTCTCTCTAGGTGGGGAGTAGGAGTTTGTACCCGAGTCCACACCTGGTAATGTATGCACTGTACTGGGAGAATCTCTGCCTCCTTCTGCTGGAGGTTCAAACAGCTCGGAACCTCACATTCTCATCACCTCAAATGTGTGTGGGGGTGGGGGGTTCATTTGATAGTATCTTAAAAACAGAGATTCCTTTACTGAATCCTTTACGGTTACTTCTCTCCTTCCCTTATGGCCACCTACAGAAGAATAACCACTGTCTCTACTTGAACAATAATAGGTCTGAGGGCCAGAGCTAGGTTGTCTAATCCTGTCTATATAAATTGTGCCATGGTAGCACTTCTGAACTCATTTTCTTATCTGCAGGTAGGTCTTCAAGTCCCTTCTAGCCTTAAGATCTATGGATTGGATGGGAATAGTGTTACATGCTCAGCCACCCCACCTGAGTTGTTGTGGGAATTAAAGGAGATCATATTTAGGAAAGTACTTTGTAAACCCTCTACAAAAGATTAAGGAACACGATACTATTAATTCCCTAAGCTGAATCAAAATAGCTTGCAATTTACTTTTAATCTTCAAGACTGTGTATATATCTTTTGTATGTAGGTCTTTAATGATGTGCATGGTAATGCAAGACAATTGAACAGACTAATCTCTCACTCACTAGATGTTACTCCAAGTGTCATTCTAAATCAACAGACTGGAGGGAAGGACTATTTTTTAAACAGGTAACCTTAATCCCAGGTACATAGGGTTCTGGACTGTTTTTTTTTTTTTTTTTTCCCTATGCCTTTCAAAGTTCTGGGGAGTAGGTTAGCTTACTGTTTCGCACCAGAGATGGCTTAAGCAGAGTTGAGGACTCAACGTAATGTCTTTGGGGAGGGAAGTGCTATGGTTCAGAATAGCCTGTAACCGGTGGTGAGTCAGTAGGAGCCGACCGGGAAACAGTGGTGTATAATCACAACTTACGGGAAACAATGGTATTCTTGTGCTAGTCTGCCTCTGTTGAGACTCCGCAGGATTTAGCCAGATGCCCTATCCAGGAATTAAACAGCCCCCAATTTTATATGTATGTACCATCTGTCTGTTCACCTACTATCATCTGTCTGTCTGTCTGTCTATTATCTATTTGTCATCTCTAATTTGATGCATTTTCATGGAGTCTAGAGAAAAAGAACTCACTTTTTCAAACTACTGAACTATTCTCCAATCTCACATGCACATCAATCCACTTTCTTTTCTTTCTTTTTAATTTTTATTTATTTATTTTGCCTCCAGGGTTGTCACTGGGCCTCAGCGCCAGCACTTTGAACCCACTGCTCTTGTCAGCCATTTTTTCCTATTTTATTTGACAGAACAGAGAGAAAATGAGAGAGGAGGGGAGACAGAGAGGGAGAGAGAACGACAGACACCTGCAGACCTGCTTCACCATTTTGTGAGGCGTCTCCCCTGTAGGTGGGGAGCGGGAGCTAGAACCCGGATCCTTGAATGTATCTTGTGTTTAGTACTATGTGTGCTTAACCGAGTGTGCCAACTCCTGGCCCCTTTAATCACTTTTTTTTTTTTTTTTAAATTTATAAAGAGGAAACACTGACAAAAACCATAGGAAAAGAGGGGTACAACTCCACATGATTCCCACCACCAGAGCTCTGTATCCCATCCCCTCCCCTGATAGCTTTCCTATTCTCTATCCCTCTGGGAGTATGGACCCAGGGTCATTGTGGGATGCAGAAGGTGGAAGGTCTGGCTTCTGTAATTGCTTCCCCGCTGAACATGGGCGTTGACTGGTCAATCCATACTCTCAGCCTGTCTCTCTCTTTCCCTGGTGGGGCGGGGTTCTGAGATAGTCCTTGACTTGTAGCGTCTGCTTGCTTGAATCATCCACTTCGCGGGGAAGGCGGCTGCTCAGAGAGAACGGAGGAGCGCCGAGTTAGGAGCCCTATTCTTACTCTCACCCTCTCCTGTGCCCTGCATTTTGAAGCGAATGGTCAAAGCGAAGGACTTAGCACTCTCCTTCCAGGGCTAGTGAAAACTGTCAAGGTGTTTGCAAGATAGTGTGAAGTGCACCGGGGAAGAGAGTCCTACAGGCATTGGCCATGCTCTGCCCACTCAGGGTGACGTGTCCTAGAAGGAGGAGCCACTGAAAGTGGCTTTTTATTTGTTTGTTTTTCATGATTCTTTTATTTCCTTTTGGTGCCCTTGTTTTTTATTGCTGTTGTAGTTCTTATTGTTGTTATTGATGTCATCGTTGTTGGATTGGACAAAGAGAAATGGAGAGAGGAGAGGGAGACAGAGAGAGGGAGAGAAAGACAGACAGCTGCAGACCTGCTTCACAGCCTGTGAAGTGACTCCCCCACAGGTGGGGAGCCGGGGGCTCGAACCAGGATCCTTATGCCGGTCCTCGAGCTTTGCGCCACCTGTGCTTAACCTGCTGCGCTACCACTCAACTCCCTGAAAGTGGTTTTTTAAAAAGTAGGGTTTCTGGAAAGTGGGGCAGATCAAATGAAGGGGACCAGTGGTGGGTGTTTATAATGGTGATGAAATTTAATTTCAATGCTGACCTTTTATTTGACATTTTAGGTGATGCTATGGATATGCTCAGTTATTTGTTCTTAACATATTTTCCATCTTTTTTGGGGGGGCACTAATCTACTTAAAGTCAAAGTCAATAAAAGAATAAAATAAAATTTTAGCTGTAAAAAATCACCCTTTTTTTTGAAAAAAAACTGTTCATTCACAAGAGCAACGAATATACAACGCATATGAATTAACTTAAGCAGTCTTCAAATCTGTGAAACTGTACAAATGTTTATGGAGAGGCACAACAAAGTATTGGAAGGAAATATCATGTTCTGAACTGGGAAGACTTCATATTATATGTACAGGCACTAGTGTTTCCAAAGGAATAAATGAAACCACATTTTATTAGACAAAATATCTCAAAGAGCTATATGTTTCAGAAGTTGACAAGAAAGTTCTCAAATGCATCAGGAAGAAAAATTAATCAGATCGGCAAAAGTTCAAAAGATTGAGAACACTAAGCTATGGGGAGGCTGTGGAGTGATAGATTTTCCTGTAGCAATAGTGACAAAGAAACACCTACCCTTCAGGACAAGATAATGCCTGGGAGTGGTGGTGCACTGGGTAAGCATAAGGACCTGCATGAGAATCTGGGTTCAAGTCTCCTGCTCCCCACCTGCAGGGGACCCTTCACAAGCAGTGAAGCAAGTCTTCAGGTATCTCTCTGTTTCTCTCCCTCTCTATCTCCCCTACCTCTCAATCTCTCTCTGTCCTATTCAATTAAAACAAAAGAAAAGAAAAAATGGCCACCAGGAGCAGTGGATTCTGGCGCCAGCACCCAGCTCCAGAGATAACCCTGGGGTGTAAAAAAAAAAAAAAAAAAAAAGGATAATGCCTCGTATGTATTGTACCAGTACGTTTTGTATGTATTGAAGAAGTGTAATCCAGCAGTTTTCCTTAAGAAATTCCAACACAGATTTTGTCATTACTTCTCCAAGCTGTCCTTTTCAGAGAGAGAGAGAGAGAGAGAGAGAAGAAAACACACTACAGCACCAAAGCTTCCTTCAGGAGGGCTGGGCTCAAACCTGGGCCACACATTCATGTGAATTAGCTTGCCAGCCCCTGAGAAATTCCAACATTGTATCCAGAGACAGACCAGAATGTTCACAGAAGAGTTAACCCATAAAACTTCCTAGACCAGGCTACAGGTAATTTCACCGTCATATTCTACTTATATAATCAAATATTGTAGAATAATGACCAGAGCTGCACAAACTTCACAAATATGGAACATCACTGAAGTTAAACAAGTGTATATATTGACATATATAATGAAAACAAATTCAAAAACAGCATAAGACAGCAGTGGAACACATTAAAATGTATTTGCAGCATATGGATAAAGGGATACTAAATATGAAGATAGGTATACACATTTTATTTTTCCCTTTTTATGCCATTTTTTAAAAAATTGTGATTAATAGTGACTTACAAGATTGTAAGATGACAGGGTATGGCTCCACACTATACCCAGCACCAAAGCTCTGTGTCCTCATCCTCCCAAGGATAACCACTGTGACACTCACAGTTTGCTGAGACAGTTGCAGCTGTCTCCTCCTCCTGCCCTTCTTCCTCCTCCTCCTGCTCCTCCCCTTCTACCTTTCCTCCTCCTCCTCCTCTTCCTCTCCATCTCTCCTTCTCTACTACCCCCTTCCCTCTAGATTTCTGGCTGTCTCTATCCAGTAATAAAAAATAAAGATAATAAAATTTTTTTTAAATGTTTGCACTAAAATATACTGCACTTATAATATATTTAATGCCTCAAAATAAGACTCAATCTACCTGTGCGCTCTCTCTCTCTCTCCATATATATATATGTCTGACAAGGAACATATCTCTGTGAGAAAACGTGTCCAGGAATGAGGTTGCACATAAATAATTTTGTAAGTTGTCTAACCAGGTTAGTATAGGCCTGGGGATTGTGGAGTCTGAAGGAAAAGCCCCCTAACACATCTGAGGAGAGGCTTGAGGCATCCAGAAAAAGCTCTTGGAGGCTGGGTCCCTTGTTGTAGTAGAATTTTAGAAGTCTCAAGTTCAGTCCCAGGCACTGCCTATGCTAGAATGCTGTTCTTGTACTTCTCTCTCTCTCTCTCTCTCTCTCTCTCCTTCCCTCTCTCCCTCCCTCTCTCTTTCTCTCTGTCTCTATTTCATGAAAAAATTATCTTTAAGAAATTAATAAACTAGTGCCAGTTCAATAGCTCCCTTGGGTAAGTGTGCCACTTTGCCTTGTGTGTGAGACTCAGACTTGAGTCTGGTTCCCACTGCATTGAAGGAAGCTTTGGTGTGGTGGTCTCGTTCACTTTCTTTCTCTGCCTTTCTGTTTCTATTGAAAATCATACCAACACTAATGATATTCAGCTAGTCATTGTGCTCTGCTCAGCCCCTCCCCCCAGCGGACAGTCTTCATGAATCATGATCAGCACAGGTTATTTGATTTACACAAATTCCCATGTCCTGCATGTGAAGTGATCTTTATGGGGTGCAGAAGGTGGGAGGTCTGGCTTCTGTAATTGCTTCTCCACTGGACATGGGTGTTGGCAGGCTGATTCATACCCCCAGCCTGTTTCTATCTTTCCCTAGTGGAACAGGGCTCTGGAGAGGTGAGGTTCCAGAAAACACTAGTGATGTTGTCTGCCCAGGGAACTCAGGATAGAATCATAGTAGCATCCGCAACTTGGTGGCTGAAACGTAGTAATATATAAAGCAGGACAATATAATTAGTGAACAGGAACCAAAAAGCAGGAATAGAGAAGATGAGAACCAGGATCTTAGGGTGGAAAGATTACCTTTTTTTTTTTTTTAATAATGTGTTTTTAAAAATATTTTTTATGTTTTATTTATTTATTTATTATTAGAGACAGAGAGAAATTGAGAGGGGAGGGAGAGACAGAGAAAGAGAGAGACAGAGAGATACCTGCAGCCCTACTTCACCACTTATGAAGATTTCCCCCTGCAGGTGGGGACCAGGGGCTTGAACCTGGGTCCTTGCACACTGTAATGTGTGCACTTAACCAGGTGCGCCACCAGCTGGCTCCTACCTCTTTCTATAGAATGGGTGGGGAAACTTTTCTTTCCCCCTGCCAAATGCCATCATTTGGATATATTTATAATATCATTCTAGGGTCATATGAAATGATCAACTTAAAAAATGAGCTATGAAAGCAAAAGTCCTAGATTTATTTTATTATGAGTTCTATCTGTAGTTCGCTTGGCAAGGCCAGACCAGATGATTTTGTGCCAGTTGCAGGCTACATGTTCCCCAGTCCTGATCTAGAGGAAAGAAAGAAATGAGTGAGTGAATGAAACATTAGACCACAATCGAGTCATCTAAACCCCGAGCTTATTGATCTGTAAGCTGTGCTCCCGGGACTAAGCCATATGCCTGTAATTGTTAGTTGGAAGTCTGTTCACATTATAAGTTCATACTTTAAAACAAATTTTAAAATGATATTTATTTATTTGAGACAGCCAAAAATCGAGATGGAAGGGGGTGATAGAGAGGAAGAAAGACACCTGCAACAACATTGCTTCACCACTTGCAAAGCTTTCCCCCTACAGGTCGAACCCGGGTCCTTGTGCATTATTACGTGCGCTCCACCAGGTGCTCCACCACCCAGCCCATCAGAGCCGTCGGATGTGTCTTTGGAGCACTTCCTGCCACTGCTAATGACTCAGAGAGAGACCTCTGCCGCTATGACTAACCCTGACTGAGTATCCTACCTGTATCTCCCCAGGAGCCTGACAGCGAGACTGGGGATGAGGGTGCTGGACAACAGTCTGCACAAATCTGATGTTCTGCCATCTGACTCTTTGTTTTTGCCTCAGGGTTATTGCTGGGCCTCGGGGCCAACACTGCTCCTGGCAGCCATTTTCCCCATTTTACTGACTAGGACAGACAGAAACTGAGAGAAGAAGGGGAGATTGAGAGGGAGGGAGAGAAAAAGATAGACACCTGCAGATCTGCTTCACCGCCTGTGAAGCAGCCCCCCCCCCCAAAGACAGGGAACAGGGCTTGAACCCGGGTCCTTGCACATGATGATATATGCATTTAACTGAGTACACTACTACCTGTTCCCCCACCTGACTTCTTCCACGTCCCCTTTGATTCATCCATTTAAATATATATTTTTAATTTTTATTATCTTTATTTATCTATTGGATAGAGCCAGCCAGCCAGAAATTGAGAGGGAAGGGGGTGGTAGAGATGGGAGAGAGACAGAGAGACACCTGCAGCACTGCTTCACCACTGGCAAAGCTTTCCCTCTGCAGATGGGGACTGGGGGCTGGAACACGGGTCTTTGTACATTGTAATACGTGCTCAGCCAGGTGTGCCACCACCCGTTCCAGAATCCATCCATTTTTTAAAAAATATTTATTCCCTTTTGTTGCCCTTGTTTCTTATTGTTGTAGTTATTATTGTTGTTGATGTCATCGATGTTGGATAGGAGAGAGAGAAATGGAGAGAGGAGGGGAAGGCAGAGAGGGGGAGAGAAAGATAGACACCTGCAGACCTGCTTCACTACCTGTGAAGCAACTCCTCTGCAGGTGGGGAGCCAGGGGCTCGAACCGGGATCCTTACGCCGGTCCTTGCACTTTGCGCCACATGCGCTTAACCCACTGCGCTACCGCCCAACTCCCAAATCCATCCATTTTTTATGTGATCTTTCTGCACGCGGTGAGGAGATTGGAAAAATAAAAATAACATCCATGCTATCCATTGAACTGACCCGCCACATTTTAGAAGCAACCACAGAATTCCATGATAAGTAGTTTCATTTAAGAACCTCTAGTAGGATTTTTATTTAAAAAAATAATTCAGGAGGGTAGGGACATAACATAAAGGTTATGCAAACAGACCCTCATGCTTAAGGCTCCCAGGTCCCAGGTTCAATCCCTGGTACCAACATAGGTCGGAGCTGAGCAATGCTTGGACAAAAAAAATTAAAATTAAATAAAAATAAAAATAAGGGGCTGGGAGGTGGCACAGTAGATAAAGTATTGGACTCTCAAGCATGAGGTTTCAAGTTCAATCCTCATTGTCCCATATGGCAGAGTTATATTATATATTGTGTTTCTCTGTCTTTTTATCTCTCTCTCTCTCTAATAAGTCTTAGAAGAAGGAAAAAAAAAGAGAATTCAGACAGAGTGGTTTGGTACAAACTGCAGTGTCAGCCTTCTCACTGAGGAAATACTGACAGCCCACAGGCAACTTCATTTTAACTAATTCAATCTGGAGTCTTCACCTGTGGGAATAAGTCAACAAAGCAAGAATGGTAGGTGCTGGTGAGGTTGTGGAGAACAAGGGACTTTGTTACACTGCTGGTGGGAATGCAAACTGGAGCAGCCCTTCGGAAGACTGGATGGGGAGTCCTTAAACAAACAAAAATGGAATTACCTTATGACCCAGCAATAGCACTCTTAGGCATTTTTTCAAGGAATGTGCATTATTCACAATAGCCAGAGTGGAAGCAGACTAAATGCCCATCAACAACAGATGACCTGCTAAAGAAGCTATGGAATATATACTTCATGGAATACTACTCTGCAATCAAAAATATGACATTGTGTCCTTTGGAATAAAATGGTTGGAACTGGAGGTGAGTATGCTTATCAAAAAATAAAGTAAGCCAGGAAAAGGCAACTATTGGATATGGGATCTAGATAATTGAAACAGGCCAAGTGGTGGTGCACCTGGGTTGAGTGCAAACATTACAACGCACAAGGACCCAGGTTCAAGCCCCTCAGCCCCACCTACAGGGGGAAAGCTTCACAAGTAGTGAAACAGGGCTGCAGGTGTCTCTCTGTCTCTTTCCCTCACTATCCCCCCTCCCCTCTCAATGCCTCTCTGTCTCTACCCAGTAATAAAATAAAATAAATAATTGAAACACAGGAACTTGCAAAAACAAACAACTTAAAAGTAAATGATCTCAAAGAGTTTGTGAGAACTCTGGTGATTATCCTTGGGAAGGTGGGGGAACAGAGGAGTGCCCCTTGGGGTGGGCAGGGTCTGGGGAAGTGAGCCCCTGTCTGCAGCTGGGTGAGCACACAGAGACCACATTCCCCTAGGAGGCCGAGGCAGAGCACTCCACAGAGCTCTGTACCATGTTTCCTTTGAGTTTCTGCCCTGAACTCTGCTGGCAAGTGTCTGGGCTTGGCAGGGAGGCTGGCAGGCAGTTCACAGGACAGAAAAGGTTAAGGTAGGATGGAGGTTGTTTAGTGCGGCATTGTAAATATTTGTGAAAAGGTTTGTGGAGCTGCTTCTTTTGATACCACTAATCCACCGAGACAGAAATAACTTCAAAGCTCTGCCTAGTCTGCCTTGGTCCTCTACCAACGGGGCAGATCAGCTACCACTAAAATCGAGCCAGACAGCTTGCCTTAGCAGGCGCCCTGGGGTGTGACTGATCACCTCATTGTCTGTGGGCACTTGCACATCTGCTGAGGAATGTCCACAGGGCAGGAGCTGAGCTGCTTGAATAAATGTGAAGGAGCCTCTTGTTTATACCTTTCTGTGCTGCCAATGGCAGAAGGAGAGGTTGGTGACTGTTTAAAGGGCAGGCGGAGCCAGCTCCTCTGTGCTACCCAGTAGGGCAGCTTCCAGGCTGTGTTGCCAGGAGAAGTTGGGAGGCCCTGAGCTCCACCTTTGGGGAACTTCCAGTAGGGATTTCCAAATTGTCCTGGGATTCAGGCACCTGAGGAACTAACTCCTGGGTGGAGGAGAGGGGAGGGAATTGGGAACTCACAATTGCTGGTGGGTTGTAAGGATTCTGGTCATTTTAATGGTCTGTGAGCAATTAGTTTTGAATCCAGTTTCTAAATTTCCTTCCATCTCCAAGCTACATTCTTATTTTCATTTCATCAGTCTCCTTTGTTCTTCAAAGCAATGAAGAACAGAAGAGAGTGGATAGTCCATATTTTTCTATAGGGGGGGAAATGGATTACATGAACTTTACCTGGCCAATGAACATGGTGCAAAAATGAGTCTTTCTATATCTCCCTTCATTCACAGCCTTACTGTCTTAGGTATTTAATTTCTAGTTTTATCACTACCATCATGAACACTATTCACTTATTTTTTAAAAATATTATCTTTAATTATTTATTGGATAGAGGCAGCCAGAAATTGAGAGGAAAGGGGAGACAGAGAGACACCTGAAGGGGAGGCCAGGTGGTAGTACATTGGGTTAAGTGCACATAGTATGAAGTGCAAGGACCCGTGCAAGGAGCCCAGTTTGAACCTCGGGCTCCTCACCTGCAGGGGTGCCACTTCATGAGCTGTGAAGCAGGTCTGCAGGTGTCTATCTTTCTTTCCCCCTCTCTATCTTCCCTTTCCTCTCAATTTCTCTCTGTTCTATCCAATACAAAATAGGAAAAATGGCCTCCAGGAGCAGTGAATTCATAATGCCAGCACTGAGCCCCAGTGATAACCCTGGACCCCTGAAGCCAGAGAGAGAGATGGGGGGGATTGATGGGGAAAAAGAGAGAGAGAGATAGAGGGAGAGAGGTAGCATTGTAGCACTGCTTCACCTCTCTCAAAGCTTTCCTCCTGCAGGTGGGGACTGGGGCCTTGAACTTAGGTCCTTGCACATTGTAACATATGTGCTCAACTAGCTGTGCCACCACCTGGCCCCCATACTACTCACTTCTCTCTTCTCACCATGGACCACTGGCTGTGAAGAAACAGAAATGCTACAGTACAAACGTATTGTGTTTTATATCTAGATTGTTAATATTTCACAGTTTGAGTTAACGTAGAGAGGCTTTTAAAGTACCTGGGAATACACCTGGGCTGAAGCAAGTGTTTTTAAAATTTTTATTTATTTTTAATGAAAGAGAAACAAAGAGGGAAAATACAGAGAGGGAGACCAGAGCCCTGCTTGGCTCTGGCTTATGACAGTGCTGGGAATAGAACCTGGGACCTCAGAGCCTCAGACATGAAAGTATTTTGCATAGCTACTATGCTGTCCCAATCCTGAGGATGGTTTTGCCCTTGTGAATGCTTCCTGGCTTTGAGATTGAAGTTTGAGGCCTGACCATAACACTTTTCTTTCTTTCTTTCTTTCTTTCTTTCTTTCTTTCTTTCTTTCTTTCTTTCTTTCTTTCTTCCTTCCTTCCTTCCTTCCTTCCTTCCTTCCTTTCTTTCTTCTTTTTTGTTTTTTTTAAGATTTTATTTATTTATGAGAAAGATAGGAGAGAGACAGAAAGAACCAGACATCACTCTCGTACATGTGCTGCTGGGGACTGAACTCAGGACCTCATGCTTGCGAGTCCAGTACCACTGTGCCACCCCCCGAACCATGCACTTAGCTATTTTCAACTAGAAGAATCTAGTATATATTTTTGTGTAATAAACACTGACCACACCATTTGAAATCCAGTTTACTGGTTGCAGCTTAGCACTTGTATTATTTTCTGACAGGAGGTGGGCAGTGCATACTGGCATCAAAGCCTCCTTTATCTAGGAGTGGATGGTGTCTGAATTTGAGAACTTAAAGACAAACAAACAAAAACGTTTGTACCTATTATCAGAACGTCTGAGTAAATTGCTCTGAGATGGGTCAGAGGCGGGAACTCACCAGAAATGCTTCCAAGTAATTTTTTAAAAGAATTTTTGTCTTTTTAAAAATATTTTATTTATTTATGTATTCCCTTTTGTTGCCTTTGTTGTTGTAGTTATTATTGTTGTTGTTGTTGGATAGGACAGAAAGAATTGGAGAGAGGAGGGGAAGACAGAGAGGGGGAGAGAAAGACAGACACCTGCAGACCTGCTTCACCGCCTGTGAAGGCGACTCCCCTGCAGGTGGGGAGCCAGGGGCTCTAACCAGGATCCTTATGCCGGTCCTTGCACTTTGCGCCACAGGCGCTTAACCCGCTGCACCACCACCCGACTCCCGCCAAGTGATACTTATATCCGGGTGGGGATGAGGATCTGTTCTGTGGCCAGGTATCTACAGAGCAGAGAGACAGAACAATAATAGTACCCCTGTTCTCATGAACTTTTCCCGTCTCTTTCCTGTCTCCGCAAAGAGTGGCATGGCTGAGGAGAGAACACTTACTCATGACATTTGACTTGAGATTTCATAAAAAATAATCGATGATTTTGAGCACTTCAACTATCACTGTGGAAAAACAAAGATAAACTGAAATGAGAACTCGAAGGGCTTTATAAGAAAGGTTTATCTGCTGAGGGAGTGAAATAAGGCAGCCTGTGCTCAGAGTTTGGGTTGAGAGTTCTGACTCTTGAAAGCTTCATGATACTGGATAAGGCATTTATATATTTTTTAACCCTATTTTACTCTCTGCCTCTCTCTCTGTCTCTTTTATTGTTTGTAAAAAAAATGGATAATGATGTATAGGGAGGGTTCAAATGATATAGAGCCAACACTCATATACTCAATAAATAAGAATTCTCGGGAGTTGGGCGGTAGCGCAGCGGGTTAAGCCAGGGGACGCAAAGTGCAAGGACCAGCCTAAGGATCCCGGTGTGAGCCCCCCGCTCCCCACCTGCAGGGGCTTGCTTCACAAGTGAAGCAGGTCTGCAGGTGTCTATCTTTCTCTTCCCCTCTCTCTGTCTTCCCCATCTCTCTCCATTTCTCTCTGTCCTATCCAACAGCAATGACATCAATCATAACTACAACAATAATACAACAAGGGCAACAAAAGGGAATAAGTAATAAATATTTAAAAAAATAAGAATTCTCTTTCACTACAGATGAAACTGTAGCAACAACAGCAACAATAAACAACAACAACAACAACAACAACCTTACTGAAGTACAGGAGATGCCCTCAAGATATAAATGTCATAGTCCAGTAATAGCGGCATCATTCAGTAATGGGGCCATAAAATATTTGTTGAACAAGACAGACATGGTGCCCTAATGGGGCTTATAGTCTAGCACGTCACTTAGAGGGAGAGAGAAAAAAATAAAATATGTCAAAACTTTTAGCTGGTAATACTGAATTCTCATCCCTTTGACTAAGAACACACCTCCTGAGAAACTCTATTTTAGGTGTAAGCACAACAGAAAAGATAGATCCCAGTTATGTCACCTCAGCTAGCTACTGCTGTCTGACAAACCATCCGAAAATGTAATGGTTTATAGCACTTTCTGGGTCAGAACACTTACAACAATTAATACCTCTGACCAGTCTACAGGCTGATGAGGCGCAGCTGGGCAGTTCTCACTTGGGATTTTTCACACGAAGGTCAGATAATAGTCTAGGTTGGCATCCTCTGACAGCTGTCCAGGACTGGCTAACATTGCGAGTGTGCTGTTTGATGCTTGCTGTTGTCTGAGAACAACTACAACTGTCAGCCAGGGTATTTATATTTGATGTGCTCTGTTGGGCATTAAGCCAGCCCCCCCTCCATTCTGCATTGCTGATAGTATGGCCTATTTACATAATCATTGTTTTGCCTGAAAGATCTCCACCCATTGATCTATCTTCTACCTCCAGACCCGCCCTGCCTACAGGGTAACATTAATCCCACCCACTAAAAACATCACAGCAGTTGCTAAGGACGCTTCCACCTTCCCAGCATGTCTTTTGCCTTTCTCCACTCCCTTTCCTAGCCATTTCTGTTTCCGACTTGCCACTTCCGGTTTTATTCTATGAAAGCCACTTCTGTTTATGTTTTTTTTCTCTTCAGTGTCCCAACCTAGAGGAGGGCAGGCATGCAGGGGGAGGTGGACTCCGGCCATTGCGGTTTTTTGCTTCACCTGGCTTAACCCACTACACTCACATGGGACTCTGGGGCTCCTGCATGAATAAAGATTTGTATTGCTACTACCACAAACTTGGTTCCTGGATCATCTCTCTCTCCTGCCTGCGATGCTAGCCCGGCAGTACTCACGATTCCTCAATGTCTCTCAGTGGGGCAACGGGTTTCCTGGAAGAAGTCTTCTAAAAAACTCAGATGGAGGGGGCAGGGCAGTGGTGCAACCATGTTAAGCGCATGCAGTACTAAGCACAAGGACCTCTGCAAGGATAAGGTTCAAGCCCCCACTCTCTACCTGCAGTGGGGATGCTTCATGAGCAGTGACATAGGCTTGCAGGTGTCTATCTTTCTCTCCCTCTTGCTATCTCCTCCTCTCTACCTCCTCCTCCCCCTCTCAATTTCTCTGTCTTGTCAAATAAGATGGGGGAAATGGCCACCAGAAGCAGTAGATTCGTAGTGCTGGCACTGAGCCCCAGAGATGATCCTAGAGTAAAATAAATAAATGAACAAAAGAAGAAGGGAGAGGAGGAGAAAAAGAAACTCAGGTGGAAGTAGCATAGATTCTCCTGACCTCCAGTTTTGGGAAATCCTGCAGCACCTTATCTACCAGTTAACACAAAGAGGAAAGCCCTGATTTCAGGGGAAAAGACTACATCTGTGTGTGGATTCCAAGAGATATGGCTTACTGCAGAGTGGTGATAAGTGACCACAGATATTGTGCAAATGGCTGTCATAATGAAGGGAAGTAGTGGAGGTGAATGGAACAGAATTCTGAGTGGAAAAACATCAGTGCAGAAGCTACAGTGGAAGCAGGAAGAAGACCATTCTTTGGTGAAGATGCTTACATTTATTCAATAGGAAAAGAAAAAAGGAGGAAAAGAAGAAGGAAAAGGAGGAGGAAGAGGAGGAGGAGGAGGAGAAGGAGAAGGAGGAGGAGGAGAGGAAAAACAATTAATCCAGCAATAAACCATATAAGAAACAGGAGAAAGCCGAAAATCATGGGGCTGGGCAGTAGCAAACCTTGCTGTGCTCACACATTGCCATGCACAAGGATCTGGGTTCAAACCCCAGATCTCCGTCTGTAAGGAGGAAGCTTCACATATGGAGAAGCAGTGCTGCAGGCATCTCTTTGTCTCTCTCCTCTATCTCCCTCCCCTCTCAATTTCTCTATCCTATCAATTAACAAATAATTTATTTTAAAATTTATAAAATAAGAGAACTGAGAGGTAGAAACTACCATCACATTCTACAGATGATGAAATTTAGGTTCAAGGCAATAAAGTGATTGGGCATAGCTTATGAAAAGTATTGAAATTACTAGCTATGATTTGAGCCCAGAGTGACAAGAGGAGGTGACACAGTGGCTAAAGTATTAAAACTTTCAAGCTTGGGGTCCGAGTTTGAGTCCTGGCATTGCATATGCCAGAACAGTGCTCTAGTTCTCTCTCTCTCTTGCTTTTCTCCCTCCTCCTCCACCATAAATAAATAAATATGTAAAGAAAAAGAAAGATGGGAGTCGGGAGGTAGTGCGGCGGGTTAAGCACATGTGGCGCAAAGTGCAAGGACCAGCATAAGGATCCCAATTCGAGCCCCCGGCTCCCCACCTTCAGGGGAGTCGCTTCACAGGTGGTGGAGCAGGTCTGCAGGTGTCTGTCTTTCTCTCCTCCTCTCTGTCTTCCCCTTCTCTCTCCATTTCTCTGTCCTATCCAACAACAACGATGTCAGTAACAACAACAATAATAACTACAACAATAAAATAAGAGGGGCAACAAAAGGGAATAAATAAATAAATAAAATAAAACTATAAAAAAAAGAAAAAGAAAGATTTGAACCCAGATTACTGATTCCACTGCCAGTGCTCTCTTCACTACAACATACCTGATTCCAATAATCAATAGAAAGTCAGACACTATAGTAACATTTGTGCTAAACGTCAAGGCAACATCTAATGGTTATTAACTCTGTAGCTGCTTTTAGGAGGAATTGGCAGAGCAGTGATTCTAGCTAGAGGACTTTAGAGGTAGAAAAGAGGCCAGGGAAGAGTGCAGCGGGTTAAGCGCATATGGCGCTAAGCACAAGGACTGGCGCAAGGATCCCGGTTCGAGATCCTTGCGCCCCACGTTGGGCGCCATTTATTGTTAAAAATTCGGAGGCTCCAGCTGGGCGGGCTAGCTTCACGGGCGGGTAACAGAGACGACCAGACACACGGCTGGGCAGGGAAGCTGTATTTCTTTATTCAAGAACAACGATTCATAAACTAAGACAAACTAATCACCAAACAGAACTCTGCTGTCTCTTTGCGGCGGCGCAAGCACTCTCTCTTACTCTGGAACTCAGGAACCCCCAGAACTCTGTCACTCTGGAACTCTCAAACTCTGGAACTCTGGCGGGGTTTTCCTTGGGGCGGGGCCAAGCGGGCCCGCGAAATTAGCAGGACTGATCCAATTCTCTTGGCGGGGGAGAACTACCCAATGTAAAGCATACAACAAGCCCTGGTCTCCCCACCTTCAGGGGAGTCGCTTCACAAGTGGTGAAGCAGGTCTGCAGTTGCCTGTATTTCTCTCTCCTTCTCTATCTTCTCCTCCTCTATCACTTCACAAGCAGTGAAGAAGGTCTGCAGGTGTCTTTCTCTCTCCCTCTCTGTCTTCCCCTCCTCTCTCCATTTCTCTCTGTCCTATCCAACAACAATGACATCAATAACAACAACAAGGACTACAATAGAAAACAAGGGCAACAAAAGGGAATAAAATAAGTAATTATTTAAACAACATTTTAAAAAGAAAAACATTTAAATAAAAAAGAAAAGAAAAGAATCCAGGAAGTGAGAAGCTTGAGTTAAAATGGTGGCAAATGAGAAGGAAAAATAGGACCAGGGTGACACCTTATGAAGAACAAATTGGATGGGGCTTGGTAGCTGAACATGGGAGGGGTGGCAACGCAGGGCCAAGTTTCATTAAGGTTCAAGTGTATCTCTGCACATCTACTACAAGGTAGGGAGGGTCTTAGAAGAAGTGGTTTGCATGGAAACTTTTCCTTTGGTGAGGGGCATCTGTTTCACTTTGGATAATGGAGGAGTCCCCCCCCCCCCTTGGTGGCCATTTAATTTTTTTCTTCTATTATTTTGATAGAATAAAGAGCAATTGGGAGGGGAGGGACAGATGGAGAGGGAGAGAGCAAGCGAGACAATTGCAACATTGCTTCTCTGCTCATGAAACTTCCCTCCTGCAGGTCTTGATCTGGTGTGAGTGGAGAGAGGAACAGATAGAAGAAGCAGGGAACCATATTTTCTTGGGAAATCTTGTAGGGCATGGGGCATGAGTCAGGATGTTTGGGGACCCAGGAAGCCCAAGGGGGGCCAGGCTGTGGGATGAGAGACCCTGTGCTGAGGAACGGCATGACTCCTACCTATGAGACCTGAAGAGGCTGTTCACAGGCAAAAGTTTTTTTTTTTTTTTGCCTCCAGGGTTATTGCTGGGGCTCAGTGCCTGCACCATGAATCCACTGTTCATGGAGGGCATTTTTCCCCCTTTTGTTGCCCTTGTTGTTGTAGCCTTGTTGTGGTTATTATTGTTATTGTTGATGTCGTTCGTTGTTGGATAGGACAGAGAGAAATGGAAAGAGGAGGGGAAGACAGAGAGAGGGAGAGAAAGACAGACACCTGCAGACCTGCTTCACCACTTGTGAAGCGACCCCCCTGCAGGTGGGGAGCCGGGACTCCAACCGGGATTTTTTCGCTGGTCCTTGCGCTTTGCACCATGTGCGCTTAACCTGCTGCGCTACTGCCCAACCCCCTAGTGGCTATTTCTAATCCCCCCCTTTTTTTTTCTTTGTCAATGGATAGGACAGAGAGAAATTATTAGGGGAGGGGGGAGACAGAGAGGGAGAGAGAAAGAGAGATATCCGCAGACTTGCTTGTGAAACTTCCCCCCTGCAGGTGGGGAGCTGGGGGCTTGAACCCAGATCCTTCCATGGGTCCTTATGCTTAATCCTATGTGCGTTTAACTGGGTGTGCCATCGCCCGGCTCGCAGCAGACTACTTTTGTAAATGTGGGCACCTCAGTGGGTGGCACAAGGCTAAGAATGGCTTCTGGCAGCAGCATCCTCTCAGAAGGTAGCAGAAGTGCGCCTGTCCCTGTGCTGGGGGTGGGGGGCTGGCTAGGGGAGCAGGTGCAGTCTTCCGCATCTGCACGTATGAGCAGTACCCAGGGAGGTGCAGGAGCACCTGGTGCTATGGGGGTGGGGTGGGGGGAGGCTCGCAGGTGGGGACAATGTGACAGTAAATGTGGGATTATTGCTATTGATGCAATAATTGATGCAATTGAATCATTTGTCTCCCCAAGGCTGGCGAGCCCTGAGGACATCTGGGGTCCCATCAGGAGCCACACTAAGAATACGAATGCATAATTTAATGAGGAGACACCTCCCATGCACGAGATAGGATCATTTAGGGATTGAGACCTGAACAACAAAAGTGAGTTTATTCATACAAATGTAATTTAATCCGCCCCCCTTTGTAAGCTTCTTATTGTGCCTGCTTGCTTGATGGAACTTGGGCTGGCAGAGTCCTTGATGTGTAAGAGGTTATATTTTCAGAAAATAAGGCTTTTTTTTTTTCCCCCTTCACTTGAATGTTTCAAAATGCTTTCATGGTATGTGAAGAAAAACCACTTGATTAAAGCGTTGGCCGTTTACTTCTTTCCCAGGAATTTAAGGTTCTGGCACAAGCTAAAAGGGTTAAACTAAACCTGGTCCTTTAAGTGTGTCATTTCCCAAGAAGCAAGTAGTGTGAGTCAGGTCCCAGACAGGAGTTTTCCCGCGGATTTGGTAGTTTCTCTAGCCCCACTCGCACCCGCGCCCCTCCCTGTGTCTCTCCCGATGTAAATATGTTGTTCCTCAATCAAGTGCTGTGCACTGACAAAAGCAAATGGGCGGTTTTGGCCACCCCTCCATCAGTGAAGAGGCAGAAAACCTGCAGAGACGAAAGAAACTTGGGTTTACCTACCTCCTGGCTGCTCTTGCCAAAGCCACTCATTGCATCCTGCCTGGTAAAGGTTCTGCCTCTGCTCCTTCTGACTGGGTTTGAGTTGCAAACAGAGTAGCCAGGTGGTGGCGCACCTGATTAAGCGTGCACATCACAGTGCACAAAGATCCAGGTTCAAGTCCCTGGTCCCCACGTGCAGGGGGGAAAAGTGAAGCAGGGCTGCAGGCATCTCTCTGTTGATGTCCCTATCTCTGTCCACTTCCCCTCTCAATTTCTCTCTGTCACTATCCCATAATAAACAAAAATATTTTTAAAATAGAGAGAGAGTTGCAAATGCAGAAGGCTGGCTCTTTAAACAGCGGACCCCTATCTAGACACCGAGCTGAGGAGACCCGTCAGAAAGCCACACGCCATTATTTTTCCTAGTCACACTCATTTGTCATCTTCTTCAAATAAACAGCTCCCGGGGGAGAGGGAGGAGAAGGGCCCCTTCTAACAGCCCCGCTTATTTGGACAGATTGCTCCATGAAAACAAGTCTATTGACTTTAAAACATGCTGCCAGACTTCTATAAACATCCAAACGAGAGACAGTGCCGTTCCTTGTTCCTTGTTCTGGGCTCAGAACTCCCCACATTGTTTCAAGCTTTGGGCCTCTGAGCACAGTGCTATCTGCAGTAGTTATGGGGTGTGTGTGTGTGTGACAGGATCTCTTCTCTTCTCGTTCACAGGCTTTAGGCTGTTTTCAGGCAAAAATACAAAGCAAACGGAGATGCTGGAGGGAAGGAGACAGGCTGGCATCACATGTCACACAAGTTCTAATTCAATAACAGTCTAGCAATAGCTTCGTTTTTTTTTTTTTTTTTTTTTTTGGTCCATGGTTGAGTATGTTGTCAGGCAAAGTCTGTACATCACAAATTCATCCTTGCATGTTTCTGTGTGTCAAACTGGGAGAAAGAGAGACAGAGAGAGACAGAGAGAGAGAAAATGAGAGAGGATATGGCATTGAATGAAACAAATACAGGGATCTTTCCTCTAAGAAAGTTTATATCGCTTTCTGGTCCTATTCTCAACTCTGACACCAACTCCCCAGACAATACTTTCAGCCCACTTGCATGTTAGCTATGAGGCTCAGGCAAAAATTGCTAAAGCCATGGGCCCCATGGAACATACCTAAAATAGGAAAGATAGAAACAGGTTGCGGGTATGGACCAACCTGCCAACATCCATGTCCAACAGAGAAGCAATTGCAGAAGCTAGACCTTCCACCTTCTGCACCCCATAAAGAATTTTGGTCCATGCTCCCAGAGGGATAAAGAATAGCGCAGCTTCCAATGGAGGGGACGGGACATGGAGCTCTGCTGAGGGGAACAGTGTGGAATTGTACCCCTGTTATCTTCTGATCTTGATAATCATTATTAAATCAGTAATAAACATCTTTTTAAAATGTATATCTCAGTGGGGAAAATAGCATATATAATGAAAAAATGCAGTTAAAGATAAAATGGGGGCAGGTGGTGGCACATTTGGTTAAGTGCACATATTATATGCACATGGACCCGAGTTCAAGCCCCCAGTCCCCACCAGCAGGGGGAAAGCTTCATAAGTGGTGAAGCAGTGCTGCAGGTGTCTCTCTGTCTCTCTCTCCCTTTCTATCTCCCCCTCTCAATTTCTCTCTATTTTATCAAGTGAAATAAAGGTTTTTTTCAGTTTTAGGGCTTTCATTAATGAAATAAAGTTTAAAAATATTTTAAAAAGGGGAGTCAGGCGGTAGCGCAGCGGGTTAAGCACACGTGGCACAAAGCGCAAGGACCCGGGTTCGAGCCCCCGGCTCCCCACCTGCAGGGGAGTCGCTTCACAGGCGGTGAAGCAGGTCTGCAGGTGTCTGTCTTTCTCTCCCCATCTCTATCTTCCCCTCCTCTCTCCATTTCTCTCTGTCCTATCTAACAACGACATAAATAACAACAACAGTAATAACTACCACAATAAAAGACAACAAGGGCAACAAAAGGGAAAATAAATAAATATAAAAAAATATTTAAAAAAACATAAGATAGGGTTTCTCAGGGTTCGCAGCGAAGCTCACTTGGGCAGTGTGCTATTTTTCTAGGTGCTCTCTCCAGGTTCGAGCCTGGCCCTTCTGCACTGGATGAAGCTTTGGTGCTATTTTATCTTCCCCTCCTCCCCTGCTTCTCTGTCTCTCTCTCTCCTTAAACAAGTTTGAATATATATATATATATATATATATATATATATATATATATATATATATATATTACCATAGCATTTATCTGATCTGATTTATGATGGTGTGGGGGATTGAACCCGGGACTTCAGAGCCTCAGGCATAAAAGTCTCTTTGCATAACCATTATGCTATCTACCCCTGACCTCACCTCTCTCTCTCTCTCTCTCTTTCTATTTTGCTTCCAAGTTCATTTCTGGGGCTCAGTGCCCACACTACAAATCCATTGCTCCTGGAAGCCATTTTTCTCATTTTGTTGTCCTTGTTGTTGCACCTGTTGTAGTTGTTTTATTGTTGTTGTCATAGCTGTCATCGCCGTTGGATAGGACAGAGAGAAATGGAGAGAGGAGGGGAAGACAGAGAGGAGGAGAGAAACACAGACACCTGCAGACCTGCTTCACTGCCTGTGAAGCGACTCCCCTGCAGGTGGGGAGCTGGGGGCTTGAACCATGACCCTTACTCTGGCCCTCTGCACCATGTGCGCTTAATCCGCTGTGCTACCGCCCAGCTCACGACCCACCACTCTCTCTATATGAAAAGGCCCAGAGCAGTGAAGCCCAAGATGACAAAAAACAAAGGAAAGGTTTTCTCCTATTGATTGTTATACATTTATTTTGAGATAATTAATGATGGCCTGTTGTTTTGCAGCTTATAAATATTTTCATATTTAAAGGTGTGCGTATGTATTTATTTTGAATAGATAGAAATTGAGACACCTGCAGCACTGCTTCACCACTCATGAACCTTCCCTTCCCTGCAGTTGCAGGCTGGGGGCTTGAACTCCGGTCCTTGTGCACTGTAGCATGTGTGCTCTACTGGGTGCGCCACTGCCTAGCCCCCAAATATTTTCTCAAATATTGGATTCAGCCAGTGGCACTATGGCTCAATGCTACCTCCTCTATCATTTCAGCAATTCTGTGGGAATGATCTGCTTCCTGTCTACAAAGGGCAATATGGTGGGTGGAGAAGTGCATCCTGAGATGTGGGTGCTCTGGCGGAATGAGTCCAATAGCAAAACTAAAATCTACGGACCTGGTGTGTTGGAAATCTTTGAAGGTGCTTTGACTAGAATTTTTTTGGTTTGTTTAATTTGCTTTTTTCTTTTCCCCTTTGGTTGCCCTTGTTGTTTTATTATTCTTGTAGTTATTACTGTTGTTGTTATTACTGCCATCATTGTTGGATAGGACAGAGAGAAATGGAGAGAGGAGGGGAAGACAGAGAGGGGGAGAGAAAGATAGACACCTACAGACCTGCTTCACCACCTGTGAAGCGACTCCCCTGCAGGTGGGGAGCTGGGGGCTCGAACTGGGATCCTTATGCTGGTCCTTGCGCTTGGCACCATGTGCGCTTAACCCACTGCACCACCGCCTGACTCCCCTGACTAGAGTTTTAAAGCTCAAGGTTAAGAGGAAGTGGTAGTGGTGTTCCGGTGGGGCCCACGTGTTACCATGCTTCACGACTTGGGTTCAAGTCCTCAGTCTCCACCTATAGGGGGAAGCTTCTTCCTAAGCAGTGGAGCAGTGTTACAAAGGTCTCTCTCCCTCCCTCTCTCTCTCTCTTTCTCTCTCTCTCTCTCTCTCTCTCCCTCTCCCTCTCTGCCCAGGGGGTTATTGCTGGGGCTAAGTATGGGTTTACCAATTCACTGCTCTTGGTGGATTTTTTTTTTCCATTTTATTGGAAAGGACAGAGAGAAATTGAGAGAGGAGGCGAAGATAGAGAGGGAGAGAGAAAGACAGACACCAGCAGACCTGCTTGTGAAGTGTCCCCCCTGCAGGTGGAGAGCCGGGGGCTTAAACCCAGATCCTTGTGCAGACCCTTGTGCTTAGTACTCTGTACACTTAGCTGGGTGCACCACCACCTGGCCCCCAAAGGTTCCTTTCCCACTTCCTTTTATTTCTGTCTCTATCAGAAATGAAACAATGAATAAATAAATAAATAAACAAAAGCCTGCCAGCAGCTATGGAATCGCAGACACCAAGGCCCAGCAATAACCCTGGTTTCAAAAACAAAACAAACACATAAAACAAAAACTTCTCCCGGTTAAGAGTCATGCTGTCAGTTTTTATGTGGTGTGGAATTAGGGAAATTCATCCATCCATCAATCGTCATTTCCCTAAAGTGACACACACTGAGGAAACTCTGGGCGTGCAGTGTGATACAGGCGGCACGAAGCCAGCACCACACACCTCTAACTGAGAGGGTTCGCAGCCCTGAGCCCTAGTTAGAGGTGCCACTTCAACTGGAGGTGACACTGAAAAAGGCTGTGTGGGCTCACCAGCTCTAGGAACTAATAACACACTCCCTTCCGGGGCAAAGTTCTCCGTTGCAGACAAAGTGGTGTAAGTAGAGCTCGAATCAAGACTAGAAGTAAAGTAAGGTCAGGTGATGGCTCAGTCGGTACAATGCAGAACCGGGCTTGGGGTAGAGGAGATAGCATAAGGGTTATACAAACAGACTCTCATGCCTGAGGCTCCCAGGTCCCAGGTTCAATCCCCCACCTCACTGGCATAAGCCAGAGCCAGAGCTCAGTAGTGCTCTGGTAAAAAGCAAAAACAAACAAAAAAAATAGGCTTGTTATCCTGGCCACCCAATGTCTTCTGCAGAACCATTATGCTGTCTCTTCAGACCTCCATTAATTTTCTTTCTTTTTAAAATTTGATTTTTTAAAAAAAAATTATTTTATTGGTAGGATTGAGAAATTGAGAAGCATCAAGTGAGAAATTGAGAAGCATCAAGAGGGAGAAACAGGGTCTGACCCCACCAATGTGTCCTGGACCTCTGCTTCCCCAGAGCCCCATCCTACTAGGCAAAGAGAGAGGCAGGCTAGGCGTATGGATTGACCTGTCAACGCCCATGTTCAGCAGGGAAGCAATTACAGAAGCCAGACCTTCCACCTTCTGCATCCCACAGTGATCTTGGGTCCATACTCCCAGAGGGATAAAGAACAGGAGAGCTATCAGGGGAGGGGATGGGATACGGAGTTCTGGTGGTGGGAATTGTGTGGAGTTGCACCCCTCTTATCCTATGGTTTTGTTAGTGTTTCCTTCTTATAAATAAAAATTAAAATAACAAAATGAAAAAGAAACAGGGTCTGGGGGGTGGCACACCTGGCTGAATGCACATGTTGCAATGTGCAATGACCCGGGTTCGAGCCCCTGGTCCCCACCTGCAGGGGAAAAGCTTCCTGAGTGGTGGAGCTGGGCTGCAGGTGCCTCTCTGTCTCTCTCCCTCCCCCTCTCTTCAATTTCTCTCTGTCTCTATCCAATAATAAAATAAACATATATATAAAGGGGGGGGGATAAACAGAGACACCTGCAGCACTAGACTGGGGGGTTGAACCCGAGTCCTTGCACATGATGTGTGTGCTCAGCTAGCAAAGCCACAACTCAACACCCCTCCCCCCAAAACCATCTTAGTTTCCTCCTCAGAACTGGAATTGGGTCCCTGGGTCTCCGGACTGCTTGATAAAGGCCTCCCTCTAGTAGATGGATTTTGGCTCCTGTGAATCTCTCCCTATGAGCTGCTGATTCTCAGAATTCTGCTTTTCCAACTGTCCTCCCACCGACTTTGTCTTTGAGCTTTATGGGAATTGCCTTGGGGTGTTTGAACTTGGAGGGGGGGGGGGGGGAAGAGCCCTGTGCTAGTTGCCCTGCCCTCTGCTGCCCTCTGCCGGCCACAGATGCTTTTATACTCCACCCTTTGCCTCCAACACTCTCCCTACCCCCATCTCCTCACCTGCTCCTAGCCGCTTAAATGAGATATTTTTGACACTGTCAGTGAAGAAAATCCTGTCTAGTCCTGTCTGCTTTAGGTCCTTGCTTGGATCCTGGGACCGACAGGTGGTCATTACCTGAGGATTTGCTGCAGGTGCACCATCTTGGGTCTCACAGTACATGTACTGAAGAATTACACTCCGCATTTGGCTGGAGCCCACAAGTACTTCCTATGCACAAGACCCTTTCAGAAGAGCTGTTTGAGGTCCAGCTTAACTACCTTTCAGGAAGGAATGGAGCTCAACTTTATCTCCTTGGCTATTACCTCTGGTTTCTGTCGTACTCACAACAGTCCCTTGGCTCAGAAAATGATAAATTCTGGTCTAGACCTTTTTTCTGCTCTGTCTATACTGGGGCCAGGTGTTAGGACAGAGAGCAGAAAGTAGCCTAATGAGGTCTAAGTTTTACTTACTTGTGTCCCTGCAGGGACTTCACTGCTTCAGGTCAGCAGAAGAGAGAGAGAGAGAGAGAGAGAGAGAGAGAGAGAGGAGAGAGAGAGAAAGAGAGAGAGAGAGAGGGAGAGAGAGAAAGAGAGAGAGAGAGAGAGGGAGAGAGAGAAAGAGAGAGAGAGAGAGAGATGGAGAGAGAGAGAGGGGAGAGGAACAGAAAGTGAATGGGGACAGCACTGAAGCTGATTCTAGTGCAGGAGGGTTTGTATTTGGGATACTAAGAGCTTGAACCTGGATCTCACACGTAGCAATGCAGGTTCCCAGGTGAGCTAATGTTCACTAAAGATTCACCAAATGAAGTGAACTCAATTTGCTGAATTAATTCTCATATTATCCCTTTGGTCTCTCACCTAGTTATTAATTGAATCACCATCTTTTGACTTTGAAGATAGACTACAATTATTCAATTTTTTTTGAACCAGGGTCTAGTGCACGCATAATTTTATTGCTCTTGAGTTTACTTTTTTTTTTTCACGGGGGGGGGTCACCATAGTACCACAGGCTCCACAGGTACTGAGGCACTCCCATATGGTGCCAGGACTTGAACCTGGGCCAGATACAAGGGAAGCCAGGCAAGGAATGAACCCTACCCAGTGAGATCTCTCTCCAGCATCAAGTTTCAAAAAGTTCTATATTGTTGGTAGTTTGTAAAATCTCTCTATGTAACTTTACCGGGTATTAAAGCTACATTTGCCTAGTGCACCCAGCAGGGCAGAAATAGAACATTTTACTAAACATTTCCAGGTTTCCGGCACAACTTTATTGGCTCTTATTCATCTAATGAACAAACCCTTACTGAGCAGCCAGTGGGAGGGAGCCAGGCACTGTGTTGGGTGCCGAGAGTTCTGGGTAGATGTGGTACTGGCAGTCATGGGTCTTCCTGTTCAATGGAGGAGGCAGTCATAGCTGTGACTTTAAAAAATAGTGTCAAAGCTTTGCGTTTTTACAGTCACATTCATTCTTAGTGACTTAGCAGCGGTTTGCAAACTTACAAGATTTCAGGGATTTATTTTCACCCCTCCGTGATATAAAAGAACAATGACATTAAGTTTCAAAAGAGGGAATGTTTGTGATGGAAGGCTAGTTTAACATCCACAAGGAAATGGCATTTGAAGTATATACTCTGGCTCTCTCTCCTCCTTCTCATTCTCAAACATAAATCAACAAATAGACAAATACACTTTTATTAGAGATTTAATAATGATTTACAAAATTATAAGATATTAGGGGTATCATTTCACACCATCACACATAGCATTCTGTGTCCTCATCCCCTCCACTGGAAATTGTAGTAGTTCTCCCAGGTTACAGGTCTATATCTATCTATTCATCTATCTATCTATCTATCATGTGTCTATCTATCTATTCATCTATCTATCTATCTATCTAGGTTTTCTCATTGTTTTTTTATGGTCCTGCCTTGAACCTTCTTTTCTAAGTCACACCTACACCTGCTCTTACCTCCAAATGTCCTTCCTTTTCCCTCCTTCTCTCTCATATATCATCTATATCATCCATAGGTGTATCCTCATATTTCTGGAACTTAGAATGGGAGAGTGTTGGAAAAGTGCGTGTGTACTGATTCAGACTGGTGATGAATCTTTTTTTTTTTTTTTTTCCCTCCAGAGTTATCGCTAGGCTCAGTGCCTGCACTACGAATCCACTGCTCCTGGAGGCCATTTTCCCCATTTTGTTGCCCTTGTTATTGTGCTTGTTGTAGTTGTTATTTTTGTCATAGCTGTTTTTTTTTTCCCTTTTTGTTGCAGCCTCGTTGTGGTTATTATTATTGCCATTGTTGATGTTGTTCGTTGTTGGATAGGACAGAGAGAAATGGAGAGAGGAGGGGAAGACAGAGAGGGGGAGAGAAAGAGAGACACCTGCAGATCTGCTTCACCACCTGCGAAGTGACCCCCTACAGGTGGGGAGCCGGGGGCTCAAACCAGGATCCCTACTCGGGGCCCCTGTGCTCCTCACCACGTGAGCTCAACCCGCTGCTCTACTGCCCAACTCCCCCGGTGATGAATCTTAATGGCCACTTCTTAATTGTCTAACCTTGGCCAGACCTTTTAACTTTTGTGGGCCTCAGTTCATTTATTTCCAAAGTAAGGATAATGAAAGCTCATAGGCTCAGAGGGGCTTTAGAGGAGATAAATGGTAAGATGGCATTTAATAACTATTATCTGTTATTATTACCATTAATCATAAATTATGTTATGGATCCCTATTTATGGATATTTCTATTATCTTCTAATTTTCATTTTTTATCTTTAAATATTTATTTATTTATTGGATACAGATAGTCAGAAATCATAGGGTAGAGGTCATAGGGAGAGAGTCAGAGAGATTACTGCAGCCCTGCTTCATCACTTACAAAGCTTTCCCCCTGTACATGGGATGGGGGGTTTCAAACCTGGGTCCTTGTGCATTGTAACATGCTCTCAACCAGGTGTGCCACCACCTGGCCTCTTATTTTCAGGATTTGTTTGTTTGTTTTAGTGATTTAATAATGATTAACAAGATTGTGGGATGAGAGGGGTACAATTCCATACAATGCCCACCACCAGAGTTCCTTGTCCCATCCCCTCCATTGGAAGTTTCCCTATTCTTTATCTCTCTGGTAGTATGGACCAAAGACCTTTCTGGGATGCAGAAGCTGGGAGGTCTGGCTTCTATAACTGTTTCTCCACTGGACATGGGCATTGACAGGTGGATCCACACCCCCAGCCTTTTCTATCTTTCCCTAGTGGTGCAGGGCTCTGGGGAGGTGGGGTTCTAGGACACATTGGTGAGGTCATCTGCCCAGGGAAATCAGGTAGGTGTCATGGTAGCATCTGCAACTTGGTGGCTGAAAAGCATAAAGATATAAAGCAGAACAAATTGTTTACTAATCAGGAACCTAAAGATAAAAACATAGCAGGTGAAATTTGGGGTCCTCATGTTGAAAGAAGTTAGAAAACCTATTTTAGGTATATTTCAAGGCCCATGATTTCACTGATTTTTTCCTGGGCTCAACAGCTAACTTGCAGGTAGGCCAAAGGCACTGTCTGGGGAGCTGGTGTCAGAACTGGAAATAGGACTAGAAAGCTGTATCAGGGAAGAGAGTAGCTCCCAATTATGGGATAATTATACAAACATTGTTAACTGTAAGCCCCATCGATTTGATCTGGGGCCCATATTCAGCAAAGGAGCCTGTGAAACTTCTGCATCCCTGTAGGTCTGAGCTTCCATTCCTTGGTCATAACTAGGAACATTCTAGGCTGCACTCATTGCAGGGCCCATCTTCCTCAAGTGGCAGAATATGCCAGCTAAACCTCCCTTCGGAGACTGGGGCAGTCCACACCAATGTGACTCACATTGAGGGCAAGGTCCTGTAGAGGCCCACAAGGGCATCCACTATGTTGTTTCTGATGGAGATGACCAGCGACAGTGTGCAGAGAGGGATCTGCCAGAGGTCTAGGCCCATCATGTCTACGTGGGATCCCAGGATTCCCCGACTAGGGCCCTGCATGACAGGGTGGCTCAGTAGTGGCCAAAAGAGCCATCATTAAAGTGTGCCAGTCTCTTGCCCCATCAGCTTCTGTAGTCCTTATCTTTCCTGACAAGGTTGACCTTAGAGTGATTGAGGGACGTGAAACAGGAAGTGGGTGAGGAGGGTGTCTAGGTCTAAGTAGAAACGATTTGATTAAGTACTTTATGGGACCTGATACAAAAAGCGTCTTTTTAAGGTTTTCGACTTGCTTGCTGCACTTATTACTTTTTTCCTCCTTTTTGATGGACAGAGAAATTGAGACGGAAAGGTGAGATAGAGAGGGAGAGAGAGAGATACTGGCAGCACTGCGTCACCACTTGTGAAACTTTTCCTCTGTGCAGGCAGGGACAGGGGACTTGAACCTAGATCTCTGCGCACGGTGGTATGTGTGCTCTACTGAGTTGTGCCACCACCTGGCCCCAAAAACGCTAATTTGAAGGCACTTCGATGCTCTAGTTGTGTTATTCATACTAGCCAAGAGTAGAAGAAAGCTAAATGCCCATCAGCAGATGACTGAGTAAAGAAACTATAGGATATATACTTCGTGGAATATTATTCTGCAACTAAAAAGACAATATAGCATCCTTTGGGACAAAATGGAAGGAAGTGGAGGTAATTATGCTTAGTGAAATAGTTGAAAGAAGGGGGTCAGGTAGTGGCACACCTGGTTAAGTGCACATAGTACTAAGCACAAGGACCTGAGCAAGGATCCAGGTTCGAGCCCCTGGCTCCCAGTCTGCAGGGAGGAAGCTTCTCAAGCAGTGAAGCAGGTCTGCAGGTCTCTCTCTTTCTCTCTCCCTCTCTGTCTCCCCCCAATTCTCTCTGTCCTATCCAATAAAACGGGAAAAAAGGAAAGAAATGTGAAAGAAGGCCACCAGGAGCAGTGGCTTCATAGTGCAGGAACTCAGAACTGAAGGCAAAAAAAAAAAAAAAAAGCTGAAAGACAACTGTAAAATGTGGACTATAGATGAAAGCATGTGAGTTACCAAAAAGAAAAGCAAATAAGTTACTTGCCTCCCAGACTTAATGGAAACTGTGCTGGTTATGAAGGGGAGTGGGGTACAGGACTTTGCTGGTGGTACCACATGTGATTATAATTTTGTATACCATTATCAAATCACTAAAAAATATGTTTTTTTCTCATATGAAAGATTCATGAAGGTGTACTCCACTATTCTAGAAGGGGCAGGTGAACTATTTAGAAACTAAAAACAGCTGGCAGGCATTTCTGATCCTGTAGTCTTCAGAAGAGTAAAGAATATTTACCTATTACTAGAAATGAAATTGGCTTCTAAAATGTTCATGTGGAGACTGTGAGAAAGAGGCATAAGATAAAATTGACAGTAAGGTCAGAAAGATTTTACTATGTTAAGTTTTGTTTTCTTTGATTCTATATTCCACTGTTACTTGTTACATGTATGGTTCCTAAAAGAAATTTCTCCAGATTTGAGCTGAAGCTAAGCATTTTATTATTTTTTTATTTATTCATTTATTTGTTAAAATTTTAATTAGTGATTTAATAATGATTAACAAGATTGTAAGAAAACAGTGGTACAATTCCATACAGTTCCCACCACCAGAGTTCTGTGTCCCGTCTCCTCCATTGGAAGGTTCCCTATCCTTTATCCCTCTGGGAGTATGGACCAAGATTCATTATGGGGTGCAGAAGGTGGAATGGAGTCTATAATTACTTCTCTGCTGGACATGTATGTTGGTGGGTCAACCCATACCCGCAGCCTGTTTCTATCTTTCCATAGTAGGAAAGGGCTCTGGAGAGATGAGGTTCCAGGACACACTGGAGAGGTCATCTGCCCTGGGAAGTCAGGATGGCATCATGGTAGCATCTGCAACTTGGTGGCTGAAAGGATGTGAGATATAAAGCAGGGCAAATTGTTCAGTAAACAGGAACCCAAAGGTAGGAATAGAGCAGATGAAACTAGGGGTCTTCAGGTGGAAAGAAGCTAAGGAATTTATTGTAGGCATGTTCCATGGTGCCCATGACTTTAGTAATTCTTGTCTGAGTCTGATAGCTAACATGCAGGTGGACTAAAAGTGGTGTCTGGGAAGATAGTGTCAGAGTTGAGAATAGGTCTAGAGGAAGTTGTGTGGTAGCACAGCGGGTTAAGCACACGTGGCGCCAAGGGCAAGGACTGGCTTAAGGATCCTGGTTTGAGCCTCTGGCTCTCTACCTGCAGGGGAGTCACTTCACAAGCAGTGAAGCAGGTCTGCAGGTGTCTATCTTTCTCTCCCCCTCTCTGTCTTCCCCTCTTCTCTCCATTTCTCTTTGTCCTATCCAATGACGACATCAACAACAATAATAACTACAATGGCAACAAAAGGGAATAAATAAATATATTTTTTAAAAAAGAGAATATGTCTAGAAAGCAATTTTTGTCTGCTACTATTATTTACAAGGCTGCAGTAAGTCTGCTAAGAGCATTTTTTATTTGTGCTGGCATAAGCTCATGCTGTAGCGAATCTGGACATACTAGGGGCTTCTGGGGTGAAAACACATCATCAGTATAAACATCTGAGGGGGAGGGGAGGCAATGAAGGTACGAGTTCTTCCAGAATCTTCCCTGAACTGTCGGTGACATAGGTAGACTTCAAGAACAATTCACCCCTCAGTTGAAGGCTATCTGAGTCACTTTTCTTTTTTTTTCTTTTAATTAAATACTTTAAAATCTTTATTTATTGGATAGAGACAGCCAGAAACCAAAAGGGAAGGGGGTGATAGAAAGGGAAAGAGTCAGAGAGACACCTGCAGCCCTGCTTCACCACTCACAAAGCTTTCCCCCTGCAGGTGAGGACCGGGGGCTCGAACCCTGGTCCTTGTGTATTATAATACGTGCGCTCAACCAGATGCGCCACCACCCGGCCCCTCTGAGTCACTTTCTGAGGGAGAATGCTGCTCCCCTGGGAGTTCTCACTTCTCTTCACAATTCTCCCTCATCGACCAGTCTCCCTTGAAGCAGACCAGGCAGTGTAATGGAAAAAAAAAAAAAAAAAAGGAACTGAGTCTTATTCCAAGGACCAGCATTTAGCAGGTGAGCTTGGGGAAGTTTGGATGCCATAAAAATCAGCTAAGGGAGTTTTGAGCAGAACAGAAATGTTCTCCCTACTGGCAGATAACTAAAGTTACACTTTGACTTCATGGAGAAGATACAGATACCATAAAAGGTGGGCTTTCCTGTAGATATTCTGAATGCCGCCCCCCCCCCATCTGCCTGTGAGATTTCCCTTTGTGCCCTTTTATCTGTGTCTGTTGCTTTGTGTTTCTGTTGTGGGTGGTAGCAAAAGCTAGTCAGGCGGAAGATCTTTGGCTTTGCTGTAAACTGTCACTTCCTTGTAGTGAGGTGATTATTGCAGAGGACAGAGTTTGTAGCATGAATAAAATTGGGTGAGGTTAAAGAGTAAACCGAGGACAAAGAAAGTCACTGTATGGAGTTAGTTAAAATGTGCCATTTTTTTTTTTTTTTACAGAGGTTGGGTCATAAAACAAAGTAACCTCCTGTGGGCTGTGTTCACAGGCTCATTAAAAGCATGGAAAGGATGGGGGGAGGTAGATAGCTCAGTTGCAGAGCACAGGTAATGGTAGGCAGAGGGCAGGCCCCAGGAGTCCCAGGTTTGGGCCCTGGCACACAACAACATGCCAGAGCTGAATGGTGCTTTGCTCTCTTACTCATTCTCATTTATCCTTAAACAATAATTCAAAAGAATTTTTTAGATGACCCCACCAATGTGTCCCCACCGCCCCAGAGCCCTACCGCACTAGGGAGAGAGAGAGAGACAGGCTGGGAGTGTGGATCCACCTGCCAACACCCATGTTCAGCTGGGAAGAAAGTACAGAAGCCAGACCGTCCACCTTCTGCACCCCATAATGGCCCTGGTTACACTCTTTCACAGGCTCTCTGGCAGTCACTGTGCTTTTGCTGTTTCTGGAGCACAGATGCCACCTGTCACCTAGGACAGGTAGATTCCACACTTGAAACTGAGTTTTGTTTTCCTTTTGCCAAGAACTTCTATCTTAACTCCCTTTTCCCCATTAAAAATCTGTGAGAAGAACTATTATAATTTATGTTTCTAGAACAATTTCATACACCCTGAATGCCTATTTTCACTCCCCTTCTTCTGATGTATAGTCTAATACTATTTTCCTTTATTTGTCAAGATTTATTTATTTATTTATTTGGGGATGAAGAGAAAGAGAGAACCAGAATACTCTGGAGTGCATGATATCAGAGAATCCAACTCAGGACCTCATACCTAACAGTCCAGTGCTTTATCCACTGTGCCAATTCCTGGGCTGCTTTAATCCTGGTTTTCTTTCTTTTTTTTTAAATTTCTTTATTGGGGAATTAATGTTTTATATTCGACAGTAAATACAATAGTTTGTACATGCATAACATTTCCCAGTTTTCCATATAACAATACAACCCCCACTAGGTCCTCTGTCATCCTTCTTGGATCTGTATTCTCCTCCCACCCACCCCAGAGTCTTTTACTTTGGTGAAATACGCCAATTCCAGTTCAGGTTCTACTTGCGTTTGCTCTTCTGATCTTGTTTTTTCAACTTCTGCCTGTGAGTGAGATCATCCCATATTCATCCTTCTGTTTCTGACTTATTTCACTTAACATGATTTTTTTCAAGGTCCATCTAAGATTGGCTGAAAACAGTGAAGTGAAACACTTTTAATAGCTGAGTAGTATTCCATTGTGTATATAGACCACAACTTGCTTAGCCACTCATCTGTTGTTGGACACCTGGGTTGCTTCCAGGTTTTGGCTATTACAAATTGTGCTGCCAAGAACACAGGTGTACACAGATCTTTTTGGATGGATGTGTTGGGTTCCTTAGGATCTATCCCCAGGAGAGGAATTGCAGGATCATAGGGTAGGTCCATTTCTAGCCTTCTGAGAGTTCTCCAGACTGCTCTCCACAGAGGTTGGACCCATTGACATTCCCACCAGCAGTGCAGGAGGGTTCCTTTGACCCCACACCCTCTCTAGCTCTAGTCCTGTTTTTCAATGCAGCCAAAGTGTGGACAGGATTTCCAATACTTTACAACATCTGTCCAGTAAAGGACATAAACTACTAAATTCAGTAGAGACTTGGACCCCAAGAAATCTGAACATTTTCAGATATTCAGCCTAGGTATTGGATACCAATGATTTGCCACATTCTTTGCATTTCTTTACCTTGAAATTATTTTTATTTTGTTTTATTTTAGTGTGTGTGTGTGTGTGTGTGTGTGTGTGTGTGTGTGTGTGTGTGTCTGGGGGTATGAAGTGAAATGTTCCTTGGTGAAAAATTCTTATTTTCCAACTTCTTCAAACATTGATTTATTTAAACATTCAAAGTGTTTTTTAATTCCTTGATTTAAATATGATATTCACACAACAACCCATGAATTCCATCTTGCATTTTCACATAAGGAGTACATTTGATTGATACAATCTATTGTAAAGTTAGAAACATAGTAGACTGTACCTACCCCCTTTCTTTTCTACTGTGAGTATACATCAGGAAACAGGGGAGGGATGTCTTACTCTCACTGCAACTAGATGAGTTCCCCATCTCGGTCTACAAGTCCAGCTGCCTTTCTCCTATTTGGATCTGCTATCAGGACACGGTCACTTCCCAAGTGTCTTGTGAGGCAATCCTGCCCTTGTAGGTGCTTTTTATATATTCACTCCAACAAACTTGAAAAGTAGAGATTATTCATCAACATTGTTCTGATGAGGAGAGGTTCAGAGACATAAGGTGAACTTTCTAGTACCAAAAACTGTCTAGAAAGCCAAAGAGTAGAAGTTGAGTAACTTGATCTAACAAGCCAGGGCCTTTCCCAGTTTTGCATATACTGAATTTGTTTCTTCCATGTTTTCCATACATATCCGTAGTCTGCACTGGTCTATACTGTATTCACTAGCTACATTTATCTAGCAGGGATATGAGATATAGCTAGTTCAAATTGAGAACTGGATTACATAGATTTAGTATGTGAAATGGGTATAGCAACTTATTAATAGTTTTAATAATACTGATTGTTAGATGGCGACAATTTAGAAATAGTAGGTTAAGTATGACATTATTTTAAGTATATTATTAACATTAATTCATGTTTCTACTTAACATTTTTTTTAAATTGCCACCACAAATCCTAACAGCTACTGTTTAACATTTTTTAAAATTTATTTATTTATAAGATGGAAACACTGACAAGGCCACAGGATAAGAGGGGTACAATTCCCACCACCAGAGCTCCGTATCCCACCCCCTCCCCTGATAGCTTCCCTATTCTTTATCCCTCTGGGAGCATGGACCCAGGGTCATTATGGGATGCAGAAGGTGGGAGGTCTGGCTTCTGTAATCACTTCTCTGCTGAACATGGCATTGACACGTTGATCCATACTCCCAGTCTGTCTCTCTCTTTCCCTAGTGGGGCAGGGCTCTGTGTTTAACATTTTTAAGTAGCCACAGAAAAATGAAAGAATTGCAGCACTGATCTCAATAGAAGATGAGCTCATGGATAAACTTGTTGTCCTCTCTATCTCCTAATTAGCAAAGGTGACTGTTAATTGATATTGTGTCCCATGCTGGTGAGCTTGGCATGAGCCCTGTCTCCATGCTTATTTGCAAAGCTCCTGCTCTGCTTGGGGAGTCTGAGCCTTTTACTGGTGTCTGCCAGAGGTACTTCCCTTCAGCTCAAGGTCAGGTAGATGTTTTGACTCACACACTGATGCCCCACTTTCCAGGCTGGCTATTTGTCAGGATGTTTGCTGCTGTGTTGTACTGTCTGTCCATCACCAAAGTCAATGTTACCATGCTCCCTGCAGATCCTTGTGAGATAGTCGAGGGGGAAATGTTGGCCCTGAATGCTGAGTTCCAGACCTGGGAGTTGTTAGAAATGTTTCTAGACAAAAACAAACAAACAAACAAACAAAACCAAATGACCCCATCCAAAAATGGGGAGATGATATGAATATTCACCAAAGAAGAGATCTACAAGACCAGCAGACATATAAAACAATGCTCCAAGTCATTGATTGCCAGAGAAATACAAATAAAGACAACAATGAGATACCACTTCATGCCTGTGAGAATGTCATATATCAGAAAAGGTAGCAACAACAAATGCTGGAGAGGTTGTGGGGACAAAGGAACTTTTCTACACTGCTGGAGGGAATGTAAATTAGTCCCCAGTGGAGAGCAGTCTGGAGAACTCTCAGAAGGTTAGAAATGGACCTTCCCTATGATCCTGCAATTCCTCTCCTGGGGATAGATCCTAAGGAACCCGATACACAAAAACATCTGTGTACACCTATGTTCTTAGTAGCACAATTTGTAATAGCCAAAACCTGGAAGCAACCCAGGTGTCCAACAACAGATGAGTGGCTGAACAAGATGTGGTCTATATACACAATGGAATACTACTCAGCTATTAAAAGTGGTGACTTCATCTTCCTCACCTCATCTTGAATGGAACTTGAAGGAATCATGTTAAGTGAGATCAGCCAGAAAGAGAAGGATGAATATGGGATGATCCCACTCATAGTCAGAAATTGAAAAATAAGATCAGATGAGAAAACACAAAGTAGAACTTGGACTGGAGTTGGCATATTTCACCAAAGTAAAGGGCTCGGAGGTGGGGAGGGTTCAGGTCATGGAACGTGATGGTGGAGAAGGACCTAGGAGGGATGTTAGAGTCTCATGTGGAAAACCGAGCAATGTTACACATATACCAACTACTATATTTTACTGTCAACTATAAACCATTAATCCACCAATAAACATGGGTGTGTGTGTGTGGGAGGAAATAATTCTAGAAGCCCCAGGTAAGCTGTGTGGTTTGGAGGGAAAAGTGGAGCTATCTTCTGTTGTTAAAATTTCGGCGGCTCTAGCTGGGCGGGCTAGCTTCACGGGCGGGTAACAGAGACGTGGAGACAATGGCTGGGCAGGGAAGCTGTATTTCTTTATTCAGGAACAACGATTCATAAACTAAACCAAACTAATCACCAAACAAAACTCTGCTGCCTCTTTGTCCCTGCGGCGGTGCAAGCACTCTCTCTTACTCTCAAACTCAGGAACCCCTCCCCAACTCAGGAACTCTCGAACTCTGGAACTCTGGCGGGGTTCCTTGGGGCGGGGCCAAGCGGGCCCACGAAATTAGCAGGACTGATCCAATTCTCTTGGCGGGGGAGAACTAGAACCCAATGTAAAGCATACAACAATTCCCCCTTTTCTTTTTAACTAAATGACTATAGTATCAAGGGTGTGGGGTGAACAGAAACCTATATCGTACAGGCATTTAAAAAAAAAAACTGGCACAAACATGGAGAAACATGTAAGCAAGTAACAAGAACCAGTGTGTTGCCAAGGCCCGGCTAGCTCAGTCGGTAGAGCATGAGACTCTTAATCTCAGGGTCGTGGGTTCGTGCCCCATGTTGGGCGCCATTTGTTGTTAAAATTTCGGCGGCTCTAGCTGGGCGGGCTAGCTTCACGGGCGGGTAACAGAGATGCGGAGACAACGGCTGGGCAGGGAAGCTGTATTTCTTTATTCAGGAACAATGATTCATAAACTAAACCAAACTAATCACCAAACAAAACTCTGCTGCCTCTTTGTCCCCGCGGCGGTGCAAGCACTCTCTCCAACTCCGGAACTCTCGAACTCTGCAACTCTTCAACTCTGGAACTCTGACACTCTCCCACTTTGGAACCCTCTCTCGGGGTTCCTTGGGGCAGGGCCAAGCGGGCCCGCGAAAACTAACTGGACTGATCCAATTCTCTTGGCGGGGGAGAACTAGAACCCAATGTAAAGCATACAACAATCTTCTATCACTCACGCAAGTCTACATGTAGATATCTCACCCACTCTACCACACAAGCCTTGGCTGGCAGTTCACAGCATAGCATCCTGCTGTCACAGGTGTTTTGAGAAAACTTACCAGATACCCACATAAATTCAGGATTATGAGTGCATCAGAATGATGAATAGAGCAGAAAATGTACAAATAATGGGCTATTTTATTTATCAGATTTGCTGCCTGTGCCAAATCTTTTTAAAAATCTAAGGCACACGCAGCTGTCATCAGATCTGTCTGAACCACTCATCCATCAGCCCTTCATTTATACAGCACACACTGGATAGCAGGGCTATAGGTGACTCAAATAATGTGTGTTCCCTTTTCTCTAAATATTTATTTGTTTATCTACTGACTTTTTTTTTTTCCCCCACCAGGGTTATAACTGGGACTTGGTGCCTGCATGACAACTTCACTGCTCCTGGTGGCCATTTTTCTTTTGCTTTTCCTTTAAAAAAAATGTTTTGTTTATCTTTATTTATTTATAAGTAAATAAGTATTTATGTTGGACATAGACAGAGAGGAACTGAGCAGGAAGAGGGAGATACAGAGTGAAAGAGACAGAGATATACCTGCAGACCTGCTTCACCACGACCACTCAGGAAGCTTCTCACCTGTAGGTAGGGATCAGGGGCTTGAACCCAGGTCCTTGTGTACTGTAACATGTGAATGCAACAAGGTCTGACCTGACCTGGCTTTCCTTTCTTTTCTTATAGAGAAAGAGGAGTATAGAAGGAGAAAGACAGCATAGCACCTCTAGCTCAGCCACCTGTGATGTCTCCCCTTTGCAGGTGGGGATGAGTTTGAAGCCAACTCTTCATGCACACAAGTGCGTGATCCCCCACAAATATTCTTACCAGCCACGGATTTGAGTAGCCACAGTCATCTGTTGGAAACGTCTGTTAAAACAAATATTCATTTAAAAAAAAAAAAGTGCGGGGCCAGGCGGTGGCGCACCTGGTTAAGCGCACACACTGCAGTGCGCAAGGACCCCGGTTCAAGCTCCTGGTCCTCACCTGCAGGGACAAAGCTTCACGAGTGGTGAAGCAGGGCTTCAGGTGTCTGTCTCTCTCCATCTCTATCACCCCTTCCCCTCAATTTCTCTCTGTCTCTATCTAATAAAAATAAATAAAGCTTAAAAAAAAAAGTGCTGGGCAGGAGGCCAGGCAGGAGGTGCGCCCAGTTAAGCACACACATCACCCAGCACAGGGATCTGAGTGGGATCCCCCGCCCCCCACCTGCAGGGAGGACACTTCATGAGCAGTGAAGTAGGTCTACAGGTGTCTGTCTTTCCCTCCCTCTTTCCATCTTCCTCCCCCCCCACAACTTCTCTCAATCCTATCAAGTAAAAATAAACCAGAAAGAAAAAAACATGGCCACCAGGAGCAGTGGATTTGTAGTGCTGGCACCAAGCCCCAGTGATAACCTTGGTGGCAATAAAAAATTTAAAAAAAAGTGATAGATAGAATATTCATCTTGTTGTAACAATGGAGGCTGTCAATTAGATATTTTTCAGATGTAGAGCCAGGGCCTTTTCTTTACAATGAATCTGAAGTGACTCTAAACTTCTACATTTTTAGAAATGTCTCCAGTTGTTTTAAAGGTTTCTCCCGTAAATCTAGTATGGCTACACTTCTTAGCATCTAATTTGCTGAGTTGTGTCCAAAGCAAGCAACCAAGTTTTTATAGAAACTGCCAATCTCTCTCATCATTACCTAACATGTAACCAAAATTATAACAAAAGTAACTAGTTTAAGTAGCTTTGAGTAAACACACAGTGAGACTTGGCGAGCAAAGAGACAGGGTTGAGTAGGCAGGTTGGGAGAGACAGGAATACTCAGATTCCCTAGCCCTTAGGATTCAGCTGTGGGCTTTTCCTTGGTGCATCTCCTAGGAATGGGAACATTTGCTAGTCATGAGCTGGACAAGTGGAAGTCAGCTAGTGTAGTTCAAAGTGGACAGAGACCAAGAATTCAACTTTCAGATAACTAGATTGGTATGGTAGAGTCTGAACAGGCAGAACACCCCCCACAATGTCCAAGGATGTCTCAACTTGATAATGAATAGCCAGCTCAGTTCTGTGCTGCCTAGCATGTTCTTGGAAAGGTCAGTCTTGGGAATCTTTGTTATTCAGACTAAGGCAAATGATAACTGCTGAATAAATGAGTGTTTAGTCCATGTCCTCTGGAACAAGCTAATCAGTATTGCCGGTAAGTTTATAGGACATCTAGTACTCCCTCAGGAGAAGGGCTCACTGAGAAGAGAATCAAAGCTTCCATGACTAAGCAGTATCACACAGTGACAGAAAAGAACAAGGAATCTCATGAATAAGATGGCTCAATGTCCATCCTGTATAAAGAGCTCCTACGGAAAGGGAGGAAGGAATCAAACCAGTCCCCGCATGTAAACGGAAGGTATCCAAAAGCTGACTTCCTCAAGATGTTTTTAGGGAATATAGAGCAAAGTGAGCTACTAGATCAACACACATCTAAAAGTCAGATGAGAGGGTCCCGCCGGTAGTGCGGCGGGTTAAGTGCACATGGCACGAAGCGCAAGGACTGGTGTAAGGATCCCGGTTCGAGCCCCTGGCTCCCCACCTGCATGGGGGTCGCTTCACAGGTGGTGAAGCAGATCTGCAGGTGTCTGTCTTTCTCTCCCCCTCTCTGTCCTCCCCTCCTCTCTCCATTTCTCTCTGGCCTATCCAATAACAATAACAATAACAACAGCAATAATAATAATAACAGCGATAAACAGCAAGGGCAACAAAAGGAGGAAAATAAAATAAAAAAAAAGCAACCTCAAAATAATTTTTAAAAAAGTTAGACGAGGGCCTAGAAATAGCTCAACTGGGCAGTGTGCTGCTTTGGCATGTCTGAGGCCCAGGTCCAAACCCAGCCCCCAAGGCACTGAAGAAAGCCCTGGAGCTGTGATCTCTCACTCTTGGCCTGTCTCAGTGCTCTGTCTCTATCTAAAAAAATCAAATTCAATTAAAAAATATTTTTATATGATAATGTTGACGAGGGTGTGGGTTAATGTGCACACAAAGGCTCATTGTGAATATGTAAATTAACCATGTCTTTTTGAAGGGTAATATCAACACTTTCATTTATTCAAAAGATAGTGCCTCACAGGTGCCAGGGCTGTTCCAAAGGCTAGGGATAGAGCCATAAAAACAAGTCAAAGTCCTACTCTCACTAGGCTTATCTTTTAGCGAAGGGAGAGAGACAATAAACAAATAAATATATGTCTGGGGTTGATAAAAGCTGAGAAAAAGATAAAACAAAGGAAGAAATGGGAATTGCAGAATTTGATATTTTTTAAAATTAAAAAACAATTTAATATATGACAATACAGATTGAAATTTATTTATTTTTTCTTTTCCTTATTGGGGATTTACAGACAGAAATTGAGAGTGAAAGTGGAGGTAGAGAGAGAAAAAAACTGTAGCGCTGCTTCACCACCTGCAGGGACCAGAAGTCTCAAACCCGGGTCCTTGAGCATCATGACCTGAGCACTCATAGCCAGGTGCCACCACCTGGCCCCTACTTAGCATCTCATGTTAATTTTGTAAATATTTTCGTATTAAGTAAGATAATATTTTCCATCAGGTAGTCAGAGAAAGCCTTGTTTAAGGTGGCATTTGACTATCTGCATCTGCTAGAAGAATGATTTCTAGTTCTATATAAAGACATTGAAAGAGTTTCAACTTTTTAGTGAGCATGGCTAGCTGCAGAAATATATACTATGCATATATAGAGGAGTACACACACACACACCACATACACACACCACACACACACCACACACACACACCACACACACACCACACACACACACACACACACACACCACACACACCACACACCACACACACCACACAAACACATACCACACACACACCACACAAACACACACCACACACACACCACACACACACACACCACACACACACCACACAAACACACACCACACACACCACACACACACATACACACACACACCACACACAAACACACACCACACACACACCACACACACACACCACACACACACCACACACACACACACACACACCACACACACACACCACACACACACACACCACACACACACCACACACACACATACACACACACCACACACACCATACACACACACACCACACACACACATACACATACACACACACCACACACACATCACACACACACACACACCACACAAACACACACCACACACACACACACCACACACACACACACCACACACCACACACCACACAAACACACACCACACACACACATACACACACACACCACACACACACACCACACATACCACACACACACACACACACACACACCACACACACACACACACACACACCACACACACACACCACACACACACATACACACACATACCACACACACACACACACACACACACACACACACCCTCTATCCTGCTCAACTCTGATGGGTGCAGGTAAAAAGTAGGCATGTGACATTCTACCTGGGCTGGGCTAGCTTTCTTTCTTTTCTTTTTTAAAGTAAAATGCAAAATAAACATTGGAAACACACAACATCTGGAAAAACTACGTTTCATAGAAAGTGACAATAATAAAATAGATTGAAACTTTTTTTTTTTAAGTAAACTTTGAGGCAATGACCGTAAGGGAAAAGACGAGTAGACTCATAAAGAGGAGACAGTGGTGGCTGGTGTCACAGAGGGAAGGGTACAGCTTGCAGCCACAGTTCACGCTCCTGAGTGACCAGGCCTACAGGCCACTGAGTCTTTAAAGCTTTCTCCTATGTGATATGGACTAACTTCTTCTCATCAGTAGTTGGGGAGGTGGGGGCGGGGATACATGAACTGATTCGCATGCAGTATTTACACTACCACTTGGAACATTTAGTAGTTGCTGGTAAATGTTAAGCATTGTATTAAATGGGTCCTCAGTGCCACTAAGATAGGGTTAGCTTTGCAAAAGGCAAGCAGCCCACCAGCAGAAGGTGGGTGGCTTGATTTGCTCTTTTGTGTCTGGTTACATCTCAAACTATCTGTGAAGTTTGGAATATAGGCCTTTCGGAATTAATCAGCTTACAATGGGCTGACAAGCTGTGTGGGTGAGAGGTCAGGGAACAAGCTTGGGACTCAGAGGAGCCTGACACAAAAGAGCTCACAGACTGGGCTCCACCGCTGACTTAATTTTCCTCTCCTGTGCCAGCTAGAAAACAAGCCGGTTGCTGGACTCCTGCGGGGTGCTATTTGCACTTTTAGGGAGAAGGGGGGAAAAAAACCCCAATACAATAGTAAGGCCCTCTTTGCTTGGCTGACATTTGCTTAAAAAAGCTGTTGTATTGGTCCTAGAAAGAAAAATCATGAGACTTTGTTGTTTGCCTAGATTTCTAGTAACACAATTTGTACATCTCAACACCAATAGACAGACAGCCACTTGGAAAATAAATTGCTCGACATTTTTAATTTCCCAGAAAACAACTTGCAAACTGCCCATTGCATTCGTTTCTTGGAAAATGGCAGTGGTGGGTGGGTGGCATTTAATTCTGCTGCAGGCAAATATTAAGGGGCTCTCTGCCTGAACTTCTCTGCCTGAGCTTCTTTTGAGGGAGGAGAAACCCATAATTTCTTATCTTTTTTTTTCTCATCATCCATGATTTTCCCACTTCATGGTCAACTGATATTTGTTCCTTGGTTTTAGCATTTACATACAGATGCAAACATATATGTTCATGTATACGCATACACACAGAGAGAAATAGACACATACATACACAGAGATCCCACAGCATTGGAGCGTCTCTTGGTGCCGGAGTTTAAATGTGGGCTGTGCACATGGTAAGATATGAACCCAAGCAGGTGAGGCATCTTCCAGGGCCCCCACTTCCCATCCCTTCCCCCCTTTTTGTTTTCTTTTCTCCTCCCCTCCCCCCATTCCTTTCCTCCTTCTACCCTCCACCTACTGCCTCTTTCTTCTCTCTCTTTCTCTCTCTCTTTATAGAGAACTTGCAAGGGAAAGGGGAAGGCAGAAAGGGAGGGAAAGAGACACCTGCAGCCTTGCTTTACTACCTGTGAAACTTCTTCCCCTGTAGGTGGAGGTTGGGGGTTGAACCCAGGTCTTTGTGTACTGTGACGTGTTCTCTCTACAAAGCAGGCCACCACCTCCAACCCCCCCCCCACCCACATACACACTTCTGTTCTTATTTCCTGTCCTCAGAACAGCCTTCTCCCTTTTTCTGTTAAAAAAAAAAATGTTGCCAAATCGGTCAAATTATAGAATGACCCTGCTGGGGACATTGTGGATTAAGAGCTCTTAAACAAAGTAGGCAGTCACAGGACACTTACTATCACATCCAGCCCTGACCTTATGAAGCCACTCCTGGAGTGCTAAGCGGCCACACACACAAGATTTCTGTAACTCGTTTCCGTTCCCTGGCCTGCTCTCTGCATTTCCTTCACTAGTTTTCCATCTTAGGTCTTATGAAGCACAGTCGCCAACACTGTGTGCACGTTTTTACTTCACTTTGCTCAAAGTAAGCATAGCTGCTGAAGCTGCCCCAGATGAAAACAGTTGTCCATTTCCCAAGTCAGAGCAGGCTGAGCTCAATTGTCATGTCCTCATGAAAACTTAGTTTCCTTTCTCTTTCTTTCTTCCTTTCTTTCTTTCTTTCTTTCTTTCTTTCTTTCTTTCTTTCTTTCTTTCTTTCTTTCTTTCTTTCTTTCTTTCTTTACTTTTTCCTTTCCTTAATCTCACTCTCTCATCTATCTATCTATCTATCTATCTATCTATCTATCTATCTATCTATCTATCTATCTATATTTCCAGGGTTATCACTGGGGCTCAGTGGTGCCAGCACTACAAATTCACTGCTCCTGGAGGCCATTTCATTCCATTTTATTGCATAGGACAGAGAGAAATTGAGAAGGGACAGGAGAGAGAGAGAGAGACCCGAGGACCTGCTTCACCACTGTGAAGCATCTCCCCTGCAGGTGGGAAGCCTGGGGCTCGAACCCGGATCCTTGTGCTTAGTACCACCTGTGCTTCACCGGGTGCACCTGGCTGTTCTTTTTAAATGGGGAATGAGCTGCAGTTATTGGGAGAAATCAGCTCTGGTTAACTGCTCTCATAATAAAGGACCAAACAAGATCTGTCTCTGCCCCTGACTGGTTTAAGAGTTTAAGTGTAGGTAGTTTAGGAGTCAGGCGGTAGCGCTGTGGGTTAAGCGCACTTGGCGCAAAGCGTAAGGACCGGCGTAAGGATCCCGGTTCAAGCCGGGGGCTCCTCACCTGCAGGGGAGTCGCTTCACAGGTGGTGAAGCAGGTCTGCAGATGTCTTTCTCTCCCCCTCTCTGTCTTCCCCTCCTCTCTCCATTTCTCTCTGTCCTACCCAACAACAACGACGTCATAAATAATAATAATGACTACAACAATAAAACAACAAGGGCAACAAAAGGGAATAAATAAATATTTAAAAAAGAAAAAAGAGTTTAAGTGTAAAGCATTAGTAATACTCCTGGTAGACAGAGACCCTAGAGTTGAAATACTTCTACTGATTCTGGGTGATTCTTTGGAGTTTTTCATATTTTTTCTTTTTGCCTCCAAGGCTATCGCAGGGGCTCGGTGCACCACGAATCCACAACTGGAGGCAGCCATTTTTTCCCTTTTGTTGGCCTTGTTGTTTATCGTTGTTGCTATTAGTATCGTTGTTGTTATTAGTATCGTTGTTGTTATTGCTGTCGTTGTTGTTGAATAGGACAGAGAGAAGTTGAGAGAAGGGGGGAGACTGAGAAGAGGAGAGAAAGACAGACTCCTGCAGACCTGCTTCACCGCCTGTGAAGCGACTCTCCTGCTGGGGGGCGCGGTCGAACCATGATTATTATACCAGCCCTGTGCTTCACTCCATGAGAAAGGGCCAGAGTAAGGATTTCGGTTTGAGGCCCTGGCTCTCCACCATTTTAAGGTTAATCTTTACATTTTTAGGACTCACTTTTCTGTGCTAGTAGCAAACTTGTTCTACCTATTTAAAATTTACTTTGTTCTGTAAAGACTTTATTTATTTATTTATTTATTCTAGAGCACTGCTTGATTCTGCTTTAAGGTGATGCTGGGGATTGAACCTGAAATCTCAGAACCTCAGGCATTAGAATATTTTGCATAACCAGCCCTCTGACAACTTCTTTGGAAAAATAAAAACTTTCTGAAGAGAGGCTATGTTGAAATTCACGCATCTGAGTGTGTACCAAGGTACAAATGTTCATATTACAGGCTGCATGATCAAAACAAAACAAAACAAAACAAAACAAAACAAAACAAAACAAAACAAAGCAGAACTTCGTTTTAGGTTCTGAAGAGAATCAAGAGCGATCTTTAGGCCCAAGGAAACAGCTGAGCCTTGGAGAGCAGTACATCATGCAGGAGGAGTCAAGGATCCCAGGCCCAACCCCTCTCCATCATGGACTGAAGGAGTACTATGGCCTCTCCCGGTCTGCTTCTCTCTATACCTCTCACTCTGATAAACAGAACTAAATAAATCTTTTAAATACTAGCTTTATTATTTTAAAGAAACATGGAGGGGGCTGGGCAGTAGCGGGTTAAGCGCACATGGCACAAAGTGCAAGAACTGGCATAAGGATCACAGTTCAAGCCCCTGGGCCCCCACTTGCAAGGGGGTCACTTCACAAGTGGTGAAGCCGCTCCCCACCTGCAGGGGAGTTGCCTTCACAGGTGGTGAAGCAGGTCTGCAGGTGTCTATCTTTCTCTCCCCCCTCTGTCTTCCCCTCCTCTCTCCATTTCCCTCTGTCGTATCCAATAACAATGACAGCAATAAGAACAATAATAACAACAACAACAACGATCAACAACAAGGGCAACAAAAGGGGGGAAAAAAGGTCAACTAGCTTTCTGTCTTCCAGCAGACATTCGTTCAGTCAGTGTTGTTAACAATGCTTTTACTACAAAAGAGAATTTCTACGGCCGTCTATTCCACATGTGTGTGAAGAATAAAATACATAACATTTTGCTTTGTAAATTTCCCCCGCTAAATCTTCAAAATAAATCACTAGCTCTGTCCAATAAATTAAGCAGCCTGGAATCGCTAAGCAAATATCAGTCAGATGACATCTGTTTTCTGAGAGAGTTGTCGGAGAAATACTTAATGGAGATGGTCAGGTTCTTACAGAAATAAACATGAATCTAAAGCTAGCACATTCCTCCTAATGGACAGGGCATAGAAATGGGAGCCTTCTAGTCTGACAGAAAAACCTGAGGTGAAAAACATGGCTTAAAAAGATGTCTTTCAGATTTGATCTTAGCTGGATGACCTAGGTATCACAGGTAACATAATTATGCACTGGCTAAAACAACAACAACAACAACAAAACAACGAGAAGTATCCCTTTTTAGAGTATATTGTTGAGTTAAAACAAACAGAGGTGCTAAAATTGTGAATAATATACTAACCTTTTGTATACAGCCAGGGCAAAAATAAATGAGAATATGTATTTGATTTGCTTGTATTTGTACAAGGAAACCCTGGAAGGAATCAATAACAAACTAATAAAAGTGTAGAGACTCTCAGTGGACAGGGACAGGGGTGGGAGCATGGATTTTTCAGGGTAAGATTTTATCTTGCTTTGATTTATAAACCCTGTAAATGCATTAGCTATTCAATACCAAAGTTAAAAGACAAAAAAAATGCATAATTCGGTGTCTTCTGGAAAACGGTACATCAAAATAGAATATTTGCTAGGGAAATGAAAAGCATGACATTTGGACATTCTGGTATGCATTGTGATGAAGTAGCCGTGTCAGGGCAGAGGGGGGGGAGGGGGAGGGGGAGGAGGGGAGGGGGCATGGGGGGGAGGAGGGAGTGGGAGAAGAGGAGGGGGAGGGGAGGGGGAGGGGGAGGGGGAGGGAGAGGGAGAGGGAGAGGGAGAGGGAGAGGGAGAGGGAGAGGGAGAGGGAGAGGGAGAGGGAGAGGGAGAGGGAGAGGGAGAGGGAGATAGATCGGTCATGGATTATTCTGACCTCACTGAACACGACATGGGCAGAAACATTCACTCTGGTACCAATCGCATCTGTGATTACACACAAGGAGGCTGCCTCTGGGGGCATTTGGCTGAGATTTTAAGACCTTGTCCAGGGTCAGGAAGTGCTTTTAATTGATTAGTGGTCTTTGCCATAGTCAAGGATGGACAAAGGACAACAGGTATGCTATCTGTCCTTTCTTGGGTCTTTCTGTTTTAATTAATTAATTGATTAATTTTGTCTTCAGGGTTATTGCTGGGGCTTGGTGCAGGCACTATGAATCCACTGGTCCTGGTGGCCACTTTTTTTTTCTTTCTTTTAAAAATGTTTTTTTTATTATCTTTATTGGATAGAGACTGAGACCGTCAGAAATTGAGAGGGGAGGGGGAGATAGAGAGGAAGAGAGACAGAGAGACACCTGTAGCCCTGCTTCACCACTGCAGGTGTACTCAACCAGGTGTGCCACCACCTGGCCCCCACTTTTTTCCCCAACTTTTTATTGGACAGGACAGAGAGAAATTGAGAGAGGACCAGGTAATAGGGAGAGAAAGACAGACACTTGCAGACCTGCTTTGACGTTCATGAAGCATCCTCCCCTGGGTCCTGGAAAGATCCTTGCACTTAGTACACATGCACTTAACCGGTGTACCACCACCTGGCCACCATATATATATATATATATATATATATTTTTTTTTTTTTTTTTTTATTATTGCCACCAGGGCTATTGCTGGCGCTGAGCGCCAGCACTAATGAATCCAACACTCCTGGAATAATTTTCCTTCCTTCCTATATGTTTTTAATTGAGTACATTTCATTCAACCTTTTAGCTCATTTCCTTTTAAAAAATTTTTTAAATATTTATTTATTTCCTTTTGTTGCCCTTGTTTTACTGTTGTAGTGATTGATGTCGTTGTTGGATAGGACAGAAAGAAATGGAGGGGGGGGGAAGACAGAGAGGGGGAGAAAGATAGACACCTGCAGACCTGCTTCACTGCTTGTGAAGCGACTTCCCTGCAGGTGGGGAGCATGTACAAACTATTGTATTTACTGTTGAATGTAAAACATTAATTCCCCAATAAAGAAATAAATTTAAAAAAAATGGAAACACTGACAAGACCATAGGATAATTTTTCCTTTTAATTGCCACCAGGGTTATTGCTGGGGTTTGGTGCATGCACAATGAATCTACAACTGCTGGTGGCCTTACTTTCCATCCATCCATCCATCCATCCATCCATCCATCCATCCATCCATCCATCCATCCTTTCTTCCTCCCTTCCTTCCTTCTTCCCTTCCTTCCTTCCTTCCTTTCTTCCCCTTTCTTTCTTTCTTTCTTTCTTTCTTTCTTTCTTTCTTTCTTTCTTTCCATTCTCTCTCTTTCTTTTTTCTTTCTCTCTCTTTCTTTTTTCTTCCCTTCTTTTCTTTTTTCTTTCTTTTATTTGATAGAACAGAGATAAATTGAAAGTCAGGGGGAGAGAGAAAGAGAAACACCTGCCACATTGCTTTACCAGTGGTGAAGCTTCTGCCTTCAGGGACTTGAACCTGGGTCTTTGTGTAAGATAATATGTGTGCTCAACGGGGCACACCACTGTCAGGCCCCAGAAAAAAGATGAATTTTATAGGAAGGCCCCTGAAGGGAAACTGGGAAATACCTTTGAGATAAGGGTATTTTTTTAATTATATTTTTATTTATTTAAGAGACAGACATTGAGAGTTGGGGGAGGGGAGAGACCTGCTGCCCTGCTTCACCACTTACGAAGTTTTCCCCCTGCAGGTGAGGGGACCAGGGGCTTGAACCTGGGTTCTTGTGCACTGTAATGTGTACACTTAACCAGGTGAGCCACCACCTGGTCCCAAGGGTATTTCCTATGGAAGTAAGAGATTATTGATGCAGGTGGTGGAAGCTAAGCCTTTGCTTTCTGGGCTCTCCTTTCATAACTTTCCTAGCTGACAGTCCCCTTCTTCCCAAAGTTCTCTGTTAGCCAAGTGATTAAGTCATTTCGAGAGTTACTCAGTGTTTCTAGGTCTTCCCTATGTGTACAGGAGGTATAGATGCTATGAAGAAATTTTACTTCACATGCACTCATTTCCTGCCGCTGGGGAGCTGGAAGAGACAGGTGGGGCTCTGGACCCTGATTATTCTCTCTGAGTCTCTCCAGAGGCTACACGAATATTTTCCATATGCAGTACCACTTAGCGCTCAGACCACACACCTTAGGATAGTTCCAGTGTAGTGGGCTGTGTTCCTCTTCTTCCCTCAGGTTTCACTTGTTCCCAGAAGATTACACAAGAGACAAGAATAGGCACTGAAACACTTGAAAGCATAGTTTAGTCATTACCAGATGTAAATCTAGTGTAAATCAAGCCAAGAAATTCCAGTGAAGCTGTTGTATATTAAAGTATTTTCTTAGGAGGCGAACGGTAGAGAGAATGCATGCTGTTGTGTGTGTGATCCTTTTTTTTAACAGTTAATTCTGTGATGATTCATAGGTAATCAATATAGGGCATTTGATTAATATCATCTAGGGAAATGGGAAATGAACTATATCCATGAACCTGTATCTTAATAGAAATATAATTCAAAGTGAGCTAATTTATAAATTAGGGGCCAGGGAGATAGCATAATGACTATGCAAACAGACTTCTGGGCCTGAGACTCAGAGGTCCCAGGTTCAATTCCCATAAACTAGAGCTGAGCAGTGCTCTGGTGAGACACAGACAAACTATGTAATAAAATAAAAGATTAATTTTATAGGATGGCCCCTGAAGGGAAATCGGGAAATACCTTTGAGATGAGGGTATTTTTTAAAAAATTATATTTTTATTTATTTAAGAGATAGACATTGAGAGTTAAAAGGTTGGATGAAATGTGCTCAATTAACAGCTAAAAGGTTGAATGAAATGTACTCACTTAAAAACATACAGGCAAACAGGATGACTGTGTCTTTTTCACTATTCCTCTTCTCCTTACCTTCTCCCCTTCTTCCTCTCCCTCCTCCTCATCCCTCCCCTCCCTGCCCTCACCCTTCTCTATTTCTTTCTTGGTGATATAAGCAGAAGGAAGGCAGTGCTACTGACACACTGAAAACCTGAAACACTCTGTCTGTTTTCACCCTAACTTTTTTCTTTTTCTCCTTCCATCCAGAAATTACTGGATTGTAGTCTGGGTTCCTAGTCCATCATAATGAGAACTGGTTCACACTGAACACAGGCAGAGAGTAAGTGAGAGCTGAGTTCTTGTTCCTTCACTCAACAGAACACTTTCTTAAAAATGTTGTTTTTTCCATGATTGTTCAACAATTTGTTTGGCTTTGTATGTTAACTCTCTTTTCAGCCACCAGGTTCCGGATGCCAGCAAGATGCTGACCAGACTTCCCTGGACAGATGACCCCATCAATGTGTCCTGGAGCTCTGCTTCCTCAGAGCACCACCCTACTAGGGAAAGAGAGAGGCAGACTGGGAGTATGGATCCACCAGTCAACGCCCATGTTCAGCGGGGAAGCAATTACAGAAGCCAGACCTTCCACCCTCTGCAACCCACAATGACCCTGGATCCATACTCCCAGAGAGGAAGAGAATGGGAAGGCTATCAGGGAGGGGATGGGATATGGAGATCGGGTTATGGGAATTGTGTGGAACTGTACCCCTCTTATTCTATGGTTTTGTTAATGTCTCCTTTCTTAAATAAAAAAAATAAAAAAGGAAAGGAAATATTAGAAAAGCAAAAAAAAAAAAACCTTTTTATTAGTTGTTTAATAATGGTTCAAAAGATCATAAGATAACAGAGGTATAGTGCCGCATGGCACCCACCACCACAGTTCAGTGGCCTCCTCCCATCTCTTCCCCAAAGATAACAAGCATAATTTTCACAAAGTCTTAGCTGACAACTGGACTTTTTTTTTTTTCAAGTTTATGTGTTTCAGTTGTTTACATTGCACACAAGAATGGAACTAATTGGTTATTGTTTTTCAGAGAAATGCAAGTAATTTGGTAAACAGATAAAAACTATAAGAAGAGTCCTTGAACACAAACACCAACTGAAAGAACCTCAAGGGGGAAGGGGAGTAGAGATAGCATAATGCAGAGAGACTCTCATGCCTGAGCCTCCGAAGTTCCAGGTTCAATCCCCCACACCACCACTGCCATATCGTAAGCCAGAGCAGATAAGTGTTTTGGTAAAACAAAGAATCTCAAAATATTATATATGTAATAAGAAGGATGAGAAAAACAAACAAGCAATGTAGGAAAAAAAAACACTAGAGAGACAATGGCATTATTTCAAAAAGACTTTTGTTCTGAGTCAGCCAGTATTGGAATGTGGGAAAGAGTGTTTTGAATGTCATTGTGGTTATTTATGAGTGAGACAGGAACTCTCTTCTTTTTTCTCTTTATTTTTTTGCCCTCTGAAGTCCTGTGCCTGTGTGACTTCACTGAGGTCATTACTACTACTTTTCTAAGGAGATGTTCTTGTCCACAGGACTAACATCACAGAGATGCAGTCCCACATCTCCCCAAATGGGTGTCCACAAACCTCACCCTCTACCAAACCACCATTCACTTCCACCAGGTTACTGACGGCCCAGTTACCACTTAGGGCTTCCCCACACCCTTGTGCTCCTCCACCATGGAGTCTATGGATCTGTTGTGAAAAGACCACTATGTCTTCATCCTCTATCATTTGCCGTGTCTCTTAGAGCTTGGCAGACTTTTTTCCTTCTTAATTTCCAGAGTTATTGCTAGGGCTTGGTGCCTGCACTACCATCTTTTTTTTTTTTTTTTTCCTTCTTTCCCATTGCTGTTGTTGTTGTTGGATAGGACAGAGAGAAATGGAGAGAGGAGGGGAAGACAGAGAGGGGGAGAGAAAGACAGACACCTGCTGACCGGCTTCATTGCTTGTGAAGTGACCCTCCTGCAGGTGGGGAGCCGGGGGCTTGAACTGGGATCCTTGCGCTTTGCATTAGGTGCGCTTAACCTGGTGTGCTACAGCCTGGCCCCTTCTTCTTAACTTCAGGTAGAGAGAGACACAGAGGTACCACAGCACTGTCCATACCACTGCTCACCATTCCCTGAGGCCTCGTGTAGCGGCAGGGGCTCACCCATGGTGAAGTGAGCACGTGAACGAACGCCTTGCTCAGCTTGGTGAGGTACCTTCTGTCTTCTCTTCATTTCTGTAGGTCGAGTTTGTCCCCTCTATGTACTTATGGAGTTTACCCTACTCTGGATCATTCTCTTCTCTATTTGTAGGATACAATCACCAGAGAAATTTCTGATCCTCTAGCGTAAAACCACGGCCTTTTATGGGGAGACGCTGCAGTGACCCCTGACCTAGACACGGCAGGACAGAACCTACCATCCAAGAGCTGAAAGCTTTCCATGACACTCTTTCCATTCAACCTCTTTTTCTAGGACAACAGTGACAGGCTATAAGAAAAGTTCTGGAAAGGTTTCATTGTTTATGTGTAGTGTTTTTGAATACTTGGGATTTATCTTGTTGGTAGGATACAGTAATATCTGGGAACTTGGAAGAACCAAGTATAGAGATACGTCCATTTGTGACAGTCATTCTGCCCTTAGTTAGACATATTTTAGGCTGCGTGATAGTGGGAATGGACCTAGGTTGGGGAAGAGAGTGTCTTGTAGACACTGATCATGGGGAGATGAGAGATTGTCCCTGGGGTGTGTCAACAACTATACTGTAAACTATTAACTACCCCCCCCCCCAATAAAGTGAAAACAAATATTTTAGGCTTGTCATCTGACACGGTCATGGAGAGTCCCTAATTCTGACTGATTCCAAAGCCTGGTGAAAATAATAATTCAAGAAATTCTGGATCCTTCCTAATCACTTTCCATGTGATTTTCTGTCTTTTAAATTTTTTATTTATGAAAAGGAAACATTGACAAGACCATAGGATAAGAGGGGTAGAACTCCACACAATTCCCACCACCAGAACTCCATATCCCATCCCGTCCCCTGATAGCTTTCCTATTTTTTATCCCTCTGGGAGTATGGACCCAAGGTCATTGTGGGATGCAGAAGGTGGAAGGTCTGGCTTCTGTAATTGCTTCCCTGTTGAACATGGGTGTTGACAAGTGGATCCATACTCCCAGCCTGTCTCTCTCTTTCCCTAGTGGGGAAGGGCTCTGGGGAATCGGAGCTCCAGGACACATTGGTGGGATTGTCTGTCCAGGGAAGTCTGGTTGGTATCATGCTTGCATCTGGAACCTGGTGGCTGAAATGAGAGTTAACATATAAAGCTAAACAAGTTGTTGAGTAATCATGAACCTAAAGGCTGGAATAGTGCAGGTGAAGAGTTGGGGGGGGGGTCTCAGTTTAGTAGATAGCTAGTAGGCATATTTTAGTTATATTCCAAAGGGTCTGTGACTATACTAATTTTTTTTCCCCTGAGCCTGAAATCTGATATGCAGGTGGATCCAAGTTATTGTCTGGGGAGATGATGTCATGGTTGGAAAAAGGACCAGAAAGTGGGATCAGGGAAGAGAGTAGCTCCCAAATATGGGAAAGGTGTATAAATATTGTTGATTGTAATTGCCATTTCTTTTCAAGGCCCTTATTTCATGGGTCACATCTTATTCTAGTCCTGGGAAGTCTTCCTGCTAGGAGTTAACTCCATCCCTCCATCCTCTCTGCCCTTTGTCCCTGTTCTTTACTAAATCGACTGTTAAATGATGGATTACCATTAGGTGTCGCTGTCTAACATAGAATGTATTCAGTGAACCTGAGCAGTTTCAAATTACTTTAAAAAAAAAACAAAAAACACCACCACAATATATATAGGGTAGAACATTAACTTGTAGATTCAGAAATATTTCTATCCTTGAGAATAAGAAATTCCTTCAGGTATAAGATTTGGAAAATCTTCAGGCTGAATTTTAAAAGCACATTAAAAAAATGGTAAGTCTTATTTGCTGGAGAGATTTCAAAAGCTAATTCAAACATTTTAGATGGGTACTCAAAAATGTCCCCTTCCTTTTTTTTTTCCTTTCGGCCGACGTTTGTGATTCTCTCTCCTCTCTGTTTGTAAGTACTGCAGTCCTCCAGTAAGATTGTACTACTTGCCATTCTTTGACAATTCATCTATTTCCCCCCAGACTCTTTTATTTACTTGGACTGTCCTTCATCTCCATGTCAGATCTGTTCAGAATCTAACTCTTAGAGATACTGTGTCCTTTATGAAACCTGCCTTAATATTTTTTAATAGAAATGCTTATTTCAACTTTTTCAACTCTATGCCCTTTTATCTTGCTTCCAGTGCAGCATTTGGTAAACACCAGCTCAAATGAAACTTATTCCTGTCTCATAATAAAAACAAGCACCGTGATACAACCACCTTACCAAAAAGCCTAGAACGGCGCTAATGGAGGCTAGTGAATGGTAGTGATGCTAGTTAAGCTAATCAATAAAGAAAACAGGTGTAGCAAAATCTGCTCCTAGCTGACTTTTGAAGCATTGCCAATTCACTGGAAAGTGGCCAAACACGGATAACTAAAGAGTAACGATAAGTAGCAGGATATCAGTATATGAGGAAATGTATCTTCTACGGTGCTGTAGGGGCCAGTCAGTACAAATGATTTATCGATCATGATAATTGATGGCATGGGAAAGTAAACAGCTTATCAGTGCTTTAGCATCTCTCCTTTGAACTTCCTGCTCTCAGCCATGCCCTTGTATATCCCAAGGCAGCTAAATAGAACACAGAAGTTCTGTCTGTATTTCACTTAGAAGATGTTGTTGGATGTGTGTTTGTGTTTTTTGGATGGAGATATAAGATAGGAACTGAGGGTTGTAGGGTAGGTCTATTTTAATAATTTGAAGAATTTCCAGATTGTTTTTCCATTTGGGAGGGGGCAATTCACATTCCTACCAACAGTGTAGGAACATTCCTTTCCCCACCTCATCACCAGCACTTCTTCTTCTAGCATTTGCCCTTCTTCCGTAGCCAGTCAACAGCGTCAGGTTGAGCCTGATGTCTGCTTGTTGCTGGCTTTGAAAGTGACTGGGATCCATGTGGATTCAGTCGGCTAGGAAGGATCGTCAGTTTCCCCAATAAATGGGTACTCACCACAAGAAGGTCGATCCAATGCATCCCTCACCAAATATATACATATATATATATATATATATATATATATATATATATATATATATATATATGTATATATTTGGTAGGGAAATTGAGAGGGGAGGGCTAGAGATTGATTGACAGATACATGCATAGATAGACAGATTTTCAGCCAGTGTTATTACATAGCTCATAAAGCTTCCTCCTCCAAGTAGGGATCAGGGCTTGAACTCTGGTCCCTGTACACCATAATGTGTGCACTCAACTAGATATGCCACCAACCAGGCCCTGTTTCTGTCTTTTGTTTTTTAATGTGTGATATTCTCACAGGTCTAAGGTGATATCTCTTGTTGTCTTGATTTGTACTTCTCTGATAAATTTCTTTCAGCATTTTTCATGTGTCTGTTGGTCATTTGAATCTGTGGCCAAGTGTCTACATCTAATCCCATTTCTTTTCTATTACATATATCTGTGATTATACACTTTGGTCTGTCTTCATTCCACCTAACCTGCAGTGAAGCAGTACTGTAGGTATCTTTCTTTCCCCCCTTCTATCTCCTCCCCCTTTCCATTTCTCTCTGTCCTGAAAAATAAATAAAATAATAGGGGGGTCGGGCTGTAGCAAAGCGGGTTAAGTGCACACGGCTTGAAGCACAAAGACTGGCGTAAGGATCCCAGATGGAGACCCTGACTCCCCACCTGCAGGGGAGTCGCTTCACAGGCAGTGAAGCAGGTCTGCAGGTATCTATCTGTCTCTCCTCTCGATCTTCCCCTCCTCTCTCCATTACTCTCTGTCCTATCCGGCAACAACGACATCAGTAACAACAACAATAATAACCACAAGAATGATAAAAACAAGGGCAACAAAAAGGAAAATAAATAAATAAAATATTAAAAAAATAAGAAGAACTGATTATACACACTCACTGGCACATACATACACATATTCACAGCAGCACTATCTGTAATAGCCAAAATTTGGAAACAGTCAAATGTCCCGAGAGAGAGACGAGTGGTTAAGGAAATTGTACATGCACATAGTAGAACACTACTCAAATGTAAGAAATTATCTCTTTTGCTCCAACTTGGACAGAACAAGAAGGAATCACGTTAAGTGAGATAAGCTGCCAGGAGAGGGGCAAATACAGGATGATCACAGTTATAGGCAGGTCTTAAGAGGCAAAGAAAGAAGGGCTGAGAAGACTGCACAATGGCTATGCAAAAGACTGTTAAGCCTGAGGCTCCCAGGCTCTAGATCTGCCCTCCAGCACCACGATAAAGCAGAATTGAACAGTATTCTGGGAGCAACAAATGAACAGCAAGGTGAAACTTTAATGATCATCTATTGCGGCAGATCCAAGGACTCTGTAAATGGGGGAAGAAGGAGAGCATTAAACAGGGAGGAGGGACCCAGTGTCCTTAGGAGGATGAGGGTTAGTTGGTGTAGGGTGTGGTGTGGTGACACGTAACACCAAGACCTAGGAAACTGTACATCCGTAACAATGACAGCCTTGTCATTCAATATTTCCCCAATAAAGTGACCTAAAAAAAGAAAGATTTTCTGAATCTAAAAAAACAAAAAGACCCTGAGATGATACAGAGGGTTCTAGACTAAGATTATATATTCTGAAATTGGGTTCCACAAAATATTATCGAGTCTGAGATTGTAAAAGATGTTCTAGAAAAAATTAGTAAAATGAAGAGTCTGATTTATATGCAGATGAAAATGTGTATTTCTAGGATAAAAAATGCAAGGTTTTCTAGCATGAAAACTAAATAGGTTATTGTAAAGGTAGAAAATAAGATTGGTCCCCAAAGACCATAAGGAGAGCATTGATGCAGACATATGTGCAGAGTGAAATCCATGTCATTGTTTTAAATTGGCATCCAAATGAAATACAGGGATAAAAAAATAAAAGGGAAGACAACAGTGAAAAACAATTTAATGATATTCTCAGGATGCACTAGTAAAGAATAAAAATGAAGTTATTAAATGAATACTTATTTATTTACTTTTACTTGTTACATCACTGATCACAAAAAGAATGTTTACACCACTCTTGGATTTTATAGAGAAAAAAATCCAAGTCCAAATAATGATTTTGAAAAAATAAACTTGGTCATATTCATAAAAAAAAAACTGTCAAGATGGTCCAAATCACCAAATAAGAATAATAAACACATCTGACTAAAATCATTACGTATATTTATACATATGACTGAAAACAGACTCACAAAGCTGTTCCCCCTAGTTACTGAGATCATGATTGATTTTAATATTCTGCCTGGTTTTGTATTTTAATAAACAGTTTAAGTACATTGAAACTATAAGTACATAAAGATAAAACCAAGCAATGTTTTCTAAAACAAAAAAAACCAGAGTCAAGCTACTATTCAAACAGTCATCCTGGGCTTTTTTTTTTTTTTTTTCTTATTACATCTGTGAATAATTATGATCATCAAATAGGAACAAGGCAGGAAATTTTCTGAACCTATTTCATGGTCTTAGTCACACTGATAATGCTTCAAGTTTGTCTCTCTTTTTATGAAGTCATAAAAACAATTTTTTAAAAGTCCATTAAAGCTGCCTTATGTAATCCTAAAGGCTGTGTCATTCTCCATCTTTGCAAAGCCAGGCACATTATCTTAAGTAGAGCGTCATTAGTGATCAGTCTCCCATCTCTGAACCAGATTGCTTAGGTGATAAATTCAGGCACAGCTAGACTAGAAATGTTTGGAGGTTTAATTCCAAATTTCACTTTAATGGGGGCAAAGCTGTCACAAGAATCTTTATGCCACAAAATTGTTTTTAAATTAGAGCTGTCAGACCTCAGTGATTGAGACAAACTTGAACTAACTCAATAAACCCCACAACAACCATTGCCCAAACAGACAAGCGTCTTCATTGGTGGCTGTCTCCTCCTCGGTACCGTACTTGTATCAGCTGTCTGGATTGCCTTACCTGGTGGTGAAGAAAGCAAAGCAAAGTCGACTCACCCCAGCCTGCCCAATTATGGAGAGTTCCAGGGGCAGGAGGCCAGGAACCCCCAAACAGCTGGGACATGGCCACTCTTTTTCATGTTATCACATGTTTCCCCATACGAGTGGGGAAGAAATTAAAAGTGGTTCCAAGAAGGAGTGGGACAATGTTTGGAGAACACAAAAGGACGCATCTTGACCACTGTAGGAGGAGCCTTAGTAAGGCAACCACGCCTGGGAAGCTGTAACCCAATAGGAGAGCCAGGCAATCGCAGTGGAGCAATAGAAATCTAGGCCCAGGTGTGACCCACATTGGGGATTTCAGAGAAGGAAAGAGGCAAGGGCAGACCTAGTTCTCTCTCCTCCTGGCCCTCATAGCTCTGTCTCCAGGAGCAGCTCTCCCCACCTTCTCCATCCTCATCCTTCCTCCTCCTCCCTCCACCTCCTCCATCCTCTTCCTCCCCCTCTTCTCTTCCCCCTCTTCTTTCTGCTCCCTTCTCCTCCCCCCTCCTTTTCTTCTTCATCTTCTCCTCCTTCTTTTCAGCCTAATATTGTTCTGTATGATTTTTTTTTTTTTGCTTCACATCTTCGTAACAAAAAGGTTTATATTTTACAGACCTGATCACAGAGTCTCTAGTAGTTCTTTTAGCAACAGTTATAACATTAAAAAAAAAAAGACAAAAACATTTCAAAAGAACACCAAGAGAACACAGTTCGGAACAAACTCTTCATTCTGTGGGCGCCTGAATTTTAACTTTTCTCTCATTTCATGAAAACTTTGCTCTGGCTTATGATGGTTTTACATGGGACCTATACTTTATGTAACTTACATTCTAAAGTGTAGACATTCAAGGAGAATAAGCAATTCCAGGGAGTCGGGCGGTAGTAGCGCAGCGGGTTAAGTACACATGGTGCAAAGCGCAAGGACCGGCATAGGGATCCTGGTTCGAGCCCCCGTTTCCCCACATGCAGGAGAGTCACTTCACAGGTGGTGAAGCAGGTCTGCAGGTGTCTGTCTTTCTCTCCCCCCTCTGTCTTCCCCACCTCTCTCCATTTCTCTCTGTCCTATCCAACAACGACGACATCATTGACAACAATAACTACTAGAACAAGGGCAACAAAAGGGAAAATAAATAATAAAAATAATAATAAATAAATTTTAAAAAGAGAATAAGCAATTCCAGATAATCATTGAATGATTAAAAGAAAAGCCTGGTAGCTAGGCTTACTCTTTAAAAATATTTTAATTAATTAATTTAATAGAGAAATCAAGAGGGAAGGGAGGATAGAGAAGGAGGAAGAGAGACACTTTGTAGCACTGCTTCTGGTGGGGAGCTAGGCTAATTCTATTCCTTTTTTTTTTAAGACAAATTTTAAAGTTTTATTATCTTTATTTACTTATTGGATAGAGACAGCCAGAAATTGAGAGCAATGGAGAGACTGAGAGGGAGAGAGACAGAAAGACACCCACAGCCCTGCTTCACCACTTGCGAAGCTTCTCCCCCTCCCCCTCGGGTGGGGAATAGGGGCTTGAACGTGGGACCTTGCACATTGTAACATGTGCACTCCACCAGGTGCGCCACCACCTGGTCCCGGTTAATTCAATTCATTGCTGGTTTGAGATTTGGAAATGTAGATTGTAGATATGAGCATTTCGTTTATTCCACACTGAAAGATGATAAAACCTGACCCTCCTAGTTAAACTGTTTAATTTTCATGTGATTTCCACTGATTTTAAGAACCTCCAATCTCACACCTTCCTCTCTTTGAAGCAGCAGGTTTACTGGACATGAGGCAATAAGAATGAAATAGAACAGGAAGTGGGGCCACCTGGTGGCACATCTGGTTGAATGCTCACACTGCTGTGTGCAAGGACCAGGGTTCAAGCATTCACTCCCCATCTTCGGGGGAAACCTTCATGAGCAGTGAAACAGCGTAGCAGGTATCTTTCTCTTTCCCACTCTATCTCCCCCTGCCCTCTCAATTTCTCTTTCTATCCAATTAATTGATTCATTAAAATAAAAAGGAAATAAATTAGTTTATTTTCGAGAGAGAGAGAAAGACCAAGGGCAAGGGAGACACTATAATGATTATGCAAAAGAATTCCAGGCCTTAGGCTGTGAGGTTCCAGGTTCAATCTCCTTCACCACCGTAAACCAGAAAGCTGAACAGTGTTCTGGTCTTTCATTAAAACAAATAAATGGGGTGGGGGACAAGCAGTTGAGTGGGCTCAGTCGAGTGTCATGAGCAAGGACCCGGGTTCAAGCCCTCCAACCCTACCTGCACAGAGGAAGCTTCCTGAGTGGTGTAGCAATGCTGCACGTCTCTCTCTTTCTCCCTCTCTTATCTCTCTCTCTCCCCTCTCCATTTCTCTCAACTGCATCAAAAAAATAAATAAATAAAATAAAAACAAAAGGAAAAAGTGGCTGCTAGGAGTGACGGAGGTATCAAGCCCCAGCATAACCCTGGATATATATATATATATTCTTTTACTTTTTTCAATATATATATATTTATTTTCCCTTTTTGTTGCCTTTGTTGTTTTTTATTGTTGTTGTTATTGATGTTGTCATTGTTAGATAGGACAGAGAGAAATGGAGAGAGGAGGGAAAGACAGATGGGGAGAGAAAGACGGACACCTGCAGACCTGCTTCACCGCCTGTGAAGCGACTCCCCTGCAGGTGGAGAACCGGGGGCTCGAACTGGGATCCTTGTGCTGGTCCTTGAGCTTTGTGCCATGTGCATTTAAGCTGCTGTGCTACCGCCCGACACCCTGATTTTTTTTTTTTTTTGTCTCCTCACACAACTCTATGATGTCCTGTATATGTTCTGTTTCTACCTAGTACTCCCTTCCTGTTGCTGAATCCTTTGGATTATTTGTTACTGTGCCATTGTTAACAATGAACACTGAGATCACAGAGAGACCCAGTCCTCTCACTCAACTGATTCTTGATTTGTTTGGGGATAGAAAATCTGAAATATTTATTCAAAACTGATTTTAATCCCCCAGCTTCTACTCTGGGATGTGTGTGTGGGGGTGGCGGGTGGGGTGTAAAGTTCTTCTCAAGAGCTTCTGTTCATCTCATAAGTTCCAGTACTGTGTCCTAAATTCTTACAAAGCTGAAGAAGAAAGACTCATAACTTGCCATGCCACGGTTTCCACAATCCAAGGCCTCCCTTGCATCTCATTACCCATCAGCTCCACCAATCGGGGCTGAGGATGGGGGAGGGGGTCTTAGCATAAGCGCACCAGTCTGAGGCTCAGTTCCCAGAGTCGCCATATTCCAGAGCTGACAAGTACTGTTTCTCCCCTTCTGGAAATAAATTAAAAATAAAAATAATAGATAAATAAATAAGTCTTGCCAGGAAGATAACTCATTCTTTGCTGCATCAGCTTGCATGAGGCCCTAGAATTCTTCACCAAGGAAAACGTCCTATTCTTTTAAAATTTTATTTGATTTTACTGCCACTAGGGCCACTGATGGGGTGCAAGGGCATCTCTACAGATCACCACTCCCCATGGCCATTGTTTTCCTTTTATTTATTAATTATCATTATTATTTTACTATTTTATTTGACAGGGCAGAGAGAACTTGAGGGAGGGAGAGACAGAGAAGAAGAGAGAGAAACACCTGCAGACCTGCTTCACTGCTTATGATGCCATCCACCCCTCAACATGGGGCTTGAACCCTGGGTCCTTCTGCAGGGTAATTCGTGCAATGAGTCAGGTGTACCACTGCCCTTAAATGAATTAATTTTCAAAAGAAAAGGAAATAATCAGAAGAGTTAAGTATAACACAGATGAAAACTTTCTGCAATTAAGAATTACACTTAAATATTTATTTATTAAGACATAAATAGAAGATAGAGAGAGAGAGAAGGGAGAGGCAGAGGGAGATGAAGAGGGAGATGGGGAGATGGGGAGATGGGGAGATGGGGAGGGAGAGGGAGGTGGGGAGGGAGAGGGAGGTGGGGGGGAGAAGCAGAGGAAGGTAGGGGAGGGGAGGGGGAGGGGAGGGGGAGGGGAGGGGGAGGGGAGGGGGAGGGGAAGGGGAGGAGGGAACCAGAACACTGCTCAACTATGGCATGAAGTTGTTTCAGAAATTGAATTTCAGCTTCTTGAGCCTCAGGCACAAAAGTTGGTGCTCTCATAGACTGATTTCCCTTCCTGGTCACTTTTGCGAAAAAAAAAAAAAAAATTGTAGAAGAATTAGCAAGAGATAGAAGTCAATACGGAGAGGCTTAGGTTGGTTCTGTAAGATCAAATATATTTATTGTAGAAGTTCTAGAAGAAAGAGGAACTGAAGAGGTACATTAATGAAGTGTTAGAAGGAAATTTTCCCAATTTGAAAATAATCTCTAAATTCACACATTATATGGTTCCACTGGTAGATCCCACTAATGTTCATAAATGAAGACATATTGAGGCATGGTAAAAATGCTTGAGCTTCATAAAAAAATTGTAAATGTATTTTTGAGTGCTTTCTTTTTTCTTCTTGTTTGTGCCACCAGGGTTGTTGCTGGGGCTTGGTGCCTGAACTACAAACCCACTGCTCCTGGAGGCCATTTTTCTTTCTTTCTTTTAAAAAAATTTTTATTTATAAAAAGGAAAAAACATTGACAAAACCATAGGATAAGAGGGGTACAACTGATACCTGAAACATGGATTACTTGATTCCTCAGCCAAGTTCTAAAGCCACGTATGTTTGCCTCTCATCATGATACACACACTAGAAAGCAGCTGTGTGGTTGGACTCTGTGCTGATAAATGCTTTGCTTTTGTCACAGTACAGGGCTTTATAAGGTTCTGCATAACTGATGAACATTTTGTTTATTTATTTTCTTGTAGGGAATTGTGAGGATATGGTAGAGCTTGGTAGAAACCCCCCGTTGAAAGATGAGTGCCTGAGGGGCAAGGTCATCCTATCAGTCTCTCTCTACTAAGAGGTTGAGCAAGGAAGGACAGGACCTCCCAGGCTCAGCCCCGCCTATCAGCCTCCCTGCCTCACAATGGCCCACTCCCTTATTATCTATATAATCATTGTTTTGCCTGAACATCCCCTCCCTACTTCCTCACCCATTCTGTTCCTTTGATCATATCTGATCTATCTTCTCTCTGCCCTCAAGACACCCCCCCCCCCCAGCTGCTGGTTACTGATAACCTTACTTCCTTGTTCTTTTAACCAATTAAACCTCTTGCTCAACAATTACTGGAAAAGTCCTGACCCTCCCCACACCCTTTGCCTCCCCACCATATATGGTATACACATGTCACTTCCTCCTGCGACCCCTTATAAACCCTTCTTTACTGTTCAATAAATGGATTTGTTCATCAAACATTCCCCGGGTCATCTCTTGTCGCAGCAGTAGCACCGGACACGCCAGGTGTCTGTGCCCAAGAAGAGGCCTCCCCACAAGAAGTACGGCATTTTCTCTTTTGTTATTAGTGATGTAATAATGATTAACAAGACAGTAGGATAAGAGGGATACAATTCCACACAATTCCCACCACCAGAGTTCTATATCCCATCGCTTCCCTTGAAAGCTTTCCTATTTGTGATCCCTCTGGGAGTATGGACCCAGGGTCATTATGGGGTGCAGAAGGTGGAAGGTCCAGTTTCTGTAATTGTTTCTATGCTGAACATGGGTGTTAGCAGATGGTTCCATACACCAGCCTATTTCTGTCTTTCCCTAGTAGAGTAGGGCTCTGGAGAGGTGGGGTTCCAGGACACATGGGTGAGGTTGTCTGCCCAGGGACGTCAGGTTGGCATCTTGGTAACATCTACAACTTGGTAGCTGAAAAGTGGTAAGATATAATTATAATCAGGAACCTAGAGGTAAGAATAGAGCAGATGGAACTAAGGGTCTTGCTCTGGGAAGATGCTAGGAAGTCTGTTTTAGGTATATTCCAAGAGGCCCATGACTAGTAATTTTTGCCTGTGCCTGATAGCTAACAGGCAGGTGGGCTCAAAGTATTGTCCGGGAAGATGGTGTTAGAGTTGAGAATAGGTCTAGAAAGCTGCATTAGGGCAGAAAGCAGCTCTCAAATAGGAGGAAAACATAGAAATACCATTAACTATAGATCCCATCATTCTGACCTAGGGCCCATATTTATAAATATGAACATTTTTATAATTTATTTTCTTTTTAAGCCTACATTTCAAAATAATAATAATTAACAAGATAGTAGACTAAGAGGGGTATAATCCCTACCACCAGAGTTCCGTATCCCATATCCTCCATTGGAGGCTTTCCTATTCTTTATCTCTCTAGGAGTACGTTCATACATTTTGTTAGACTGATCCATTCCTAAGTATGATACATTTAACAAACTTCTAGCTTTCAGTTTGCTTTGCAAAGCAGCTTAAAATTCTAGTTCAAAGCTATCATTATTGTAGATTTTGGATCCTAACATAATAGCCACAGTGAGGCGGGTGGGGAGATTATAACCTGACACATACATTTGCTTTTTACAGAGAAAGGAAAGTGATTTTATCCTAGGTGTCAGTTTGTACCACTATAAAAGAAAGCATAGTGAATGGCAAAGTTGGACTAGGCATTTAAGAAAAATGAATTTTATTTGCATGGAATTATAATAACCAAGTTTCAAAAGCAACTCTGAAATGTGTTAAATTTCTGGCAGAGTTTGTTCTATTTTGAAGAATGTATTCAGTAGATAATTTAAGTAACAAAAAGGAGCTTGTGAATATTTTTACTACCAAATATCAAATTAATGAAAAGCTGGAATTTAACGTTCTCTCTGTTAAAATAACAAGTTAGTCTGGGGCCACATGTAAAGCATCACAAAATATTGTTCTGCAAGTCTGTGAAATCTATAAAGATAGTAGAGACTATAGCTCATCAGAAAAAAAAAGTCTTTGTTCGGTAATGATATTTTTCACATCCTTAATTTTAACAAAGAAAAAAAGTAAAGATTTCTCATTTTAATAAAAATCCCTTACATTCATGTGACCTTACTTGATGTTATTTTAAAATACTCCATTCTCGCTTAGATCAAGGAGATAATCATGCAACAGCTGTCAGCATCCTTGATGCCAAGTAGTCAAGCACCTTGTAATAAGTTTTGATGTTGTCATCCTACCTTCAGACCCTAAAATTAAAAAAATTAAAAAACTGAAAAATTATTTATTAGGGATTGATGGTTTGTGGTATAGGCTTTAAACACATAGGATGAACCTCTTATCTGCCCTTGATATGTTTCTGGGAGACAGCTGCTCCCCTAAAATAGTGCCCCCTATCCCATGGTAGATAAGGGGCCCAATGTCCCTTCATCCTTTCTCTTCCCCTCCTTTCCCAGTGTCCTTTGTTTTGGCGCAATACACCACACCTCGTCCAAGTTTTGCCTTACATTTTTCCTTATGAGTGAGGCCATTTGGTACTGGTCTTTTTCTTCCTGGGTTGTCTTTCCTAACACAGTACTTTCAAGTTCTGATGAGAATATTGCAAAGTAGACAACTTACTCATTTTTAATAACTGCATACTATTCCACTGTGTATGTGTCCCATAACTTTCTTTTTATTTCTTTTAACTTGATAAGACAGAGACAAATTGAGTGAGGAGAAGAAAAATGAGAAGGAGAGATACCTGCAGCCCTGCCTCACTGCTCACGAAGTTCCCCTCTGTTTGACCAGGTGCTTAAACCTGGGTCCCTGTATACGGTTTTGTATGCTTTCAATCAGGTGTGTCACAGCCTGGCCCTTTTAACGCTACACTTTTTGTGGGTGGAAAGTAAAAGTTTTTTCTCTTTTCTTTAATAAGCTATCAGCATCTCTAGATTCATTGAACTATATTTTTTAAACTAAAATATGAAATATCTTAGTAGTATCTTGTTCTTACTAACCCTTCAGAATCTGGTGAGACCTTTCTTAGTTCATAGGACTCCTTAATTCCATTTTGGATGGTGCACTTCTTAATAAAATCTCAAAACCTAGTTATAGACCAGGGCCTATGAGATAGGGCTTATGTGCACATGTATCCACAAGTTGGGGAAAAATATATACCTTAAAGCAAAAGGGCACAATAGTTTTTAGAGAGTCAATAAATGAAACAAGCAAGTAGAAAGACCCAAAACGACACCATAAACTACCTAACGAAATAGTTTCTTCTTAGACCTAGATATGCCCCTCACCTACCTCCTATTACATGTCCCTCAGTCACTCCAAAACTAACCTTGTCAGACAAAGTAAGGACTACAAAAGCTGAATAAGGGCAAGAGACTAGCACACATTAATGATGACTCTTTAGTCACTACCAGGCCACCCCACCACCTGGGGCCCTAGTCAGGGAGTCCTGGGATTCCCACACAGACATGATGGGCCTAGACCTCTAACAGATCCATCTGGCCACTGTCACTGGTCTCCATCAGGAACAACATAATGAACCCCTTTGTGGGCCCCTATTGGACCCTGCCCTCAATGTAGATCAACAATAGTAGGGACTGTTCCATTTCCCGAAGGGAGGTTGGATAACATATTTTACCTACCGCCAGAGGATGATGGGTCCTGAAATTAGTGCAGCCTGGTATATTCCTAGCCGTGACCACAGAATGCAAGTTCAGACCTACAGGGATGCAGAGGTTACATAGTCTCTTGTGCTGAATATGGGCCCCAGATCAAATCATGGGGTACACAGTTATCATATTCGTATACTTTCCCCATATTTGGGAGCTACTCTCTGCCCTGGTCCATCTTTCTGGTCCTTTTTCCAATTATGACACCATCTCCCCAGATAATCACTTGGGTCCACCTGCATGCTAGATGTCAGGCTCAGGCAAAAACTAGTAAAGTCATGGGCCCCTTGGAATATACCTAAAATAGACCTACTAGCTTTTTCCAAAACAGAGACCCCAAATCTTCATCTGCAGTATTCTTGCCTTTAGGTTCATGATTAGTCAACAATTTCTTCTGCTTTATATCTTACCTCCTTTTCAGCCACCAGGTTCCAGATAATACCATGATGTCAACGTGACTTCCCTGGGTAGATGACCCCACCAATGTGTCCTGGAGCCTCACCTCCTCAGACTCCTGTTCCACTAGGGGAAGAGAGAGACAGGCTGGGGTATGAATCCACCTGCCAGTGCCTATATTCAGCAGAGAAGCAATTACAGAAGCCAGACCTTCCACCTTCTGCACCCCATACTCCCAGAGGGATAAAGAATGGGAAGCTATCAAGGAAGGGGATTGGATACAGAGTTCTGGTGATGGTAATTATATGGAATTGTACCCCTCTTATCCTATGGTCTTGTCAATATTTCCATTTTATAAATAAATAAATAATAATAAAAGATACATTTATTTGCTAACGAGAGAGAGAGAGAGAGAGTCAGAGAATCACAGTTATATGCAATGTCTGCAATCAAACCCAGTAAGTCATGCGTATAAATCCAAGTCTAGCCTCTGCATACCTCCCAGGTCACCAACGTAATCAATTTTCCCTACTGTATCCACCCCTCAAAATCTAACTCTCCACCCCTCCTGCCTTCACAGCCACCAAGAACGAGGAAGTATTTAGGGAAAAGTATCCTTTTCAGCTGCACTATTATTAGCACTTGGAACATGTATCATCTCCGTGATATCATTCAGCTTTAGAGGAGTCTTCAATCTCTGGAACCCCCTGAGGAACTTTTTTGCAAGATGTCACTGTGTTCACCTCAAAGTTTTCAAATGCACTCCTGCCTCCACCTAAATAAACATTCCCACACAGTCAGCATTGACTGTGATGCTTGAGGGAGCGAGCTGCACCTGGCCCCTCACCCTGCAACATTTTGTTGGTTGCTTCCTTTCTCTTCATGCTTACCGTTGATTCACAGGCTGTATTCACTCCTTTTCAACCAGAAACCTTACTTTTGTTGAATATGTCAGAAGGTAAAAACATGGTATTTTCCATTTTCTCATTACTTCCAACTAAAAAATTACCTCCTGATGCCTGTACACAGGGACCCCTCTATTCCACATTCTCATCTCTAGTGAAGCTTTGTGCCTCTTCTGACAAGATTTTAGAAATCACTTCCTCTATTAGCTTATAAAACACGATGGGGGAGGGGAGTCAGGCGGTAGCTCAGTGGGTTAAGCGCACGTGGCTCAAAGCGGAAGGTTCGAGCCCCCGGCTCCCCACCTGCAGGGGAGTCGCTTCACAGGCAATGAAGCAGGTCTGCAGGTGTCTTTCTCTTCCCCTTCTGTCTCCATTTCTCTCTGTCCTATCTAACAATGACGACATCAATAACAATAATAACTACAACAATAAAACAACAAGGGCAACAAAAGGGAATAAATAAATATAAAAAAAAACACGATGGGGGATAATAGTGCTTTTCAAGACTTCCGCATGGACAACATACCTAGATGAATCCAGCTGAGGATAATGAATATGCACTTCCTGATACTGAAATTAATTGCAGGATTGCTGTATAGGAGTTTGATTGCTAGATCATATGCTATTTCCATTTGCATTGGTTTCAGGATTCTCTGTTCTGTTCTCTACAGTGGTTGTAGCAGTTTGAAATCTTTTCCTTATAGAGTCCACCAGGCCTAAATTATTTTGTCAAAAATCTGACCCTCCCGAATGAAGCTTCGCACTCTGCTGCTTAGAAATATGCTCATTGCGACTCTCTACCATCTCAATGGTTTAGCTTTGCTCCACTGCTTCCGAAATACTCCCCAGAATCTCTCAACAAAGTGAGCTTTCTAACTGCGGTTATCCATAGATGTGTTGCTTTTCCAATAGCTATTTTGTTGGCATTTCCCCCCCCCCCCCTTGGGAGCTAGTATTGTGACAACCCAGAAGGAAGAAATTGTGTACTCTGATTTATTCACTTCAAGTTTAAATACCCAAGTTTACTTTCTGTAAAGAATTGTTTGACTCTTTAATTCTGTGATGTGGGTGTGCAGAAGTTGATCTTGTGTGTGCTCTCACTGGCTCACAGAGCTAATTTTCAAATAATCAAGTATTTTGCAAGCAGTGTTGTTAAAAGAATTGAGAACTTTAAATTGGCCATGGTAGAAGTAGTTACAACATGGAAACTGGCAAATAACACAAATCAGAGATTTTTTTTTTCCTTCTCATTTGTATGCTAGTAGGAAAACACACTGCTGCTTTGTTGCTGGGTTGATCTCATGTGGGATTCTCAAGGGAGCCTTTGCTCATATTAGGAGGAAGGGGTGGAAAACAGTCTATCTTTTGAAATACTGGAAATTTATGTTACATTATTATTAGGGACCCATTTAATTTTTTCCTTTACAAAAAGGAAATAGAGAATTGTACAAGGTGGGGGTTGGTGGTGGTGCACCTGGTTGGACACACAAGTTACAATGCACAAGGACCCAGGTTCAAGCCCCCAGTTCCCACCTGCAGGGGGAAAGCTTTGCAAGTAGTGAAGCAGGGCTGCAGGTCTCTCTCTCTCTCTCTCTCTCTCTCTCATTCTCCTCTATCCAATAAAGAAATAAAGATTAAAATAGTCAAATAACAGTGTAAGCAAAAAAAAAAATCTGTCAGTTGAAATAGGTTGAAATGTAACACAAATAATTTGTCTAAAAGAACATTTATTGCGGGGAAAAGCAAACACATTAAACTCCAAACTGTGGTTCACTGGATGTAATTCCTAAGCAGAAAAGTAAAATTGACTTTTGTTTTCTTTCTGTCAATGTCCTCTATAGTTTGTTCTTCTGGTTTGAGGAAAAGGTTGGGATTGATTAGATTCTTTGTCCTTGGGGAATGCTGGATGGTAAATAAATGGACAGGTGTGATTTACACATATTTTATTAGTTTTTATTACTGTGAGGACTGACTTCCTGGGTTATATTTATTCCTTCTGTGGGAACACTTTAATTAAAGGAACTGGTGACAGCAGATGGGAGAGCTATACAATTCACTCTCTTTTATTTTCTTTTTTGATATAAGATGTTGAATTATTGTAATGAAATCAACATGTAAATCCTTGGGGAATTTGATCGATAAAGAAATTAAAATTCAAGCATAGTTATTGTACCTATAACTCTCTTTTCAAGCCCAGTAGGAGCCTAAGCAACTTCTCTCCCTCTGTGTAAGTTAAAAAAAAAAAAAAATCTGAGCTCTCTGGGCAGGTCTCCTTTGCATCACATTTTTCCTTCCCACAGACCTGAAGTTTTCTAACTGAGAAAGAGGCAGAGTTGAGAAAACTTGACACTTGTTTATATACATTTATAAAATTATGTAATACTTAGGAAGCTTTGAGTTATTAGTGTCTCTGAATTTTCAAAATTACAAAAAAAAAAAAAAAGACTAGAAGGTTGAAATTACAGCCTGAATGCCACATTGTTAGTGGCAGAATTAGAACCAGATTAGACAAGTGTCTTTTTTTTTTTTAATTGCCACTAGTGTTATTGCTGGGGCTCAGTGCCTGCATAACATATCCAGAGCTCCTGGTGGTCAGCCCTTCTTTCCTTCTTTCCCTCCTTCCTCTTCCTCTTCCTCTTTCTATACAGGCAAAGAGGAATTGAGAAGGAAAAGGATGATAGAGAGGGAGAGATAAAGAGAGACACCTGTATCACTGCTTTTGATACTTCCTCTGCAGGTAGAGAACGAGGTCTTGAACTCAAGTCACTGTACACGGCATCATATGTGCTGTACCTACTGAGCCACCACTTGACCCCACAAGTAAGTTTTATGCTACTAGGAATTATAGACTTCAGATTATTTTGGGTTTTAAAAGTGGTTGGGTTTGTAAAGAAGTAACTAGTCTCACAAACTTTCCCATTTCCCTCTTACATTTTCTCTCTTTGTCTCTCTTCCCTGTTTTTTTTTAAATCTTTCCACTGTCTTTAAGACACAGTAAAAAAAAAGGAGCAACCCTTAGAGAGAATCAGCATGACTATATGTCCCCCTATTGTTGAAGGCTCACTGGGAATCATATGACAACCTGGAACTTCTTGTATAGAACTTCTTGTATAGAAGAATGAAGGAATGGAAATTTTCTTTACAATTAAAAAACTTAAATTATCTTTATTTATTGGATAGAGATAGTCATAAATCGAGAGGGAAGGGGTGATTGAAAGGGAGAGATACAGAGAGACATCTGCAACAAAGCTTCACCACTCACAAAGCTTTACCTCAGCAGGTGGGGACCAGGGGCTTGAACCTGGATCCTTGTGCATTATAACATGTGTACTCTAATATGTGCACCACCACCTGGCCCTGAGAAGCAGAATTGTTCTACAACTGGCTTTTTAGAAGTGACATCTACCATTTTCTCATTTCTCTAAAGAGTCTTAGGAAAACACAGCCTGCCAAATTAATTTACTGTTCCCCATCCTATAGTCTTAAGAGGTACTTAGCCATATTTTTCCTGTGGGCAAACTGTAGAAAATTACTTGTGGAATTAGCCACATTACCTCTTTATGGTCACTAGAGTGTCATTCAGTAAATTGCTTCTCTAGTGTTCCTTAGTGACTGGAAAGAATTAATGAAGTTACTGGATAATTCCTTCACTGTGATAATCTGGCTATAATTTGCTAAAATGAAGGCCCAATGTATTGCAAGACTTTTTGGACAACTATTACACTTTTACATTCGTTCAAACATTTACCAAATATTTAGTGAGCATACACCCTACCATAAGGCCCTCTCTCTTTTAGGTACTGTCAGGAGGAGATGAGAAAAATCAGTTCCTGACATCACAAAAATAAGAGTAGGTACAGAGGAGCAAGTAACACTTACATAGTATCTAAGATTACTCCCAAGAACCTGGCATTGTGATCTAGGGCTTACTGCAGTGGTGGTTGTGGTGGGGGTGGCACAGGCAACAGTGATGGTGGTGGGTGGTGGTGGGTGGTGGTGGGTGCATGTCGGAGCAGAGGTGGTAACAGCAGGAGTGAGTTGTGCCACTGATGGATGAAATGGAGATCACAGGAAAATAACTGCTGGTCCAGGGGCCGGGCAGTGGCGCACCCGATTAAGCACACATACTATGAAGCGTAAGGACCCATGCAAGGACCCAGGTTAGAGTCCCTGCTCCCCACCAGTGGTGTGTGTGTGGGCAGGGGGGAGTCACTTCACAAGCAGTAAGGCAGGTCTGCAGGTGTCTTTCTCTCTTCTTTTCTGTCTCCCCCTCCTCAATTTCTCTCTGTTATATCCAAAAAAAAAGTTAAAAAAATGGCTGCAGGGATAATGGATTCATAGCAGGCACTGAGCCCTAACAATAACTATGGAGGCAATAATACTACTAATAAATTAATAAATGAAATAAAAAATTGCTAGTTTGCTTTCTGAAGAACAAATAGGAATTAGTCTCTCCAAGAAGGACTGTGTAGAAACACTTCTGCCCCATGGTGCTCAAATGTATACAGATTTTAGTTCTAAATTCCAATGAAGTTACCACACTATCTTTCCTGAAAGGTTCCACAAGCCATCACCTGCAAATGTGGTCTGGCTCTGCTGAAGAGTGGTGTGAATCTCTGCACATGGCCTTACATCTCTCTGTGCATTTGGAATCGATTCCAGTGGAGAATGTAGTTCACGTCTTGGTTTTTGGCCCCAAGTCAGCGTTTGATTCAAAGCGATACCTTCTCTAGCCCCTTTGCTCTAGCAGGAAGTACGCTATGCATCACCAGACTGCCTGGTAACATTGACACTTTTATGTGTGCCTGAGAAATAATTCCGGTGGCTGAAAGGCCAAAAAGTTTGTAGAGCAGGGTTTTGGAGAAATAAGCAAAATGAAGACAACCTGTTAAATTCTTCCAGCAGTGATACACTTTACGAAAAATGATATTCTGGGGACGAAGGTCACTGAGGTGAGGACAATGATGCATGAGGTTGTCAAATAAATCTTATATGTGTCCTATAATTTTTTATCTGCTCCAGGTCAGAAGGAATTTAAAAGTGCCTTGCAAACAGGAATGGGGCAGCCAGAGTATCCTTCAAAGGGTACTCAGGAGAAATGCAGGATAAAAAAATATCTTTCTTGCTCTTGGTTTGTTGGGTCCGATTTCAGCGTGTGTGTGTGTGTGTGTGTGTGTGTGTGTGTGTGTGTAGGGTGGTCCCACTTCCCTTACCAAACAATTCTTGGACATCAGCAGTGCTGTTCAAGAACTCCAGTAAACTTAGCATAGGGGCCTGTGCAACCTCTGCATCCACAGGTCTGAACTCACATTCCATGGTCAGAGCTAAGAACATTCTAGGCTTCACTCATTCCTGTGTTAAGTATGAGTAGACATGGGCCCTAGGTCAGATTGATGGAGTTTACAGTTAATGGTATTTATATACTTTTCCCATATTTGGGAACTACTTTCTGCCCTGGTCCACCTTTCTAGTCCTATTTTCAACTCTGACACCATCTTCCCAGACAGTACTTCCAGCTCACCTGCATGTTACATGCTGGGCTGAGGCAAAAATGAGTAGTCATGGGCTTCTTAGGATAGACCTAAAATAGACTTCCTAGCTTCTTCCCTCATGAAGGCCTTAAATCTGCTACATTCTTACCTTTGGGTTCCTGCTTACTAAACAATTCATTCTACTTTATATCTTAATACTTTTCAGTCACCAAGTTGCAGATGCTATCATGACACCTACCTAACTTCCCTTGGCAGATGACCTCACCAATGTGTCCTGGAACCCCAACTTCCCTCCACTAGAGAAAGATAGAAAGAGTCTAGGAGTATGGATTGACCTGTCAATGCCCATGTCTAGTGGAGAAGCAACTACAGAAACCAAACCTTCTACCTTCTGCACCCCATAGAGATATTTGATCCATACTCCCAGTGGGATAAAAAAAAATAGGGAAGCTTCCAATGGAGGGGATGGGATATAGAACTCTGGTGGTTAGAGTTGTACCCATCTTATCCCATAATCTTGTCGATCATTATTAAGTCACTAATTAAAAAAAAAACAACAACACTCAACTAAATCCTGAAGCCAGTGCTCAGTCTTTTTCTCCCCCACCCCACCAAACACACACACTTCAGATATTAGAGTGTGTGTCTGAATGACTGACTGTAAATGAGAGGTTTCCCCAAACCCGTCTTTGGACTCACTTCATTTGTTAGAGTAGCTTACAGAACTCAGGAAGCCTGTTTGCTCACTAGATGAGACTGACTCATTCCAAAGGATGTTACAGGATCAGAACCAACACTCAGATGGAGAGATATATAGGGCAAACAGAGAAGTGTATTTCCCCATGAAGTCTGGGGCAACACCATGCCAGGAGACAGTAGCATTCTTACTCCTGAGTCTGGAAGCTCTCTAGATGTCTAGATGACCACCTTTTTGATCTCTCCTGCTTTCTAAATGTGAAGCAGACACCTTGAATACTTAAAAAAAGACACTGATGTATCTGTTTGAAAACAGTAATGTAGGAAACTTCATAGCAAGGAGGAGGGAAATTTCACAAAGACAGAGAAGACATACAGAAGAAGGGGGAGATTTATATTTATTTATTTATTTATTTATAAAATGGAAATAATGACAAGACTATAGGAAAGAGGGGTACATTTCCATACAATAGCCACCACCAGAACTCCATATCTCATCCCCTCCCCTGATAGCTTCCTTATTCTTTATCCCTCTGGGAGTATGGACCCCCCAAGGTCACTATGGGGTGCAGAAGGTGGAAGTCTGGCTTCTGTAATTGCTTCCCTGCTGAACATGGGCGTTGACTGGTCGATCCATACTCCCAGCCTGTCTGTCTTTCCCTAGTGGGGCAGAGCTCTGGGGAGGCGGGGCTCCAGGACACATGGTGGGGTCCTCTGCCCAAGGAAGTCAGGTTGGCATCATGGTATCACTTGCAACCTGGTGGCAGAGGAATGAAGATTCATTGCTTTGCCACTAGGGGAGGAGATTTTAGATCAAGGAATATTACTTTGAGGAAATACTGTTGGAGAGGATATGCATGGAATGATTATCTGCTTTTTTTTTTTATGTGATTGTAGTCTCAAACCTGGGCAGGAGCTGGATGGGAGTGAGGGCTGGGGTGTGAGAGTACTTACTGGCAATATATGAAGAGACTGCATAATGACTTCCCATGTTTTGCTTATATTTCAAATAGAACCACATCCATCTCCCTTCCTTCCTTCCTCCCTTCCTCTCACCCTTCCTTCCTTCCCCCATCTCTCCCTTCTTTCCTTCCTCTCTTCCTCCCTTCTTTCCTTCCACTACCAGTGTTATCACTGGGGCTTGGTGCCAGCACTGCGTATTTCCTGCCCCTGGTGGCCACTCCCCTTACCCCCCACCATTTTATTTGATAGGACAGAGAGATATTGAGAGAGGACTGGCTGATAGGGAGGGAGAGAGAAATATAGACACCTGCAGACCTGCGTTATTGCTTGTGAAGTGCCCAAGTTGTAGGTGGGGAGCAGGAGCTGAAACCCAGATCCTTGTGCTTTGTACCATGTGCACTTAACCGGGTGTGCCTCCACCAGGTTCCTCCCCCTTCTCATCCATCTATCTATCTATCTATCTATCTATCTATCTATCTATCTATCTATCTATCATCTGTCTCTGATCAAAACCTCAGCAGTAATCAGTATCGCTGAAAGGCAAATTTATGACCTTTCTCAGAGGACTGATGTGTAAATGGGTTTGTAATGATTTTTCGAATGGAATCCTTGTCTGTAGAACCTGGCGGCACCAAGGTTGTTTTGTCTGAAGTACATCAATGATGTGAAGATAAGGAATATAAATATACACTAAATCTGACATTGGTAGAGGAAATGGTAAATTTCCACACTTTTGCAATATTTTTATGGAATTTTAACTTTAAGATTTCTTGGGAAATGCTGGCTTTTTATTGTTTTCAAGCCCCCAAGGGAAAGAGCAATTATAGTTTGGTGCACTGATGTCAGTTTGGAGATGGGTGGGAAGGGGCAGGGGGCATGATGGCCCAGGCCTAAAGTAGTTCAGTGTATCTTTAAAAATTCTCACCTAGGTGGGGGTGAGAGCATTTTGCAGAAACTTGAAAAAAATTTCACATGTATCACAAACTGCACTTACTGTAAATTGCTGGGATAGCCTGAGGGTGCTTCTTCCCGAGCTAGTGCTCTCTGGGTTGGAGAGAACTCAACTGGGGCGATCTAGGCTGCTACGTGGGAGAGGGATCAGGAGATACACTCTGGAACTCTTGGAGCTGGAAAGCAATTTCCAAGTGTCTTTAATCAGAAGAGCAGCTGTATTTACACTCTCCAAGTAGGGTGGAAACAGGATGTGACATAGAGAGGGTGGAGCGAAAAGTGACTGGTGGAAGATCAGGGTGTGACAAGGAGAAGGGGCGGAGCAGGTGAGAATTCTACCACTGAACCACCAATGCCCTGGAGGGATGGTGGTGCTTTATGTAAATGTAAAAGTGATTTATGTAAATAGACCGCAGCTTTGAGTGGGATCAAACTAATCTCATACAGACATACTGGTGTTTAAGCTGGGGGAGCTGGCATACTATCCAACAGTAAATCATGAATCCACCCAATAAAAAATAAAGCAAGCAACCAAATAAAAAGCCCAGGGCTTTGTACATCTTAGATGACAGCTCAGAGGACTGGGCTGTCACACTGGAGAAGTGAGGCAAAGAATGCTTGGATAGCAACAGAGCACCTGTTATGGCCTCGCTTAGGATCCTCGCTTAGGAGAATCCAGGAGAATACATAGGCTGGAAATTAGTAACATGAGAAAAATTCTCAAGTGTCTACCAGTTGCAAATGTGTAAATTTATGTCAATCTATTGGCTTATTGGAAAAATCACATTTTTGCATAGAAAAACATGGACAAAATGTTATGACTTTTCTGCCAACACAATAGAAAGAAGTCTATGGGTTAAAGGGTAAACATTCAAGCTCTGTTCTCTTTTCTGCTTGATCAATAGTTGTACTTGATGATTTATGGGGCCATGTTGACCATGAAAGGTGATATAAGAAAGAGAGAATCTATTGGATCACAAGTTATTTGCAACTTCCCAAACTAAAAGGTGTAATGTAGTCTGGGGAAAAGTCATGCAAGCAAGGTAAAGGGATAGGATATGAAAATATGGATTCAGGGGCCAGGTGGTGGTGCATTTGGTTGAGCACACATGTTATAATGTGCAAGGACTTGGGTTCAAGCCCCAGTCCCCACTAGCTTCTCGAGTGGTGAAGCAGGGTTGAAGGTCTCTCTCTCTCTCTCTCTCTCTCTCCCTTTCTCCCTCTCTCTCCCTCTCTCCCTCTCTCTCTCTCTCCCTCTCCCCTCTCTCCCTCTCCCTCTCCCTCTCTCTTTCCCTCTCCCTCTCCCTCTCCCTCTCCCTCTTGCTCTCCCTCTCCCTCTCTCTCTCTCCCTCTCCCCTCTCTCCCTCTCCCTCTCCCTCTCCCTCTCCCTCTCCCTCTTGCTCTCCCTCTCCCTCTCTCCCTCTCTCTCTCCCTCTCTCCCTCTCTCTCTCTTTCCTCTCCCCCTCTCTCCCTCTCCCTCTCCCTCTCTCCCTCCCCCTCTCTCCCTCTCCCTCTCCCTCTCCCTCTCCCTCTCTCCATCTCTCTCTCTCCCTCTCCTTCTCTCTTTCCCTCTCCCTCTCCCTCTCCTTCTCTCTTTCCCTCTCGCTCTCCCTCTTGCTCTCCCTCTCGCTCTCCATTCCTCTCAATTTCTGGCCCTCTCTATCCAATAAATAAAGATAATAAACAATTAAAATGTGGATTCATAGTTTCAAATGTTAAAAAGTGTAAAAACAAACCTAGAGGCTTTATTATAATTGCAGCAAATATGATGTGAACCAGCAGCATGATGCAGCTGGACTGAAATAGCTAATTGCCATTGAGCACCATGAATAGAAACACAGCATCCAGGACAAGGACAGAAATAATGAAATTCAACTCTGTACTCTTCAGACCACACCTGTGTTATTGTTTTGGGGTCCATGCATCATATTTTAAAAAATGATCTAAACCAATGTGACTATAATTATTAGAACTGAGTAGGAAGTGGGTAAGGATTCAAAACAATGTAACCTAAAGGACCATGGACAAAATGTGGCTGTTTGGTTTTGTGAGCGTGAATACATGGATAGGGAGAAGAGTACAAATAATAGGTGTTCCTGGATATTTAAAGGGCTTTCATGCAGAAGGAGAATCAGACCAACTAATTGAACTTGAGGGTGAAGCCAGAGCCAAAATCAGTGCTAGAAAGTAGATTTCAACTCAGTGTTAGAAATAACATTGCGAGTTTTAAAAGCTTTTGAAAGAAAAACTAGTTGCTTTGGCAAGCAATGAATTTCCCATGGCTCAGGTTATAAAAAAGTGTTAAACTGTGAGGGCAAGGTGGTGGCACACTTGGCTAAGTGCATGTATTACCATGCACAAGGACCCAGGTTCAAGACCCCCTGGTCCCTGGCCTATCTCTGCTCCTCCTCTCTGTCTTCCCCTTCCTCTCAATATCTGGCTATCTCTATCAAATAAATAAAGATTAGAAAATTAAAAAAAAAAAACACTGAGGTTATACAAGCAGTAAAATATGTTGAGTATCTTTCACAGGTTAAGCATGCTGCCAGGTGTTGGAGTTTCTTTGTTGCAGTCTTAAGACTCATGCTGAAGAAGCGCAATTATCACTCACTGGTGAAACAGGGAGCACAGAGCACAGAGACCTCTCTGTGAAGATGGAGATTCATAGGAAAGGTTTGGGGTAAGTAGCATAGTGGTTATGCAAAGAGTCTCTCATGTTGAGGCTCCAAAGTCCCAAGTTCAAAGTTCCCAGCACCACAATAAATCAGAACTGAGCAGTGCTCTGGAGTGAGTGAGTGTGTGTGTGTGTGTGTGTGAGAGAGAGAGAGGGGGGGGGGGGGAGAGATTCACATGAAATATTTAATATTTGTTGAATTAATGGACAGCTGAAAGAACCAATGAAAACATAAAACCTGAGGAATAAAACAAGCAAACTGGGGTCCTAAAAGTTTGAGTCACTGAGCCCTGAGCTGACTCTCTTCTAAAAGGCTTGCATCATCTCCCTGTGATGAGTAGTGATTTCCAAGTACTGTGCCAGGCATGGGAGTGATAATGTGCAATTTCAGGCTGAAAGGTCATTGACTATCTGGCAACTAACATGAGCTAAACGTAAGATAAATTATTTTATTTTTTTTTAGGTGGAGACAGAAGCAACAGAGAGTCAGCGATAGAGTGAAGGAGACAGCAGCCCCAAGCTTCCTTCAGTGCTGTTGAGGGTCGGGTCGGGCTTGAACCCGAGCCACATATGTGACAAAGCAGTGCACTATCTCAGGGAGCTATTCCATCATCCCTGATAAATTATTTTATAAATAGTTATGATTTCTAGGTAAATTATTTTTATTTGCATTTTAGAAAGTTTGATTCCTGCAAATGATCACACTACTCTTACTATCTCAGGTACTAGTTTGTTTATTTTTTGCTTCCAGGGCTATCACTGGGGCTTGGCTGCTCGCACTGTGAATCCACTGCTCCCATTTTTTTTCTTTTTTATAGGACAGAGGGAAGAGGGGGAGGTAGAGTGGGAGACAGAAAGATAGACACCTGAAGACTTGTTTCACCGCTTGTGAAGATTCCCCCCTGCAGGTGGGGAGCAGGGACTCGAACCCAGATCCTTTCACTGGTCCTTTAACCGGCTGTGCCACCACCTAGGCCCCAATCTCAGATACTGTTAAAAGCAAGACAACAGACTCCAAAGGGAGCCACTTATACTTTCACTCATGAATTATTGGCCAAAGATATAAGATAGCTTAACATTTATTCAGTTTGTTTTTTAATAGACACTATTTTTTTTAGAATATACCTTTTTCTCTGGTTATGAAAACAACACAAACAGAATGAAGTCATAGAGATCTGAGTTTGAATCCTGACTCTGCCACGTATTAGCTAAGTGATCTTTGACAGGTTACCTAATAGAGGTAGTCCTTCCCACACTGGCCTTCCCACCCCCCTTTCTGGTCAAAGATAAATGATATGTGTGCAATTTCTTGCCATAGTGTCACGTGCATTATAAGTAATTTACATTATTTACATTATTAATTGTAAATTAGTACTGGTAAATACTGACAACATGTGCTTATTGAAGACAACGTGCGTTAAACAGAGAAAATACAAAAGCAAATAATGAAACACTCATAATTGCATCCTGCGAGACTGCAGCACAATAATAATTTGTGTTCTTCTAAATCATTGCATCACTCTTTAAATAGCCCGGATACTACTATATATATATGTATATATGTATCATCTTGTGCACTGCTCTTTTATTTTTAACCTCAGCAGGAGCTTAATTTGATTAAGAGACAAAAGCTGAAAAAGTCAGGAGTGCCTTCCCTATTACAACTTTTTGGTGCTATGTTCATAGACCCTAAATGGGCGCTTTTTTTTTGTCTTTTAAATTACTTTTCTGCTCAAGCAGTGATGAAGCGTTGCTCCCTAGGATATCTGGAAGGCAGTAATTATTCTGTTCTCTAATTGAAAAATAAATGTCCAGTTTTACTCAATGCTTTTTCCAGGTCTGTGCTAATCAGGATGCTGGATCTTTGGTCTTTCAGATAATTAGGGATAGACATTTTGCTCTGGTTGTTAAGTAGTCCTCCCTTTCATTTTCATTGTCTTCTCATTACAACTTAAAAAGAGAAACGGCTTCAGAGATAATGCATGCATTCAGATGGCTTCCATGCCATAAGGACTTAGGGAATTACTCAAGAACCTAGAAATCTTTATCTTGAAAACCAGGTGTACTTGGAAAAAATAAGAGAGAGAAATAGAGAGAGAGAGAGAGAGAGAGAGAGAGAGAGGGGGAGAGAGAGAGAGAGAGAGCAGGATTATCTTTTTCTATACTGATTTGCAAGGAGATGATGGTAAGATGTCATATGACTACTTTCTTCCTGTCTGTCTGTGTCTCTCAGAATAACCAACACAAGATTCAACTAAACTCAGAATCAGTGAGAAGTTGATGGACAATTCTGTTTGGCTCTTGGCTTGGACAAGAACACAGTATCTTGTCAAAATTACTCTAAACTATTCTCTAGAGGCTGGAATAGGGAGTCTTGGCAGCTACTAAATTCTTAAGAGCAAAATTACTATGAACTAGCTTAGAAGGAAAAGTAATAAGCAAACATAAATAGGAAACTTTGGTTACAGATTTTCGGTGTATCTTTCCTGTGCCAAGAACTATACTTCTGGCTAGAGCAGATTTTAAAAAATTGTCATGATCAAAAACAAGATTAGCATTATAACTATCAGCATAGCCCTGTTTAGTATGTAAGAATTTTTATCAAGCTGGTGGGTGGAAGCAACATATTGTGGGTGTGAATTATGCACCCCCCCCCCAAAGACATATTACATTCATGGCCCTGGTATCTTAGGTCAGTCATCTTATTTGGAAATGGGGACAGTGCAGATGTGCCAAGTTAAGATAAGCCTATCTTGGATAGAGGTGGGCTAAATCCATTGACTGGTCTTGTAAGAAATAATGTGCAATATAAGCGAAGCAAGGCTGAACACCGTGTGAATGAAGACTGAGGAGGATGCTAGAGAGATGAAGCTGCAAGCCCCAAATGGCCAACGATTGTCAGGAGACACCAGAAAGAAGGAATAAGGCAAAACAGGCATCTTCCTAGAGCCTTCCCAGGGAGCACAGTTTGGATATTGTCATTGGCTTGGGATTATTCATTGCAGTAGTGCTAGAAAACTAACAGACAGCATGGGCGTGTATGTATAGGACTGCCCCCTCAACCCTACTGAGTCCCTTTTCAGGAGGATTTTTCTATTCTCTAGAGAGTCCTTTTTTCTATTTTCAGGCTGGGCCTTATGCTTATTCTTATTTTTTTCATACATCCCTAATAATTAATAATAATTTTAATTATTATTAAAAATAATAATAATAATAATAAAGGTGTTCTTATAGCTTGGAGGAACTCCTGTGTACACAGATTATCTTAGGTTGGATTTCCTTAAAAGAAGAGACTGAGATAAAGAACTTTGGGCAGGTTGTTTCTTTGAAAATGATTCAAGGAAGCACTGATGAGGGAGTGGGGATTTGACATAGGGAAGCAAGGAAATATAGAGCAAATTGTTGATCAGTTTAGCAGCAACTAGAGCACAATCTCATTGGAAGACTCTGAAGGAGTGTGTTGAACATACCTCAGAATTTTTTCCTATGGACAAGGGGAGTTGAAGACAAATGCTTGTCCTTTCACAGATACTCTTTTACTCCTCTAACAATTCTGTCCTTAAATATGTCCCTAGTGTGCACAGATTGCCTTTTGAATTGCTTTGAACTTCTGTAAGCTCTAGCTCTAATCTTCATATTTTAATTCCAAAATTATGTTGGGGAGAGTGTTTTACAGACAAAAGCAAATGAAATAATATGTGTTTTCTTCTTTTGTGAAAATACTGTACCCCTATAGTTTTTCACTTCTGTTTTTTTTTTTTTTTTTTGGTCATCACTGGAGTTTTCCAGTTCTTATCAGTAAAACAGATGCATATAGAGAGAGACAGAGACAGAAAGACTGGAGAAGACAAGGAGAGACCCCACAGCACTGAGATTTCCCTGAGTGAGGTGACGGTTGGGCTAGAACTTGGGTCTCATGCAGGCACACTCCAGCTGAGCTATTTCGCTAACACTACTCTTGTCCCAGCTTAAGAGGTATTCTGGAGAAAGCCTCCCTGGATTGCTTCTTCACATACATCTCTGTATGAGAACCTTAGTCTGACCCTGTTATGGAGAGACCTGTACAGCACTTGAGAAGGCTGAGGAGAAGTCTTCAAAAGGCCACTCTAAGGCTAAATTTCCACACACCCTGAGTCAGCTTAAAGTTCCAAGTATAAGTCCTTTGAGGACTTGAATCTGGAAACAACTTTCTGGTGTGGATGTCTATTTAGCTGATCTCTTAAGAATAACAATTTCAGTCATATTCTTAGTTGCTGAGTCAGAAAAGCTGCTTTAGAAATGTAGTTTTAAGATTTGACTTGGGAAAGAGAATTTATACAACGTTAACAGAAGTTATGAAATTATCTCTATCCAGAGAAATGATAATTTTTAATTATTATCCTTACTTATTTATTGGCTAGAGATAGCCAGAAATGAAGAGGGGAGGGGGTGATAGAGAGGAAGAGAGACAGAGAGAGACACCTGCAACACTGCTTCACTGCTTGTGAAGCTTTCCCCCTGCAGCTGGGGACTGGGAGCTTGAACCCAGGTCCTTGCACATTATAATAGGCATGTTCAACCCATTCTTGAAAAGTGATGAATTTGTAAAGGGGACTGCATCTTTCATTTTTCTTTTTATATACACAGAAAGACCTGGCCAACAAGAGCATGCTATCACCCACTTGAAGAATCTTTTTGAGTAACACAGTTTCTGAAAAAAACACTTTCTTGACGGCATACAGGAGATAAAAAATTTGATGTCATCTTGACAGTGACATATTGTCCTTCACCTCCTTACTTGCTTCCTAAGAATAATCTTCTCCAATTCCATCCATTTTATTGCAAAGGACACAATATCATCTTTTGTTATTGCTGAATAATACTTCATTGAGTATATGTCCGATAACATTTTTATCACAAGTCATCTGGTGGAGCATTTTTTTCCCCCCAGTTTTTGCTATTGTGAATATAGCTGCTATGAACAATATGAACAACTATACCAAATGACGGTGAGACACACGTGTCAAATGCACCTGGCTTTCACTCCGGTAGTAGCGGCACCTTTGAAACTTCCAAGTTGTGATGAGTTATTATTCACCGTCTCCTTTATAAAATGCTCATTCTTCTTGTACCGAAATGTACAGTCCAGCAAAGGAGCTCTTAGCAAAGCAACAAGTCATCATTCATATGAGGCTGGAGAGAAAACTTGAGCCGGAAGTTATTAGCACACATGATTTGCCAGAAACACAGTGGAATCATATTAAGGACCAGAGAAAATGGTCAATTAGATAATGATATGCAAAATAAGCAGTCAGTGATGGGAAGAGGAGAAAATTGGCCTCTCTAGAGGCTAGCCTAGAGGATGCTTCTCATTCTGTCCTGTCCGTTAGGAAACAATTACTGACCATCTCTGTAAAATCTTCCTGTGGCATCTGTCCAGGATTGCTGCATGAGTGGAACTCTAGAGCTCTAGAGTTCGGAAACATACTTTTCTGGGTTTTTCTTGTAATTGTAATTGGATCACTGTGGAGAAAAGGCTTGCATATAAAATCTGTGTATATTCAAGGAATGTGCAATTGAACTTGGGATTAGTTATATACTTTGAGATATTTTATTTAATTTAAATAAATATTTATGTATAATACAATTCATAGATATTTACTATCTTTTAAAAATCATACAAATGTTGATTACTGTTTTTGTGAAGTCATGACTGCTCCTGAATTTTTTCTTATATATATAGTGAGAGAGAGAGAGAAGCAGAGAGACAAGGACAAACACCACAGCACCAGAGAAAGCATTCTCCAATGCCAGGTGGTGCTAAGATTTGAAAAAGAGTTATTGTAATCAAAACTGCCTGGTACTGGAACCAAACTAGACATACATACAGTAGAATAGAATTGAAAGCCCAGAAATCAGCCCGCTACACCTACAGACAACTGAAAAATCAAAAATGACAAGAGCATGCAAAACATTAACTGGAGAAAAGAGACTTTCTTCATTTCAATAAATGGTGTTGGGAAAATTGGGTTGAAATATGCAACTGAGTGAAACTGAACCACTAGACGCAAAGTCAGTTCTAAATGGATCAAAGACATGGACGTCAGGACAGAAACCATCTAACACATAGAAGAGAATATTGACAGAATACATCATGATCTATGTTCTGGAAATATCTTTGTTTTTTTGCCTCCAGGGTTATAGCTGGGGCTTGGTAGCTGCATTACAAATCCACTGCTCCTGGAGGCCGTTTTCGCCATTTTGTTACTGTTGTTGTTATTGCTGTCATTGTTGTTGGACAGGACAGAAGAAATCAAGAGAAGAGGGGAAGACAGAGAGGGGGAGAGAAAGATAGACACCTACAGACCTGCTTTACTGCTTGTGAAGCGACCCCCCTGTAAATGGGGGGCTGGGGGCTTAAACCAGGATCCTTACTCTGCTCCCTGTGTGCTTAACCCGGAGTGCTACTGCCTAGACCCCAAATATCTTTTTTTTTTTTTTTACTTTTAAAGTTTATATATAGTCCTTTTTTTTTTTTTTTTTTTTACCACTCCCATCAACAAAGATCTGTGTCCCACGCCCACCTTTATAATAACCACTATCGTTCTCCCATAGTTTTAGATACAGGTTGATATATATTTTTTCCCATTCATATGTTCAATTCTCTATATTCCATATGTGAATGAAACCACTTTTAGTTGTCCTTCACCTCCTTACTTGCATAAGAATAATCTCCAATTCCATCCACTTTATCGCAAAGGACACAATATCATCTTTTGTTATTGCTGAGCAATACTTCATTGAGTATACGTCCCATAACATTTTTATCAAGTTATCTGGTGAAGGCCATTTTGGTTTTTTCCAAGTTTTTGCTATTGTGAATAAAGCTGCTATGAACATGGGGGTGGATATATCCCTTCCAATCAGTGTTCTTATATCTTTTGGTAAAAGCTTAGCAGTGGAATTGCTGGATCATAAAGTGTCTCCATTTGTATTTGTTTAAGGACTCTCCACACTGTTCTCCATAATGGCTGAACCAATTTGCACACCCACCAGCAGTGTAGTAGAGTTCCTCTCTCTCCACCTCCTCTCCAACACTTGTCTTCTCTTGTTTTATTGATGGAGCCCATTCTCACGGGTGTGAGGTAGAATCTCAGTGTGTGGTTTTAATGTGCATTTCTCTAATGATGAGTGAATTGGAGCATTTCAGCGTATGTCTGTGGGCCATGTGTATCTCTTCTTCAGAGAACCGTCGATTCCTGTCTTCTGCCCACTTTTATTTTTATTGGGCTGTTCTTTTTATTTTTTTTATCTGTATGAGTTTTTTTAATAGATATTTGATATGAACCGCTTGACTGAAGTGTAGTGTGCAAATATCTTTTCCTATTTGCTGGGTTTCTTGTTTATCTTCATGGAATTTTCTTTTTATTTGATACAATCTCATTTGTTCATTTTTGTTTTTGTTTCCCTTACCCATGGACTGGTGTTTCCAAATACATCTTTAATGTTAAGGTCTTGAAATGTTTCACTGATAAATTTTTCTATGTGTTTTATAATTTCAGGTCTTTGATCTATTTTGAGTTAATTTTGGTGTATGGTATTAGGTAGTGGTCTAGTTTAATTTTCGTGCATGTGGCTGTCCAATTTACCCAACATCATTTGTTAAAGAATTCTTTTGTGAGCCTCTCCAGGATCTTGCCCTCGCTGTAGAGCAGCAATGGTAGGGACTGCCCCACTCTCTAAGGGGAGGCTGGATCAGCCTCCTCTGCCACATGAAGAAGATTGGTCCTGAAATGAGTGCAGCCTGCAATGTTTTTAGCTGTGCCCATGGACTGTGAGCTCATTCAAAGGTGAGCTTGAGAGCAGGGGTTCTGTCTTAAGAATCCTTTGTCTCCCAGGCTGGATGTATGGATCAACTTGTCAGCACCCATGTTCAACAGGGAAGCAATTACAGAAGCCAGACCTTCCACCTTCTGCATCCCACAATGGCCTTGGGTCCATACTCCCAGAGGGTTAAAGAATAAGAAAGCTACCAAGGGAGGGGATGGGATACAGAGTTCTGGTGGTGGGAATTGTGTGGAATTGTACCCCTCTTATCCTATGGTTTTGTCAGTGTTCCCTTTTTATAAATAAAATAAAAAAATTTAAAAATTCCCACTGTAAATCAGAAATCTAGTTATATATATCAAATAGACTTGGGTTTAATCTTAACCACACTGCTTTCTTTTTCTTTTCTTTTTTTTCTTTTTCTTTTCTTTTTTCTTTTTTTGCTGTTAAAGTGTTTTATTTACAGTTGGAGCCCTTTGAGGACGGCCCCCATGGGGCTGAGTGATGTTTTAGTACAAGATGACATCTTCAAACCCTACACTGCCCTCGTCCTTATCCTCAGAGAGACCGAGTCCCGGGGCAAGGAGAGTGTTAGGAAGGATTGAGTTCGCTCCTCCTCATCAGGAGTCCATCATCAGACAGAGGGCGGTGTGGGGGCAGGTAAGCCAACTCTACTTCTCAGAGAATTGCTACAAATGCAACTCATATACACAGTAAAGTCAGCACCATCAGGAGCACTTATTGAGGTCATTCAGTACATCAAAGTCTTCAGAAGGGACTTCATCCCTGTCATCCTAGTCTTGTTTGGGGTCTGCCTCCACTCTGCCTTGGGGGTGTTCATTCCAGTCCACAAAGGAGCTATCAGTCAGGGTCCAATCGCAATTGCTTTGAGAGGGTACATCCTCTCTGCTTTCAAAGTCCCCACTCTGGCCATCAGCGGGACACTACCCTGGTTTCCATCGAAATTACCTTGAGAACCTTGGGGTTCTCTACTTCCACAATCAAATGGGATGCTATTTGCAGATCCATTCCTGTTGCCTTGGGCTTCACTATTATAGTCACCAAATGGGAAACCAAAGGAGATACCTTTTTTGTTGACATGGGAGTCTCCACTCTGCCACTTCAAAAGGATATTATCCCAGATTCTAGTCCATCTGTCTTGGCACTCTCCACACAGGCAACCAAATGGGGTACAACTGCAGGTTCCATTCCACCTGCCTTGGGATTCTCCTTTATAACCCCCAAAGGAAATACCAGTCCAGGTTCCATTACAGGTGACTTGAGTGTCTTCACTCCAGCTGTCCAACAAAACCCTATCCCAGATTCTATAACTGTTGCCTTGAGAACCGGCATTCACATGTCTGGGGACTCCACTCCTGACCCCACACAGGGTTTCCATGGAAGCTCCATTCCAGAGGCTTTGTACCCAAGGCCCTATATTGCAATTCCAATGCAGGGGGACATACCAGTCACTGTGGACCTCACAAACCACACTGCTTTCTAACCATGCAATTTAAGCAAATTCCTTCCCTTCTCTAAATAAATGTGAGTTTATCTGCAAAAAAAAAAAAATTTTGTCTCCAGTGTCTAATCTCATCATAATCAAATGGCCACCTTTGACCTGGATCTGTGGTAAGGATCTGATTCACCTGATCTCACTGAATCCCCATCACAGTGGTGTCTGTCTGGACAGATATGCAGAGTCAGTGTGTGTGTGTGTGTGTGTGTGTGTGTGTGTGCGTGTGTGTTGGAAATGGCTGTGAGATCTGTAGGAGCTGGACTGCCTGAGCTCAAATCCTGGCTTTGTAACCCACTAACTCCTTGACTTTGACCTTGAATTTAATCTCCCTGCTCTTCCACTCAAAGTTTCAAGTGGACACAATAGCAGCGCAGGCATACCTTGACACTATTTGCCTTCCACATGCACAGAATGATTCGATGAGGGAAAATTCTTCTGCATTGGAGGCGTGCTCAGCACTCATATGGGGCATCCTGACCCCTTCTTGATCCTGTAGCTCTGATGCTATTGGAGGGGGGTGTCTAGGACCAAGGGTCTTGTCTACAGGGTACTATAACTCTGATGGGCTCAGGACCTGGAGAGCTAGGTGGAGTCGCATGAGATGCTGAAATACTGTGAGCTGACACAGGACCACTTTTCCTTGATCCTCATCCACAGCTCCCCAGGGCAGGCCCACTTGCTGTTTCCTGTGGGCTGTGATAACTCACTGAGGAGACAGGAAATGGGCTCTGAGGACCAGCTGTCTGCAGACCCACAACTTCTTCAAGGCCTTTCACTTAACAATAGTTGCTTTTCTTCCTTGAACTCAACACCAATCCCACTAGGTCCTTCGGTCCTCTCAGTACAGATAAAGTGAAGTCAAATATTTTTATTGCCATCAGGGTGATCACCGGGGCTCCGTGTCTTCACTCTGAACCCCACTTCTCCTGGTGGCCTTTTTTTTCTCTTCTTTTTACATTATAGGACAGAGAGAAACTGAGAAAGGAGGGGAAGAAGAGAGGGAGCAAGACATCTACAATCTTGCTTCATTACTAGTGAAGCTTCTTCCCTGCAGGTGGGGACTGGGGGCTTGAACTTAGGTCCTTGTGCATGGTTATGTTTGTGTTCAACTGAGTGTGCCACTGCCTGACCTGTGAAGTCATGTTTTATCTAATTGTTGTATTATTTATATCTGTCTATTTTAAAGTTGTTTCTTTAAAAAATATTTTATTTATTTATTAATGAGAGGGATAGGAAAGAGAGAACCAGACTTCACTCTGGCACATGTACTGCCAGGGATTGAACTCAGGACCTCGTGCCTGAGAGACCAATGTTTTGTCCACTGCACCACCTCCTGGAACACTATTTTAAAGTTTTATATAAGAAAACAACCTGATCAATTTATAAACTGCTAAGTAATATAGAAAATTTTGGGGTTCAGAAACAGATGATTTCTATTTTCATTACTCCTTATGGGGGAAAAATTGCTACTTGTCACTTTGGCCACTCATTATGAGTTCTCAATGCACTGACTTCATATGGCTGTTATTTATTTATTGTCTGTCATATACTGTGTTCACATTGCTAGCCAAAACAACCATCAAGATAGTTATCATTACCACTCTGCCTTCTCTAAGAGAGTTTTGTAGTTTAATGTCAGGGCAGACTAAATGGAGGTAGGCTCAGTCTCTGAAAACAGTATGGGGGAGGAGTGAGACAAGGTAACATTAATGCCTAACCTCATTGTTTATCTCTTAGTATCTTCACTGCCATCGTGTTTGGAGCTGTCTCTGGCTCAGTTTGAGTTGTTCCCTAGAAAGATACAGCATGTACTAAAAATCTTCCTGGTCAACAATCTCGACATTAAACAGGGTTCCAGTCCACAGAAAGTGACAAAAATTCATAGCAAATCTCATCTTGGGAATAGAACTTATTCAACATTGAAAAAGTCTGGCTATGATACGTTTCTTTCTTTCTTTCTTTCTTTCTTTCTTTCTTTCTTTCTTTCTTTCTTTCTTTCTTTTTAATTTCTTGTTCTCAGAGAATAAATCACTGCAATAAATATCTTAGTCTATTAATATTTTCATTTTCATAAGTAAAGAAATAGAAGACAGCTACCGGAGAGTCTCATTCATATGTGGAATCTGGAGAACTGATACACAAGAACTTGAAAACAAATGAACAGAAGCAAGCAAACTGTTTCTAAGACTTGTGAGAACTCTGATGATTATGTTTGGGGGTGAGTGTGGTGTAGAACTATACAATGTAATCTTAGAATCATCTTGTAACCTATTAAACACAAATAAAAATGAAAGATAAATTAAATAATCTTTTTTTTTCATTTTGGATGGGGGAGATAGCATCATGGTTACGCAAAAAGACTTTCATGATGAGGCTCTGAGGTCAATCCCACCATAAGCCAGAGTTGAGAACTGCTCTTTTTTTAAAAAAAAAACAAAAACAAAACTCTTTTTTGGCCACCTCCGTATCCCAGCCCCTCCCCTGATAATTTTCCTATTCTTTGTCCTTCTGTGAGGGACCCAGGATCATTATGGGGTTCAGAAGGTGGGAGGTCTGGCTTCTGTAATTGCTTCCCTGCTGGATATAGGTGTTGACAGGTTGATCCATACTCCCAGCCTGTCTCTTTCCCTAGTGGGACAGAGATCTTGGGAGATGGGGCTCCAAGGACACCTTGGTGGGACTGTCTGCTCAGGGAAGTTCTGTTGGCATCATGATAGTGTCTAGAACCTAAATAAATAAATAAATACATCAGCCAATCAATACAAATAGCTTAATAAAATACATATTTTTCTCTATGGAGGAGCTCATGGAATCTAATTTAATATTTTGCTTAGGCAATGACTGCATAAATATTAAAAACGAAAATGCTTTCTTTGAAAAAAAAAAAGAAGGAATTTGTAGTTACTGCACTGCTTGCTTGATTGAATTCATTTTGTCATTCTCATTCCTTCCTCAGTGGTAAACCTAGAGACAGTGATGTTGATGGGTTCCTTTAGGGCTTGCAAATGTTCTGTAGGTGTGGGTGGGTACTCAGAGAATGTGGGGGCGGCCAGAGAGGTTGCTGGGCTGTGCATATTTGTCTCTTTCATCAGGAAAGCAGTTTCAAATGTGCACACATATTTTGTATTTTTCAAAGACATTTTGTAAAGTCAATGTCTATAGCTAGCAAGTGCATATTGGGTAAAAAAAAAAATTGAAATTTTGCTTTCTAAATGAGTTTTAGAGATTTCCTTTTGGATACTGAAAAATATTATATTGTGGATAAGCTTTATCTTTTTTGCACCCGGCACACTTGAATCTCTTTTAATCTTTCTGTGTATTGAACTTTCAAGTTCAATGTGAAAGAAATTGCTCACATGTATTTGCTATCAGTGGCACATATTTACAGTGAGGAATTCGATAAGTGGGCATGCCTGTGAAATCACCACCACATCAAGATTGTTTGCACAAAGATGTTCCTTCGGTTCTCTCCTGAACCTTTGCTTTCCTGTGATATCAGCTGTAATGTCTCCACTTTGATTTCTGGGTATTTTTTTTTTCTTACCATGGTTTTCTCTCCTTTTTCAATTTAATGAGCCATCCAGGCCTGATTTTACCCATTTTATCTATCTTTTGAAAGAAATAGCTCCTGGTTTCATTATCCTTTTGTATCATGATTTAGAATTTCTTAGATTTACTTCTGCTCTGATTTTTATTATTTCACCCCTTCTGCTGACTTTGGGCAATTGCGTTGTTGTTACTCCTTTTTTAGTTCCTTCGGATATAATGCTAGAGACGGTCTATTTGAGATCTCTTCTCTGTTAATGTGAATCTGTATTGTTATCAGCTTCTTTCTTTCATATTGCTTTTGCTGCCTTTTATAAGCTCTAAAAGTTTATTTTTCCATTATTTTTGCTCCAGAGAATTTTTTATTTCTCTGTTAATTCTTCATTGGCCCATGCGTGAGTCAGAAGCGTGCTGTTTAGTCTCCATGTTTGAGATTGTCTTCATTTTCTCTTTGCTGTTGATTTCTAGCATTATGCCGTTATGATTAGAAGAGATACAAGTGGCTTCAGTCTTCACGTATTTATGAAGACTCATTTTTTGTGTCCCAATTTATAGTGAGTACTTGATAATGCGCTATGTGTATTTAAGAAGAATGTACATTCTTTTGGAATGAAAGCTTTCATAGGCACACATTTATGTATATTATATATAGGAAGGGAGAGGGTAAGTTGAGGTGACTTCTAGTATTTCCTAAGGAGGACTGAGAAGAGCACAGCCCAGTAAGAGGACTCCATGATGGTTTTCCCAGACGTCCAGAATAGTTTTTGAGTCACAGTTCTCTTAGTGAATCAGTGGTACAATTTCTCAGTTGCCCTTGTGTGCAAAGGCAGCCATTACTTCTAACTATGGTTGCCATCATACCCAAATATTTGATGTGGGTGCCGGAGGACTTTCCCCTCAAAATATGTATAATTTTCCCTGGGAAACTCCGAAATATGTATATACTATTACGTCAAGCCAATTCTACATTCTTGTAGCTCTGTTTAGAGTTTTCTTTTGTACGTTTTGTAACTCTTTAGTGAAATCATCTCTGAGTTCTTGAATTTATGTCTGTATGTTAAGTTTAGATACTTGAATAGCCTTCATAATTAGTTTTATAAAAATTCTATTTCTTCCAGGTCTTTGAATTTGATTGTATTTTTTTTCTATAGTTTGGTTGTTTCTAAGAGTGTTCATTTAAAAAAAAAAGATTTTCTATATAAATGCCAAGTTTTCTCTTCCTCTTTACAAGTTGGCTTCTTTTTGTCATATGTTCACTGTACCTCTCTGGTCTATGTATTTCCAATAAACTCCCCTTTGCCTTTAAAAAAATGATTTTATCTCCTTTGCAACACTGCGATCAACTCTCAAATGTATCATATTAAGTGAAGCAAGCAGAAAAAAAAAGAAGAGTCCTCATTAAGCATGGTTTCTGTTGTTCAGCCAGAAGGTGCGGCACTGTGGCCATGTTTTTTTATATGTTACGGTGAAGGGAAGAGGGGAGATTCTATTGTATGTGCATAGGGATATTTAGTGCCTGTGGTGAAAAATTAGGGTCTTGCTGCCTTGTTTCAGCCTGTACTCTGGCCTCCGAAGCCTGCTGCTGCAGCCTGGACAGACCACATGGCATTGCTGCTTACCCAGGTTTCCCCCTGACAAATTCTCTGCTGTCTAGTTGTAGATACTGTGCTCCACTGTGTAGCTACAAGATGGCAATTCGTTGCCAGCCCAAGCTGTTTCTCTTGTCTCGGAGGGTATCTCCCTCACCCCTCTCCACATGTTTCTTCACCCATCTGTGGCTCAGTGAGTGTCTTCAGAAGTCCCAGTTGTAATCTGATGCAGTTTCAGGTGATTTCTTTTTCCTCCTTTCTTTCTTTCTTTCTTTCTTTCTTTCTTTCTTTCTTTCTTTCTTTCTTTCCTTCTCTCTTTCTGCCTCCAAGGTTATTGCTGGGGCTCAGTGCCTGCACTATGAATCCACTGCTCCTGGAGGTTACTTTTTCCCTTTTGTTGCCATGGTGTTTATCATAGTTGTTGTATTATTATTGCTGTCGTTCTTGGATAAGACAGAGAGAAATGGAGAGATGAAGGGAAGACAGAGAGGGGGAGAGAAAGATAGACACCTGCAAGACTTGCCTCATCACTTGTGAAGTGACTCCCCTGCAGGTGGGGAGCCTGAGGTTGGAACCGGGATCCTTCCGCTGGTCCTTGCGCTTTGCGCCATGTGTGCTTAATCCGCTGTGCCACTGCCTGCCCCGATTTATTTTTCTTTGCTTTATCTATTACAGTTTGTCTCTAGGGTGATACTGTATGGGCTGCTACTCTATGGCGATATTCTGATTATATTTCTATGCATCTAGTCTGGGCTTCCTTTTATTTATTTATTTATTTATTTATTTATTCAGGGTTATTGCTGGGGCTTGGTAACTGCACAATGAACCCTAGGCTCCTGGTGGCCATTATTGGTTTTTATTTATTTTTTAATTGAGATAGAGATAAATTGAGAGGGAAGGGGTAGATAGTGGAGAGGAAGAGAGACAACTGAAACATTGCTTCAATGCCTGTGAAGCTTCTTCATGCGGGGGGTGGGGGGGCTTGGAGGTTTGAGCCTATGTCCTTGCCAGTGGTAATGTGTGTGCTCTACTGGGTGCATCACTGCAGGGCTCCTGGGCTCCCTTTCTGACTATTTTCCTCAAGTACTCCTTTGAGATAATCTGCATCTTGCATTTCTTTCATCTATAATCGACTGCGGTCACAATGAAGTCTTGGGGTCTTGTCGGTGTGATAGTATATAATGGCCTATGAGTTTCATGAGCAGGGTATTTTTTAAAAAATTTATTATTTGTAAAATGGAAACATTGACAAGACCAAGGATAAAAGGGGTTCATTTCCACATATTGCCCACCCCCAGAGCTCCATATCCAATCCCCTCTGTTGCTAGTTTCCCTGTTCTTTATCCCTCTGGGAGCATGGACCCAGGATCATTGTGGGATGCAGAAGGTGGAAGGTCTGGCTTCTGTAATTGCTTCCCCACTGAACATGGGCGTTGACAGGTCGATCCCTTTTCCAGGTCTGCCTCTTTCTTTCCCTAGTGGGGCCGGGCTCTGGGGAGGCGGGGAGCAGGGAATCTTTATCCAGGCTTTTCTGGTTTCTTTCATTCCCTTTTCTATTCTTTCCTTTTTCTTCTCCTTCTCCTCTGCCTTCTTCTTCTTCCTCTCCCCTTCCTACTCTTCCTTCTTTTTCTTCTCCTCCTCCTTCTTTACTTCTCCCTTTTTCTCTTCCTACTTAAGTGAAATAGGAAGACATGTGGGGACTGCAGTTCCAGTATTCTGAAAGAAACTGGTATTTTCTTCAGAGAGTTGGCCTCTTTGACATACAGGAAGCTCTGTGCATAGTTGATAATAGTCATTCTTCTCCCTTTGCCAGAGACACCAAGGAAATCTCCTTAGTGCTTCACAATTATCATGTAAATGTCCCTGCAAGTTTGTGACTTTAGGGGGCTTCTGCTATAGATAGATTATGGATGTGACTTTGGATTTACCTGCTTTTTCAGATTTAGGAGAGATGGTTTGTCCTGAAAACTCAGCTTTTTAATGAATTCAATAAGTCATTGGTTTTTGGGTTGTTCTCCTTATTGTAAATATGGGATAAAGAATTTCATAGTTTTTTTTTTCTTTTTAAAACTCACAGCTGAAATTTCCAAGTTCATTAAAAAAGAACAGGAATACCCCTAGAACCTCTAAAGTGGGGCTCACTTTCCTCCATTCATACCAAATGATATTGCATCTGCTGATCCCAGTCTAATCAACACAATGAGTACCACCTCGGCACGCTTCACTTCAGACTATAGCCAGAGATGTCAGGCATGGAATGTCAGCCCTTCAGAGGATTCTTTAATTCTATTCCAGGTGGTTCATAGGATTCTTTAATTCCATTACAGGTGGTTCACTTCCTAACAAAGTTCTAAAACCTAGATATAGACCAGGTCCCATGAGATAGGGCATATGTTCACATGTATCCATAAATTAGGGCAAAATATATACCTGAAAGCAAATGTACACAATAGTCTGCAGTGAGTCAGTATGAAGTTCATAATGAAATAGTGTCTACTTAGACTTAGATACCCTCCTCACCTACTTCCTATTATAGTTCTCTTACTCACTCCAAAGCTATCCTTATCAAAGCAAGGACTGCAAAAGCGGAATAAGGGCAAGAGACTGGCATACTTTAATGATGACTCTTTAGTCACTATCAGGCCACCCCATCAGCTGGGGCTCTAGTTGGGGAGTCCTGAGATTCCTAAGCAGACATTGTGGCTTGGAGGTTTGAGCCTATCCTTGCCCATGGTAATGTGTGTGCTCTACTGGGTGAATCATAAATTCCTCTCTCCATTGTTACCAGTCATCTGGTCATCTCTATCAGGAACAACACAATTGACCCCTTTGTGGGCCCCCACAGGACCTTGCCCTCAACTTGGATCAACAGCAGTAGAGAATGTTCCATCGGCTGGACAACATACTCTATGCTACACCTGAGGAAGATGGGTCCTGATATTGGGATAGCTTGGAATGTTCCTACTCATGACCATAGAATGTGAGCTCAGATCCACAGGGATGCAGAGGTCACATAGTCTCTTAAGCTGAATACAGACCCCAGATCACATCAAATTGACGGGGTTTACAGTCAACAATATTTATATACCTTTCCCATATTTGGGAGCTACTCTCTTCCCTGATCCAGCTTTCTGATCCTTTTTCCAGTCATGACATCATCTTCCCAGACAATAAGTTGGATCCACCTGCATATCAGATGTTAGGCTCAGGGAAAATAAACAAAACAAAAACTAGTATAGTCACAGGTCCTTTGGAATATAACTAAAATAGGCCTCTAACTATCTACAAAGCAGAGGAGACCCCTCACCCCCACCTCTTCATCTGCACTACTCCAGCATTTAGGTTTATGATTAGTCAACAATTTGTTTGGCTTTATATGTTAACTCTCTTTTCAGCCACCAGGTTCCAGATGCTAATATGATGCCAATCAGACTTCCCTGGTCAGACAATCCCACCAATGTGTCCTGGAGCTCTGACTCCCCAGAAACCTGCCCCACTAGGGAAAGAGAGAGGCAGGCTGGGAGTATGGATCAACCTGTCAACAGCCATGTTCAGTGGGGAAGCAATTACAGAAATCAGACCTCCCACCTTCTGCACCCCACAATGACCCTGGGTCCATACTCTCAGAGGGATAAGGAATAGGAAAGCTATCAAGGGTGGGGATGTGATACGGAGTTCGGTGGTAGGAATTGTATGGAAGTGTACCCCTCTTATCCTATGATTTTGTCAGTGTTTCCTTTTTATAAAGAAAAGAAAAGAAAGAAGAGAAAAGAAAAGGAAAGAAAGAAAAAAAAAAGAACCGGAATAAAGAAAATAACTGTTCAAACAATCTGGAAGTATTGACAGTATATGTGATTTTTAAAAAGCCCCTCTGCATTGTAACATAAATTTTAGGTGTGCATCTTTGTATATCAACATCTATAAATTCCAATTCTACCCTTCCACCATAAAACAAAAACAGTAAACTTTTAGACTACAGGACAAAAATGAGTATTCCCAGAGGGAAGGCAGAAGAGCTTGGTTAAATCCAGTAAAAGGGGAACATTTAATTCTAGTCCATTTTTATGACCTATTAACCTTTAATCTGTTATTTGTAATGAGACACTATATACCATTATAATGTTTTATCTGTCCTATTCCTATTCATTCTCAGCTTCCTATGACCACATAGACACAATACTGCACTTAATCCTCCTTTTGGCCCTCTGGGAGAATTCCTTATATTTTCTTTTATTATCTATTAGTTTAATAGTATTTCTCAATTAAATCTTTGGATTGTCTTGAATTTATTTTTTGTAAAGACAAATTACAATCCATGCTTTATTTTTTTTATCCAAGTGTCAGATAATTTTTTAAATACAAATCTACCTCTTCACCACTGATAGGAAATGATAGTTTTTCTTTTTATACCAACTTGAAAAAATACATTTAGTACAATTATAAGCTCTCAGATATTTTTTCCATTTAGCTGTCAGTTCACTTTTCTATCACTAGCAATTATATATATATATATATATGTTTCATTACTTAGTATTTTAAAAATAGTAACACATTAATTGTATAAGTCTTTTAAGAACAATTAATGTCTTTATAGTATTTAATGATTTTATTGTGGGATTAATGGTTTGTAGTATGATTGTTGACACATGGCTAGAATTTCATTTCTCCATAACAGGGGTCTGCAGGATATTCTCAGCCCTGACATAGGACCTTTTCAACCATCATGTACCAGGACCCCAAGCCTGTCAATTCTCTCAACTTGCACTGCAATTTAGTGAAATTTTAAGTTGTTTCTACATAGGTCCTACAGACTTTTTATAATTATTTATTTATTATATTTTCATTAAGTTTTTTTTTTTTGTTTTTGCCTATAGGGTTATCACAGGGGCTCGATGCCTGCACTATGAATCCACTGCTCCTGGAGGTTGTTTTATCCCTTTTGTTGCCCATGTTGTTTATTGTTGTTGTTGTTATTATTCTTGTTATTTCTGTCATTGTTGTTGGATAGGACAGAGAGAAGTCAAGAGAGGGGGGGAAGACAGAGAAGGGAGAGAAAGATAGACACCTACAGACTTGCTTCACCGCTTGTGAAGCGACTTCTTTGCAGGTGGGGAGCCGGGGGATCAAACCAGGATCCTTGCACTGGTCCTTGCACTTTGCGCCATGTTCGCTTAAGCCACTGTGCTACCGCCTGGCCCCCTAAGTTTTTTTTTTTAAATATATACAGTGGTTATTATTTGTAGGTAGGAAAACAACTGCCTTTAGGAAATTAGTTTTGTAACTGGAGACTTTGCTGAATTATATCACCATGCTTAATAGCTTTTAGTTGTCTCTCTTGGGTATATGGCTATATAACCAACCATACCATATCAGATAATAATAATTTTGCCTTTTCTATTTTTTGCCCCATTTATTTCTTTTGCCTAATGATAATGGCCAATCTTTTTTTTTTTTTTTTTTAGGAATAATACTGAGTAGAACAAACTTTGTTGTAAAAGACTACTTTTTAAAACCATATTTATCTCCTTGTCTTATTGAACTGTAGTCATTGAGGTAGAAACTTGAAGTCATTAACCCCTAAAAATGCAGACATAAAATGGTTTTCTTTTATTTATTTTTTTATATTTATTTTATTTATTTATTCCCTTTTGTTGCCCTTATTGTTTTACTGTTGTAGTTATTATTGTTGTTGTCCTTGTTGGATAGGACAGAGAGAAATGGAGAGAGGAGGGAAAGACAGAGAGGAGGAGAGAAAGATAGACACCTGCAGACCAGCTTCACTGCCTGTGAAGCGACTCCCCTGCAGGTGGGGAGCCGGGGTTCGAACCGGGATCCTTATGCCGGTCCTTGTGCTTTGCGCCACCTGCGCTTAACCCGCTGCGCTACAGCCCGACTCCCATAAAATGGTTTTCAATCAGTAGTTGTGAGTGGCCTGAACAAATTCAGGCGGCCTCAATAGCATGGAGGCAGAGGCGACATGTCTCAGCTAGTCAGCTGAGCTTATGGTAGTGAATATACTTGAAAGTCATGAAGGGGACAAAAGTGCCTCTTCATCAGATTTGTGAAGTCTGGTGTGAGTCCCATAAGTAAAACTTGTTATTCTTGGCCATGATTGGACTCTCAAAGACCTATACCCTTAAAGCTTATCTCAGGTCAATGGGAATGAAGGATAAATCCTCCATGAGACTCATTTCTCAAATAAAAAGGTTCTAGAAGACCGTTTATTTATTATTATTATTAGTTATTATTAATTATTATTCCCAGGAGTGTCACTGTAGCTAGGTGCCTGTACAACTTCACCATTTTGAGTGGTCATTTCTTGCTCTCTCTCTCTCTTTCCTTTTAGATAAAAATATTTATTTATTTATTTATTTTTGTTGCCCTTGTTGTTTTATTGTTGTAGTTAATATTGATGCTGTTGTTGTTGGATAGGACACAGAGAAATGGAGAGAGGAAGGGAAGACAGAGAGGGAGAGAGACACCTGCAGACCTGCTTCTCTGCCTTTGAAGCAACTCCCCTGCAGGTGGGGAGCCAGGGGCTTGAACCAGGATCCTTACTCCAGTCCTTGTGCTTTGTGCCACATGCACTTCACCCGCTGTGCTACCTACCGCCCGACTCCTGCTCATGGATTTTTTACTACCTACTGCAGTGGGTGAAGTCTGGGTCCTCTGACACAGACAAAAATTTTATTTAAAGTTTTGAACTTTTTTTTTGAAGTCCTGATAGAAAGACAGATGGCTCATAAAATATATAGTACAAGTAGTCTCCAGGGCCTTTTGAAAGTTAAAAAAAAATTGCAAATTCATTATGGTGTCATTTAGCCCCTGAGGTTGTGAGTCTGTCAGCATTTCATTCCCTACCTTCTATATTTTCTTCCGTTTAGTCAGGACCGGTATTCTCTGGCATAGAACTGAAAGCTCTGTCTAGAATATTGGCTTTAAAAATAAGTTGCATTCATCTAAGTAACACCAAAAAAAAGTTTTGTTTCATCTCTTTTTTTTTAATTTTTATATTTATTTTCCTTTTTGTTGCCATTTTTTTATTGTTGTTGTTCTTGATGTCATCGTTGTTGGCTAGGACAGAGAGAAATGGAGAGAGGAGGGGAAGACAGAGAGGGGGAGAGAAAGACAGACACCTGCAGACCTGCTTCACCGCCTGTGAAGCAACTCCTCTGCAGGTGGGGAGCCGGGGGCTCGAACCAGAATCCTTGTGCTTCACGCCACGTGCGCTTAACCCACTGCGCTACCGTCTGACTCCCTGTTTCATCTCTTAAATAAAACAAAATGCTTCCTTTATAACATTTTTTTCTTTAGATTGTATGTGTGCTGGGGCACTATCTTTAGCCAATCATTTTAACAAGGAAAACCCCTCCCTGTGCCATTCATATCTCTAATAACTCTGACAAACAGATCAAACTCCCATGAGAACAAAAAGTTTCCAGGGAGTTTTCAGGTCAGAAGACAAAAGTAGAAAGAGAATCATAGGCCTAGCAAGAGCTTAAGCTAATGGTGAAGGCACTGTCCTGGAAATAGGAATTCTGTGACCACCTTGTTGTTGTTTTTTTAATATTGATTTATTCCCTTTTGTTGCCCTTGTTTTATTGTTGTAGCTATTGTTGTTGTTGTTGTTGGATAGGACAGAAAGAAATGGAGAGAGGAGGAGAAGACAGAGAGAGGGAGAGGAAGATAGACACCTGAAGACCTGCTTCACTGCTTGTGAAGTGACTCCCCTGCAGGTGGGGAGCTAGGGGCTTGAACCAGGATCCTTATGCTGGTCCTTGCGCTTCATGCCACGTGCACTGAACCCGCTGTGCTACCACCTGACTTCCTCATCTTGTTATTTTTTTAGATTAGTATTATTATTATTTTTGCCACCAGGGTTATTGCTGGGACTCGGTGCTGGCACTATGAATCTACCCCTCCCAGCAGCCATTGTTTCTACATTTTTTTCTTGCTATTATACTTTATTTTTATTATACTTTATTTTTTATTATACTTTTTTCTTGCTATTATACTTTATAGGACAGAGAGAAATTGAGAGTTGAGGGGAGATAGGGAGAGAGAAAGATACCTGCAGACCTGCTTCACCACTTACGAAGTGTCCCTACACAAATGGGTAATAGTGGCTCAAACCTGGATCCTTGTGCCTGGTAATATGTATGCTTAACTGGGTGTGCTACCTCCCGGCCCTCTACCCTGTTATTTACAAGACATGGGATCCTAGAAAGACCTTGGGTCAATCTTACTAAAATTCTTTCAGCTTTCTGGGGATGGAATGCTAATATAGAAATACCTACTACCAACAGTCTCCACCAAATCTTCACCACTATTATTATATGTAAAAATATTAATATAAATACATAGACAGGAAATATTTAAGCACTCAGATTCACAGAGTGGTCCAGGTAGTGGTACAGTCCGTTAAGCACACACACAAGGGCCCAGGTTCAAACACACTCCCTCTCCCCAACTCTGCATCGGCAGGAGGCATGCTTCATGAGCAGTGAAGCAGATCTGCAGGCATCTTTCTTTCTCCCTCTCTATATTGTCTTCTCTCCCAATTTGTCTCTTTACTATCAAATAAATAGAAAGAAAGAAAGGAGAAAGAGAGAGAAGAAGGAGGAGAAGGAGAAGAAAGAAGAAGAAGAAGAAGGAGAAGGGGAAGGGGAAGGGGAAGAGGAAGGAGAAGTAGTAGTGAGTGGGGGAATGAGGAGCTGTGGATTCATAGTGCTGGCACTGAGCCCCAGCAATAACCCTGGTGGTGATTAAATCAACAATTAAAAAGAGAGAAAGATGTATTTAAAATACAAGGAGGTTCGGATACCACTACAAGTGTTCAGATCATAGTGAAGTTAAGTATAATAACAAGCGTGCAAACTTTATTGGAAGTTGCTGCGTACTGGGAAGCACCCAGCCTGCCTCAAGTGGCATAGCTCATCAGAAGTCCCTCAAATGAGCCGTGAGCTCGACTTCCCCACAGCAATTTGTGAACAGCATACCTCTTCTTTTCTTTCTACTAGATACAGTGCTTAGCATTATTGTTCATGGCCAATTAACTTCAATGGAAAACTGAAATCCATCATAATATTCATTTTTCTAATGGAAAAGCTAGAAGCAATGGTCTCTGAAATAGAAATGCGTGACAAAAGACTTACGGGAACCGAGCTGAAAGGGAGCACTGTTCTCAAGCCACCATATTAGGGTCAAAGGAGTCAGTGCCACAACAGAGACACTTGTTTATCAGGTCACAGACTAAATAAAGCATTGGGTCTTATGTCTTTTCGTTCAAGAACCCCTTAGACTAATTCATTTGGACCCCATTTATAACCCTAAAATACATGTGCCTTTGGTTCATTTCTGACATTGGCTATTTTCATTCTGGTCCTATTCCAGCCTGAAAGTGTTTTTTTATGCACCTACCAATGATGTTCTATTAATCTGAGCATGTTCCAGGTCTTTCCCATCCTTATAGAGCTCTCAGAGCTGTCTTGGATATAGGTCTGCCTCTCCACATTCTCCAAAGTGTAACACTTATTAGTCATAGAAATGTCAGGCTACTGTCCCCATGCCCTTATGTCCAGCATATGACCACTGGTAGACTCCAGTCCAGGAAGCAGGGGATGTTCCGACAACTTCTGTGGGGGTGCTGTGAGACTTGGTCCGTAGAATGGTTGGGTAACGTACACAAAGTGCTTTATCTGCTCTTCTATTTCTACTCTATACATCGTTAAGAAATATAAAGCTCAGGTTGTGGCTCACCCAGCAGAGGGCACACATTACCATGCATAAGGACCCAGGTTCAAAACCCCTGGTCCCCACCTGCAGGGTTTCACATGCTGTAGTTTATCTCCTTCTCTCTGCCTCTCACCCTTTATCTAAAAGGAAAGAGGGAGAGCGAGAAATGACCACTCAAAATGGTGAAGTTGTACAGGCACCTAGCTACAGTGACACTCCTGGGAATAATAATTAATAATAACTAATAATAATAATAAATAAACGGTCTTCTAGAACCATTTTATTTGAGAAATGAGTCTCATGGAGGACTTATCCTTCATTCCCATTGACCTGAGATAAGCTTTAAAGGTATAGGTCTTTGAGACCAAGAATAACAAGTTTTACTTGTGGGACTCACACCAGACTTCACAAATCTGATGAAGAGGCACTTTTGTCCCCTTCATGACTTTCAAGTATATTCACAACCATAAGCTCAGCTGACTAGCTGAGATATGTCGCTGCTGCCTCCGTGCTATTGAGGCCGCCTGCGTTTGTTCAGGCCACTCACAACTGTTGATTGAAAACCATTTTATGTCTGCATTTTTAGGGGTTAATGACTTCAAGTTTCTACCTCAATGACTACAGTTCAATAAGACAAGGGGATAAATATGGTTTTAAAAAGTAGTCTTTTACAACAAAGTTTGTTCTACTCATTAGTATTATTCCTAAAAAAAAAATTGGCCATTATCATTAGGCAAAAGAAATAAATGGGACAAAAAATAGAAAAGGCAAAATTATTATTATCTGATATGGTATGGTTGGTTATATAGCCATATACCCAAGAGAGACAACTAAAAGCTATTAAACATGGTGATATAATTCAGCAAAGTCTCCAGTTACAAAATTAATTTCCTAAAGGCAGTTGTTTTCCTACCTACAAATAATAACCACTGTATATATTTAAAAAAAAAAACTGTCTTTCCCTTGTGGGGCAGGGATCTGGGGAGGTGGGGTCCCAGGTCACATTTGGTGAGGTCATTAGCCTAGGAAAGTCAAGTTGGCATTGTGGTAGCATCTACAATACTTTTTAATGCTCTATGCAAATTACAGGATGTATTTTTACTGACGTTTAATAGTATGCAAACTCTTATCATTCCCCCCCCCCATGATTGCTTTCTAGAACATAGCTCATTAGAAACCTATGCTTTTGATTACAGGATCTTTATGGACTATAAATATAATATTCTGCTTCACATGATCAGCTCCTCTAGTATATTACCCTGAAGTACAAACCAACTGCAAAATCCAGAAACTTTGAATGCATTACAGGAACACTATGCATTTGATCAATACTAGTCAATACTAGGCTGACAGGAGTTAAATACAGTTTCCACATAGAAGTCACACAATCTAATGACAGAACTACTAGATTGGCACTACACTGCTTATCATATTATTTCAGAGATGACAAATAACTTCCCTTCCACACTTGGGCAGACATTGTTTAATGAGCTATTTTTCTGGACTTTTTTTTTTTTTTTTTAAGATTTATTTACTTCTAGATCGCTGAAGAGAGAGAACCAGCATAACACTCTAGCATATATGGTGCTGAAGATAAAATATAACATAATCCCAGACATGTCAGTGGTGAAATTCTGATTCCATACTTAAAATATAATTCTAAACCCATCTCTCACCCACATGATAGCATTAACGGTGTAAACAGATAACACACTTGCAAAGATCGGCATTTACTTTCACAGTTGTGAAACATCGTTTAAAAAATTACCCTCTAGCAGTTTTTACACCTTGTCAGGGCAATAGAACATCCATGTGACTATAGCCAAAGTTCTAACCTGCAAAAATTATGAGTCCATGGAGCAGGGGAGCTGGCAATGGCGTGGTGTGAGACTTGTGTCCTGTTACAAGAACAGGTTTCCTGTGCAATATTAACTACCCACAACACCATTTCATCTGATAACAGGCAGCACTGTGAATATTTAACTTTCACAATGTTTGCTTTACCGATAGTGGGTCACTTTCATAAATGAAGGCGAGCCTATTGCTTGTTATTAATTAGACCTGAATTGACCTTCAGAATTTAATATTCTTTCAACAGTGATTGACTACATGGGGGCCTACATTCAAAATGTGAGAACATTAGGATTTAAAATATCAGAGACTTGGAAAGACTCTTGACAGGTCATCTAACTTATTCATTGAAGTGCCTCAGTGCAAATCATTTACATGTAGAAGCTGGAGGGCATTTAGTGAAACAAGAGTGTCTCCTACCCCCTCTTTGTACTCAGGCTCTCTGTTGAGAGCAAAATGGGATGACCTCATTAGAATAAAGACAGTGCTAGTTGACTGCTGATTGAGTCTCTTTTGAGTGCAAAGCAGAGGAGGAGAGGCTTGGGCATCAGGCCAATGGTTGGAATAGCCAGGGGGAAAAGGCAAGAAGACCAGTGAGGAGAACCACACAGCAGGGAGCCACACAACAGCTGCTGGCAACTGGAAGGATTCAGGGAACCTGTTCTGAGGCCTATCAGCCCCTTGGCTGGCTCAACCTGATAACTTGTTCAGTAATGTTGATGACTGCAGCAGACGAATGTCTCTTGGATGACGACTTTAGCTTTTTTGATCTATAAATCTATAGAGGACTTCTGTGATATGAACAAAGGCTTATCTCTTACAACTCTCCTCAAAGAAGCCCATGTTTTAATTAAACACATTGCTTCCTGTTCCTTGAAGTTACACACTTGTATTTATATGAGTGTAAGGGAGAAAGATAAGCCAGAAGGGGAAACTGAAGCCAGTTAAAGTGACGCAGTGTCCTGTCATGTCATGTGATGCTTAAATGTTAAGACTGTAATCATTACGTTGTTAGGAAACCTAACATGATGGGGTCGGACTCAAAACTGGGAGAGAAATTGCCACACTTAGTTAAAGCAATGGCAGAAGGATTGAGTGAGGCAAACAGAGCCAATACCATGATGGCAGTAAAGTCAGAATCACTTGGTGGCTGCAGAAATGTGAGCGGGAAAAGACACTTCACGAATGGTTCTAACGGTTCTAGGGAGGCTCATCAATCATGGAGTTCTCTTGACCAAGATGCAGAGAGTCAGCAGCCATTGCTGGTCTCTTACTCATAGTCACTACACACAACCTTACAGCACAAGTGTGCTTTCAAAGCTGCCTTCAAGGACTTCTTGTGAAACAAGGACAAAGGAAACAGGAAGTCTGGTATATCAATGTCTTGGCAATAGCCCTCAACCATTGTTTGATGACACTTGTGGGTAATGACTTAAATGCCTCCCCCTCACCCCAGCAGCGCAATTACTCCAAGCTAATGTTTTGCCTCAGAGTCACCCAGTGGGATTCAGATCTAGTTCCCACAGGAACAACTTACTTCTTGCTTGATCACTAAGCCTTCTTGACTGCCTTCTCTTCAGACTAGGTTCTAATTACAAGGCATTTCCTGACACTTTCCAAGTAAACTGAGTTGCAATTCTTTTTTTTTATTTCTTTATTGGGGAATTAATGTTTTACATTCAACAGTAAATACAATAGTTTGTACATGTATAACATTCCCCAGTTTCCCATATAACAATACAACCCCCACTATATCCTCTATCATCCTTCATGGACCTGTAGTCTCCCCACCCACCCACCTCCACCCCAGAGTCTTTTACTTTGGTGCAATACGCCAATTCCATTTCAGGTTCTACTTGTGTTTTCTCTTCTGATCTTGTTTTTCAACTTCTGCCTGAGAGTGAGATCATCCCATATTCATCCTTCTGTTTCTGACTTATTTCACTTAACATCTATTTTTCAAGGTCCATCCAAGATCGGTTGAAAACGGTGAAGTCACCATTTTTTACAGCTGAGTAGTATTCCATTGTGTATATAGACCACAACGTGCTCAGCCACTCATCTGTTGTTGGACACCTGGGTTGCTTCCAGGTTTTGGCTATTACAAATTGTGCTGCTAAGAACATATGTGTACACAGATATTTTTGGATGGATGTGTTGGGTTCCTTAGGATCTATTGCCAGGAGAGGAATTGCAGGATTATAGGGTAGGTCCATTTCTAGCCTTCTGAGAGTTCTCCAGACTGTTCTCCACAGAGGTTGGACCAATTAACATTCCCACCAGCAGTGTAGGAGGGTTCTTTTGACCTCACACCCTCTCCAGAATTTGCTGCTGTTACCTTTTCTGATGTATGATATTCTCACAGGAGTGAAGTGGTATCTCATTATTGTCTTTATTTGCATTTCATTTCAGAGACTTTGAGCATTTTTTCATGTGTTTCTCGGCCTTTTGGATCTCTTCTCTGGTGAATATTCTGTCCATGTCTTCCCCCCATTTTTGGATGGGGTTATTTGTTGTCTTGTTGTTGAGTTTGGCAAGCTCTTTATATATGTTGGTTATTAAATTCTTGTCTGATATATGGCATGTAAAGATCTTCTCCCATTCTGTGAGGGGTCTCTTGGTTTGGGTAGTGGTTTCTTTTGCTATGAAGAAGCTTTTTAATTTGATGTAGTCCCATAGGTTTATACTTGCCTTAGTCTTCTTTGTAATTGGATTTGTTTCATTGAAGATGTCTTTAAAATGTATGCGGAAAAGAGTTCTGCCAATATTTTCCTCTAATTATCTGATAGTTTGTAATCTAACATCCAAGTCCTTGATCCACTTGGAATTTACTTTTGTATTTGATGAAATACAGTGGTTCAGTTTCATTCTTCTGCATGTTTCAACCCATTGTTTCCAACACCATTTGTTGAAGAGACTCTACTTTCCCCATTTAATAGTCTGGGCACCTTTGTCAAAGATTAGATGTCCATAGGTGTGGGGGTTGAGTTGCAATTCTTGTGTGAGGGTTTGCCTCTAGAAGAAATGAAAGTCAGAGCACAGGGAAGGAAAAAAGAACACAGGAACAGGGAAGTTTTGCACTGGACATTTTGAAGTGATTAATACCTTGAAGTCATTCAGCGATGGGAATAAAAAACGAATTTAAATGCATGAGATTCTAGGATTCTAGATGAATAAGCAAACTGCAAAACAAACAGAAGGTGGCAGCTGAACTATGGGAAGATGCTCTTTCACGAAGGACTGTGAAGGAAAAGTTAAAAAAAAAGAAAACATTAAAATAAACTTGAAAGTGATAAAAAGAGCTGAATTAAGAGTGTGATGCTATGGAACCAGGAAGGCACTTTTTTTTTTTCAAAGTCTGAAATTTTTAAAATCCCTATCTGTTTGAGGTAAGTTCACATTTCATTTTAGTAATGTTCAAGGTATCTGACACAATGACAATAATAAGAGCAACAACAATAGTAAACCTTATTGTTCTAAAATCACTTCTAGTCAGCCCACTATAAAAATAAAAGGAGAGGGAGGGGGCTGGGTGGTAGCAGAGTGGGTTAAGCGCACATGGCACGAAGTGCAAAGACCTGCATGAGGTTTCAAGCCCCCAGGTCCCCACCAGCAAAGGAGTCACTTAGCAAGCAGTGAAGCAGGTCTGCAGGTGTCTATCTTTCTCTCCCTTCTCTGTCTTCCCCATCTCTCTCAATTTATCTCTCTCCTATCCAACAACAATGACGTTAATAGTCAATAATAACAATAATAACTACAGCAACGATAAACAACAAGGGCATCATAAATGGGATAAAATAGCCTCCAGGAGCCATGGATTCATAGTGTAGGCACCGAGCCCCAGTGATAACCTTGGAGGCAATAAATAAATAAATAAATGGAGAAGGAAGAAATAGATCCTATCTAAAAGGAAAAGAAGAGTTAAAGATTGAAGGAGATGGAGGGACAAAGAAGTGGGCACTTCTTACTACAAGCTCCACTGCCAGCTCAGCCTTTGCTTCCATTACTGACTATCAAACATTTTCTCCTTCATTACCTTATTAACTATTTCTAAGGTTGGGACATAGAGTTGTAATATGATGTTGTCAGTATATCATTAGTTCCCGACTCTATGCTTTGATCTGATGCGGTTTCTTTCCATTCTCTGTGGTTTGAGATAGTGCAGAGTAGCTAATGTTTTCAGTTCCTCACTTATTAAAAGTATTATTTCCTTTTTAAAAGTATTTCATTTGAGAGACAGAGAGAGAAAGAGAAAGAGAGATTTCATTTGAGAGAGAGAGAGAGACCACTTTTCACCTCTGGTTTATGTTGGTACTGGGGATTTCAAACTGGGACCCTGAAGCCTCAGGCATGAAAGTCTTTTGCATAAGCGTTATGCTGTCTCCCCTGCCAGGTACAAGCTTTTCTTGTTATGAAATATCTCCATTGTGTCATCAGTGGCCTGTTTATTGTGGGTAGACATAAAGGCAATACAGTTTTGTGCTGTTTAAAAATGTTACATAGAATTTTTAGGGTTATCGAAGGATTTAATTTGTAGGGTAAAGAGGCATTTATGTTGTTTATAAAGTAGATTTCAAACACTTGTCTCAGGTTTAAGGTCTCTCCTGACTTTCTCTTTTCATTATGTATGATATGTTACGTTTGGTTTTTCAAGTTTGTCCAGAGAAAATTTCTTCAGACTTGTCTAGAATGAAGGAAAAGTGGCTTCTTGTTGGAAACAGAAAAGAAGTTACATACTTTGCCGGCAGGTCAACCAATTTTATCACCTCCAGAAAGTCACGCAGGGTATAACAAACCTACATTATCTGAAGAATAATCTCTGAACAAGTCTATACATTTTTACATATTCAGTATCCCTAAATATTTGGCCCTTCTAAGATTGTACTCAGAGCATGCTGCTTCCAGAAGTATCTTCCCCCCCCCATAATGTCTCCTGTTGTACCAAGTCAATTACCAAGTTGTCTTTTTCCATTTATATGAAGTCATTAAACCAGTGTCCTGTCCTGTGCAGAGACAATAAGAAGTCACTGACAGCTTTTCACTTAATTACATGCTCCACTGGGTGCTTCTTGATTGAACATATTTTCTCATAATTTCCTTTGTTTTACACTGATGGTGTCACCTCTGTATTGTGAGGGATGATGAAGAAAGATTTGATTCAATACTATGGCTTTTCTGAGTAGTAGCTGCACCTATTTCTCTAGCAGAAATACATGACCTTTACCTTCAGGGCAGGATGCTGGATCAGGGTTCCACTCTGTGGGTCACTGAGGTTTTTCATTTTTCAGCTCTTAGGTTATGACTTCCTTATAAGCTGTTTTTTTTAGAGGTCATACACCTGCTTCCAATGACATTTTCTGAAGTTTAAAAAAGCATAGTGTCTCTGACATTTGTATTCAGTTTTTTTTTTATTTCTTTTTCAATTTCTTGACCTCTTGGGCACTGGAGTAGTTATTATTGATAGTTGACTGCAACAATTCCCATGATATGTTAGGGAAATCTTAAAACAGTTCTTGGAAAGCAGCCATAGAAAGATGGGATAGGTCTGGTGGTGGGAATTGTGTGGAATTATATCCCTCTTATCCTATGGTCTTGTCAATATTTCCACTTTATAAATAAAAAAAATTTTTTTTAAAGGAATACTTTTGCTAAACCCACATCTAAGACTTTGAGAGAACTGTAGTCATTATCATGGGAGTGGGGATTGGGGAACAGAACTCTGGTGGTGGGAATGGTATAGAACCATACCCATATTATCTTATAATTTTGTAAATAATTAATAGAAATATCTTTGCTAATAAGTAGTGTTATTTGTTGGGTATGGATACAACTTTGAGCTATAACTAGACCAATTAATCCTTTGAAATGAAAGCTTTATTTGAACTTCCGTTTTTATTAACTGATTTTTTCCCCCTATAGTCATATTACTACTATGGATTGATAATCATGGGCAGCAAGGTTGACTTAATAAGGAGGAAGCTGTTTGTTGGGCTCAGAAAAATGGTTTTCTTTTATCTTTTTTCCTTTCCTTTCCCAAATTCCTTCTCTAAGAGCTGGAGAAAATGTCATAGCTTAATTTTCTTAGCTTAAAATTTTAGTTACTTCTGCTAAAATGAAATTACTTAAAGGAGAATTAACTTAAGGATTATTAATCTTATTAATCACTGGCTATTAGTTACCACACAGGCAGTGTCATTTAGGTAAAGGTGTTAGAATTGGAAGAAAGCTCAGAGAGTCATATTTGTCTAGCTCCTTACTCCACAAAGGGATCAAGACACAGAGGTTAAGTGACTTGTCTTGATGTTAACCCTTTATTAGAACTGATATTAGAACACAAATATTAAAACTCCACAAGCCCAATCTGGTCCTTTTTCCAGCCATAACATCATCTTCCCAGATAATAACTTATATCCACCTGCATATCAGATGTCAAGCTCAGAAAAAAAAACAAAAAAAAAAACAAAAAACAAAAAACAACTAGTATAGTCATGGGCCCTTTGGAATATAACTAAAGTAGGGCTACTAACTATCTACAAAACAGAGACCCCCAACTCTTCATCTGAACTATTTCAGCCTTTAGGTTCATGATTAGTCAACAATTTGCTTGGCTTTATATGTTAACTCTCTTTTTCAGCCATCAGGTTCCAGATGCTAACATGATGCCAACTGGACTTCCCTGGGGAGACGACCCCACCAATGTGTCCTGGAGCCCCTGCTTCCTGAGAGCCCTGCCCCATTAGGGAAAGAGAGAGACAGGCTGGGAGTATGGACTGACCTGCCAATGCTCATGTTCAGTGGAGAAGCAATTACAGAAGCCAGACCTTCCACTTTCTGTACCCCATAATGACCCTGAGTCCATACTCCCAGAGGGCTAAAGAATAGGAAAGTTATCAGGGAAGGTGATAGGATATGGAGCTCTGGTTGTGGGATCTATGGTTTTTGTCAATGTTTCCTTTTTATAAATAAAAAATAATAAAAGAGAAGACTCCATGAGGCCTTTTTCTATTACACTTTGCTCATGAAGTCATTTCATAAGAACTAACTATAGTAAAAAAAAAAAAAGTAAAGTTTCTATGAGGGAGCAGATAGAATTGCCTGGTTAGGGCAGTGACTTCTTTTTTTAAAAAAATATTTTTATTAGTATTTAATAATGATTAATGAGATTGTAAGATAACAGGGTACAATTCCACATAGTTCCTACCACTAGAGTCCCATGTCCCATTCCATTTATAGGTGGAATTTAAGAAACAAGGACAGAAAGGGGAAATACAAAGTGGAACTTGGACTGGGTATGATATATTATACCGAAGGAAAGGACTATGAGGAAGGAGAGAAGAGGGGATGGACAGGGAGTTGGGGCCATGATGGAGGAAATGGACCTAAGTTGGAAATGACTGTTTTGCAGACACCTATCATAGGAAGATGAGGAACGGTACCCATGTGTTAACAACTTTATTGTAAACCATTAAGCCCCCAATAAAAGGATAAAAATATGTATTGCTCAAGATAACCATTTCTTCTTTTACTAGAATGCCTTGTACAATAACAATGGTACAAGGGCATCTCCACTTTTGTATCACTATAATTTAGAAGACAGAATCATTTCTGACCAGATCTTTCAGGTTGTGGGGGGCCTGGGGGGTCTGGACTAAGTAGAGTCAGAAAAGGAGCAATCAATTTTTATTACAGCCACAGGAAAAACAAAAGTGGAACACAAGTTAGTCCTAAAGGACCAGCCTGAATATGAGTAGATTTACAGGAGTGGCAGGTCAAGGGGGTTCTTTAATCACACAGATTTGGAAGAGAACTCAATCTGCATTGAGTACTTGAATGGATCTTGATTGGGCATTCCGTGAGGTCTCCCCACTGTCCTAGAATCAAGTCTAGAGCAGATTCCTGAGCAGGTTTTGAAAGTCCAGTGATGTATGAAATGCAGTCTAACGTCCTGGATGGATTGGAAAAAGTGAACACAATGAAAGGAGGATACTCAAGTAACCAAGACAGGAAGTAATGCCCGGAAGCCTTGTGAATAGGAGGAAAGAACCTTTGAGACAAAAACCTGTTGTGCCAGATCTTGTTGAGCACGGGCCGCGGAGAAGAGAGAGAGAGGGTCTGGAGCGAAGAGGAAACACAAATCTTTATTTGCGCTGGCACCTCAGAGTTGGGTGTAGAGAAGCAGGTTGGGCCACGTGGAGGTAGCGAAAATGGCTGCCTCACGCAGTAACCTTTCCTGCGTCTGAACACTGGAGTGAAGCGCTGGCAAGAGAGCGAGGTGCGGAAAACAAAGGGTTTTTATAGGAGTAGCTTTCGCGAGAATGGGAAGGGGGAGGAGTAACCGTAGCACTCCAGGATAGGATAATAACTCTGGTGAGAATGGGAGGGGGGAGGAGTAACCAAAGCACTCCAGATATCGTGGGGATATAGACAGTGTCCTGAGGGCATAACATGGCGGAACAGGCACTCCTAGAATGTCCTAACTCTCACAGGAACCAGTAGCCTGAGGGGAAAACATGGCAGATGTGAACATCTGCACAATTTCCCAGCAAAAACCAAAGCAGCACAGGACTGATTGAATTCAGGATAATATAAGTGACTTAGCTTCAAGATTTTAAGTTGGGCAGAAGGCTGGTGTCCAACATAATCTTGTAAACACCATCAAATACAACCATAGTGGATGGAAAGTTGAGTAATAGAAATGAAGCAAAGGGGAAAGTCAACTGTGATCACAATGCAAGCCTGCCCAGACTTTCCACCAGGCCTCTGGTTTATTTGTCACCCCACAGGCAGGGCCCAGGATGTGTTGGGGATGAGGACTGTACATTTTCTCTGCTCTCAGCACATCCCACAGAAACACAAGTTTCTTGTGCAAAGTAGGGTAAGCTGAACTTGCTGGGAAATTGTGCAGATGCAGCCACATCTGCCATGTTGTCCCCTCAGGCTACTGCTAGTTCCCGCGAGAGTTGGGACATTCTCGGAGTGCCTGTTCCGCCATGTTATGCCCTCAGGACACTGTCTATATCCCCACGATATCTGGAGTGCTTTGGTTACTCCTCCCCCCTCCCATTCTCACCAGAGTTATTATCCTATCCTGGAGTGCTATGGTTACTCCTCCCCCTTCCCATTCTCGTGAAAGCTGCTCCTATAAAAGCCCTTCTTCTTCCGCACCTCGTTCTCTTGCCAGCGCTTCACTCCAGTGTTCAGACGCAGGAAAGGTTACTGCGTGAGGCGGCCATTTTTGCTACCTCCACGTGGCCCAACCTGCCTCTCTAGCATCCAACTCTGAGGTGCCAGCGCAAATAAAGGTTTGTGTTTCCTCTTCGCTCCAGACCCCCTCTCTCTCTTCTCTGCAGCCTGCGCACAACAACCGAACTGAGTAGTATTATTAAATAAAAGTAGAGGACTAGATGGGAAGGGAATGAAATTTAGAGGTTATAGTTCTATGATGATATTGGGAACCTCATACAGAGATGACTATAGGTAGAAGCAACAGGTCGGGTTAATTATCAAACACAATGATTAAGAGTTGGGAATTGGCAGCTGAATACAGAATTGAAATTTTTGTGACTGGATGTAATTTCTGAGATCTGAGAGTTAGGGAGGAAAGAACAGGACTTTTGGATATAAATTACTAAAGTCATGGGCCTCTTGGAACATACCTAAAATAGACTTCCTTGCCTCTTCCCACATGAAGACCCTTAGTGTCATCTGCTCTGTTCTCACCTTTAGGTTCCTTTTTACTAAACAGTTGTCCTGCTTTTTTATCTTATTGCTTTTCAGCAACCAAGTTGCAGATGTTACCATGATGCCAACCTGACTTCCCCGTCAGGTTCACCAATGTTTCCTGGAACCCCACCTCTCCAGAGTCCTACCCCACTAGGGAAAGACAGAAACAGGCTGGGGGTATGGAGCTACCTACCAGCACCCATGTCCAGCAGAAAAGCAATTATAGAAGCCAGGACTTCCATCTCAACAAAATCAAGAGGAGGATAAGGTAGGTCAAGAAGCCCTTACTGTCTTTAGTAAGTCACATTAACCAGGAGGCATCAGCACTAAGAGGATTATGTAGAGTTTAATAAGAAGATAATCAAAGAGGAAAACAAAACAAAATCATAGAAAATAAGGCAAAGTTGAGAAAAACAAAACAAAACCAGTCGCTAATATACTAAGAGAGCAAGGGCAGTAGAGAGAATCAGAAGGCAGATTGTGGAAAAATGTGGGTGGAATGTTTGGAAGATCAAATTTTCTTTCATTACCACATTTGAAAAAAACCACAAGTGATTTAGAAACCGAAGTATGTTTTCTTCCTCTCTTTCTTTCTTTCTTTCTTCCTTTCTGGGAATTATATTGTTCTAAGTCCATTGTATCTTCTTTCTTGATATTAATGTACTCGCCAGGTCTAGTGAATCATGGTTGAAGACTTTGCAGTACAAATCAAAAGGCATTTAATGGGGATTACAGCTGAATTGTGCAAGAGGGCAGAAGAGAAGTGACCTTGAACTGCAGGAATATCTTTCAAAACACAGACTGCTTGGTTTTGCTGGAGCTTAGAAGCAGTCACAAGGTCTATGGTTGACTGGGTCAACCTAAGAAGTGAGAGGTCCATGAAGTAGTGAGAAATATGCCTGCAAAGATCAAGAGAGAAAATTTTGTAGTCTTTGTAAGCCTGTTTAAGGAGTTTGGACTTTCTGCTTTAGAACATGAGCTAGGGGCTGGGCAGTGGTGCACCTGGTTGATTGCACTTGCTACAATGCATAAGGACCCAGGTTCAAGCCCCCGACCTCCATGTGTAGGGAGAAGGCTTCATGAGCAGTGAAGCAGTGATGCAGATGTCTCTTCTTTTTCTCCTTCTCTCTCTGTTGTTGAGGCAGTCTGGTGTCGGGCTGCACCGCAGAGAAGAGAGCGGACGTCCAGAGCAAAGGGGTACACAGATCTTTATTATAGGATGGGGGGAGGTTTGGTTCAGACCACGTGGAGCCAGCCAGCAATGGCCCACGACCACGGGGGGTGGGGGGGGGGGTGGGGGTGGGGAGCAGGGAGCGAGACCTCAGAGAGGGAGAGCCGAGAGCCCAGAGAGAGAGAAGGGAGGGGTGAGGGGGCTTTTTATTGGGCGACAACCAGGGGTGACGTGTAGGGCCAGGATTGGTTGAAAGGGGGCACTCTAGGATTTAGCGAGGCATAGAAAAACCTGGGGGCGGAGACTGCATCAGAATAACTCCTTAGCAACATCTCTCTCTCTCTCCTCTGCTTTTGATTTATCTGTCTCTGTTTATTAGATGCTAAATAAATAAGATATTAAAGAAAAAGAACGCTGGCTGAAGAATGATGACTGGAAGGATTCACACGCAGGAGGAAGTGAGATATATCATGTAGACAAGAGGACTGAGGTTAAAGCACTGGGGATGGAGGATGTCAGGAGCTACCTAGAACTGAGGTGGGCTTAGGGGTTGAGTGTGAAGGAGCGTGAAGAAGGCCTTCTCAACACCTCCCTGGCCTGAGCAGACGCTTAGATGGTGAAGAAGGCCTCCTCAACTCCTCCCTGGCCTGAGCAGACGCTTAGATGGTGGAGAAGGCCTCCTCAACACCTCCTTGGCTTGAGCAGATGGTTAGATGGTGGAGAAGGCCTCCTCAACACCTCCCTGAAACTCATTTTCCTTGAAATAACAGATTCTCAGACCATGGCATCGACTGTTCCGTTTTCTGTCTCTCTGATTTAGACTACCGTAGGCAGGTGTGTCATACAACTAGTATGTCAAATAACAGTATGTCACTTGTCTATGACCAGCCTATTTCACTTATCCTAATCTCCTCAAGGTTCGTTCATGTTGTGCAGGTATCATAGATTTACTTTTAAGGCTGAATAATATATCAACACACGTTCCAGATTTTTTTCCCCTATCTATTGATTGATGGACACTTGACTTGCATGTATTTTTGGTTATGGGAAATAATTTTTCTGCAAACGTGTCTTAACAAATGTATCCTTGAGATACTTTCAATTGCTAGTACTTTAATTTCTAGGTTCTGTGATAATTCTATTTTTATTTTATTTTTTTAGGCAAGGGCATTATATTTTTGTAGTTTCCATACCATTTTATATACACAAGAATTCCAGTTTTTTTCCACATCTTTGCTAACACTTGGTATTTTATGTTTATTTTATTTTATTTTAGTATAGGCTTTATCATGGTGCAAAAAGATCTTATTGTAGTATTGGGCTATGAGCTGCTGTACAGAGTTTGAAGTCTTGCAGAAAGAGCCATGTGAAGAGCAAAAGGAACATTTCAGTTCTTCAAGTGAAGTTTAAATTAATAAAAGAGAAACCGCTTGAGGAACTAGAGAAATGATCTCTAAAAGTGTAGTTTAGAAAGAGAAAACTTGGGAGTCGGGCGGTAGCACAGGGGGGTAAGCGCAGGTGAAGCAAAGCACAAGGACCGGCGTAAGGATCCCGGTTCGAGCCCCCGGCTCCCCACCTGCAGGGGAGTCGCTTCATAGGCGGTGAAGCAGGTCTGCAAGTGTCTATCTTTCTCTCCCCCTCTCTGTTTTACATCCCTCTCTCTATTTCTCTCTGTCCTATCCAACAACAATGACATCAGTAACTACAACAATAAAGCAACAAAGGCAACAAAAGCGAATAAATACTTTAAAAAAAAAGAAAGAGAAAACTTTTGAATCTGCCTGAATTCTCCTCAGTATGAAAGGTACACAGAAAATACCACCAATGCCAGTAACAATAAAAATATGAAAAATTTAACAAAACAAGTAAACAATGAAATACTCTTCAGCTCTTAAATAGACACAGTAAACCACAGCAGCAACAAGAGCAATAAGCAACTGTGTGGGCTACGAGAAATGAGGGCACCAAGAGGACCAGAGAAGCCAGAAGCAAACATGCTTTCCATTAGTGTGGGAAGATCCATGGGCTTTTCTGAGGATCGCAGAAACAACCAGGAGGCAACTTCGCAAGTAGGAAAGCTTCTCTGAGGGAGAAGGGGGTGTGGTATGAGTAAGCAGTGTTGGACAGTTCTGGATCCTATCAACTCCAAGAGGCCAGGGTGTCCTTTCTCGAGAGAAATCTGCAAACGGTTGCAGTGACTGGAGAGCAATGATGATGTATTTATCTGTAATAAATATATGTATTTGTTATTGGGTAGAGACAGAGGAATTGAGAGGAGAGAGGGAGATAGAAAAGAGGGGGAAGAGCTACAGCACTTTTTAACCACTTGTGAAGCTTTACTCCTGTAGGTGGGGACTAGGGACTTGAACCCAAGTTGTTGGGCATGATAACATATGTGCTCAACTAGGTGTGCTACCCCTCACTCTGTACAACAGACATTTACATAAAAACTGGGACTATGATGAAGTAAGGAAAAGCATATATTTGATGACAATATAGGTATGACACAATTCTAACAATGGTCTAGGAATGGAATGCATAGGGCAACGATAAGCTAAATTTGCAGATGGACCGACTGGCATTGAATTGAAGTAGACAAGGGCTGAGCAGCAGTGCATTGGGTTAAGCGTACACAGTGTGAAGTGCCAAGGATCCCAGGTTGGAGCCCCCCCCAAGCCAAGCCCGCACACCACCTGTGCAGGGGGGAGTCACTTCCCAAGCTGTGAAGCAGGTCAGCAGGTGTCTATCTGTTTCTCCCCTTCTCTGTCTTCCCCTCCTCTTTCCATTTCTCTCTGTCCTATCCAACAATGACGACAGCAATGACAACAATAACAATAATAACTACAATAAGGGCAAAAAAAATGGGAAAAATAGCCTCTAGGAGCAGTGGATTCATAGTGTTGCCACCAAACCCCAGCAATAACTCTGGAGACAAAAAAAAAAAAAAAGTAGATAGTATTCTCTTTTTTCTCTTTTCTTTTTGGTAAATAGCATTTAAAGGTTGTTGCTAAGGGGAGAGAATGGAAGTCACCCACATGTTTTTTATAGTACTGCTCACTGTAGGAAGCCAATGGAAAGCAACTCAGAATGAGGGAACTAATGAAATCTTATGTATTTCATGTTGGAAAATCAGCACTTTCCTTATGTATCTTGTTCTGAAATTTCACGAAAGGGTGAGACTGTATAGCAAGAGAGTTGCACCTTCCCTCCCCGTCTTGTAGTACAAACAGATATCTCTCTGACCTCGAGTTTGCTTTGTTAGTGTGCTTCACAGAATAATAATAATAATTCCTCCTCCTCCTCCTCCAAGATACCTATGTCCTATTCTCCTGTATTTGGGAATATGTTAGGTTATATGGGAAAGGAAAATAAAGTGTAATAATATTACCTGATTTCATTTTATATTATATATACTTGTCTATTTAATTTTTATTTTATTCTTTTTTTTTCAAACATCAATGGAAATTTATTTTGGAAGTGTACACATTACATAGGCATAAGCTTAAATCAGAAAGATTGGGAGGGGGGATTTAATATATAAAAATCTCTTGTCTAGTTTCTCTAAGGTTTTATGTAAAAAATAGACAAAAACACCTTGGTGCTTCTCCTTTATGAGAACACTGATTTTTAAAAATAATTCACAGTCTATCCTTATGCTCACTACAGATTTCTGACTCCCTCCTGGGTAAAAAATGATCAATGTTTCTGCTTCCTTTTAATAAATTCATTTCTCGATTATTACACATTATCATTCCTCACTTGATACCTTCTTAGAAACTTGATTGTTGGATGTATCTTCATTTGGCAAAAATTCAACATGGTTTTGCGTGGGAAGTCTAAGTGTCAGAAACAGCAGTATTCGGGTTTTGAGAGGGAAAATATAGAGAGAGCTGCATACGTTCCTTGGAAGAACAAATATAAGAGACTGAAATAGAGCACAGAACTAAGAAGGCTGACAGACACTACTTGGTTATGAATTCTGTGCCTGTCAAGCACCAAAGATTGCAGTGCAGGCTAGAATATAAATCTCTGTGGGAAGAAGTTTGGTTGGGCACTGCAAAATGACAGGTCTGGGGCCAGGGAGACAGTATAATGGTTATGCAAAAAGACTTTCAAGACTGAAGCTCCAAGGTTCCAGGTTCAACCCCCAGTATTATCACAAGCCAGAGCTGAGCAGTGTTCTGATATTTCTCTCTCATTAAAAAAAATAAATAAAAATATTTTTAAATGTCAGTCTGTTCTATTTTTTTCCCTCAAGTTTCTCAGAGCAGACACACCAGAAGGAGCAGTGTGGGTCACTGGTAATGTACAGTAACCTGTGAATCAGTACATATGAGCACCTCTGCAAATGCTTTTTCAAACTATATAACAGGGAAAGAAGAGATATCCTGCTAAGATACACTTCCATCTCTAACTCACCCAAGACCCCAGACTTCCTTAGCTTTATTATTTGTAATTCAAAACATTCTAGGTCGGGAGTCGGGCTGTAGCACAACGGGTTAAGTGCAGGTGGCGCTAAGCTCAAGGACCGGCGTCAGGATCCCAGTTCGAGCCCCCGGCTCCCCACCTGCAGGCAGGTCCCTTCACAGGCGGTGAAGCAGGTCTGCAGGTGTCTGTCTTTCTCTCCCCCTCTCTGTCTTCCCCTCCTCTCTCCATTTCTCTCTGTCCTATGCAACAACAATGACATCAATAATAACTACAACAATAAAGCAACAAGGGCAACAAAAGGGAATAAATAAGTAAAATAAAATAAAATATAAAAAAAATTAAATCTTTAAAAAAAAAATTCTAGGTCATCTGGATGCTGATTTGCTGCCATCTCAGAAGACCTGAGTGTGCCTAGGAGACGTGACAGTCTACCCTGAAGGGTATGCCTTAATGATCTTCACATCATCTACAGGTCGGTCCTGGGAGTTTGTTTCTACCATTCCTATTCTATTCACCATTCCGATACCCTGGCATACACGGCCAAAAATGGTATGTTTGCTGTCAAGCCACTGAATGGGAGCGAGGGTCACAAAGAACTGGCTGCCATTGGTGTCTGGCCCTGCATTGGCCATTGCAAGGATTCTAGCTCCTGTGAATTTCAAGTCTGGATGAAGTTCATCTTCAAACTGCTTGCCATAGATAGATGCACCACCTCGACCTGTCCCTGTTGGGTCACCTCCCTGGATCATAAAGTCTTTGATGATTCTGTGGAATTTGGTAACCTCGACAAGCCAACTCAGCAAAGTTCTTACAGGTCTTGGGAGCATGCTTCCAGTACAACTCCAGCACAATGATCCCCATGCTGGTCTCCAGGTACACAGTGGGCGGCTGCCATGAGTCCGGGGGAATCACTGCCATCGCCTGCCCTTTTATTTTATTCTTTACCAGAGCACTGATCAGCTCCAGCTTATAGTAGTGTGGGGGATTGAACCTAGAACCTTGGAGTCTCAGGCATTAGAATCTGTTTGCATAACCATTATACTAACTCCACCACTATTTTAATATTTTTTTAATTGGTAACCAAAGCCTCTCACATTCACAATATCGTCACTGAGTAGCCTTCAGGAAAATTTTTCATTCTTTATCTTTAGAGAAAAGTAGAGGAATGGTAGGGAGAAAGAGAGACAGAGAGAGGAGAGACACTACAGCACAAATCCAGCACCCAGGAAACTCCCTTGGTACTGTCCATGGTCCTCCTGGGTGCTTCTGGGACTTGAACCCAGGTATGCACTTTATCAGGGAAGCTCTCTCTCAGATTCTCACCTGGGACTAAAATAGGAAAATTATCCTGTATTATCTAGTTTGGCTCAAAACAATCAGAAGGGTGTTCAAAAGGGTATTACTTAGTGATGGCAAAAGACAAACCAGGGAAAGACATTGGCTGCGTTTGCTGACCTTGAACATAGAAAACCAAAAGACCATGATCCCAAAGGGATGTGGGCGGCCTCTGTTAACCAGAAAGGGTAAGGAAGTGATTCTTTCCCAGAGCTTACAGAAAGAAGTGTTGTCCTGGCAATGCTTATTGTCCTGACTAAGGATTTCACTGCTCTTGGAAGTGAAATATCTTTATGGAGTCTATGTTGAATATTGGTGGGTTAGGACTCAATATGCCTACTAGCTATCTACAAATTGGAGACACCCTCCAAATCTTCATCTGCCCTATTCCAGCCTTTAAGTTCATGATTGATCAACAATTTGTTTGGCTTTGTATGTTAACTCTCTTTTCAGCCACCAGCTTCTAGATGACACCATGATGCTGACCAAACTTCCCTGGACAGACAACCCCACCAATATATCCTGGACCTTTGCTTCCCCAGAGCCCCACCCTACTAGGGAAAGAGAGAGGCAGGTTGGGAGTATGGATCGACCTGTCAACGCCCATGTTCAGCGGGGAAGCAATTACAGAAGCCAGACCTTCCACCTTCTGCATCCCACAATGACCCTGGGTCCATGCTCCCAGAGGGATAAAGAATAGGAAAGCTATGAGGGGAGGGGAGGGGATGGGATACGGAGTTGTGGTGATGGGAATTGTGTGAAGTTGTTACCCCTCTTATCCTATGGTTTTGTCAATGTTTCCTTTTTATAAGTAGATAAATACATGAAAAAAAAGACTGGCAAAAAAAAATCACCTGCTTATAAACTTCAAACAAAGAAGTAAGTTTAAGTGTACAGGATTGGAACTGACTAAAAGAAAAAGCAAAGTAGGAAAGACAAGCTGGACCCTGGTAAGAAAATGTGTATCCTGGGATTGTGGGCACTTTTAATGAGAAGATGGAGGGTGTTTCATCTTACTCCACTAGGGGACACTAGGCTTGGGACATTTACTCTATATTTGAGGTCACCTATATACTCCATAATCCAGGCTGACCATCTGGTTATTAACTATGAGTTGCTAAGTAAACATCTTCAGTCTTTAGGAAAATTCAGAGCATATGTCATTTCCTGACACAAAAGTCTCCCTGCTGTTTATCTTCTTTCCAGAGGGCAGAGGGCAGAACAGACAAGCAGTGATCCCTCCCAAATAGAAAGGACTTGCTTGGGTTCAACATCATTAGGACAGATTGGATCTGAGTCACAGTGGCCAGTTAGAAATCACACAGTTGAGAGAGAAAAGCGGTTTCTTTTCTTAGCTTTGTCTCTTAACTAGCTACAAACGTCTAATAATCACCAGAATGACTGATTCATACACTTATTATCATCCTAGTGTTCAATTTTGTTCTCTGGGATTTTCTTTAGCTTCTATATTCTTTGAAATCCTTGCCTCGAAATACTCTGCTGAAGGAGAAATTAAAACAGCAGTGCGTAAAACTAGCACCTCTAAATGGATAACTCTGAATAATACAGCATAACTAACAGCTATTATGTTCTTATGTTGTTTAAAACAAACTGTTAAAAGCATTTCACTTCCCATCTGTGTATTAGCCCTCACAACTAAGGACCAAATAGTCATTAGGGTAGGATAATAGAAATAGAATCTACAGTCCCAGGAAAGTCAGTAAGGATATATATTTTTTAAGCTGTAGAAACAAATGTCAAAATGGAAAGACTTGAGGTTGTTAACTATTCATCTCTCAAGTAGTTGAGACAAGAGACTTTGTAAAGCCTTAGACCAGAAATCGATGCCAAATGTTTCTTTCTTTTCATTTCTCCTCCCTTTCCCTCTCCTTTCTCTCTCTCTCTCTCTCTGCATTTCCTCAGGCTAAATCAGTAGCCCTGAGGAGGCCACTGAGAAATTACAACAGTGGGAAGATAGAAAGATATATTTAGGAGAATATGAGGGAAAAGATCTCCTATTCCAAAATATGTCTTTGCCAAAAAAAAAAAAAAAAAAAAAAGGAATTTCTTGGGAAGTCCCCTGAAGGTAGAATGGAGACTACCTTGGGAAGAGACATTTATAGGTAATTAAGGGCGCCTCCCTCGAGTGCTGAGGAAGACATGATCTCCTTACCTTTTCAATGGGAGGAGGCTGACCCATAATCTTCACACCTGGTGGTACTGCATAGCCTCTGGCAATCTTCCTAACTAACCTTCTCCTTGTTCCTCTCTCTACTTGAGCTAAGGTGCTTAAAGAGGGCATCCAACACCATGTGATGAATCTTTTTTTTATTCTTTTATTTTTATTTTTTTATTAGTGATTTAATAATGACTGACAAGATTGTGGCATAAGAAGGGTACAATTCAATACAATGCCCACCACCAGAGTGCCCCATCCCATCCCCTCCATTGGAAGCTTCCCTAGTCTTTATCCCTCTGGGAGTATGGACCAAAGATCTTTATGGAGTGCAGAAGGTGGGAGGTCTGGCTTCTGTAATTGCTTCTCCTGTGGACATGGGCATTGACAGGTGGATCCATACCCCCAGTTGTTTCTATCTTTCCCTAGTGGGTCAGGGATCTGGGGAGATGGGGTTCCAGGACATGTTGGTGAGGTCCCCTGCCCAAAGAAGTCAGGTTGGCATCATGGTAGCACCTGCAACTTGGTGGCTGAAAAGCATTAAGCTATAAAGGAGAACAAATTGTTTAATAATGAGAAACCTAACAGCAGATGAGATTTGGGGTCTTCATGTTGGAAAAAGCTAGCAAGTCTATTTTAGGTATATTCCAAGGGGCCCATGACTTTACTAATTTTTGATTAAGCCCAATAGCTAACATGCAGGTGGGCTCAAAGTATTGTCTGGAAACATGGTGTCAGAGTTGGGAATAGGACTAGAAAGCTGGATCAGGGCAGAGAGGAGCTCCCGAATATGAATATACCTTATCTCATGGGACTATATCTAGGTTTTGGGACTTTGCTAGGAAGTGAACCACCTGGAATGGATGAAAGGAAAGGTTTCACCTGAGTAATGAGGCTGAAGGGTTGACATTCCATACCCGTCTTTGGACACAGTCTGAAGTAAAATATACTGAGGTGGTACTCGTTGCATTGATTAGGTTGGGATCAGCAGATGTGATATCATTTGGTATGAATTGAGAGAAGCATGGGGGAAAGTGAGCCCCACTCTAGAGGTTCCAGGACTGGGGAAATATAGGTTCTATAGAGGAAGAGGGAGGTTCCTGCTGTCTTAGGGCTTAAGAAGGCAATAGTTATTGCTATAATCACATTATTTGGCAATTGGGTTAACTTTGAAAAATCCCTTTGTTAGGATCTGCTGTATCATATACAACATCACCATAATTTATGTCCTTTGACATTTGTATATAGCTGTGCCATGGGTTGCTTCTGTTCTCCCTGGTCTAAGCTTTTAAGAGAGTCAACATAGCAAAGAGTATGATGGACCTAGACCTCGAATAAATCCCTCTCTCCATTGTTACCGGTCATCTCTATCAGGAACAACAAAACAGACCCCTTTGTGGGCCCCCATAGGACCTTGCCCTCAACTTGCATCAACAATGGTAGAGAATGTTCCATCCTCTGAAGGAAGGCTGGACAACATACTTCATGCTACACCTGAGGAAGATGGGTCATGATATTGGGGCAGCTTGGACTGTTCCTACTTATGACCACAGAATGTGAGGTCGGATCTACAGGGATGCAGAGGTCACATAGGCTCCTAAGCTGAATATGGGCCCCAGATCACATCAAATTAATGGGGTTTACAGTCAACAATATTTATACACCTTTCCCATATTTGGGAGCTACTCTCTTCCCTGATCCAGCTTTCTGGTCCTTTTTCCAGCCATGACATCATTTCCCCAGACAATACCTTGGATCCATCTGCATATCAGATGTCAGGCTCAGGGGAAAAAAAAACACTAGTATAGCCACAGGTCCTTTGGAATATAACTAAAATATGCCTACTAGCTATCTATAAAACAGAGACTCCCCCCAACTCTTCCTCTGCACTATTCCAGCCCTTAGGTTCATGATTAGTCAACAACTTGTTTGGCTTTATATGTTAACTCTCTTTACAGCCACCAGGTTCCAGATGCTAGCATGATGCCGACCAGACTTCCCAGGACAGACAACCCCACCAATGTGTCCTGGAGCTCAGATTCCCCAGAGCCCTGCCCCATTAGGGAAAGAGAGAGGAAGACTGGGAGTATGGATTAACCTGTCAATGCCCACGTTCAGCAGGGAAGCAATTTCAGAAGCCAGACCTTCCACCTTCTGCACCCCACAATGACCCTGGGTCCATATTCCCAGAGGGTTAAAGAATAAGAAATCTATCATGGGATGGGATACACAGTTCTGGTGGTGGGAACTGTGTGGAGTTGTACCCCTCCTGTCCTATGGTTTGTCAGTATTTCCTTTTTATAAATAAAAAATATATATGGGATATATATATACTCTATGGAAATATTCAGCAATTAAAAAAGACATTATAGGAGCCGGGTGGTGGTACACCTGGTTAAGTGCACGTTACAATGCTCAGGAACCTGGGTTTGAGCCCTGGTTCCCACCTGCAGGGGGAAGACTTTGCAAGTGGTGAAGCAGTGTTGCAGGCATCTCTCTGTCTCTCTCCCTCTCTGTCACCCCCTTCTCTCTTGATTCCTATATCCAATAAATAATACAGATAATAAATTAATTTTTATTATATTTATTTATTGGATTTATTGATGTCTATTTAGTGGTTGTCCTTGTCTTGCTTATTTCACTAAGCACAATCACCTTCAGTTCCATCTAGTTTTTTTTTTGTCCCAAAGGACATGATAATGTCTTTAAATATATATATATATATATATATATATATATATATATACACATATATATATATATTGTGGGATATAAAGAGTAGAATCATGGGGCAGGATGATGTTGCACCTGGTTGAGCGCACATGTTACAGTGAACAGGGACCGGGGTTTGAGCCCCCGGCCCCCACCTGCAGAAGGACACTTCACGAGTGGTGAAGCAGGACTGCAGGTGTCTCTCTGTCTCTCTCCCTCTGTATCACCCCCTTCCCTCTTGATTTATGGCTCTCTACCCAATAAGTAAATAAAGATAAAAGAAAGAAAGAATTGAAACACATCAACCCATATCTAAGATCTTGATAGAACTATGGTGTTTACCATTGAGGGTGTGTGTGTGGGGGGGGATAGAGACACAGAACTCTGGTGGTGAGAGTGGTGTGGGACTACAGACCTATTATTTTATCACCCTGTAAATCATTATTACATCACTGATAGAAGAACTTCTCAGTGGCAGTGATATCCATGACCTTTTCTTGATGAGGAGGATAAAAAAAGCAACAACTAACATTTATCAGAAAATAATCATGTCAGATATTGTGTTCAGCACCTCGAGTCTGTTGCATGATGTAAATTACAAAATGACTTTCTGAAGTACAGGTTTCAAGGTCCGGCACGGAATACACAGAGGTTTATGTAACTTGCTAAAAGCCTTACAGATAGTGAGTGTGTGGTGGATCATAAATTAAGCCCAGACTGTCTGACTGCAGAATCCTTTAGACCTTCTCTATGCATTGCTCCGTGTTACAGAAAAATTAGTGCTCATTGCTTGAAAGATTAATCAAGGGCAAGGGTTGGTGAAGGGAAAACAGTGTTTAAACAAGAGTCAGCACATCCTGAGACAACTCAGGATTTATTGAACATATACTGAAAATTTTTAGTAGTTCAGTCAATGATGGTGCTGCAGGAGAGACTGGTCAGCATCTGAGGGGAGTCTGGGGATTATCATGCTACTCCATGGAGGGCCTAGTCACAGTGCTTTTCTTGAAAAGATTCCAAAAGACTTCCATGATCAAATGTGAAAACTTCTTATTTTTTATTCTAAGGATGTACAGTTGTACAGAAGTGATATTTAAAGTGCAGAGACAGCTTGTGTGTACAGATCCCCATGAGGGCCGTGGACAGAAAAAGGACTACCCTGCCCTGCCCTGCCCTGCCCTGCCCATGAACCTCCCTTAAGTCCCTGATCCTCATTCCACCTGGAGCTAGGTTCTTACTGATTCACTGAGCTCACCCATCTTCCCATAGCCTTCTAATCTCAGCTATTTGAAGTTGCAGACCTCTTCTCCCTGTATTTGTCCTGAATAAGTATTCCAAAGTGTGAGGAGTAGGAAGGTAAGTGCTGGACAGAGGTTGAAAGAACAAACTCTCAAGAGTCTCCTTCTCAAGAGTCCTCTACGATTTCTTCAGATAAGGTTCTACTGGACAAGGAGCCTTAGAAAGAGCGGTAGATTTTCACGAGGGAGCTGTAACTGGTGTCTCATCATATAGCCTTAAAGTCAGTCTGATCTATAGCAGATTTTTTCAGATTTCTCAATGCCAACTCCTAGAACTCTGGTAGGACAGGCTTTTCTATTTCTGTCAAAAATGCCACTAAGGTTATATATATATAGAGAGAGAGAGAGAGAGAAAAAGAGAGAGAGATTTCACTAGATCTGTAGATTGCTTTGAGTAATATTGACATTTTGACTTAATGTTCTTTCTCCAAATTTTTTTTATCTTTATTTATTTATTGGATAGAGACCATCAGGATCAAGAGGGAAGGGGAAGATAAGGAGAAAGAGAGACAGAGAGATGCCTGCAGCCCTGTTTCATCACTTGCAAAGTTTTCCCCCAGCAGGTGGGGACCGGGGACTCGAACCTGGGCCCTTGTGCATTGTAATATGTGCACTCATCAGGTGCGCCACCACCTGGCCCCTATTTGCATAATTTTTAGTGAGAAATAGATGAAAGCTCAGTTTTGACACATGATGGTGCCAAAGATTTTTCATGTGTGTCCTGCTCTCTCATGGTCTGAGCTATTTGCCCAGGCCTCCAGTTGTTTTTCCTCATCACCATTTATTTCTCAGAATAATATTATGGAATAGGTATAATTCTGCAAGTGAGAAAATTGAGAAATGTCTGTACACTAATGGATCATTAATTTATTTGGTAGACTTGTACAGATAACAAAACAGAAACTCAGTGAGAGTTTTCAGTGCTCACTTTATGCCAAAAGCTAGCTTTTTTTTTTTTTTTTGACAAACAGGAGCTATGAAAGAGAATTTCATGTTACTTAGTTACACACAATTTGGAGGTGGTGTTTTGAAACCTGATTAATACTTAGTTACACACAATTTGGAGGTGGTGTTTTGAAACCTGATTAAATGGTGGTCCTCTAATATGGGGACAGGCCTTCTGCTATTCTTTATTGTGCTAGTGAATAAGGCACTATTTGGGTAAGTCTCTTTGATCCTCAATTTTTTCTTGCAAATGGAGATAAATTATAGCTTACATTCATTTGTTTACTGTCTGTGTCTCTCAGTGGAATATACTTATCCAAGAGGGCAGAGACTTTACCCTTCTCCCTTTACAAAGCATTGAATAGAGGCACTCAGTAAATGTTAGTTTAATGTGTGGAATGAATGACTAACCTCTTTACTTGCCACCTGTATTCATTTCCTAAGGCTACTATAACAAAATGCCAAAAGGTTCTGAAGAATAGAATTTACAGCTTAGAGTTCTGGAGGTTATAGTTTGAGACCAAGCTGTGTCATCAGTGTTGGTTGGAAGACTTGGCAGAAAAAAATCTTTTTCCACATCTCTTTTCTGTTATAGTTTCTGGTGGTTTTCTGGCAGTATTTGGCATTCCTTGATTTTTTTGCTACACCCTTCCAAGGCTTTACCTCCATTTACCTATGGAGTTCTCTTTCTCTGTGTATCTGTGTTAAAAATTCCCCCATTTTAAGAAGATTTTAGCCACACTGTGTAAGGGGCCCACACTACTCTAGTATCTTAAATAATTACATCTGCAGTGACCTTATTTTAAAATAGGCCGTGTTCTGAGGTATCGGGAATTAAAACTTCAACATGTGAATTTGGAGAGGGACCAATTCTACCTGTAGCAATAGGAAAAGACATTAATGAAGAGAATATAGTTCCCATTTTTGAGGAATCTCAAATTCCAAAATAGCATCTTGGGAGCAATTCAAGAGAACATTCTTAGGTCTTAAACTATAAAGGGGTTTTGCACACAATGAGTTCAGAATCTCTCAGGCTATTTAAGGACATTGATAGCAGGGATTTTCAATACAACAGATGTGTGACTCTCAAGGAGGGTCTCACACAGATGTTTTCCATCTGAATCAATATGTGAAAGGCTGCCCCGAGTAGGATACTGCTTTGAGGGCTAGGATGTTGATCTTGGAGAATATTTGATATGTGCCTGACAGCTTCTTTGTTCATAAAATGCACCCAGCATCCATCCACAGGAAGTTCTATCAGTGAGTTGTTGCAGGCATCAAATACAACGAGATTTGGAAAAGTTGTTCTGAAATCAGTAAAGGATTAGAGGTGAAATAGTGCATTTAAACCCTAATAAAGAATGACCCACTTACATCAGGTGGATCAAAGCACTGGTATCAGTGTCTAGTATAGCAAGAGTCTGAAAAACATATTGCTGATCTGGAATTTAAATAACAGTGTTTTATTTCTACTTATTTTTTTATTATCTTTATTTACAGCAATAGAAACAGCCAGAAATCTAAGAGGGAAGGGGAAGATACAGAGGGAGAAAGAGAGATACCTGCAACACTGCTTCACCATTCACAAAGCTTTCCCCCCTGCAGATGGGGCCTAAGGGCTCAAATCTCAGTTCTTGTGCATTGTCACATGTGTGCTCAACCAGGTGCGCCACCACCAGGCCCTCCAAAATAGTGTTTGCTATCTCTCTGCTGTATTTTGCTTCACTGTGGCTGTCTGCAGTTTGATGTGATGTACCTGCTGTGTTGGCCTCACAGCCACACGTTACAGTAGCTTACCCCATCATTGTTGGACTGTGGTCAGCTTGATAAAGGACTCATGATTTTTGAGGTGAGGGACAGAGTGTAAAGTGGAGAAAATGTTAAATGTCTTGATATATGGAGAGTGGCACTTTATTTTATGTTCTAATCTGCCTCTCTTTTCCACTTATTTCCCAGGAAGAAGCTGAAGATTGTGTAGCTATCTAGTAATATCTTGGAGAAAGCAGGTCTGAATTTTATCATCTTTCACCAGGAGGGATATAAAAATGCATGCATGTATTCCCTGTTGTTAATCCTGCCTAACTGAAATGTTGAATTTTGAACTGATTTGCTTTGTCATCTTAAAGGGAGAAAGTAAGTGGTGGATTAGGAGCTGAAAAGTACATCAGCTGTCTATTTTTAGGATATACTTTGTTGGGTTAAAAAAAAAAGTAGGCATGGGTTAAAAAAAAAGTAGGCATTGACAAAAGAGAAACACATAATTTAAGATGATATAATTTTGGTAATAAACATGATAACTAAAGTGGATGCATTTAAAAAATATTTTTTTATTTATTTATTTTCTCATTAAGCAGTGTGACAACATTTGCTCATTTTGCAACAATGAATCTCTTCCTTGCAACTGAAAATGGCCGAGTGAGGCCATGTTATTAAGCAGCTTACTTTAGTTTGAGACTTCACTTATGGTAAACAACAGGATGAAAGGCTTAAGCTAAATTGGATAGGGTGCTGAAATTTGTACATACAGAAATGTACTCAAACATTGCGAAGAAACCACGGCACAACTGATTTACAGAAGAGGAACAAGATGTTTTTGCTTCTATACATTTATTAGATATAGACAGAATTAGATGATGGGATAATTAGCATAAGTACTATGGGGGAAAAAGAGGATAGATACTCAGAAGTATTAATAGGTGTAGGTGTGACTTAGAGAGGAGGTGAAGGCAGGAAAATAGAAAAAGTGGGCAGAGAGTCATGGAATCCTGGGATTCCCACAGAGATAGGATAGGCTCAGGCCTCTAACAGATCCCTCTCTCCACCATCACTGGGCATCTCCATCAGAAACATCATCATAAACCTCTTGAGGACCTTGCCCTCAATGTGGAACAACAATGGTGGAGACTGGCCCACTCTCTGAAGGGAGGCTGGGTCAGGGTCAGCCTACTCTGCTACTCGAGCAACGCCGGTCCTGAAATAAATGCAGCTTAGAATATTCCCCGCTGTGACCATGGACTTCAAGCTCACACTGACAGAGGTTACACAGGCTCCTGTGCTAAATATGAATAGACATGGACCCTAGGTCAGATCGATGGGGCTTATAGTATTTATATACTGTTTCCATACTTGGGAGCTACTGTTTGCCCTGATCTAGCTTTCTAGTCCTATTCCCAACTCTGACACCATGTTCCCAGACAATACTTTGAGCCCACCTGCATGTTAGCTATTGGGCTCAATCAAATATTAGTAAAGTCATGGACCCCTTGGAATATACCCAAAATAGACTTGCTAGCTTCTTCCAACATGAAGACCCCAAATCTCATCTGTTATATTCTTACCTTTTGGTTCCTTATTATTAAACACATTGGTCTGCCTTATATCATAATGTTTTTCAGCCACCAAGTTGCAGATGCTACCATGATGTCAACCTGACTTCTCTGGGCAGATGACCTCACTAAATGTGTCCTAGAACCCCACCTCGCCAGAGCCTTGCCCCATTAGGGAAAGAGAGAGACAGGCTGGGAGTACCTGCCAACACTCATGTTAAGAGGAGAAGTAATTACAGAAGCCAGACCTTTCACCTTCTGTACCTCATAATGATCCTGGGTCCATACTCCCAGAGGGATAAAGAATATGAAAGCTTCCAATGGAGGGGATGGGATGTGGAACTCTGGTGATAGGAATTGTGTGGAATTGTAAACCTCTTATCCCACAATCTTGTTGCTCATTAAATCACTAGTTAAAAAAAAAAGAATGGGAAAAAATATAGTAGATATAGACTCAGATATATAATTATAGATAAAAAGCCCACCCATATTTGTGACCAGGGGAGAACTCCCTGAAGCTTTCAATAGAGAGGATGAGGACACAGAGTCTGGTGGTGGGAACATTATAGAATTGTACCCCTATTATTTTATAATTTTATAAATCAATATTAAATCACTAATTAAGAAAGATGGGCAAGCAGTGGCGCACCAGGTTAAGCACACATCATACAAAGCTCAAGGACCCATGTGAGGATCCCGGTTCAAGCCCCCCCCAGCTCCCCACCTGCAGGGGAGTCGCTTCACAGGCGGTGAAGCAGGTCTGCAGGTGTCTGTCTTTCTCTCCCCCTCTCTGTCTTCCCCTCCTTTCTCCATTTCTCTCTGTCGTATCCAAAAAAAAAGGCCACAAGAGCCGTGGATTTGTAGTGCAGGCACTGAGCCCAAGTGATAACCCTGGAGGCAAAATAAACAAATAAACAAACTAATTAAAAAAAAAAAAGGGTAACAGAGATCTCAAATTCTATTCACGATGGAGTTCACGACTACCACAGAATCTTATCTGGGGAATGTCCACAAAGCACAGTTATATCTGATGAAAGAAAATAAACATTTAATACACTCTATATTGTAAAGGAGTATTAAATCTACCTTTCAAGAAAAGATCAAATAATTCAGATCTGTATATTGCTAAGATCCTAAAACTAATTTGCATTATTCGATTATTATTATTTTAAGAGGTAGAAGCCCTTTCCTCTTGCTACCAAATACATTAGTACCTGGAGCCAACTGGTGGTTTACCTGGTGGGCTGGGCACAAAGGACTCCTTCAAGTAGAAATATATTTTTAATATTTATTTTTTTAGATAGAAGCAGAGAGAAAATGAGGGGGAGGAGAAAGAGAAAGAGAGACACAGGCAGTCCTGCTTCACCACTCATTTTTCTGTCTCTATTCAAAAAAATAATAATAAAATTAAAAAAAATATATATTTCTATTTGAAATTTTCTAGCCAGGAGTAATATTTTTAGTATCATCAAAAACAGAATGACTAAGGAGGGGGTAGACACCAGTCTTTACAGATCCTTACACCAGCCCTTTGTGCCACGTGTGCTTAACCCACTGCACTACTGCCAGACTCCCTCGCCCCCGCCCCGTTTTTTTTTTTTTTTTTTTAAATAGAGCACTGCTGAGCTCTGGCTTGTGGTTGTGTGGGTGGTGTGGGTGGTGTGGGTGGTGTGGGTGGTGTGGGAGATTGAACCTGAGACTTTGGAACCTCAGGCATGAGAGTCTCTTTGCATAACCCTTAAGCTATCTACCCCCAAAGCCTGGCTTTGAATGTACTGAGCATATTTATAAAAGAACCTTACACCATTTTCCCTTTTACCTTTATCCACAGTAGTTTTTTTTTTTTTTAAAAAGCGAACAGTGAAATAGTCCACAAATACTATGGTTGAAATGTGAGTGAAAATAATATTATACGCAGCACTTAGAGAAATCCTTGCAATAGGATTCAAATTATGTTGTTGATAATCTGATATCAACAATGGGAGGGAATGAAGACAGAACTCTGGAGATGAAAAGTTCTCACTAAAGAACTCTTCTAGTTGAGTGTTCACTGTATGCCAGTGTTGGAAACCCCTGATTTCTTGAGAGACCTCTGAATGATAATGGATGCTACTTCTCTGCTGAACTATTTTTAATTGCTAACAGCTATTCGTTACACCAAGCATGTCAGAATTTCTTTGCTATTTCTGTAGCTTTGTCTCCAGCCCCCCGTGGTGGTGTGGCCTTATCAGGGGTGGCAGCACAGCGGTCTAAGCAGCAGACACTCGTGCCTGAGGCTTGGAAGGCCGATACTACTCTATGGGTCTCCTCAGCTTTTGTTCTATGAAGCGCTGGGTTTTTTTTCTTTGTCTGCAAGTGCAGCATGGGCCAGAGACCCAGGTTCAGGGAGGAGCAGAAAACAAGGGACTCCCTGTTTCATTACCCAGTCCTGGAGTAATGAAATTTCTCCAATTTACTCATTATTTTTCCTTCACGTTTTTAAAAAATTTTTTAAATTAGTGATTAAATGTTGATTTACAAAATTATAAGATAACGGGTATAGTTCCACCCCGTTCCCATCACCAGAGCTCTGTGTCCCTATTCCCTCCACGGGAAACTGCAGTAGTTCTCCCAACTTCACTGACACGGGTTGACTAGTATGTCGAGAATTATCTATATTTGTATATATTTCCCAGTTTTTTTCTATGGTCCTGCCTTCTCTGCCTTTCTTCTTTTTTTATATTTATTTATTTATTTTCCCTTTTGTTGCCCTTGTTTTTTTATTGTTGTTATTGATGTTGTTAGGACAGAAAGAAATGGAGAGATGAAGGGAAGACAGAGATGGGGAGAGAAAGATAGACATTTGTAGACCCGCTTTACTGCTTGTGAAATGAGCCCCTCCCCTCCAGGTGGGGAGCTGGGGGCTTGAACCCGGATCCTTCCGCCAGTCCTTGCGCTTTGCTCCAAGTGCACTTAACCCGCTGCGTTACTGCTCTCTTCCTTTCCAAATCACATCTACACCTGTTACTACTTCTGGTCATTTTCCCCTGATGTTTCTCCCCCTCTGTGAGTATGAACCAAAATTCTCTATGGGGTGCAGAAGGTGGAAGTCTGGCTTCTATAATTACTTCTCCACTGGGCATGGGTGTTGGCAAGTGGATCCATACTCCCAGCCTGTCTCCCTCTTTCCCTAGAGGGGCGGGGCTCTGGCGAGGGGAGGTTGCAGGACACACTGAAGAGGTCGGTCATCTGCCTAGGGAAGTCAAGATGGAATCACTGTAGCACCCTCAACTTGATGGCTGTGTGTTACTGTTTGAATTTCTGAAAACCTCGATTGTATTTTGTTGGATTTTCAGCTATTTTTTTTTTTTTTTTTTTTTTAGTGTATCAGGAGTGAGGTCAGAAAGGGCCATACCCCCTTCACGTAATCTTTTGTATTAACAGCTTGTTGCTGCTTATGTTAAATCATGGAATTTACATTTTCATATTAATTTTAGCCATTAAAGAATGATTTGTATGGAGGCTGGGCAGAGGTGCGCCTAGTTGAGCCTACACAATACCATATGGAAGGACTCAGGTTCCAGCCCCGGCTCCCCACCTGCAGGTGGAATGCTTCAGAAGGGAAGAAGCAGATCTGCAAGTGTCTTTCTCTTCTCCCTCCCCTTCCCCTCCCCTCCCCTTCTCCTACCCCCATCCATTCCCCCTTCCCCTCTTCCCCTTCTCCTCCTCCTCCCCTCTCAGTTTCTCTGAACCATCAAATAAGGTTGGAAATAAAGAAATGTCTGCCAAGAGGTACGGATTGGTGGATTTGTAGTGCCAGCACTACTGAGCCGCCCCAGTGATAACTCTGGTGGCAATTTAAGAAAATTATTTATATATTCAAAAATTATAAAAATCATCCCTAACTTGTTTATCAACAGTCAAGCAGTCCAGGGTGCCCCATTCCAGGTGCTGGGTTGACTGCTAGAATAACCAAGTAAAAAGGCATGGATTTTCTAGTATCAGTGCTGTAGTGTGTGTGTGTGTGTGTGTGTGCGCGCGCGCTAGTGAGAGGTACAGCTGGTAAATCTAACCTCTCCTCCTCTCTCCTCTCCTCTCCTCTCCTCTCCTCCCCTCCCCTCCCCTCCCCTCCCCTCCTCTCCTCTGTAAGGGGGGGGGGTTGGTGGTGATACAAGCTGTGCTTCAAAGGAAATGCTGTGTTGTTTTGGAACAGCAATCAAAAACTGCTCCCAGTCTAGAAGATGACAGTGTTTTAGAAGTGCAAATTCAAAAATCCAGTTCTCCTGAGGAGTCACTGCTCTCAGAATTCTCTTGGCACTTCAACTGCAGTGTCATTTACTGAATTCCCAGACAGCATCCTACTAGGGTGTGGAGATGGTATCTGTGTCACTTCTCCCTGTCACCCTCCTACCCTCCAGCCTGGCCCCCCAGCATGGGTCTTGGACCAGCAGAAGGCAGGAGACAACAACTGTGAAGTAAGGGCCATCAGCCTTGTTTTCTCAGCACTGACTGTTTTGGCAGAAGATTTCCTTATTGTTTATTAGAAATATTTGTGGTCTGGGAGGTGGTGCAGTGGTAAAGCTTTGGACTCTCAAGCATGAGGTCTCAAGTTCGATCCCCGGCAGCACATGTGCCAGAGTGATGTCTGGTTCTTTCTCTTTCCTCCTATCTTTCTCATAAATAAATAAAATCTAAAAAAAAAAAAAGAAGTAATATTTGTAGGGAGTTGGGAGGTAGTGCAGCGGTGCAGTGAGTTAAGCACTCGTGGTGCGAAGCACAAGGACTGGAGTAAGGATCTGGGTTTGAGCCCCTGGCTCCCCACCTGCAGGAGAGTCGCTTCACAGGTGGTGAAGCAGGCCTGCAGGTATCTGTCTCTTTCTCCCCCTCTCTGTCTTCCCCTCCTCTCTCCATTTCTCTCTGTCCTCTCCAACAACAATGACATCAATAACAACAACAACAATAAAGCAACAAAGGCAACAAAAGGGAAACTAAATAAGTGAATATAAAAAAATTTATAAGAAGTATTTGTTAACTACCTGATATGGGCACTGTGTAAGGATTTAGAGATAAAGCAGACCAAGAGAGCGAGAGGTGTATGAGACTCCTAACTCACTGATGTTCTGGGGATGATGAGTGAATGTTGCTAAGAGACTCCTAACTCATTGATGCTCTGGGGATGATGAGTGACTGTTGCTAAGAGACTCCTAACTCACTGATTGTCTGGGGATAATGAGTGACTGTTGCTAAGAGACTCCTAACTCATTGATGCTCTAGGGATGGTGAGTGACTGTTGCTAAGAGACTCCTAACTCACTGATTGTCTGGGGATGATGAGAGACTGTTGCTAAGAGACTCCTAACTCATTGATGCTCTGGGGATGGTGAGTGACTGTTGCTAAGAGACTCCTAACTCACTGATGCTCTGGGGATGATGAGTGACTGTTGCTAAGTGAATAAACTGACAGGCAAAATTATTCTGATTTGTGACTTGTGCTAAGGAGGAAACGAAAGGCCCCATTAGGGAATAATTGTTAGGGGGTTAGGCAAGGCTCCTTAAGCTTCCTTCTCAGCTCTCATTACAATGAACAAGGACCTGGATTCAAGCCCCTGGTCCCCCACCTGCAGGAGGAAAGCTTCACAAGTGGTGAACCAGGGCTGCAGGTGTCTGTCTCTTTCCCTATTTCCTCTTCCTCTTAATTTCTAGCTGTCTCCATACATAAAAATAATTTAAGATTAAGAGAGGGGGAGAGAGAGAGTGAAATGGAAGATGCAATTAAACATCTCTAAAGTCAGCTAAATAGCCCATTTGGATAGTGCACTGCATTGCAATGAGAGCAACCCAGGTTTGAGGTCACCCTCAATATACTGGAGGAAGCTTTGTTGCACCCTCCCTCCAAGCACCACACACACACCACAAGGACCTGAGTTCAAGTTTCCCACCTGCAAGGGGAAAGCTTCATGAGTAGTGAAGCAAGTCTGCAGGTGTCTCTCTGCCCCTTTCTCTCTCTCTATCTCCCCTTTTCCTCTCAATTTCTCTGTTTATATCCAATAATAAAAATAAATTAATTAATTAAAATATTTGAAAACAATAAGCACTTGTGTCAGGCTAGTGACACGAGAGAGATGACCAGGAACCGAGCTCATGGTGGTGAGGCCGTTCAAGTCTTTATTCATCTGAGTGCCCCAGAGTAGCACAGCAGGTTAAGCCATGTGGCGTGCAGTGCAAGGGCCGGTGTCTGCCTCTCGGTCTGTGTGCGCCCCTCCTTGAGGCCGGAAACCAGAAGAGGCAAGTTGGAAACAGAAGTGGCTTGACAATACCATACATAGTTAGGAAAGGGGTGGAGAAAGGTATAAAGGGGGCTGGGAAAGGTAGGAACTTCCTTAGCAACTGTTGCAAGGGGTTTAACTGGTAGGATTAATAATACCCTGCAGTCTTGAGGGTAAGAAAAGAATCTATCAAATGAGCAGAATGGGTGGGGGAATAGGGAGGAGACCTTAACTCACTTGTTAGACAAAGCAGAACATTGATATGTGGATAATAAGAGAGCGGCCATTGTATCAAGGAATGCAGGGTGAGGCAGGGGAGCTGGCTTAATGTTTTAAGGAATACCGTGGAGCCCCCAGAGGCAGAAAAATGCAGGGTCTCTGGAGACAGGGAGTGGCTGACAGGGAAGTGAAAACTGGGACCCGTATTTTCTCCCCAGCTCAACCTTAACAAGAGGGAGTCTGACAGTGAGATTCGTCTCCTCAGTTCCCCATTTTTCAATGGGAAAAGCCTCACCTTGCTCAACCTGGTTCTCACAGTATTCCCAGCACACTTGGGCTAGTTTAATAGCTCACCTGGATAGTGTGAATGAGCTAGGTTCAAGTATGACCCCTACCACAATGAAGGAAGCTTCAGTGCTGTGGCCTCTTTCACTCTTTGCCTCTTTGCCTTCTGTCTTGATCAAAAAAGAAGAAGAAGCAAAAAGCCCTTAATACTGCTATGAGAAAAGTTCCAGTTGCTGGGGTAGGGCCAGACCAAGTGATTTTGGAGGCTGAATAGAGCCTGAGGGCCAGATGTTCCCAGTCCCTGCTTTAGGATCATGTGTTAGTAACCAGTGATACTGTTGTCTCAGGACCACACTTTGATTAAGAAAAAGGGGGTGGTGGTGGGAAGAAGTATTTTATTTGAATATAGATGCTTTGGAAGAGACTGAGTATGATTTTAAAAATTACTAGGAAAGGCTGTTTGACAAGGCTATTGTTTCAGGGCTTTAATTTCACATCTTCCAAAATATGTTTCATCACATCTCAGCTGCCACTAAGGACCCCTAGCCCCTTAGCCCCCTCTTCAGTTCTTCTTAATTCTCCCTTTTTCATTAATGTTCTCTGATCTACTGATAGAGACCAAATAGTTGTTGTTGTTATGGCTGTTTTGTTTTTAATTGCCACCAGGGTTATCGCTGGGGCTCAGAGCCAGCACTAAGTAACTGCTCCTTAAAGTTATTTCAATCTTTTCTGTCCCTTCTTATTTTGTTGGACAGGACAGAGAGAGAAATTGAGAGGGAAGGGGGAAATAGAGATGGAGAGAGAAAGTGACACCTTCAGACCTGCTTCACACCTTGTGAAGTATCTCCCCCCACCCCCGTCCTTGGTCCTTGCACATGGTAAGGTGTGCGTGCAACTGAGTTTGCCACCACTCTGCCTCCTATACCTACTGTTTATTAATGTCTCACCCTATCTTTTTCTTTGCTTTGTTTCTTAAATCCCACATGTGACTGAGATCATCTGGTGTTTGTCTTTCTTCACCTTGCTTATTTCCTTAGCATGGTCCCCTGCTTAGATGTCTCGTGTTTTAGAAAAGAACTGGGTTGCAGCCAGGGTGATGGCTCAGGAGGTGGAACACATTGCTGGATACATGAAGCCTGGGTTCAATCCTCCTTCTCTCACATAATAAATAAATACAGGCCTGAATGATAGTGCACCTGGCTAAGAGCTTACATCACAGTGCACAAGGACCCACGTTCAAATCCCAGTCCCCACCTGCAGGAGGCAAGCTTCATGAAAGGTGAAGTGGTGATGCAGGGTCCCTCCATCTCTCTCCTTCCCTATCTTCCACCTTCCCTCTTGATTTCTCTCAGTCTCTATCCAATAAATAAATAAAATTGATTAATCAAAAGAATAAATACAAATTCTTAAAAACTGAGTTATTTTCTTAAAGAGTTACTTGAAAAAAGCATTTTCAATGTCAGTGTGGGCACGACTGTGTTTTTGCCTTCCGTGGTGTGAGTCATCAAAGATGTGCTTTTTCCAGAGAATTCTAGAACCAGGAGACAGTAAGAGGTGTGTGTGTGTGTGTGTGTGTGCAGGAAGATACAGTTGGAGGAAATGTCTAGATCAAAGGAGTTAATCACCTAATCACATTTACTCTCTGAGGTAAACAGGAAAGGGTACAGTTTTATGGATAAGGCAAGTATAGATACATAGCACATAAACATAATTTGTATGTACAGTATAGGAAGATCCATGTAAGTAGCCTGAAGCACTGGCATAGATTTGTTCTGCTTCCAAGCATATGTGTAGGGATGGAGCACATAGAAAGAGCTCATTGTTATTCCAGATGCATTCAGAGTCCTTGGCCACTAAGCAAGCAGCACCTGCTGTAAATCTCTGTGCTCTCTGCCTCTCTAGGCCCTCAGCAAAGTCTTCCCCACTCCACGCCTGTCCCATCACAGGAACTATCTCCCAGTAGGAATCAACAGAGCTTCTGCCTGAGCACTTAGCTCCAAGGACAGCAGAGCAGATGACGTGGACCCATCTCCTCACTGCCCATGGAGTAGTGACTAACAGAACCCAGGGAAAAAAAGAAGGGAAAGAAGAGAGGAAGTTGTAGCTGAGGCAAGGATATGGGAACATTTTGGGAGGCTCAGGGCATAAGAGAGAAGAGAGGAAAAGAAGGACTTGGCCAAACGGGAGCTTCAGTCAACTCATAAGCCAAGGATTCTGAAGCAGAGTTGGGAAAGGTGTATAGTTATAACAGCAAACGTCACTGAACTAAATAAATATGGGATGATATGGTTCAAATACCTCAGGCCACTGGTCTTTTCATTTTACAAAGGAGGAATTAGAAGCGAAGCAACATTAAATAACTAAGCCAGTGTCACAAAGGTACTAAGTGATAGAGCTAGAACCCAGACAGCTTGACTGGTGTGGACAAGCTCATAAAATACGTTGTTGCAAGGGTAGATGTGAAATAGAGAAGGGAAAATAAAACATGGATGACGCCAAGAGGAGGAAAGAGGAGATAAGTGGAATGCTCCCTGGACTCTTGGGATGCACAGAAAGACTGCCCAAGACTTGAAGACAAAGAAACAAGACACCTACTGTTGAGTGTAGTTTAGAGCCTTGGTTTCCTCATCTACAAACCACGAGGAGTGAAGTGAGCCAGAACTTGCCCTTATTTAAGTGGAAAAAAAAAAAGGTAGGCAGACTGTTCTTCAGATATTACTTAAGTTCTTTGTATATGGAGGGAGATTCTTTGTGTCAAGGCTCTGCTTCAGTTAATAGACTGAGAAAAGCTTAATGGAGCTATTGCCCCTCAGTGCACAGTAAGTCACTTCCCTACCTGACGCATGTCCCTTTGCACCTGTTGTAGGGTTGAGCTGTCATCTTTATCTGACTCTTGCTGCTCTGTTGACTTTTTTCCAAGTGTCTGAGAGACACAGCATGTTTTATTCCTTCCAGGGGATCAGTGATCTCTGTCTCCAGACCCTGTGCTATTGACCACTCTGTTTGTGACTATTATTGCAGGTATCAGTGACAAAGTCACTGAGATGAACCCAGTAGTGACTGGAACTCCCAAGGAGCACTATTTTTCCTTCTTTCTCTCTTTCTTTCTTTCTTTCTATTTTTCTGTAGCAGGGTCATTTGCTCAAAGTCAAAACAGAATTGATTCTCTTTGCTGTGACTGATAACATCTGGTCCCTGTTTTCACTGATTCTAGTGATTTTTTTTTAGAGGTTGCTTTCAAATTGAACCAAATGGGTAAAGGAGAAGGAGCATACGCCCCTGGGAGAGGAGGAAGCAGTGGTCTCCCTACTTTCCCGCCTCACCTCTACATAGATGAACTCACTATGTCCACACCAGTGTGACTCAGGCAAAGCTTAGTGCCCTCCGGTCTTCCTTCTCAGGGATCTGCTTTAAAATTCACTTTGTCCTCCTTCTCATATTTTATTCTCTGCAGGTTGTTAATTAATCTTTACTTGAAAATGTCATCTTCCCTAGCAGTGTTTGATTTTTAATAGGGCAGTGGTGAGAAAAGAAAAAAAAAAAGCTGCTAGCAACCCCCAGAGGATATAGCTCCCCAGAAGGGAAATTCTAGGTTTGGACATAAGACTTCCTGGAGACTAGAAGTCCAGATTCTTGGTCTTTTCATTCTGGGTTCTCTCTATTTTTACTGCTCTGTCTACATCCTGAATGTTGACTGAATTGTTACCTCTCTGCACTCAGCTCTCTGCACAGAAATGTCAGTCCCTCCCCCCCAACCCCCGCCAAGAAGTTTACACTTGCTTGCTTGCTTGTGTCATCTGTCATGCCCCACCAACACTGGTTTTTGCTTTTTCCACTCACAATGCTCATCAGGACTTGTCACTATACTCTGCATTTGGTAATGATCTGTCTACCCTAAATAGAATACAAGCTGTCAGAATGAGTTCAGTGACATTGTCTGTGTCAGTCCTAAAATGTCTGTGGTAGTTCCTAAATTGGTGTCTTATTAGGCTCTGCAAAGTCTTCTTATTTATTTTTTTCATTTAAGTGCTGAGAAAAGTTTTTTCTGGGGCTTCTTAATTCTGTCAAATATGATGTAGCATTAGGCTTACACATTATGTGCCTACTTAGCATTTTGTTTACATTATTCATTGGCTAATTCAAACTTAAAAAAAAAAACTCACTGAGTTTCAGTCATTGGGCTGGTGCTGAGATTAGAACTATAAACAAGACACGGACTCACTAAGAAACAAAGCAAAGGACAATGTAGTGGGGAGACCTCGTTGGACAGAAATTTACTGCAACAGATCCAGGGGTGCAGAAGTGCAAGGGGGGATTAAGACAAGAGTGAGGACCTAAGTGCCTACGGTGGAACAGGATGACTGGTGGAGGGAGAGGTATATTGATACTTGTCTTGGGGACACGTGGAAAGGAACTCTTGTGACAACAAATCCTGTAACTCAACACAGTCTTAGCTTTCACGTTGCTCACAGTGTAGTGGAGCAGACATACCACCCCTGAACAATGAGGACTGGGAAGGAATACATATTCTGAAGCATGCCAGGATAGTTTTAAAACTGGGTGGGAATCAACCAGGAGACTTGGGGAGTGGAGATGAGTATGTGTAAGCTCCTGAAGGTGCAAGAGTTCATGGATGTCCGTTTGAGGTGCAAGGAGCTGATAATACCACCCAGGATGATACAGGCAGACAGTAAGGGGGATAAAGTTGAAGATGAGTGAGATAAGGTGGGAAACTATGAGAGGCCTCGAATGACATTTTTTAAAAAGCTTGAACGTTTTACTAAAGAATGTTAAAAAATAGTGGGTTTTTATTATTATTTTTTTTAGGCTTTATTCCTTTTTCCATTTTGTTGGATGGTTACTTGCAGGAAACTGACTCTGCAGTGCAAGTCCAGACCCTACAAGGGTCTAGAGGAGGGGAGGAAAATGAAAATAATCTGGAGCAAGGAACCTTGGAACCATTCAGGGAATGGAATGTGGAACACATTTATTGGGACATATTTATTTTATTATAATTATTTTTAAATTTTTTAAAATTATCTTTACTTATTGGATAGAGAAAGCCAGAAACCAAGAGGGAAGGGGGTAACAGAAAAGGAGAGAGACGGAGAGACGCCTACAGCCCTGCTTCACCACTTGTGAAGCTTTCCCCCTGAAGGTGGGGACCGGGGGCTCAAACCCCAGGTTCTTCTGCATTGTAATACGTGCACTCAACCAGGTGCGCCACCACCAGGCCCCCATGGTACATATTTATACAGCAAATTTTGGCAAACTTCCCGGTGAATTTGGATCCTTCACCCAATCAAGTAATTATTTTTCTTGTGGACTGAGACATTCCTTCACTTTCTAACCTACAGTTTGAGAGACGGTCAGAGACAGTGATGTCCCTGACTGCACGTACCTCAGACAGCTGCCTTTCAGCATCTTATCACATGGAGATTTTTGCCTCTGAAGCTGACTGACAGCACATGGCCTGGAGGTTTTCCTCTGAACAGCATATTACACTGAGGTCTGTGTCAAAAAAGGTTTTCCACTATCTCTCTCCTGACCTGGTCCCCTACAGTTACTAGTCTACAGTATGGATGTTGGCATATGGCCACGTCAGTATCCCAGGACCCTTTTTATACTCTGCCAAGCCTTCCCTCCCCAGAGTCTCTTGCGTTGGTGAAGTACACCCTGCCCAGTCCAGGCTTTGCTCTGTGTTTTCCTTTTCTTCTTTCTTTCTCTCTTTTTATTGGTGGTTTAATATTGACAAAAGTATGAGATAACAGGGGTCAAATTCCATACTGTTCCCACCACCAGAGTTCTATGGAACTCCACTGGAAACTGCAGTAGTTCTCCCAAGGTCACAGATATGAGTACACTGTTATTTCTATAATTATATATATATATGTATGTATGTATTTGCTCATTTATTCTGTGGTCCTGCCTTCTCTTCTTTTCTAAGTCACACCTACACCTACAGCTACTTCTGAATGTCCTTCCTCTATTCCTCTTCTCTCTCTGGGTCTTGATGGAATTGGGGTTCAGAGCCCTCTGTTCACCTTCCCTTAACACTTTTCCCCTTTGGGAGTATGGGCCAAAATTCCTTATGGGGTACTGAAGGTGGGAGATCGGGCAGGTCAATCCATATCCCCTGCCTGTTTCTATCTTCCCCTAGTGGGGTAGGGGTCTGAAGAGTTGAGGTTCTAGGACATGTTGATGAGGTTGTCTGTCAGGGAGTTTAGGATAGAATCATAGTAGCATCTGTAACTTGGGGGTTCAAAGGTGGTAAGATATAAAGCAAGACAAAATAATAAAATTAAACAATAAACAGAAACCAAAAAGTAGGAATAGAGAAGATGAGAATAGGGATCTTAGGTTGGAGAGAAGACAGTATGTCTACTTTAGGTATATTCCTAGGGCCCATAAGTTTGGTAACTTTTGTTTGAGCTTGATAGCTAACATGCAGGTGGATTAAAAATATTGTCTGGGAATTTGGTTGAGTTGAGAATAGGACTAGAAAATTGGATTAGGGAAGAGAGTAGCTCCCCAATTTGAAGAAAGTATATAAACACAATTAACAGTTTACCTTACTTATCTGACCCATATATACTCATATTAGTACAGGGCCCATATATACTCATATTAGTACGGGAGCCTGTGCAACCTCTGAGTCCCTGTGAGTCTAAGCTCACAGCTGAGAAAATTCTAGGCCGGATTCATTTCAGGATCTGTTTTCCTCCAGTGGCAAAGTAGGATGTCCCAGCCTCCCTTTGGAGAATAGGGCAGTCCCTATTTTGTTTGTCTCTGAAATTCCACCTATAAGTTAAAGTATCTGCTATTTGTCCTTCTCTTTTTGACTTATCTTACTTAACATAATGCCTTCAAGGCCCATGTAGGATGAAGCAAAGGAGACAACTGCATCCATTTTTAATACCTGAGTAGTACTCCATTGTGTATATGCACCACCATTTCCTTAGCCACTCACCTGTTGTTGGACGTCTGGGTTGTTTCCAAAATCAGACTATTACAATTGTGCCATTATGAACATAGGCATAGACAGATATCTTTGGACAGGTGTGTTTGTTTCCTTTGGATAGATTCTCAGGAAAGTAATTGCCAGGTCATAGGGGGTCCCATTTCTAACATTCTGAGAAGTCTCCAAACTGTTTCCCACAGGGTTTGAACCTATTTGCATCCCCACCATCATCAGTGTGGGAGGATTCCTTTTTCCATACATCCTCACCGACGTTTCCAACAAAGGATTTCTTATCTATAACTAGAATAAGTTGTAATTAGGCAAGTGCTGATTTGCCTGTCTTGCTTCCTCCTGATTTTCTCTTACACCTCAAGTTAGCATCAGCCATAGTAGGTGAGTAGCACATTAAATGAGGCCAGAGCCAGAGGGAGGTAAAAGAAGTCTGTAGCATCCCAAACTGTCCTCTGGTTTTAGTGACTATCTTTACAGCTCTTAAAATGGAAAATTTCAAACATATACAAAATAAGTGAATAAAAGAATCACCCTCTACTTCTGCACCCCATAATGACCCTGGGTCCATACTCCTAGAGGGCTAAAGAATAGGAAAGCTATCAGGGGAGGGGATGGGATATGGAGTTCTGGTGGTGGGAATTGTGTGGAGTTGTACCCCTCTTATCCTATGGTTTTTGTGAGTGTTTCCTTTTTATAAATAATTTTTAAAAAAAAAAAAAAGTCCAAGTCCCATAATTCTCTAAGTTTTGTCATTCTTCTTTCATCTGTACCTCATCCAACTTTGGGGACCAGCAAGATAGCTCACGTGGGATGTTCTTTGCTTTTTTAAAAAATTTTTTTAAAAAATTATTTATTTATTTCATCTGACAGAACAGAGAGAAACTGAGGGAAGAAGAAAGAGAGTGGGAGCACTGCTTCACCATAGTGGAACTTGCCCCTTACAGGTGGGGACCAGGGGCTATAGCCTGGGTCCTTATGCATGGGGCCCTGGGTGGCCCTTGCTTTATCAGGCACATGACCCAAGTTCTAACCAGACCTCCATGGTCCTAGGGGAAGCATCATTGCTATAATGTTTTTCCTTCTCTCCCTTCATTGTTCTGCTTCTCTCTCAATCAGAAAAAGTCGGCATCGTGTCGTAAAACACTGGCAGTGACAGACAACATAAAATTTTTTTTTTATGAAATATTAGGCTCAGACAAATTCAGAAAGTCAGACAAATTATGAAAGTACTGATGTGTGTAAGTGTGTTGGTGGAAGGAACAGTGGGGTGACAAGTTTCTTGAAGGAACTTGTGTTCTCTATGTCCTTGAATGACAAGCTGTGTGTGGTCGGTGTGCAGCAAGCATTTGTTCAGTTGAACTGAACACATCCCCAATTGTCTCTTTTTTTCTCCTGTGAAGTCAAGGGTTAATCATTGACAAGAATAAGGACACAGAGTAAACAACAGGGGGAGAAAGCTATGCACTATTTTTAGTGATAAATAGAATGTCCAGTCATGAAATACAATGAGTCAGAGATGCTAGTCTAAGGACCACAGAGAACAGAGTGCAGGGAAAATAAGATAGACCAACAGATATACTTGAAATCTATAAAAAGAGACTGAGTGAAGCCCATGTAACATATTCAGCACTGAAATTCACAATTCACAATTAAATTCACAATTTAATTACTTCTTGCCAAATAAGGCAGCAGATTGAGTAGAATGCATGTGTCATGCTATATATTTATAATTATTCATCGAAAATGTTTCTGAAATGCAGTGACCATTCAAATATCTTAATCTGAATGTTAAACAGGGCATCTAGCTGTCCCAGTTGTTACAGGACTTTGCCATCTTCAGAGTCCAGAGTGCTAACCACCACACAGTGGAACCCCACTATTCTGCCATTTTCTACAGAAGCAATGAAGGGGGGAATAAAAGGCCATTCAGCTTTTTAAGGCTAGCTTGTGGATATTCCCATCACCATCATTCTGCCAAAAACCTAGAGCTTTTGTTTTCCCATTAACTGAACAAAATAATTTCATACCTGCTTATGATGGCCATGTGATATCCAACCCCCCAGATCATGTGATTCGCTTTTTTTATCATGTAGGAGATGATTTCCATGGTATCTGGACACATTTCATGACATCTACTGTGTGTTATCTCTACAAAGTGGGGGGGGGAGGGTGAGTAGCAGACAGTCTGGGGAGATGTAGTCTCTCACTCTCCAGCCAGAGCAATTTCTCAGCAGGTCTTAATCATCTCCTCTCTTGGGGCAAAGGGCGAGTAGCTTTTCTGCAAGCCCTCTTTAAAAGCTCCGAGGTCCTCAGTTGTGTGGCACTCACTCACAGGGAGCCTGTTACATCCACTTGGGGCTCTATGTCACAGGCAAGCAAGCAGCTTGAGGGGGGAAGGGAAGGGAAAGGAGACTGACGCGTACAGGTCGCTCATACACCTGCTGTGCTGAAAGTGATCAAGCCTTTTGCTCTTACCTCAGGGTTCTATTAACACTCATGAAATGGGGTCAGCTGACTTGCAAAAAGCAAACTCACAGGAGCCTTCACTGTTTGTGACAAGTCTCTCCAATAGCAGCTCACTGCCCGACAGAGTGGGGGAAGGGGGGTGAAATAAATGGTCAGTCTGAGTACATGAGACTTAATTTTAGCTATAGAATGGATGTCTTCATCATTTTTTAAATAATTTTTATTTATAAAGTGGAAACACTGACAAGACCATAGGATAAGAGGGGTAGAATTGCACACAAATCCCACCACCAGAACTCTGTATCCCATCCCCTCCCCTAATAGCTTTTCTATTCTTTAACCCTCTGGGAGCATGGACCCAGGGTCATTATGGGGTGCAGAAGGAAGAGGATGAAGAAGATTATTTGCTTCTCTTGTGGAAGTCCAGAATCATAGCGTAGGCTACCCAAAGGATGCCTGTGAGACTGTTTCTACACAATGACCATCCGCAGAGCTCCATATCCCATTCCCTCCACTGATAGCTTTCCCATTCTCTATCCCTCTGGGAGTATGGACCCAAGGTCATTGTGGGATGCAGAAGGTGGAAGGTCTGGCTTATGTAATTGCTTCCCCGCTGAACATGGGTGTTGACAGGTAGATAAATACTTCCATCTTGTCTCTCACTTACTAGCTGTTTTATCTTAGTAAATTTCTTCATCTGCTTCTCTGTTTCCATATGTTGAAAAAATGTAAAGTAAGGGTTTCTGTCTCATGGGGATGATGTAGCAGATGAGGATGCACTCCCCAGACTTTCTTCTGGGCAGGACTTGTCCTCTGCTTCAGGGACTGTCCTTAGGGACAGCTTGGCTGCAGGGTCAGACCCCCTGTGGCCAACATCTCCCCCATCAGTCTATAGCAGCTGAGAAATGTGTACATGGGTTGTATACTGCACAGCCATTTGAACCTCTATGGGACAATTTTCTTGAGCAACATTTCTTTGAGCCCCCTGTTGGTCGGCTGAGGTTATGATAGGTTTGTGTAATAACTGTATTTCATCCTCTTCTTTTGAGCTATTGTACATATCTTTACAGGTTTCCTTTTAAAAGTTTTGATCCCAGGGCTGGGTTATGCAAAAAGACTTTTATGCCTGGGGTTCTGAGGTTTCAGCTTCAATTCCCAGCACCACCATAAGCCAAAGCTGAGCAGTGTTCTGGGCTGATGAATCACTCTTTTTCTTCTTGTTATCCCTGTCCTTCACCTTCTTCTTCTCTTTCCCCTCCTCTTCCTCCTCCTTTCTTACTTTTCTCCTCCTCCTTTTCTCTTCCTTCTTCTCCTTCTCTTTTTTCTTTTTCCTTCTTCTTGTACTCTCTCATTAAAATAAATGAATAAAATACTAAACAGCTCACAAAGACCCTTAATTTCATCTGCTCTGTTCCTACCTTTAGGTTCCTGTTTATTAAACAAATTTTTCTGCTTTAAAACGTAATGCTTTTCAGCCACCAAGTTGCAGATGCTACCATGATGCCAGCCTGACTTCCCTGGGCAGATGACCTCACCAATACGTCCTGGAACCTCACCTCCTCAGAGCCCTGCCCCACTAGGGAAAGACAGAAACAGGTTGGTGGTATAATTTGGCCTGCCAATGTCCATGTACAGTGGAGAAGCAATTACAGAAACCAGACTTCCCACTGTCTGCACCCCATAAAGAATTTTGGTCCATACTCCTAGATGGTTATAGACTAGGAAAGCTTCCAATGGAGGAGGTGGGATATGGAATTCTGCTGGTGGAAATTGTGTGGAATTGTACCTCTCTTATCCTAAAATCTTGTTAATCATTAAATCACTAATAAAATAAAGAAAATATTAATCAAATATTGGCTCCCTACTATATATATTAACCCTCACTCCCCATCTCCCAACTATGCTCAATATTTGCTTCTAGAGATACAGATTGGCATAAGGATTATTAAAGCCATGAGATAGAGAGGGAGCAAGAAAGAGGGAGAGAGAGAATGTGTGTGTTAATTTTTAAATACATGTTCCTATTAAATATACACACAGGCTATTTTTAAGTCCAACATTAGAAGAACTCTAGTGAATTCCTCTGTGAACTAATATGCATTTTCTTTTCTTTCTTTCTATTTTTTTTTTTTGCCTCCATGGTTATCGCTGGGGCTCAGTGCCTACAATACAAATCCACTGCTACTGGAGGCTACTTTTTCCCTTTTGTTGCCCTTGTTGTTTATCGTTGTTGTTGTTGTTGTTGTTATTACTGTTGTCACTGCTGTCATTGTTGTTGGATAGGACAGAGAGAAATGGAGACAGAGAGGGAGAGAGAAAGACATCTGCAGACCTGCTTCACCACTTGTGAAGTGACTCCCTGCAGGTGGGGAGCTGGGGGCTCGAACTAGGATCCTTGAGCCGGTCCTTGTGCTTTGTGCCACTTGCGCTTAACCTGATGCACTACTGCCAGACCCCTTATGTATTTTCAACTGAAGTTCCTGGTAGCAAAGCCTGGCATGAGATCCCAGCATAGTGTCCTGTTCCTGCCTCAGGTCCTGCAGACTGCTTCATCCTCTTTTCTTCTATATCGGTGACCAGACAGATGCCCTCACTTTACCTTTTTCTCTTCACATTTGCTTTACTTGTCATGGACAGTAATTGAAAAGCTTAACATAAAGGGTCCTTTCTCTTAGGGTGACTGCAGTGTTGTTTGACATTTAATTTAATTGCAATGCAAGAATTATGTGAGAAGACTACGTGTAGCTAAAACACTGGGGAGAGAAAGTGTGGCCCTCTTACTCTGTTTGTTTTGTTTTTAGAAATAGCTGCCAGAAAATCTGCTTTCAGAGCAGTTCATACAGGGATCACTAACGTGCTGCAGAACTCCACAGTTTTTGGCAGTAATATCAGTAAGTATAATGAGAGTGGTCCATTTCAGGGGATTAGTGAGACTTTTGGGGTGTTTTTTCTCTAAATCACTGATAACCATGACTGACCCTTCTGCTTTTGTTTGTTTGTTTTTTTTTTCTTTCCATGAGGTTTATCACTGGAGCTCAGTGCCTGCACTATGAATCCCCTGCTCCTGACGGCCATCTTTTCCATTTTTTTTCTTTCTGTTTTATTTAATTTTGTTTTGTTTTATTTTATTTGTGGACAGGACAAAGAGAAATTGAGAGGGAGAAAGACAGACACTTGCAGACCTGCTTTATGGCTCATGAAGATTCCTCTCTGCAGGTGGGGAGTGGGGGCTTAAACCCGGGTCCTTGCACATGGTGATATGCGCTTAACTGGGTGTGCCACTGCCAGGCCCCCAGACTGACCGTTTTTGCATGAATAAACAACCCTGGAATTCACAGACTTATGAAAAGTGAGTAAGACACTAGTGAGAAGAGAAAGGCATTCTTGGAAGAGTACAAGGTGCTTATAGAGAAAGAATGCTAAAGGGTATATAACCTCCCCCTTCCCCCTTTATTGTGAGATTAATGTTTTACAGTCGACAGTAAATACAATAGTTTGTACATACATAACATTTCCCAGTTTTCCACATAACAGCACAATCCCCACTAGGTCCTCTGTCATCCTTTTCCAGGACCTGTATTCCCCCAACCCCCCACCCAAGAGTCTTTTACTTTGGTGTATATAGCCTCTTAGGAGGCAAACTATGCCGGCCCCCATTGCTTAGGGGAGTTGCTTGTGCAAAAGTCTACACCCACCAAGACATTATCAGATTCTACTGACTGACTGGCTTTCAGTCACGTCACGCTAGATTCCAGACCCAGATAACATCAGCTGCTACAGCAGTAATCGTTCATGGTGCTTCTCTCCTGTGTGAGCTTGAGGTCTTTGTCAGACAGTGAATACTCCCCACCAAAAGGGAGACATTTAATTATGAACTCAATACATTTCAAGCATGAAGATAGTTGTTTAAAAAAAAAAAGGCAGCCTGAGAGTCTGATGGGACCATAGTGAATCAAGGATAACGGAACTTTATTTTTTAATTACTAGTGAAAAAGAGGAGAAATGAAGATAATCTAGTTGGCAAGGACATCTCCATGAACACCTAGCAATAATGAAGCCAGAAATAAATTATAGATCTTCTGGGACTATTCTTAACCCCATTTGTAAGGGAGCTTGAATAGGTGATTCCCCCTCAGCACTTCCTGTAAGCATCTTCCCAAACACTGTATAAATGTATAACTCCAGGAAGAAGAGATTGTGACCCCTGTTATAACTCAGGAACTGATAATCTGATGCTTTCTCAAAATACCCTGCAGTTGCAAGTATTAATTTATCTATCCTTTAAAGTAACTGATATGAATATCCTTGAGATCTTTAATTAAGTGTTAACATCTGACTCCAGAAAAAAAATTCCCATTTCCTGGAACTAATGGACTTACAAATTCAACTAGCCAAAAAAGAATGGAGGGAAGAAGGGTGAGTGGGGAAGAAGGGCAGAAACAGCAACACTTCCTCACAAAGTCCCCAAACCTGGATATAGACCAGGGCCCCTTCTTCTTCTAGCGTTTGCCCTTCTTCCGTAGCCAGTCAACAGCGTCAGGTTGAGCCTGATGTAAAGTTTCGAGACCTCCTTTGAATCTGGAGAGGTGGCAGTCGTTGACCTAGCACGTTATGATTGGGCTCTCCTCAGTCGCTATCGAACCAGGGCCCATGAGACAGAGCAGATGTTCACATGCATCCATAAATTAGGGCAGAATATATACCTGAAAGCAACAGTGCACAGTAGTCTGCAGTGAGTCAGTATATGCAGCAAGCAAGTAGAAAGACCTAAAAAGACACCATAAAGTTCCTAATGAAATAGTGTCTACTTAGACTTAGATACCCTCCTCTCCTAATTCCTATTACACTTCCCTCAGTCACTCCAAAGCTAACCTTATCAAAGCAAGGACTGCAAAAGCTGAATAAGGGCAAGAGACTGGCATACTTTAATGATGACTCTTTAATCACTATCAGGCCACCTCATCAGCTGGGGCCCTAGTCGGGGAGTCCTGGGATTCCCAAACAGACATGATGGGCCTAGACCTCAAATTCCTCTCTTCAAGTTACTGGTCACCTCTGTCAGAAACAACAAAACAGACCTCTTTGTGGGTCCCCATAGGACCTTGCCCTCAACTTGGATCAACAACGGTAGGTAGAGAATGTACCATCCTCTGAAAGGAGGATGGACAACATACTCCATGCTATACCTGAGGAAGATGGGTTCTGAAATTGGGGCAGCTTGGAATGTTTCTACTCATGATCACAGAATGTGAGCTCAGATCTACAGGGATGTAGAGGTCACATAGGTTCTTAAGCTGAATATAGGCCCCAGATCACATCAAATCGATGGGCTTTACAGTCAACAATATTTATACACCTTTCCCATATTTGGGAGCTACTCTCTTCCTTGATCCAGCTTTCTGGTCCTTTTTCCAGCCATGACATCATTTCCCCAGACAATAACTTGGATCCACCTGCATATCAGATATCAGGCTCAGAAAAAAAAAGTAAAACTAGGGTAGTCATGGGCCCTTTGGAATATAACTAAAATAGGCCTACTAGCTATTTCCAAATGGAACCCCCCCCCTACTCCCCAACTCTTCATCTGCACTATTCCAGCCTTTAGGTTCATGATTAGTCAACAATTTGTTTGGCTTTTTATGTTAACTCTCTTTTCAGCCACCAGGTTTCAGATGCTAACAGGATGCCAACCAGACCTCCCTGGGCAGACAACCCTACCAGTATGTCCTGGAGCCCCGCTTCCCCAGACAGACAGGCTGGGAGTATGAATTGACCTGTCAACGCCCATGTTCAGTGGAGAAGTAATTACAGAAGCCAGACCTTCCACCTTCTGCACCCTATAATGACCCTGGGTCCATACTCCTAGAGGGCTAAAGAATAGGAAAGCTATCAGGGGAGGGGATGGGATACAGAGTTCTGGTGGTGGGAACTGTGCAATTGTACCCATCTTATCCTATGGTTTTTGTGAATGTTTCCTTTTTATAAATGAAAATTTAAAAAAAAGACTTCCTAATTTCATCAAAGAGAGTTTAACAGGTAGTAGACATGCAATTAATGTTTACTGAAGGAATAAAACTTTCTGAGGAATAGTCAAATAAAAGTTAAATGGACTTTATGATTCTTTAATCTTATAGTTGCTCACTTGGTATGCCTTTATAATTTGTCAAGGAAATATTAAGCAATCAAACAATAAACTATTCTGTAAAAAACTGAGGAATGTTACACATGTATAAACTACTGTATTTTACTGTTGACTGTAAACCATTAATCCTTCAATAAAGAAATTTATAAAAAGAAATGGGCCTATGACCCTGCAATTCCCCTCCTGGGGATATATCCTAAGGAACACAACACATCCATCCAAAAAGATCTGTGTACACATATGTTCTTGGCAGCACAATTTGTAATAGCCAAAACCTGGAAGCAACCCAGGTGTCCAACAACAGATGAGTGGCTGAGCAAGTTGTGGTCTATATACACAATGGAATACTACTCAGCTATAAAAAATGGTGACTTCACCATTTTCAGCCGATCTTGGATGGACCTTGAAAAATTCATGTTGAGTGAAATAAGTCAGAAACAGAAGGATGAATATGGGATGATCTCACTCTCAGGCAGAAGTTGAAAAACAGGATCAGAAAAGAAAACACAAGTAGAACCTGAAATGGAATTGGCGTATCGCACCAAAGTAAAAGACTCTGGGGTGGGTGGGTGGGGAGAATACAGGTCCATGAAGGATGATAAATGACATAGTGGGGGTTGTATTGTTAAATGGGAAACTGGGGAATGTTATGTATGTACAAACTATTGTATTTACTGTTGAATGTAAAACATTAATTCCCCAATAAAGAAAAAAAAATTAAAAAAAGAAATTTATAAAAATAAACAATTTATGTCAGAATCCCCCCCCCAAAAAAAAAGCTGGTACCATTCCTTTATGCAAACACTAAGACAAAAGAGGAAAACATCCAGATCAGCCCAGTTCACTATAGCAGTAAAAATAATAAAATATCTAGGAACAAACAGGGAAAAAGACTTCTATACTGAAGACTATGAGTCGTTAATTCAAGGAAATAGAAAAGGAAACAAAGATGTAGAAAGCTCATGAAGTGTAAGAACTAACATCATCACAATAAATATTTTACCCAGAGAGATACACAAATCTAGTGCAATCCCCATCAAGGTCCCACCATTTTTTTAAAGTTTTATTATTATTAGTGATTTACAAAGTTAAAAAATAGTGGGCACAATTCCACACTCTTCCCACCACCAGCATTCTGTGTCCCCATTCCCTCCACCGGAAATTGCAGTGCTGCCCCCAAGGCCACAGATATGGGTTGACTATTATTTCTATAACTATCTGTCTACCTATGTCTCTATATATTTTCTTCCCTTTTTTCTGTGGTCTTGCCTTCTTGTCCATTTTCTATATATATTTTCTTCCTTTTTTTTTTCCCTGTGGTCCTGCCTTCTCTACCATTTTAAGTTACAACTACACCTATAACTACTTCCAAATGTCTTTCCTTTTTCCCCTCTTCTCTCTCTGGGTCCTTATGGAAGTGGGTTTCAGAACCCCCTTGCATCTTCTTCTAAGATTTCTCCCATTTCAGGAGTATGGAGCAAATTTATTTTCCCACAAAATTTTTAAGAGAATAAAACAAAAGCTACAAAGGTTTATCTAGAACCAGAAAATGCCTAGAATCCCCAAAGATATCTTCAGAAAAAAGAACAGATCTGGAGGCATCATGCTCCTAGATTCAAACCATATTCTAGGGTCACTGTCATCAAAACTTCCCGATACTGGAACAAAATTAGACACATGGTTAAGTGGAATACAATTGAAAGCCCAGAAATAAGCTCCTCACAACTATGGGCAAATAGTTTCTGACAAGGTAGCCCAAACTACTAAATGGAGAAAGGAGAGTCTCTTCAACAAATGGTATTGGGGAAATTGCACTGAAACGTGCAGAAGAATGAAACTGAATCACATCACAGTTAACCACACACAAAAGTAAACTCCAAATGCAGTAAGGATTTGGATGTTTAATGATCAGAAACTATCAAATACCTAGAGGTAAATATTGGTAGAACTCTTTTCCACCTAATTTTTTAATATATTTTTTTATATTTTTATATATTTTTCCTTTTGTTAGTCTTGTTTTTTTAAATTGTTGCTGTAGTTATTATTGTTGTTGTTACTGATGTTGTTGTTGGTGGATAGGACAGAGAAATGGAGAGAGAAGGAGAAGACAGACAGGGGGAGAGAAAGACAGACACCTGCAGACCTGCTTCACCGCTTGTGAAGCAAATCCCCTGCAGGTGGGGAGCCAGGGGCTCAAACCAGGATCCTTAAGCTGGTTCTTGCCCTTCACGTCATGTGCGCTTAACTCGCTGCACTACCGCCCGATTCCCCTTCATCTAAATTTTATAGGCATCTTCAATGACACAAATTCAGTTGTAAGGAAGACAAAAATAAAAGTAGACCAATGGGACTATATCAAATTGAAAGCGTTCAAAGCAAAAACAAACCACTCCTTATAGAATAGAAAAAGATCTTTAGTGACATACATCAGACAAAAGGGTATATATATATATCTTCAAGCTCAACAACAACAACAAAATTCCCATCCAAAAATGGGGAGAGGATATGAACAGAATATTCCCAAAGAAGAGATCTGAGGCCAGGTGGTGGCGCACCTGGTTGGGTGCATATGTTACAGCTGCAAGGACCCAGGTTCTAGCCCCTGGTCCCCACCTGCAGGGGAAAAGCTTCACAAGTGGTGAAGCAGGGATGCAGGGGTCTCTCTCCCCTATCTCCCCCTTCCCTTTCAATTTCTGGCTGTCTCTATCGAATAAGTAAAGAAAGATAAAAAAAAATTTAAAAAAAGAAGAGATCCAAAAGGCCAACAGACATGAAAAAATGCTACACATCATCGATTGTTGAACTACTTTTCTTGAATTTGGAAATATAAATTGTAGTTCTTTTGAGTAGTGAATACAGTGAATGTTGTCTCAGTTAAATATTCCTCTGAAACTTTAGTTTTGTTATTTGTCTTAAATATTTTTTATTTTTATTAAATAAGAGCATGCTCAGCTCTGACTACTTGTGGTGCTAGGGATTGAACCTGGGACTTCTCCCATGTAAGTCTTATGTGTTTCCATTAATAGCTAAAATGTGTATCTGTACTATATGGAGGAAAAATAATTAGTAAATTTTATTTCAGATTAAAGCTTATATATTTAAAATATATTTTCCAATTTTTTTCATATAATAGTGTTTTATAAAATAATGTCACACTTGATTTAACATATTTAGTACTTTGTCTCTAAGTTTAAAGGAAAATGTTTTATTTGAAGCAAATTGTTGAAATATTTATGATTCTTTTATCTAGATGTGAAAAGAAATATTTGACCTGCTTTTCCAAATTTTACTTTAATGATTTATATGTTTATTTTATTTATTCTGTACTCATGGTGAATGATACACTATACTTCTGATAGCTTCCCTTGAAATTAATTTTCAGAAGTAAAAATGTGACTCATCATAAGAAAAAGCACAGTTGGGGGGAGATAACATAATAGTTATGCAAAAAAGTTTTCATGCCTGAGACTCCAAAGTCCCAGGTTCAATCCCCAACACTGCCATAAGCCAGAGCTGAGTGGTGCTTTGCCTCTTTCACTCTGTGTACATTTCTCTCTAGATCTCTCTCTCTCCCTCTCCTCCCCCTTTCCCTCTCCCTCTCTTCCCCCTCCCCCTCCCCCTCTCTCTCCCCCCTATCTCTCCTTCTCTTTCTTCCTCTCCCTCCCCTCTCACTCTTCCTCTCCTCCCCCCCCAAATAAACAAATAGGGGCCAGGCAGTGGTTAAGTGCACACATTACAGTGCGCAAGGATGTAGGTTCAAGCCCCTGATCCCTGAAAAATGGTGAAGCTGGGCTGCAGGTTTCTTTTTTTTTTTTTTTTTACTTTTTAAAAAATATTTTTTATTTACTATTGGATAGAGACAGAGAAACTGAGAGGGGAGGGAGAGACAGGGAGAGATACAGATACCTGCACTATTTCGCCGCTCGTGAAGTTTCCCCTGCGGGCTGCAGGTTTCTCTCTTTCTTCTTCTTCTCTATTTTCCCTCTCCTCTCAATTTCTCTATCCAATAATAACTAAAAAATATTTCAAAAATTACTAAAAACATAAAAATAAATAAAACATTTTGAAAGCATCAAATAATCTATTCTTTAAGTGGAAATGTGGATGTAAGAAAACTTGTGATGATGTTATGTAAATGCCTAAAGTTCGGGAAACATTGCATTATAGAGATCTGTATTTGATCTGAATTTTTGCATTTTGCCATAGGGTTCTCAACTGGGATTGTTTAATTTGCTGTGGCTGAAAGCATACTGTGATAAAAACAAGACATATGGAGTCCTCTTGCAATAAAGGAAGAAGAAAAGCGGCAGATGCCAGAAGCATTTAGGAAAGAAACCCCAGTGTAGTTGAAATAGTGGCCAGTGCAGGGCTCCTTGCTGCAGATTGGGGCAGCTTGGGCAAATTTCACAGACAGCAAAAGAAAAGCAACGACAACCGGAAGACTGAAAAATAGTCCTCTAGAAAGGACTCGTGGGCGTTCTGAGAAATTACCTCGAGACACATTCCATATAGAGTGTTCTGGACAAGTGGGATTCCTCCTGCTGCGTGAATCCAACTGCATGTCTAGCCTGACAGTCACATACCTGTCAGTGGCTGAGGTGCCATCATTAAGGCTGCTGGAATTAATGAGAACAGCAAAGAAATAGGAGAGTGGTGACTGGGGGAAAAACACCTCTATGTTTCCAATTTAACAGTTAGTGAAATTCTATCTAAAAATGACTTTCATGATTTTTGGTGGAAGAGATGTACAGAGTCTGGTGTTAGCTAGGAATGACATTTTTTAAACATCCTTATTTATTTTAATGAGAGATAGAGAGAGACAGAGAGACAAAACCACAGTGAAAAAGATCAGAACCCTGCTCAGCTCTGGCTTATGGCGATGCTGGGAATTCAACCTGGTGCCCTGGAGCCTCAGGTATGAAAGCCTTTTGCTTAAACATTATGCTGTCGGGAGTCGGGTGGTAGAGCAGCGGGTTAAGCGCACATGGTGCAAAGTGCAAGAACCTGCGGAAGGATCCCGGTTCGAGCTTCCCGCTCCCCACCTGAAGGGGAGTCCCTTCACAGGCGGTGAAGCAGGTCTACAGGTGTCTGTCTTTCTCTCCCCCTCTCTGTCTTCCCCTCCTCTCTCCATTTCTCTCTGTCCTATCCAACAACAACGAATGGCATCAACAACAACAAGGGCAACAAAAGGGAAAATAAATAAATAAATATTTTTTTAAAAAAACATTATGCTGTCTCCCCAGCCCAGGTATGACTTTGAAAATAAAAAATTCTGTGCTGTAATAGAGCAACGAACCCATTTATTCCTCCTCACCTCAATCCACTCTGAGCCTTTTCTGTTCAACCTAGTAAGACAGATTCAAGGACAGAAGGCTCTTCTCCAGGGTGCCTGGATATACTTACTTCTCTTCAAGTCTGTCTGAGATGAGTACTTTTGTTCTCCCATGTAGTTTAATGCCCTTGATTCATAAATTGTAAAACAAGCTACTGATTGTAGGAACACAAACAGAAGCTCACAGTCTTCCTGTAGACCACTGCCAATCTCTGCCCTTCATTTAGGGAATGGGAACTAGGTCTCTGGTACCTGCATGTGTGACTACTGATTTTTAATGTCTCTGCAAATTCAGACAATGAAGGAACTGCTTACACAGCAGTTCAGAGGCAAGTTGGAGTGTCTCTCTTGATTGTTTATTTAAAAAAAAACTTTGAAGCCTGCCATTTAGACCCAGCAGGGAAGTTGTTGTTTTTTTTTTCTCAGCCACACATAGTGCTTTTATTCCTCTAGAGTCCTTATATGAATTATTAAGCCTCTTAGAAAAGAGAGCAAATAGAGTTCTGCAAGATAATCAGAAGCAAATATGGTAATTTAGGTCTATAGAACAGTATTTTTATCAGAAAGAACATTGAGCTTAGATCAGTTATTCATCTAAATTAAGGACATTGAGAAAGAGCAAATCTAGCAAGTTACCTTTGCTGATGGTCAAAGCCAGCCCTATCCTGGACTTTCCTTATTCGTCTTGCTCAGTGTAAAACCTAGTTACTAGGATACGGTCGTGTGGCAGCATCTTTATTAGAAATTGTGTGGGAGAAAAAAAGGTCAGAGGCTCATTTCCAATAGTGGTTTGACAAGTAACATGGAGAAAAAGGCAGGAAGGAATTGAGGTTTGCTGTGTTTCCTTCTATCACGATTTTGAGATAATAGCTCTTGTTTGAGAACTTTCCAAGAATATGTTTTATTAATCATGGGGTTGAAGAAAAAAGATCTGGTTTTACGAAAATTAAAAACAGAAAGCCTAAAAGGGTATATAAGTAGTCTTTCAAAAGTATCAGACAAATGTCAAAATACCAGGGAAGTGAACAGAAATGTCATCACCTGTCACTGATGAATTTTTTTCTGATTTTAACTCTGGTTAAATCCAATAACTATAATTATATGGAGAGAAGTCACAACTCCAATTACCATGTTTGAGAATCAGCAATAGCTGAAGGGCTCAAGTGTTACAGAAAACATAACAGGAACATTTTGCTTGAATGAAAAGCCATAGAGTGATCATTATCTCTTTCTGTACCAGTCTATTTCTATATCAGAATAGAGTATGAAGTTTATTCTAATAACAGTTTCACTGAACAAAATTCTGTCTTACCCCAATTTCTAAAAACATCAGAGAGGTACTAACAAATCAGTAAAATTCACATAAAGGTTTAAAATAGCTACAATAAACCACGTCTAAATTATTCACAATATTCTGAGTGATAAAGATGCCACACAAATAAGAATGTCTGACCTTCTGTATTCTGTCTTACGGTACTTTGCCTGGTCTCCTCAGTAAACTTACAACAGAGACAGTCAAGGCTAGAACAGTTTGTGCATTCTGCCTTCTAGTAAATCTGACATTGAATCTCAGGTCTGGTAATTTATTATTAGTTGTGTGACCTTGGGAGGACCACATAGTTCTTCTGAACTTGGTTTCTTTAACTACAAATTGGACTTAACAATTTTCAGGTTCACTGTGACAATCAAGTGAAAGTATATATTTATGTATGGTATTTAATGCCCTATAGGATATTTAACAAATAGTACAGAAATAGTACAGTACTTTGATTATCACTACCATTACTACTGCAACTACTATAGTTTTGAGGGGGATAATAAAAACATGATTCCCCACCTTTTTTATTCTTCCAGGATTATTGTTGGGGCATAGGGGACCAGGTTGGGTGACGACCCGAATTGCCCCTGTGGCTACAGACAGACTATGACTCACATAGTCAATGACTGCCATGTCTCCAGATTCAAAAGAGGTCTCGAAACTTTACATCAGGCTCAACCTGATGCTGTTGACTGGCTACGGAAGAAGGGCAAACGCTAGAAGAAGAATTGTTGGGGCATGGGGCCTGCACTATGAATTTACTGCTCCTGGTAACCATTTTCCCCCCATTTTATTGGATAAGACAGAGAGAAATTGAGAGGGGAGGGGAATATAGAGAGGGGGAGAGAAAGTGAGACACCTGCAGACCTGCTTCACCGCTTGTGAAACGTCCCCCTCTGCAGTCTAGGACCTAGGGGCTGGAACCCGGATCCTTCCAAGGCACGTTGCACTTAACCCAGTGAACTACCACCCGGCCCTGATTCCACCTTTCTTTAAAGGTAGAATCAATTAATAAATAAACATGGAAGACCATATTGATGGTCTTGACAATGATAAATCTTTGGATAAAATCTACCCACCTACTTGTCAGCACAGTGGAAACCAAGAACCCAAGAATAGAATAGACTGGAACTTACTCTCCCTATAGGCAGACCTGCTTCAAAAGTGAGAGAAAGTGCCCAGAGGTCCACTCACAGCAGTATTCCTGAACACTTTCATCTTATTTTATTTTTAGTTTGCTTTATTTTATTTTTTTTATTTGATAGGAGAGAAACTGAGGGGGGAGGGGCAGATAGAGAAAGAGAGTTAAAGAGCGGCACCTAGAGCCCTGCTTCACTACTCACGAAGTTTCCCCCTTGTAGGTGGGGACTGAGGGTTTGAACCTGGGTCCTTGCACATTGTAATATGTCTGCTCAAGCAGGTGTAAAACTGTTCAGTCCCTTTCATTTTATTTGTTAAACATTCATTTTTTTTTTTTAATGAGAAAAGTAAAGGGAGAAAGAGAGATTAGAACACTACTTACCTCTGGCTCAGTGATTAAATCTGGGACCTCCAAGCCTCGGGCATACAAGTCTAGTATATTGCTGCTGCAAATACTGCCCATCAGCCACCTTTAAATGTTCCCTGAATTCCCTCTTTGGGGAGCAGAGAATGAGTACTGAAAGCCTACAAGTTCCTTCATGTAGAAACATAAGGAGAGAGACATGGAGATTTCTCCCCAAATAATATAATTTTGATGGCTATGACTTTAGAAAATTCATCTTTACCAGCTGAATCTCGATGGCTACAATACCAATGAATTTACATTTGAATGAATCTCTGGTTAGCTGCTGAAGCATCCTATGGAAACCTGAGGCAATACCATTCTTACTGGTGGGTTGAGAGAGTGGGAGGAGTTGGGTAAGTGGAATGGTTCCTAGATCTTCCAATCTGTATGTTCAGAGAAAGTGTTTCCTTTCTTTTTTTCCAAGTCATTTTATTGAGGGAGGGGTGAAATGGTTTACAGTATAGTAGTTGACACATGTACCATTTCTCACGTTGCTGTGATAGGTGTCTGAAAAACACTCTCAGCCCCAAATTAGGTCTTTGTCTACTTGAATGCATGCCCACACCCTCTCTTTCTTTAAAAATTTATTACTGGCTAGAAACAGAGAGAAACTGAGAGGGAATGGGGAGATAGTGAGGAAGATAAACAAAGACACCTGAAACACTGCTTCAATACTCCTAAGCTTTTCCCCTACAGATAGGGATCAGGGGCTTGAACCTGGGTCCTGTGCACTGTAATTTGTGCATTTAATCAGGTGCACTAATGCCTCGCTACCCCCTTCCATCCCATTTCCTCCAGAGTCTTTTATGTTTGGGTGCAGTACACCACATCCAATTCAAGTTTTGTGTTGTCCCTCTGGAGAAATTATTTTCTTAAGGCGAGTCTCCTCATTATAACTTGCAGTGAATACATATGGCAGCTATATGCACATTATGTTGTCTTGGCCTTTCTCATAATACTTTAACGTACAATTTAACATCAGCATTCCTTACATGTAGGTGGATCTGTGAAGGTGAATTGTGGAAAAGAGGAAATCTTATTACTGTGTGCTTTTAACCCGCTGTGCCACTGCCTGGCTCCCTTTTGGAAATCTTATTACAATCAAACTTATTCGAACGGGGTGGTTATGACGGCAAATAATTTCAAAATCTAATCATGGCCAAATGACATTAACAAGTATTCAAAAGAAATTTGGTGGTTGTTTTCTTTGTTTAAGTCTAACGTGGTGCATTTCAAACGCCCAGCTACCTCAAGTCTCAACTTTAGACTCCTGGACAAATCACAATGAGCTGTTTCCACTTTCTTTGTGAAAAACCAGGGACAGTAGTAAACGTACATGACAGATTTGACAGGAAGACTATACACTGAACACTCTACTGCCATATTGTAAGTGTTCAGTATTCCTATCACCACCACCAAAAACACACAGAGCATTCAATATTTTTAAAAGATCCAGCTGTTGATACTCCCACATGAAGATGCATGAAATCTCATCAAAAACTGAAGTCCCACTGTCATGAGAGAGGAGATAAAAGGAGAAAAGGGAAATTCTCTTTTGTTTGGACAAAAGACAAGGAAGTGATTTCCATAAATATTCAACAACTCACACCAAGTATCAGAGTATTTCAAAATATCTCTGCCTTTTAGTAATAATTACACTCATTAACAGCACACAATACTCCTTTCAAGCGACTCTGTTAGCTATCTTCTTTAATCTTCCCTACCGTTTTATAATAAAAGCTATTTACATATTTCATATCCATATGATTCTTCTCTTCCAAAGTCAACAACGTTTCTAAGATTACTGAAGATTGAAAAGTTCCACACCAAATCCTCCCAAGACTTTATGAATTTTTTTTCTTTTGTAAAATCTGTTCACTCTCTTCTCCTAGGAGTTTGCTCCTTTAAATAATCCAGACTTCCAGATTTACCCATTTCTTTAAAATTTTCTTTTCAACTATGAAAATTCAACCATACAAAGTAAAGTATAGAACCAGCAGGATAGCTCACGGGTCCCTGCTTGGCCACATGTACAGCCTAGGCTCATGCCTGGTGCGATGGTGTTTCACCTTCTGTCGCTGTGTCTCTGACTCTCACTTTCTATCTGAATAAGTTGGCTGAGAGTAGTGATGCTCCAGTGACAACAACAAAGTAAACAGTGAAGTATAAAAATGGATAAACATTCTAATTTTTTTCACACTTGACATATTACATTTTCCATTTTTAAAGTTAACAAGATACAAGAGACAAAGCTAAGATCCTCTGATCCTATTATTCCCTCTTTCCCTTCCTCTGTTCTTAGAAGGCATCTGCTACTTTTAAAAATATTATTATTATTATTATTACTATTATTATTACCAGAGCACTGTTTATCTGTGGTTGATGACGGTAGTATGGGGGGCTAAAACCCGAGACCTATGTGCCTCAGGCATGAGAATCTTTGTGCATAATAATTATGCCATCACTCCCACTCAGCAATCTTCTAAAGCTTATGCAAGGGGGCCAGCTGGTGGCGCACCTGTTTAAGTGCTCACATTACAGAGTGTAAGGACCCAGGTTCAAGCCCCTATTCCCCACTTCTAGTGGCAAAGCTTCATGAACAGCAGGTATCCCTCTGTCTCTCTCCCTATCTCCCCCCTTCATTTCTCTCTGTCTCTATGCAATAAATAAAAATAAATAAATAAGGGAGTCGGGCTGTAGCACAGCGGGTTAAGCGCAAGTGGCGCAAAGCACAAGGACCCGCATAAGGATCCCGGTTCGAGCCCCGGCTCCCCACCTGCAGGGGAGTCGCTTCACAGGGGGTGAAGCAGGTCTGCAGGTGTCTGTCTTTCTCTCCTCCTCTCTGTCTTCCCCTCCTCTCTCCATTTCTCTCTGTCCTATCCAACAACGACGACAACAACAATGATAACTACAACAATAAAACAACAAGGGCAACAAAAGGGAGTAAATAAAATTAAAATAAATAAATAAATAGAAGTTAGGGGCCAGGTGGTGGCGTACCTGGTGGAGCGCACATATTATAAGGCACAAGGACCCAGGTTCAAGCCCCTGATCCCTACCTGCAGAGGGAAAGCTTTGTGAGTGATGAAGCAGGGCTGCAGGTGTCTCTCTGTCTCTCTCCCTCTCTATCACCCTCTCCCCTCTCAATTTCTGGCTATCTCTATCCAATAAGTAAAGATAATTTAAAAAAATTAAATTTAGAAGTTAAAAAAATAGTGAAAGTTTATGTGTTATATATTGTAATTATCTGTTACGATACAAATTCCATTTATCTCAGTACTATAAACAAATGTATCCATCGAGACTAAGCAGCTCTATGCTACCCATTTGAAATTTGAAATGTTATCTGACACTCCTTCGGGTGATGGAGTAACAACATATCCATTTTCAGATTCAAGCTTTTAAATTTTGCTCCTTAGCAGGTGCAGTTTTTACCCTTCCACTTTTGATATTTACATTTTTAGACTGAAGGCTGCTCTCCGTGACACTCTGCCAGGAGGGATTTTGTTGGGCTCCACTTATATAACATGCTCAGTTCAAAGGCAGGGTGAGTAGAAATGCCAGAAGGCCTGAAGACACCTTCATTCAGTGAGCAACAGGCCCTTGGTGGACACAGACCTGGATTCTTTTCATGCTTCTTAGAAGAAAACTGTGCTGTGTTCCGCGGTTACCCTTGGTGATGACTTGGCGATCCCTCCAGAGCTTTGTTTCAGAGTCTATTTTGGGAAACCTAAGTTAAGACTCTTCCTCAAAATATGCTTATGGTGGACCAGGCAGTGGCATACCTAGTTAAGAGCTCACATTACAGTGATCAAGGACCCAGGTTCAAGCCCCTGGCCCCTACCTTCAGGGGGGAAAGTTTCACATGAGTGGTGAAGTAGGGCTACAGGTATCTCTCTGTCTCTCTCTCCCTATCTCTTCTCCCCTCTCAATTTCTCTCTGTCTCTATCCAATAATAAATAAGTTAACAACAACAACAACAACAAAAATGCCTATAGTAAACACAGGATAGTGCTACATTTTCCTTACCCATATCAAGGGGGATTTCTCCAGGGCAGACTCAGGGCAGACTCAACAGAACACAGCCCAAGAATACAAATCCAGTATGCCATCTGTTCTGTACATCCAGTGAAACTAAGAAAGGATTTTACATCATTAAAAGGTTTTTTTAAAAAAATGAATAATATTTCAGGACCAGGAAAATCGTATGAAATTCCAAGTGTTAGTGTCCATAAATAAGGCTTGTGGATATGCTCATTTAGTTACTTGTTTCCTGTAGCTATATCCCAGTAGCCCAGCAGGGATAAGTAGTTGCTATGGAGACTAAGAGTTCATAAACTCCTAATCTAGGCTATACATCTAGAAGTAGGATTTCTGTGTTCAAGGAATGCATACAAACTAGCAAATATTGAAACAGCATAAACACTAGATAAATATAGTTTAAATATTGCCAAACTTCTGGCTGGGCCGTGGTGCACCCGGTTAAGCACACACATTACAATGCACAAGGACCCAAGTTCTACCCCCTGCTCCCCACCTGCAGGGGGAAAACTTCAGGAGTGGAGAAGCAGACATGCACGTCTCTATTTCTCTATCTCCCTTCTCAATTTCTTTCTGTCCTATCAAACAAAATAGGAAAAAGGAAAAAAAAAAAAAAGGCCACTGGGAGTGGTTGGTTTGTAGTGCCAGTAAGGAGTCCCAGCAATAACCCGCTATAGCAAAAAATTTTTTAAATTTTCAAAGATTGCCAAACTTCTCCAGAGGGAGGGAAGGAGAGAGACACCAAAGCACCATTCCACCATCCTTGGAGCTCCACTTGTCTCCATCCTTGATGTGGGAGTCAGAAACTGAATCTCATGCATGGAAGGCATAAACTCTACCCACGAATTCATTTCTCTAATCCATAATCTCTCTGTTTAACAGAAATGCTCATGTCTCAGGCTCTTTGTGAAGTTGATGATATTTAGACTGGTGTTGTTCCATGAAATCTTTCTGGTTCTGATTGCCTTTAGCTTGTAACAATTAGCACTGGTTTTTCATAAAGGGAATTCTATGCCAGTGGTATAACATTTTCTTAATTTCTTTAGATAGTGATAATGAAGGAAGAGAGGGAGAGAAAGGGACAAAAGAGAGAGAGACACAGATAGACATACAGAGGGGGAGAAAGAGAGAGAGAGAGAGACCACAGCACTCAGGTTTCCTTCAGTGTCAGCGCTGGGATTAAATTTGGGTTGAATATGTGGTAAAGCTGGACACTGTCTAACTGAGCTATTTTGTTTTTTAGGAAAAAAAAAAGAATGAACTGATTGAGAAAGAAACAGCTAAATATATTACAGCAGGATGAGGTGCAGATGTGGTGAGTTATGAAAGCAGATTCTACACAGATTTACACATCTACGAAAGAGTGAGAATTTATGATCTGCATTTCAATTCTGGGTCAATCAATCTTAATCTGTGTATGCTTGGCTAGATTTTGCTGTCCAGGTTTCAGTGGCATGAGGGTAATTTTTAACACTTCCCTTTAATTTTTTCATCTTTATTTATTGGATAGAGATAGCCAGAAATCTAGAAGAAAGGGAAGAGAGGGAGAGAAACAGAGAAATACCTGCAGCACTGCTTCACCACTTGTGAAGCTTTCCCTCTGCAGGTGGGGACCAGGGGCTTGAACCCAGGTCCTTGCGCATTGTAACGTGTGTGCTCAACTAGGTGCACCACCACCAGACCCCCCCTCCACTTCTCATAGTATAATTCTAGAGATCTATTGAGATAGCTTAAAGAGTTTAAAGATTCTATAGAGCGTTATATAAAATGTAAGATGTTACTGAGTGACACCATCTCTTATCATCCTGAATCACAACTTCAGCAGAGTCTCCCATGAGGTCAATCAACAAAGTCAGCTTTTAGCTGTTTGATTTCGCTCACGTTAATGCCTCTGGCAATAGTACTATCGCCCACACCCTCTATGTCTGCTGGGAGAAACTCCATTCTTTTTTTTCCCATTAATTTCCCCAGGCTTCAGCCCCTTTTGCCATCCTCCACGATCCCTCCTTATAATGATCTGTATTTGAAGATCTTCTTTTGCAACAGGACATATTGTCTACGACTAATTGTGCTGCTTATGTCTTGAGGACACAGGCTGTCGTACAGGAGTGCAGCTTCCACAGTGCCCAGCATCCTTCCTTATACTTAACCACTAGGGATGCATTGGATCGACCTTCCCGTGGTGCATCCCGTGAGTACCCCATTCATTGGGGAAACTGACGATCCTTCCTAGCTGACTGAACCCATATGGATCCCAGTCACTTTCAAAGCCATTAACTGGCTACGGAAGAAGGGCAAACGCTAGAAGAAGTGAAACAATGTGTGCTGAATTCAATTTCTTTCAAAATCGCCTACTTTGTCTTTTTCTTTTTATTTCCTTTTGTTACCCTTGTTGGTTTTTATTGTTGTAGATGTTATTGATCTCATTGTTGCTGGGTAGGACAGAGGGAAATGGAGAGAGAGGAGGGGAAGACAGAGAGGGGGAGAGAAAGACAGACACCTGCAGACCTGCTTCACCGCCTGTGAAGCGACTCCCCTGCAGGTGGGGAGCCGGGGGCTCGAACCCGGATCCTGACGCCGGTCCCCCACAGTCACGTCCTGGAGGTCGTGGACCAAGTCTAAAGCAACAGGTGGCCTCATCCCTGCCTTGCTTCGCCAAGTTCCACCCTCCACGGTCTTGCCATCCAGGCAGCCACATTTCTGTCTCTGTCCAACAAGCAGGAAGGAGTTTGAGAAACGGTGGAGACCCAGAAATAGTCTAAAACTGGAGGGGGGGGAGGTAAGCATAATGGTTATGCAAAGAGACTCTCCAGGATCCTTAAGCTTTGCACCACCTGCGCTTAACCCGCTGTGCTACCGCCAGACTCCCTATTTCATCTTTTAAAGGTGATTTGCCCTACCTTTTGCCTACATGGTTGAGAATGTAAGTCCCTTCCCAGGAAGGACAGAGCGCTTTCTGGTAAACCTCTTCTAGCTCATCTTAAAACAGCCTGTCCACCTCCCTGTTTCAGTCACACTGAGCTAGACAGCAAGGTCTCTGTATTTGTTCTCATCCGTATTCCCTCATCTATTAACTTTGACTCGTTTTCAGATTTGATCTCACTTATATCTTCTTAAGCAGACCATCCCCCATTTCCTGGGTTGTGCCAATTCCCTGTCCTCCTGGAGAGTAACAGAGAATTTCCACTGGCAGTATTCATCCCAGTGATAATTTTTTAAAGTTCTAATATTTATTTGTTTATTCCCTTTTGTTGCCCTTGTTATTTTATTGTTGTAATTATTAATGTCATTATTGTTGGATAGGATAGAGAGAAATCAAGAGAGGAGGGGAAGACAGAGAGGGGGAGAGAAAGATAGACACCTGCAGACCTGCTTCACCACCTGTGAAGCAACTCCCCTGCATGTGGGGAGCCCGGGGCTAGAACCGGGATCCTTACACCAGGTCCTTGCACTTTGTGCCACATACACTTAACCCGCTGTGCTACCATCCCATCCCATGCCTGACTCCCATTCCAGTGATAATTTTTACATTTATTTACATGATCATTTTATCAGTGTTATTCTGACCCAGTATGTCTTACATTTCAAGAAAACCGGCGTAATTGTTCTCCCATGCCTTGTACCTCTAACATCTGCTACAGTGCTGGCTGGATAGTGAACACATCTGTAATAATTTTCGGTTGAGTGTGTAAAGTGTTGCTGTCTCTTGCAAAATCAGATTCAAGTAACTGTCTTCCCTTGCTGCCCTATTCCATGGTCCGCAAAGAAATAGACATGCGTAAAGACATAAATTGAACTTTATCTGCTGTAGCTGAGTAGTCTGGGAAAAGTTCCAGAGTGTCAAGGCACTAGTCACAGCTTCTAGGAATCAGTGACTTCCCACAGCAGTTCCTAGTGACCTGCTACTGCTGACCTCCTGCTCTTTTAAAATTGTATCTTCCTCAAGCAAATGCCAGAAGACTGTTGGACTCTAACTGTAGGCCACTCTAAATATAGCCATGTGCCATTTTATTTTAAAATTCTATCTAAAAAACAATCAGGTTGATGAACCACAGAAGAATAATACACAATTAAAATTCAGAAGCCAAGAGTCACAGTGATACTTAACGACAAGCGAGCTTGCATTTGGTTTCTGAAATCAAAGGACCTGTCATACTGTGAGGCACAAGTTATAGACACCCTGTGACATCCCACATCAAGTCTGACACTTAGAGCAGCCCTCAGAGACCTAAATACACATGTGGAATTATTATTAAAACTTTTTGTTTTAAAAGATGAATTTATATTCAACAACACTAGCCTTTATTTCACACCAGAGAGATTTTTTTCTTTTTCTTTTTTTAATTTCTTTATTGAGGAATTAATGTTTTACATTTGACAGTAAATACAATAGTTTGTACATGCATAACATTTCTCAGTTTTCCACATAAGAATAGAACCCCCACTAGGTCCTCTGTCATTCTCCCTACCCACCCACCCCAGAGTCTTTTACTTTGGTATGATATGCCAATTCCAGTTCAGGTTCTATTTGTCTTTTCTCTTCTGATCTTGTTTTTCAACTTCTGCCTGAGAGTGAGATAGTCCCATATTCATCCTTCTGTTTCTGACTTATTTCACTTAACATCTATTTTTCAAGGTCCATCTAAGATCGGCTGAAAACGGTAAAGTCACCATTTTTTATAGTTGAGTAGTATTCCATTGTGTATATAGACCACAACTTGCTCAGCCACTCATCTGCTGTTGGACACCTGGGATGCTTCCATGTTTTGGCTATTACAAATTGTGCTGCTAAGAACATATGTGTACACAGATCTTTTTGGATGGGTGTGTTGGTTGGGATCTATCCCCAGGAGAGGAATTGCAGGATCATAGAGTAGGTCTATTTCTAGCCTTCTGAGAGTTCTGCAGACTGTTCTCCACAGAGGTTGGACCCACTGACATTCCCACCAGCAGTGCAGGAGGGTTCCTTTGGCCCCACAACCTCTCCAGCATTTGCTGCTGTTACCTTTTCTGATGTCTGACATTCTCACAGGAGTGAAGTGGTATCTCATTGTTGTCTTTATTTGCATTTCTATGACAATCAAAGACTTGGAGCATTTTTTCATGTGTTTCCTGGTCTTTTGGATCTCTTCTGGTGGTGAATATTCTGTCCATGTCTTCACCCCATTTTGGATGGGGTTATTTGTTTTCTAATGGTTGAGTTCGGCAAGCTCTTTATTTATTTTGGTTATTAGCCTCTTGTCTGATGTATGGCATGTAAAGATCTTCTCCCACTCTGTGAGGAGTCTCTTGGTTTGTGTAGTGGTTTCTTTTGCTGTGAAGAAACTTTTTAATTTGATATAGGTCCATAGGTTATGCTTGCCTTAGTCTTCTTTGTAATTGGATTCGTTTCATTGAAGATGTCTTTAAAATGTATGCGGAAAAGAGTACTGCCAAGGTTTTCCTCTAAGTATCTGATAGTTTCTGGTCAGACATCTAAGTCCTTGATCCACTTGGAATTTACTTTAGTATTTGGTAAAATATAGTGGTTCAGTTTCATTCTTCTGCATGCTTCAACCCATTTTTTCCAACACCATTTGTTGAAGAGACTCTGCTTTCCCCGTGTAATAGTCTGGGCCCCTTTGTCAAAGATTAGATGTCCATAGGTATGGGGCCTCATTTCTGGGCTCTCAATTCTATTCCACTGGTCAGTGTATCTATTCATGTTCCAGTACCAAGCAGTTTTCATGACAATGACCCTATAGTACAATTTGAGAACTGGGAGTGTGATGCCTCCAGTTCTGTACTTCTCAAGATTGTTTTGGCAATTGTAGGTCTTTTCTGGTTCCAGATAAACATTTGTAGCATTTGTTCTATTCTCCTAAAAATGTGGTTGGGATCTTGATGGGGATAGCATTAAATTTGTAGATGGCTCTGGGTAGTATATTCATTTTGATGATGTTAATTCTTCCAACCCATGAACATGGAATATCTTTCCACTTCTTTGTTTCTTTTTCAATTTCCTTGAGTAGTGACTCATAATTTTCAGTATACAAGTCTTTCACTTCTTTGGTTAGGTTTATTACTAGATATTTTATTGTTTTTGTTTTTATAGTAAAAAGAATTGATTTCTGGATTTCAACTTCTTCTAACTTAGTGTTTGCATAGTGGAATGCCACTGACTTTTGAATGTTAATTTTGTAGCCTGACACCTTACTGTATTGCCTGATGATTTCCAAAAGCTTCTTGCTGGATTCCTTAGGTTTTTCTATGTATACTATCATGTCATCTGCAAGTAGGGAGAGCTTGACTTCTTCTCTTCCAATCTGTATCCCTTTAATTCCTTGCTCCTGCCTGATTGCTATGGCAAGAACTTCCAACACTATGTTGAATAGTAATGGTGATAGTGGGCAGCCCTGTCTAGTACCTGATCTGAGTGGAAATGCTTCCAGTTTTTCACCATTGAGTATGATGTTGGCTGTAGGTTTGTAATACATAGACTCCACTATCTTGAGGAATTTTCCATCTATTCCCTTTTTTTTAGTGTTTTGATCATAAAGGGATGTTGTATTTGGTCAAAGGTTTTCTTAGCATCTATTGACATGACCATGTGGATTTGGTCTTGCTTTTGTTGATGTGGTGGATCACGTTGATTGATTTACATATATGAAACCAAACTTGCACCCCAGGGATAAATCCCACTTGGTCATGATGAACAATCTTTTTAATATACTGCTGTATCCGGTTGGCTAGAATTTTGTTCAATAATTTAGCATCTATGTTCATCAGAGATATTGGTCTGTAGTTTTCTTTTTTGGTTGTGTCCCTGTCTGCTTTTGGTATCAAAGTGATGTTGGCTTCATAGAAGCTGGCAGAGAATATTCCAGTGTCTTCAATCTTCTGGAAGACTTCCTTTTAAAAAAATATTTTATTTTATTTATTTATTCCCTTTTGTTGACCTTGTTGTTTTATTGTTGTAGTTATTATTGTCATTGTTGTTGGATAGGACAGAGAGAAACGGAGAGAGGAGGGGAAGACAGAGGGGGAGAGAAAGATAGACACCTGCAGACCTGCTTCACCGCCTGTGAAGCGACTCCCCTGCAGGTGGGGAGCTGGGGTTCGAACCAGGATCCTTATGCAGGTCCTTGTGCTTTGCGCCACCTGCGCTTAACCTGCTGCGCTACAGCCCGACTCCCCTGTTTCATTAGTTTAATACCCCCTGCTTAACACTGTATTCTATTTACATAACTACTGTATTCTATTTACATAACCACTGCAGGGCATTGGTTCAATCCCCACTGGTTCATGATATGTTTTTGCTCCGCCCCCTCTCCTTGTCACACTCTGATTTTCACCAGTCACTTTTCTCTCCACCCTCTCTATGTCACATCATGTTCACACCCTACTTGGGAAGTATATATAAAGACAACATTGTTCGTTTTAGTTGAAGTTTTAGCTTAGCTTGGTATAGATTGAGCTGTGTCCTGCATGAATAAAGAGATACTGCCTACAGCTCAACCAGGAGTCCCTGGTCGTCTGTTACCCGCCCATGAAGCCAGCCCGGCGAAAACAACAAGGAATTTTATTCTTGGGAAGGTTTTTGATAACTTTCAATTTCATTAGCTGTGATGGGCCTGTTCATGTTATCTAGTTCCTCTTTACTTAATTTTGGAAGTTGGTAGGTATCTAGGAAGTCATCTGTTTCTTCCAGGTTCTCTAGCTTGGTGGCATATAATTGTTCATAGATGCCTCACATGATATGTTGAATTTCTGTGGTGTCTATTGTGATATCTCCTCTTTCATTTATGATCCGATGTATTTGAGTCTTCTCCCTATTTTGTTTTGTGAGTCTGGCTCACAAAACAAAATTATTTATTTAGAAAATGTAGTCCTGGATTTTCTAAATAAATGAAGACTCTCATTTCTATTTTCAGAGAGTGCTACTGGGTATCATTCCTGGTTACTGTCATGTTGCCATGGTGTTGCTAATGTCCTGGCATAAAAAAAGGAGATTGAGAGAAGGTGCCAGTCAATACTAGGGAGACCCAGATGGCACTGGTGCCAGGAGGACATCTGGATTAGAGATACAGCTGCTCTGGGGAAGACTCTGCTCCTTAGAGACTGAGTGATAAAACGCAGTGAGTCAGAACTTCTGTGGCCCTGTATTTCAGGACAACGTCCTAGTGCAGTCTGGAGTCAGGGTGGCAGGGATGCTGTTCACAGAAGAGCCATGTGTGGCTTCACTTATTTGGCCTGTTTGCTGCCATGAACTGGGATGAACCTTGTGCAGAAGTTTTGATACAGGAGACATTTCACCATTTTTTTCATAGTCAACTTCATAAATGATACTGCAAATGGAGTCTCTCACAATGTAAAAAAAAAAAAAAAATCTGGGGGCCAGGTGGTAGCGTACCTGGTTAAGCACACATGATGTGAAGCACCAGGACCAGGATAAGGATCCCAGTTGGAGCCCCAGGCTCCCCACCTGCAGGGGGGTCGCTTCATAATTGGTGAAGCAGGTCTGCAGGTGTCTGTCTTTCTCTCCCCCTTTCTGTCTCCCCATCTCTCTCGATTTCTCTCTGTTTTGTCCAACAACAACAACAGCAATGGCAACAAAAATGAGAAAAAATGGCCTCCTGGCCATTCGTCGTAGTGCAGGCACCGAGCCCCAGTGATAACAAACAAACAAACAAAAAACCAAATCTGTTTTGAATTAGTTTCTTTGATGAAATAAATATTGTGAAATGGGAGTGGGTGGGGGTTAACTGCAGAATGAGATAAGGCTGGATCACAATGGTATTTTTCTGGTGGCAGGAGTTTGGGTAATTTAAAACTCTACCTTTTTGTTTTGCCTCTAAATTTCCTAACTTGGTTTGTAATATAAAAGCACTCACTCAGTATACACAGACATACAGGTATGTGTAGATCTTTGTTTGTATGCACTGACACAAGCATGAAGGGGGATATTTTCCTTTGGCAAAACTGTTATTTCAAAGAAACATCTATTTCCACCCTCTAGGATTTTTATCTCAGAAATGTTTGTGTGAGGGCTAGGAAATAAAGGGGGAGATTAGAAGAAAACAGGGCACATCTTTGCCTGGAGCTGAAGTCTGCAGGTGGGTCTCTGGGCTCCTCTAAATCACACCTGGTTTGGCTAGATGAGTCTTTCTTTCCCATACTTTTACAATTGTGATGTTCAGGACAGGGAGAAATGAGTCCTTGGACATCCTAGTGATGTTCTGGGTGTCACAGACTTCACAAAGACCTTCTCTCCTATGCAAATGAGCTGTCCTCAGGGAAGCTTTTGATTTGTTAATGCTGTGGATATTTCCTCTCTAGTTAGAAAGGTCACCTCCTCCTGGGCCTCAATTGTCTTCATGCTAATGAAACGCAATAATGGATCTGGCTTCTAGGGGCCATGCTTCAGAAACTCTTCTCCAGCCAGAAGGGGGTAGAGATAGAGCGTGTTTTCTGGTGTTACCCAGTTGACCGATTCCCTTTGCCATCAAGAGGTGTAAACCACACAGGACACGATCTTGGCAAATCACACACTAATGATGGTTCATCGGGCAACTTTTGGGAAACATCACCTTAATTTATTTTTCAAAAGGATTTTTTTAAGTCCCCCTCCATCCTTTATTATTTGCAACTGAAATCATCCTAACTGGCTCACCCTGTAACTCGATTTCAAAAGAAGCCTTTCCCCTGTTTCTACAGGATATAAACATTTCATAAAAATGGTAACTGCTACTTGAATATAGTGTGCGTTAATACCACCCTTATCCCATATAATGCTTCATTTTAAGAACACAAACTCCCTCTCTCTCTTTCTCTCTCTCTCTCTGACACACACACACACACACACACACACACACACACAAGGCCAAGTGCTTAAAAGTCACAGGTTAGTGCTTTGTTTACCTTTGAACTACAAATCTAGAGTCAACTTAAACCTTTACCATTTTGGAAACAGTTAAATATGAAAAACTCAGCAGCAGTTAAAAGCAGTAAGGCAGGAGCCAGGCAGTGTGTGCACTCCATAGAGCTATACATCATCATGTTCAAGGACAAAGGTTCAAGTCCCCTGGCCGTGTGTGTGTGTGTGTGTGTGTGTGTGTGTGTGTGTGTGTGTGTGTGTGTGTAAGGGAGCTTTACAAGTGTGGAAACAGTAATGCAGGTGTTTCTTTCTCTTGCCCTCTCTATCTCCCTGGCCCATCTCAATTTCTCTGTCTCTATCAACAAAAGAAGAAAAAGGAAAAAGAAAGACCATCTGCAGCAGCATTGTCATGTAGATTCTGAGCTTTACTGGTGACACTAAAATATAGAAATATATATGTGTGTAGATATGTGTGAGCATGTAAATAGGGTAAGCCTGCATAGATTTATCTGAAAAACTCTTCAACATATTTTTAAGAGAAAAGAAGCAAGTCCTATACTTCTCTTTATAAGATATTATTTCAGAGTTGTGCATATGTATAAGTGCATGTATGTATATAAATATATACCATATTTTAATTTATATACACTTATAAATAAATTAAAAGAGTTCCAGAAAATTGAACAATAAAGGGGTACTGGTGGTTAACTTTGGGAAAAGAAGCTAAATTGAGGGATATAAGAGGGAGATATGTTTTTATTCTATATATTAATGAATACTGGAATTTTTACTTAAAAAGTTATTAGTATATTATTATGTGATTAAAACACAATGCCACAAGCTACGTTAGAATGCTTCCTACTGCTCTTTGTGATGTTTCACTTTTTACCTAATCCACTGCGTGTGCACATATGATTTTCTTCCATTTTTGATAATTTTCTTTTTTATATTAATGTATCAATATTCTGAAAAATATACATCAGCTCTTTTTCATAGTCAAGCACAGGCCTCTTTCCTCTTCTCCTGACATACTTTTCCCTTTCGTGGGATTTCCTGTGAATTCCCTGAGAAGGGTGTTCTCTGACTTTGGATTCTCTCTTCTGGATCCTAATCTGAGGGCCAAGTCATTAGTTTAGCCAAGTATAGGGAATACTGGCTTTTGGAACTTTCAGTCAAGTGATTCACGGTGAAGAGAACGTTCTGGCATCTCACTGATCACACAGAGAGCTCAAAAGCTAGAAATTTCCTACAATAGGACATGTGCCTTTTGTATCTCCAAATTAGGCAACCACCGAAACATCTTTGGTTTCTGCCTGTTTGACCTGTGAAGTTTGACCTGTGAGTTTGACCTGTGAAGTGTGACCTGTGAAGTGCCTAAAGTCTTTCCCATCGTTTTATTTAGAAAGGTGAGATTCTTTTCTTTCTCACAGCAAGTAACTGTTACAATAAATATTAACTAAACATGACATATATATATATATATATTAATAATCACATCCTAGGAAAATCCTATGGGAAAAGATGTTTCTCAGAGTATGAATGTCCACAATCAAGTTTGAATTCCTGATTTATACAGTTGCAAACCAGATCCGGGGCTTTCTCTATCATCATGGTAATGATGATACATTGATCTTTCATATATCCCTGAAGCTGCTTTCACTTTTGATTACATGGACAAGGAATGGAATTTCTAAAGACATAATGAATCAAGATGTGCTCCACCTGAATTTGAGTCTAAAAAAATTCCATTTGCAATTTGCTTTGCAGCTGTAACCTGGAGAGCTGTAAAACGATTACTATCAAATTTAGTTCTTGAGAGGAACTCAAGAATTATCTAGGGTCATAATCTCATTTTAAAGCTAAGGCAATGAAAACCCCCAGTAAAGAGACTTAGCCCAAAACTGAATAGCTATTTAAAGGCAAAAGCTGGACTTAGAACTAAAGTTTTCTCTCTAAATGTCACTCTCAAAAAATCTTCATGGAAAAGCACAGTATGTTCATAATAATGGTTTTTTAGATTGTGGCTAATGAATAGCCCATTCAGAATATGCCCTACTTACCACTCGTGCTTTGGTTAGTAAGTTTTATGAAAATCTGCCTTTAGATTAAGATAAAGTAAAACACATTTTTAGATATTTCAATTTTCCTCTTAATTTTACATGTCCAACACTCTCTTTTCTCTAGTTCATTAAAGGTGTAAATTATATGGAAAATCATCTGTATTTCACTTTTCTCTGTAAGAACTATGGCCACATTCTGATGTCCCACGGGGTACAACTAACTGGGGACATCCTCATTTTCCTAAATGCTAAATAAATTTTAAAAATAAATTTCTAGAATCCAAAATAATCCAACCTAGAAATCTACACCTAGCAAAAAGATCCTGGAAAATAAAGACATTTTCAGACAGACAAAAGTCAAGAGAAATTTGTTTCATCAGCAGACAGGTTTAAAAAGAAGACATAAAAAGAAAAACCTTCACAGGCAGTATACACAAAGAAGTAATTATAGCGATTGGTTATAGAGTTTAATTACAGAAGGACTGAAGATATCAGCGAGTGAAGGTGCATATGGAATAGCCGATATATAGGTGTTTCTAGATGATATCACAGAATTGTTCAAACCAAGCGTCTAGAGGAAATGAGGTGGAAAATAGGGTTGTCAAAAACTGAATGCACAAAATAAAGAATTCAGAGGATTTATAGTCGTTGATTGTAATGAGGCTTATGTTAATGAACATGAGAGTAGAACTTCTCTTTCAAAATGGGTGCCTGCAGAAAGGATACACAGGTGCAATTTTAACCACTGTGCCAGAAAAGAAAGCTGCCCCTACCCATTTTCACCTACACAAGGACTGATTATCTCTGCATGTATTTCTCTGATGTCACAATTCTCTTACCCCTTCAGGCTGAAGGGCAGTAGGGAGTCACCTTCCAGTCTTGATTTTATGGCATATTTTCTTGAGAGTGACAGACTTGACAAAGTAATATAAGAGAAGAATTCTATAACATCAGTTTAACTGCATTATTATTATTTCAAACAATTAAACAAAGCAGCCTTTAAAAGCTCTTTGGAGGGGGGATTGCAGTTCCAATTAGACACATAGTCTGCTACCTTAGTAAATCCATAGCCAATCGTTCAAACATGATGTCACTAGGGACATTTGTCACTTTGACTAAGTGGCTCAGAATGTCTCCTCTTCAACTGCAGGTCGCTGTGACATTTTATCAGAGAAATTGAAAGGTAGCTATCACAGCCTGACACAGGCACATGTTGGCCTCCTGTAGAGTCCTGCCTATTAGTGCTGAGATGCACTCCCCCCTCCCCCGCCCCTTTCTTGCCTCCAGGGTTATCTCTGGGGGTCCTGTGCCTGAACTACAAACCCACTGTTCCTGGAGGCTGTTTTCCCCTTTTGTTGCCCTTGTTGTTTATTATTGTTGTTGTTGTTGTTGTTATTGTTGTGGTTACTGCTGTCGTCCTTGTTGGATAGGACAGAGAGAAATGGAGAGAGAAGGGGAAGACAGAGAGGGGGAGAGAAAGACAGACACCTGCAGACCTGCTTCACTGCTTGTGAAAGGACTCACCTGCAGGTGGGGAGCTGGGGGCTCAAACCTGGACATATGTGTTCCTAAATGGAATAGCAAATGCAGTGTGAGCAAGGAAGTTTATGTCAGGATGAGATGAGAGACAATGTACTTGAGGATTTAACAAGTAATGCATTTCAATTTAGTTAGGGCAATCTGGTTCACAAATATGAGTATTCTCACCCTTCTGAAAGAGATTTTTTTAAAAAAATCCATTTCAATGACTCAAATGAGAGCTGAGTCTCTTAATTAGCCCGTAAGTACTTCCTCCTAGTGTGACCGGTCTCAATTCTACCCATCATTCCAGAGATTGTTCATGTATGACTTTCTCAATAGATCTTTCTATGACTGCTCCAGTTCTCAGTGATTTCTGTTGCTAACAATGAACAGAATCTGACAATATAGTTAGGAGTCTGTAGGTTTACTTTGCGTTGTTATTTTTTTTAGTTTTCCTTTCAGACTTGTTCCCATTTGTACCAGTTTTATCTCTTCAACTTGGGATTCATCTCCCTAAAGACAAATAGTTACCTGTCTCTAGCTAGATATGCCACTGTAAGTCAAAACATACTTACTCCACTGACAAGTAATGTGTGATAGATACTTGGAATCTGATTCAGAGAGGAAATAGCTAACCAACTATGAACTCTTATAATAAAATCCAGTGACTGGTGTGCCTTTACTTGGCTGGTAACTTCTCATTGGTTTGTCATATGTGTCAGACACCATATAAGACTCTGAAGAAGGGATCTGGCAGTAAGCGCAGTGGGTTAAACGCACGTGAGCAAAGCACAAGGACTGGCGTAGGGATCCCGGTTCGAGCTCCTGGCTCCCCACCTGCAGGCCAGTCCCTTCACAAGCCGTGAAGCAGGTGTCTATCTTTCTCTCCCCCTATCTGTTTTCCCCTCCTCTCTCTATTTCTCTCTGTTCTATCCAATAACGAAGGACATCATCAACAACAATAATAACCACAACATGGCTACAACAACAAGGGCAACAAAAAGAGAAAAAAAAAAAGGCCTCCAGGAACAGTGGATTCATGGTGCAGGTACTGAGCCCCAGCAATAACCCTGGAGGCAAAAAAAAAAAAACTGAAGATCTGATGTTGTATAAGACACAGGCCCTGGTCTCAAGCACTCTTTGATTTAGAGGTAGAGATAAACAGATAAGGAAACAATTTCAGTGTGTGATGTGTGTTCAGCACAGAATGCTATGGGAACACACACACATACACAGAAAAACCCAGACTTGTTCTGGAATCGAGGAGAAAGTTCTGGAGGAAATGGAATTTTAGCTAGCTAGTTGAGACCTTAAGGGAGAGTCGGGATTTGAAGGGTTGGGGAGATTATTGTAGGAGAGGAAAGAGAATGTGCAAAAGTGTAAATTTTTGACAAAATTTGTCCCCCCCCCCCAACAGAAGTTAGAAGTACCTGTGCATGACTGGATCTTTTGGTGAGAGAAGAAAGTGCCAAGAATTGGGGAAATCTGCATGAACTGGAGAAATCTCTGTGTTGTATGACTTCTTGAAGTTTATTCTGAGTCAATGACTAATACTTTGAAAACAATACCATGATCTTATTATTGAAATAACTTTCTGGATGAAGTGTGAATTAAAACCAAGGGCAGGGATCAATGCAAGGAGAACATGAGGAGATTGAAAAAATTGTATACCTCATGGATTCAAAGACATATTTTCACATCTGAAGGTCCCCTGAAGTCTGAATTAATGTTATTAATGACATTTTTGTGGTTAACTGGAAGATTTCTTTTCTAAGTGACACAAAAACATTTGTGTCATTTACACACTATGGCAGCTTTAGAGTCAAGCAAACCAAGTCAGGAGTGATAACATTCTTAAATAACATGGTAGTAGTATAGATGGAGAGAAACAAATGTGAAATACTATAATCTATGACCACTGTATATGGGAATATGAGGTTGAAGAAGAATTTGATGACTTCTCCCATTTTAATTAAATTAAATTAATTATTTATTTGCCTCCATGGTTATTGCTGGGGCTTAGCGCCTGCCCTATGAATCCACTGCTGCTCTTGAAGGCCATCCCCCCTTTTTTTTAATAGTATGGGACAGAGAGAAATTGAATGGAGAGGAGAAGATATAGAGGGGGAGAGAAAGACACCTGAAGACCTGCTTCACCATTTGTAAAGCGACACCAAACACAACCATTCAAAAAGATCTGTGTATACCTATGTTCATAGCAGCACCATTTGTAATAGCCAAAACCTGGAAGCAACCCAGATGTCCAACAACAGATGAGTGGCTGAGCAAGTTGTGGTCTATATACACAATGGAATACTAGTCAGCTATTAAAAATGGTGCATTCACCTTCTTCACTTCATCTTGGATGGAACTTGAAGGAATCATGTTAAGTGAGATGAGCCAGAAAGAGAAGAATGAATATAGGATGATCTCACTCATGGACAGAAGCTGAAAAACAAGATCAGAAGGGAAAGCACTAAGCAGAACCTGGACTGGAGTTGGTGTATTGCGCCAAAGTAAAAGACTGAGGTGGGGGTGTGGGAGGGGTTTAAAGTCCTGGGACATGATGGCAGAGGACCTAGTGAGGGTTATATTGTTATGTGGAAATGTTATACATATACAAACTAATGTATTTTACTGTCTACTGTAAACCACTAATCCCTCAATAATGGAAAAAAAAAGTCTGCCACTATTGCATTCGTATGGTGTTTATGTTTTATGTGAGTCTTTATTGTACATCTTATCTGACACTCCTAAGTACTCAACTAGATTGATTAGGGTTTTAATACCTATTTTATCTCCATTGAGGACACTGAGTTTCAGAAAAGGGATAGTTCATAGCTTGGCAGTGATCTGACAATATTAGAAGTAATGTTTTCTGAATCCCACTTCAATCTTCTCATTAAGCTCGAGAGGTTATTGAGTAAGGGGTGGGGGAGAGTTCCTTAAGATGATTTAAGTTCCCTTGATTGATGCCTGGCATCTGGCATGGAGATGCCTGAGTTAGGTCTCCAAGACAGGCCTAATATCAATCAAGCGTGATGCCCTTATATTATTGATGGTACAGAGGGTGTTTCTGCCACTGTGTAATTCAGATTAACAGAAGAGAGAGGCGTCAGGCAGGTGCTTGTGACGGCACTTTGAAGGTGGCAGACACACATAGAATTTGCTTTCTCCTAGAGGCTAGCACATCGCCAGTGAGTGAATCCTTTGATTTTGACAAGGAACTCAGAATATGATTTCCTGGCTTATTTCTAAGTTCTGAAAACATCTGTAAGAAAGGGGAAACTGACAATTTTCCCTGAACATTGTGCACAGAATGGGGGCTTTCTGGGTTGGTCCACAGAATTGTTGGTCCAAAGACACTGAGAGTCTAAGTCTGGAGTCTCACTGCTGTGTGTTGAATGCCTTATGACAGACAGTTCCGTGAAGTGAGGCCACAGAGTTCAGCAGTGAATTATGTTAGATAGGGAAACACTTTCTTGTGTGTATAAACATGCCCTTCAGCAGAGCTGTTAACTTCATTTTGACCTGGACCTTGTTCTTCTAGAATGTAATAAAGTCTGAAATGACTGCGCTTAGCAAGAGGGTCTCTTCTGTCATTTATGGCAGTGGAGATGCCACAGGATAAGTGAATTACTTTAGTTTTCAATAAAAATGTTAATATCTACCTTAGACATGAACAAAGGACACCACATTTTAATAACGAGATGATCCAATCCATAGGTACTGAGAGAAGCTGGGTGTGCAGTGATGGAGCTGAGTTCCATAAAGGAGAGCAGAGCGGGGGCGGGGAGGGGGGAGAGCCTGGGAGGGAGTGAACCCGAGTAAAGAGAGGGAGAAATAAGCAAACTTGTAAGAAAATTCAAATTCTGTAAAATAGAATTAAGAAGACAGAAAATCAAACTGCGTTCATTTGACAGTACCAAGTAGTCCTGTGCTAGTGGTTTTGTCCTCAGGAGTATGTGGCCCCTGAGAATTCTCTTTGGCTCTCCTCTCAGTGGTCATGAAGGAAACTTTAGAAAATAATCTTTTTCCCCAACTTCATAAAAGCTAGTCAGACTTTAAAGAAGAGAAATGTAATTTTAACACAGAGCAGTATTTGAATCTATCACCATAATCTTATTTTAGGATTCAAGACTCACCCCCTCCCATCGCCACCATTCAGACCTACAAAGATTATACACACCTTGCTAATGGTACAGCAGAGAGGCATGTCTGTACAAGACTTGGCCTGAATTGCTTTTTTTTTTCCTACTCTACTAAAAATAGATCTCATTCAATGAACACAGTGTGTAAGAGAATCTGTGCTAAAAAGAAAACAGTTGCAGACGAGATTTCTCTCATTTTCGAGAACTTTATAGGTTGTGCAAATTACTCATCTTTAAAATATTTAATTGATTTATTTATTGGATAGAGAAAGAGAGAAATCTAGAGGGAGGGGGGTATATAGAGAGGGAGGAGACAGAGAGACACCCACAGCACTGCTTCAATGCCTGTGGACCTTGATCTCTGCAGGTGGGGACTGGAGGCTTGAACCTACAACCTCGCATATTATAACATATGCGCTCCATTGAGTGCACTACTGTCTGGCCTCTAATTACCCTTACTTTATGGGTGTGTAAACTGAAGGTCAGAGAAGTTAAATAACTTCCTAAGTTCAAAAGGCTAATGGAAGAGTGCTGAAGTTAAAAAAAAAAAAAGTTATTGCCAGGTTTTCATCACTCTGAGCTGAATTTTTCAGAGACAAGCAGACAGACAGACAGAAACACACACACACACACACACACACACACACACACACACACACACACACACACAGAGTGAGAGAGAAAGCAACACCACAGATGCACTGGAACTGTAAATATCTCTTTCCACTAAGATTTAGTTCCATCTTGTATTAAAACAAGAGAGAGAGAGAAATATTAAGTATAGACGTATTCTAATTCGCTGAAGTCTGTGTGTATTTTCCTCTGTGTGAAAGTTCTGTGTGAAATTCGTGGCCTTTTGCAGCCTCTGTAGTTCTCAGAGGCAAGATACGTAGCTATGTGAATTGCACTTACAAATACATTCAGATTAATTAACCAGCCCATAATAATTTCCTACAGAAAGTGAACTTATTATTATCATTATCATTGGCTAATTTCTAAGTGAAAACTCATCCTTATTCTGGGAAAGTGGCTAACCAGTCACCACCACCACCCCTCCAAGGCTCTGTTGAACTCAGTAATCCTCAGGTCTCACAAATAAATTCAGTGACTAGAGAAAAGGACATGTCTCTACAGGTTCCTGCAAAGAGAATGAGGGAGGAAGGTTCCTGCAAAGAGAATGAGGGAGAATGAGCGAGGAGACCAGGATCACCTGTGCCTGTGATCACCTATATCCTGGGACAGTATTTCCCTGAACTGTTCTGAGCAGTTGGCTGCCATCTTCTTGAATGCTGGCGAAGAAATAGTACTACAAAAAACAAACAAACGAACAAAACCCAAGAAGTTCCCAGAGGGGTTATATCTAAATGTCAGCTTTGAACTGTAGCAAATAATAGTAAAAAATAGATAATTTCAGGAAGCTTGGCCTTCTGTGTATATATGTCTTTGTTTAAGAACCTTCCTTCTGGCATAGGTTAGACAGCAAAACTCAAATCTGTGTGTGGGACTCATTACATGGCTATCCAAGTGGATTTTTTTTTTCTGCAGAAAGTATTTACTTTCTGTTCCCTGATACCAAGTATCATATCAAGCAGCATCACCACACTGCGGCCTCTGTCAGACACGGGCTCTGTCTTCATTTGTAAGTGCGTCATATGAGACCATTTTGTCTATCTATTACAGCTTGCTTCTTTAATGTACAATAGCTCTCCAGCTTTCCTGAGTGACCTCTCAGGTAGAATGCTGAGATACTGGCACTTCAAGATGATCCTTGAAGAGTTACACCTTTGCCTCATTGAATATAGACTATAAACCTGGGAAGAAATAAGCTTATTTTTCATGGCAATCACTCAGAGAAAACACATAACGCAAGGAAATAACACTTTCTCAGCAACCCAACTGAGATTGGCAAAGGATCCCAACATCCTGATGAGAACATAGGCCAGTGATTGCTTGATCAAACAGGCTTTAGATAACTTGGGCAGGGCGTCCTGTTAATCCTGATCTCCTGTCAGAAACTGTGAGATAATAAGTATATATGTTCCAGAAACTTGTGATAACTTGGCCCACATCAATAGAAAATGAGCACTGATGCTAAGGTCCACCTCTTCTACTTGTGATCATTCAACTTTTTTTTTTTTTTTTGGTCTCCATGGTTACTGTTGAGGCTCCGTGTTGGCACTACAAATCTACCACTCCTGGTGGCCATCCCCCCCCATTTTATTGGATAGGACAGAGATAAATGGAGAGAGAAGGGGGAGATAGAGAGGAAGAAAGACAATTACAGACCTGCTTCGCAGCTTGTGAGGCATCCCCCCTGCAGGTGGGGAGCGGAGGTCATTTTATCATTTCCCTGCTGGAAGACCTGAGTGATACCATAATTATTGTATACTAATATAATTCTAAATGCTTCTGCTAATAAGCTTTTAATAACGCAGAAGATACTAGCAAACAGTTAAACCTTTAGTTATATGTAAAAATGGAAGCTTGTAAAAGCTCCTTCCTCGCTTCCCCTCTTTCTTTTTCCTTTTTTTTTTTCTTTCCTTCCTTCCTTCTTGAAAAAGGGCAAGTCATGTGTGCACACAAATAGAGACATCGACTACGACAACAAGTATTCAAGTAGGCTAAGGACTTGTGTGAAGAATCACAGCTTCCTGTTTTCACAGCTCCATGTTTTCACACTTAAGTTATTTGGAAGTCTCAACTATCAGATGTTATAGCTGCCAAACACGGGTGTTTATATAACAGCAACTGCTCTATTTTCTGGGATTAAGACAGACAATGCCATCAGAAGGTACAGCCAACAGACACTGTGGATTGCGACACTATTCCTGGATAAGACTAAAAAGTATGATCTAAGGAAACAACCTTTTTAAAAATATTTATTTATTCCCTTTGGTTGCCCTTGTTGTATTGTAGTTATTATTGTTGTTGTTGTTGATGTCGTCATTGTTGGATAGGATAGAGAGAAATGGAGAGAGGAGGGGAGGACAGAGAGGGGGAGAGAAAGACAGACACCTGCAGACCTGCTTCACAGCTTGTGAAGCGACTCCCCTGCAGGTAGGGAGCCTGGGGCTTGAACCAGGATCCTTACCTGGCCCTTGCGCTTTGCGCCAGGTGCGCTTAACCCGCTGCAGTACCGCCTGACTCCCTAAAGGAACAACCTTTTTGATTCACTGGGCATGATGGTTTGTTTTGAAAAAAAAAACATACATATATAAATTAAAAAAATAAAATTAATGGATTTCCAAGGTGACAATGTCAAAGCCAAACAAAAATTTAGACTAAAATAATTGTGTCTGGTCTCATGGATATGCTCTATGGGACCCTCTCCTCCCACAGACAACCACACGCAGTATCTTGAGCATCTTGTAGGGAACGTGTGTTATGTTTAGATGTTCACGTGCTATCTTAGAACTTGACACGAGAGCATAAAGTTCCGCGTGAATTTTCCATATCTCCTTCCTCCTTTCCTTTCCTTTTTTCTTTCCTTCCTTCCTTTCTCCCTTCCTCCCTTCTCTTGCTTTCTTTTGCTTTCTTTTAGAGTACAAGACCTGCTCAATTATTTATCCTATACTCTCAACTTGATAATAAATTCTGGTGATTTTCCATCTCAATAAAAAACTTAGAGGGCTTTAAAATATCTCACTGTTAAAAGAAAAACTATGTCTATAACCATTCTTTGATAGTAAAATGATACCTATATATCATAAGTATGTTGTTGTATGTGTTTGCTTATTTAATTCTAACAGCAAATCTATGAAATATATATATTTCATTATCAAAGGAAACTGAGTCATAGAGAAGTGAAAGAGGTCATCTAGGGGTCACAGAATTAAGAAGTGTTGGACCCACTCAGAAACTCATCCAGATAACCAATTCTCAGAGTTCATAATTATGTTGATACTTAGGTGCTTTCAACAGTTTTGTGTTCTCTTTCTCTCTCTCTTTCCTTTTGTACTAAAAAACATGCTGTAAGAGATTTTTCCCTAAACCCCCTGTTGTATACATGTGCAAGTATATCTATAAGATAATTCCTCAAGATGAAATTTCTGAGTCAGAGGATATGTATATTTTTAGTTTTCATAGAAACTGATAAATTGCCTTCTGAAGAATCTGTGGCAATGTGAACACCCACTGGTAGTACGTGATAATTTTTTTTCCTTACAGCCTTGCCAAGACTGTGTACTAAACAATTGCCAATCTTGCAGCAAAAACTGCTATCTTCATTTTTCTATAATGTATATTTATTTATGAAAGAGACTGGGCATCCTTCCATTCTCTCATAAACCATATGTGCTTATCTTTTAATGTAATGTTATTAATATCTATTTTTCTAAAGGATTTTAGATATTTTTCTCACTGATTTTTTGGGAGAGTTTTATATTTGAAGAAATAGAGCTTTTTACATTTTTACATATACTGCAAATAGACTCCTCAACTGTATTTTGGGATCTTCATCTTCATTTATACATTTGGTTTTAACCACACAGAAGTTTTAGTTTTTCATGAGCATATTCCCTTACAGTTTTGAATTTTCCCAGTCTTGATAAAGAAGATGTGATACACAAGGGTTGGGTGGTGGCTAAACTGGTTGAGCACACATGTTACAGTGTGCAGAGATCCAGGTTTGAGCCCCTAGTCCCCACTGAAGGTGGAAAGCTTTGCGAGTGGTGAAGCAGGACTGCACGTGTCTCTCTGTCTCTCTCTCCTCTCTCTATTCCTCTCAATTTCTGAATTAAACATAAAAAGAAGATATGGTACACATACACGCACATGCACAGGTATCCTATTCAGTTGCGTGATAAGATGAAATCCTGCCGGGAGCCAGGCAATGGCCCAGCGGGTTAAGCGCATATGGCGCCAAGTGCAAGGGCCAACATGAGGATCCATCCGGGTTCTGGTCTCCGCTCCCCACCTGCAGGGGGTTTACTTCACAGGCGGTGAAGCAGGTCTGCAGGTGTCTGTCTTTCTCTCCCCCTCTCTGTCTTCCCCTCCTCTCTAAATTTCTCTCTGTCCTCTCCAACAACGACAACAACAATAACTACAACAACGACGATAAACAAGGGCAACAAAAGGGAGAAAATAAAAATAATTTTTTAAAAAGATGAAATCCTGCCTTTTATACATGAATGGAATTGAAACTGGAGGGGGCCATGAGCAGCAAAGTAAGTCAAAAGTAGAAAAACAAATACTGGATAACCTCACTCAATTGTGGAATATAAAGACAAAAATAAATAAATAAACTGAAAAAAAAAAAAGAAAAGAAAATGAACAAATGCTTAGACGGCAGACCTGAAGTTACTAAATGGAGGGAGGGGGATTGAAAGGGTGGAGGGATCTCAGAGAAGATATATTAGCTTTTGGATGCCTATAACAAATTATGAAGGCGTGAGGCTGTACCACGAAAACAGATGGTCTTGTAAACCAACGTTACCACAAACAAAGTAGCAAATAAACAAAACTAACAGACTTGTTTGACTTACGGATTTTGAAAAGTTGGAACACATGATTTCATTTATTTATTTATTTTTAATTTTTTATATTTATTTATTCCCTTTTGTTGTCATTATTTTATTGTTGTAGTCGTTGTTGGATAGGACAGAGAGAAATGGAGAGAGGAGGGGAAGACAGAGAGGGGGAGAGAAAGACAGACACCTGCAGACCTGCCTCACCGCCTGTGAAGCGACTCCCCTGCAAGTGGGGAGCCGGGGGCTCGAACCGGGATCCTTACGCCGGTCCTTGCGCTTTGCGCCATGTGCGCTTTACCCGCTGCACTGCCACCCGACTTCCGATTTCATTTATTTATTTGATAGAGACATTAAGAAATTGAGAGGGGGCGAGACGGAGAGATAGAGAGAACGAGAGACATCTTCAGCACTGTTTCACTGCTCATGAAGTCTGCCTCCTGCAGGTGGGAAGCAGACTAAAACCTGGGTCCTCCTGCAATGTCACACATGCATCCAGTCCCTGAACTGAACCATTTACTGCAGTTTCATTATTTTCCTTTCAAATCCATTCCGTTTTAATCCGTTGAGAATTGGCTTTCGTATAAAGAAGGAATTCAGTTTTATTCTTTTTTTACATATAATTTTTATTTATAAAAAGGAAACTCTGACAAGAACCCTAGGATAAGAGGAATACAACTCCACGCCATATCCCATCCCCTCCTGGTGGTGGCGCACCTGGTTGTGTGCACATGTCACAGTTTTATTCTTAGTTGAAGTAGTCAACTTGGTCTATTGAAATTTATTGAATATTCTCTCATTTACCCACTTTTTTGGCAGATGCTAATTGTTATTTCCATTTTAATAGATATCTGGATTCTTGTTTTAAATATTATTTATTAATTTATTATTAGATAGAGACAGAGAGAAATTGAGAGGAGTGGGGGAGATAGAGAGGGAAAGAGACAGAGAGACACTTGCAGCCCCACTTCACCACTTGTGAAGCTTTCCTTCTGCAGGTGGGGACCAGGGCCTTGAACCTGGGTCCTTGTAACACTGTCCTTATGAGCTTAACTATCTGGCCCCTTATTTCTGGATTCTTTATGAATATTATATGATCTCATTATGCCTCCCTCTGTTTCCCTAAAGCCTGCCCTAACTGTTCTTTTTCAGAATTTTATGGATAGCTTCACATATATACTTCCAATTAACCTTGTTTTATAGCTTATTTTTCTTTCAAAAATGTACGCACTTACAGTAAAGAACACAATATTTTGGCATATAATAAAATTATTATTGGATTAGACAAATTAGTATACGCAATTCTTCACAAGGTTACTGTGTGTGTGTGTTGAAAATACCTGAGCTCTATTCCCTAGAACATTTCCAGCACAGAATATAATGTTACCAACTACAGTGACTATACTGCATTTCAGAATTACTTTTTTTTTTTTTTTTCATCAGAGAACTGCTCAGCTCTGGCTTATGGTACTGCAGGGAGATTGAACCTGGGGCTCTGTAGATTCAGGCATGAAAGTCTCTTTGTATAACCACCATGCTATCTCCCGCACAACACTGCACCTCATATCTCTAGAACTTATCCATTCTATATGTCTGTAACTCTGTGCCCTCTAACCAACCTCTCCCCAGTCCCCCCTCCTCCCTGCCCTTGGCTCTCCTGTTACTATGACTCTGCTTCTCTCAATCAACTTCTTTTGATTCTACACATATAAGTAAGGTTGTTTTTCTTCCTGTTCCTGACTTCTGTAGGTTAGCATAATGTCCCCAGCAATTAAGCCTTATAAAATGAGTCTGTCTCAATTTTTCAGTTTTAATAGAGAAAGAAAAGGAAAATACTAGTAAGTCAACTTGACTTTAAAACCCACCAATACATTGATATTTGAATGAACATAGGAAGGAGTAGGGGATAGTCTGGAGTAACCTGTTCATTGTAGTTTTCCTTGAATGAAAAATTCAAATGCTCATAGCTATTCCAGGGGTGATGTGTTAATGAAAAAAAAAGTACCAACAACTCTTGCTAATACCTGTCCACACTAATGAAACATTTTCTGCTCAGAAAAAAAATGAGTCTCTTTTCCCTAAACGTAATATCACACCTAATATTTAAATTACAAATTTTATTATCTATTTATTTATTGGATAGAGACAGCCAGAAATCGAGAGGCAAGGGTGGGATAAAGAGAGAGACAGAGAGACACCTGTAGCATTGCTTCACCACTTGTGAAGCTTTCCCCCTGCAGGTGGGGGCTGGGGACTCGAACCTGGGTCCTTGCACATTGTAATGTGTGCTTAACCAGGTGCGCCACCACCCAGCCCCCTAATATTTAAATTTATGGGAAACTGTACTACTTCCTATTGTATATCCTTAAGCAAGAATGAGGTGTTTATGTTCACTGGTTCACATGTTTATGTCTGTACAAAAATTCAGAGTTTCCCTTCCCATCTGCTGTTTATTACGGAATCATATGCACACGGGTGTAGGTGTCGGTAAACAGAATCTTCCTTCCTATTATTTCCAGTTAATTTCAGTGTTTGTATAAGGCGGTGTTTGCATTCTCTTTCGTCTCACAAGGTCTATCTTCAATTTTTATTGACGCATATTAATACATGAAGGACTTTTTTTGGTGCTCATCTTTTTAAATATATTTTTAAATTTATTTTCTCTTTTGTTGCCCTTGTTGTTTTTTTATTGTTGTCGTAGTTATTATTGTGGTTGTTATTGATGCCGTCATTTTAGATAGGACAGAGAGAGGAAGGGAAGGCAGAGAGGGGGAGAGAAAGACAGACACCTGCTGTCTTGCTTCGCTGCCTGTGAAGTGACTCCCCTGCAGGGAGCCGGGGGCTCGAACCGGGATCCTTACGCTGGGTAAGGCTGGGTCCTTGCGCTTTGTACCACCTGCGCTTAACTCGCTGTGCTACCGCCCGACTCCTGGTGTTCATCTTCTTTTCCCTTGTTTTCTATTTCTGTTTTTCTATCTCAGAACCACACATATGCACACCCATATACACATATATAAGCCATATATCCACACATACACGTCTACATATATACACAACAAATACACACACACACACAGAGACATATATATCACATCTCTACACACACTCATAATAATACCCCCACTTTTTTTCTCTTATTGTCCAGGGCTTTACCATGCCAAGTTAACTTTTTCAGACAGAGAGAGAGACAGAGATAGAAGATGAGAGGAGCAGAGAGGAGCAGGGAGTCGGGCGGTGGCGCAGCGGGTTAAAGCGCACGTGGCGCAAAGCACAAGGACCGGCCTCAGGATCCCAGTTCGAGCCCCCGGCTCCCCACCTGCAGGCAGGTCCCTTCACAGGCGTTGAAGCAGGTCTGCAGGTGTCTGTCTTTCTCGCCCCCTCTCTGTCTTCCCCTCCTCTCTCCATTTCTCTCTGTCCTAGCCAACAACGACATCAATAACAACAACAATAACTACAACAACAATGAAAACCAAGGGCAACAACAGGGAAAATAAATAAATATAAACAAAATTTGAAAAAAAAAAAGATGAGAGGAAAAGACAACATAGTATCAGAGCATCCTCCAGTGTGGTGGGAGCTGGATTAGAACCTGGGTTACATAAATAACAAGCAGGTGCACTATCCAAGTGTGCTATCCTGGTGATCCCACATATAAAGTTTTAGTCTTATACTAAAACTTATATGGGTTATGATCATATAGACAGTTAGAAAACCCTATGGATTCAGTAAAAAGGGATATAAAACACATTTGGGGGCATTGGGAAATAGCAAGGCAGTTTACACAACAGATTCATGTCTGAGGCATCCAAATAATTCCAATCTCTGGTATCAGGCGGTAGCGCAGCAGGTTAAACACACGTGGCACATCCGGGGTTGAGCCCCTGGCTCCCCACCTGCAGGGGAGTCGCTTCACAGGTGGTGAAGCAGGTCTGCAGGTGCCTTTCTCTCCCCCTCTCTGTCTTTCCCTCCTCTCTCCATTTCTCTCTGTCCTATCCAACAATGACGACATCAATAACTACAACAATAATGACAGCAGTAACAACAGCAATGATAAACAACAAGGGCAACATAAGGATCCCTCTTTGAGCACGGGCTGCCCACCTGCAAGGGGCTCGCTTCACAAATGGTGAAGCAGGTCTGCAGGTGTCTGTCTTTCTCCCCACCTCTTATCTTCCCCTCCTCTCTCCATTTCTCTGTCCTATCCAACAACAAAGATATTAATAACAACAAACAATAACTACAACAATAAAACAAGGGCAACAAAAGGAAATAAACAAATATATTTATTTTTAAAAAAGAGCTACTCTAAGCTCTTATAAAATTCCAATCTCTTATTTTTCACTTTTTATTGCAGACTTGAGAAATATAAGGATAGGGAGATAGCTCAGCTTCTTAAAACACCAAACTTGCCCACCTGAGAACCAAGAGGATACAAGTTCAATCACAGGCACCACCTTATGCAAGAACTAAGAAGTCCTCTTGCCCCCTCTCTCACTTTTCATAGTAAATAATTTAATTAATTAATTAATTAATACACCTCCAATAAATTGTAACAGTAAAGCAAAAAGTGTTTTGAATTAAATCAAGGTTTGAGCTTTTATCTATTTTCAGTAGAGATCACTTCCCTGGGGAAACGTCAATTGACCAGACTGTGGTTGTCACAGGGCTGTGCGTGCTTTGACGCCTGCCCCTGATAGGTGTCAGCATGCCAGACTCAACATTAATCTTTCCTCCTTCTCCACCACAGGCCATCTTCAGCCTCCCTCTCCTTCCTTCTTTAGAAAGAATCTGTTGTAGTTGAGGTTTGAATTCTGATTCGATTTCCCAGGACATTCAAGTGAAGGGTAAAATGTCATCCATTCTATCCAAGGATATTTTGAAAAAAAAAAAAAAAAAAAGCTCTGAGCTTTTTGTTTCTCCCTTTTTATAAACATTCCACAAGAATCACAGAAAACCCACTGTAGCATGAGGATATATGACAGAGCATGGAGGAAAAAGATTACAACAAGGCAAACGGGTTGTATAACCTGACAAACCTGAGGAAACCAGGCTAATGAAATGCATTTTCCCTCTAATGGCTTTCATCTCAGGATACTGTGTGGTTTTTCTCTGAAAATGTGATGAATTCATGCTCCACAAATCATCTTTATTTCCTCTGGTTGTCACCCTGTCTAATTTTGCTGAGTTACTGGCTATGCGCTGACTAGAGTGATGGAGAGTTAACATCAATGGTATTACCAGGAATTAGAAAATATGACTGAGATCATATCCTTCATGAAGAATTCTGTGACTTAATTTTCCTGCAGTTACATTGATCTGGAAAACAGGAAATTAAATGTTGCTTTATAATTTCATAGTTTTTTTTTTTTTGCTGTGAAATACATAGTTAGAATCTGCTCAGAGGATGTAATCAATAAATATTTATTTGGTATTGAGTGGATGAATGACAGGCAAATAGAAAAAAAAGTGATTTATATAGATAATCATAAGGCTTAGGTCCATTCAAATGAACAATTTAAGACTAGCATAATTTAAGTGATTTCTCCCTTAGTTATTGGAGGCAGATCCCAAACACAATTAATTCTTGGATCTAAAAGATTTTGGGGAGCAAAGATACACACACACACACACACACACACACACACACACTTTCCTATATACACAGTATCATACAGTAATGAAACAGAAGCTTAAAGCTTTTCCTTGGCATTGTCCAATACTGGAAGTAGGGATGGGAAATAGGTAGCTTTCCATGCTATGGTTAATTATTGGCTGACTCAGACTCAGAGCTGAAAAAGATTAGCTCCCAGGCAGTGCAGTCTCTTCTGAAGATTTCTTGAGGATAAGCATCTGGAAGCTTGGATGCTTATCTATACTGTTCAGGCCCATCCAGTCTAAAATGTGGTTAGAAATATAACAAGATTATTTCTCATGAAAGAAAGTTGGACCTTCCTCTCCTCAGCAAAACTAGAACTGCTGGATTTCTTTTAAAATTGAGCAATTTCATAACTTCTTGTAATCCAGCTGTGTCCAGGAAGTGACAGTTATAATCAAAGTATATTCACACAATTTCCACGCTCTCCAAAACCTTCTATAAGAAATTAGATGAAGATTCCTAGGCATATATATATTTTTTCATTTCCAGTGAATTCAAATGCTATTGGGTTTTGTGGAAAAGGAGGAATTGAATACCTTGAATGTACCTTTTGTGAAATGAAGTTTTTTTTTTCCTATGTCAGTTAGTTTGATATCATAGAAAAACTTACTACAGAGAAAACTTTTCCTTTCCATTTGAGAAACTACAGATACTTGAGTTGAGTGATATTTTTCATAGCCAAGATGACAGGAGTACCTTATAAAAGGACAGGACTTTAAATGGCCCAAAACTCTTCCTAGACCACAGACTAGTGAGTACTGCTCTAAAAAACTATAGTTTGTGAGTATAATACAGATATCATTTTACAGGGGTTTTTGAATGTAGGTGAATTTAACAAGCTGATGACTTTGTTTTTTGCTTCACTCATTGTAATTTAAGAATTGTCCCTTCTCTTAACTAGAAACACAATAATTGAGAAGAGGCCAGGTGGTGGTGCACCTGGTAGAGCACACAAGTTATTGTGTACAGGGATCTAGGTTCAAGCCCCTAGTCCCCCACCTTCATGGGGGAAGCTTCATAAGTGGTAAAGCTGGAAAGCAGGGGGGCAGGAGTTTCTGTCTCTCCTTCCTTCTCCCTTTCTCCTCTCAATTTCTCTCTTCCTCTATCCAGTAAATCAGTCAATCAATTTATGTATTTATTTAAATTAGGATAAACTAGTACAGGAACTTTCTCAAGTGAGAAATTTTAGTGTTCAGCTTTGAAATTGTCCAAGCACTCTGGATAGTATGAAAAATAACAATACGATGCATTCAGACTATGATGCAGATGGTGCCTTCTTGCTATATCTGCTTCAGAGCTCTTTTAAAAAAATTTTTTTTAATATTTTTAATATTTTATTTTTTCATTTATTTATTCCCTTTTGTTGCCCTTGTGTTTTATTGTTGTTGTTGTTGTTGATGATGTAGTCATTGTTAGATAGGACAGAGAGAAACAGAGAGAGGAGGGGAAGATAGAGAGGGGGATAGAAAGATAGACACTTGGAGACTGGCTTCACTGTTTGTGAAGCGACTCCCCTGCAGGTGGGGAGCTGGAGGCTCAAACCGGGATCCTTACGCTGGTCCTTGCGCTTTGCATCACTTGCACTTAACCCGCTGCGCTACCGCCCGACTCCCTTTTTTTTTTTTTTTTGCTCAGTTCTCGTTTATGGTGGTGCGGGGGATTGAACCTGGGACTTCAGAACCTCAGGCATGAGAGTCTCTTTGCATAACCATTATGTTATCGACCCCCGCTCTATTTTTTTTTTAATTTCTTTATTATCTTTATTTATTTGATAGAGACAGCCAGATATTGAGAAGAAGGGGGAAGATAGAGTGGACACCACTTGTAAAGCTTTCCCCCTACAGGTGGGGACTGCTGGCTTGAACCCAGGTCCTTGCACACTGTAACGTGTGCTCAACCAGGTGTGCTACCACCCAACCCCCTGACCCCCATCTCATTTTTAAGAGTAGAAAAAATATATGCCTGGTAAACCCATTTCTTTGACCTTGGGAGAACTACTACAGTTTCCAGTGGAGCAGATGAGCACACAGCTGAGGACACACCTCTGCACACCTTTCTTTCTTCTAAAGGGCTAGAGGCTGAGAGAAATCCCTAAAAACCAGTAAGCACTAGTCAGCCCAAGCACAAAGTTATAACTATGAGTGATTCAAGTAACACTCTACTCAGCTTCTTACAAGGACAATTGTAGGGAACTTTGTTTCAGGTTAAGTAGAAATGTATTTATCTAATGCCATATGAATTGTGTGCAGTGTGCCACCACTCGGCCTCCTCTGATTTTATTATTTTATTATTTAATTTCTTTATTGGGGGAATAATGGTTTTGGTGGAATTGGGGTTCAAAGCCCTCTGGTTATCTTCACCTCTATCATTTTCCTCTCCAGGTGTATGCAAAAGACTAGCTAAGTCCTTATCTTTATCTCAATAAAAACTCTGGAGGCTGAGTCCCTAATGCAATCTCTTCGTAAACAGTACTGCACACGTGTTGTGACAATTTGATCTTGTCCAGAAACAAGGCCATCTTGTGTGAATCCTGGGAGTGGATTCTTGGAGGCGTCTGCCTGGCCTCCTCCAGAGTTGGTTCCAGGCACTTTTCCATTTGATGGTTTAACCCTTCACTGTAATGAACCCCTCCTCCCCTGCCACCCTTCCCCCTTGTGACTGCATGCTATGAGTCACTGCCAAACCTAGGGGTGAGCTTCTTGGCATTTCTAAGTTCCCTGTTCATACAATTTAAATATGTGTATTGAAATAAATTCAATTCTATAATGACATGGAGAAAAATATAGCAGCAAATACTAGAAAGGTACTGAGTAGTACTTAATTTTTAAAAACCAGTTATTCTTTCTACATTGTAATGCTCTTTCCTTTTTTTTTTTTCTTTCTTTCATCAAGTGGGTATTTGATTCTTTTGAAGGCACGTCCATTTGCTCATGACTTTCTCTAAAGTAGTGCCGCGTTTGTTAAAGCTCTAGTCCTTTCAGGCACTTGTGATTGGACCCCTAAAGAGCTGTTTCATGGCCTTTGCCATGTTTTCTTATCACTGTACCTTTTAAGCTTTCAAATGTATTTCCAGTTCTGGCCTGCATCTGGCCTTCAGCATAAATTCCATCTGCAAAGTGGTTTGCTCTAATGCTTTCCTCATCCCTTTCAATTGTTTTTTTTATAGTTTTGTTTTTATTATCTACCCTCAACTCTTTGACCCTTTATTCATTAGTTCAAACTGCACAGATACATTTTTTGACTAAGGGTTAAGTCAGAAAAATAAGGAAGATGGTTGGCCTTTGACCTGTCTACATTTACAGTTTGACCTTCCGATGTTTGTATTTTTAATATATATATATATATACATATATATATATTTCTTTTTAAAAAGTCACATCCTCTTCCCCCTCAAAAGAAAAACTAGGTTAATTGGTTGGGAATAGAAATGAAAATCTTGATTTTAAAGTGTGAGAGCTTTTAACCTCTGCTTTCACCACCAAAAGCAAATTGTTTAGTAGGAACTTACAATGTATTGAGGGACGTACATTTGCAGCATATTCTTAGAAGATAACATCTCTTCCTTTTCAGTGAAGGGAGGACTTTATATGGGTCTCTTCTTTATGGTCTAGATGGCAGAATGTTTTATTGCTATTTATAAAAGCCTGCATTAAAAGAATGCAATATTGGTTCTTCCAGAGTGGGATCTATTTGGAAAACTAATTATCTCCAAATGGCTGCAGATTTTCAAGTATCTGCCAAGAAGACAAATCAGGAACACCATCTAAATGACTTAATGCATTGAAGGCTCCTTTGGAGCTCTTGGGACCTCCACAACAGCGAAATAGTTTCTTTCCTCTCCTCCCCCCATGCCAGCTTCAGCAGATGACCTCATATTTCACAAGGGGAATAAGAACCAACAAGGGAGAACTTGTCCAGCTCATTCTCCTGCCCTGCCTACATTCTTCTCTACTTTTATGGCTCCCTAGTGCCCCTTCCTTCTACCTCAGTAGGGACTCAGCTCTGTCACCCTATGGTGGTCCTGTCAAGTGAGTTCCTGTATCTTAGAAACTCCATCAAACACCTTTTGCTGGCCTGTAGTGTCTCCATTGCCTCCTCTTGGACCTCTCCTTTCAGGCTACATAGCTACTGAAACTATATCCATTTAAGCAACAACTACAACGACATCATACACATTTCCTCCAATCTCTTTGCCTGTCTGCCTATCTATCTATCATTTATCAACTTAGATTTTAATTTTTATTTACTATTGGATAGAGGGTCAGGGGAGATAGAGAGAGGGAGAGAGACAGAGAGACGCCTGGTGCCCTGACTCACCACTTGTGAAGCTTTCTCCCTACAAGTGGGGACCAGGGGCTTGAACTTGGGTCCTAGTGCACTGTAATGTCTGTACTTACCCAGGTGCACCACCACCTGTTCCCAAACAGATGAGAGATCCTGTTGCAATCTGAGTGCAGTTATGATGAGGACTCCCTTACCAGACAATCACTTTTACTTTGTATTTCTTACCCTATATGATATTTTAGCAGAATTGGTTAAGAACTTTTAGGAAAATATCTCAGCTCATAAGTGCTAAGCAGGCAAAGAATTTAATCTCATTAATTTCTCCCACAGGATCAGGCAACATGAACCAAAAGCTTACTGTGCACTAGACACCAAGATAAACTAAACCTTTTATACAGTCCTAGTAATAACCTTATGAGACATTATTATTATTATTATTCTAATTCTACATATAAGAAAACCTAGAGGGGCCAGGCGGTGGTGCACCTGGTTAAGGGTACACATTACAGTACACAAGGACCCAGGTTCAAGCCCCTGCTCCCCACCTGCAGGGAGGAAGCTTCACAAGTGGTGAAGCAGGGCTGCAGGTGTCTTTCTGTCTCTCTCACTTACTCACTATCTTCACCTCCCCTTTGAATTTCTGTCTCCTATCCATTAATAAATAAAAAAACTTAAAATAAGAAAATGGAGACAATGAACTTACAAGAGCATCTGTGCGGGAATCAGGTGGTTGCACAGCGGGTTAAGTGCATGTGGCACAAGCGCAAGGATCCCAGTTCGAGCCCCGGCTCCCCACCTGCATGGGAGTCGCATCACAGGCGGTGAAGCAGGGCTGTAGGTTTCTATCTTTCTCTCCCCATTCTGTCTTCCCCTCCTCTCTCCATTTCTCTCTGTCTTATCCAACAACGACGACATCAACAACAACAACAATAAAAAAACAAGGGCAATAAAAGGGAAAATAAATAAATATTTAAAAAAAGAGCATCTGTGTTTGGTTTTGGATGTCACAGAATGCAAACCTTTAGATGACATGAATGTTCATTCCCTGTAACCCTCCCAAGACCACCAAGACACCCCGCATACACTCATGTAGGTTTGTACATTTCTGTAACAGTGATTTAGAATCTGGATTGGACATGAGATCTGCATGTGTTATCAGTCTAGTAATAATAATTGAGTCAGAATCTAAGGGTGAATGGTGGGCACCTGCGCTTCACAATGGCCAGCCAATCCTTCCCCACCTCCCATTAGTCTGATGTACAGAAGTGGTCACTATTTTTTCTCTTTCCTTCATTATTCTACTCCCAATTTATTGTCTTCTTCTATTGTATTCTTTTCTGCATGGAAGAAATATATTGCATTTGAATGATGAAATGGTCCAATCATCAGCTTCTTGTCTATAGTGTTCTCAGAAATAATCTTGTAATTTCGTCTGCTTGTTTCATGAAATGGTAAATGTAACTCACGATTAAGTAAGTGTTCATGGTATTATGAAATAATTTTTAAAAATCTCATGATTCCTCTGGGATGTAGAAAGAACATGAGTCAGAGCGAGAGCCAGATGTCTCCGAGAGGTTTTAGTCAAGTTGTGTTAAGTCTTGGAGACATTCAGTGAATCAACGTTACATTTCGGTTCCTTGACTATATCTGTGTATCATGTGTCCTACTGTATGGGCAGCTGCACAGAAAAATAATTTCACATGATGTCTTTAGCAGATTATTTGCAAAATTTAATATCCTATGCTTAAAAACAATAATAATTGAAATCACCAAGTGACCAAATGTGCTGTGTTTCAAGGGACTTAAAATGGTGTTTTAAAGTACAGGGACACTCCCATTTATTTATTTATTTTGCTTTTTAGTCATTTTCATTTAGTTTTGATACTCTGCGACACTGTCAGAAGTAACTTTCCAACACAAAATAACATAATATAAAATATCAAGTTTTTAGAGTGAAAATAATTGTTTTCCAAAAAAAATCTTATGCTGATACCATTGAGGATAACTTGTGACTTCCTCCAACAAGACTGTCTCTTTGGTCTTGGTGGGGGTTATATGTCAATAAAAATGACTGGATTCCTTTCTGAACACCAGGCTTCGTCCTCAGAAAACACACAGCATTTCCAAGATTTATGACACTAATGGGACTCTCCCGGCCGCGGTGTGATCCATTTCGCTGACATACAGGAAGCAGACACCGCTCTAGTCTCCTGGTGCACATATCCAAAGACTAAACGTCTTAATTAGCATAGAAACGAGAGACGTGGAAGTCTTCGTAGAACAAACTAAGTCCTGTAACAGAATCGTATATAAAAGAACTAAGCTTGATCATGTTTAAACAAACAAACAAACAAAAGGAGAGAGAGAATGTGAGGCAAACGTTGGCCAGTGTATGCTACATTGCTTTATCGAAGAGCCTCAGAAACCAGATCCAGTTGAGATTTACCAATGGCAATCTCTATTTTATAAGACAAAGTGTATAATCTCTAAATGAAGTCTATCTGTAGATTTAGCCTTAGGAAAGAACAATTCATTATTTCAAAACGTAACTCAGAATCATTACCAAAGTTGTGTAGTCTGTCAGCCTGCCTAAACACCATAGTTCTCCTAAGATCTTGAAGACAAAGACAGTTTTGTTTTTGCAAGCTCATGTGGTTTCAGCTCTTACAATTCACACATGAAGAAAAACATCTAGGAGTTGTCTTCTGTTGTTGTTTGCTTTAGCTGTGGTAATGATCCAGAAATGGCACTAGTTTTTCCTGTTTATAGATCATGGTAGGGGAGTGAGAGGGGAGATTTTACCATATGTCACTGGTCAAATTTAATAAATGTGACCACAATATAGTGTCCTGCTGCTATGCTTCAGTCTATACTCTGGCCTCTGGAAAGCATGGGAGAACTGCTTCTTTCTGAGTTCTTAAAGAACAATCAGGGCTTATTTTAAGTTAGGCACCTGGGCTTGGGTATACCATGCGGCTTTAGTTCTCAGCCAGATATACTGGTGAGCCCCCGTGAGCAGGTTAATATCCTGATGCCCCTGAGGTCACAGTTAAGTACCTAGAAATTCCCTTTCTTCCTATAGCTGACACTGGGTAACTTAAAAAATGGTGTCGGCCGCTGGTACAGACTTCTTTCTTGTCTTGGGAATCTCTCCTTACCCCCCCCCCCCCCCCGCTTAAGCCCACAGACCACATGTGCCTGTACCCATCCCATGTATGGGCAAATGGGTTTCTTCAAAAGTCACGGCTGTGATGAGTTGAGATTTCAGGAGATTTATCGGTGACTTTTCTAGCTGTTCAGAGGAGCAACCATATGACATGGCCACACCTCTCAGATATAACTTTAATTCCAATTTTCTCCATTATCTGTCTATGAGATTTGGGGGGTCCCTTATTTAACCTTTCAGGATTCCACCTTCTTTGCTGGACTGGGTAATAGGCAAAGACTTTTCCAATTTAATAACTTTATGATTTCATTAGGTTTCCCTCTAGTAGAAGCTGGCAAGTCAGCTGGAATTGTAATAAAGAAGACGATTCCTCTAGTGAAAAAGAAGACTAGTCTATAAGCGAACTAAGCTGTATTCTACAATTTCAGCTTCACTTAAACATTATGTGATCTGGGAATATTCTTAATGCCTTGATTCCCTTATGTGTACATTAGAGATGGTAACACCAGATTACCTGGATTGGAGTTTTAAATAAAATGCCATCTGTAGTCTCCTCTGTTACCATGGCAAACACCATAGATGGTATGGCTTAACCCCCATGTTCATTATCTTATTTTAAAAGTATTTTTATGGGAGTTGGGCTGTAGCGCAGCGGGTTAAGCGCAGGTGGCGCAAAGCACAAGGACTGGCATAAGGATCCTGGTTCGAACCCCGGCTCCCCACCTGCAGGGGAGTTGCTTCACAGGCGGTGAAGCAGGTCTGCAGGTGTCTATCTTTCTCTCCTCCTCTCTGTCTTCCCCATCTCTCTCCATTTCTCTCTGTCCTATCCAACAACGACAACAATAATAATAACTACAACAATAAAACAACAAGGGCAACAAAAGGGAATAAATAAAATAAATATTTTTAAAAAAGTATTTTTATATATTTATCTGTTTACTGTGGATAAAGACACAGATATTGAGAGGAAGGGGGAGACAGAGAGGGAGAGAAAACAAGAGACACCTGCAACATTGCTTCACTATTCATGAAGCTTCTCCCCTTGCAAGTGGGGGCCAGGGGCTTGAACCTGGATCCTTGTGCATTATAATATGCATGCTGTACCAGGTGTGACACCACCTGGCACTTCCATGTTCATTTTCTCACAGCCCAAGGTCAAGGCGCAGCAGAATTGATTTCTGGTGAGAGCTCTCTGCCTAGCTTGCAGATGGACACCTTCAAGCCATGTCTTCACATGGTAAAGTAAGAGCTCTCCTATCTCTTTCTTTTCTTACATGTATAAGAGTCCTAGCAGATCTGGACCCAGCCTCTACAACCTCACCTAATTTTCATCATCCCTTCTTACGTTTGTTCAATTTCCAACTCTAGATGTAGTTGAAAGAGTTGGACTTCAGAATGTGTATTTCTTTTTTTTTTTTTTTTGAGGGGAGACATGATTTAGTCCATAGAATTACACATAAAAAGTCTTCCTAAATATTAACTAATGTGCTAGTAAGATTAGTAGCCTAAGTCTCACACTCACTGTGCAGCTAAAGCTACAGTGTGTTTGAAGGGCTGCTTAGCAACACCCATTCAAAGGCAAAATGCTCACAGCTTTGGAAACTGTAGTGTATTTTTAACTTTTTTATTGGGGAAATTAGTGGTTTACAGACAGCAGCAAATAAAGTAGTTGGTACACGTAAACGTTATCTCAGTTTTCTGTTAAAAACTCCACCTCCTTTCTTCCTGCTAAAAACTCCACTACCATCGTGTGCCAGGACCTGAAAGCCCCATACCCCTTATCTTTTCTAATTTTTTTCTTTTTTTTATTATCTTTATTTATTGGATAGAGACAAGAAATCAAGAGGGAAAGAGGTGATAGGGAGAGAGAGAGAGAGACACCTACAGCTCTACTTCACCACTTGCAAAGCCTTCCCCCTGCAGATGGGGACCAGGGGCTCGAACCTGGGTCCTTGCACATTGTAATATGTGCGCTCAACCAGGTGCGCCACCATCCGGCCCCTCCATACTCCCTTCTCTACCTCCCAGAGTCCTTTGCTTTGGTGCAATACAACAACTGCAGTCTAAATTCTGCTTTGTGTTTCCCTTTCTGTCTATAAGTGAGATCATCCCATATTGATCCTTCTCTTTCTGGCTTATCTCACTTCACATCATCCCTTCAAGCTCCATCCAACATGAGGTGAAGAAGGTGACTTCATTATTTTTAGTAACTGAGTAATAATCCATTGTGTTCACACACCACAGATTTTTTAGCCACTCATTGTTGTTGGATGTCTGGGTTGTTTCTTTTTAAAAAAAATATTTATTGTTTATTCCCTTTTATTGCACTTTTTTATTGGTGTAGTTATCATTGTTGTTGTCGTTGTTGGATAGGACAGAGAGAAATAGAGAGAGGAGGGGAAGACAGAGAGGGGGAGAGAAAGATAGACACCTGCAGACCCGCTTCACTGCTTGTGAAGTGACTCCCCTGCAGGTGGGGAGCCGGGGGCTCAAACTGGGATCCTTACAGTCCTTGTGCTTTGCACCACCTGCACTTAACCCACTGCGTTACCGCCTAACTCCCATCTGGGTTGTTTCTAGGTTTTGGCTATTATAAATTGTGCTGCTATGAACATAGGTATACACAAATATTTTTGGATGGGTATTTTTGGTTCCTTAGGATCTATCCCCAGGAGAGGAATTGCAGGGTCATAGGGCAGACTCATTTCTAGCCTTCTGAGAGTTCTCCAGACTGCTCTCCAAAGAGGTTGGACCAATTTATATTCCCACCAGCAGTGAAGGAGGGTTCCTTTACCCCTACAACCCCTCCAGCATTTTTTCTGTTGCTTTGATTCTGATATATAACATTTTCACAGGAGTAATGTGCTATCTCATTGTTGTCTTTATTTGCATTTCTCTAACAGTTAATGACTTGGAACATTTTTTCTTATGTCTGTTGGCCTTTTAGATCTCTTCTTTGATGAAAACTCTGTTCATATCCTTTCTCCATTTTTGAATGGGTGCCTTTTTTTGTTGTTACTGATAGTTTGGTGAGCCTTTTGAATATTTTGGTTACTAGCCTTTTGTCTGATGTATGACATATAATGATCTCCCATTGTGTGCAGAGTCCCTTTGGGTGGTGGTTTCTTTCACTGTGCTTGTATACTGAAAACCACAAGTCACTATTCAAGAATATAGAAAAAGATACAAACACATGGAAAGATGTTCAGTTTTCATGGGTTGGATGAATTAACATCATCAAAATTCTGCCTAGAGCCATATACAAATTTAATGCAATCCTTATCAAGGTCCTACCCACTTTTTAAAAGAATTGAACAGAAAGTACAAAAGTTTATCTGGAACCAGAAAATACCTAAAATTACCAAAACAATCTTGAGAAAAAAACGAACACAACTGGAGGCATCACACTCTCAGATCTCAAACTAGGTCCATTATAATCAACACTGGTATTGGTGTTGGAACAAAAATAGATACACTCTAGCCAGTGTAATAGAATTGGAAGCCCAGAAATAAGCCCCCACATCTATGAACATCTAATTTTTGACAAGGCAGCCCAAACTAGTAAATGGAAAAAGGTGAGTCTTTAACAAATTGTGCTGGGAAGACTGAGTTGAAACATACAGAAGAATGAAACTGAACCACTACATTTCATCACACCAAAAGTAAATTCCAAATGGATCAAGGACTTGGATGTTTGACCAGGAACTATCAAATACTTAGAGGAAAACATTGGCAGAACTCTTGTCCATCTAAACTTTATAGGCATCCTCAGTGATACAAATCCAACTGAGAGGAAGACGAAAACAAAAATAAACCAATGGGACTACATAAACCTGTAGTTTTAATTAAAAGTTTTATATTCTGAAGCATTCTCAGAATTTCACAAAGCTATGTGTATAGAATTATTCTTGAAAATAGGAAAAAATAATAGGTGATTTAGCACACTAGTATATCATACAGTGAAATGTTTTATGTCTTATACATAGCCACAATGTAAAATACCATATTGTCATTAGAAATATGGCTAACTTATAAAATACTAGTAAAATTAATAGAACATAAAAGTATGTTCATGAACCAGAAGAAGAAAAAGAAGTGCAAGATATTCTGTATTGTAATTACTTTTTTGGTAAATGTGTATACATAGTTAATAATACATTAAGCCTTCTCAGCTTTTTTTTTTTTTAATGGTGTAGAATTCCAAAAGAGATAAACTGTGATCAAAGTGTCTCTAAACTCTGGTACTTGTGTTTCCAGGAATGAATTTAGAGCCTTATGCATGCTCTACCTCTGATCTACTCCCCTGGATACTGTTCTCTTCAACATAGACTGCACCTGTTTTAAGATAATGATAGGTCTAGAAATACTACAAACTACTAGAAGGATGTTTCCTGGCTCAAGATTCCTATTAAGAAAAAAAAGAAACATTACAATCTTGTCTTACCAGATATTCAATTTACCTCAGAAGTACTCTGAACTTGGTGTACTGGACCTAAGTAAAGGACTCTGGGATTGAGGGAAGGGGGAGTTTTCAGGTCTTGGAACATGGTGGACCTAGGTAGAGGGTTAGATTGTTAAGTGGAAAACTGATAAATGTTACAGATGTACCAACTACTGTATTTCACTATCGACTGTAAACCATTAATCCTCCCAATAAAGAATTTTGAAAAGAAAATACATACTTTAAACTGCTAGCAAATCGTTTACCTGGGAGGGCAACTGCTTTTCCATGTTGGAGCCCAGCCCTCACAGTGCACTAGGGAGAGCTTTGGTGCTGTGATGGCTTTGCTTCTCTCCCTCTGCTTCTATCTCTGTCTGGAAAAGTTTATCAGAATACTGAAGCCCAAATATATATATATCTTTAATTAATTTTATTGTTATTGAGGGATAGACGTACATAATTCTGACAAAACATTTATGGAAAAACAAGAGGAGCCTAATTTGTTTCTATTTCTTCCTAGTTCCCTGGTGCAAGCGCACTCCTCTCACTCAGCAGTTTCACATGTATTCGCCTATAAATTACACACGGACTTGCATCTGTTGACATGTATTGATTATGTCATTTCATGTTGACTTTCCCTGGCAGGTTTAGACTTCTCTTTACTTCCTGCTTCTTCTCCCTCCAGTACTGTACCCCTTGGTCTGTTATCTATGTATATCACAACTTTGACTTAATCCATATTCAGGGCTTAACATTAGTGTTACTGTGTAAATAATGTTGATAGCTGACCTTCATAGCATATTATAATAAAATATCCTGCCTTCTATACTTTTTGTATACTTATAGTTACTAACTACCGTTTTTTGTTTTGTTTAACTTTCTATACATGTACCATTATTTCATTCCCAGAGGTTTCATTCAGAGTTGTATTAATTCCTGTCAACATGGTCACACCTACTGGGTCACTTGTTAGTTTCATTTCACTACTGTCATCTCTTCTGGTTCATCATTCAGAAAATCAGTAGTTAGTGTTGTGTGGAGAGAAATGCTAATGAAATAGGAACAACTTCTCAGTTTTTACATTTAGTTTTTGTTATTCCCTCTATTTGTAAAGCTAGCACATTCTGTTCTACATGTTCAGGTTGAACTCCTAACAGCAGAAATCAGGAAGATAAAGGAGGAGGAAGAACCTGTTCTTGATTTTGAGTTTCAAAGTTTATTCCCTGAGAAAATTGAAGGGGTTAAAATAATTTAGAATGTTTCAGGACCACCCCCTCAATGTAAGACACCCCTATCCTACTTCCTCTACTACTAAAGGGGGAAATGATGAAGAAGAGGAGTCTGGGATGAATAGGATTTAAGACACTTCAGGGTCAGGGTTCTAAAAGCCAATCATCCACTTCTGTGAGCAACTCATATGCAAACACCTCAAGTCTAAGTTACTAATTCTCTTTAGTTGCTGGTGAGAACATCCCTTAAGAGCAGCCAGCAAGCATGCTGTCCACAGAATACCCACAATGACACAGCAAGTTTGCAAAGCCCAGAGGACTCTGGGACCTAGAGTTCTAACACTTGCTGATATACCACAAAACCAGTTTTTCATGACTTGTATATCTGCAGTAAAGCGCAGTCCTATTACAGGTGCAAATCTTTAAGGACAAGTTGAACTGTTATGTACACTGACTGTTAAAATTATTGAGCCAATATGTGACAGACTAAAAATAATAAAGTGTTTATTTACTCAATGGAAGGAAGAAGGAACTTACATCTGTGCAGGTCAGTTAATTGCTAATCTTGATTTTTTTTTCCTCTGTAAAATGAGGAGGGCTGTTTAAGAGAAGGAAAAAGTGAAAGCATCTAGAAAATTTAAATGCAGAACCTTAGGGACCACTTTATATAGAGATCAAATATTTGAACCATTTCTTGATTTTATAAATCAACAAACATAAATAAGGAGGATAGAGACATCAAATCTGAGCAGAAGAGCAAGAACATATTTTCACGAGGCTGTTATTAGTATTCCAGCATGAGGGAAATTATATCATTTGTCTCTTCAAGTGATTACATCTGAGAAAGGTCATTCAAATGTTACATCTTGATTCTAACTGCTTCCCTGATATTTAATTTACATTTCAAGTCTGGTACCTACTTGTCAGATCAAATCTGTAAACACTGGATCAAGTCCCTATGAGTACACCACATATTGGCCACCCACCAAGCAACTTGTGAGTCCTTGTCCTGACACCTGAGAACATTCAGTCTGACCACGGCTGAGCGTCAATTTTAATACTAGAAGATTGCTAAGAGTTTAAGCTTAAATAATATAATGGTGCCTCTTGGCAAAGTAGACTATAAATTTTTTAGGAGTAATGGGGCTCATCAATTGTTTTCTTTGATGGTAAGAAAGTAGAGGAGTAGGAATGCTCCTCACAGAAGAATTTGAGCTAATGTATGCCCAGAGAAAAAAATAGAAAAATCATTATCAAGCAAGAATACTACTAAAGGCAAAGTTCCCAAATAGATACTAAAATGAATGGGTAGACACTTCAAAAGAATCTAGATATTTTCATAATGTCAAATAACAAATTTAGCTGGGGGTACATAGAGATTCACTGAATTTGTTTTTTGATTAATGTTTTTTATAAGTTTGATATAATTTCAAAATAAAAAGAAGTATGAATAAAATGTGTATGTTAAATGCTCTTACCTAAGGCATTTTTAGTTCTTGATTCAGCCTTAAACTAGAGCTTTATTTTATGTTGACCTTCAAACAATATGCACCTTTCTTATACAAAACTTTCAACTTATTTATATATTTCCTTCCAAGTCTTCTGAAATTCCATAAGTACCAGAAAAAAGAGAATAAACATTTCATCTTAAACTACATCTTGAATATTTATTATTTCATAAAGGTATGTGTATAACTTCAAAGGACTAAAAAAAAAGCAGTCTATAATTCAACCCATCCTTGAGGAGGTAATAGGTGTGTTGTAAAGATAATAGGCATGCACATGAAAGAGAAATAAAATAGTTGTACATGAAATTAACTATAGGAATTGACAGAAACATGAAAGGACAGTAGAAAAAAAACCTGTAAACTATTATCTCTAATGAACACTGATGCAACAGTTATCAACAAAATCTTCACAAATAGAATCCAGCAACACATCAACAGAATAGCCCATCAATCACAAGTGGAATTTATGCCACTGATATAGGGATAGTTTAACATATGCCAGTCAAGTCAATGTAACGAATACACTTCATCAATAAAAAAAGGGTAAGAAATATGTTGACATCAATAAAAACTAAAAGAAGTATTCAATAAGTGTCAACAAATAGGAATAGAAGTGTCAGACCTTAACATAATAAAGGTCATACAAGAAACCCACTGTTAACGTCATAATCAATAGAAGAAACAAACTGAAACACTGTAAGTTCTACATCAAGACAAAGATGCCCATGCTTGCTACTGCTGTTCAACATAGTCACGGAAGTTCTAGCCAGATCAACTACGCTAGAAAGCTCAATTGCAGATTAAGTAAAGGTGACATTATTTGCAGATAACAAGGTAATGTAAGGAGAAAACCTTAGCAATACCACCAAAACACTAATGAAGCAATCAATAAGTTAAGTGAAATGGCAAGATACAAATGATATGTATTTGACTCTGTTGAGTATCATTACACAATGAGTAAGAAGAAAGAGAAGTAACGACAAGTTCCATTTAAAATTCACCCTCCCGCAACTTGCCACCTGCAGGAGGTTCACCTCACAAGCACTGAAGCAGTTTTGCAGGTGCCTTTCTCTCCCCCTTTCTTTCTTTCCCTCCCCTCTCGATTCTTTTCTGTCCTAGCCAACAACCACAGCAATAACATCAATAGGGGCAACAAAAAATGGGAAACATAGCATCCAAAAGCAGTGAATTTGTAGTGCAGACACTCAGCCCTAAGCAATAACCCTGGGGGCAAAAAAAAAAAAACAAACTTCTCACTAAATAAGCATATATTTAAAATAAAAAGTGTTGTTATATTACTAATAAATTAACTTATCTTCAGAGTTGTTTTTTTTCTCAAATGAAATACATTTGAGAAAGTCTATTATCAATTATAGTGATAAACTTAGGCTTCTGAAAAACATATCTGATGATTACATCAACTGGAATTACTAGACCTTAACAGAACATGTTGTTCGATAGATCAATATTTTAGGACATTTTACTCGGCACATTGAATTATTCCTAGCTAAATGTCAGGTGGTTCTTGCCTGGCTTATATTCTAGTAGGGAGTTTACACAGAACTACCTCTATTGTGGGGCAGATTGTGATAGCGCTAGGTTCTGTCAAAACATGGGAGAAGGAAAATTTCTTCTGACTGAAGAAATCTGGCAGAGCTACAGTGGAAAGCAACATTTGGCTCAGGTCTCAAAGGATGGATGAATGCATGCTTGACAGTCAGACATTGGGAAGGCCAAAAAAAAAAAAAAGAATCCAGGCAGAAGGAAAGTAATAACTTAAATTACAAAGCACCAAGCATGACACTAGAAAGACAAGTGGCCCAGAGTGGGGGAACAGATGGGTAATACTTAGTGGTATTTATGTACTTTCCTCATATTTGAGAGCTACTTTCTGCCCTAATCCAATTTTCTAGTCCTATTCTCAACTCTGACACCATCTTCCAAGACAATACTTTTGGTCCACCTAACATGTTAGTTTACCAGGCTCAGGCAAAAATTACTAAAGTTGGGAGTCAGATGGTAGGTAGCACAGTGGGTTAAGCGCACATGGTACAAAGTGCGAGGCCCGGCATAAGGATCCAGGTTTGAGCCCTCGGCTCCCCACCTGTAAGGTAGTCCTTTCACAGGTGGTGAAGCAGGTCTGCAGGTGTCTATCTTTCTCTCCCCCTCCTCTCTACATTTCTCTCTGTCTTGTACAATAACAACAATTACAAGAACAATGAAAAACAAGGGCAACAAAAGGGAAAATAAATAAATATAAAAAAATTACTAAAGTCATGGGTCATATGGAACATACCTAGCTCCCTAGTTTTATGTGTTCTATTCTTATTTTTGGGTTCCTATTTATTGAACAATTTGCTTTATATCTTACTGCCTTTCAGCCACCAAGTTGTAGATGCTACCATGATGCCATTCTGACCTCCTCAGCAGACAACCTCACCCATGTGTCCCAAAGTCTCACCTTTCCAGAGCCCTTCCCCACTGGAGAAAGATAGAAATGGGCTGGGAATATGAATTGACCTGCCAACAGCCATGTCCAGCAGAGAAGCAATTACAGAAGCCAGGCCTTCTACCTTCTGCACCTTACAATGAATTTTGGTCCATACTCCCAGAGAGGGATAAAGAATCGGGAAGCTTCCAGTGGAGTGGATGGAATTCTGGTTGTGGGAACTGTATGGAATTGTACCTCTGCTATCTTACAATCTTGGTAATCATTATTAAATCGCTAATAAAAATCATTTAAAAAGAAAAGTTAGGCCCAAGATGAAACATATGCTATACTTGGAAAATGCATTTATTTGATGGGGTCTAGTGGTAATCAAATGTGTGGGGTCTAGTGGTAATATGATGGGATAGACTGCAGATTCAAAGAGGGAGAACCAGAAATAAAGAGGAGAAAGAGAAAGAAAGAAAGAAAGAAAGAAAGGAAGAGAGAAAGAAACCTACAAGAGTCTGGGAAGTCAAGGAAGATTTAATTGGTTATTCCAATAATACAAACAGTGGATGGATGAAGGAAGTGTTTTTTTTACATTTCAGAATGTTAAAAAAAAAAAAAGCAAGAGAAAGACAGTAATAATAACCCATTCTTATTTTAAGCTTCTCTTCTCCTCCTCATTCCCCTCCTCTTCTCTCTCTGTTTTCCAGAGCACTGCTCAGCTCTGGTTTATCGAGGTATAGGCCACTGAACCTGGGACTTTGGCGATTTAGGACTTTGGGGAGTCCCTCTGCATAACCATTATGCTGTTTTAAGCATCTTACTAGTGATCTTGTTTGTAGTTTCCTTTATCCAGATAAAAAGGATGTAATCATTTGCATTTTTACACAATAAACTGTACTTTGAATTTGTGCTCAAACTTGTCAGTCAACTTTCTCTGACTTAAAACAATGCATAACCTATGCTGTTGGTTCCTCTGCATAGCTCCTGTAATCTCAACTTTGCTTGCCAAGTTTGATTTATACAAGTTCATGGTTATGCCTTAAGTGTGGGTAAAAGGACAACCTCTTTTCCTGCCAAAATTGACCTTCTTGCTTCCATTAGTTTTTGAGCAAGTCAAAGCACTGGACACTGATTCTCCGACCAGTAATTTGGAGCATCTCCTATGGTCAGGGTAGCGGGGCTTTCTTCAAGGAGCTCATACAGTTGCAGACAGAACTTCAATCCCTCAAGCATAGCATAATGTAGAATTTGTCAAGCTGACACCAACAATAAAACCTACCACTTGTCACTTTTCCTTTCATCTATTCCTTCCACTAGTAAATATTTTTATAGTTTCACAATTTTTTTTGACCAGAAACAGAATTTAAAGTGTATAATAAACCTGACGCAGAATATGCCTTTGTGTAACTTATTACAGTGAAGGAAACACATTGAAAGATAAAAAGGTAATAAATAAATAAGTATGTTTGCTACATAAATGTAAACTGAGGACACAGAATACATTAATATTATTAATAGCAATAACGGCAATATTTACTTGAGACCTAATTTGTTCTAATGGCTGTGATTCCAGAGTATAACCGCTTTATATTACCTCACAGTAAAATATAGATGTATGTATTATATTAAATATTTTATTGGGGGAGGTATTAATGGTACAGTTATTGACACATGTGAGTATTAAATAAGTGAGATAATTGAAAAAGAGGAGGACATGGGGCCGGGTGGTAGCACAGTGGGTTAAGCACACATGCCATGAAGTGCAAGGATAGGTGCAAAGACCCAGGTTCCAGCCCCAGGCTCTCCACCTGCAAGGGGGTCCCTTCACAAGAGGCAAAGCAGGTCTTCAGGTGTTTATCTCTCTCTCCTCCTCTCTGTCTTCCCCTCCTCTCTCAATTTCTCTCTGTCCTGTCCAACAACAACAATAACAATAATAGCAACAACAAGGGCAATACAATGAAGAAATAATGGTCTCCAGGAGCAATGGATTCATAGTGCAGGCATCAGCCCCTGTGAAAACCCTGGAGGTAAAAGAAAGAGGAGGAAGAGGAGGAGGAGGAGGAGAAAAAGAAGAGGAAGAGGAAGAGGAAGAAGAAGAAGGAGAAGGAGGAGAAGGAGAAAGAGAAGGAGAAGGAGAAGAAGAAGAAGGAGAAGAAGAAGGACAAATACTGGATAGTATCATTTATAGGTGAAACTTCAGAAAGAAGACCAGGAAGGGAAAAACGTAAAGTTGAAATTAACTGGGTTTGATGGTGTGACGGGGGGATGGGGAAGCAGTGTGGAGAAGGTATTGAGGTCCTGTTGCATGATGATGGAAAAAAAACAAAGTTGGGAGTGAGAGAGTTTGTAGACACCTATCATGGGGAGATGAGGAAATATATTTTCTTTATTTAATGGGATACTACTCTACAGTTTAAAAAGATGCTATTATATCATTTGGAACAAAATGGATGAAACTAGAGGTGATTACGTTAAGTGAAACAAAGATGTGAAAGACAACTAGTAAATTATTTCACTTACATGAGGAGGATAAGTAACTGAAACACAGTAACCTGCAAAATAAATGCTAATCACACTATCTCTTAGATTTGATAAGATCTCTGATTATTATCAGAGTGGAGTGGAGAAATAGGACTGGTGGTGAATCACACACAAACACACTTGAATCTGAAAATACAGCCCTAAAATCTTCCCATTTTATAAACCATGGTTAAATGACTAATAAAAGAAAAAAAAAGTGTTTTCTCTGGTGTAGGTATGCATTTATAGCACTTATGTAATGTGACAAGCAAGGAAATACTGATTAAGCTGAGACAAAGTAATTAAATGGTAAGGTTGCAACCTAAATTCAGAACAGAATATATAAACACAAATTAAATAATGCATGTGAAGATTCCATGGCAGTAACGAACTTGACGTTCTCTAGGAATAAAAAACCAAGAAAAGTAAGTCGTTCACATTGAAAATGGTGAGTCATGGAAGAAAAATCAAAGAAACGAGTGGGAACCCAAACCCCATCACTCCACTGATCTTGTCACAGAGCAGCATGGCTTCTATGTTAAGAGAAAGGGGAAAACAGGCAAAGTACACAAGCAGAAGTAGTGACAACATTCTACTGATCTTTACAAGCATAACAATGGTCCTTTATGGAAAATGGGTTAGAAAAGACAAAAGAGGCAGTTATGAGGCTATGAAGTGGGCTGAGGAAACAGCATAATGGTTCTGCAGAAGGCTCTCATGCCTGAGTCTCTGAAGTCCCAAGTTCAATCTCCAACACCACCATAAAGCAGAGCTGAGCAGTGTTCTGGTTCTATCTCTATCCATTTTTTCTATCATTAAAATAGTAATAATAATAAGAAGAAAGTCTTTAAAATAAAGATACTAGGAAGTGACAAAGTCAGGATTTGAATTCAAATCTTTTTAAGATTCCAAAGGCAAGACTTACCACCATTGTTTTTCTGCTCCTTATTGAAGCAGATTTGCAACCTGGTAGAAGCTGTGCTACCAGACACAAGAGATTTATACATTGCATCCCTTTTCATCTTCTTCTTGCCTCTCTGACCCCAACTCTGTGTTGTTTTAATTCTTGTACAAGAATATAGCCAAAGCTGTTTATGAGAAAGAAGAAGTGATGATATCAATTAATGACATTTTAACTTGTCTTCACTCTATTCTTGTTTGAGCATATTTTCCCATCTCTGCTACACCAGCTCACAACAATTATTTGCAATTATTTATGTCTATGATTTAATATTTATTATTTAATGGGACAGAGAAATTGTTTTTGCAATGTGCTGGCTTGTGTATAAAGATTTTAGATTTTTATCCCAAACATAGTACAATGTTTTGGAAATGTCTTTTCCATTTGTATTATCAGCAGTAGAGACCATCAATTGCACATAACTGTGGAACTTAGTAGTCTACATATTCTGGGTAGACTTCTTTCCCCAGTACAATATTATAAAATATACAGCTAATCAATTTGGTCTCTTTCCCAGACAAGAAACCAAAGAATTTATATAAACAATTTCCTGATTGGTTGGTCCCAACGTGGGCTAAATATATCATTCAAATTTACAATAGGAAGGATTTTCTGGCTGAGTGAAAACAATATTTCCTTATAATATTAAAAGGCTACATATGAAATTGAAATAATTACTGCCCTGTAATTCTGTTGACGGTGGTTTTATAATAGAAAATATGAAAGAGTAAATAATAAATAAAACTGAATTAGGTTTTTTACTACAGATTTCTAAAAATAATTACTAGCCTATGTAAATTGTTATTTAAATTGCAATATTAATATTATTATTATTGTTATTATTATCATTATCTTACCAGACACTGCTCAGCTCTGGTTTATAGTGGTGTGGGAGACTGAACCTAGGGCTTTGCAGCCTCAGGCATGACAGTCTATTTCCATTATGCTATCTTCCCCCAACCTAAATTGCAATATTAATAGTCAATAAGATGAGAGAGAATTATGAATTATTCTAAAAACCAACACCCTAATTATATTATGGAATCAGACTCTGAAGAACACCAGCTAATATAGTGATCACCTAGTCTGCTTCTGACAGCTGTGCTTTTGGAAGAATGGTTCCTATCATTCATGTTGTTCCTGACATGTAGGGTTCATTTCTTGGCTAATACCATTCACAGTTAGTTCTCAAGATATCTAATCATTATCACACTTTTTTTTAATTGTTGTAGTTAATGTTGTTGTTATTGATGTCTTTCTTCACTGTTGGATAGGACAGAGAGAAATGGAGAGAGGAGGGGAAGACAGAGAGGGGGAGAGAAAGATAGACACCTGCAGACCTGCTTCACCACTTGTGAAGCAACTCCCCCACAGGTGGGGAGCCAGGGGCTTGAACCGGGATCCTTTTGCCAGTCCTTGCACTTTGTGCCACGTGCACTTAACCCGCTGCGCTATTGCCCAACTCCCCATTATCACACTTTTTGTCTTTTACAATTGCCCTTCTGTGTTTGCATTTTGCATTCCCTAAACAAATCAAGTGAAGAATCAGGACAAGTATGTCTGTTCAGGATTAGTTCTAAATTTGCATCAGCTCTAGTCCTCTCAAAAACATCAGTTTTACTCTCAATTTTAATAGTCTCAGACACAACAACTATGTACTAACTAAAAGATATCTCAGGATATATTCTATGGAGGTGGATCCTGTCAGACTACTTCATGGAGGGTTTTAAGAATTACTCATTTATCTCATGAAATAAATAGCCACCGATCAGATAATTGAAGAGACATGCACAATTCCAGGATCAGGGGTTATAAAGAGAAAATGTTTCTGCTCCCAAAACTTCTACTCTTGGAAAGGAAACACACATTATACAGAAAAGCATCTGTGAAATGACAGATGAAGGAAAATGAAAGAAGAGTAAGGGAGTGAGGTGGACTAGAATGTGGCAAAGACCCTAAGGATGTGTGCAGACCCTTGAATTAAGCAAAGAGTGAACTTTTATTCATCCAAGGCAAAGAACTCCAAGCAGAGGAAATAGCAAATGAGAAGACCCCGGACTGGTATAAAACTGGTATATTTGAAGAAAAGAAAGAGGCTGGGGAAATAGTTCATTGGTTATGCAAAAGGATTTTCATGCCTGAGGCACCAAAGTTCCCAGGTTCAATACCCTATAGTACCAGAAGCCAGAGCTGAGCAGTGATTGGAAAGCAAAACAAAACAAAACCTGAAGAAAAGAAAGGCAAGATGGGATTGGAAACAAAAATAACAGGAAACTGGCTGTAAAGGAACTGAAGTGGTCTCGATTTGTAAGAACATTGTTGACACTGGGAATGGCTCTGAATAATCAGAAGTGTGCTTACTTACAGATGGCCAAAAATTACTTCCTTCTTGCCTTCCATTGAGACATATAGAGTCTTATCATCGTGGTATCTTTAATCCACAAAATATAGCAGAAGTGCTATTGTAGACTGAGAACAAACCATAAGAGGTCTTGCAACTTCTGCCTAGATGCTTAAAAAAACACATCATCTAAAATAATCTGATTACTCTGATAGTACCATGTTGTGGGAAAGTTCAAGCTCATACGAATTGCTCTATAGAGGCAGAAACATAGCTAAGCGGTCATTCATTCCAGTCTACCTGGCAGACATTGATTCCGCACCATCTGGATCAAGCCGGCTTTAGGTAACATCACATGGAGAATAACCAAAGACTCTGAAATAATAGCCCTTGAAAGAGTTGCTCTAGAGGGCCGGGTGGTGGTGCACCTGGTTGAGAGCACATGTTATAATGTGCAAGGACCCGGGTTCAAGTCTGTGGTTCTCACTTGCAGGGGGAAAACTTTGCGAGTGGTGAAGCAGTGCTACAGGAATCTCTCTATCTCTCTCCCTCTCTATCATCCCCTTCCTTCTTGATTTCTGGCTGTCTCTATGCAATAAACAAATAAAGATAATAAAAATCATTTTTTAAAAAAAGAGTTGTTCCAGATAACCTCCAGTCATTCCAACAGCCCCAGTTGAGATTCATTGGGAACAGAGATGAAATATTTTCATTGTGTTTTGTATAATTTCTTGGCCTATAGGTTCATGAATATGACAAAAGGGTTTCTATTTCATACTTCTTTGCTCTATATGACCTATTATTCAGGTATAGATAAAAGTATACATATTTTATAGTGTCTAGAGTTTAAAAGACTAGTGGAATTCAATGATCTCTCCTACTACTACAACTCATTCTCCACACTGAAGTTATAATATATTTTTTTATTTTTTAACTCTAGCACTTTCTTTTTTATTATTTTTTTAACTATCTTCATTTATTTATTGGATTAGAGACAGCCAGAAATTGAGAGGGAAGGGTGTGATAGAAAGGGGGAGAGAGAGAGAGAGAGAGAGAGTAGAGAGAGAGAGAGAGAGACCTGCCACTTGTGAAGCTTTCCCTCTGCAGGTGGGGACTGGGACTTGAACCCAGGTTCTTGCACATTGTAACTTGTGTACTCAACTAGGTGCACCACCACCTGGCCCCATAATATTTTTTAAATCTATAGAAAGTACTACAAATTATAGCCTAGGTGGTGATATAGCGGTATAGTTTTGGAATTGGAAGCAAGAAGTCCGAGGTTTGAGCCCCAGCATTGCATATGTCAGGGTGTAGCTCTGGCCTCTCAGTTTCCTCTCTCTCCCTATCTCTATTTCATGAGTTAAAGAAATGTAGTTTTGTAAAGAAAGTGCTCAAAGTCATGACATGAGTGAGAACATTTGTGGAGATACTATTTTAAAAGAAAACAAATAAGAAGGGATTAAGAACCACACCTTAATAAACCCTAATGGAGAATAATCTATTTCTAGAAAAAAAGATGAACAGGCAACAAAGAAGAAGGTGATAAAATCTTTGGGAGTTTGTGTTAAAAGGCCAAGAGGCGAGTGCTTGAAACATACGTATATGGCTGACTACATGAGATTTGCTGAGAGTCAAGCAAGTTGAATTTAGTCAATGACCAGTTGAATATAGCACTCATGGTGCATAGTAGGTGATATAATAAAAATATTGTTCTTGGGATAGAAAAAAAGAGTCTAGATGGACCCATTGACAAGTTATTGGACTTCTTTATAACTTCTCTATAAAACTGTAAAAGACTGATTGAATGTCTCAAACTTTTTAATGCACAGACCATAGGCTGAGTCTTTGATACGTTGACTCTCTTAAAAGCTTAGACCAGGGAGAACAGAAGCAGCCGGTGGCACAGCTATATACAAATAATGTCAAAGAACATAAATTATGGTGATGTTGTGTATTATACAGGAAATCCTAACAAAGAGATTTTTCAAAGTTAACCCAATTGCCAAATAATGTGATTATAGCAATAACTATCTATTGCCTTCTTAAGCCCTAAGACAACAGGAACCTCCCACTTCCTCTATAGAACCTATATTTCCCCAGTCCTGGAACCTCTAGAGTGGAGCTCACTTTCCTCCATGCTTCTCTCAGTTCATACCAAATGATATTGCATCTGCTGATCCCAACCTAATCAATACGAATACCACCTCGACATGCTTCACTTCAGATTGTGTTCAGAGACGTCAGGCGTGGAATGTCAACCCTTCAGCCTAATGAGGTGAGACCTTTCCTTTCATAGGATTCTCTAATTCCATTCCAGGTGGTTCACTTCTTAACAAAGTCCCAAAACTTAGATATGGACCAGGTCCCATGAGATAGGGCATACGTTCACATGTATCCATAAATTAGGACAAAATATATACCTGAAAGCAAAAATACACAACAGTCTGCAGTGAGCCAGTACGAAGTACATGTTGGTGAGAATATAAAATAATGTGGTTACTGTGGAAAGCAGTTTAGTATTTTCTTTGATAGCTGACCATGAAATTATTTTGCAACTTAGAAATTACACTCTTGGGTGTTTATGGCAGATAAAGATCATTCACATAAAAACACCTACATATTTATAACAGTTGTATTCCAATTAGATAAAAGTAGAAACTACTCAGGGATCCTTCAGTGAGTGAATGATTGAAAGGAATAGGGTATATCCACGTGATGAGACTATTATTCAGCAGTTCGGAGGAATTCAGGGACTTGGCAGTGGTGTGCCCAGCAGAGTGCACACATTGCCATGCTCGAGGATCTGCATTCCCAGAGCCCTGGTCCTCATCCTCACACGGCAAGCTTCAGAAGTGGCAGAGCAGGTCTGCAAGTCTCTCTCTTTCTCATTTCCTCTCTATCTTTCCCTTTCCTCTAACTTTCTTTCTGTTCTTTCAAATTAAAAAAAAAAAAAAAGAATGCTGGGAGTGGTAGATTTGTTGAGCAGGCAGAGTCTCAATGATAACTTTGGTGCCAATAAGGGAGAGAGAGAGAGAGAGATAAGGAGAGAGAGAAAGAGAGGTGTGAAGGAAGGAAAGGAAAGGTAGGGGAAAAGAAGTAAGGAAGCAAGGAAGGAAGGAATGAAAGGATTCATACATCAATTTGGATAAATATCCAGAATAAAAAAATAACTCCATCACAAAGGTTACATACTGCATGATTTAATAATATAGTATTCTTGATATGATAAAGTTCTATAAGTGGAGAACAAATAAGTAGTTTTCAACGGTTAATGAAGGAGTGGGACAGGAAAAGGATGTGACTATCAAGGGCAGCAAGAGGGATGATTGTGGTGAGAGAAATGTTCTAGATCTTGCCTGCCTGAGTGTCATTATTCTTTCTGTCATCCTGTAATTTAGTTCTGCAAGATGCCGCCACTGGGAAAACTATCAAAGGTCATTGGGATCCTTTTGCATTGCTTATTACAACTGCATGTGAATATATGATTATCTCAAAATCAAAAGTTCCATTAGAAATAATATGTTCAAACAGGAAAGGGAAACACGTACAACATGTCTATAAAAGGGAAATATGGATAAAATATTAAACATTAGGGAGGAATACCCTCTTAAGAGATTGGGAAAATGAAGAACTATCTCATTTAGCAGATGAGCAGAACCAGGCATTCAAATCTAGGAAAGGATATAGATAAATAGAAGATGAGGCCACATTGTAGCATATATGAAGCCATGTTGAATTTCACCAGCCCGTGTTATTCTAGGGTGAGAGTGAAGCAAGCTGTGAAAATGGACTGTAGAGAGTTTTAAATGTTGTGTTCAGGAATTTGTATTTTGTGTATGGAGAGGCTTACTACATGGTTTTAAAATGGGGAATAGTATGACTGGAACTTTATTTTAACACCTGAATGCTGAAAATGGTCAGGGAGAGGTCAAACTATGAAAGACAAGGAATGTTAAGAAAGGATGGAATGCACGAGGACCTGGATTTAAGCCCCTGGCCCACTACCTGCAAGCGGGAAGCCTCACGAGTGGTGAAGCAGTATTGCAGGTGTCTCACTGTCTCTCTTCCTTCAGATCTCCCCCTCCTCTCTGTTCCTTGCAGTACTATCAAATAAATACATAAATAATTTTAAAAAGATCAAATAATTTATGTCAAGTCATATGAAAAATTTACCAAGAAAAATGAGCATTCAAGGGAGTTGGGCAGTAGCGCAGCAGGTTAAGTGCACGTGGTGCAAAGTGCAAGGACCGGCATAAGGCACCCGGTTCGAGCTTCAGGCTCCCCACCTGCAGGGGAGTCACTTCATAGGTGGTGAAGCAGGTCTGCAGGTGTCTGTCTTTCTCTCCCCCTCTCTGTCTTCCCCTCCCCTCTCCATTTCTCTCTGTCCTATCCAACAATGATGACATCAATAATAACTACAACAATAAAAAAATGAGCATTCAAAAAGTTTCAAAGCTATGAATGAGCACAGCCTTTTGGAGCAAAGGAACTGAACACCTAAGGAAAAGAGGTCCCAGGTTCAATCCCTGGCACCACTATGAGCCAGAGCTAAGCAGCAACAGTCTAATATCTCTCTCTCCTCTCTGTTCTCTCTCTCTATCCTAAATGAATAAATCCTCATTGATAATCAAAAAAGGGTGGTGATGAATTAAAAGTTTAGGTAAAGGATACAATAGCAGTGGGACTGAAGCGATGGGAAGTGAGTTAGAGGATTGCATTAATTTAAATTATTATTTAAAATTTCCTGAGCAATCCAATCCTCTGTTTTCTTCATCATTGATAGACTGACCTTACTTGCTTCTAGCGACTTCTCACTTTTACTCTTTCTGGAAGCTCTAGAGTTCTTGTCCATTTGGGGCCTTATGAAGCCTGTAGCCTAGGTATAAAGTTTCCTTTTCACAATGCTCTCAGACCCCTGTTCTGTTGTTCAGAAATCTGCAGGTGTCTCTCTCTCTTCCTCTGAACCTGGCCCCCACCTGAAAGAGAAAACTTTTGTAAATGGTGAAGCAGGGCTGCAGGTGCCTCTCTGTCTCTCTCCCTCTCTATCTTCCCTTTCCCTCTTGATATCTGACTGTCTCTATCCAATGGACAAATAAAGATAAAAAAAAAAAAACCAGAAGGGAGGATGGACAACATACTCTACGCTCCACCTGAGGAAGATGGGCCGATACTGGGGCAGCTTGGAATGTTCCTACTCATGACCACAGAATGTGAGCTCAGATCTACAGGGATGCAGAGGTCACGCAGGCTCCTAAGCTAATTCTGGGCCCCAGATCACATCAAATTGATGGGGTTTACAGTCAACAATATTTATATCCCTTTCCCATATTAGGGAGCTACTCTCTTCCCTGATCCAGCTTTCTGGTCCTTTTCCAGCCATGACATCATCTCCCTAGACAATAATTAGGATCCACCTGCATATCAGATTCCAGGCTCAGGCAAAACAAACAAACAGAAAACCACTAGTATAACTGCAGGCCCTTTGAAATATAATTAAAATATGCCTACTAGCTATCTACAAAATGGAGGACCCCCCAACACTTCATCTGTACTATTCCAGCCTTTAGGTCCATTCTTGTTCAGCAATTTGTTTGGCTCTGTATGTTAACTCTCTTTTCAGCCACCAGGTTCCAGATGCTAGCAGGATGCGACCAGACTTCTCTGGACAGACAACCCCACCAATGTGCCTTGGAGCTCTGCTTCCCCAGAGCCCTTCCCCACTAGAGACAGAGAGAGACAGGCTGGGAGTATGGATCCACCTGCCAACACCCATGTCCAGCAGAGAAGCAATTACAGAAGCGAGATCTTCCACTTTCTGCATCCCACAAAGACCTTGGGTCCATACTCCCAGAGGGATAAAGCATAGGAAAGCTGACAGGGGAGGGGATGGGATACGGAGGTCTGATGGTGGGGATTGTACGAAGTTGTACCCCTCTTATCCTATGGTTTTGTCAGTGTTTCCTTTTTATAAATAATTTTTTTAAAAAAAAGGAGTGGAAAAGGTAATGCAGCAGCCAGCAGCTGCTAAACGGTAGAGTGAGCCCTGCTTCTTTGAGCACAGCTACAGCCCAGTAGCAAACCCCTGAGTCTTGGTTCCAGACAGAAATTACACAGAGAATCCATACCACATGGAGCACGAAACAGCTCGAGGAAATAACAAAAGCTCAAGGAAATGACCAACATATAAACAAAGCAAAACCCATTCTCTTTAAGATCCTGAGATTCCTCCTAGTCCTGGAATCTCTAGGACTTTGCCCATATTTCTTTATGTTTCTTCTTTTTTTCATTTTATTATTTTTATTTTTTAAGGTTTTTTTAAAAAGTATTTCATTTATCTTATTTTCGAGAGAGATGTAGAGAGAGAAACACCAGACCACTGCACAGCTCTGGCTTATTGTGGTGCAGGGGATTGAACCTGGGACTTTGGAGCCCCTCGCACAAGAATCTTTTTGCATAACCATTATGCTATCTACCCCCTGCCAGCGTTTCTTCTTACTGGTCCCTTAAGGTCATACTGCCTCTGTTGATCTCAACTGAATCAATACTACCAATGCTGGCATGCCATATTATGCTACTACTGACTTGTAACTGCAGATTGTGTCAGAGACACCAAGCCTGAGATGTTAATCGCCCCAGCCCCTCTATTCTGGTGAGATCTTTCCTAACACATGGGACTACCTAGTTTCATTTTAGATGGCACACATGGGTACAAGGATCCATAAGCAAGGGGCAATTACGGAACTCAAAGTAAAAGTGCTTAATAGCCCTCTGTGATTAGACTTAGATGTAATCAGCCTGGGATTCTAGTCATGGGTCCTTAGCAACATGGCTAAAATAGACTTCCTAGATTCTTTCTACCTTAATATCCTTAGTCTCATCTGCTCTAGTCCCACTTTTTGGTTCTTGTTCACTAATTGATTTGTCCTTCTTTATATCTCACTACCTTTCAGCCACCAAATTGCAGAGGCTACTATGATTCCATCCCGACTTCCCTGGGCAGAAGATCTCTCCAATGTTTCCTGGAAGCTCATCTCTCCAGAGCCCTACCCCACTATGGAAAGATAAAGACAGGCTGGGGGTATGGATTGACCTGCCAAAACCTATGTCCAGCAGACAAACACTACAGAAGCCAGAAACCCCACCTTTTGCACTCCACAAAGAATTTTGACCCATAATCCCAGAGGGGGAGAAATGATAGAAGAGGACTGAAATCCAATTACATCAGGACCTAGAGAGAGAACAGGGGAAAAGAAAGAACATTCAGAAGTAATAATAGGTGTAGGAACAACTTAGAAAGGAAGGGAAGAAAGGACCATAGGCAAAAAGGGGCAAATATATATATTTATATATATACATACACACACACACACACACACATATATATGTAGATAGTTAAAGAAATAATAGTAAACCCATTATCTGTGATGTTGAGAGAACTATTACAATTTCAAATGGAGGGAATGGGGACACAGAACTCTGCTGATGGGAAAGGTGCAGAAATATACCCTGTTGTCTTATAATTTTGTAAATCAATATTAAGTCACCAATATACTCAGTCATCAGCTATGACTGAGTATATTCGTGAATCTTATTTAGGAGGAAGACAGACGAAAGGCTAACACTGTAAGTGATAAAGCTAAAGAAGGATTCCCTACGGGGCAGCTAGCACAGAAAATTGCTCAGGACAAACAAACGGACATCTTCAATAAACAAATTGCAAAAACAAAGGAAGATGAAGAATAATGGCCATTCATACTGGTGTACTAGGAGAATTCTGTGGCTTGAACAACATTCTTTCTTTTGCCTGTACTCAGAAATACTTGACAGATCAGTCTTGGTTTTCTTACAAAACAACAACTTTGTTTATGAATGTGTGATATTGTTCATGCTTTGAAGGGAGTCACCAAGCCCGTACTGTGAGTGTAAACAGCTTGCATCCCTAAAACCTTACGAATGAACCAGGTCAGCTCTTAGGAATGAGGGCATGATTTTCTCTTCCTAAAGCCAATCATGCATTCATTTATTCTCCGCCTGACTCTAGTCCCTATTAACACAGTACCACGTCTCATTGTGACATTTAACTAGATGGCAACTTCCTTTCTTTTTGAACTAAATATGCACCATCTCTCTTCAATGAGACAATAAGTACCTAGAAGGTAGTGACCAAGGTTTAGAACTGTTGATTTCAGTATTGGTGTTTAGAATCTGCTAAATCTAGGATCAGGTAGATAGCTCAGCTAGTTAGAGTACCAACCCAAATACCAGAAAACTCAGAGATTGTAGGTTCAACCCCTGGCACCACCTCATGTCAGAGCTGATCAGTGTAGTTGGTCTCTCGTAATAAGTAATATTTTAAGAAATTAATAAAATTATCTCTATTTAATTCTTGTAAGTGAGGCTAACTGGAGTTTTTAAATGGATGGGTGAATGATCTAAGGAAGGAATGACTTGATCCCAAATAAAGCTCACTTCAACGTTTTCAATTTCAAAGAAAATCAATTCTTGTTAAATCAAATAAAAAGATGTTTTCCTTCCTATGCCAAATCAAAGAAGAATAGAGCTGAAAGTAAAGTTGATTGAGATGATGCAAATATTTGAGTAGAGAAAAGGTTTGCTGGTGCATTTGAGACATCAGTAATATAAATTTTCAGCTAGATAGGAGGTATTATTCAATAAAAAAGATGGAAATTGCTTTTTACTCCAGATCTGTATGGAATATTTTACTTGCCAAAGAGAAAGTTATTAGTAATTTGCATATTACCTTACTGTACATGACTTCATTTTCTTTACTTCTGTTAATTGATAAGTATTCACCAATTGCATGAGTTTCGGTGAATAATTTACAGATGCATAAACACTAGTGGTTCATTTTTAATCTATACATTTTATCAATTTCTTTTGAACCAAGTCTATTCCTAAAAATTGCTAATCACTGAAAAAAAAACCCGCAAGTTAAAAAAACATAACAAAACTAGAGGAGAGAACAACAAACTAGCTCACTGGGTAGAGAGTCTGCCTTGCTATATGCAAGGTTTAGGTTTCAGGCCCCTGGACATCAGGTGGGGGAGGGTCTCATGGTCTGGAGAACATCTTCAGTATCTCTTCATATATATATATATGTTAGCACAGAATGGTGAAATACAAGATAGATGAATGGGAAAACTATCTTAAAGGATAAATAATTTGAAGTTGTGTGGGTTTTGAATGATCTCTCTGAAAATAACTCAAAATAGGAGAGGATATTTATTATGTAGGCATTTTATTGAGTATATATCCCATTTATTTACATAAGTAAACACATACACACACACACACAGAGAGAGAGAAAGAGAGAGAGAGAGAGAGTTTAAGGAATTGGGTCCTGTGCTGCCAAGTCCCTAACCCACAGGACAAGCTGGCAGGCTGGAGATTGAAAGAAGCTTTGATGGAGTCTTGATATGAAATCTAGAAACTCAGGCAGTGTGAAGGCAAAATCTATTCTTCTTTAGGAAAATTCAATCTTCGCTTGCAGAGCTTTTAATAAATTGGATGAGGCCCATCTACATTCTGGAAGGGAACCTGCTTTACTTAAAGTAATTCACTGTGAATGTTAATGTTAGTCACACTTAAAAAAATACTTTAATAGCAGTATCTAGACTAGTGTCTGGCTAAGCGACTGTTCTGCACACCCTACCTAGGTTGGCATGTAAAATTAAGCATCATTATGTATTTCTGATTATTCATTGAGCTAATGTGAAAGTTTTACACTGAAACTTTCTAGAACATACAGTGTGGGGGAACCCATGTAGGAGCCTTAAGCAGGCAAGTCCAATGCTCTTCCAGTTGATCCACCTCCCCAGTCACTGAAACCTTCCTTCCATATTAACAGACCATAAAGAGTTTACTAAAAGCCAACTTCTCAGTGATATATATGGAACAGAAATACAGGTAAGGGCACAGTCCTGTGGAGTTTAAGTGCTTTGCCTGAGACATCAGCACATTTTTGTGACTGTGATGCAGCTTATTAATTAAGGACAAAATCTTGACTCTAATCTAGTCTATCACTGTTACCCCATTTCTGTGAGATTCTCTTGTATGTGGTGATCATTCCTTACATATTTGGGGTATTCACTTTGGTAACTCACTGGGGTGTTCATGCCAGGAATCTATTGGTGCTTTCATAACAATTCCTAACTAAGAGCAGCTTCTATCCAAGCCAATAAATGGCTTTCTACATCTATATTATGTAAGAAAAAGGTTTCATTCCCAAACCAGTGTTGTCGTCACTGGTCCAAGTCAATTTTTATTTCAGCTAGAAAGAGAGAGACAGAGACAGAGGAAGCCTAGGGAAGATATCACACCCCATGTGGTGAGGTCAGATTCCACCCTGGGCTGCATGCATGAAAAAGGTGCACTGCTTAGGTGAGTTATCTTGTGGGACCCAAAATGTTTTTCTACCCCTACTCCTGACTCTTTCAATTTATTACTTTCACAAATCCTATTGCAAAGAAGAGGTACCTCTGAAGAGAGGCTAGGTCATCCTACTCTGCCACTCACAGAAGACTGGTCCTGTAATGAGTGTAGCCTACAATGTTCCTAGCTGTGAACATGGACTGTGAGCTCAGATTGACAGGGACTCAGAGGTCACACAGGCTTCTGTGCAAAATGTGAATATACATTGACCCTGGGTCAGATTAATATAGTTAACAGTTAATTTTATTTATATACTTTTTGCAAGTTTGGGTTCCAGTCTCTGCCCTCATCTAGTTTTCACGTTCTAGTCTCAACTCTGACAACTTCCTCCCAGACAATATTTCTAATCTCCACCTCCCCACCTTTGTGTTAGCTATCAAGCTCAAGCAGAAATGACTAAAGTCATGCATGGGTCCCTAGGAACATACCTAAAAACAGACTTCCTAGATTCCTTCCAACCTAGGATCTCTATTCTTATCTGTTCCACTCCTACTTTTTTTGGTTCCTGTTTATTAAACATTAATATCTTAATGCCTTTCATTCACCAAGTTACAGATGCTACTACCATTCCATCATGACTTCCCTGGGCCTTCGGGACCTCAGGATGTGTCCTAAGTCTCACCTCTATAGAGCCCTATCCCACTATGGAAAGATAAAAACAGGCTGGGGATGTGGATCAACCTGCCAATGTCTATGTCCAGCAGAGAAGCAATTACAGAAGTCAGACCTTCCACTTTGTGTACCCCACAAAGAATTTTTGTCTCTGCCACCAGAAGGGGGGAAAGATAGAAGATGATAGAAGATTGGGCTTTTGACCCTAATTCCACTGGGATCTGAAACATTTGTCACCAGGAATCTTTGTTTTTATACCATCACTGAAAAGGAAGTTAATTTGGAAAACACCAGAGGTAGCCAGGAACTGTTTTGCTCATCTGAGAGAAGAGGAAAAACGAAGGACACTCAGAGGTAATAATAGATGTGGATATGGCTCAGAAAGGAATTGAAGGCAGGATCATAGAGAGAAAAAATAGGCAAAAATACATCGATATAGATATAAAGCCAACCCACATCTGTGACCTTGTGAGAACTGTGGTAGTTTCTGCTGGAGGAGAAGAGGGCACAGATCTCTGGTGGTGGGAATGGTATGGAATCATCCCCATTAACTTATAATTTTGTAAATCACTAATAAATTTTAAAAAAAGAACTACAACACTAGCAAGAAGGCTGTAACAGTTGTGGGTCTTTCAGATCCAATTTCAAGCTACATGGATTCAATTTATTTAATACTGTTCTCTCCATGCTTTGGATCTAGACCACCAAGGCTGTCACATGCCATGTTCCTCAATTTTTAACTGGTCATTCATTCAGTATCCCTACTGGATTTGAATTCATATTGGTCATTTAGTAGCTAAGTGACTTTCTGAGGTTAATTGTTCACCTTTTATTAAAGCACAGACAGAATTTCTAACCTCACAAGATTTTGAAACATCATGTGTACAATAAACATAACTCTTTACAGGTCCTTGGACCTATTTGCTGTCTGATGAATGTTGACTTCTCTCCCACCCGTCGATGAGGTACCAAATCTCCTTACTTGACTCTTAGTCTGCCTCTAGCTTCATAGTTTCTCTTCCCTAATCAAACTGACAAATGTCACTTCCTACTTAGGATCCTGACAAGAGAGGGTGATAGGGAGAAAGAAAAAACATTATTTCACCCTATTGTAAAAGCTTCCAAACTAATCCTGAGTTGATAATGGCCAACTCTGATAGGATCTCCAATCAACTTCTATAACTGGAGGTATAGCCGCAGGCTTCTGGGGTTAGGCTGAGTACTGACACTAAAGAGAAGTGAGAAAAATGAGGAATTCAGATGAAGTTCTGAAAAAATGCCGAGTCGAAGTGGAATCAAAGTTCCTCTAGGGCAATTACCTTTATTATTTAAATGTCATTTGCTAAAAATGTAATGTCTGGAGATGATGGGTGAATGTTTCATGTAAAACTCTCAGAGGCAAAACCTGAAATGAAGAGCAGTTTTCAGCTTGTTAGGATGAATACTGTGTGAAATAGAGTGTTGGTTAGATTATAGAAACAGTTGTCATCATGTGATAAAAGTATTGAAATATGTCCCACTCACTTCATTTACCAACCACTGATGAAACTCACAGATAGAGAATTTTCAGTGCCATGAAATATTGAGTTGTTGGAAAAGTCATGACATGTTCTTTTTTTAAAAAAATATTATTTCTTTTGTTGCCCTTGTTGTTTTATTGTTGTAGTTATTGTTGTTGCTATTGATGTCATTGTTGTTGGATAGGACAGAGAGAAATGGAGAGAGGAGGGGAGACAGAGAGGAGGAGAGAAAGATAGACACCTGCAGACCTGCTTCACTGCCTGTGAAGCGACTCCCCTGCAGGTGGGGAGCCGGGGGCTCAAACTGAGATCCTTACATTGTTCCTTGTGCTTAATCCACTGTGCTAGCGCCCAACTCCTGACATGTTCTTTTTCTATGAAAGAATGTACCGTGACTTTTCTGACAACCCAGCAGTGCACACTGTTGTATTTAGACATCCATGCAGATCTTTGCACTATCTGTGTTAGAAAAGCTGAAAAGCTACATTCTAATTATATAAGTTTTATTTCTGAATACAGAGCAGCGGTAGTGGCGACAGAAGCAATGATGCTGATGACAGAATCCATTGTTGTCTTAGCCTGGCCCTTAGATCATTCTGCATACTCAGCACATATAATATATAATGGCAGGGAATTTATTGATGTGCTGGGCGTCTTTCACTACCTTGTGGGCTCACTGATGTGAACTCTACGTCACTCATGTCATCTTGCTGCCTACCACTGACCTGACAGAATAGATACTTGCCATACTTCTGATAGAATGAACTTTGTTAAAGTATAGAAAACTCCATCATAATATGTTTCTAGTGTTAGTTGGTCTCAAGCACCGTACTAAGCCTTGTATTTAGCTACAGCAATTTAGACACAAGCCGATCCTCATGCTTCTTATTCTGGATTGAGTTAGAGAACTTGAGTGTTTATTGAATCTGAGCTCCCTTTTCCTAGTGATCTGGGGCGCTGCAGTATTACCCATGATGCTGAGTTTGGGAGAGTTGATTATAACCTGGTCATAAGACCAGCTGGGAAGCTATCCAGATTGCATCTTAAACACATATTAGCTTGTACATAGGCTCATGAGAATTTGGTTTCTAGGCACACTTTTATATACCAAATGTCCACTGTACTTGAGAATTTAGTCATTCAGTCTCATATTCCAACGTGTGTGTGTGCACACGTCTAGAGAACTGTTAAAAGCATGCACCAGCTCAATCATTTAATTACACAGAAAAGTGAAATTAAAAGTTATGCAGTGCCTTAAAATAATATACCCTAGAAAGCTCAAATTTGTAATTTTTGCTGTTAAAGTCAGTGTTTTGCAGACATGTATCATGGAGAGATGAGAAATTGTATGTACGTGTTAACAGCTGTACTGTAAACAATTATCTGTCCAATAAAACGATCTACAGATAAAACAAATCACTGTGAGTTAATAAAGTGACAGATTGTTAGCATTTTAGAAGCCTACACGCTTTCATTTTATGTGATTTTTGAAATCTCAGTCATCAAAGTTCTTTAAAATTTGGGGCTGTGTTTAGCTTTTCATGGAAGTGATCATGTTGCAGCAAATATACACAACTGGTCTCAGTCCTCCCAAACAGATCAGCTGATGATGTCTACGTTAGTCAGCAGAAAACTACTTGAAATATAACACGGCGTTCTAGCTTTAGTTTTTGCATTTGAAATTTTTAGTATCTAAAGCTATGTGTTTATTCAAGGGGGAAAAGCTATAAAACCACCTAATAACTGTTATTATAAATTTCAGGTTCACTATTTTATGTAGCTCTATAAAATGTGTTTTCATTTCTGGTTTGGAGACCAACAGTAACAACAAAATGGCTGACACAAGACCCAACGCTACCATGATATCAGCTCTCAGGGAGTGGTGAAGTAAAACTTAAATAAATAAATACATACACAAAAATATAGTATTTTATTATCTTTTAAAAGTAAATATTTGAAACCACTACAGACTTTGTCTCTATAGTAAGATTTACCAGAGTTAGAGTCAATAAATCCTGAGTGGTAGGGGGCAAAGGTAAAAATAAAGAATGGGTTTCAGATGCTAACATGATGCCAACCGGACTTCCCTGAGTAGACGACTCCACCAATGTGTCCTGGAGCCCCACATCCCCAGAGCCCTGCCCCACTAGAGGAAGAGAGGGACAGGCTGGGAGTATGGATCGACCAGTCAATGCCCATGTTCAGCAGGGAAGCAATTACAGAAGCCAGACCTTCCACCTGCATCCCTGGATAATGATCCCATACCCCCAGATGGATAAAGAGTCTGAAAGTTATTGGTAAGGGGATGGGATATGTAATTCTGGTGGTGGGAACTGTGTGGAGTTGTACCCCTTTTATCCTAGGGTTTTGTTAGTGTTTCCTTTTTATAAATAAAAACTAAAAGCAAAAAGAGTAGGAAAATAACTGAACAACAGAAATTCTATTTTTATAAATTCAGGCTAAATAAATATATAATACATATAAAATAAAAAATGAAGAATGGATATAACTGTTCTGTCTTGAGTTTATATTATTGAAACATCATCATCTCACAAATTCTAAGCATATATCTGTTTTAGTTTCTTCCCACCTTTCAGTTGTACACTAAGCTCTGAAAAGGCAAGGGGATTTTTTTTCTTTTTTATAAAGTTTCCAAAGTGAGTGGATGGAGAAAGGACTTTTTTTTTTCAACAAACAATAGTGGGAAACACATGTTAAAGAATGAAGTTGGACCAGATTCAGTCTCCTGAACCAGCACAAGCTAAAGCTGAGCTTTAGCTTCTTTCTGGAAAAAGAAGCAGAAGAACAAGGAAGAGGAGAAAGAAGAGGGGAAAGAGATGGGAGGAGAAGAGAAAGAAAAAAGAGAGGTGGGGGAGGAAGAGAAAATTAAAACAACTTAACTTACATAAAAATAAACTTGAAAGTAAACTACCTTCTTTATTATTATTCGGAGAGAGGCAGAAAGAGTAAAAGAGATCACAGAAATGAAGCTTCCTTCAATACAGTAGGGGCTGGATTTAAGCCTTGGTCTCACACATGGCAAAGAGGTATACTATCTAAATGAAATGTTTTGCCAGTCCTTTCACCCTCTATTGAGAGAGAGAGAGAGAGAGAGAGAGAGAGAGAGAGAGAGAGAGAGGAAGAGAAGAGAGAAGGAGGTACAGTGGATAAGGCACTGAGCCCTGAAATACAAGGTCAAGGTTCAATACCCAGCACCACATATGCCTAAATGATGCTCTAGTTCTTTCTCCTTCTCCCCCTTTCTCATAAATAAATATGGAAATAATGAAAGAAAAACAAACAAAAAAACAAGCAAATAAACACCACCACGTGTCCTGGGGGTGGGTGCAGTAAATAAAGCATTGGACATTGAGTAGGAATTCCAAAGTTCAGTGCTTGGCATTGCATATGCCACAGTGATGATCTGGTTCTCCCCATTACCAACATAAATAAACAAATAAGTACGAATGAAGCAGGACCCTTAACACATAATACAGAAAGCAAGATAAAAATAAATTCCAGACCTAAATATAAGGTAAAATTCTAACAACCCTTAGACGGACGCATGAGGAAAGGGATTTCATAGCACTGGACTTCGCAATAAGTCCTCGGCTATGACACTAAAAACAATCACCAAACAAAAATATTTTCTTTTTTTAAATATTTATTTATTTATTTATTTTCCCTTTTGTTGCCCTTGTTGTTTAACATTGTTGTGGTCATTGATGTCGTTGTTGTTGGATAAGACAGAGAGAAATGGAGAGAGGAGGGGAAGACAAAGAGGAGGAGAGAAAGACAGACACCTACAGACCTGCTTCACTGCCTGTGAAGCCACGCCCCTGCAGGTGGGGAGCCGGGGGCTCTAACCAGGATCCTTACTACAAGTTCACTGCTCCTGGTGGGCATTTATTTACTTTTTTCTAGACTAAGGGTGAGAGACAGATAGAAAAAGAGAAGAAGAGAAAAGGAAAAACACCACAGCATTGTTCCATCAGTCATAAAGCTGCCTCCAACTCAGAAACTCCCCTAAGGTGGCCTGGAGTTTGAACCTGCCTTAAGGGTAATGTGTGTGCTCTACCAGCTATAACACCTGTTGTCCCCCGCACATTTATATTATTATTATTATTATCAGAGGACTGCTCAGTTCTGGCTTATGGTGGTATGGGACATTGAACCTGGGACTTCAAAGCATCAGGCATGAAAATCTCTTTGCATAATCATTATGCTACCTCCCCTGTGCCCCACCACCCTCACCTTTTTTTTTTTTTCAATTGGTAACTAAAGAGAAATATTAACAGAATAATTATGGAAGGGAGAAAGATATTTAAATATCATATACCTTACTCAGAATATACAAAAGAGCTACAACTCAAAAAAGAAACAAACAGCACAATTAATAAATGAAGTGCTGGTGAAGAAGTAGAGAAAAAGAAACTGACACACTTTGAGGAGAATGTCAATGGTTGTAGACTGTGAAAAACAGGCTGGAGATTCATTAAGAAACTAAAAATGGAAATGCCCTAAAATACAGTAATGCCACTCCTTAGCATGTTATCTGAAGGATGTGAAAACACGAATTTGAAGAGCTCTATGCATCTCTAATTTCATTGTGGCATCACTGTAGCATCATTCAGAGTAGCCAAAATAGAGAAGCAACCTAAGTGCCTATCAACAGACAATTAGACAACCAAGCTGTGGGAGATACAGATGTATTTATAGATAGATAGATTTAATTGGATACTACATGGCCATTCAACAAATGAAATCATGCCTTTTGGAGTACAATAGATGGAATTTGAGGTGATTATGTTAAGTGAAGTTTCACTCGTGGTGAAATATAAGTAACTAAAGCAAATGAACTGTAAAAAAAAAATCAAAACAAACTTTTGGATTCTGTGAAACAATGGTGGATATGGAGAGGGGTAAGCCACCACAAGAGGGGTTCCTTTGGTATGATGACACTGGAACCTTGGTGGGAAACCATGGTAAGTCTTATACACACAGACAAGTGTGAAACTATACTAATCTTAAATTTTACAGTATTGGAAATCAATATATAAAGTCAATAAATAAAGAAAATGTACATGATGGATGGGTGCATGGTGCACGCGTCTACACGAACATATATACCTACAACTGAACATTGAAAAGGAATGGAATTTCCACACATTGATGACCACAGTACATACAGTGGGAGAAGCCAGGCACTAAGGCACAACTGTTGTATGACTTTATTTAAACAAGGTACTTAAAACAGTTAAGCTCACAGAGACACACAAATCAGTGCTTTCCAGGGAACTGTGAGAAGGGAAGAATGAGAATTATGCTTAGTAAATATAGAGTTTCAATTAGAGATATGAACAACATATCTAGAGATATGTAATAACAATGACTGTATAATAACGCAAATCTACTTAACCCACTCAATTGTATACTTTAAACAGATGAAAATTTTCATGTTATATCTATTTTACCAAAACAAACAAAAAAATCAAACAATCAATAACCTCAAGTATATAAACATAAAGATTTTAAATTACATGGAGTTTCACAGAAGAAGAAATTTTCAAAGTAGCAAATGAAATGTAGAGTCTTGGTATATTGCACCAAAGTAGAAGACACTGGGGTGGGGGGAGGTAGGGTTCAGGTCCTGGAACATGATATCAGAGGAGGACCTAGTGGGAAATGTACTATTATGTGGAAATGTTATACATGTACAAACTATTATATTTTACTGTTCACTGTAAACCATTAATCCCCCAATAAAGAAAAAAAATTCAATGAACTACTTCTAATATAGAAAACAATGCCGTGCATTTTCTTTGTATTAGGTCAATAAAATAAGTAGAACTTATATTTTAAAATAAATATAAAATTATACTATTTAGTGGTCCAGGAGGTGGTGCAGTGGATAGAAGCATAGGACTCTCAAGCATGAGGTCCTGAGTTCAGTCCCCAGCAGCATATGTACCAGAGTGATGTCTGGCCCTTTCTCTTTCCTCCTATGTTTCTCATTAATATATAAATAAAATATTTTTAAAAATTATACTATTTAGTAAAATTCAATTTATATAAAATTTATCTACAAACATTTTATATTATTAAGATTTACTGATGTTCCTACTATTATTAGCATATGTGTAATTGTATGCATTTATGCTTGTATGTACACTCTTTTTATGGTTATAAATAAACCTTTACCCTAGAAAAAAAAAAGAAATGTCGAGTCATTGATCAGATGACTGAAAGATAATATCGCACAGGTTTGGATCAAAACACCAGGATTATTAATTTGTATATTTTTAAATGCCCCTGTTCTACTGTATATATTATAAAGCTGCTTCAGGAAAGAAAAAATCAAGGAGTTTATCATGTTCTCTCACATTTCTGTTGCATGCAATTTTCAGAGATTTTACATATACCCATGAGGTATTTTTTAATGTATGCATTTACTGTACTCTTGCATTTTGTTTCAAGAAAAGTGCAAAGCTGTTGCTATTTGAGTTGTAAAAAAAAAAAAAAATGACAGATTCCCCCAGGAAGAGGTTTTTGAAGGGAAAAGAAACGGAAGGCCACATTTTGCATGCAACCCAGAACATGCTATAGTTGGATATCTTCAAGTACCACTGATCTTAAATACTAATACCTTGATAGGTTCCTGATGTCCTAATTAGCTAGCCCATGAATTCAGAGGTAACCCAATAAAACACAACAGAGTACTTGTGTGGTAGAGGCTATGAAAATTAGATCCTAATAAACCTTTGCAAGGCAGCCTATTCTGCAAAAGTATACAGAAAACTGGAAAGGTCAGCCCATTAGCACAAGTAGATTCTCCTAACAACCTAGTATCGATCTGGGAGGTGAAGAAGTTTTGGCTGAGTTGAGAGCAAAGGCAGATTTTTTCCTAAGCAGAGGTCTCAGCAATGCATTCCACTGGACCGAAACAATGTTGGTCTATAGATTCAAGATCTACAGATCTTTTAAAAACAGAACTGTCTTCCATACACTCGCAATATTTTGATTGCTGCTCTTAGGAGAAGGAACTATCAGAAACACTAATTAAGTTCTTTTACTTTGATTTTTATTTTAATTATATGCATAATTCACATGGGTAGGTGTTTGTTTTGCTCTTAATTTTCTCCCTCTGATACCCAGCTATTGTTAAATTTAAGTACATGATGGATAGAAAACTGAAAAGGCCTCAGGCATATTATATATATATATAAATATATATATGTATATATATTAATATATAATATATATTAATTTATATATATTAAACTGTTGAATCTACCGAAATAAATTTAAGGGGGTGGAGTGACAGCATAATGGTTATACAAAAAAGGCTTTCATGCCTAGGGCACTAAAGTCCGAGGTTCAGTCTCCAGTACTATCATAAACCACAGCTGAGCAGTGCTCTGGTTAAAAAAGAAAAACAGAGGGGGCCGTGCGGTAGCGCACCAGGTTAAGCTCAGATGGGGAGAAGCACAGGAGCGCAAGGATGGCATAAGAACGCAGGTTCCAGCTCCAGGCCGGCTCCCCACCTGCAGGGGGATCACTTCACAGGTGGTGAAGCAGGTCTGCAGGTGTCTATCTTTCTCTCCCCCTCTCTGTCTTTCCCGCCTCTCTCGATCTTTCTCTGTCCTGTCCAACAACAACAACAACAATAATGACAACAATAACAACAACAAAATAGAGAAAATGGCCACCAGGAGCAGTGGATTCGTAGTGCAGGCACTGAGCCCTAGCAATAACCCTGGAGGCAAAAAAAGAAAGTCAAAGAAAAGGATGGAAGGAAGGAAGGAAGGAAGGAAGGAAGGAAGGAAGGAAGGAAGGAAGGAAGGAAGGAAGGAAGGAGCTCCTCCTTCCTCAAAAGAAAAAAAAAGTAAGGGACATTTGCATTTATATTTACTATATATCAGAGTTTTGTGGGAGGACATACAGGTAAGATAGTCAGCATGTCTGACCTTTATAGACCACAAGCTTGTATGGCCCATGGCTACAGCAAAGGGCTGTAACTCCTTAAACAGTGATAGGTGTCAATGGAGCCACAACTTCAAGGTCCAAAGCCCCTGCCCACCACCAACTGATGCCTGATAATGAATGAAAAGACGCACCATTTGCTGTTTCTGGCAGCCACAAAGTCAGAGATTCTTGAAAGAACGCTACTTTGAAAATACAAGGGGGTAGAGTCAAGATGGCGGCTCGAAGACAACACCTGGCCAACTCTCCTCAAAAAACCTGATTTAAACCTGGGAAGTGAGAGCAGGATTTCCAAGCCTAGGAGAGACATTATAGAGGAAGGGACAAAGAAGAACCACAGTGGAATATTAAAACTTCAATAGAAATTGGCAAAATGGTGCTGAGTAGAATAAAAGGAGTGGACCCTGCCAAGTTGCAGATGCTACCACAATGTCAGACTGACTTCCCTGGGCAGATGACACCACCAATGTGTCCCAGAACCTTATCTCTCCAGAGCCCTGCCCCACTATGGAAAGACAGAGATAGGCTGGGGGGTGTGGGTCCATCTGTCAACACCCATGTCCAGAGAAGAATCAATTACAGAAGCCAGACCTCCCACCTTTTGCTCCCCATAAAGATCTTTGGTCCATACTCAGAGCACCAGCCAGTACGTGTGACACCAGGGCCTGAAACCACTAGCCTCAGGCATGTGAATCCTATGCTTTACAAGTTGAATATGTCTCCTCTATGACCTTAACTAAGGTGAAACTTCTTGGCTATGAATATTTTATTAAAACACTAGATTGAAAATTTCTGTTAACATGGAAAGCATGACTTTCCTGATATGAATTAGAATTTTTGGAGTAATTGAAAAACACAGAATCCAATCCTTATTTTATGTTCTCCATCATGAAGCCATACATTTTATTTAGACTAATAGCATTTCTACCTAAGCATATATGAAATTAAATCTGCTCCTAATGTAATTCTATCCCTGAAGTCTTGTTTCATAAGTAGTTACCAAGCTACATGGGTTATATTCGGAACAGGCTTATTACAATCACAGATTTATAATCGGGAGAGACGTGACATTTTAGTGCACACACAATTCAATGCCTAGGAAAAAAATAAAGCAACTTTGTTTTCCATTTTCTGAGCATGACCTATGGCTGTCTTAGTGTGAGCAAAAATCCTAGAAAGCTTGTTCAGAAATAAACTTCTTCCATTTTCCCAAATGTGAACACAATGGAAGCTTACTGTATTCCTCTACTTTTGTTTATCTATCAGTAGCTATAAAATGTAAGATGCCAAATGTGTGCTTTGGCTCTGTAGAGGAGATGTCTTCCACAGTGCATGGAGAGGGGGAAGGGAGTAGGAAATACTCCTAGTGTAGCGTTGGTTGCTTTAGCTATGTCTGGGTTCTAAATAGCTGTGAGGACATTCTAACCTGTGAGGGAGGAATCTGTGCCTTTAGACTATCTTTGCCTCCACTATGAGGTTCCCTTGGCTCCTCTCCCTCTACATATGGGCTTTTTTGGTGTGAATTATGGTTTATTCCAGTTATTAGTAATTCCTGTAGTTCCCATATATGTGGCTTTTGATATCTCTGTTTTACAGAGAATAGTCACAGTCCTGTTAGACTAGGTCACCATGTTGCCTCTCCCTCCTTACTTCTTTTTAAAATTTTTATAATTTATTTATATTTATCACAGTTTATTCTTTCTACAGACAAAAAGAAATTGAGAGGACAGAGGGGGAGAGAGAAGAGAGATACCGACAGCACTGCTTCACCACTCACTGAAGTTTCCCCCTATAAGTGGAACCAGGGGCTTGAATCTGGGTCCCTGTGCTTGGCGATGTGTCTGCACCACCCACCACCTGACCTCACCACAGTGCTTTCTGAGACAGCAATGTTACCTTCACAGGGATGATAATAGCAGCTGGGTCATCTAGAAACTCGCCACTTCAATACTAGTTTCTTCTTCCTTGCTTCAGTTAGCAATTTGATTCTGTCTGTGATGACTCCAGGTGTGACAGGGAAAGAGTCTGGACACGTTGCAGACTCTACCCCACAGGGCAGAACAGGGCAATAAACCTGAGGGGAGCAAGTACTTGCAGACATGCTGTGTGCAGATGCCTCCTCAGATGTAACTGTGGATGAGCATGGCCATGGCCATCTATATTAACATTCACTTTCAATTAAGGGATTTGTTCAGGTTCAATAAATTATTCAACTTTTATTAGAGCAAGCCAAAGATCTTGATGAAGACAAACAGAAACTGTAATCCTCACGCTGCCCGGGTTCCATCTAGTAAAAAGCAAAGCCAGACTCTGAGATTTCAGTTAATTCTCTAGTATAACTGACTTCTTGGTTAAAATTGATGCTACATTACACTATTGTACAGCTCAACAGTTAAATAAATCACTATAAATTTCTCTTCTTAGCAGTGAATTATTTACTATATGTACAGGAAAACAATATGTTATTTCGCCGTTTGATGTTCTGTTGGGTCATTAATGTTAGGCTGTTTCCTTCAGCTTTATTATTATTATTATTTTCTTTTCTTGATATCTAATTTCCAAATACTCTAGCTTAGTGAGGTTATTTGTACATGTGTACATGTTTGATTCTTATTTCCAGGATGAGAGAAATGTCTTTCCCACAGTTAACTAGGCATCAGGGTCAACATTTTATCTACTATTAAAAAAATCAAGTTCAAATTTATATTACGTTTCATAAAAAGTTAATTCAATCAGTCTTGGGCATAAAGTCCATTGGGTAAACCAATGTGCTATCTCACTGTGCCGGAACATTTTTCTGATTATATTAAACAGGATCCATATCTGACAATATAATAAATTCCAAGTAAGGGCTTTTAACATTGCTATTAGTTAAAACCTGGGCTACTTAGTTTTGTTTTTTTTTTTTGCCTCCAGCATTATTGCTGGGGCTTGGTGTTGACACTACAAATCCACTGCTCCTGGCAGCCATTTTTTCCACTTTATTGGATAGGACAGAGAGAAATTGAGAGGGGAGATATAGAGGGAGAGAGAAAGATAGATACCTGCAGCCTTGCTTCACCACTTGTGAAGTGTCTCCCCTGAAGGCGGAGCTGGGTGCTCAAACCTGGGTCCTTACACTTAGTGCTATGTGTGCCTAACTGGGTGCACCACTGCCCAGCCCCCAGCTACTTAGTTTCTAACTCCAAATAATACCGTGCTTTATCTTTCTTCCAAATGTGTGGGAGCACTCTTAACCATATATCTGGCTGAATCTTTTGCTTCCATATATTATGGGCAAATAGGCAAAGATCTTTATCGATTATTGTTTTATTATTTGTTTATTTATTTATTTTACCAGAGTACTGCTCAACTCTGGCTTATGGTTAAAGATCTTTATTTTTCTTTTCAGAGTTATGGCTTCACACAAGTGTGATTTCACTGCTCCTGGGACCGATTTTTCATGCAGATAGAGAGACAGAGACAGAAAGAAGTGGAGACAGCCTAGCACTGGAGCTCTCCCTGATGCCATGGCATCTCAGGTAGTTGCTGGCAGTTAATTCCTGTCTTACACATGGCAAAGCAAGTGCTCAGCCTGGTGAACTGGCTCTCTCTCTGCCCTGGCACACACCTACTTTTAAGCACAATTCACTTAGAATTCACGTGTGGAGCTGACAGGCATTACTTTTACAGACTACGACAACGTGTCTTGACATAAATAGGAAAGGGCGCACCTTGGATAGGACTCGGGTCCTCAAGTGGCCTCATCTCAGAAATGGCATACTTCTGGAGTATCAGGAACTCACAGAGCATTCAAATGTGCATATTTGGGGGAACCAAAGTGGAATTGAGAAGTGGAATTGAGAAGTTTTCATTCAAATAAAGTATTTTTTTTATTTATCTACTTCATATGAGATAGAATTTCACAAGAGAGAGACACACAGAGAGAAACCAGAGCACCACTCCAGTACATGCAGTACTGAAGATTTAACTAGGACCCGCAGGCATTCAAATCCCAGGATTTACAAGTTGAGCTTACTGATTTTTTTTAAATTTTCCTCCAAATAAGCTTCTTAGAAATATGATCCACCAGTACCTTCACCTTAATTCCCTAAACCAGGTATATTTGATGCCCAATACTATAAGAAGAAAATAGTCTTAAAATAAGTGGCAATTCTTTAATAGAATAAATTGTGTGCCGTGAAAAATAAGAATAATTTTCACTATTCCTATTCTTTTCACTGTCTTGGAAACAATATTGATGTTTTATTCTCTGTCCTAGTGCCAGCAAAATAGCTCACTTGGATGGGGTGTGTACAACTAAGGTTCCAGCCTAGCCCTCAACATATTGAACGAAGATTTGGTGCTGTGGTCTCTCTCTCTCTGTGTGTGTGTGTGTGTGTGTGTGTGTGTGTGTGTGTGTGTGTGTGTGTGTGTGTTTATATCTGACTCTCTGACTCTATCAAAAGAAATAAATAATTGGGGGTCAGACAGTGGCACACCAGGTTAATCATACAGTACTAAGTGCAAGGATACACACAAGGATCCTGGTTCAAGCCCCTGGTTCCCCACCTGCAGGGGCGTCATTTCACAAGTGGTGGAACAGGTCTGCAGGTGTCTTTCTCTCTTCCTCTCTATCTCCCCCCACACTCAGTTTTTTGTAGTGTTGACACAGAGCCCCAGCAATAACCCTGGAGGCAAAAAAATATGCTCTGGCAGGGTTTTCTTTAAAAAAATAATAATAAGGCATTTTTCCCTCACCATACTGTTCTAAGGTTAAATTACTATTTTTCAATTTAATGGCAAAAAAAAAAAAATCCAAGTGCAAACCAACATTTTTTATCTTCTGCTTCTTCCTTTTTAGAACAACAAATTCAGCTCTCAGTTCACTTGTACTGAATAAATAAGTGTAATGTTTAATATATCTATAGCTTTAACATGAATAAAAAAAGAAAACCTTACAATACTATTTACATTGCTAAAAAAAAAAGAGAGAGAGAGAGAGAGAGAAAATAAGGCAGAATGTTGGAATGGAAAATAACTTGAATTCTACCACAAAAGGAGCATCTGTGTAGATTATGGCCCACTTATTCCACAGAAGATACACAGTACTACAGAAGATGGAACTAGATGTATGTATATTGACCCAGAGAGATGTTCATGGTTCAGTGGACAGGGGGAGTTGCAAAGTAATGTACAGAATGAAATTTCACTATGTAAAAAGCATTCAGACGACTCTCTTGTGTTCAGTTATGTTTAGGAAATTGCTATGGACCTAGAGGAAATTACAGAAAGAAATAGTCACTCGCTTGTTCTAACTTCAAGTCTCAGGCACCCCCTTCGCAGCAAGGTGTTTCTTGGTGATACCATTCAGACGTGTTTGCTTGGCCCAGGCCCCTCTCATAGGTCTCTGCCCCCTCCCTTGTTCTGTTTTTCTCTGCAGCCCTTATTATTCCCGATATAATATTCATTTTACTTGATTATCTTCTTTAATCAATTTAGTTTTGCTGTACTGGAGCTTCAAATCTCCACAACTTCTGAGCAGACATTTTTCATTCTTTTTATGAGAGAGAGAGTTGAAGAGAGAGGGGGAGAGGGAGAGGGAGAGGGAGAGGAGGAGAGGGAGAGAGAGAGAGAGACTTATCACAGCATGCTGCACTATCTATGGAGCTTTCCCTGGTGTTGTAGCGCTTTCCTGTGACATCAGGACTTAAAACCAGGTCGTGGTGATTGTCAGGGCACATGCTGTATGAAGTGGGCTATCTCCTCGGCCACTTACATAGTTTTCTAATTGCTTTCTTTGCATTAGCACCTAAGCTGTTAGAAAGGGACTATTGCTTATCTTTGATGTTCACTGGAATGTCTCTAAGAGGGCCTGACAGAAAGGGAGCCATCAGTCAATCCAGGCTAAATTAATAAATAGGAAAACTCATATGGTTGCCGATCTTAGACGCAGTAAAAGCACAGTTCATCTCATTTTATGCACCTGGTCTTTTTGCTGCTGCTGCTGTTGTTGTTACTGTATAAGATGAACAAATTGATTCTCCCCCAAAGAGCAATGTAGTAACTTAGTGCCAAGCGAAACACCCAGGAGACCTGCTGGCGCCGCTTGTGGCTCAGCGAGGGGTCTTTTTCTTCTTCGCAAACTCCTCTTCATCACCCCCAACTCTGCAATCCTTCTGTTTCCCTTTCTATGCTCAGGAAAAACTTTATTGTGTCTCCTAGAGCTGAGTGTGAATTTAAAATAACCTGCCCACTCTCAGGGGTGTTTGAATTTAGTTACATAACAAGGTTTTTGTTTCTCTGGTAAAGAGAAAGAAAGCAGTGACATGGGGCAGGGACAGAGAGCATAATGGTTATGCAAAGAGACTCTCATACCTGAGGCTCCAAAGTCCCAGGTTCAGTTCCCTATACCACCCTAAGCCAGAGCTGAGCAGTGCTCTGGTAAAAAAATAAATAAAAATAAATAAATAAATAAATCAGTGATATAAATGGATCTCTGGGGTAGGACGGGGGGGTGGGAAGGGGTAAACTTGGTTGACTGAGCAGTGGAAAGAGAAGAAAAGAAGGAGGCAATGAGGAGGAAGAGGAGGAGGAGCAGGAAGGGTCTGGACAGTGGTGCACGAGGTTAAGCACACATAGTACTAAGCACAAGGATTTGTGCAAGGATCCAGGTTTGAACCCCCTGGACTGGAGCCTCTGCTCCCCGCCTGCAGGGGATATGCTTCACAAGTGATAAAGCAGGTCTGCAGGTGTCTCCCTTTCTCGCTCCCTCTGTACCTCTCCCTCCTCTCTCAATTTCCCTCTGTCCTATCTGATAAAATGAACAAAATGGCCGCAAGGAGCAGTGGAATAGTGCAGGCACCAAGGCCCAGAATAACCCTGGAGGAAAAAAAAAATTTAAAAGGATGAGGACCAAGAGGAGAAATAGGAAGAGAATGAGGAGGAGGAAAAGGAGGAGAGGAGAGCAAGCTGTGAACCAGGACCAGCGGCCACTCAGGGCTGGACAATGAGGAAGACTTGCTCTGAGGAGCAAGGAGACTGACATGGAGGGATGGAGCTCTTGCTTACAGTACCTCGACATCTTGAGAGGTCTGTGATTTAACCCGTTCTCCTGTTCTCGAGTCACAGAGAAAACTGAGGTCTAGGACGTCCATTCTCCCAGTTCTTGCACAGACATTTCATCTCTAGCTATTCAGTATGGGAATAGGTGACTGTTTTTTTTTTTTTCAAATTTAAAGTAAGATATTATTCTCAGCCCCAGAACTGCTGAACAAGTACCCACTTCCTGGGGGAAACTAGTTTTGAAGCTACCAGTGAGGGGTAAGTGGCATACCAAATACCCTTCTTTCTATTGCAAAAACATTAAAATATGATTGCCAGGTTCACAGATGCCAGTAGGTATGAATTGAGAGACTCTGAACACATCCCCCAGGACATTATAACTAAGGGAAGAATTATGAACTTGACTGAGTCAAGGGGTCAATGGATAATTAGATCAGCATGGCCAGGTGGTGGCACACCTGATTAAGCACTCACATTACAGTGTACAAGGACCCAGGTTCAAGTCCCTGGCCCCCACCTGCAGGGCGAAAGCTTCATTAGTGGTGAAGTAGGGCTGCAGGTGTCTCTCCCCTCTATCTCTCCTCCCTCTCTCAATAATAAATAAATGATAGTTTTTTTTAAAAGAGAGAATTAGATCAGGAAGGCTTTCAAAGGACTTTTCACAAGATTCCATTTCCTTGTCTGTAGGAAAAGACAGTCTTGTGAATCCTGTAGAGCGCGGGCAATTCTTACCAACAAACTTTTATGTTTTATTTAAACCCGTTTGTGTTTCAGGCTGGATGAATGCCAGGCGTAAAAATTATGTTCTCTGAAACTGCACTACCAGGCTGCAAAGAAAATAAATGTCAATATCTAGCTTATAGGATAATTAATTTGATCAGCAGAAAACGCTTATGGGTGAGAACACTGGGACAGAAAGCGATTCTATCTACTGTGGTCAGCAGCGAGGCCAAGCTGAGCGTCAGGGCTTAATTGCAAACCAAGACACCATTAGCCACTGACAGTGATTCTTCTACTCACCCTCCAAACCTTGCTTTATAACAAAGAGTGGTAAAGTCTCTGGCCACAGTAGTTTCAGGTGAACCTCTGAGAACTGCAGCATCTGAAGTGGGAGGCAGCATGAGGGAGGAGCTTGTATTGGTGTAGGGGCACCGCTAGGTGTCTGGCTGGAAAGAAATGAAGCTTGGTCTTGCTCCTTTTCCACGGTCTAAATGTGAGATCCAGAGCACATTACACTTACTCGGACCTAGTGGGCAGCCATGAGAAAGAGCCTCACACATCTTCTTTTTTTCAGGGAAAAAGAACTGACCCAGGGTCCCAGCTACTGAAATTGATTACAGGGAGACTAGGGCAAACACGCCCAGGAGACCGGAGACATCTTTGCCAAAGGCTTTGGCTCAAGGAACACTGTGTTAGACCATCTTTATCTCAAGGATTCGCTGAGGGTTGGGAAACCTTCCTTAGACTCCACAGCACTCTGGGATGACTGGTCTGTTCTCCTTTCGCCAAGGGCAGAGTCACTTACAATCTAAAAGCTCTCCAAGTCTCCCAGCTCCCTTTTCTTTCCTCTCATGCAGTCATCTTCTCTATGTAAATTCTTGTCATTTTGATTCATTTGAAAATAGTCTGAAATTTTTTTAAAATTTATTTTTATTTTCTTGGATAGAAACAGAAATTGAGAGGGAACAGGAAGATAGAGAGGGAGAAAGATAGATACCAGCAGCACTGCTTCATCACTCATGAAACTTTCTCCCTATAGGTAGGGGACCAGGGGCTTGAACCCAAGTTCATGCAAGATCCCATGATGTGTTACCACCTGGTCACCAAATTTTGTCATTCTAATCTCAACAAGCCATCGGCCTCTTAGAGGACCGAGAGACTACTCATTTATAAAACAGGAACAATCCTTCATGCCTTCCTTGAAGAACAGTTAGGGTGATAAGTGAAACCATGTCTGAGGCAGCTGCTAGAAGCAATGCGTGGTATCAACAGGTGAGCTGAGTGTGAGCTGAGCCACAATTGAGAAGCTCAAAAGTGTCAGACAGCATGTTCCTCTACCTGCCCTGCAGGCTCTGATGTATCAAGAAAGGGAAATTCACCAGACACATCTATAATGTCTGGGGAAGTTTTTTTTAAATACATTTTTTATTTCCAGGATGTTATAGAAATATTTTTTAAAAAAAGCTGGGGGGTTGGGGTCGGTCAGTAGTGCAGTGGGGTTAAGTGCACATGGTGCGAAGTGCAAGGACCAGAGTAAGGATCCCAGTTCGAGCCCCCGGCTCCCCACTTGCAGCAGGGGTTGCTTCGCAGGCGGTGAAACAGGTCTGCATGTGTCTGTCCTTCTCTTCCCCTCTCTATCTCTTCTCCTCTCTCCATTACTCTCTGTCCTATCCAACAACAGCAGCAATGACAATAATAATAACAGTAACAACAACGAGAACAACAAGGGTAATAAGGGCAACAAAATGGGGGAAAATAGCCTCCAGGAGTAGTGGACTCATAGTGCAGGCACCAAGCCCCAGCAATAACCCAGGAGGCCAAAAAAAAAAAAAAGTTTGACATCTTTTTTTTTTTTTTTTTTGTGGAATACAAAAAAAAAAAAGCGCTTGGTTCTTTCTCACCCTTAGAATTTTTTTTTTTTTTTAACCAGAGCACTGTTTAGCCCAGCTCAGCTCATTTTTTTAACCAGAGCACTGTTTAGCCCAGCTCAGCTCATTTTTTTAACCAGAGCACTGTTTAGCTCAGCTCAGCTCAGGCTTATGGTGGTGTTGGGTCTGAACCTGGGACATTGGAGCCTCAGGCATGAAAGTCTCTTTGCATGACCATTAGACTGCCTCCTCCACCCCTCACCCTTTGAATCTTTGAATTCCAGTGGATGCATAGTCTCTTCTGTTGCTCCTGAACTAAAGTCCTGTGTCCAATGATGTTTTCTGTTGAAGAAGTTACTGAAAAAGTGGAGGGAACTGAAAGAAGGGCTTCTCTGGGTACTGACAGTGAGGTCGTTTCAGCCACCTTTTAGATGACTGTCCAGCTAACAGCAATGCCACGTGTTTTGCTCTGAGCCCAAGATAGGATGTAGGAAGTGTCTTTTTTTTTTTATCAGATTTATTCTAGACACCTGGGAGCCATAGAAATCTATATTTAATTAAGGGAAAGTAATCAAATATAAAGGTGTGAGTTATCTCTGAAGCACCAATATGCCATGGCTATATATCAAGGGCTACATTTTTTCCCAGATGAATCACATTTTCAAAAGGCCAGCTGGAAAGAACAGAATGGGGTGGGCAGGAGATCATATCTGGGGTCAGGAGCACCTCAAAGTCATCTCAGGACGGCATTTCTGGAGGCAGACAGCTAACTGCACGTCACAGCACTTTTGTCTTCACTAAAGGCTCTAGTGACTGACATCTGCTCTGTAAACCTTCCTCCTCTAGTCATCCCACCTTCCTTTACCTTGACCAGGCTGCTCTACAGACATGACTAACATTCAAAACGAATTTTAGTCTGTTGTGATCACAAAGACTTTCTCTGATTTCTTTGGTGCGTGGCCTCGAAGGAGTCACTCACAGCCTGTGTTTATGCACGCGCTCGCCTGCCATAAATGGTCTCCTCACAAGGTGGGAAGCAGCCTTTTTCAGAACTGCCCTAGAGTCAGAAGGTTTCAGAAGCAGGCAACCCAGTTTTCAAGCCATTACAAAATGATTCACAGATACAGGTTCTTAATACTCATTTTTATTCTGATTAGAAAGTGGAACCTAAGTGGCTAGGGAGACAGCATAGTATTTATGTAAAAGACTGTCATGCCTGAGGTTCTGAGGTCTCAGGTTCAGTCCCCAGCACTGCCACAAACCAGAACTGATCAGTGCTCTGGTATCTATCTATCTATCTATCTATCTATCTATCTATCTATCTCATTTATTAATAAATAAATGAAACATTAAAAAACTGGACTAGCTAAAGAAAATGGAGCCTAAATACAAGTTTTTTCCTTTAATTTATTTTTGATTTGATAGGACAGAGAGAAATTAAGAGGGGAAGAGGGGATAGAGAGGGAGAGAGAAAGAGAGAGATCAGCATCACTGCTCCACTGCTTATGAAGCTTCCACTCTGCAGGTGGGGACCAGGGTCTTGATCTTGGGTCCTTGCACATGGTAACATGTCTGCTCAACCATATACACCACTTCCTCTATCTCTATCTCTATCTCTCTCTACACCTATATCTAGATATAGAGATAGAGATTTTTTTTTTTCAGTGAAAAGAGTTTTGAGTCAGTGATGTGAAGGACTCACTAAACCTCCTTAAGGTTTTACTCCCTACAGGAGTGAATAAAGTCAAGTGCATGAGGACAGGCAGGTGGGGCTCAGAGCGGGCTGACTTTCTCAGGACCCCTGCCTGGCTTTGAGTCTGTCAGCTGACTAGCACAAGTTCAGGGAAGATTTCCCAACTAGAGCCCAGTGAGTCCACGCACCTGCCCCGAGGAGAATAAGAGAATGTAAGAGCTAGTCATTCCTGCTCATTCTCAGTGGAGGAAGTTGACAACTAGAGAGCGATAAGCTTTTCTGGCCCCTCCCAGCTAAGAAGTATCTCCAAAGAGTTCTAGAATGTCCAGAATTTTCCAGAAAGGTAAAACTAAGAATAAGTCTCACAAGGGCCGGACAATGGCATACCTGTTTAAACACATACACTGAAATGGATAAAGACCAGGGTTCGACCCTCTGGTCCCCACCAGCAGGGCTGGGGGTGGGGAAGCTTCACAAGTGGTAAAATAGAGCTATAGGTATCTCCCTCTCTCTCCTTTCCCCCCTCTCATTTTATCTCTCCTAACAAATAAAGTAAATGGATTAAATTAGAAAATAAACCTCCCAAGTATGTATGTATAGGTGGGTCAAATAATGTTTTTATTCTGTCACCTGTTAGTGCAATCAATTCTGAAACTACATTCTTAGCACTGTTTAATTTTATCAATACTTGATTTTGAAATAATTCTTAACCTGTCACTCGGTCAATAGTCTTCATTCTAAATGTGGCAATATTTGACTTCAGTGGGTATGCAGAGTATTGACACTTTTTTCTCTCCCTTTCTGAATACTCTCTTATAACAAAGATTTATTAATTAATTTAAAAGACAGAAGTCAGGCCCTCCCTTCTCAAAGACTTGTCACAGAGGATGTCCCGGCATTAGGTAAATTTTCTTTCTTTTTAAAAAATATTTATTTATTCTCTTGTGTTTCCCTTGTTTTATTGTTGTAGTTATTATTGTTGTTATTGATGTCGTTCATTGTTGGATAGGACAGAGAGAAATGGAGAGAGGAGGGGAAGACAGAGAGGGGGAGAGAAAGACAGACACCTGCAGACCTGCTTCACTGCCTGTGAAGCGACTCCCCTGCAGGTGGGGAGCTGGGGGCTCAAACCAGGATCCTTGCACTGGCCACCTGCGCTTAAGCCTTTGCGCTACTGCCAGACTCCCTAGGTAAATTTTCATAGCAAGAATCATTCCTCCAACTTTGAAGCTCTTAGGGAGATCTCTGACTCAAGAGCTAGATCTCACCTTTCCTTTTGGGAGCTACTCTCTTCCCTGATGCAGCTTTCTGGTCCTTTTTCCAGCCATGACATCATCTCCCCAGACAACATCTTGGATCCACCTGCATATCAGATTTCAGGCTCAGGCAAAAACAAAACAAAACAAAACAAAAACACCTAGTATAACCATAGGCTCTTTGGAGTATAACTAAAATATGCCTACTAGCTATCTCCAAAATGGAGAAACCCCCCCCCCAACTCTTCATCTGCACTATTTCAGCCTTTAGGTTCATGATTGGTCAACAGTTTGTTTGGATTTGTATGTTAACTCTCTTTTCAGCCACCAGGTTCCTGATGCTACCATGATGCCAACCAGACTTTCCTGGACAGACAACCCCACCAATGTGTCCTGGAGCTCTGCTTCTCCAGAGCTCCACCATACTAGGGAAAGAGAGAGACAGGCTGGGAGTATGGATTGACTTATCAACACCCATATTCTGCAGGGAAGCAATTATAGAAGCCAGACCTTCCACTTTCTGCATCCCATAATGACCCTGGGTCCATACTCCCAGAGGGTTAAAAAATAGAAAAGCTATCTGGGAAGGGAATGGGATATGGAGTTCTGGTGGTGGGAATTGTGTGGAGTTGTACACCTCTTATCCTATGGCATTGTCAATGTTTCTTTTATAAATAAATAAATAAATAAATGAAATATAAAATAAAATTTTAAAAAATGTTATTTGAGCATTTATAATTATGAGATGTCCCTTCTTACATCTTGACTCTTCCTAAGGAGAAGAAGATTCTAAGAACAAAATTCTTATAGTACGTCTCATTGTATTTTGTACTGTGGATTGATGTATTTTGTTAGTGATAAAGGAACTTAAGAAATAAATCTTTGATATCTACAAAAAAAGAACACCCTGTGCACTTTCTTTTTCTTTTATGTAATAGCCTTTTCTATATTTGCCTCAGTGGTTTCTGCTGTATAAAAGTTAGCATAGCTTTATTTGGTTGAGATTGGCTAAATTCATTTTTTGGCATTTATAATATTGTGGCAATAGTCCTCAGTGTGGAACTAACAGTGGTTTTCCTGGAATGTAGGTATGGATCAATAATAGAAATATTAATTAAATATTCACATTTGAGCAGTAGAGCAAAGAAAGGAAGGCATGACAATGCTGATAACTATTAAAACAGTTTGACAAAATTCAATAATTGTTCCTAATAAAAAATTCTTCGAAAGAGGAAGAGAAAAAAAAAACACCCTTTAGCATCAGACAATAATCTGGACATTAACATCAATTACATTTAATAGAAAGGCATGAAAATGATTCTTTAAAGATTATTTATTTATTTATTATTGGATAGAGACAGAGAGAATTTGAGAGGGGAAGGGAGGTAGAGAGTAAGAGACACAGAGAGACACCTGCAGCTCTGTTTCACCACTCCTGAAGCTTTCTCCCTGCAAGTGGGGACCAGGGGCTTGAACCTGGGTCCTTGCACACTATATGAAATATGTGTGCTTAACTTGGACCTGACCCCAAGTAGAATTTTTTAAATTTATTTCTTTAAATTTATTTCTGTGTGTGTGTGTATGTGTGTGTGTGTGTGTGTGTGTGATTTATTTATTTATGTTACCAAAGCACTGCTCAGCTCTGGCATATGGTGGTGAGGGGGACTGACAAGGACCCATGCAAGGATCCTGGTTTGAGCCCCCAGCTCCCCACCTGCAGGGGGAATGCTTCACAAATGGTGAAGCAGGTCCGCAGCTATCTTGCTTTCTCCTTCTCTATCCCCCCCTCCCCTCTCAATTTCTCTCTGTCCTATACAATAAAATGGAAAAAATGGCTGCCAGGAGCAGTGGATTTATAGTGTCAGCACTGAGCCTCAGCAATAGCCCTGGAGGCAAAGATAAAAGTAAAAATCTTTTATAAAATGTGACCTAGTTGGGCAATACTGTGCATGAGTGTGTATGATGCATAAACACTTCTGCCGGGCTAGCGTGAGGGTGTTTCTTCCCAAGCACGTGCTCTCTGGGTTGGAGAGAACTCGACCGGAGCCAACCTGGGCTGCTGCTTACTCAGCGACGCGGGAGAGAGACCAGGAACTTGTGGTGGGCGGGAACACGATGAAATGCCTTTATTGATCAGAGACAACGCCTTTATATATATCTTCAACCAGAAGTGGTAAGTGGGAAAAGGAAATGGTTAGGAGAGGAGGTGGAGAAAAGAGCTTGAAGGTAGAAAACTTTCATAGCAGCTGTTGTGAAGGTTCTAGCCAGTGGGATTAACCAATACCCTGCAGGCAGGGCAGGTCTCAGGCAAAACAATGATTATGTAAATAGACCACAGCATCAGAGCAGGGGGGCTGCCTGACACACTTCCTCTGGAACTTCTCTAAACAACCCTCACTGCTGACCATCCTGACTGCTCCTGAGTCAGAGGAAGTTCTTTCACACTGTGCTCTGACCACAAGGGATAAACGCTGAGCACTGTCTAGTCCAGCTTTCACTTGATAGATGAGGGAGCTGTGATCTAGGAAGGTGAATATGTCCAAGGTCATGAAGTTCACTGGCAGCCAGTACAGGACTCATGTGTCTTTGGTTATATAAAGAACAATCTAAAGGTTATTTTATACTTACTCTCTTAATGAAGTTTTTACTCATTAAAAGTTATCATGAATAGTAAAACCACCCAATCTTACAAGGGTATTTCCCTTGTGGGAAGAGTTGACTGTAATGCATTTTCTAAATTTAAATTACTTCGAATACATAAACAAATGAAATACTTACATGCCATTCTAGATTTTTTTACCATTTATTCTTTAAAGTTCTTCAAACCTTGAATGCAAAGTAGAAAAATCTTCTTTCCATTTTAGTCCATACTCCCAGCAAGGAAGAAAAGATAAGGGGAAGATGACCAGAGGGCTCTGAATTCCATCAGGACCCGGAGTGAGAAGAGGAAAAAAGGAAGGTCACTGGGAAGGTGTAATAGGTATAGGTGTGACTTAAAAAGTAAGAAATGAGCAGGAGGGGACTGGGCAGTAGTGCAGCGGTTTAAGCGCACATGGTGCAAAGTGCAAAGGAGTAAGGATCCTGGTTCGAGCCCCTGGCTCCCACCTGCAAGGGGGCCCTTCATAGGCAGTGAAGCTAGTCTGCAGGTGTCTATCTTTTTCTCCCCTCTCTGTCTTCTCCTCCTCTCTCGATTTCTCTCTGTCCTATCTAACAACAATGACAACAATAACAACAATAATAATAACCACAACAATAAAACAATCAGGGCAACAAAAGGGGGAAAAAAAAGTAACAGATGGGACCATAGAAACAGTGGGCAAATATATACAAATATAGACAGATAGTTGTAGAAATAATAGTTAACCCATATCTACAACCTTGGAAGAACTTCTGTAGCTTCTGTAGGGAGTGGGAATACAGAACTCTGGTGATGGTAATAATATGGAATTATACCCCTGTTAATTTAAAATCTTGTCAACTAATATTCAATCACTAATAAAATTAATATATATAACTAAATTAAGTTTATCCAGTTATAACAAAAAGAAAAATCCTTTTTCCCATACCTACCTGTATTACATTCATTTATTGTTAAAGGAATGTTAATAAGAAAGAAACTGCAACCTACAGTTCATGACATAATGATTAAATCCATTGTCCAAAATCTCAGAATAAGAAGAGAAACCAAAATTCCCTAGTAGTTTTGTTGAGGATAGAAGCAACAGGAAGTACCCAGAGGGGACACAGACACTGCTGCACCACGCTGGGACATATGTTCCCCAGCACACCTGAGTGCGTGGGGGAAAAAAATGCAGCCCAGGAAATGGCAGTGGTGATAGGTGTGGCTTGGAAAGGTGAAAACAGGTCAATTCCCCCCAGTACATTTTTGCTTTACAAGCATTATTTTCAGGAGACTCTGAGCCATTCCCTTGTCAACAAGTTGTCTCCCCAGGATCATCCACTGTTTCCCATCCTTAGCCTTCCTTTTGGAAAGTTAATCTGCTGACTGCCAGCACAGGGTCTTTCTAACATGCCTTTTGTAATGACGCTGAAGGGTTGACATTCCACACCAGCTGTCTCTGGACACAGTCCAAAGTGAAACATGGTGAGGTGATAATGGTTGCACTGATTAGGTTAGGATCAGCAGAGCCTCCCCAGTACCCTACCCCACTAGGGAAAGAGACAGACTGGGAGTATAGATCGACCTGCCAACACCCACATCCAGCAGAGAAGCAATTACAGAAGCCAGACCTTCCCCTTTTTGCATCCCATAAGGACCCTGGGTCCATACTCCCAGAAGGATAAAGAATAGGAAAGCTATCAAGGGAAGGGATGGGATAGGAAGTTCTGGTGGTGGGAATTGTGTGGAATTATACACCTCTTATCCTATGGTCTTGTCAATATTTCCATTTTACAAATAAAAATTAAAAGAAAAAAACATGCCCTTTGTAAAAGCTAGGAGGCTAGTTTCCTATTGTTATGCAAAAAGATATTAAATAAAAGTTGTTTCAATGTTCCTAGCTGATTCTAGTATAAGGAACAGCAAATATTAGCTCCCTGGGTGAACATAAGCTGGCTAAAGTAGGAAACGGCAAGTCAGATTTTGAAGATAATCCTTTGCAGTCATTTTGTATTGAATTGCAAGACAGTGTAACCTGACTCCCCTACTCCCAGGAGAGCAGTTTTAAAATGGCCAACAAACTCTAGTCTGTAGCAGAAAGAACTCATGACTTCCTGGTGTCTGAAATCTACAATGAGTCGGACACTGCCCCTACTTCAAATAGCATTGTTGGTATATATTTAATTGAAAAGTACTGGAAATTATAAGATGCTGCATATATATTCTGAGAGATGAATATTCTTTAAAACCTGACGACAAAATGATAGTTGCTGAGCAGGAGTGAGTGTATCCACGTTAACAAGTGCACTGTTGTCCGTCCATGAACACCCTTAAGGTCTGTGTCTTCCAGATTTAACCTCTAGTTACCTGGGTTTCTGCCTGAGTCCTGATGAGTCAGAAACTTAAGGAGAGGAATTTAAGGATGCACTTTTTTTCCCCACAAGAATTCCGGATGTTTCTGGAAATTTTCTATGCTTGAGAACCTCTACTTTGACTTAAAATGTATGTTCTCTTGTTATGGGCACATCTCTAGTCAATTCAAATGCTGAAGCTATTTAGTGAGTTGTTTACACTGAAATTTATGTTCTCTTGTCCCAGAACTGTTCTGAACAAGAGCTATGAGCTACACCACTGAGAGAGAAAAAACAGAGACCAAATAAGGGAAGACAAACTCCATCAAAAGGGTCCAACAGAGGACTTTGTGCCCACTGTTGATATCAGCAGGGTAGAAAGAAGTTAAATTCTGATCTGGAGAATACATTACTGGTTGCCTCAAGGATACTCAGCCTTGTCATATAAATATCAATAACTGGATTGCTTAAAGTTGTCAGATTTTATAGTAAAATAAATGTTTTCTTTCAGAAAAGGAAGAGCAGAATACACAAAAGATTTATTTATAAATGAGAGAACCAAAACATCAATCTGGCATATGCAATGCTGGATTGAACTTCAGACCCCAAAATCCAACACTCAATCCAGTGTACCTTCTGGACTGGAAATAATAATAATTGCTATTATTATTATTTAGTTGCAACTAAGATTATTTTTAGTGCTTTTTTTCCTTTATTTTTTTAAACAAGTTTATGTATCACACTTTTTGTTGTTGTTGTTATTGATCCAATAATGATCAACAAGACCGTAGGGTAAGAGGGGCATAATGCCATACAATTCCCACCACCAGAGGCAACCAAGGTTGTTGCTGGGGCTCTGTGCTTGCAATACAAATCCACTGCTCTCATTGGTGACCATTTTTCCTTTCTTTGTCTTTTTATTTTATTATTATTACTTCATTTATTATTATTTTATTAGGTAGGACAGAGAGAAATTGAGAGGGGAGAGATACACAGGAGGAGAGATATCTGCAGATCTGCTTTAAATCTTACAAAGCATTCGTTCCCCCTGCAGGTGGGGAGTAGGGGCTCAAACCTGGATCTCCTTATGTATGCAATCAACCAAATGTGCCACCATCTGTCCTGCGGCAAATTACTTTTAATGTATATTTTAAAACCACAGAGGACATGAAAGCTGACTATCTGGGTAGGTTATTTGCCAAAGGTTATTTTCTCATAGCTTCTAAAATATAGTCTCATGGTGTAAAATAGTCTCTTTTTTGTGGTTTTCTAATTTGCAGTTCATTATATGTTGAAATCCAAAGTGTGTGTTTCCCTTATTGAGTGTGGTAGCCAAGAGTTTTGCTGCCCAGTAGGCTAGAAGGAGAGGGTGCTAGTGAATCTCTCAGTACCGAAATGGGAGAATAAATCATACAGAGAACCCGGCATAGTCTCTCGGGGAACAGAACAAGCATATGGACAATCAAACAACCGTGAAGCATCTGAACTACTAAAGAACAGCTCTTCTGGGGGCCAGGTGGTAGCTCACCTGGTTAAGCACACACATCACAGTGTGTGAGGACCTAGGTTCAAGCCCCTGGTCCCTACCAGCACGGTGGAAACTTCTTGACTGGTGAAGCAGGACTGCAGGTCTCTATCTATCTATCTATCTATCTATCTATCTATCTATCTATCTATCTATCTCTATCTCGCCCTCCCCTCTCAATTTCTCTGTCTCTATCCAATAAATAAATAAAATACTTTTTTTAAAAAAAAGAGCATCTCATCCTATTTTGACTTTTTATAATAAAAATTAAAAAATCAGAAAAACTTGTACAGGATGTGTGTGTGGGTCATTTCAAAATGGTTTACAGTGCCATCATTTTAAAAACTATGATACAGGTAAGGCTTATTGGAGTCCAGCTAATCACACCTAAATCTAAAATTCTGAACAGATCTCAAAATGATCTATACAGTCACCATACTCATCATTCACTGTAACTCATCTTTAAATTATAAGAAATGCAGAATGACCATTAAATTTTCTAGTATCCTTGCACTGACTTTTGAATCACAGAAGATTCAATGATATCAAACTCTAGAGCTAAAATATAAATCAAAACCATTGAAATGGCCAGAGACAAAACTGTTGGAGAGCAGTTATATGAGAGATCATAGCTGTAAAGTCGCTATCTAACCCAGTACCTGAAAGACTGTTTCCAGTAAGCTAGCTAGTTATTCCTAACACACAGCTGGGTTATTGGACAAAAGTTCACAGTAGCTATGGCTCCTAGAAATTGAATGTCTTAACCTCTGATATGGAAGAGGCTATCCATAAGCTTCCGGTAAACAGTAGTCTTTTATATGTTGAGTTTAAATCTACTATTTTTTCTTCCTGCTTCACCACCTGTGAAGCGACTCCCCTGCAGGTGGGGAGCCGGGGGTTTGAACTGAGATCCTTATGCAGGTCCCTGTGCCTTGTGCCACCTGCGCTACCACCCGGCTCCCTATTATTTTTTTAGTAGTATACTTTTTTAATATTTGTTGATTTTCCCTTTTGTTGACCTTGTTTTTTTTTAATTGTTGTTGTAGTTATTATTGTTGTTGTTATTGATGTCGTCATTGTTAGATAGGACAGAGAGAAATGGAGAGAGGAGGGGAAGACAGAGAGGGGCAGAGAAAGACAGACACCTGCAAACCTGCTTCACTGCTTGTGAAGTGACTCCCCTGCTGGGGATCCTTATGCTGGTCCTTGAGCTTTGCCACCTGTGCTACTCCCCACTCCCTAAATCTACTATGTTTAAATTCAGTGACCACCCCCTACATTTTAAGCTATTCAGTCATTGTTTATCCTGCTTTAACCTGTTTATCCTGCATTTAACCCCATTGTTTATCCTGCTTCTCACCCAAATGGATCTCTTTGTATCTGAAATTCCTGACTGTTTTGTAAACCTGGTTAATAAAAAGACCATGGCCCAAGGGGAGGGCCTGTTGCCAGCCCAGAACTCTCTCCTGTGATGATGCAGGATCAGCAAAGGTCACCCCCAGGCTCTCTAGTCTCTCTGAGTCATCTTTTGGGTATCCTGCATCTCTGGCCATGACAGCACAATGAAACACGACAATAAGTAAATAAATAATAAAAAAAAGATAAATGGACAGATAGATGCATTTTAAACTAGAGAGAGACACATATTTTTTCATGTTTAGTATGACTACATTATTAGTATGGAAAATAGATCCAAAACGACTTTAGAAGACCACGTAATAAATTACTAAGAGGGCCGACAAGATAGCTCACCTGGATAGTGTACCTGCTCTAAGACACAGGATTCTGGTTTGACCCCAGTCCACATTGCACTGGAGGAAGCTTCGGTGCTGTGTTCTCTTTCTCTCTGTCTCTTTCTATCTGGAAAGCTTGACCTGGAGTGATGAAGGTCTAGCAATTTCAAAAATAAAACTACAACAAAATAAAGGACTTGGTACTGGTGAGAGAGCTTACCTAGCAGAGTGTCTGCTTTGTCGTATGCATGAACCAGCTTGCAAGCGGTGATACACCACACGTGTGCACCAGAACACCGAGGCCAGCAGCTTTCCTGCTGTGGTTTTCCTCCTCTTCCTCCTTTTCTTTAAAAAAATATGTATTTATTTATTTATTTATTTTTTAATTTTTTATTTAAGAAAGGATTAGTGAACAAAAGCATAAGGTAGGATATTTATTTTTTTAAAGACAGGACAGAGAGAAATGGAGAGAGGAGGGGAAGACAGAGAGGGGGAGAGAAAGATAGACACCTGCAGACCTGCTTCACCGCCCGTGAAGTGACACCCCTGCAGGTGGGGAGCCAGGGGCTGGAACCGGGATCCTTATGCTGATCCTTGAGCTTTGCGCCACCTGCGCTTAACCTGCCTGACTCCCTATATTTAATTATTTTTAATGAGAGAAAGAGAAGAGAGAGAGAGACCAGAATACTGCTCAGTTCTGGTATATGGTGATACTGAGTAGTGAACTTGGGAGCTCTGAGCCATATGCATGAAAGTATGGCGGAAATTCACTGTGCTGCCTCCCAGCCTCATCCTACTTTCTTCTGTGTCAATACTCTGACCCAGGTGGTAAAGCAGTGGTGATAAACTACATGGGAAATAGTGAACAGTGTCTGCCCCCAAATTTTGTGGCTAAAGAAAAAAAAAAAGCATTTTGAGGAAGAAGGCATGGTGATGACCTAACTAATCAACATCCCACTCAGTATTTTTGAGATTTAAGGGCATAAATGTAGCTTGTATTTTAATAGTGATGCTAGACTCCATAAGCTCAGGCAGTAAATCAGTGATGTCTAAGATATTCTAATTCAATAACCTGGGTCCACCTGTATATCAGATGACAGGCTCAGGCAAAAACTAACAAAGTCATGGGTCCTTTGGAATATACCTAAAATAGACCTACTAGCTATTTCTGAAACAGACCCCACATCTTCATCTGCACTATTCCAGCCTTTAGATTCATGATTAATCAACAATTTGTATGGCTTTATATGCTAATTCTTTTTCAGCCACCAGGTTCCAGATGCTAATATGATGCCAACCAGACTTCCCTGGACAGATGACCCCACCAATGTGTCCTGGAGCCCCGCTTCCCCAGAGCCCTGCCCTACTAGGGAGAGAGAGAAGTAGGCTGGGAGTATGGATCGACTTGTTAATGCCCACGTTCAGTGGGGAAGCAATTACAGAAGCTAGACCTTCCACCTTCTGTACCCCACAATGACCCTGGATCCATACTCCCAGGTGGTTAAAGAATAGGAAAGCTATCAGGGGAGGGGATGGGATATGGAGTTCTGGTGGTAGGAACTGTACCCCTCTTATCCTATGGTCTTGTCAGTGTTTCCATTTTATAAGTAAATAAATTAAAAGGAAGAAGAAGAAATGGCCGCTGGGAACAAAGGAGACATGCAGGTAGGCATGAGCCCCAGCAACAGCCCTGGTAATAGCAACAGTAACAAAACCAGGTGTGCACATGCTCTTATGAATGCAGTAGTAAAAAAAAGCAAAATGCCACAAAATTCATCCATTTGTGTAATGGATATAAGGCACTATGCTCTCCAATTCCATGTTACAATGTTTAATGAAACTACATTTCAATGTAATAATATTCCTTTAAGTTGAAAACTATTAAAAATAAAAGAAAAAGAAAAAAAGACATTCTAATTCAGGTTTCTCCAGCTAAAATTATATAGTACTATGTGTCTGTCCTCATATCCTATCTACATCACAGAGTTTTCTAACCTAATCCTGGAAACTGGTCAAAGTGATAGCATCAGTAACTAGTGAATAAGCCCACTGAAAATAAAGAATGATCTGATTACACATCAAAATGTTTTACTGAGGGGCCAGGTGGTGGTGAACCTGGTTGAGTGCACATTTTACAGTGGGCAAGGACCCAGGTTCAAGGCCCTGCTCCCCACCTGTAGGGGGGAAGCTTCATGAGTGGTGAAGCAGGACTGCAGGTGTCTCTCTGTCTCTCTCCCTCAATCTCTCCCTCCCCTCTTGATTTCTGGCTGTCTCTATCAAATAAAGACAATAGAAAAAAATTTTAACATGTTTTAATGAAAATTAGTACGACTCCAAGATAAACCATGAAAAATTTCCCCTCAAACTCTAAATATTTCTCAGAGTTTGGCTATCGTTTGTACTAGGCATATTTAATGTGAAATAAGATTGGTCTGATTGTCAATGTAATATATAGGATATGTGGAGATGTTTTCTCTGGAAGGAAAAATTAAAAATGGAGGGCTATCATTAGATATGAATTTTTTGGTTTAATTTCTTTATTGGGGGATTAATGGTTTACAGTCAACAGTAAATACAATAGTTTGTACATGTGTAACATTTCCCATTCTTCCACATAACAATTCAAGCCCCACTAGGTTCTCCTCTGCCATCCTGTTCCAGGACCTGAACCCTCCCCCCACCCACCCCACCCCACCCCACCCCACCGTCTTTTACTCTGGTGCAGTACACCAACTCCGGTCCAAGTTGTGCTTCGTGTTTTCTCTTCTGGTCTTGTTTTTCAGCTTCCGTCTATGAATGAGATCATCCCATATTCATCTTTTTGTTTCTGACTTATCTGTTAACAGGGTTCCTTCAAACTCCAGGATAAGGTGAAAACGGTGAAGTCACCTTTTTTTACAGCTGAGTAGTGTTCCATTGTATAAATAGACCACAGCATGCTCAGCGACTCATCTGTTGTTGGACACCTGGGTTGCTTCCAGGTTTTGGCTATTACACATTGTGCTGCTATGAATATAGGTGCACACTAATCCTTTTGGGTGGGTGTGTTGGGTTCCTTAGGATAAATCCCCAGGAAAGGAATTGCAGGGTCATAGGGTAAGTCCACTTCTAGCCTTCTGAGAGAGGTATGAATTTTTCAGTGTTTGAGTTATTCAAGCAATATAATCGATCTGTTCTGAAGGAGAAGCTGAGAAACATCTAAGGCATCACTGATTTCTTTGCTCCATAAAAGCATGCAAGCACATGCCCTTTATTGAACAGATTTATGTTGTGCTCCTATCATTATTTTTGTCATGAATATAATTAGTCAAAGCCAGTCTTTCAGTCATGACTAATTGCCATTATGGTGAGTCATACATCTCAACATTAAATAAGGAGAGATGCCCTTTTAGATTGTTATTATTTATTTATTTATTTATTTTTAGATAAATGAAGCTAAAGGCTTGCAGAAACTTTAGCTGTATTTCTGTTCACACTTAAATCTGCTGGTCTCCAATGCACCCTGTGAATAGCTCTGGTTTTGCTGCAAAGGCAGAAGCATGACCGCTGACAGCACCAGAGATCTCTGCACGGTGTCTTACACTCAGCGACTGATCTAAAGTCTCATCCTGACAGCTCAATTGTCAGCATCATGATTCAGTCACACAGGTTAGATCCATAATCAGAGATTACGCTTTTCAACTTGGATGAAAGAGAACCTATGGGGTTGATCTCCCCCCCCAAAAAAAAATTAAAGGTGTTCCACAGCCTGGAATGTTCCTAGCTATGTCCACAGGGATACAGAGCTTACATAGGCTCCTGTGCTCAATATGGGCCCCATGTCAAATCAATGAGGTTGACAGTTAACAATATGTATACTAACTTTTGACAGTTAACAATATGTATACTAACCATATTTGGGAGCAACTCTCTTCCCTAGTCCAGCTTACTGGTCCTTTTTCCAACTGTGACACCATGTCCCCAGACAATACCTTTAGCCCACCTGTATGTTAGCTGTCGGGCTCAGGGAAAAATTAGTAAAGTCATGGACCCCTTGGAATATGCCTAAAATAGACCTGCTAGCATTTTCCAGAATGGAGACCCCAAATCTCCTCTGCTATATTCCTACCTTTAAGTCCCTGATTACTAAACAATTTGGTCTGCTTTATATCTTAATGCTTTTCAGTCACCAAGTTGCAGATGCTACTATGATGCCAACCTGACTTCCCTGGATAAATAACCTCTCCAGTGTGTCTTGGATCCTCACTCCCCAGAGCCCTGCCCCACTAGGGAAAGATAGAAACAGGCTGGGGATATGGATCTACCTACCAACACCCATGTACAGTGGAGAAGCAATTACAGAAGCCAGACCTTCCACCTTCTGCACCCCATAACGATCCTAGGTCTGTGCTTCCAAAGGGATAAAGAACAGGAAAGCTTCCAATGGAGAGGATGGAATATGGAATGCTGGTGGTGGGAATTGTGTGGAACTGTATCCCTCTTATCCTATGGTCTTGTCAATCATTGTTAAACCAGTAAAAAAAAAAAAAAAAAAGATTAATGGTATTCTAAAAGTCCTCAAACAAAATAGATATCAATATTTAACTGTCAGATGGTAGGGATAGATAGTGGTGTTTTTTGTTTTTGTTTTTTTTGTCATGTTGGTTTACAAGATTCTATATGCTTTAGGTGGCCCAGTTCATCCTTCCTTAAACTATGTGCTGCCACACCATGCCCACCGTCAAGATGTCAATAAATTTTTGAGAAGAGTCAAGCTTTAATTGCTATAACCTCCCTGAGAAGGAGAACAAATTGCACTCACTTCTGCATGTCCAAGGTAGGGGGAAAGGAGACAAATTATCAAGGACATCCTGGTAGTAGTGATGCAATGAAGCAACATGTCACATCTACAGGGAGAGAACATTCTTGGGAGTCCCCTAAGGTCCTGGGAACTGTAGACACCTGGTTGCTCAGCAGAAAGAAGCAAGTTAAGAACTGAACTGACAAATCTTATACAACAGGAAATAACCAACATTTTTCTCTTAGAAATTATTTGTTAGGGGCTGGGCAGTGGTTCACCCAGTTACGCACACATATTCCTAAGCTCCAGGACCTGGGCTCGAGCCTCTGCTCCCCACCTACAGGGGGATGTTTCACAAGCACTGAAGCAGGTCTGAAGGTGCCTGTCTTTCTCTCCCTCTATCTCCTCCTCCCTCTCAATATCTCTCTGTCCTATCTAATAAAAAATTAGACAGGAAGGAAGGAAAGAAGGAAGGAAGGAAGGAAGGAAGGAAGGAAAGAAGGAAGGAAGGAAGGGAGGGAGGGAGGGAGGAAATAAGGGAAGAAGGAAGGAAGGAAATAAGGGAAGAAGGAAGGAAGGAAGAAAGACTGCTGGGAGTGATGGATTTGCAGTGCCTACACTGAGCCCTGGTGACGGGAAAAAATGAGAGAGAGAGAGAGAGAGAGAGAGAGAGGAAAGAGAGAGAAAGAGAGAGAGACTAAAACCTAAAACACTGCTCAGCTCTGGCCTATGGTGGTGCTGGGGATTGAAACTGGGTCTTCAGAGCCTCAGACATGAGTATCATTTACATAGCCATTATGCTATTTCCCCAGCCCTAGAAGTGGTACTGTTTTGTTCAACCTTTGAATACATGCATAACGAAGTGCAAAAGCTCATTCAAAACTGCAGTTCCTAGGCAAGGTTGAGGCTAATTCACAGGCTTCTTGAATGCCTACCACAGACATTCTACAGCAGTCTTTTAGTAGTAGCAGGACAAAGGACCTCAAAGTGATAGTTCTCAGTTTGATATGAAAGATCCCTTATGATCATTATTGAATCCAAGTGCTGAGAATGTGGCCCTTACACCTGTTCTTGCAGAGAAGCACAGAGGACACCTCTAATCCTTGCGGAACAGGGTAACTGCCAATACTTGTACAAATAATCTCTAACACCCGCATTCTTTCCCTTACTGCTCCCTCACTTACAGATCTCAACCAGAAGCTTCCTTTTCTGCTTCTATAAATCATTCTTCTCCCTGCTCTCCTTTCTGTTTTCAGTATGACTTACTCTCAAGTTTAGCTAGTCCAGATCTGGTTCAATGACTCTCTTCCTCACCTTATCAAGTAAATCACATGACCTGACCAACATGGAGTCAGTGCAGGGACACTGGGAAAAATAAAGGGGAAAGAAAAAAAAGAAAAGCATCTTTCTAATATGCCACGTTTAGAAAAATACCCAACAAGGGGCACCAGAAGGTCTGACTGGTCTTTTTGGAGCAGAGGTTCTGGCCTCGTCTCCTCCTCGTCAGCCCCCAGCTCGGTGTCTAGCTCTGGCACAGTGTGCCTTCCTCTGTCCCCTCAGATCCCTTCTGGATGAATTATCCTGCCTCAGGTCACCAAAACATAGCCAGTCACTTGAACCTTTTAAACTGTGCAAGGCCTGGAAAGATGTTATCTCGCGTTGTGAAGTTGATGCCCGGCATTCCAGTCTGAAAGTGCTGACTTATTCCCATTGATAGCACTTTTAGGCATTTATCCAAAGACATGAAAACACTAATCCAAGGGATATATGCTCCCTGATGTTCAGAGCTGCATAGGTGCCCACAGCCAGAGTGGAAGCAGCCTAGTGCACACTGACAGGTGACTGGGTAAAGAAGGTGTAGGATAGATACTCCTCAGAATATCACTCTGAAAAAAACCAAACAGACAATTGATATATAGTATTGCTTGGGACAAAACAGATGGAACTGGAGATGATTGTGCTTGATAAGTAAAGAGATGAAAGATAGTCACAGGATGGTTTCACTCATATGCAGAACTGAGAACTTGAACACATGAACTTGCAAAAAGCAAAGCAACGAAACCTCTAAAACAGAAGTAAATAAACTGTCTCTCAGGGTTTGTAAGAGCAATGGCGGGTCATCACTGGGAGGGTGGTCACAGAACTTTGGCGTGGTGACTGGTCACATAAAAACAATCCATGTTCATTTTGGATACAGTTATCTAAAATGTTTGCTGTTAGAACAATTCAAGGGTTATTTTGATTTGGGGAAATTGATAAATTTTGTGTCGTATTATAAAGGCAATACAAATCATCTTGATTATGTATAAGAAGAACAGTTTGCAGTATTTAAGTCTTATTACTACTAAGTGGTTGTGCATGTACAGTTAAAGTTCAAAACATTTTTTGGGTCTATCCACATGTAAAAACAGTATCTGCTTGAGTCAGATTTATTCTGGGCCCCAATCAATCAATCTACAAATGTTTCAAGTACTACAAAATTAAAGATTAAATTTATCTTACAAGAAATTTTACTTTCTGGGCTCAAAGTGGCTTAAAATTAGCCAAAGAAGCAAAATATAGTGCCGGGCTAGCGTGAGGGTGTTTCTTCCCAGGCACGTGCTCTCTGGGTTGGAGAGAACTCAACCGGAGCCAACCTGAGCTGCTGTTTACTCAGCAAATCTTATACAACAGAAAATAACTTATTTATTGAAAATAAATTATTATTTGAAAATAAATTATTTATTGGGGGCTGGGCAGTGGTTCACCCAGTTATGCACACATATTCCTAAACTCAAGATACCAGGAACTTGTGGCAGAGCGGGAACACAATGAAATGCCTTTATTAATCAGAGACAATGTCTTTATATATATCTTTAACCGGACGTGGCAAATGGGAAAAGGAAATGGCTAGGAGAGGGGGTGGAGAAAAGAGTGCAAAGGTAGAAAGCTTCCATAGCAGTTGCTGCGAAGGTTCTAACCAGTGGGATTAACCGATACCCTGCAGGCAGGGCGGGTCTCAGGCAAAACAATGATTATGTAAATAGACCACAGCATCAAGCAATGCAGGGGAGCTGGTGTAATGCCCAACAATATAATATAGCTTTTTTACTTCAAAATGAAAAAGTTATTCATGAGAAACATCTGATAAAGGCCAACTGGTAAGAAATTCTGGTTTTCATCAGAAAGTTACTGTGCTATCTAAGCATATTACGTATCTCTAGAGTTGTAGTGTTCCCTAGAGACCATTATTCCCGTGTCTAAACAAGACTACACAAGTTCAATTTTTTAAATTTCTTTATTGGGGAATTAATGTTTTATATTCGACAGTAAATACAACAGTTTGTACAAGTTCAATTTTAAAAAAATAAATCACCCCCCCATTTTTAACTGGTACGTTAATGGCTTAAAGTGCAGTTATTGACACATGGGTACACTTTTTCATCTCTTCATGCATGACACAGCAGGACCTCAAGGCTCTCTCAACACTCTCCCTCCCTCTCCTCTCCCAGAATACTCTGCTTTGGTGTAATACACCGAGTTCAAGTTTCATTTTGTGATTTCCCTCTCTGTCCTTGTTTCTTAAATTGCACCTATGAGATTAATCAATTTTGTCCTCCTTTTTTTGACTTAATTCACTTTGCATAATGTCTTCAAGATCCATCCAAGATGATGCAAAGGAGATGACATCATTTTTAACAGGTCCGTGATAGATATACCACTCATCTGTTGTTGAACATCTGGGTTGTTTCCAAGTTTCTTTGTGCTGCTGTGAACATAGGTATGCACAGATCTCATCTGAGAGGTGCTTTTGTTTCCTTTGGGTAAATGCTCAGAAAAGAAATTGTGGAACCACAGGGTAGGTCCACTTCTACTGTTCTGAGAAATTTCCAAACTGTTTTCCACAAGGGGTGGATCAATTCTTAGCATTCTTAGCAGCAGTACAAAAGTGTAAAAGATTAATTTAAATGACCTCTCTTCCAAAATTGAAAATATCTGTGTAGTTGTAAAACCATGGCTAGAATGAATACTTTATATAAATAAAGACATTTTTGTTTTTCTGTTACATTCTCTCATTGGCCTAAGTGGAATCACCTTTCACTCATCAGTAACAAACTTGGTGGGCAGAACTCTCTTGACCCAATAAACAGCAGAACTGAAACAGGTATGAGTGAGGATGGGCCACAATGGTGCCAAACCACCTCTACTTGCTCCTCTGTGTACAGAGAGCAAATTCAGAGCAATATTTCTGGTGTTTCAAATGGTCTCATACATTCCCAGTAGTGAGTCAGCAAGGCAAGAAAATGCCTGACTCTGATAGTCACAATTGTGATATGCAAAGGGATACAATTAATGAATAGGACTAATCTTTTTAAATGTGTGGGCTTTAAGCTCACATTCCACAATATTCTTATACTAGTAGAGGTAATGTAGAGCCTCTCAAATATGTTAAAATTTTAAAAATTTGAAACTTAGCAGAAGTGCTTGCAGGTGTGTGTGTATGTGTGCATGCATGTGTGTGTGTGTGTGTGTATAGCAAGTCTCACTGTGATATGCTATAACCAATAAATTTAGGCCTCAGATTTTTGAATCTAGAATGAAGTTGAGAATTAGAAAGTGAGTAAAAATGCCTCTTAGGTGAATACATTAAAGTGATGTATCAATACTTTCTTTTCCAATGGGAACACATTAATTTGCCTTAATCACGTAACCACACAGGGTCTGCTTATCACCTACTCTATGCCAGGCAGTGACTAAGGAGGAATACAGAGGAAGAATTCTCTATTGTCCAGAAGCTCTGAGTTGACTTGGGAAATAATTGGTAACAAAGAGTTTTCATAGTTTATTAAAACTATATAAGAAAGCATGTGTAAAGTCTAAGAGATTGTACGAAAAGTAGTAGATTACGAAGGAGGAAATCTCCACACTGGAAAAGATAATTAAATGAGAACTTCATTTGGTGAGTATGCATCTGAAAGGGAAAAAACTATTAAGATTTCAAAAAAGAAACTTGTACATGTGTTCTGCGGGACAATAAATGACTAGACTTTGGATTAATGTATAGGGCAGGGATCCTTTCTAGATGTCAGTAAACAAAGAGTAGCATATTTTCATAATAAATTACTCAATTTTCCTTTAATATTCAATCATGCATTGAAGGCCACATTTCTGGAATTTTTACGATAAAGTTTTATCCTATGGACCAAAAGCTGACTTACAGATCCACTAAAGATTTCAGTTCATAATACGGGACAGTGTACAGTGTATCACAGACCCACCAGGGGGCTACATAAACAAGATTGAGGGTGGAAAAACACAAAGGGACAGAAACACCATGGCCTAGAGCAAGCAATGCATTCTATGGAAATGGCAGCAGAAGTCGCATTATGGACGCTGAGGCCCTCATGTCATCCCTCTGTGGTAAAAACACTCACATTCCTCTGAGTCATTAAGGAAAAGTTACATCATAGAACTTTATAACCAGAACAGAATTGAGGTCATCATGTCCCTCTTCAACCCAAATCACTGCTAAAAATTTTTTGGCAGAAAGAGATGTGAATTTCAGCACTTGTGAAATAGTTAGTTTACTCTTATTTTAGACAGCCCTGAGGGTGGTAAAAATCTCCATATGTTTCACTGAAATCTGCCTCCTTGTTAATTTCCTCCCACGGGGAGTTCCTGAGGGAATAGGATTGGGGGATTAAGTGGCTATCTTTGCTTCAAACCTTGGAATTTTACATAAGGAGAGAGGGACACAGGTGGGGGGGTGGGGGAGGGGGAAAGAAAGTATATGCAGAAATTATTAGCCCTCTAAGATTGCTAAAATTCAGGAAAATTTTAGAAATAGTGAACAACCACAGCAATATCCCCTTTAGGAGTCCCATCTTGTTTTCTATGCTGAGCTGACTGCCCATATGCTAAGCTCCAACCACATCCGGTATCATGGTGGTCTGTTTCCTGTATAGTTATGATGGCAATTCACCAAAACAGTTTCTTGTTTTGAGGTTGCAAAGCCAGTGTGCCAAGATGACACACAACCAAGACCCTCCTCAGGTTCATTTTGTGTAATTAATTCATCAACATAAGAGAAAAAAATATATAGTGCTATTCCTAAAACAGGGTTGGCCCTCACCTCGAGACAAAATCTCCTACCTTGATGGAGAAGAGTCGGAAACTCTTAGCACTCTCAGAAAAATAGTCAATAACTTGAGTCAACTATACAAGTCAGTGCGAAATTTGTTTACTAACTGCAAACCTTTCCTAACTATAATCAGCTGGGAGATTTCCTTCCATAGTTGCATGAGCCACATTTATGGAGCTTCTGATCAAATTCCTGAAGTAAAATCACTCTAATTATTCCCTCAGCATCATTTTTACTCTTCCCTATATCTCAGGACACTTCTGTTGCTTCTGATTACTTAGAAATGTGTCTTCCGCCCATGTTTAGCGGGGAAGCAATTACAGAAGCCAGACCTCCCACCTTCTGCATCCCACAATGTCGCTGGGTCCATACTCCCAGAGGGATAAAGAATAGGAAAGCCATCAGGGGAGTTCTGGTGGTGGGAAATGTGTGAAGTTGTACCCCGCTTATCCTATATTCTTGTCAATATTTCCATTTTGTAATTAAATTTTTAAAAAATAAATAAATAAATAAGAATGTAGGGTTCCTGGCTGTAATACACTAGGTTAAGTGAACAAAATGCAAAGTGCAAGGATCCTGGTTTGAGCTTCTGGCTCCCTACCTGCATGGGGTCACCTCACAAGTGGTGAAGCAGGTCTGCAGATCTATCTTTCTCTCTCACTCTCTGTCTCCCCTCTTCTCTTCTGTCCTATCCAACAACAATAGCAGCAGCAACAACAACAATGGAAAAAAAAAACCTGCAGGAGCAGTGGATTCATAATGCAGGCACTGAGCTCCAGCGATAACCCTGGAGGCAAAATAAAATAAAATAAATAAAAAAATAAATGTGCCTTCCTTTCTCCCCATAAACTACATCAATAAGCCAGTCCGAAACCTCAGCTGGATACTCAGTTAACTAATTAGCAGCAGCAACAACAACAATGGAAAAAAAAAAACCTGCAGGAGCAGTGGATTCATAATGCAGGCACTAAGCTCCAGCGATAACCCTGGAGGCAAAATAAAATAAAATAAATAAAAAAATAAATGTGCCTTCCTTTCTCCCCATAAACTACATTAATAAGCCAGTCCGAAACCTCAGCTGGATACTCAGTTAACTAATATTTGAGTCTATCTACATGTTAATCACTGTACTAAATAATAAGAGTAAGCTAGAAAATTAAAATCCCTGTTGTCATAGGGTTTCACAGTTTAATGGCAGAGGCAGATAAATACACAAACACTTCTAGTGTCTATGATGCATATTATGATGAAAGAAGTATATAGAGTACTATAAAAAGTCTACAGAAGCTACCTAGAAACCTTTGTAGAAAAAAAAAAAGTGTTGAGACCTGAGAATCAATGTGCAGAAGTTAACTCGATGAAGAGTCACATGCAGAAGGAACAGCACAGGCAATGTGGTTTTTTTGGGCAGATGAATGGTTAGTGCAGTTGAGAGTCAAAAATCAGAAAGCAAGGGAAAGAGTTGGGTTTTATGATCATTATATGTGAAGTGACATTGGGCTGTCCAGGTAACATTCAGTGGGCATGAATACATAGGTGTAACTCATAAGAGATGACAGTTTCATAGCCACAGCTGCAGGGAAAGCTTTCAGAATGAATTCGATTTCCAGGAATATTGTGAAGTAAGACTGTATGAAGCAACAGGGGAACCATAGGAAGAGGTCTTCAGAAGGAAGGTTGAAATAGAATAGCTAGTAATAATTAGATGAATGGTGTCATATAAGCAAAACAAAACAAAAAAAAAAGGAGAAAAAAGTAGCCTCTTGAGACTCCTCTTGAGATATTGGGCAGTACGCCAGCTCCCCCCTGCTTAACGCTGTGGTCTATTTACATAATCACTGTTTTACCTGAGACCCGCCCTGCCTGCAGAGCACTGGTTTAATCCCACTGGTTTGCATTCTCTTTTCGCTCCGCCCCCTCTCCTAGCCACACCCTACCACTTCCTTCTTGGGATGTATAAAAGAATCTTCTGATTAAACACACATTGGATTGCCTTCTGGCTCCGTGAGTCCCAGAGTCTCTCTCCTGTGATGCTAGCCCAACAAGAGTTTCTGATCCCTCTCCCACACAGCAGCCTAGGTTGGCTCCAGTCAAGTTCTCTCCAACCCAGAGAGCACGTGCTCGGGAAGAAGCACCCTCAGGCTATCCCAGCACTGACAGAGAAAACAAATATATATAACTTGAAAAACTTCATTTTGATTTGTGAACTCCAGATTAACAAGTAGAGGGACATAATGATAGAGCGGGTGTTATAAAGGAGTATGGAGTTGAATAGGGATTGTTTTTTCTAGTTTGTTTGCCTTAATGGGGAGGTATATTTTAGAATATTAATGATTTTTGGAAATAACCAGAAAAATTGATAACAATGATAATCATAAAATAAATTTAAATCGTTTTCCTAAGAGTAAGATAATTACCCTCACTCAATTCTCCTCCACGTAGACACACCCACTAAAATAGGTAATTATTTTAGAGGTTAGAAACCTTCCTGCTTTTCATTTTATAAGCCATCAGCAATGCTGGGCCTATGAACTTTATTTTAGTTTTGGAAAACCCCAAAGTCATTAACTATTCTTTTGTGCACAACAAACTCTTGCTAAATACCTTTTACTATTCTGGTTTGAATTTTTTACTTGTTCTGGATTTTTTTTGACAGGGCTCTGAGATACAATATGCTAGTCTATGTCCTAACTCAGACAAATAATTGCCCACCTTATCTTAATTAATTGACTTTTTTTTTTTTTTGGACCAGAGCACTGCTTAGCTCTGGTTTATGGTAGTACGGGAGATTGAACCCAGGACTTTAGATCTTCAGGTATGAGAGCCTCTTTGTATAACCATTATGCTATCTACCCCCACCCACTGACATTCACTATCATTGTTCTAATGGAGAATTAACATTTTAAGTATTTTTATCCCTGAAATAGTTATTAGTCATTATTACATAATAAATTGATATTATGACTAATTTTATTTCCTATATAATTCTGTTTCTGGGGGAAAATGAACTGGTCCTGCAAATAGAAGTTTTCTGAGTTAAACAAGCAAATCACCTATGAGTGTTCATCTGGAGAGCAAAACATCATTTCCTTATCATGCAAGACTGAGGTACAGACTGGACTACATAAAAAAAAAATCACTAGAAACCTTTTCTAAAACTTTTATTTATTACCATCATGGTTATTGCCTTCATGAAAAGTCTACTGCTTCTGGTGTCACCCCCCCCCCTTTATTTGATAAGACAGAGAGAAATTGAGAGGGAGATAGAGAGCGAGAGAGAAAGAAAGCACTGTTTCATCACTTGTGACTCCTGTCACCAGCAGATGGGGAGCGGGGGCGGGGGGATTAGAACCTGGGTCATTGTACATCCGTGGATTGTGTTACTTCCCAGACACTACTAAAGCCTTCTTTAAAAAACAAAAGCAAACAAAAAACTTTAATTATTTAATTTGATAGGACAGAGAGAAATTGAGAGGGAGGACAGAGAAGGACAAAGAGAGAGAGAGAGAGAGAGAGAGGGCGAGAGAGACCTGCAACACTACTTCACTGCTTGGGAAGCTTTCCCCCTGCAGGTAAAGAATGGGAACTTGAATCCAGGTCCTTACACATAGTAAAATGTTCCCCTAAACAGGCATGCCACCACCCAGTCCCTAAAATCTTATTTTGAGAGACTTCTACATACTTTCCTTTGAAAGACTAACTCAACTTCATATCGTCATTGGCAGATATTTTTTTTAAACTTATTTGATTCTCTTTTGAAAATGAGAGATGTAGAGAGACAGAGAAAGAGAGAATGAGAAAGAGAATAAGAGAGAGAATCACAGCTTTCTTTACGTTCATGGGCAGGATGGAATGTGGGTAACTTGCATGGTAAAACACACTATCCAACTGAGTTCACTCCCCAGCTTATTTAATTTTCTCTATAAATAAGGCACAAGCAAACAAACATACACAATCTTGTATTAGTACCCTCTCCTTTGTGCATCATTTTCTCACAACAAAAGCCATGTTCAAATTTGGCCTGCTTCTCTGAACTGCCTGCTAATATTTCTAGAGTCCCACCACTGCCACAGTGCCTCTGGCCACTGAATTCTTGTCTAACTTGTTCCTTCTTGTTACCTCCCCACTGGATAGGCTAGAGGAGACAGGGAGATGTTATTGATGTCAATTTTCAGTTATAAAAAGGTAGCATGTTTTATTTGGCAATAAAAGCTGGACAGCAGCTGGCGGTGTAAATTCATTTTCAAATAGTCTTGGCAAACAATTGAATCCAACCTCCACAACAAAAAACTTGAGCAGACCTCAAATGGCTGCTTTGGGGCCCACTGGAAAATTTGATGTTCTAATTTACTCTTCTTAGGATTCACATGCTGTGAGACATTCATTTTATTTTGCAGTAAAACACTATCAAGAGGGTGTATGAGAGGGTGGTGTTATTGACTATGTAGGGAGTCCAAGCATATGGCAAACTGAGGTCTTGCTCTACTGCGAGGAGACTTAAGAACAAGACTTGATGAAGTGATCGCATACAGAAAAATGACATCCATCACCGTTCAGATGTTTAACTATTATCGCTGCTTACATGGTCTAGTTTAACCACCTGTCTCAACAGAGAACCCTGGGGACTCTTTTATATGCTCTGCTTCCTTCTATTATGGAGGATTTTCCACAAAGGATTCTTATTTGTCTCTCCACTGAGCTAAATTGGATCCTTTAAATGATTCAGGGAAAGAATCCAGAAGAAGACATTGCATTGCTAATTTTCCTAAATCCAAGAAGCAGTTTTCAATAGAAAACAGGGTTCTTACCATTTAGGTAAGCCAGGGAGAGGTGTATATCAAGAAGGAAAATCTCATTCACACATACCTAACGCTGATGATTTCTGAGCAGGTGATGTCAGAAATCTCCTTGAGGAGGCAATGAAGTAGAATACATTTGGAAGCATGGCGTTCAAAATCCAGTAGAATGGCAAGGGCAGGGGTGTTCAGCACACCTAGTTAAGCACACATGATACTAAGCACAAGGACCCTCACAAGAATCTGGGTTGAAGCCCCTGGCTCTCCACCTGCAGGTGGGACACTTCACAGTGGTGAAACAGGTCTGCAGGTGTCTATCTTTATCTCTCCCTCTCTATCTTCCCCTCCTCTCTCCATTTCTCTCTGTCCTATCCAATAAAATGGGAAAAAATGGCTGCCAGGAGTATGTTTCCTTTGTACGGAGGCTTCGGTCAATCAAAGGAAGAGCTTAACAGAAGCTTTGTAGAACTAACGATGTTCCCAGAACTCTGGGAATTGCTGCTACTTACATACCTGGACTATAAGAAGGTGTCACTATATTTCCTAGATGATTCTTTCAAGGACAGAAAACCTTATAAAAGTCAACCAGTGTCATTATAGCCATAAAAATCTAGTCATTCTACTAATTTGAATACTAGCAATTAATTATTCTTAAAGTTTTGTAAAGGGGGGGCCCGGGCGGCAGCACAGTGGGTTAAGCGTACATGGAGCGAAGCACAGGGCCAGTGCAAGGATGCCAGTTCGAGCCCCCCCGCCGCTCCCCACTTGCAAGGGGGTTGCTTCACAAGCAGGGAAGCAGGTCTGCAGGTGTCTGTCTTTCTTCCCCCCTCTCTGTCTTCCCCTCTTCTCTCCATTTCTCTCTGTCCTATCCAACAACAACAATAACAATGATAAACAACAAGGGCAACAAAAGGGGAAAAATCGTAAAGGGAAAAAAAAACTGAAAAAAGAGGGCAGGTGGTAGCACTCTGGATTAAGTGCACATAGAAAAATGAGCAAGGACCTGCGCAAGGATCCTGGTTCAAGCCCTCCAGCTCCTCACCTGCAGGGGGGTCACTTTATAAGCGGTGAAGCAGGTCTGCAGGTGTTTATCTTTCTCTCCCCCTCTCTATCCTCCTCTCCCCTCTCAATTTCTCTCTGTCCTATCAAAAAAAAAAAAAAAACCTCAAAATTTTGTAAAAGGAGGAATAAATATTGCATTCAAACTAACTACTTAAACTTTCTCTTATCTGAGTTGTACCACTGTGCCATTAAAGACACTCTGAAGTGTCTTTAATGTGCCATTAAAGACACTGCAGAAGTGAAAAAAAGTGCAGACAAGTAGAATTTATAAATTTCTCCCCTCTCTGAATGCAGAAAAGTTCAGACAAATAGAATTTGTTTTGTAATACTTTTATTTGTTTATTTATTATTGAATAGAGACACTGAGAAATTGAGAGGGGAAGGAGAAGTAGAGAGGGAGAGAGAGAAAGAGACACCTGCATCCCTGCTTTACCACTCATGAAGCTTTCTCCCTGCGTGTGGGGACCAGGGGCTTGAACCGGAGTCCTTGCACACTAATGTGTGCACTTAACCAGGTGCACCACCACCTGGTCTTGACAAATAGAATTTATAATTTTCCCCACATTCAAGAGAAGGATCTTTATAGGAAAAAAGTAGTAAATATGCCTCTTGACTAGCGATAAATATGCAGGCAGTTTGTATCCTGTGATTTCCTGCCAAAACCAACATAAGGTTCACATGCTTCAAAGCAAAAAGGCTGAAGAGATATGCCTGCTATCTGCCAGGCAGTGAGCTCATTAAACACTTTTCATAATTATTACATCCATCCTCAGGACAGTCCTATAAAGTCAAAATCATTACTACCAATTTACAAATGAGGAATCTAGGCAGCTGTAAAGCAAACAGATTTGTGGGGTGTGGGGGGAGAAAAGAAAAAAGAAATGAGAACCAATATGTCTTTTAGATTTTGTGAAAACTATGATAGTTACTAGAGGAAAGTGAGCACAAAAACTCTAGAGTAAGGGTAGTGACTTACGTACAAACACACATGGGGCCGGGTGGTGGTGCACCTCTTGAAGCGCACATGTTACAGTGCTCAAGGACCCGGGTTTGAGCCCCCAGTCCCCACCTGCAGGTGGAAAACTTGGCAAGTGGTGAAGCAGGGCTGCAGGTCTCTCTCCCTGTCCCCCCCACCCCCCAGTTTTTGGTTGTCTCTACCCATCACTAAATAAAGACAATAAGAAATGAAAACAAACATACACACACGGGGTCAGGCAGTAGCACAGCGGGTTACGTGCACAGGGTACCAAGCTCAAGGATCCACATAAGGTTCCCGGTTTAAGCCCCCAGCTCCCCACCTGCAGGGGGATTGCTGCACAGCAGTGAAGCAGGTCTGCAGGCATCTTTTCTCTTCCCCTCTGTCTTCCCCTCCTCTCTTGATTTCTTTCTGTCCTATCCAACAACAGCTATAAGAACAATAACAACAACAACATCAATAAGAACATGGGCAACAAAATGGGGAAAATGGCCTCCAGGAACAGTGGATTCATAGTGTAGGCACCGAGCCCCAGAGATAACCCTGGAGGAAAAAAAACAAACACCACACACACACATATATGTTTGAAATTATACCCATGCAATCATACAGTTTTGCAAGCCAATGTTAAATTACTAGCAGTAAACTTAATAATCATGAATCCGACTCAAAACCAAGTCTAGCTAATTCCAAAGTCCCTTTTCTCCTGCTATCTACAGGCCAGACATCATCAGTATATATACTGACTAGACAGTAAAAAACAAAATGACTTCACAAAATTTTATTTAAAAGTTAATATAACAGAACCCTAAAAAGGCATCATGCTGGCAAACTGGAGACTAAGAGCAATTTAGCATTTATTTATTTTACAGTCACACTTGAATTTTGTTGGGTTTCAATTTCTTTTTCCTCTTGGCCATCTTAACTCCTTATTCCAGCTCAGGCCCACACAGCCCCAGGAGTAGTTTCCGCCTTAGTTGGAACAGGCTTCACTGTCACAAATCTGGGGATGTTAGAAAACACATCTCTCTTCCCAAGTACTTCCAAATCTTAAACTTGAGAACCTGTGATGTGTCACTTTATATCACAAGAGTTTAAGGATGATAAAACGGGAGAACTAGCTGGGATTGTGCAGGTGGGCGCCTGTGTGTCATCACAGGGGTTGTTAGTGAGGTTAGAAAGGAAAGCAGAAGCGGGTTCTCTGCTAACACTCACTGAAGTTAACAGTGCTGGAGCTGGGAAACAGCTCAGCCGCCATAGTGTGCCGCTTTGCCATGTGTGAACCCAGGTTCAAGCCCGCCCTCGCTGAGTTGAAGGATGCTATGGCCTTTTTCATACACTTTCTCCCTGCTTCTCTGTTTCTATTAACAAAAAAAAAAAAAAAAAGAAAGAAAGAAAGAGAGAAAGAAAGAAAGAAAAGAAAAAAGCAATGGAGCCTTGTAAACTGCTTGAACATTTATGACCTATAGAATAATGTATCTGTGGTTTCAGGATACCAAACTTGGTATTTTCCTTTGTTTCTTTTCTTTCTTTCCCTTTCTCCTTTCTTTCTTTCTTTCTTTCTTTCTTTCTTTCTTTCTTTCTTTCTTTCTCTTTCTTTCTCTCTTTCCTTCTTTCTCTTTTCTTTTTTCTTTCTGCCTGTAGGGTTATTGCTGGGGTTCAGTGTTGGCACTACAAATCTACTGCTTCTGGTGGCCATTTTTTTTCCATTTTATTGGATAGGAAAGAGAAGAAGTGAGAGAGGAAGGGAGATAAGAGGAAGAGAGGAAGATAGATACCTGCAGAACTGCATCACCGCTTTTGAAGTGATCCCCCTGCAGGTGGGGAGCCAGTGTGTTTGTGGCTTGAACTCGGATCCTTGAGCTTGTTTTATGTGTGCTTAACTGCCCCCAGCACACACTTTGTTTTTTAAAACAGCACTAGGATATGCACACACAGAATCCTTGCCTCCAGTCCACTAGGATATGCACACACAGAATCCTTGCCTCCAGTCCACTAGGATATGCACACACAGAATCCTTGCCTCTGGTCCACTAGGATATGCACACACAGAATCCTTGCCTCTGGTCCACTAGGATATGCGCACACAGAATCCTGGCCTCCGGTCCACTAGGATATGCACACACAGAATCCTTGCCTCTGGTCCACTAGGATATGCGCACACAGAATCCTTGCCTCTGGTCCACTAGGATATGCGCACACAGAATCCTGGCCTCCAGTCCACTTTTTTAACCTTGGCTCTGACTTTGTGCTCCAAGTTTGGTGAACAGGTCTCTGGTTTGGGCCCAGCCTGAGTCTGCATGCTATATAACCTAGACCTCAGTCTTCCTAAAGTTCTGTTTCTTGCACAAGTGACTTTAAAAGACATGTAACTGGGGAAAGGGAGGTGTCTGTCTGGTTAATATTATGAACTCCCTAGTTATCAAGAGGTAAGAGCAAAAATAAATCATTGTTTTATATATTTTATTTGGATGGTCATTTTTATGTAAAATGAGACCTGCTTCTTTTTTGAATTATTTTTTAAAAAATATTTATTTATTTATCAACAAGAGAAAGAGAACCAGATGACCACTCTGGTAGATGCAATAGAGGAATTGAACTCAGGACTTCATGCTCAAGGGTTAAAAAAAAAAAAAGGTTTTATTCACTGCTCAACCTCCTAGGGCACACGTGAGCTTTGATTCTAAGATGTATCGATTATTAGTATAATTCAGATGAACTTAAGATGTGTATAAATACAGTATGGACTAAGCGATGAAATACAAGAAACATGCTACTCCTAAGACTTTACAACTGGACTTAAGTTTGTGTTTGCTCATTTGCTTGTTTCTCTGCCTTCTAAGTAGAAACAGAAGGCAGAGACGTAGGGAAGATGTAGGGAAGAGAGGATTCTATAAAGAAGAGATTCACATGGCCCAGAGACATATGCAGAAGTGCTCCGCATTCACTTAGCATTAGAGAGATGCAAATTAAAACCACATTGAGATTTCACCTCACACTTAACAAGAAAAGGTCTCTCCCTCTCTCCTGGATGATATAAACTTACTGAAAATGTTGCTTTGTGACTTGCTTCTCAGTTTTAGAGGTTTGTTTATATTGTGCATGTAAGCACAGCTCATTCAGTTTCACTGCTCTTTCATTTATCTGTTGCACTGTAACATTTCAGCTGCTTGATACTATCTTCTCCTAATCTGTCTTGTACTTTCACTCTCTTTAAAATGCATTTTGACGGAGGCCGGGCAGTAGCACAGAGGGTTAAGCGCATGTGGCACAAAGCGCAAGGACCGGTGTAATGATACCAGTTCGAGCCCCCGGCTCCCCACCTGCAGGGGAGTCGCTTCACAGGCGGTGAAGCAGGTCTGCAGGTGTCTATCTTTCTGTCTCCCTCTCTGTCTTCTCCTGCATTCTCAATTTCTCTCTGTCCTATCCAACAACAACGGTAGCAATAACAACAACGATAAACAACAATGGCAACAAAAGGGACAAAGTGGCCTCCAGGAGCAGTGGATTCATAATGCAGGCACTGAGCCCCAGTGATAACCTTGGAGACTAAATAAATAAATAAATGCATTTTGATAAAAAGAAGTTATTTTAATGTGGCTGGTGTGTGTGTGTGTGTGTGTGTGTGTGTGTGTGTGTGTGTAGTGCTACGAAACTGAATCTGGGATCACAGAGTCAGAGACATGAATGTCTCTTTACATAATCACTATGCAAACTCCCAGATCTTCACTTTGGACATATAGATTTGCAAACTTTTTTTTTAATCTTCCACTTCCTCTAAAAAAATTTCACTTCTGCCTTTTTTACTTTAGTTTTAAAATATACCCTGATGTGATTTTTTTTTTTTTCCTCTCTGTGGATCTGCCAGTGGGAAGGAGCCAGGGATCCACTTTCTTATCTCATCCAAGCATCAAATGGATAACTAATCATACCAAAATAAGTAGTAATAAAATCCATTCTTTATTTGCTGATCTATAATATCAGCTCAGTCAAACATTAAATATTCATATATATTAGAGTCTGTCCTAGGTTCCATTTTAATATCCCTTATCCATCTGGTGCTGAAACCATACGGCTTTCAATATTATAGTGTTATCTGAAGACTTGCCGTGTGGGATAATAAGGTTTGCAGTTCGTGCTAAACAGCACACTGGCCATTTCATTTTTAGCATTCTTTTAATGTTTCTCAGTAAGTTTTTTAAATATCTTTTTCATTTATAGATTTTGTACTTCTTTTTTAAAACATTTATTTATTTATTCCCTTTTTGTTGTCCTTATTGTTTTTTATTGTTGTAGTATTATTGTTGTCGTCATTGTTGGATAGGACAGAGAGAAATCAATAGAGAAAGATGGGGGGGGGAGACACCTGCAGACCAGCTTCAGCGCCTGTGAAGCGACTCCCCTGCAGGTGGGGAGCCGGGCCTCCAACTAGGATCCTTACGCCGGTCCTTGCGCTTTGCGCCACAGCGCTTAACCCACTGCACTACCATCCGACTCCCGATTTTGTACTTCTGACATGTATTTCTGTTGGGTACTTATACTTATGTACTCTAATCTATTTAATGTAGGCTACGTTAGTAATATATGTACATAATCAGATCATCTATAAAGAGTTATAACTTCATCAATACTGCATCAGAGGCTAAGTTATGTTAATTAATTGTATGTTGTTGAAATATTTTGTATTACTGGGATACAACCAAGTCATTTATTATATATTTTATATTTTACATGCTGTTGGTTGAATGAGCTAATATTTTGTTTGGAAATAGCATTTGCTTGTGTGAGTTATATTCACCTGCAATTTTCTTTTTATCTGCTGTCCCCAACAGGTTTTGATAGCAATGTTATATTTGCTTCATAAAATGAAGTGGGAGGGGAGTTTGTTCATATTTCTGGAGGAGTTTATATTAGCTTGGAGTTGTATGTTCTTTGTTTTATCTCAACTCACTAGAAAAAAATGTAAATTTATTACAGTTGTTTTACAGCAGATTTTAGTGACTGTTTCAATTTCCTTTATCATTAAAGGGATAGTCAAGCTTTTCTAATTTTAAAATACTTTAGTTTGATTTTTTGAGAGTTTCCACTTAGCTGAATTTTGAATGAATTAATTCATTAAGATACTATTTTCTTCCGCAGAACCAAAACTTCTATTGTTATAACATTATTGTATTTCTTGTTTTTTTTTTTCTTATATGGTGTCTTTTAAAAAATTAGTCTACTGAGAGGTTTGTCAATTCAATTAGTAATTTTTATAAAAATCAGTCTTCATCATATACTTTCCTTATGTTTGGGAGCTACTCTCTGCCCTAATCCAGCTCTCTAGCTCTAGTCTCAACTCCAACCACCATCTTCCCAGACAATATTTTTGTCCACCTGCATGTTACCTATCAAACTCAGACAAAAATTACTAAAGTCATGGACTCCTTGGAACATACCTAATATATAGACTGCCTAGCTTGTTCTCACGCAAAGATCCCCACTTATATCTGCTCTATTCCTACCTTTGGGTTTCTGATTATTAAACAATATTTCCTGCTTTATAGCTTACTGCATTTCAGCCACCAAGTTGCAGATGCTACTATGATTCCATTCTGACTTCCCTGTGCAGACAACCTCACCAGTGTATCCCAAAGTCTCACTTCCACAGAGCCCTACCCCACTAGGAAAAGATAGAAACAGACTGGGCATATGGATCAACCTGCCAATGTCCACGCCTAGCAGAGAAGCAGTTATAGAAGCCAGACCTCCCACCTTCTGCACCCCATAAAGAATTTTGGTCCATACTCCCAGAGGGATAAAGACTAGGAAAACTTCCAATGGAGGAGATGGGACACGGAACTCTGGTGGTGGGAATTTTGTGTAATTATACCCCATTACCTTACAATCTTGTAAATCATTATTAAATCACTAATAATTTTTTTAAAAAAATAAGAAAATTAGCGGGGTCAGGCGGTAGCGCAGTGGGTTAAGCGCAGGTGGCTCAAAGTGCAAGGACCTGCATAACAATCCCCAGGCTCCCCACCTGCAGAGGAGTCGCTTCACAGGCGGTGAAGCAGGTCTGCAGGTGTCCGTCTTTCTCTCCCCCTCTGTCTTCCCCTCCTCTCTCCATTTCTCTCTGTCCTATCCACCAACGACGACATCAGTAACATCGATAATAATAACCACAACAATGGTAAAACAACCAGGGTAAAAAAAAAAAAGGGAAAAAGTTGCCTCCAGGAGCAGTGGATTCATGGTGCAGGCACCGAGCCCTCCGCCCCCCACAATAATCCTGGAGGCAAAGAAAAAAAGAAAGAAAAGAAAAGAAAAAAAATTTAGCTTTCATCTTTGTTCTATTATGTTTGTAGCTATTCTTACTGAACTATTTTTTTGTATCTTTCCTATACTTTGATGTATTTGTTACTCCTTTTCATGTAAATAAATAACCCACTGCATTTTCAGCTTTTTTTCTTTCATAGTAGACTTTTAAGATGATAACTTTCAGTAAGTAATTTTTAGCTTCATTTCAAGAGCTATGGAGTACTTCATTTTAAAATGTCCTTTAATTTCTGTATGACTATTTCTTTGAACCCTGGGTAAGTTTCTTGCTATCCAAGGCCACAGACCTTTACTGATTATCTTATTCTTACTCATTTCCACCTTAATTGCATTCTTGTTAAAAAATGAATGTGGTCTAGATTAATTCTTTAATTTTTTTGAAAGCACTTGCTTTCCTGGCACTAAAAGGTCACCTTTTTCCCAGATGTTGTTCATGTACTTGGAAAAAATGTATACTTGTTTAGAATTATGAATCTCATTTTCCCAAACATTTTAAGGCTATGATTATTAAGTCTGTTACTGAATTAATTTATATCCATGACGATTTGTATACTTGCTCTCATTCTCTGAGATATATCTAAATTTTCTAGTCTTTTTATCTGTCTTTGAACAAATGAAAATTTAACACAACATATTTCTGCTATCTTTGTATTTTAGAGTTATGAAGTGGCCTTTACTTCTAGTAGTATTTTTGCCATATAATGTATATTATTTGATATTAATATACCTTTACTAACATTCTTTCTATCACTGTTAGCCTGATTTGTCCTTTTCTTTTTTTTACTCTCAACTTTTCTGTTCTCCTATGGTTTTAGAGATCTTTTTCAAAGAAAATGTAGTTTGGTTTTGTTATGTCACTAAGTTTAACAATGTCTTGTAAGTAAAATATTGACTATCTGCAATGTCACTGAAGTTCACCTGTCTTTTCTCTATGTCTGCTTGTGGTAGACCAGTTATTTAGATATATAACTTTACCTGAGAATGAATGAATATCCTCAACTTTTTTGAGTCCTGGCCCTTTTTTAAAATCTTTCTTTTTAAAAATATTTATGTATTTTATAGGACAGAGAAAAACTGAGAATGAAGATGAGATAGAGAAGGGAAAAACATCTGTAGCACTGCTCTACCACTCATGAAGCTTCCCACCTGCCAGTGGGGGTGAGGGGCTTGAACTTGGCCTTGTGGATTGTAATGTGTACTTAACTGGTTGTACCACCTCTTGTGCCCCAGACCCTTGAGTCCTAGTTCTTAGTCTTCAATTTCTCATTAGTAAAACCATCAAAAAGAAATGAATGTGATATTCCAAAACAGCTTAACAGAAGATAAGTAAAATCATGAGCTGTGCTAGACATGAGTATGACCTACCCACTTATTACTTAGTTTTCTAAATATCGGCCCATTTTAATGTTTAATGACCCTTAGGGACAATAAAACTTTAATTCAGGGTCCAGCAGCGGCTGGTGCACCTGGTTGAGCACACGTGTTCCATGAGCCAGGATTGGGGCTTGAACCCCCGCTCCCCAGCTGCAGGGTGTGTTTCGTGAGCACTGAAGCGGGGCTGCAGGTGTATCTCTTGATCTCTTCTTTGTATTTGTTTTTTAAAATTATCTTTTTTACATTTATTGGATAAAGATAGCCAGAAATCAAGAAGGCATGGGGTGATAGAGAGGCAGAGAGTAAGAGAGACACCTAAAAAAAAAAAAGAAAGAGAGAGAGAGACACCTGCAGCCCTGCTTCACCACTCACAAAGCTTTCCCCCTATAGGTGGGGGTTGGGGGCTTGAACCTGGGTCCTTGCACATTGTAACAGGTGCACTTAACCAGATGTGCCACCACCCAGCCCCCCTCTCTTCCTCTCTGTCCTATCTAATAATAACAGAAAAAAAGGGAAAAAGTGGTTGGGAGTAGTGGATTCATAGTGCTGGCACCAAGCCCCAACAGTAACTCTGGTGGAAATTAAAACAAAAAGAAAACTTTAATGAAGCTGTGAAAGCTTTTTATCACTTCATTCTATAGGTCTTATATTTCTATGTGGGCATATGAAGCTTTTGAGCTATTTATATACACACTCAAAGCATCAAAATATAACAATATACAAATTGACTAGTAAAAATAGATTGCATTAATTCCTATCCCAACATAAATATCAGTAAAGATTACATTTAGTGTTTTCATTACAAAATTTAATTTTTATTGATCTCTTCTCACATCATCAATTTAATATTAAGATCCCTAAATTTAATATTAAGATTTTTTTAAATTTAATATTAAGATCCCTAAATAGAGTCTATATACTGAATTACCAATAACAAAAGTACAAAACTAATTCTTTGGTTACTGCAGACATATTTTGAAAATCACCAAGAAGTATTGGATGAGATTTGCTTTGAAAAAAACTGATTTTAGTATATAGCCCTCCCCACCTCAAGAGAGAACCAGAGTCTTGAACCCAGGTCCTCGAGCATAACTGTATGTGCTCTACCAGGAGAGCCAGCACATGACCCTAACAACAACATCTTTCGTCCCACTCTCCCTCACCCAGTTGCACATAGGTAGTCTGAGGAGTATTTTGTCTGTTTGCCTAAGAGGCCAAAGTGATTCCGGGTAACTGAAAGATTAGAGACATGGTCTGATATCTAAATGATCCACTTTTCTCTTCCCCAATTCTCATTTAAATTAAGAAACTCAGTGTGAGATTTCTTTGTCATTCTATGTTCCACTTGATGACTACAGAGAAAAAGTTGGCCATGGGAGACTGAGAAGATGCAGCAGAACAAACACCTCCTGTCTACAGTTAGACAGTCTTGGATGGCGAAATGCTGAGAGAGATGTTTTCTGTAAACAAATAATTTTTTTTCTATCACCACAGTTATCTCTGGGAATCAGTGCACTACAAATCCACTGACCCCAGCAGCCATTTTTTCCCTTTTTTTTTTTTCTTGGATAAGACAAAGAGAAATTGAGAGGTGAGAGGGAGATGGGGGAGAGAAAGAGAGATGCTTGCAGACCTACTTCACCACTCGTGAAGCATCCCCCTCCTGCAAGTAGGGAGCAGGGATTTGAAGCTGGATCCTTATGAACCTGGATCCCTGTGCACTTTGTGCACTTACCCCAGTACACCACCGCCAGACTCCCCCTGCTAAAGTTTTAAAATGACTTATGTCGTCTTTTGAAAAATATCTAAGGGGACATCCTAAAAAAAACTTTCTATGGAATATACATGTACTTGGGATAGAACGACTTAACATTCATCTGGAAGACCCTATATATAATCACAACTTTGACAACAGATTAGTAATTAGGGGAGTTGCAGTAAATATATGCACTGGAATAGTACTAAGCTGTTTAAAATGATGATGATGCCATTTCCTTTGCCTCGTCTTAGCTGGAACTTGAAGGAATCATGCTAAGTGAGATAAGCCAAAAAGAGAAGCATGAATATTGGATGAGCTCACTTATAGGTGGAACTTAAGAAACAAGGACAGAAACAGAAAACACTGAGTAAAACCTGAAAAGCAACGGCCTCTGGGAAGGGGAGGAAAGGGGGCATTAAGACCCTGGTGCATGTTGGGAGAAGGGGATCTCAGTTGGGTATGAGAATGATTTGTAGATACAAGGCATGGTCAGATAGGATTTGCTGGCACCTATGTGTTAACAACCTTTCCCAATTAAGTGAGTTGGTAAAGAAAATGAAATAAAATAAGAAGAACTGAGGTCCTCCACACACATTTCAAAGGATCCCTTTCTAGATCCTACAATCTAGAATTTATAGCAGACTTAAATATGACTCTCACAGTTCAGAACTCCCTCCTCCCTACACCATGACTCACAGCAAGCCCATCTGAAAGACCAGGGCAACCAGTTTCACCCCAGAACTATTCTTCATGGTTTCTCTTTTTCCCTATAACTATAAGGCACAGCACAGCATATCAGGTGGATTGCAGAGGCCCAGCTGTTCTCTTCAAGTAATAACTTTGTGCCAAGGAAGAAATGACACTATCCCCATCCATTTTTTTCCTCTTTCTCCTAGATTTAGAAAGAGTGCCTTGAAATTTTGTTTTTAATGCAAACATTCCAGTCATTCCTTTTGGACATTTGCACATGCAGAGCTAAAATGTCCTACAACATCTTGTCAAGTTTCCTCCTTCCTACTTATAGACAAATTCAGTTGATGCTTCTTTAGCTTCGCTCACTTTTCATTTACAGATTGATTTAATGAAATCTTTTAAAGGGTAGTTAGTTTTGTAATGCATTCCAGATGAAAATGGTGGTGTAATTACTACCACTTTCAAATTTGACTAGCTTCAACTTTCCTCATCTTTCTAATTTGATACTTCCAAATGGAATTTTAATTATGCATAAAATTAATAAAGGGCAAATTATATTACCATAGAGTGTCAACTGGTTGTCTGGTAATAATTATAAAACTGAATCCTTGATGTTTTTTTTTTTTCTAACAGAGAAAATAATTAAATGACCATCATTACCAAGAAGGTATTATTGAAGAACTGCTTTTTTATTTTTCACATAAGCATTCTGTTCAGCTATTTGAAAATGAAAAGTATAAAGAACTTTTGATAGGAAACTACAGTAGCTGATAGGCCTCTGATTTTATATGCCAAATATCAAGTTAATTGAACAATATATGTGTGTGTGTAAGATTTAAAATATAACCGGAAAAATTTGTGAACAAAAACATCGAAAGTCTCCACAGCCTTTGCCCAGTAAGAAGTTATGCATAAACACAGAAACATCAATACATATACGTAAAGGAGAAGCCAGTTAAACAGGATTAGATAAAAGAAAAAAAAAGAATATCTGTTTATCTGGAACTAGCAGAATATGATGAAAAACAAAAATCAACTAAGACTACTAGGACAGAACTTGGAAGGATGCGACGTCACCACATCTGGAGTAGAATCAGTGTTGGCATTGTTTGCCAACACAAACAGAAATGCTTTTTCTTTTCCTTTTCTTTTCCTCATTATGCGTCTTCTATGCATAGAAGGCAGAACTTAAAACTATTTATTTGGAGGATACAACTTCCGTTTTAAACATTCCACCATATGTGCAAGCTTATGCGTTACCCATTCTGTTTGATCCTCTTTAGAGAAAAAGATAATTTGAGAAACGCCATTTTAAATCAGATTTCCATCAACTTTCAATTTGGGTTTCTAGAAAAGAGTGTTATTCACTTCTTCATTCGTGCACTAATTAGATATTGAATACTTACTCCATATCACGTATATATAGTAGCTTAGATGCATTTATCTCATTTCACTTAACTCACAATGATCCAGCCAGGTAGGAACTTGTATTTGAATGCTAACAGAGCATAGAGAATCCTAGCCCATCTGTGACAGCATTAAAACTTGAAAGCACAGTTGACATTTAGTTTTCACTTCGAGGAGAGTATAAGAGAGTTCAGAAGATTTTTCCCTCGGTTTTTGAAATATGTCAAAGAGAAAACATCTCATGCAAAAACATCAACAATATTTATAGGGCGAGCATAATACATTTTAAAAAATGTATTAGGTAAAGAAGCCTTTTCCAACTGATAAGAAAGAAACTGCAGGAACTTTGTTTGCACGAAATCATTCACCTACGGTAACTAGCAGTTATTTTCAAGTCCATTCCCACAACAGTGAAGAGCAGTGAGAACAACTAACAATTAGCCACACATGAGTTATGTCTACAATTGAAATTTGTTTCCAAGTCTTTTTAAAAACATTTTTGAAGTTATTTTTATTTTATTGGCTAGAGACAGAGAAATCTAGAGCAAAAGGGAAGACAGAAAGGAAGATAGACAAAGAGAGACACCTTCAGCAACACTTCATCACTCAAGAAGCTTCCCTCCTACAGATAGGGACCAGGGGCTTGAACTTGGGTCCTTGCACATGGTACCACATGTGCTCAATGGGGTGCCTCACTGGCCAGTCCCAGAAGTAGTCCTCTAAGTCCTTTCAATGATACTCCTCAGCCATTACCTGCACTCTACGATGAAGACTTAAACATGTAAACAAAAATACATCAAGTATCAAGTGTATTACATCAAAGAGTGCCTCAACTCTAACTAGTCTTTGATCTATGCAGATGGAGTAGAGTCTAAAGAAGCTGCTTAAATGAATCATAAATAAAGCATAATACCTGCTGCTACTATCTATAACGACAGAGATAAATGAAACTCCACAAATGGCGCAGCAGACACCCAGCATATCTGACTACCAGAGAGGATCCTCTTTGTGTGTGGAGACTGTCTTCTGCATGTACCATTTCTCTGCCCTGTACCGCTTTTTGACTCAGAGAGAGAGAGAGAGACAGAGAGAGGGGAAGACACCACAGCACCAGAGCTTCCCCGGATTCCATTACCCCTTTCATGGGATGCCAGGATTGGAACCTGGGCTACACTAGGCATGCCTCCCCCGGAAAGCTACCTGTTCACACTGCCTTCCTTAACCACCTCTTCTCTGCATGGCAAAATGACTTTCAATAACAGTTATGAGATGAAACAAGTGATACAGTGATGACTTTCAGAAAGAAAATATTTGTTGTAACCAATAATCAAATACTTTTTTTTTTGAAGCTCAAGAAAGAAAAAAGCGGGTGGTCCAGGAGGTGGTGCAGTGGATAAAGCACTGGATTCTCAACCATGAGGTCCTAAGTTCAATCCCTGGCAGCACATGTACCAGAGTGATGTCTGGTTCTTTCTCTCTCTGTCTATCTTTCTTTTTTTTAATTTATTTTTTATTTTTTTATTTTTATTTTTTAAATCTTTTTATTTATTTATTGTTAGATAGAGAGAAATTGAGAGGGATGGGGAGATAGAGAGGGAAAGAGACAGAGAGACACCTGCAGCCCTGCTTCACCATTCATGAAGCTTTCCCCCTGCAAGTGGGGATCAGGGTCCTTGTGCACTGTAATGTGTGCACTTAACCAGGTGTGCCACCGCCTGGTCCCTCTCTGCCTATCTTTCTTATAAATAAATAAATTCTTTTAAAAAAGAAAAGAAAGAAAAAAGTGGTGGGTTAATAATATTTTAAAAACTTAATTAAAATTTTTTATTATCTTTATTTATTGGATAGAGATAGCCAGAAATCAAGAGGGAAGGGAGTGATAGAGAGAGAGAGACACACACACAGAGAGACACCTGCTGCCCTGCTTTGCCACTTGTGAAGCTTTCCTCCTGCAGCTGGGGGTCGGGGGCTCGAACCTGGGTCCTTGAGCACTGTAATACGTGCACTCAACCAAGTGTGCCACCACCCGGCCCCCAGTTTTTTTTTAATTAATGAGAATAAGCAAGACACAAGACACAAACACTTTCAGATAGGTGAAATCTTCAGGGCTAAGGGAATGATTTGCAGGTGGAATAATAGTGTTAAACAAGCACACAGTCTGTTTCTTCAGCTTTACAATCTGTGTGAATTATATTATCATTGCTATTCCCCATCTACTGTTTTAATTCAGTAATAGGCAGTACCACGGGGGTGGGAAATATGAACTGAGTTGGAAGCAAGCTTTAGTAATTCTAATCCTTAAAACATCGACTCTTGTAATAAAAACATGTGAATCTTAGAGTAAAATGTATAATTGGGAGTTTTCTGAGTTAACTTCAAGGCAAAATAGAATTTTTGTTAGATGACAAGTAATAAATATTTGCTCAGTTGAACTTTAGTGATATATTATTAAACCCAATTTTGACTATAACAATTATTTAAACATAAATCAATAGGATGACATACGGTGATAGTAAAATGTAGACTGGGAGTCGGGCAGTAGCACAGCGGGTTAAGTGCATATGGCTTAATGCGCAAGGACCAGTGTGGGGATCCCGGTTCAAGCCCCCATCTCCCCACCTGCAAGGGCGTCGCTTCACAGGCAGTGAAGCAGGTCTACAGGTGTCTGTCTTTCTCTCCTCCTCTCTGTTTCCCCTCCTCTCTCCATTTCTCTTTGTTCTATTCAACAGTGACATGAACAACAATAGTAACTACAACAATGGCAAAAAAAAGGAAATATATATATGAAAAATGTAGACCAGCTCTGGGACTCTCTTGGTTAGTATACTTGCTTTGTCATGAGCATGACCCAGGTTTGAAGTCCGTCTACACTGCACTGAAGGAAAGTTTGGATGCTATGAAGCCTTCCTCTGTTTCTGTTTTTCTATTTGAAAAAGTTGGCCCGGAGTTGTGAAATCATGCACGTGCAAGGCCTAAGCTTTGCAAAAATACACAAAAGCACACGTGCATACATGCATTCACTGCAGTCAAAATGTCCCTTTAGTGTCTATAACCAGTATGAATCAATGCTTCTTTTGAAGTGTCATGAGGATGACATTACATTCAGACTTAAAAAATAGAACACCCTTCACTTTTAAAATGTCATCCATTATGACACCAGACTCCCTTTTACATTGCCAAGGATGCTGGATTTGGAAGATTTTTCCACAAGGATCTTTTTTTTTAAGACTCATTTGACTTGCAGCTAAGGAACATACACTGGCTATACTCCATGATGTTACATAGATGATTCTGTAGCAGACAATCGATTCCTTCTGCTTCGAAAGGTGTCAGATGGAAGTTACAGCCATGCAAAAACGCCTCCCCTGGATCTTTGAAAGCCAGGACACCTCTAGCAGAAACTATGCTTGTCACTACCTTTTAGGAACAAAATCAAAGTGAAATTGTGCGTCAGACTGACCACACTCTTCTACCCCATGGAGCCAGCTCAGGAGGGGAAGATCAGGTGAGAAATGCAAGTGTTTAGAGTTCAGGAAATGGAGTTTAAAGACAGTGAAGAAAACTGCATCGACCAAAATGGTATAGTCAGACATTAGTTATGCTTTCATTAAGCTTGTGGTAGGTAATCTGGTGGGAAAGCCAAAAAATATTACCATGATTTGTGCTGACTTCTGTCTCTTTCCACAACACTCTTTCCTGCAGTAATAAGATTTCTACCACTGTGCTAGAAACAAGATGTTAGCTTTTCTCTACTGACACTTTCAAATAAAAAATAATAAAAGACCTTTTTAAGCTTTGGGTTGAAGTAGATGAATAGTGAAAGAGTCTGTGATATTGGGGATTCTGAACCTGAAAGGTACTTGCTTATCTTTTGTTATTGGACTGTTATTAACTAGTAACAGACCCTTAAGGTGCCAGGTATTGGCACACTTGGTTGAGCACACATGTTACAGTGCACAAGGAGCTGGGTTCAAGCCCCATGTCCCTTCCTGTGGGGGGAAAGCTTCATGAGTGGTGAAGGAGGGCTACAGATGTCTCTCTCCCTCTCTGCTACTCTCCCCTTCGATTTCTCTGTCTCTCTCCAATAAATCAATAAGGGAAACATCTTTAAAACATACTATAAAATGTCTGAAATGCTTTAATAGCTTAAATTAGGTAAATTTTCATAAACAGGAGTTGAGGAACACAGATACTTTGTGTGACTCTGAAACATAGGAAAGACCAAGTCTATCTTTTGTAAGAGATTTTATTATAAGATCTAGTTTTTCTACAGAACATGAATTACATGCAAAAGAGATACTAAGGACAAGAAATTTAGGGTCTACTGAATTCTTAAGATTAACAGGCTTTCTTTCTATCTTTTTTTTTTTTTTGCCTCCAGGGTTGTCACTGGGGCTTGTGCCTGCAACTGCTCCTGGAGGCCATTTTTCCCATTTTGTTGCCCTGGTTGTTGCTGTTGTTATTGCTGGATAAGTCAGAGAGAAATCAAGAGAGGAGGGGAAGACAGAGAGGGGGAGAGAAAGGTAGACACCTTCAGACCTGCTTCACCACTTGGGAATCAACTTCCCTGCAAGTGGGGAGCCAGGGGCTCGAACCGGGGTACCTGCGCTGCTCTTCGCACTATTGTGCGCTTAACCTGCTGCGCTGCCACCCGCCCCCCTAAGGCTTTGTTTCTTTCTAGTGTCATTCACAGTCTTCAGTATGAGTATTTTCATTCAGTGTGCTGATTTCATCCCAGAGGAAGATATGACTATGGTGTATTTCCAAATTGGTTAGCGTTGTAATTTTTTTTTTTTTTACAAAGTTGGTTACTAAGCATCATATACAGAACCTGTAATACTCTTAGAAACTCCTGTCTCTCTTTACATGTCATACAGAACCCGAGGTGGGGGTGGGTGATGGCATGTTCTTGCCTCTCCAATCTCTGTTTTCCTCGATTAGTTTATGATCTGGAATCTGGAGTTCCAACTTGCTTAACTTGGGCTCTACAGTTTTGTGCTATTACCAAAGGAGGCCATAGGGAAGAGAGCCAGCGTCTGTGGACTAGACAGTCTCTCAGGTAGCCCCAGAGGAATGTGAGGCCAGGAGCTTTCAATAACATTTGAGTGCCTTAATTGGTGCTTGTTCGATCCTTTCCCCAATTATCTGTTTGAAAGATAAAGATTTCCTTTTGTTGCATTAGCTTCAAATAGCTTCAAATTAGCCCCAAATATTGAGTACTGTCCTAGAGCCTTGCTGAATTCTATTTATTATTCAGTGGGTGTAATTATAGTAAGCATCTGATGTGGAGGCCACCTTAGATAAAGAGATTAAAATGATTTGGTAATAAAACATTCTCATCTGCAAGGGAAAAGCGATCAATGAACATCTATTAGCCAGTGTTACCCATGGAGTCTGCCAGGCTTAGCTAAAGAGAGAGGCTTCCAAGAGGAATTTTGAAATAACAGATGACGGTTTGACACAGTCCTCGTTGTCTTGCATTGTACAATTAGACAAAGTCAATTTGAAGTTAAGCCATTTATAAGAAAACTGCATTACTTAAAAATTGACTTACTTGATTTCATGAAAATGTATTCTGTCTACCTTTTATTCAAAGTCTACAGTACATTTTGATTTGCATGACATTTGAATGTGCTCCAGACTTTAAGATGAATGCCCTGTAATTGCTAGCACAGAGAAGAGGGTGGGGACTTTGGTGAGGGAAGGAAGTCACATCCATTGTATAACTGTTATCTTCAGGGAGCATGTATGTTCTCTCACTTAACCCTAGCAGCAATGCTATGGAGAGATCCAGTGCTATTCCATAGTTTCTATAACCTATAGACTATTTTTTATAGATGTGAAGTACAATGTCCCCAAGTTCAAGGTTTCTGAGCCTGGATCTGTCTCCAAATGTTACATTTTATTTATAATTAAGGTGCCTTAAAATAACAATAGAATTTTTAGCAAGATATTTATTTATTTATTTATTTTTGTCTCCAGGATTATCACTGGGGATTGGTGCTTGCACTACTAATCCACTGTGGCCTTTTTTTTTTAATTTTTATTTTTTTGATAGGACAAAGAGAAATGGAGAGAGGAGGGGAAGACAGAGAGGGGGAGAGAAAGACAGACACCTACAGACCTGCTTCACCACTTGTGAAGCCACCCCCCTGCAGGTGGGGAGCCGGGGGCTTGAACCAGGATCCTTGCACAAGTCCTTGGGCTTCGTACTATGTGTGCTTAACTCAGTGCACCACCGCCTGGCTCCAGCAAGATGTTTTTAAATAGTACTTACAGATACATAAAAGGAAGGAGATTTCAGTAAGTCAGCTGACAATGAAAGTGCCAATGTCCCTGTGATCCTTCAGGGGCACTCTGTCATACTATTACACTTTAGATAGCAAGCAAGCTATTCTTGTTCTTTTTGGTTTCCCTACATTATGGATATTCAATGCATGCTTTAAAACAGTCCATATACAATGGAATACTACTCAACTATTAAGAATGACAATCACCCTGTGTTGTTAAAATTCGGACGGCTCCAGCCGGCCGGGCTTGCTTCACGGCGGGTAACAGAGACGCGGAGACAACGGCTGGGCAGGGCAGCTGTATTTCTTTATTCAGGAACAACGATTCATAAACTAAGACAAACTAATCACCAAACAGAACTCTGCTGTCTCTTTGCGGCGGCGCAAGCACTCTCTCTTACTCTGGAACTCAGGAACCCAGCAACTCTGTCACTCTGGAACTCTGGCGGGGTCCCTAGGGGCGGGGCCAAGCGGCCCGCGAAATTAACTGGACTGATCTAATTCTCTTGGCAGGGGAGAACTAGAACCCAATGTAAAGCATACAACAACCCTGCCAATGCCCATGTCCAGTGTAGAAGCAATTACAGAAGCCAGAACTCCCACTTCTTCTGCAGCCCATAAAGAACTTTGGTCTAAGGGGCCAAGCTATTGTGTACCTAGTTAAGCACACACATTACAGTACACAAGGGTAAAGGTTCAAGCCTCTGGTCCCCACCTTTAGGTGGAAAGCTTCACAAGTGGTGAAGCAGGGCTGCAGATGTCTCTCTGTCTCCCACTCTTATCTTCTCTCCCTTCTCAATTTCTCTTTGTCTCTATTCAAATATATATATAACTTTGTTCCATACCCCCAGAGGGAGAGAAATGTTAGGGTAACATGACCAGAGGGCTCTGAGCCCCAATTACATCAGGACCTAGAGAGAAAAGAGGAAAAAAGAAAGGACATTCAGAAGTAGTAACAGATGTAGCGAGACTTAGAAAGGAAGAGAAGACAGGGCCAGAGGAAGAAATGGGCAAAGAGACATAAAAATATAGTTATGAAACTAATAGTCCTCCCACACCTGTGACCTTGGGAGAACTACTGCACTTCCCCATGGACGGAATGGCGACACAGAGCTCTCGTAGTGGGAATGGTGTGGAATTATCCCCGAGTTATCTTATAATTTTGTAAATCAATATTAAATCACTAATAAAAATGTGTTAAGAAAAGGGGGGTCGAGCGGTAGTGCAGTGGGTTAAGCGCAGGTGGCGCAAAGCACAAGGACTGGCTTAAGGATCTCAGTTCGAGCCCCCGGCTCCCCACCTGCAGGGGAGTCGCTTCACAGGCAGTGAAGCAGGTCTGCAGGTGTCTATCTTTCTCTCCCCTCTTTCTCTGTCTTCCCCTCCTCTCTCCATTTCTCTCTGTTCTATCCAACAACAAATGACATCAACAACAACAATAATAAACACAGCAAGGCTACAACAACAAGGGCAACAAAAGGGGAAAAAATGGCCTCCAGGAGCAGTGGATTCGTGGTGCAGGCACTGAGCCCCAGCAATAACCCTGGAGGCAAAAAAAAAAAAAAGAAAGAAAGAATGACAAAGTCGCCTTCTTTACCTGAACTTGGATGGAGCTTGAAGGAATTGTGTTAAGTGAGACAGAACAGAAAGAGAAAAATGAATACGGGATGAATATATGGTAAGAAATGCTAACAGAAAGGGGAAACACAAACTAGAATTTGGGCGGTGTTTGCTGTATTGCACCAAAGCAAAAAATTCTGGGAAAGGAGGAGGTTGGGAAGTGGGAGGGCAGCTCTCAGGGGCTGGTATAGGATGATGGACCTAATTGGGGAGTGTTTTGCAGACATTTATTTTGGTGAGATGAGAAATGATAGTCATTTACCAACAGCTCTACTACAAACCATTAGCCTTTCAATAAAAAGCAAACAAACACACAAACAATAAGCCAGTTGTTGGACAACACTTACAGTAACTGGTCACACGAGCTCTCCGAACATAGTTCCTTTCCGAGTACGTGTGATTCCATTCTTTTACATGTTGGATGTTTGCTGACTGAAAGTGACCAAAGTATTAGGTATTTTCAGCCTGTTATATAAAAAACTTATTACTGGGAGTCAGGCGGTTGCGCAGCGGGTTAAGCGCACGTGGCACAAAGTGCAAGGACCTGTATAAAGATACTGGTTTGAGCCCCCGGCTCCCCACCTGCAGGGGAGTCGCTTCACAGGCGGTGAAGCAGGTCTGCAGGTGTCTGTCTTTCTCTCCCCCTCTGTCTTCCCCTCCTCTCTCCATTTCTCTCTGTCCTATCCAACAACTACGACATCAACAACAATAATTACTACAATAAAAACAACAAGAGCAACATGAAGGAAATAAATAAATACTTTAAAAAATTACTTATTACTGATGAGTCACAGAAGGTTTAAATTTGCTCACTGTTCATTTTCACTTTCTTCCTGGCCTTTGAAAAGTATGCCCCTTCCTCTCATCATACTTTTAAATCCAGGAAAAATTATTTCTGTTGATGTAAGACTTTTTTTTTTTAGTAACCTGAAATGTTTGATATAAAGTAAAAAGGAGAGACAGGAATTCTGTACAAGAATGAAAAAAGAATGTTTGCTTAGTGAATCAGAAACCAGCTAAATAAATAAATATAGAAAATAAATCAGTACTTTTATAGCATATACAGGGTTGGAGATATTTCTGTCACTTTGAAAAATTACTTTCAAAATTCACTAATAATGATTGCAAATTGCTAAATTGACTGTAATTTAGCAAGTACTTATTTAAAAATTGTTCATTTTTCAATTTGTATGTGAAACAATAATTTTAAAAAAAGCCATGGGGGCTGGGCTGGTTCACTGGGTTAAGCGCGCACAGTACTAAGTGCCAGGAAGTGCACAAGGACCTGGGATCAAGCCCCTGCTCCCCACCTGCAGCGAGGACACGTCACAAGCATTGAAGCAGGTCTGCAAGTGTCTATCTTTTCCTCTTTTTATCTACCCTCCCTCTTTCAATTTCTCTCTGTCCTACTGAATAAAACAATATGGGAGGGGATGGTGCTGGCATTAAGCCCCAGCGATAACCCCTGAGAAAACAAACAAACACCTCTCATAGCATAAGAGGAATAAAGAATGAATTACCAAGAAGAAACTATGTCTAGTCTCTACCAGCTGGACCTGAATGGAATTGATTTAGTTTCTCTGAATAGAAATGAAAAGCGGGAGTTGAGCGGAAGCGCAGCGGGTTAAGTGCACGTGGCGCAAAGTGCAAGGACTGGCATAAGGATCCAGGTTCGAGCCCCCAGCTCTCCACCTGCAGGGGAGTCGCTTCACATACGGTGAAGCAGGTCTGCAGGTGTCTTTGTCTCCCCCTCTCTGTCTTCCCCTCCTCTCTCCATTTCTCTCTGTCCTATCTAACAACGACGACATCAATAACAACAACAATAATAACTATAAAAATAAATAACAACAAGGGCAACAAAAGGGACTAAATAAATAGTAAAATAAATTAAAAAAAATGAAAACCATGCACTCCCGTATTCATGCACAAATATTAATTAAACACTTATATGTAACCTTAAGAAATGTACAAAAATTATAGAGAAAATATACTGTAAGTTCAAATAATAATGTAATATACCAGGTTTCATCAATCATAACTCACCATTTTTTCATGTCTTAACTTCTCTGAGGTCAAGACTGAATACTAATTACTGTCTAAAAAAAATCAGATCTAAGGCTAATTTTCCCTGTAGTTGTATGAAAGGACTAGATTGGGCAAATAGTAGTAGTAAGCAAATAATGCAAATTGTTGTAGTTAAGTTTTTCAGCTCTCCTGCAAAATAATTCACACGGACTAGACAATACTAAGAAATCTAAGAGATGTCCATTTTCTTCTCAGGACTTGTACTTTTTCTATATCGAGGAGTCAATATTGTTTAAAGTCCTCATTCCTGGAATTGTTTGTTCCTTGTCTGTCTGCCTAAGGATCAGCTCAGACAAGATTTCAGCTTCAAGATCCACCTCAAGGGATCACACGCACACTCATCTGTGACATTAAAGACTTGACTAAGTCTTCATCTTATCATTACTCACACACTTGCACTGATGCTGTTGGATGAGTCTGCTCTGTATCTTTGCCCATGATTGTTGCATTTAGTTCACTTCAGCAGCCCACAATCATGAAATGGAATTACCAAATCCAAGTCTCTTCTTTTGGAATTATACAAACCTATATCCTTCTCTCTGTAAGCTCCCTCCTAATCAACCTTCTATTTTTTCATGTTCTTACTCATACTACTTACTCTCCTCCTCCTCCTCCTCCTCCTCCTCCTCCTCTTCCTCCTCCCCTTCTCCCCCTCTTCTTCCTCCTCCTCTTCCTCTTACTCCTCCTCCTCTTCCCTCTTCTTCCTTTTGCCACCAGGATTATCACTGGAGCTAGGTGCAGGTATTATAAATCCACCACCCCCCAGAGGCCATTTTTCTTTTTCTGTTCTATTTGACGGGACAGAGAGAAATTGAGAGGGGAGGAGGAGATAGAGAGGGAGAGAGAAAAACACCTGCAGACCTGTTTGACCACTCATGAAGTATGCCCCACCCCACTGCAGGTGAGAAACAGGGACTCAAAACCTGGGTCCTGGAACATGGTAACATGTGCACACAACCAGATGTGCCACTTCCTGGCCTCCTCACCTATTCTTTTTAATAATTGTCTGTTTATTTAGTTTACTGGATAGAGAGGCAAGGGAGAGAGAGAGAGAGAGAGAGAGAGACTGCAGCACCAGTTCACCACAACCCCTGAAGATGGGGACCAAGGAGAGACTTGTCTTCACACATTGTAGCATGTGCACTTAACCAGGTGCGTGCGCCACCACCTTGACCCCTCAGTTATTTTTGACCTTACTGAAACTTCATGCTTTATCACTTCCTGATTTTCTCCTAATTAACTAGTATCAGTTTCATAACTGTAGATTACATTAATACAGAACTGTAATTTTCTTATAAAATATTTTGTTATTTTACTGATGATGCAAAATATCTACCATGGTTATATATTATACTGGGTTATCAGGAAACTCATGATGAATTTTTTTCTATGTTTTCCTGTGCAAAGACGCATCATGGATTTTTTTGACAACCCAATAGTATCTATAAGTGCTTATCATAGGATCTTCTAAATCATAAATTATTTGAAGATAAGAGTTGCTTTGGGAGTCGGGCAGTAGCACAGCGGGTTAAGCGAACATGGCACAAAGCGCAAGGACCAGCGTAAGGATCCTGGTTTGAGCCCCCGGCTCCCCACCTGCAGGGGAGTCGCTTCACAAGCAGTGAAGCAGGTCTGCAGGTGTTTATCCTTCTCTGTCTTCCCCTCTCTCCATTTCTCTCTGTCCTATCCAACAATAATGGTATCAATAACAACAATAAAAATAAATAAATGAATAAAATACATTTAAAATTTCTTTAAAGTTTTTATTTGTATTCAGAGTAACATTTATTCTCAATTCTATTGGTTATATGATTTATGCATTATAATCTTCCTTTGTGATAGCTTTTTTTTTTTTCTTTATTGGGGGATTTGTTTAACGGTAAAGTATGGTATTTGGTACATGCGCCACATTACTCATTATTACTATAGTGGAACTCTGCATGTTCGATACTAAAACACTGACTTTCGTGCAAGTCCTGCTTACATAGAACAGTAGCTTCCTCTTCTTCCTCCATCCTCTCTTCCTTTCCTTTGGCATCACTTTCATCAGCACACAAATTAGCTGTTATCCTCCTCCTCTCTTGATTGAATAAGTATTTTTCAAATATTTTTAAAGCTAACTACAAACTTTTATTTATCTAGAGGCAGAAAGAAATTGAGAGAGAAGAGGTTAGAGTGAGTGAGAGAGAGAAGAGAGACACCCACAGCACTGCATTACCAATCATGAACCCCCCCCAAGAGGTGGGGGCCAGGAACTTGGACCTGGGTCCTTGTGCATTCTAACATGTGTGTTCATTCTAACATGTGTGTTCAATCAGGCACACTACCACACAGTCCCCCCCCCACCCCCCGCTGAATACGTATCTAGATTCTAAGTTTCCTTCCAAATACTTTCCCATTTTTTTCTACTCCATTTTACCAAAAAAGAAAGTTTAAAAGTTCTGGAAAGACTAGTACAAACTCGATGTTCCCCGTTTAATCCCGCTCCTGTCACTACATGAATATGGCACTTGCCTTCACACTCTGACAGAGACAGTCTTGCCGAGGTCAAGATGATGCTGACTGCAAAGAGGGTTCAGTCCTCATTTTCTTCGATTCCTCAACAGCATTTTCCTTGAAATAGGTGCTTATTTTGCTCCCAATTCCCCCATTCTTCTTTCATCTTCCCTTTAGGACACTGGCTTTTCTTTCTACAGTTCCACTTTATCTCTAATTTTTAACATTTCTCTTTTCCTTAGTGATCTCATGGCTGTAAGTATGTTTTATATGCAGAAGACATTCAAATTTATACCTCTGCCTCTCTCCTCTGAAGATACTACCCCTATAATAATCTTTATGTCATCTCAATTGAGATGCCTGACAGTAATCACACACACACACACACACACACACACACACACACACACACACACACACACACACACACTAATGTACAAAACAGTATTTCTTGGAGCTGGGTTGTGGCACACCTGGTTGAGGACCCAGGTTAAAACCCCAACCCCCACCTAAAGGGGGGATAAAGCTTCACAAGTGGTGAAGCAGGTGTGCAGGTGTCTCTCTGTCTATTTCTACGTCCCCCTTCCTGTAAATTTCTGACTGTCATATCCAATAAGCAGATAAAGATATTAATAAAGATCTTCTCCCATTCTGTGAGGGGTCTCTTGGTTTGGGTAGTGGTTTCTTTTGCTGTGAAGAAGCTTCTTAATTTTATGTAGTCCCATAGGTTTATACTTGCCTTAGTCTTCTTTGTAATTGGATTCGTTTCATTGAAGATGTCTTTAAAATGTATGCGGAAAAGAGTTCTGCCAATATTTTCTTCCAAGAGACCCCTCACAGAATGGGAGAAGATCTTTACGTGCCATACATCAGGCAAGAGTTTAATAACCAACATATATAAAGAGCTTGCCAAACTCAACAACAAGAAAACAAATAACCCCATCTAAAAATGGAGGGAGGACATGGACAGAATATTCACCACAGAAGAGATCCAAAAGGCCGAGAAACACATGAAAAAATGCTCCAAGTCTCTGATTGTCAGAGAAATGCAAATAAAGACAACAATGAGATACCACTGCACTCCTGTGAGAATGTCAGACATCAGAAAAGGTAACAGCAGCAAATGCTGGAGAGGGTGTGGGGTCAAAGGAACCCTCCTGCACTGCTGGTGGGAATGTCAATGGGTCCAACCTCTGTGGAGAACAGTCTGGAGAACTCTCAGAAGGCTAGAAATGGACCTACCCTGTGATCCTGCAATTCCTCTCCTGGGGATAGATCCTAAGGAACCCAACACATCCATCCAAACAGATCTGTGTACACATATGTTCTTGGCAGCACAATCTGTAATAGCCAAAACCTGGAAGCAACCCAGGTGTCCAACAACAGATGAGTGGCTGAGCAAGTTGTGGTCTATATACACAATGGAATACTACTCAGCTATAAAAAATGGTGACTTCACTGTTTTCAGCCGATCTTGGATGGACCTTGAAAAAATCATGTTGAGTGAAATAAGTCAGAAACAGGAGGATGAATATGGGATGATCTCACTCTCAGGCCGAAGTTGAAAAACAGGATCAGAAAAGAAAACACAAGTAGAACCTGAAATGGAATTGGCATATCGCACCAAAGGAAAAGACTCTGAGGTGGGTGGGTGGGGAGAATACAGGGCCAGGAAGGATGACAGAGGACCTAGTGGGGGTTGTATTGTTATATGGGAAACTGGGGAATGTTATACATGTATAAACTATTGTACTTACTGTTGAATGTAAAACATAAATTCCCCAATAAAAAAAGAGAAAAAAAAAGGTATTAATAAAAACATTACTTCTAATCTTCCTTTCAGTCAAATCTGGTGATCTTGTAGTCTTTTGTAATTCCTCAAGCACAAGCTGTTTGCATCTCTCCTCTTTCTCTCATCCTTCATATTTCTCAGCAAATCTTGCCAACTGTACTTTCAAAACAAAGGCAGAATATGACCACTTTGGCCATGTTCTCGCCTGCCACTCCTGCACTGCCTGAATGGCTGAAGCAGCTCTTCAGCTGGTTTCTTTGCTCTTATCCTTATACCTCTTCAGACAGTTTTCAACATAGCAATCTAGCAATCAAAGTGATCCTTTCATGGGCTTATGCCAATTCTCTCTCTATGTATATGTATGTGTTTGTGTATGTGTATATATATATATATATGTATATATACATACATATGTATATGTATGTATATATACATATATATATGTTATGTCAGGGGACTATGACTAATCTGTAATGTGGTGAATATATATATATATATATATATATATATATATATATATATATATATATATATTCCCTTCCAAATGACACCCTGTCTCTCACAGAGAAAGGCCAAGGTCCCTACAGTGACTTAAAAGTCTTTAGACCAACTGCTCCATTTCTTACCACCCAGGGGAACTCCTACACTACCGTCTCTCGTGTTGACTTCATTTTAGATATGCCATCCTTGTCAGCCTGGATCATACTAGGTGTCTCTCTCAGGACCTTTAAACTTAGACTTGCTACTTCTGCACTCTTCTCCCTCTACCTTATAGCTTCACTTTCTCATTTCCTCCAGATACCCTTGTTATTGAAGTATGACCTGATTCCTTTATATAAATTGAAATCACCATGCTCTAGATTAGTCATTTTCCACCATATGCCATTTATTTCTCATACTCATTTTTGGTTAGTATCTATATTCTAGCTCCAGGAGAATGAGAGATTTGTGTTTGTTCTGTTACTGAGAAATCTGAACAGTATTTGACTTGTAGTAAGAGCTTATTGAATATATACATATAGATATATAATAAATATATATTTTTTCTTTTTATCTTTTACCAAAGCACTGTTAAGTCTGGTTTATGGTGCTGCAGGGGATTGAACTTGGGACTTTGGAGCCTCAGGCATGAGAGTCTCTTTGCATAACCATTCTGCTAACTACCCCCACCCACTTACTGAATATTAAGTGAGTGAAAAATTAAAGAAAAATGGCAAATGATCATGCCAATGAAAAGAGAAAAATAGGCTAATTCACCAAACACTTGAAGGAATTTATATAAAAGGGTGCTAGGCAGTGGTGCCCTTCAGTTGAGTGCCCACATGACCATGCACAAGGACCCATGTTCAATCCCTCAATTCCCATGAGCAAGGAGGAAGGTTTCATGAGTGGTAAACTAAGTGCTGCAGGTGTCTCTCTTTCTTTCTCACTCACTATCTCCCCCACCCAAATTCTCTCTATTCTATCAAATTAAAAACTAAGAAGGCAAAAAACTAACACCATGAACAGTGGATTTGTCATGCAGGTAATGAACCCCAGTGATAATCTTGGTGGCAATAAAAATAAAAATGAATTTCTAAAAGGAGCCAATAACCAAAATACATTAAAAAAATAAATCAGCAAACTCAGCAGTAAAACAAACAAAACCATGAAAATAGGGGAAGGACACAGGCAGAATCCTTTCCAAAGAGATCCAAAGGAACAACAGATATATGGAAAAAAAAATGCTCAAAGCCACAGATGATCAGGGAGGGAAGTGCAAATAAAAACAACTATTACAGCCCACTTGACACCTTTGAGAATATCACACATCAGAAAGGACAGAAATACCAACTGTTGGAGAGGTTGTGAGGGAAAAGGGATTCTCCCACATAAATTGGTCCAACCCCTGTCTAGACACAGTCTAGAAACTCATCACAACAGAATGAACCTACCCTATGAGCCAGCAGTTCCTCTCCTGGGTATATGTAAAGAAACTAAGAAACCTACCCAAAGAGACCTGTGTACATCAATACTGACAGCAGTACAGTTTGTGATAGTCCAAAACTGGAAGCAGCCCAGTTGCCCAAAGAAAGAGGAGTGGTTAGGAAAATTGTGGCCTATATACACATGAAATGGGATACTACGCAACAGTTACAAATGACAAAGTTGGAGATCAGGCAGTAGTACAGCGAGTTAAGCGCACATGGCACCAAGCACAAGGACCAGCTTAAGGATCCCGGTTTGAGCCCTGGGCTCCCCACCTGCAGGGGAGTCACTTCACAGGTGGTGAAACAAGTCTGCAGGTATCTATCTTTATCTCCCCTCCTCTGTCTCCCCTCTCTCTCCATTTCTCTCTGTCCTATCCAACAACGACACCAATGGCAACAATAACAATAATGACAACAAGGGCAGCAAAATGGAAATAAAATGGCCTCCAGGAGCAATGGATTTATAGTGCAGGCTCCGAACCCCAGCAATAACCTTGGAGGTAAAAAAAAAAAAAAAAAAAAAAAGAAAAGAAAAAGAAAGAAACAAAGAAAGATTTTTTAAATGGCAAAGTCATTTCTTTTGCTATATCTTGAATAAACTTGAAGATACAATTCATGAGACAAGCCAGAAAGAGAAGGGCCAATACAAAATGATCTCACTTATAAACACAAGAAGCAAGGGCAGCAAAGGAAAACAACATATGAAGCTAGAACTAGGTGAAGTGTATTGCACCAAAGTAAAGAACTCTGGGGAAGGAGGGAAGGGCTGGACTAGAAGGGCATGATGGTGTTGGAAAAGGACCTGAGTTGGGAGAGAATGTGCTGTAGACACCTGTCATAGGTCCCCATGAGAGATTTTACCTGAGCATCAACAACTGTACTGTGAACAACCCCACCATGAAGTAAAATAATCATCATCATAATAATAGTAATAGTGCACATAACAACAACAAAAAGGAGTGTATCAAAAGGTGAACAGGGAAAAAGCTCACGGTAGAACATTGATTTGGGGGCTGGGCAGTGACACTGACACACTCACTTGAGCATATACATCACCATTCACAAGGACCTGGGTTCAAGTCCCTGCTCCTCACCAGCAAGAGGCACTGGATATTTGGGACACTAGACAGGCTGAACTTAAACTGACTTTTATGTTTAACTGATAAATGGTCATGATATACAAATTCAGCCTAAGAACCATTATGACAGGGGTCAGGCAGTGGTGCACCAGGTTGAGCACACACATTAGTATGTGCAAGGACCCAGGTTCAAGCCTCGGGTCTCCACCTACAGGGAGGAGAATTGAACAGTGATCAAACAGTGCTGCAGGCAGCTCTCTTCCTCTCTCCCCCCCTTTTTAAATTTTTATATTTAGTTATTAATTTATTGGATAAAAATAGAGAGAAACTGGGATGGAAGGGAAAGATAGAGAGGGAAAGGGAAAGAGAGAGACCTGTATCACTGCTTCATCCTTTTGGGGATCCAGGGACTTGATTCCCAGTTGGGTATGTGAGGCCTACGAGATGGGCAGAGGTAGTGAATGGCTTCAAGCTCTCAGCACCATAAAAATACCAGAAGAGGGAGAGGGTTTAAGCTTGGAATTTATAGATGTCTTGAAAACCTGGTACAGAACTTGGCAGTTATTTTTATACACTACTTCACTATCAAAGGAATTCAAATTGGAAAGGAGGAAGTCAAATTATCATTATTTGTATGAGATGTGCTGTTATACCTAGAGAATCCCAAGAACTCTGCCAAAAACAAAACAAAGCAAAACAAACAAAAAAAAAAACTACTGGAAACCATCAATAAATTCAGTAAAGTAGCAGGTTACAAAATCAGTAACCATAGTCTGTGGCATTTCTTTATACAAAAGATGGGCCCGAGGAAAGGGAACTCAAAGAAGCAATCCCACTTACAATTGAATCCAAACAGATAAAATAACTAAAATTAGGGCAGAAATCAATAACACTGAAAATAAAAGAACCATATAAGAGATATAAAGAACCATATAGGGTAAGGGAGATAACATAATGGTTATGCAAACAGACTCTCATGCCCGAGCCTCTAAAGCCCCAGGTTCAATCCCCCATGCCACCATAAACCAGAGATGAGCAGTGCTCTGGTGTTCCTCTCTCTTTCTCTGTGTGTCTTTCTCTGCATCTCTCTCAAAAATAAAATAAATAAGAATTTTTTTAAAGGAACCGTATAAAAGATCATAGAAGAGAACCATAAAAAGGAGACTACTAAAATAAATGGGCTTGGGATAGGGGTACGAGTGCAGACACTTGTCACAAAGAGGTGAGACTGTGCCCATGTCTCGACTACTACTCCATGAATCCATTCCTTAGCCCATCAAATGAGTGTAAAAAGAATTCGATTTCTGGACCTTACAAGTATCTCAAATGAAAAATTCACTGCATAGGTTCAATAGCAAATGAAGACTTCAGAATAGGTTAGCACATTTGAAGATAGGTCAGTAGAAAATATCCAATTTATGAATAATTTAGGGAAAAAGACTTGTGATAAAATGAAGTGTCTTGAGCACCTGTGGAATAAAACAAGCAATCAAAGAACCACACAGTTGGAACCCCGGAAGGAAAGGTGGAAATGAATTTTTAAAAAAATGAATAATTACCAAAAACTTCTAGAACTTAATTAAAATATTGACTTACACAGATTCAAGAAACATAACCTCAGGTTAAATAATCATAAAGTTAACGGTACCCAGGCACATCACAACCAAATTGTTAGCAAAGAAAACAATATTGAAATGTAGTCATAAAATAATCCATATTACATACAGGCAGAGATAGATAAGATGTCTGGGTTTGCATAGAAAAGGAAGTCTGAGGAAAAGTGGGATGATATATTTGGGGCTGGGCTGGCCAGTAGCGCAGCAGGTAAAGTGCAAAGCATAAAGGCAAGGACCAGAATAAGGATCCCGGTTCAAGCCCCCAGCTCCCCACCTGCAAGGGGATTGCTTTGCAAGCGGTGAAGAAGGTCTGCAGGAGTCTATCTTTCTTTCCCCCTCTCTGTCTTCCCCTCCTCTCTGGATTTCTCTCTGTCTTATCCAACAACAACATCTATGACAGCAATAATAATGACTACAACAAGCCCTAAAACAAGCCCAACAACAAGGGCAACAAAATGGGAAAAATGGCCTCCAGGAGCGGTGGATTCATAGTGTACCGAGCCCCCGTGATAACTCTGGAGGCAAAAAAAAAAAAAAAAGTGGGATAATATATTTAAGATGTTAAAAGATGGGGGAAAATAAAACTATAAATTTATGCACATTGAAAAATACCCTTCATGATGAAGTTCAGAAAACAAAGCCATATTCAGACAAGTGACAAAGTTCCTCTCAGCACACCTGCCTGCACTACAAGAAGTGTTCAGGATACTGAGAGATGAGTCCAGATTGAACCATGAGTCAATCGATCAGAAGGAAGAAAGAGCAATAGAAACAGTCAGTGTGTGAGCAGACGTAAATGACTTTTTTTAAAAGGAATTTTTAAAAACTTTATTTAATTTGACAGGACAAAAAAACTGAGAAGGAAGTTGGAGACAGAACTAGAGAGAGAGAGAGACCTCTAGCACTGCATTACTACTTATGAATTTTCCCCTGTAGATGAAGATTGGAGATTTGAAACTGGGTCCTAGAGCATGTAATAGGTGCATGTAAGCAGGTGTGTTACCACCTAGCCCCTGACTTTTCTCTTAATTCCTTTAAAGGGTGTCCAAATGCTTTAAAAGTGAAGCCATTTATCTGGTCGGGCTTATAATGTCTAAATAAATAAAACATAGAGTAATAAAAGCACAAAGGCCTGTGGATTAGAGGAAAGTTCACTGTGGTTGGTGTCTCACAAATTATATGAAGCAGGATGCTGCAAGCTCTCACAACACTATGCTAAGTTATGAATGCATGATTTCCAGCAAAATGACTGAAAACCAGTAACCCAAAGAGCACTGTCAATACTCACATTTCTGTTCCAGCTAAATTAACCCCGAGGTTATCTTGAAGACATGATTGGACTGATCGAATGGGAACCACTCAATAAAGTTACCAGGTCAAACCAGGTATCAACCTTTATCTGAAATAGTTTATATGAGCTTCTGACCTCAAATTTTGCCGCCTGGCTTTCTTCCATGAAAAATAATGGTATCTGGGGACCAGGCTATGGGGCACCTGGCTAAGCGAACATGTTTCAGAGAGCAACAACCCAGGTTCGAGCCCCCACTCCCCATCTGCAGGGGAAAAGCTTCATGAGTGGCGAAGCAGGACTGTGGGTGTCTCTCTCCCTCTCTATCACCCCCTCCCCTCACAAGTTATGGCTGTCTCTATCAAATCAATAAAGATAGTGGTCCGGGAGGTGGCGCAGTGGTAAAACTTTGGACTCTCAAGCATGAGGTCCCGAGTTCAATCCCCAGCAGCACATGTGCCAGAGTGATGTCTGGTTCTTTCTCTCTCCTCCTATCTTTCTCAGAAATAAATTTTTAAAAAAACTTAAAAAAATAAAGATAATAAAAAATGTGTTAAATGGTATCTTTCTTGGTTATGTTATTTATTTACTTATTTTGCTACTGAAGAATGAAAGCCATGCCCAGGGCTTAGAGTAAGAGCTGAATGGATTGTCTAGAGGGGGGAAAACATTTTAAAAAAATAGATTTTTTTTTAATCCTTACCTCATACTCTGAGCAAAATAAACAAGCAAAATAATGACTTTTTATGAAGATAAGAGTAACAGACTAGATATCAAGTTCCAAGTAATTACATGGACTTAACTGATGTATGATTAGTGATTATTGATAACTAGAGAAGTAGTAGTCCTTCTTCTGTCAGTAGTGTTTGTTTTAATACCTTGAAATATTTTACACTAAGGTTGTGTAACGATGCTTACTATTCTACAGCTATTTTGATTAATAGCAAGGTCTATGTTCTGAAGCACTGCGTCTATAGAGAGAATTCAAATCCAGGGCCCCTGACTTCAAAAGAAATGCTGAGATATCCACTGAATTTTGGCCTTTCCCGCACATTCTTTTATGCTTTCATTGCCAGCTCGTCATTCACTTCTCTAGTGGCAATGAAAGAAAGGAGTGGTTAGCACAAGTCTGTTAGTCAAACAAAGAAGCTGACATCTGCCTTCCAGAGCTGCTTTAATCTTCCTTTGTACTGAGCTAAATCAAAAGCCTGTCAAGCCTTGAAATGTCTTACAAATTCATTCATTCTTTCCCTAGTAGGATATGCATTGCTTCAGGTCACCAACCCTCAAGTTAGAGAGCTTTCTCCTTCTCCAGGAGTCCAAATAACCCTTGGCTGCATTTGTCACCTGAAGCGTAGAGCAGAGAAGGAAATTATTATTATTATTATTATTAATGTTGTTGTTATTATCACTACTATCATTATTGCCAGGATTATCCCTGGGGCTCTCCACCTTCAAGATTCCATCACTTCCAGTGAGTCTTTCTTTTCCTTTCCTGTTCTTTTTCTTTTCTTTTTTGTTATTTTTCTTTTTATTTTTTTAATATTTATTTATGTATTCCCTTTTGTTGCCCTTGTTTTTATTATTGTTGATATTGATGTCATCTTTGTTGGATAGGACAGAGAAAAATGGAGAGAGGAGGGGAAGACAGAGAAGGGGAGAGAAAGACACCTGCAGATCTGCTTCACCGCCTGTGAAGTGAATCCCCTGCAGGTGGGGAGCCGGGAGCTCAAAGGAACCAGGATCCATATGCTGGTCTTTGCGCTTTGCGCTGCGTGCGCTTAACCCACTGTGCTACCGCCAGACTCCCGACTCCCTTCTCCCTTCTTTTCTTTTTTGAACAGAGTAAGAGGCAAGCAGAGAGAGCTATCCAGAGGAGGAAAGGAGGGAGGGAGCTAGTGAAAGAGGAGGAGGAAGAGGAGAAGGAAGAGGAGGAGGAGGAGGAGAAGGAGAAGAAGAAGAAGAAAGAGGAGGAGGAGATGGAGGAGGAGGTGGTGGAGGTGGTGGGGAAGGAGGAGAGAAGCAGGGAAGGAGCCACAGCAACCATACACTATTCCACCACTCGTGAAGCTTCCCCACAGCAGCTGCTCCCATTTGGTGGTTAGGGGCTCAAACCCAGGGCCTCATGTACGGCAACACGTGCTCTCTACCAAGTAAGCCACCTCCAAGCCTCTGAAGCATCTTCGCTTGCGGAGGTTCTGTATCCTGTGCCTTTCTTGATCCCGTTATCTGGTACAAGCCAGAAAATAAATGACGGTGGGGAATATTGCTCTTCCAGTGGGAATGCACTTAAGTCTGCACAGTCTTTTCTGTTTGTCTTTCCTCTGTGGCATTTCCTCCCCTTGTCTACACAAGAGCAAAGGCACTCGGCAAACTTAAAATGTAGAGTTATTACAGTATAGTGGGAGAAAAATGTCAGCATAAGTGAGCTGGAGTAGGTAGGCTTTAAGTTCATAGTCTACTCTTATTTAATTAGCACGGCAAGGACTGAAAGAATTAAAACAACTCCCGAATTAAAACAACTCTTTTCACGGCCTCCTTCCCACTTGGCTCCTCTTCTGTCTCGCCTGAGTTCTGAATGGTGTTGGCAATAGAATCCTTTTCTGCTTGGTCTGAGGAGAAAATGAATGTATTAGAATAGCACAAGTGTGCCCACTATGTACAAAGATGAAAGAGGAAAAACCCTTTTCACCCAGGTGCACGATGTGGAGTTTCTTTATTAATTAGTTCCTTAGGGCTGCTGGAGTAAGATATTCAGCCAGGTGGCTTAGACTCACAGAAACCTCTCAGTTCTGGAGGCCAGACCTCAGAATTAAGGGTGTCCCCAGGCCATGCTCCCCTGAAATGCCTGGGAAAGAATCCCCATTGCATCTTCCAGCCTTGGCAGGGTTCCTGGTCTGTTCAGGGTAGTGGCAGTGCCCCTCCTAGCTCTGCCTCTGTCAAGAGATGACTTATTTTTTTTTAATATTACCTAGTACTTTCTTAAACAATTTATAGGTATTTTAATTATTATTATCCAAGTCAAGAAGGACATCGCAAACCTAGTATATACAAACATACACATACATGCGTGTCTATGTGCAATCACTCTGCAGACGTGTAATTCAGGTAGCAAACAGAATATGTATGTTCAACATACACATATGTGTGGCTCACAAGAGTTTTTCTGATAAAGGTTCTGGAGTCTGTGAGGTTAAATTATCTGTACTGTCTTAATTTTTATTTCCAGGTAGTGGTGAATCACCATAAATGTTGGACTCAGCCTGGGTGCTGTGGTGGGATGGAGCTCTTTGTTTAGTTACGACAGATTCACAAAATCTTCAAAGAAACTCAACTTTTTTTTTTTTACCTTCAGGGTTATCAATGGGGCTCAGTGCCTGCATCATGACTCCACTGTCCTGGAGGCCTTATTTTTATTTTCCATTTTTTTGTCCTTGTTGCCGTTGTTGTTATTGCTGTTGTTGTTGTTGGATAAGACAGGAAGAAATTCAGAAAGGAGGGTAATATAGAGGAGGGGAGAGAAAGATAGACACCTGCAGACCTGCTTCACTGCTTGTGAATTGACCCCCACCTTGCTGGTGGGGAGTCAGGGTTCAAACCCAGATCCTTAAACCAGTCCTTGTGCTTCGAACCATATGTGCTTAACCCACTACACCACCACCTGGCCCCCAGAAACCTAACTTTATGGAGAATATTTAAGCATATATTTTTTTAAATTTCATTATTTAATATTTATTTACAAAATTGTGAGATGACAGAGGTAAAATTCTTCTCCTCCTCCTCTTCCTCCTCCTCATTTTTATTGGTTAGATAGAGACAGCCAGAAGTCAAGAGAAAGTGGGGAGATAGAGAAGAGAGACAGAGAGACACCTGCAGCCCTGATTCACCCACTTGTGAAGCTCTCCCCTTGCAGGCGGGGACTGGGGGCTTGAACCTGGGTCCTTGTGCACTGTAACATGTGCGCTCATCAGGATATGTGCCATGACCTGGCTCCAACTCAACATTTAAGCTCTTCTTCTGGCATCTGGATTGACCTGGTTTTGGGAGATCCACTTGGTAATTTTCCATCTTCATCCAAATCTCTTTCAAGATTCTTAGATCCCCAATTTCTCCCAATTTTGTAAGGTATCATTGCTCTAATAAACTATTATGCCATAAGCATACCCCCTCCAATTAAATCCCTGGCTGATGCAGGGGAAAGCACAGCATTCATTACTAGAACACAGCTCACACGAGGCAGACCTTCCTGACTCTGCAGCCCACTGCCATGGCCTCTCGAGCAGTTTCTGGCATGTATTACTAACTGATCAGTGCATCGGACTTGAAGGAATGGCTCAATAATATGAAGCAAATCTAGGGTGAAGGTGGTGATGTGATATTGAGAATGTTGAGTTGAAGGAGTATTTCTTCTTATTTTAAATATTTATTCCCTTTTGTTGCCCTTGTTTTTGTTTTGTTTTGTTTTGTTTTGTTGTTGTAGTTATTGTTGTCTTCGTTGTTGGATATGACAGAGAGAGATGGAGAGAGGAGGGGAAGACAGAGAGGGGGAGAGAAAGACAGACACCTGCAGACCTGCTTCACCGCCTGTGAAGCGACTCCCCTGCAGGTGGGGAGCCGGGGGCTCGAATCAGGATTCTTTCGCCGGTCCTTGGGCTTTGTGCCACCTGCGCTTAACCCACTGCGCTACCACCCGACACCCTATTGAAAGAGTATTTCAACCATGGAAATGAAGCTGTCTAACAGGTAGCTGAGATCTACGGCCACTAGCCTAAAGGTGGACTGCAACTATGAAAACACATGGTTTTCTCTTAGAAAATGGACTGGGCAATAAAGACTGCAAAAGCTGAATAAGGGTAAGAGCCGGCACACTTTAATGATGACTAGTCACTGCCAGGCCACCCTGGGGCCCTAGTCAGGGAATCCTGGGATTCCTACACAGACATGATGGGCCTAGACCTCTAAAAGATCCCTCTAACCACTGTCACTGGTCATCTCCATCAGAAACAGCATAATGGACCCCTTTGTGGGCCCCTATGGGACCTGACCCTCAATGTGGATCAACAATGGTAGAGACTGCTCCATTCTCCAAAGGGAGGTTGGATAACAATACTTATAACCTGAGGAAGATGAGTCCTAAAATTGGTGCAACATGGAATATTCCTACCACAGAATGTGAGCTGAGACCTACAGGGATGCAGAGGTTACATAGGCTCCTGTGCTGAATATGGGCCCCAGATCAAATCAATGGGATTTACAGTTAACAATACTTACACACTTTTCCCATATTTGGGAGCTACTCTGTTCCCTGATTCAGCTTTCTAGTCCTTTTTCCAACTAGGACACCATCTCCCCAGACAATAACCTGGGTCCACCTGCATATTAGATGTCAGGCACAGGCAAAAACTAGTAAAGTCATGGGCCCCTTGGAATATACCTAAAATAGACCTTCTAGATTTTTCTAAAACAGAGACCCCAAATCTTCGTCAGCAATATTCTTGCCTTTAGGTTCATGATTAGTCAACAATTTGTTCTGCATTATATCTTAACTCTTTTTCAGCCACCAAGTTCCAGATGCTACCATGATGCCAAGTAGACTTCCCTGGGCAGATGCCACCACCAGTGTGTCCTGCAGCCCTGCTTCCCCAGAGCCCCACCCCACTATGGAAAGAGAAAGACAGGCTGGGAGTATTAATCGACCTGCCAACGCCCATGTTCAGTGGGGAAGCAATTACAGAAGCCAGACCTTCCACCTTCTGCGCCCATAATGACCCTGGGTCCATGCTCCCAGAGGGAAAAAGAACAGGAAAGCTATCAGGGGAGGGGGGGGATATGGAGCTCTGGTGGTGGGAATTGTGTGGAATTGTACCCCTTTTATCCTATGGTCTTGTCAGTGTTTCCGTATTATAAGTAAAAATTTTAAAAAAGAAAGAAAATGGACAGGATAAGAAAATAGCTGAGGAGAGCACCAAAGGAAATATTTGCCTAAGTCCTGTACAGAGAGTTAAGAGGAAATTAGATCAGAGAAAATCAAGGAAACAAAGGAAGAAACCAGGGAGAGAAACAGACATCTTTCTCCTATGTGACTGGAAAATATCTAGTAGGGGGTCCAGCAGTGGCACACCTGGTTAAGCACACACATTACACAAAGACCTGGGTTCAAGCCCCAGGTCCCCACCCGCACAGTGAAAGCTTCACGAGTGGTGAAACAGGGTTGCAGGTGTCTCTCTGTCTCTTTCCCTTTCTATCTCACCCTCTCCTCTCAATTTGTTTCTACCCAATAAATAAAAGATTTTTTTAAATGATGGAGAAAAGAAAAAAAAATAAATAGAAGCGTCAGTATATTTCCATTTCATTTAACAAGAAGAGAGAACCGATGACCATATTGGGTTGTCAGAAAAGTCACTATGCTTTTTGTATAAAAATATATCATGGCTGAGGAAACAGCATAATGGTTTTATAAAAGATATTCAATGCCTGATGCTCTAAGGTCCTAGGTTCAGTAACCAGTACCACCATAAGGCAAATCTGAGCAGTGCTCCAGTAACTATCTTTCTGTCATTAAAAGAAAATGAAATATTTAAAAGAGAGAAAGAGAAGAAGTGAAAGGAAGGGAGGGAGGGAGGGAGGGAGGAAGGAAGGAAGGAAGGAAGGAAGGAAGGAAGGAAGGAAGGAAAGAAAGGGTCCAGGAAGTGGTGCACCTAGTTAAGCACACATATTACTAAGTGCAAGGAACCATGCAAAGAGATCTGGGTTCGAGCCCCTGGTTCCCCATGTGCAGCGAGGATGCTTCACAAGTAGTGAAGCAGGTCTACAGGTGTTTATCTTTCTCCCTCTCTGTCTCCCCTCCTCTCTCAATTTCTCTCTGTCCTATCTAATAAAATGGCAAAGATGGCCTCTGGGAGCGGTGGATTCTAGTGCAGGCACTAAGCCCCAGTGATAACCCTGGAGGCAGAAAAAAAAAAAAGATACTTCATGACTTTTCCAACAACTCAGTAGCAAGGGCTGATCCTGAGTGGAAAGAAGATGATAAGGTGACGAATGAAGGGGCTGCGACATCAGAGCTGGTGGTACACAGACACCGAAATGGAGACTTGTCTGCTAGCTGTATGACGCTGATCATCTTACAAAATCTCACCACCCCACAGGTTGCTCAGAGATTAAATGAAGAAATTAGTGTCTCCTTTTCCTATGCTTGTGGGAACAAGATAATATTGAATTTAATTAAACACAAAAGCAATGAAATTAAATAACATAACATCCTTGGGAGAGTGCCAAGTGTATAACACCAATAAACAGTAGCTGGTGGGATCCTTGCTGATGCAAAGAAGAAAACTCAGGTAGGAAAGCAAAGCCAATGGTGGACTAGGAAGGAGGAGTAACAGGTAAGAGTTCCCTGGGAAAGCTGGAGGGCAAGAGTGCTTACTGCTCAGTGCTTAGCTGGTGAAGTGTCAGGGTGTGCACGTGTGACTGTCCAGCTCCTGGCACTGCGTAGGCCAGAAACGTGCTCTAGTCTCTCCGTCTCTTATAAAACACGGTAATGATTTTTTTTCTTTTTGCCTCCAGGGTTATTGCTGGGACTCGGTGCCTGCACTATGAATCTACTGCTCCTGGAGGCCTTTTTTTCCCTTTTGCTGCCCTTGTTGTTTATCACTGTTGTTGTTACTGCTATCATTGTTGTTGGATAGGACAGAGAGAAATGGAGAGAGGAGAGGAAGACAGAGAGGGGGAGAGAAAGACAGACACCTGCAGACCTGCTTCACCACCTGTGAAGTGACCGCCCCCGTAGATGGGGATCTGGGGGCTCCAACCGGGATCCTTACACCAGTCCTTGTGCTTTGTACCCTGTGCGCTTAACCCCCTTCACTACCACCTGCCCCCACACACAAATTAATGAATTTAAAAAGAAATCTTGGCCAAAGCACGAAGGAGGTGTACTTAGAAAAGAATATGTCTGGAGAGTAGACAGTGGCATGCCTACTTGAATGTACATGTCACTATGTGCAAGGTCCTGGGTTCAATTCCCAGTCTCCATCTGCAAGGGTTGGGAGGAGCTTCACAAGCAGTGAAGCGGGTATCTTTCTTACTCTCTATCTCGTCTTCCCCCAGAATTCTGCTCTGTTCTAGCAAATAAAAGAAAGGGGGGGAAATGGCTTCTAGGTGTAGTAGATTCATTGTGCAGGCAGGCACAAAATTTCAGTGATAATAGCCCTTGTGGCAATTTTAAAAAATAAAGTAAAGAAAGGAAAGGAAGGGAGTCGGGCGGTGGCGCAGTGGGTTAAGCACACATGGCGCAAAGCACAAGAACCAGCGTAAAGATACCGGTTCGAGCCCCCGGCTCCCCACCTGCAGGGGAGTCGCTTCACAGGTAGTGAAGCAGGTCTGCAGGTGTCTGTCTTTCTCTCCCCCTCTCTGTCTTCCCTTCCTCTCTCCATTTCTCTCTGCCCAACAACAACAGCAACAATAATGAAAAACAACAAGGGCAACAAAAGGGAAAATAAATAAATATTTTTAAAAATTAAGAATAAGATAGCATCAAAGAGGGTAGTTGAAAAGAGTTATGCTGATTTGAAGAAATGATAGAGAATAAAGAAAAGAGTGTGTGGGGCCAGAGAAACGGCTTGTCAGGAGTGGGGTCATGAAGCCATTTTGTGATGAAGGTTGATTCCCAGTAGCCACAGAGCCAGGCAGTTGTGGAATTTCTCCAGTAACTTCAGCAACTTGGGTTTGGAGATGGAAATGTCTAGTGGATGGATAAGGGATTCACAAAGATGTCTAGGGAAGCAAGGGGAGGATGAATGACAAGTATGTGAAGTGGGGCTGGTGCTGCTTTGCTCTGTGCACAACCCAGGTTTGAGTCCAGCCTCTAGGGGCGGGGGGGGGGGGCTGAGCTCACATGTTACAACATACAAGAACCTGAGTTCAAGCCCATGGTCCCCACCTGTAAGGGGAAAGCTTTTCAAGTGGTGAAGTAGTGCTGCAGGTGTCTCTCTGTGTCCTGCTCTCTCTCTCTCTGCCTCTCTCTCTCTCTTTCTCAATCTCTCCCTCTCTCTTTTTTATCTTATCTTTATTTGTTTATATATTATTGCATAGAGACAGAAAAATTGAGAAGGGGAGAGAGAGACAGAGAGACATCTGCAGCCCTGCTTTACCACTTGTGAAGCTGAAGCTTTCCCCCTGAAGGTGGGGACAAGGGGTCTGAACCTGGGTCCTTAAGCACTGTAGTACGTGCACTTAACCAGGTGTGCCACCACCTGCTCCCCTCCCTGCATATCACCCCCTTCCCTCTTAATTTCTGGCTGTCTCTATCGAATAGATAACTAAAGATAATTTTTAAAAAAGTAAAAAGGAATCTTCAGTGCTGTGGGTTTTTTGCTCACTCTGTTTCAATCTTCAAAACAGACAAAATGTATATTAAGTGAAGAATCCTGGGTCTAGTCAGAATAGGGTCAGTTGTGAAACTGTGAAGGGGCTGGTTGTTAGGGAGCTCTGAAGTCTGCAGACTCTGTGTGGTAGGAACAGAAGCTATTTGAAAGAGATGATGCTTATGTAGATAAGATATTTTTTCTTTCTATAGCTTAGTGAAGAATCTCCCCCATCATTCCTGAAGCTCTCTCTTTCCTCTGGGGTTGTGACAAACTGTCTACATATTTATTGCTTTGTCTGCATCAAAGTCAATCTGGAGATGCCTCTGAGTACTGGCCCTGTGTGTACTCTGGTCACAACAAGCAGTCATCTCTGGACCTCTGTCACTCACATGCCTCACTTCAGGTACAGAACTTGTGGGTGAGACCAGGTTCCCTGAGTCTTGAGTCAGGGCTTCTAGCTCCCATACAACCCCTTCACGTGACCCTGCTATGTTCATAGAACTCTACCAGAACTCCTGATGCCTGGGCAGACGACATCACCCATATGTCCTAGAACCCCACCTCCCCAGACCCTTGCCCCACTAGGGAAAGACAGAAACAGGCTGGGAGTATGGATCGACCTGCCAATGCCCATGTCCAGCAGAGAAGCAGTTATAGAAGCCAGACCTCCCACCTTCTGTATCCCATAATGACCTTGGGTCAACACTCCCAGAGGGATAAAGAATAGGAAAGCTATCAAGGGATGGGATATGGAGTCCTTGTGGTGGGAATTGTGTGGAATTGTATCCCTGTTATCCTATGGTCTTGCTGATCATTATGAAATCAATAAAAAATAAAAATAAGTAAATTCCTGATGTCCTACTTCATTGGGACCCGCAAACTTCTCTCCCCTACTCAACCTAATCATATCTCTAGGAACTCTTTATTCTAGAGGACTATTTCTCTTCTCATGACTGTCTCCATCAACTTGGAATTAAATGCCGATACACAAGTTGTATAGTGCTTTAAGGCATGAACCAAATATTTTGTATCTAATATCACAAATAAAAACTATGCGGTATCTTAATGGACATGTTATGTTTATTGTACTATATATACGATGTATATAGTCACTATATATTTTGTAGCATGTACATATAATCATTTGTAAAAATGTAAAAGCTTATTTATGGGTAGAAATTACTGTCCTTTATAAGCAGAGAATCATCTACAAAAATGATGAAAGGAAGACCTGTTCTTACTATCCCTGGTCAACTAGGAAAAGGAAAAAGAAATCACCTGAAAACTCAACAGAATATGACCAGGATTTCTTCTGAAACTCACCAAGCCACAGGTGAGAAGACACATGTGACTTGTGGACAGAAAAGGAGTGAGGTAGAGAGTCCCAGGATGGCTGGTAACAAGCCGGGAGCTTGCACCTGGGGCTTACCACTTCAGGTCTGAGTTAAAGAAACAAATACTGAAAGGAAGAAAGGAAGAAAGGAAGAAAGAAAGAAAGAAAGAAACAAGAAAGGAAGGGAGGGAGGAAGAGAGGCAGAAAGAGAGGAAGGAAGGAGAAAAAGGAAAGCGCCTAAACCACAGGTGAGCACAGACACATGGGGCTTGTGGACAGAAAGAGGTTGAGGGAATTTTGATGGTTTTCATTTTTAAATCTTTGCAAACAGGCAATTTGATAACCCCCAGTTGTGCTAGTTAATCAAAGATTTGCAATAAAGTTAAGTCTTGTAAATAGACACATTTTTCTTTTTCTTTCATCATTTTCACAGAGAATTTCAATGCCGTTTTACATGTCAAACTCTGCCTCAAGGAACCAAATCTAGGTATCGTACACTAGTGGGAGCCAGGCGTTAGCAACAGTGCACACACAGAGTGACAATGGCCTGAGAGTGCCTGCCTTCTGCCTCTTCCTCTGGAGACTTAAGGTCTCAGCCATCCACACCTACCTCTCCTGCCCCTAAAGCCACTCCGTCACTGTGCTCATTCTCTCGCTAGTCTGAGCAATAGTTCCTCCACCCTCCCTAGCTGTTCAGTCCTAGTTTCAACATAACTGGAATTTCTGGGTTATCTTAATCAAGATGCAAACTTTATCACCAAGACTTAGTTCAAAGTTTGAGTTGTCCTAGCTGTCAGCATAGGTCCATCTAGAGTGAATGGAAAACCTTTCCTCGCTGAAGTTCTCAATGTTAAAATCTCCCCCTGGTGGATTTTCAGAGTAGTTGCTTCCATAGCTAGAAGTGGGTAGACTTTTTCCCTGAAAGTAAAGAAATGGTAAAATTTTGCAGGTGTGAAAACTCTGATTTATTCATCTCTAAATTTAGAGGGGGGAAACATCCCAGATATTTGAGTTCTTACCAGCACCTCCACCCCCCCCCAAAAAAAAAACCCTAATACTGAAACAGAATCATACACAAATGTGAACATTGAGCTTTACAATGCTTTTCCCTTACATGACTATCCTCTGGTGGATTCAGGCATTTTATGGACTAGAAATGCTAATTTCTCACCTAATTGTTTAGTGAAGAGAGACATGATGTTTTGATGAAACACCTCCTTCTAAATGAGTCTGATAACATCTGTTAAGAGTTTCATCTTTATTACAGCTGTCAGTCATGTCAAGGGTGTTTCAAGTGCAAAGTCCCTAGGCCACTTGGAATATACACACACGTTTGCTCTAGGGAAGGTGAATTTTCTTTTAAATTGATTTTGTTGCAGCAGCAATTCTGCTCCCTCTCCTGGGAATACATTCTGGGTATGATTTCATGAAGTCACTACAAATTTAAGAATAGTCCTTATCTCTGCACCCTCTGAGGACACACTTGACCCACTGCTTGGGTCAAGTAAATATGGATGTGTTTGCCTGAGGCTGGGCTACAGGACAGCAAGAAAAAACACACAGGGATAAAGCAGAGAGAAAGCTACATAATATACTCCCCAAAAGAGGAAAAAGTTAAACTACCTGCAGCACTGACCTTCACACATTTGAACTGAGCAATGGAGGTCAGTGGGGAATGGAAAATGCATTTTCTTTGGTAAAGCGATGCCAGTGGCTTGCCAGTCATAAATTCCTTGAAAATGGAATTCTGTTAAGGGTAAGCTTTTCCCAAAACATATTACTCTAAATTTCTGATTGAGGTAAAATGTGTGATTAAAAAAAAAAAAAAAAACGATTAAACAGAATAACTAAAGGAGGAAATGGAAGGAACTGTGGATTTGTTTGGCAGAAAACAGACATAAAGATGACAGATTAAGTTCAGTGAGAAATTAGACTACAGCCGTGTTACACAGTGGGTAAATTCCTTGGCTCCGGGCTACATCAAATTCAAGCTCTGACATTCTTTTTTCCCCCGCCAGCTGTGTGACTCCACCAGTCATTTAACCCCTGTGGGTCTTAGTTTCTTAATCTGAATTAAAAAAAAATAAGGGTAGTAAATTTTCTACTATGTGGTTGGAAGCGTTAGGAATGCCTAAAATGTATATGCAAAGTCTTAGCACATGTGGATCCCAGAGCTGTTTCCTTCAGTTTCAGAAACTAATGTGCAGTCTAAAGACATTTGCTAACCTAAAGTCCAATTCCTCTTCCATTTACATCGTCCTGCCTGGGCTGGAGGAGAGCCGTCTTGGTTGGGTGGGTACTCTGTGAAGTGTGCAGCTCAGGTTCAAACCCTGGTGCCACACAAGGGTGTCAGGATACCACAGCACCTGAGAAAGCTCCAGAACTCTGATGTCTCCCCCTCTCTCTGATTCTCTTCATCAAGGATAAATAGGATGAACAAAAAGATCTACCTGGGAGTCTTGCAATTTTGCACAGGAGAGCCCTCAGTAATAAATAAACCAGATTATAAATAAATTAATTAACTTTAAAAAGTTTCTGGGACTGGTAACAATTTCAGTGACCCTGCTGGGATCAGTCCTGGAGGAGAAAGAGCTCGGCTTCTTTGTTATTTGTGCACATTATTTCTCCTTTGGCATCTGACAGGAGAGGGAAGATCCCTGAAGGAAGGTTTGGGGCCAGGTGGAGGTGCACCTTGGTCGAGTGCACATATTACAGTGAGTAAGGATGGGGTCCCCACCTGCAGGGGGGTAAGTTTTACAAGTGGTGAAGCAGAGCTGCAGGTGTCTCTGTCTCTGTCTCCCCCTTCCCTCTAGATTTGTGGCTGTCTCTATCAGATAAATATAGACAATTAAAATAATAACAATAAAAGGACATCAAAGTTCTTTTGTTCATGGTGTCATGGTAACCTTGCATCTGTACTCCCTGGGACAGACTCTTTATCTCTCCCCCCACCCCTTTCTCTCTCTCTTTGCCCTCCAGGATTATTGCGGAGGCTTGGTTCCAGCACTAGGAACCCACTGCTCCTGGTGGCCATTTTGTCTATTTTATTAGTCAGGACAGAGAAAAATTGAGAGAGGAGGGAGAGATAGAGAGTGAGAGAGAAGGATAGACAGATACCTGCAGACCTGCTTCGCAGCTAGTGAAGCGTCCCCCCTGCAGGTGGGGGGCAGCCGAGGGCTCAAACTTGGACCCTTGTGCGGGTCCTTGAGCTTCATACTATGTGCGCTTAACCTTGAGCTTAACTATGTGCCCACCCCGAGAGACCCTTTCTCTCCATGGTGTCTTCAGTGGGCTTTTCAGCATCACCCTCACCACCCGCTAGAGAATTCCCACGCGCCCTTCTCTGGAAAGCTGGATGTCTTCCGCATTCAGCCCTTCCTTCCAGTCTGCAAGCCTCTTGCTGAGGTCATGTTCCTGTCTGACAGAAAGTGCAGGCAGGCTCCCTCTTCCTGTCTGCTGCCCTGACTGTTCCAGCCCACGAGTGGCACCGCTGCTGCCCTATTTCAGTGGCATCAGCTTTTCTCCCCGTCACCCTTTTCTTTCCCTTCTATCATCCACAATATTTCTTGCAGGTCTTATTGCTCAACTTTAATTTTCCAGATAAGAATCAGGTGCATCTCACCCAGCGCCAGGGGCACCTGACAAGTTCTTCAAATGACTTTATAGAAGTCCCCACACTTTGCCAATGGGGGAAGGGCCAATGTTCACCTCTTATGGGAAGGAAAACGCACACACACTCCTCTCTCCTATTTACTTATTTATTTACTTGTTTATTTATTTATTTGCCTCCAGGGTTATTGCTGGGGCTTGGTGCCTGCACGTAAATCCACTGGAGGCTATATTTTCCCCCCTTTTTTGTTGTCCTTGTTGTTTAACGTTGTGGTTATTATTGTTGTTGTTGTTATTGATGTCATTGTTGTTGGATAGGACAGAGAGAAATGGAGAGAGGAGGGGGAGAGACAGACACAGCAGACCTGCTTCACCGCTTGTCAAGTGCCCCCCCCCTCACAGATGGGGAGCCGGGGGCTCAAACCGGGATCCTTATGCCAGTCCTTGCATTTCAAGCTATGTGCACTACTGCCCAACCCCCTATTTTGTTATTTTAAAAATTTTTTTCACCACTCCCATCACCAAAGGTCTGTGTCCCCATTCCCACCCCCACAGATAACCACAATAGTTTTCCCACAGTCTTAGAGGCTGACATTTTTTTCACATTCATATGTTCAATTCTTTGTATTCCTCATATGAGTGAAACCATTCTGTAGTTGTCCTTCACCTCACTTGCTTCACTGAGCATTATCTTCTCCAATTTCATCCAACTTACCCCGAAGAACACAGTATCATCCCTTTTTTATTGCTGCATAATACTCTGTCCAATAGATGACTCATAACTTCTTTATCTAGCCATCTGTCAAAGGGTATTTTGGTTGTTTCCAGGAGCACTCCTTTCTCTAAAGAAATATTCTCCAACTGTCTCCTTCACTACTCTCACATAAAACTGGAAATGGCTGATGGGCTCTGAGGGGTGGAGAAGCACTTCCCTTAGAATGTGTCAGCATTTCCCAACTGTAGTGATTGGCTTGGTGGTATGTGAGACTTAAAGGAAGACAGTAGCAAAATCAGGCCCTGCCTGTGTGACAGTCAGACAACCGGTCGATTTGAGTCTATACAAACCATGGCTAGGTCAAATCCTTACAACCTGTAAAGACTGCATGGACTTGGGGCAGGTCACTGGTAGAAAAAAGAAGTATCTTAGAATTATTTTATTTGAGGGAGTCAGGCAGTAGCGCAGCGGCTTAAGCACAGGTGGTGCAAATGCAAGGACAAGTGTAAGGATCCCAGTTTGAGCCCCCGGCTCCCCACCTGCAGGCAGTGAAGCAGGTCTGCAGGTGTCTATCTTTCTCTCCCCCTCTCTGTTTTCCCCTTCTCTCTCCAGTTCTCTCTGTCCTATCCAACAACGACATCAACAACAACAACAATAACTACAACAATAAAACAAGGGCAACAACAGGAAGAAATAAATATTACAAGAGAATCATTTTAGCTGAATACATAAGACATACCTAAAACCTCCACATGGAACAGAGCTCACAGGGTTGAATAAGGTGACTTGCCTATGCCGGCAGAAATAAAATGAAAGGATAAGTAACATGCACAGAGAAACTTCTCAGTAAATAGCTTTTTAAAAAAATATTTATTGATTCCCTTTTGTTGCCCTTGTTTTATTGTTGTAGTTATTATCGTTGTTGTTGTTACTGATGTCGTCATTGTTGGATAGGACAGAGAGAAATGGAGAGAGGAGGGGAGACAGAGGGAGGAGAGAAAGACAGACACCTGCAGACCTGTTTCACCACCTGTGAAGCGACGCCCCTGTAGGTGGGGAACTGGGGCTCCAACCGGGATCCTTACGCCACTCCTCGCGATTTGTGCCACTGCTGCACCACTGCCTGACTCCCCAGTAAATAGCTCTTAAAGATTTATTTACTAGGGGAAGGAGACAGAGAGAGAGAGAGAGAACCAGAGTGTCACTGGCAGATGTGACAACAGGGGAAAAGTCCATTGTTCTAGCACCTTCACAATCTCCCTTGCTACAAGTATTTATTCATATTTTATTTAGTTATTGAGAGAAATTCAGAGCATCACTCAGTTCTTGAGCCCATGCCCATAAGTCCAGTATGAACCCCACTGTGCCACTTTGCAAGCCAGTAAATATTTCTAGAACTGAAAAAGGCCTATTGTTAAGCTACAAGAGGCAAAAACAAGTTCTTTTGATGGATTAAAAATGTTACACTGCAATTCATACTTTAGGGAAAAAAAAAGAGTTCATAATAATGAACAGCTTACCAAGAGTTTCCTGTGTTCTAGGCAGACATTGCTCTAAACACTTCAACAATATTTAACCCTTTCAACAGCCCCGTAAGGTAGATGCACTATCGTTCTTACTTCAAGCACACACTGGTCAGTTTGGATGTGTCATATAAAGCGTGGTGATGGCAGCCAGCAAGCCTTGGCTAGTGCTCCTCTCTATCATGGGGATGACCCAGGTTCAAGCCTGGCCCTCACTGCACTGGAGGATGTTCTGATGCTGTGCTATCTTTCTCTCTGCCTGTCTTTCTGTCTGGAAAAGGGGGTCAGCCTAGGGGTAGTGAAACTCCACTGAGGACCCAAGAAAGCATGAGGATAGACAGCAATACTGAGTCTTCCCTTCCCACACACAGGAAGCTGGCCAGTCACTGGAGCTCCTTCTCAACCAGGCTGCTTCCCTCACTCCCTTTTTCACTAAGATTCTTACTCATTCACCCAAATTTATGATCGGAAGCAGATCCCTGTGGGTCTCTTCTGTCTGTTTGTTTTGGGTTTGGGTTGTTATTGATTTTGATCTTGGCAGTGTGCAATCCCTCTCCTGATCAGCCTGGGTACCAGAGCTTGGCTCCCGTGGGCTGAGCGCAGCAGGAATGGAGCCTCTCCAAAGTCAGAGAGAGAGAAAAAGAAATGATGTGCATCACAAAGGCTTTCAGCATTTGAGGCTTGGTAGGTCACACATGCTAAAACCCTGGCCCTTAGCCTCACCTGCCAAACAGCTGCAGGCTTGCCAAGACGCCACTCACTCCACTTGGGCTACCTGTGGAGCTGAGAGAATTTTGTCTTTTCTTTGTTGAGGTGGCGTTGATTCACAGTACTTCGTGTCCTCGGAGTACACGCGCATACCGCTTCAGTGGGACATAGCACACCCTCCATCATCAAAACAGTCTATGAAGCCTCATCTTCAACCTGCTTCTACCCACCTGCTGCCCCTCAGCTAACCTCAGTCTGCTGTCAACATCCAAGATGGTGTGTTTTACCATTCTGTTTTGCCATTTGTTCATTGTACTATTTAATGTCCCACAAGAGTGAAATCATCCATTGGGCATCTGTTTTTCTCCTTGAGACTTACTTAACTAAGCATAACCCCTACCAGTTCCTTTCATGTAGTTACACATGACAAGACAGGGAAATCAACTAAATTGAAAGAGAGTTCCAATGAGATCAGTGAAAGTTTCCTAAGTTATTACCATAGGAATTATTGTGATGATGATGATGATGATGATGATGATGATGATGATGATGATGATGATGATGTAGACCTAGAGCTTTTGGCACATGCACAGTTTCACTACCCTGGGCCACCTTTTCATTTAGATAAAGACAGAAAGAGAGACAGAGAGACAGAGAGAGAGGCATCATGACACTGACCCTTGCTCCATTGCGACAGTGGTGTCATGTGCACGGACACACAAGCGCCCTGCCCAGTGAGCCACCTCTCCGGGCACCAGGATTTTTTTACATGGTTGCTGGAACCTCTCTCCCAGAGAAGTACAGCTTACCTTGTGGTCACTTATGGCTGCTTAAGAAGCACCTTCCTCCCTTCCTTTGCCATCTAAAGTATGCCAGCTATGCCCACCGTTGTACCCCTTCATCCAGACTTTTCATCCATTCTTAGCACCCGCAACAGGGCTTGCTACTTGGTGGAAACTCAGTATTTAATAAGTGAATGAATGAATGAATGAATGAATGATTTATGATCAAAAACACACAGTACTATTCATACACAGTGGAATTGTGAATTAGTGAGTCCCTTCCCACTAAGAAATTGGGACAAGAGCACATGTATTAACATCTGCAAAGACCCAAGTTCAAGTCCCCATTCTCCACCTGCAAGTGGGGTGCTTCACAGAGCAGTGAAGCAGTGCTCCAGGTGTCTTTTGTGCTTTCTCTTCCTCGAACTCCCTTTTTCCCCTTTCAATTCCTCTTTGTCCTATCAAAGAGAGAGGGGAGGGAAGAGGATGAAATGAAGGAAGGGAGGAGAAAAGGAAAAGAGAATGGCTGTCTGGAATAGTGTATTGGTAAATCAGGTGTTGAGCCCCAGTGATAACTATGGTGGCAATTAAAAGAGTAAATTAAAATAATTATTAAAAGCAACCAAATACAATATAACTATGTAATTAAGTCAGTTCTGCCATAGTCTGAACTCTACTTTCATAATTTTTTTCCCCTTTCAAGTTCTGGGATCCGAAACCAGTACTTTTAACTACGTAAATAGTATACTGTTGGCTTACTCAGGTAGTCATCAAAGACTGATGACTTTCTGATCTAGGCCAGGGAACCCCACATGGACTGTACTTCTTTTTTTTTTAATTTTTATTATCTTTTTTTATTTGATAGAAACAGCCAGAGGAGAGAGAAAGGGAGAGAGTTAGACAACTACAGACCTGCTTCACTGCTTGCAAAGCTTTTCCCCCTGCAGTTGGAGACTGGGGGTCTTGAACCCAGGTCCTTGCACAGCGTAACATGTGCCCTCAACCAGGTGCATCAGCGCCCAGCCCCAGCTCTGAGCACCCCCTGACGCTGCAGGAGGAAAAGCAGAAGGTGAGTGTGGGATGGCCTCCCCTCAGGAGGACCAGGAAGCAGGGCTCCAGATGGCCTTTCACTGCCCCACACCCAGCACTGCTGAGTCTGCAGCTCTCAATACAGCTGCTTGTTCTTTCTCCTGCCAGCAGGAGGTAGGCCACTTTCAAAGCAGAACTACTATGGGCCTACTATGTCAGGTGTAGGAAAAAGAAAAGAATGGTTGGGGTCATGGATCAACTGGCAGAGTGTCAGACTTTTAAGTCTGAAGTTCCCAATTCAACCCCCAGGACTACATGTACTAGAGTGGTGCGTGTTCTCATCCTCTCTCTCCCTCTCCCTCTCCCTCTCCCTCTCTCTCTCTCACCTCCCTCACATCTCTTTCTCTCAGTCAAGTGAAACACTCCTTCCTATGTACTAAGTAGAACAAATCTTTAAAACAAGGTCAGTCATTTAAATTGCTTCCTCTAAACAAAGCAATGTTTGACTAAACACTGCAAAGAGCAAACGTCCAGGCTTTTATCTCAGCACACTGCAATGGGAAGGAAGTGGCACTATTATGATGGCAGGTGTTCATGTAGCTAGATTTAAATCATTCTCTAGGCCTCTTTTTTTTTTTGACTTAATATGAAACACTTTATATCTTTTTAAAAAGATAGCAACAGGGCTGGGGAGACAGCATAATGTATAGAACTCCCTTTCCACACCTTGCCCTCTGTAGGCCTTAGCTAGTGAAGCTAACTGGCAGCTACAGGTAAGTCTAGAGGGATAACCCTTCACCAAGCAACTGCTGTTTCAATACTCTGCTCTTTTCGAGGTAGTGGTGGCAGAGTGCAGGACTTGCATGTGTATGAGAGCCTTGGTTGCATCCTCAACACCAGTGGGGTTCTGATCTCCCTCTTAATAACCAAACAAATAAATATTTAAAATACACAAATAAATGACCATTCCACCCTTAAAAAAAAATCAAACATCAAAAGTGGAATGAAAGAAATCAAAATCCAGTTTCGTGAGTTTGAAAGCAGTTTTTTTTTTTTTTTTGGTAGTTTCAGCTAAAAAAAAAAAAAAAATCCCCAAAAAGATTTCAATGAAATTGTTTGAAACTAAAGCAATCCAGGTTCAAATTCATGACTAACAAAGATTACACTACAGAAAATGTATTGCTGGTGAGAAATATCCAAAGTAGGAGAGACGGTGGGTGGCCACTTTTGTTCCATTTTCCTTATCCTCTAAATGAATACTTTTCTGTTTTCATTGAGTCCCTGTTCAAGAAATCTAACACTGGTGTAAACAATTGCACATACGCATCTTCTTTGAAACCACAAAAAAGACTCTGTCGTACTGTTTTATAGAAGTGGCAACAGGAAAATGAGCGGGGCCGGGGTGAGTCTGCTGACACTGGTGATGACCCAGGTGACCATGGTGACTGTTAAGCAATGGGCTGTCTCTGAGAAATGAGATCCGAGGTTTACCCCTCTCCCTCGAACCAATTTTATATTCTGGTAACTTCCTTATTAGTCTGTCATCATGTTAACTGCTTCGTGGCAGATGGCCCATCAGTGACACATACCTCTGCTGTGGGCCATTTTGCTGGGTGCTTGCCCCTCAGAGCCGGCTTGGTCCCAGCTGCCCAGACAGGTATTTGTAAACATAAATCTGATGATGCCAGTGCAGTCTGTTCCAGGAAGCGTTCCTTTTAATCTCTGGCTCCAACTAGCCCTTTGAAACTGGCAAGAATCAGAGAAGCTCAGCTGAGGTCATATAGGCTCCAAGTAGAAAAGCCACACTGCTAACAATTTTTACAGAAGCAGCATTTGAGCTCCTGATAATTACTCTGTTCCACCGAATCAACTGAGACTCAGGACTGCAATTAAAAAAGAAACGATCTTCCATGTGGAATGGCTTTCCCACTGAGTGATACTATTAAATAACCATCATTAGCCACTAAAGTATATACTACCCATTTTCCAGAGCCCTTCTCTGCCAAAAAATGTAAAACCAACAACAATCGATAAACTGAGTCGTCAGCATGATAACGGCTGATATAGCACATGCCAATTAAAATTATCCAGAATGATTTAAACGTGCAAGGAGTTACTACAGATGATGATATTACACAGATACTAGACCTCTTCTTGTAAAAGGCCCCAAAAGTCCATTTCTTTTTTTTTCTTTTTTTAAAAAATATCTTTATTTATTTATTGGATAGAGACAGCCAGGAGCTGAGAGGGAGTGGGAGAGAGACAGAGAGACACCTGCAGCCCTGCTTCACCACTTGCAAAGCTTTCCCCCTGCAGGTGGGGACTAGGGCTTTAAACCTGGGTCCTCGTGCATTGTAACATGTGCGCTCAGCCAGGTGCACCACCACCCAACCTCTACAAAGCTCATTTCTTTACAACTGTCTCTCCTAGATCAGAGAAGAAGTTCCTCTCCAGGGGTTAATGAGGTTTTCTTCCTTACTATGCGAAGCTACCACTAAGCTGAATGACTTCTCTAAGAGGACCTGCCATCTAAATGCAGGAGATTTTTGAACAATAGAGCACTGCCTGACTATTGTCAAGCAATCCTGGAGTAACCACAGCCAATTATCAAAATATTGAAATGTTTGGTGTAGTGTACCAAAGCAAAGGATTCTGGGCAAGGAGGGAGAGAACTGGAGGGAGAGGCATTGAGGCCCTCCCTGATGCATGATGGCGGAAAAGAAGGTCAGGTGAGAGTGAGAGTGCTTTGCAGACACGTATCATGGGAAGAGGAGAAATTATACCCAGGTGTCAACAACTGTATAGTAACCTATTGATCTCCCCAGGAAATGATAAAAAAAAAAAGAAGAAAACATTGAAATGATGATTGGTAAAGTGTCACTCATGTGAGTAAGCAGGTGATTGGCAGAGAAGCACCTAAACCATCACCGGGACTGACAGAACTAAAAAAATTCTGGGACAAAAGCCACTTTTTAAAACAGTTGAAAAGCATTCACTTTATGTCTCCATATGCACTCAAATTTTTGAGGAAAACTAAACCCACTTGTGGACAATTCCACATCCAGCCTGAGATAAAGCAATCGTACCTAGTAAGCACTGGGTTAAACACTTGGGCCTTGTGAAATCTCAAGGTCCTGCCTTGTTCATTTCTCATGAATAATTAAGTGTCACTACCTCTATTCCACCCAGAGTTCACAGTCTTCTATTTTACCTGTGCTTGCTATGGTAACAGCACAAAAGCTACCCTCTCCCTTTTAGGAGTAGTTTTGAGATCTAAAAGGCACATGCCAATAATTTCCTGGATCAAATAAGGGTGTCTTGAGGATTTTGTTTTTAGCTCCTGCTTTTATTTCTGCATTCTGCACTCTCTGGTACTTAACAGTCTGGGTGAGTCTAGTTTCTGTGTAAGTTTGCCCAGTGAACTGTACTATTTGTTGGGAGGTCAAGATGAGACTCAGCACAGTGGGGGCTGCTAGCTAGCTGCAGAGAAGAGGAGCAGTCAAGGAGGAGAAACCAAAACATCCCACTGCTAACAGATAAGGTGCATCTTCCTTGAGGCTGGCAAGTTTCGGATAGACTTGAAGAGCTCTTGACAAGGAGCAGGGAGGCTGATGAAGTGATTCTCTTTGTTGTTGTTGTTTGTTTGCTTTTTCTGTTTTGTTTTCAAAGTGTGCTGACATCATTATTTTATTTGCACATCATCACCACTCCTACCCACAACCTTGATAAGTGGGATAAAAGAGACAAGTGACATGGAGAAGTCAAGTGACAAGTTGAGGGAGGTACACTGAGCACATGAGGACACAGACTCCCTGACTCCCACCCAGGTGCTCTCTCCCAGCAGCTCAGCAAACAAAGTCTAGGTTAGCAGTGTGAGGGGTCACTGACCTCTTTAGGGGACCAACTAGGGGAGAGGGCTCAGCCTGCTGTCTGCTCCTGGGAGTAGCTGTGCCAGTTGCCTGCAGAGGTGGGGTCCACAGCCCCAGCCAGATGAAGTGATTCTTACCCACCCCTTCCCACTCCCCAGACCAACCATTAGAGCAGAGGGATAGACACCTAGGCCAGGGAAGGTATGGATCCCACCGGTCGGGTCACTAACAATCCAAGTTATGGAATGTAAGTTGTTATTGTTTTGCATCCAGAAACCACCCCTCCATACTTCAACCAAGTCAGGAGCTCTGAGCTTGAGTACACTGATTCCTGGACCTTAAAAGGTTCAGTGGCCATGTGAATTACTGCCAGAAAGGGGTGGCTTCCGAAAAGGTGGAAACCCTGGTATTTTTACTTCACGAAAAGACAATCTCTGGAGCTAGTGACAGGCTTGGTCCCCTGTGGGTCCCGCGTGGGTGTAGATGAGAAGACATCCTCTCCTCTTCCTGCCCATGTCTACACACTCTCCTCCCCCAAGCCCGCCAACTCTTCTGGGTACAAAGTACAGCAGGGCCGCCGCGGGCAGGCAGAGCCTTTCACAGCTGCAAACACCTAGCTGGGTTTTCAGCACTGCACAGCACCGCACCACAGGGAACAGAGGGGGCCTCTGACTCCAGGGGTGCTCCCGAGCCGAATCCTCCCACAGGCCCTACTCCTGGGGAGACGCTGGCGGCTTCCTAAGCTCTATGCAAAGATTTGCGATGTTTTGCTCAGGTTCCTGAACACTGCCCGCCCCCCCCCCCCCGCGAAAATCTGCGGGCGGCGGTGGTGGTGTAAAGCAGAAAGCCCCTAACGCACGGCTGCGGTCCTGCCTCCCCAGAAGTGTTTAGCATCAGTCCCAGCGGCTCCCAGAATATCTGCGTGGGCGCAGGCGCTGGCGCTGGCACTGGCGCGGGGTCCGGCGCGGAGCCCGGAGTTGGAGCGGAGGAGCGCGAAGCAGGTCGCCGCACTCGCAGACCGCAGGGGCACTGGCACTGTGCCCCTGCCAGCTGCGCCCAGGTCCGCCCGCAGGGAGCGCGCTGGGTAAGCAGGGCTGCAGCTTCTGCGGGAAAGTGTGTGTGTGTGTGGGGGGGGTCTTCAGGGCGAGGAGCAGAGGTAAAGGGGGGTCCGAGTGGGGTGGGGGTGAGGACGACTAGTCTGGAGCGGAGTTAGGGTTTCCCCCTAGGGCGGAGCAGGCGCTGCACCGCATTTCGGGTGAACTCCAGGGCATCAGTGCCCCGGGGGTCTGTCTTCAGTCTTTGCTCTGAACGGGAGCCAGCGGAGCCTGGCAGACCTACACTTTTGGGGGTTCCCACCCACCTCCAGGAGGGCGGAGAGCCTCTCTAGACCCCCCCTCCAAGCCCCCAGGGACTGCTCCTGCAGGGCATCCCCGGAAACAGCTGTTACAGTTGATCTGAGAGAGAGAGAGAGAGCAGGAATGCAAAGGAGTTGGGGATGGCGGGGTGGGAAATAAACAACAACACATGGGTGCGAAGGGTGAAGCCACCCACATCTCCCCCTCCTTTCCTCCTCCCCCACCCCCACCCCGCCTTTCTGTAGCTGCTGACGCGCTCGCGGTGCCTTTTAATCAATCGCCAGCCCGGAGCAGCGCCTGTGCTTGGCTGAGCCACCCCGGGCTCCAGCTTCCCGGGACACCTCCCAACCCCTAGCTGGGCAGCCGCTGGGCATGGTGCTTGGCGGACTCGGGTCTGAGCCACGCTCCCCCTGGGCGCCCGGCGGCTGAGGACCGCTAAGGAGCTGCTAGGGTGCAGGGGGGAGGGTGCCAGCAGCCTGGGAGCATGGAGAGCGCCCCTGTCCAGGCAGCCCCGGCGCCCCCCACCCGCCGAGCTGTCCCCCAGTGGCACCGCCTCCTCTCCTTGCTCCTCTCCTAGCCCGGGCCCGGCAGCTGCGCTGGAGCCAGCGGCGGCGGCGGCGGCGGCGGCATGGAGGAGCCGAGCAGAAACGCCTCCCAGAACGGGACCCTGAGCGAGGGCCAGGGCAGCGCCATCCTCATCTCCTTCATCTACTCCGTGGTGTGCCTGGTAGGGCTGTGCGGAAACTCCATGGTCATCTACGTGATCCTGCGCTACGCCAAGATGAAGACGGCCACCAACATCTACATCCTCAACCTGGCCATCGCCGACGAGCTGCTGATGCTCAGCGTGCCCTTCCTGGTCACCTCCACGCTGCTCCGCCACTGGCCCTTCGGCTCCCTGCTCTGCCGCCTGGTGCTCAGCGTGGACGCGGTCAACATGTTCACCAGCATCTACTGTCTGACCGTGCTCAGCGTGGACCGCTACGTGGCCGTGGTGCACCCCATCAAGGCGGCGCGCTACCGACGGCCCACGGTGGCCAAGGTGGTCAACCTGGGCGTGTGGGTCCTGTCGTTGCTGGTCATCTTGCCCATCGTGGTCTTCTCGCGCACGGCGGCCAACAGCGACGGCACGGTGGCCTGTAACATGCTCATGCCCGAGCCGGCCCAGCGCTGGCTGGTGGGCTTCGTGCTGTACACTTTCCTCATGGGCTTCCTGCTGCCCGTCGGGGCCATCTGTCTGTGCTACGTGCTCATTATCGCCAAGATGCGCATGGTGGCCCTCAAGGCCGGCTGGCAGCAGCGCAAGCGCTCGGAGCGCAAGATCACCCTGATGGTGATGATGGTGGTCATGGTGTTCGTCATCTGCTGGATGCCTTTCTACGTGGTGCAGCTGGTCAACGTGTTCGCCGAGCAGGATGACGCCACGGTCAGCCAGCTGTCAGTCATCCTGGGCTATGCCAACAGCTGCGCCAACCCCATCCTCTACGGCTTCCTCTCGGACAACTTCAAGCGCTCCTTCCAGCGCATTCTGTGTCTCAGCTGGATGGACAACGCGGCCGAGGAGCCCGTCGACTACTACGCCACGGCGCTCAAGAGCCGCGCCTACAGCGTGGAGGACTTCCAGCCCGAGAACCTGGAGTCGGGCGGCGTCTTCCGCAACGGGACCTGCACGTCGCGGATCACCACCCTCTGAGTGCGGGGCGGAGGAGACGCGGGGCCGGGCTGCGGGAGGGCAAAGGACCCCGGGGCTCCAGGGGTGCAGTGTTAACACCCGGGGGGCGGGGCGCGGTGTGGGGGGAGCGTGTCCCAGAGGAGGCCCCGGGCTCTGGGCAGACCAGCTGGGAGGAATGGTAACTCTCGCCCTCCCTCCTCCTGCTCCCTTGCGCGCAGTTTGCGACCCCCTCTCTGCTCCCTGCCGGGTATGTAACTTAGTCTTTCCACTCCCCTGGTCCAGTCAGGTTTAGGTCAGGAACTGGCGGAAAGTCACCCACCCACCCTGCCTGCCTGCCTGCCTACCCCAACCACTCCGTTCTTTCTGTTTGTAGGTGAGCAAGACTTTTTGGTCAGGGGCGACCCCCCCGCCAGCCTGGAGCCCCGCCCTGCAAAGCCCTTGGGCCCTCAGATTTCGGCCTTGTCCACCTACCCAAGTCTGGGGGACCTCTGCTCTTCCTTGGAGCAGCCCTGCAGAGAGAAAAGTAGGGCTGGAGAATGAACTAGGAAGACTGACCTCCTCTCTCTCTCTCTCTCTCTCTCTCTCATTTTTTATTAGATAGGACCGAGAGAAATTGAGAGAGGAGGGGAGATGGAGAGAGACATCTGAAGCCCACTCGTGAAGCAGACCCCCCCCCCCAAGCTAGGGAGTGAGAGCTCCAACCCAGGTCCTTGAATTTGGTCAAATGTGTGCTTAACCGGGTGCACAATGTAGTGCACCATGGCCCAGAAGGTTGGTCTTTTTTCTAGGTTGCCCTCTTCCCAGAGCCTCCAGGAATCACTCCCATTCCACCCAGAGCGGAGCCAGGTGCTTAGTAAAATCGGTCCCGCGCTTTGAACCCTAGGCATTTTGCAGACCCCAGCCCAAGGCTCAGAGAGAGAGAGACACACACAGAGAGAGAGAGAGAGACAGAGAGAGATATGAGAGCAAGTGACCAAGAGATTTTAGAATGTCCTGTGGTCTCAAGGCCACTCTTCCCTAGTGCTCTTGGGGAAAAAAAGAAAGAAAGGAAGAAAGAAAGAAAGAGGAGAGAGAAAAAAGAGAAAGGAAGAGAGAGAGGAGAGAAAGAAAAGAGAAAGGAAGAAAGAGAGAGAGAGAGAGAGAGAGAGAGAGAGAGAGAGAGAAAGGAGCACTCTCTCTGCAGCTGCCTGGGAGCAAGGCTGCAGCTCAGCGCTATCCCTTTTCCAAGCTTCAGGAGTTGCCTCAGAAAACAGACAAACTGAGCTTCCTGCTCTGGACACCGCGAAGCTCCGCCTCCCGGGCCCTCCCGGAGCCACTGTGGCACCGGCAGCCTTGGGCCACCCTGAGCTGCAGGCTAGAGAGTCCCACCTGTTGGCCCAAGAGTTGTTGCCTTCCAAGCGGTGCCTAATAAGTCCTTTTGTCAGTGAACATCTACGTCATTCATTTGTGGTGTTTCAAATGTGTCTCTGCTTGGTTTTGTTTTTGTTTTTCCTCTACCTTTTCTTCCACACACAGGGCCTGGGGCAGAGGTGGCCAGAAGAGGTCGGGAGTAAGTTATCTCCCCCTGAATCTGAAACTTGGAGTGGGGTGGGGTGGGAGGGCTCTTCTCTGTGTTGGGCCCTCTTTTCTTATCCTGTTCTGTGGCTTTTCTATTTTTGCCCGTATTCAATAAAATCTGGAGGGTTTTTTTTTTCATACTTTTCTCATGTAGTCTCCTGTTTGTCTTATAATGATGACAAATTATGCAGAGTGGAAAGTTCTGAAGCTTTAACTCTCAATGCCACTCTTTCTATATATAATTTGAGTAAATGTATCTATCTTTCCCCATTGTTATGAGTCCACAAGATCATTGCCAAATGCTGTCACTGAAAATAACAGGTGTGAGACCAGCTGGAACACTCTCAGATAAGGGACTTGAGACAGCAGGTAAACTTGGAACTGAGAAATCTGATCCAGACAGACGTGAATAAGTGCTGGGGTTTGTGCTCATGTTCCCGCTTCCTCCAGACTCCAGCATATGTGATACAATCTTGTTAAGTCATCACATCATTTTGAGAACATTAAAAGTTGAGTCATTTAAATCTATGTTTAATCTTCCCCAAAACATTGGAAGCCTGTGCAGGTCAAGAACCAATCCTTTTATTTCTTTGTATTGCTTTTGTATACTGGCTTGTACATAGTAGGCACTTAGATACATGCTTGTTGGTTAAGTGTTGAAGTAAGTCAGAGTGTATTGCAACCATCCAGAGGCACATCCTCTGGGGTTCTCAGGTTCTCTTATTGCTATGATAAACAATAGCTGAAATGATAATGGGGGGAAAAAAGATATTGTGTATATCTGTTTCAAAAACATCATCCTTTCCTAAAAGCAGTAGGCAAGAGTTAAACTTCACCCTGAGGTGTTATTTAAACTAATGAACACATAAGCTTTTGCTCACACATCAGAAAATTGAGATTTATCCCTTCAGAATATTTATTATTGCTCCTTTAGAAAAACAGATTTTTTAAATCATTAAAACAGATAAATTTACACATCAAATCTCGGTCATTATCCTCTTAAGAGTTTACAAAGACAGTGTTCTTAACCTGCTACCACTGTAATATTAACTCAATAAACTTACAGATACGTTGTTGCAAGTTGTTTGACTCACTTTTGCATTGTACCGCTTGCTTCTGTGAGTTTCTAGAAAAACATGGACACTCACAAGCTTGGTGACTTATCACTTCTCTTAGATTTTAAGAAAAAAGTTTTTCAGATTACCTTGGGAAATTTTATCAAGATTGATGTTCTATTTTGAATTTATTTATTTATTTATTTTTCCCTCCAGGGTTATTGCTGGGCTCGGTGCCTGCACCATGAGTCCACCGCTCCTGGAGGCCATTTTTTCCCCCTTTTTTGTTGCCCTTGTTGTTGTAGCCTTGTGGTCATCATTATTGCCATTGTTGATGTTGTTCGTTGTTGGATAGGACAGAGAGAAATGGAGAGAGGAGGGGAAGACAGAGAGGGGGAGAGAAAGATCGACACTTGCAGACCTGCTTCACTGCCTGTGAAGCGACTCCCCTGCAGGTGGGGACCCGGGGGCTCAAACCAGGATCCTTAGGCCGGTCCCTGCACTTTGCGCCACATGCGCTTAACCCACTGCACCACCGCCTGACCCCCCTATTTTGAATTTTTTAAAGAAAGGTCTATTCAGTTGAGAGAGAGAGATTTTCCAGTCAGTATGAGTAAGAAGCAGTGCACTGAGCTGCACTCTATCTTGTTGTCACCAAACTAACTAGATAATATCTCAATCTATTATAGATTAAATTACTGTCTGACCTCATTTATGACCTCAGACTTTATTGTGGGAGCTAAGTAATGGCTGATTTACATCCCAGGGAAAGATAATAGAAAAAGGAGACAAGAAAGATTTCCTAAACCAGGGAGCAATAAATAAACGAAGTAGAAAAATCAGATTTTTACATAAAACAAAACTGAAAGGCATGGTTTTATGCTTTGTCCAGTGACAGTAATTTCTCAACCAGAGACATTTTAAGAAAGTATGAATGAAGATACTTTTAGCAGCTAGTCCTTTAGAGCATTTTCACTTTCACAGCAGTATGAGTGAAAAGTGAAAAGGAATGTTTTCTCAAGAGAACAATAATAATAGTTATTTCAGGGCAAGGGTAGATAGCATAATGGTTATGCAAACAGACTCTTATGCCTTAGGCTCTGAAGTATCAGGTTCAGACCCCTGTATCACCATAAGCCAGAGCTGAGCAGTGCTCTGGTAGAAAAAAAAAGAAAAAGAAATAATAATAATAGTTATTTCAGAACCAGTGTGAGGGGCTGGGGAAGGGGGGTTGTCAGAGGCTTTCAGATGATCTGTGACTTTAGGTTTTATAGTCTGGTACATTATCTTAACTTGACTATCAATCGTGGGACATTTGACATTACATTATCTTTTATAAAATAATTTGCTTTTTAATGAATCAGTGGGTTATCTTTTAAAATTATCTTTGTCATTTGATTTGAGGATATGTGGATTTAGAGGGTCACTGTCATTACAGTTCCATGTACTTCTTCTTATTATTATGTTAATTTATTTATTAGAAATTGAGAGGAAAGCGAAAGATAGAATGGGAGAGAGACAAAGAGACACCTGCAGCATTGTTTGACCACTCGCAAAGCTTTCTCCTTGAAGGTAGGGACTGGGGGCTCAACCGGGTAAAGTTCCATGTACTTCAAAGACAGACATCAGCACACCTGCCCTTCCACTAGACCATCATTTTCCTCCACCAAAAAGTTATAGCAAGGTGTCAAGTAAACTCGTAACTTAGATATGTAAGTAAAACACATTTTTCTCATTTTGATTTAAACATATCTGATCATTATTCCAAGGTCCTTTCAACATGTTAGCTGGGAGAGATAAAAAAAATCAAATATCCAATTAAGCTTATGCTCTATTTTAAAAATATTTAGACAAAAAATGTTATAAATGGGAGGCTGGGTGGTAGCGCAGTGGGTTAAGTGCACATAGTGCAATGTGCAAGGATCCAGTTGGAGTCCCTGGTTGGTGCCCCACGTGCAGGGAGGTCCCTTCACAAACGGTAAAGCAGGTATGCAGGTGTCTATCTTCACCTTTCTGTCTTCCCTTCCTCTCTCCATTTCTCGCTGTCCTATGCAACAACAACAACAGCAGCAGCAGCAACAATAACAGCAACAACAACAATGGAAACAGAAACAAACAAACAAAAAAGATGGCCACCAGGAGCAGTGGATTCACAGTGGAAGCACTAAGCCCCAGCAATAACCCTAGAGGCAAAAAAAATGTTACAAATATATTAGGTTTTATTGAATTACTTTGAGGGATATTTTTTCTTTTTAAATCCAGTAATTTCATTTTAAAAATTACATTTTTTTCTTCCTTTTTGAAACTCGGTGCTATCATCAATTCAGAAATTTATAACATGTATTCTTGCTACTTTTTTGTTCATTTGGTGTGAATTTTAGAGAAGTTTATAAGATACCTTGATGCTTCCTCTGGTACCTCACAGCATGCTAATGGAACTATATGGGGTTTTAGGCTCTCTTTGTGAATGGTAAGTAGGCCATCCCATCAAGGATTAAGTGTAAGGTAAGGGGAAACACTCTACTGGCAAGATACTGTGTACCCTGTGGAAAAGGAAGGTGATGCCAGGGAGAAGTTCCTACCCTCAGGAAGTTCACTTAGTGCCAAAGTGCAAACCAATTTAAGAAAATGGATAAAAATCTTGGCATTATTCTCTTTACTTACCTGCTTCTCAGATCATTTACTAAGAAAGCTCAGTTGATACTGGAGAAAGTTTGAGTCCATTTGTCTTTTCATGAGGGTATTGTTAACAAGGCATTTAACATTATACATCATTTTAAAAATTACTTACATACAATTTCCATTCTCTCTATTTTTACCTTTAGGGTAATCACAGTGGCTCCGTGGCGGCAATACAAATCCATTTAATCCTGGTGGTGGTATCTCGCCATTTTATTGATAGAACAGAGAGAATAGAGAAGGAACAAAAAGATAGAGAGGGAGAGAAAGAGAGACACGGAAAGACCTGCTTCACTACTTCTAAAAAGACACCCCTGCAGAAGGGAGCCAAGGGCTGGAACCAGTATCCATGTTCATGTCATTATCCTTTGAACTATGTGCACTTAACCCGGTGCATCACTGCCTGGCTGCCCTAACCCTAACCCTAACTCTAACCCTCACCCTCACTCTAACCCTAACCCTCACCCTCACCCTAACCCTCACCCTCACCCGAACCCTCACCCGAATCCTAACCCAAACCCTAACCCGAACCCTAACCATAATTTCTCTAAGATGACTTATACTTAAGAATACTTTACATTCTTTGTTTGAAATAAAAGTGGAAATGCCTTGTGATCCACCAATATTACTCTTGGACATATATCCAGAAGAAGATATGAAAACACTAATTTGAAGGGACATATGCACCCCTATGTTCATAGCTGCATTATTCGCAATGGTCAAAATATGGAAGCAACCTAAATGCCCATAAACAGATGACTGAATAAAGAAGTCACAGGAGATACACTCAATGGAGTACTATTTAGCAATGACAGAAGATCCTACTGTGTCCTCCGGGACAAAATGGATGGAACTGGAGGTGATTATGCTTAATTAAATAAGAAAGTGAAATAAAACTACCAGATGGTTTCTCTCATATATGGGATATAGAGAATTGAAACACATGAACTTGTAAATAAACAAAAAACAAGAACAACCTATATGCTGTTATCCTTAAAGGTGTGGGGACACAAAATTTTGGTGATGGGAGTGGTGTGGAACCAGACTAATATTATCTTATAGCCTTGTAAATCACTATTAAATCACTAATAAAAATGTGTTTGAAATTCCATGATCAGTTTTTGAATCCAAATTGGAGATCAACGTGGAGTTAATAAGTTGGCAGAGAGATTATTTTTAAAGGCATACAATATAATTGACTAAGTATGGATCATAATTGATCACTGAAATTGCCATTTTCAGCAATTTCCCCAAATTTTCCGTAAGAGTTTCTCTTAAGAGCAGTCCTCCTCTTCCCCCTCTATCTGCCCTAAACTGGCTTAAGAGTAAATTTATGGAGAAGTTGTAAGCATCCGGGTGGTGAGAGAGATAAGGTGAGTTCCTTGGGTTAATTGTCCACCTGATGCTTCCTGGTTTCACATTGTTGAAGTATTCAGCTTCTTGAGCTTGTAGATTAATAATTCAGATTAATGAGGGATGAACCTCCACTCCTGGGAGTACTGCAAGCCTCTCAAAGTCTTCCATTGTCCTCAGACAGCTCACTGGCCTGGTGATCTACCCCAGCTGTTGCCTGTAAGTGACCTCAGCCTGCCACAGGCCACCCCACTGAGCCTTCCTGACTCAGTAACTAGAGGGGGTTCTAAGTGGTTCTAGAGTGGTGACCTTTAACATCTCTTCTGTTCATTTCTTTGTTTTTGCCAGAACACTGCTCAGCTCTGACTTATGATGGTGCTGGAGACTGAACCTAGGACCTCCTGGGTTTCAGTCATGAAAGTTGTTTGCATACCCATGTGCTATCTCACACAGGTCCTGTTTTCTTTTTTCTGCAATTTTGACTCAGATTTTTACATTTATCCCTTTCTTTCTTTGTCAACCTCACAACTACTAACATACTAACATGCCTCACACACTGCATCTTTTTGTTTTTTTAACAAATCCACTGCTCCTGGTGGCCATAATTTTTCATTCATTGTTGTTGTTGCTGTTATTATTATTGCTGTTGTTGCTGCTGCTGCTGTTGTTGTTGTATATCACCAAGAGAAATGGAGAGAGGAGGGGAAGATGTTTACATGATGATAGTGATGTGTACTTAAAAAAAATAAAATGCTGTACTTTAAAGTCTATGCCACTCTCTTATACTACATACCTTTGAGCTAATGAAAATTATGTCCACATATTAGATGAACACTTTGGTTTTCATTCAACAAATTCCCCTTTGTTGATTTTTGAACTCAGGCATAAAAGTTCAACATTGCCACAGGCTTCAGTAGAGTAAGGTAGGCATGGAGATAATATCATAGGAGACCATTTATTATCTTCTTAATTATCTGGAGACAAGCTATTATTGTAAGCAAACCTATGAAAGGTCTGTGAGAGAGAACTATTAGACACAGCCCAAACTCTAATTTCAATGAGAAAGAAAAGGAATGCTTCTATAGTGATGACAAAGATGATGCCAGGAACAGAAGTAACTACTTTGCTCTAAAATATCAAAACGCCTGCTTGTCTTACTGTTGGTTAGGGAAGAATATGACCTATAAAGGATATATGTTTTTAAAACAAAAGTCATTTAGCAAATGCTCACTTTGATAACAAACTTAATTACTGTCAAACCATATATAAAACTTAATCTGGTGTATTGTACCAAAATAAAAGACTCTGGAGTGTGGGAGGTGAGGGCGTGTTCAGGTCCTGGAATATGACAGCAGAGGAGGACCTGGGATAGTATCAAAATATCAGGTCACAGTATCCTTGAAGTTACTTCTTCTCCTAAGAGAGACATTTCTTAACAAATGACCCACAAACCCTGCATGGGGATCCATGAGGGCTTGAACTTATGAGAGGCACAGTCTCTATGCTCCATCTTAGAGGTTTTGAGGCATAAGGCCTTTGATGACTCCCAGTGTCTCTAAAGCACACTAACATAAGTGGTATGAGAATTAAGAATATCAGTATGACACTGTTTTACTTATTGTGTGATGTTCAGCAAGGTAATCTCCACAACACATCTTTTTTTCAAAAAAGTTTTTCAAAGTTAACCCAGCTACCAAATAATGTGATGATAACAGTAACTATCCATTGTCTTTTTGAATCCTAAGACAGCAGGAACCTCACATCTCCACTATAGAGCCTATATTTCCCCCAGTCCTGGAACCTTAGGATAGGGCCCACTTTCCCGCATGCCTCTCCCAACCCATATCAAATAATATTGCATCTGCCGATCGCAACCTAATCAACGCAACGATTGCCACCTCAACATGCTTCAGCTCAGACTGTGTCCGGAGACTTCAGGTGTGGAATGACAACCCTTCAGCTTCATTACTTGGGTGAGACCTTTCCTTTCATAGCATTCTCTAATTCCATCCCAGGTGGATCACTTTCTAACAAAGTCCCAAAACCTAAATATACACCAGGTTCTGTGAGAGAGAGCATATGTTCACACGTATCCATAAACAAGTGCAAAATATATACCTGAAAGCAGTAGTACACTAGAGTTTGCAGTGAGTACCCCCCTAATACTTCCTCTCCACTATTCCAACCTTTGGGTCCATGATTACTCAACAATTTCTTTGGCTTTGTATGCTAACTCTCTTTTCAGCCACCAGGTTCCAGATGCCATCAGGATGCCGGCCAGGCTTCCCTGGACTGAAGACCCCACCAATGTGTCCTGGAGCTCCGCTTCCCCAAATAAAAGAAAAAAAAAAAACTTCTCTTGAGGCTGGGTGGTGACACAACTCACCATGTTACATGTTGAGCGCACATGTTACAAATGCCCAAGGACCCAGGTTTGAGCCCATGGTCCCCACCTTCAGGGGGAAAGCTTTGCAAGTGGTGAAGCAGGGCTGCAGGTGTCTCTCTTCCTTTTTCCTTCTCTATCTCCCCCCCCTCTCGATTTCTGGCAATCTCTATCCAATGAAAGTAAATAAAGATAATTAAAAAAAAATACTTCTCATTAGGGCCTATGGTTCTGTGTACATGTGTTCACATCTCTATAATTTAGGTGAAACTCTATAATTAAAAATAGAGATACTTTTTTTATATATTTATTTTATTTATTTATTCCCTTTTGTTGCCCTTGTTGTTTTATTGTTGTAGTTATTATTGTTGTTGTTGTTGTTGGATAGGACAGAGAGAAATGGAGAGAGGAGGGGAAGACAGAGAGGAGGAGAGAAAGATAGACATCTGCAGACCTGCTTCACCGCCTGTGAAGCGACTCCTCTGCAGGTGGGGAGCTGGGGTTCGAACCGGGATCCTTATGCCGATCCTTGTGCTTTGCGCCACCTGCGCTTAACCCGCTGCGCTACAACCTGACTCCCAAAAATAGAGATACTTAATGGTCCACTGTGAATAAACTTAGACCTAATAAGCTCAGCAATCTATTAGAATGGCCTAAAGAAGGCAGCATAAATTCTCTAATCAAATATCTATTACTTAGGCCTAGCTATCTTCCTCTCCTCCTACTTATTTTTACTTATTCACTCTATTCAACTATCCAGAGACTTAAAAAAAATGTATGATTTACCCTTCTATCTTTTAATCTCTTCTGACAGGGCACCAACATTATTGTTACCCTTTGTCAATCTTTAGAAGTACTATATACAATTGGCCAAGATATATACTAGCAAACAATATATATCAAGTAAAAGATAATTGTCACTATGACAACTTTTATTAGAATCATCAAACAAATAAATGAAAAAAAAAACATAACTTGAGGTTAACTTAAACCCCACTAAAATCCTATATCTACTTCCTTTCTAACTCAAGGCCAGACCCCATAAACTTAATACCAGCTTGGATACAACAAATGACATTCAAAGCCTTAACAACTAGGAGAAAGTCTAAGTCTATCAGACAAAGAAGTGACTAAAAAAACTGGAAGAGTTCAAGAGACTGATTCATTTAATGATTGTCATTTTGGCCAATACCAGGCCACCTTGTCATCTGGGGTCCTAGTCAGGGAATCCTTGGATTCCCCATTAGATACTATGGGCCTAGACCTCTGACAGACCCTCTCTCCACCATCACTGGTCACTTCTATGAGAAAAATCATTATTAGTCTTTTTGTGGGCCTCTCCAGGAGTTTATCCTTACTATAAACTAGTGATAAGGAAAAAGAAGAAGCCTTAGGTCCCTGCACAGACTGGCCTGACGACAGCTAGTCTACTGGACATAAGGAATTGCCTAACCGACAAGTAGTTCCACCTCTGCAGAACCTCTGGGTTCCAGAGATAAGACAGAAATGCTTACAGATGTGACTTGATGTGAAACCTACCCCCCCTTTTTTTTTCTAACTAAAATGCTTTCATTTCTGTAACTTGCTTCTCACCACAAATTTAAAATTCCAAAATTCCTGCCTTTGGTTCTATTTACCTCTTTGAGACAGATATAAGCTCCAGTGCGACTGTCTCGGGGTCCAGGACTCTTTGAGTGTTTACTCTGGGAACCTGAATTCTCCCAAATACCTCTGAGTGATGCTTGGTTCTTTGCTGGTCTGTCAGCTGTTAACAGTGCTGTAAAACTAGCAATGGTAAGGACTGCTTCACTCTCTAAAGGGAAGCTGGGTCATCCTACTCTGCAACTTGAGTAAGACTGATCCCGTGATGAGTGCAGACTAAAACATTCCCAGCTGTTACCTTAGACTGTGAGCTCAGACTGACTAAGACTCAGAGGTTATATAGGCTCCTGCACTAAGTATGAATATACATGGGCCCTGGAGTCAGATTCTTGTGGTAAATGGTTAATTGTGTGTGTGTGTGTGTGTATATATATTTAAACTTGGGAGCTACTCTCTGCCTTAATCCAGCTTTCTACTTCTATACTCTGACAGCATCCTCCCAGACAATATTTCTAGTCAACCTCTATGTAAGTTATCAAGCCTAAGCAAAGATTACTGAAGTCACAGAACATACTTAAGATAGATATCCTAGCCTCTTTCCATTCCAGGACCCCTATTCTTGTTTGTTCTATTCCTACTGTTTGGTTTCTATTTATTAAATATTTTGTTGTGCTTTATATGTTACTGCCTTTCAGCTACCAAGTTGCAGATACTACTATGACTTCATCCTGACCTGTCTGGGCAGAGGACCTCACCAACTTGTCACAGAACCCCACCTCTCCAGAGTCCTACCCCACTAAGGAAAGCTAGAAACAGGTTGGGGGTATGGATCGAACAGGCAAGAACTCCTTCCTTCTGTATCTCATGAAGAATTCTGGTCCATACTTATAGTGGGGAAAAATGTCAGTGGAATGGCCAAAGGTTTGTGAACCCCAATTCCATCAGAGCCTGAAACATTTGTCACCAAGAATCTTTGTTTTTATACCATCACTGAAAGGGTGGAGAATCTGCATAAGACCAGAGGAAGTCAAGTACTGTTTTGCTTATCTGAGAGGGAGACAGAAAAATGAAGGACCTGGAAGCAGTAGTAAGTGTAGATGTGACTCAGAAAGGAAGTGACACAGGACCACAGAAACAAATACAAACAGGCAAAAATAAATTGACTGACTGATTTAGATATATAATCACACTACCCTACAAAGACCCAGGTTCTTGCACTCTGCTCTCCACCTGCAAGGGGGAAGCTTCACGAGCGGTGAGGCAGGTCTGCAGGTGCATTTTATTCGTGGGAGTTAGTTGCCTTCACAGAGATATTTCAGAATCCAACTGTGTGGTTTGCATATATTTGTAAGCCACAGTTAAGAGAATGGAACTTCTTTAGATATTTTTATACCATTGTATTGGGGGGTTAGTGGTTTACAGTAGCATTATTGATACATGGGTACAATTTCTCATCTCTGTGATAGATGCCAGCAAGACTTTCACCTTCAACCTAGGTCCTTTTCCACCATTATGTACCAGAACCCCTCTGCCTCCCCCTGTTAACAGCTGACAGACCAGCAAAGAATCAAGCATCACTCAGAGGTATTTGGGAGAATTCAGGTTCCCAGAGTAAACACTCAAAGAGTCCTGGACCCCGAGACAGTCGCACTGGAGCTTATATCTGTCTCAAAGCGGTAAACAGAACCAAAGGCAGGAATTTTGAAATTTTAAATTTGTGTTAAGAAGCAAGTTACAGAAATGAAAGCATTTTAGTTAGAAAAAACAGAAAAAAGCGGGGAGAGGCTTTATATCAAGGAGATCAAAACATTCAGTGGAGAAAGGAAGCAACTTGGTGGCTGAAAGACAGTAATGTATGAAGTAGAACAAAATGTTTAATAAACAGGCACCAAAGAGTAGAATTATTGCAGTTTCTACTGGAGGGGACACAGAACTCTGGTGGTGGGGATGGAGTGGAATTATACCCCTATTATAATTTTGTAAAGCAATATTAAATCACTAATAAAATTTTTTAAAAAGATAAAAGTAGCCCTTATTTATAATGATGAGGCAATGCATGTCACAGATCAGATTGGTTGGGATTTTAACAAGAGGTGTGTCTATGGGAAAGAAAGGGGGGCAGGTGGTGGCACACCTGGTTGAGTGCACGTGTTACAGTTTGCAAGGACCCAGGTTCAAGTCCCTGTTTCCCACCTGCATGGGGAAAGCTTCACGAGTGGTGGGTGAAGCAGGACTACAGGTGTCTCTCTGTCTCTCTCCCTTTCTATCATCCCATTTCCTCTTGGTTTCTGACTATGTTTATTCAATAAATAAAGATAGTTTTTTTTAAAAAGGAGAGAGTGAGAGGCAGGGGGCAAGCAACACAGCTATGGCTCATAGAAGTGTCACAGATTAAACCTGGAAGCTTCCAGCTGCAGGTGTGAAAGGCACTACTGTTCCGCACTACTGCTGTCTTGTTGACCCAGATTAACTTTAAATACACACAAATTTGCTTCATTTCTTTACACACAGGCACATGTGAAAGTTAAGCAAAATATCTACTTAGTGTATGCAATATTTTTCTACAATATAGAAGATTCGTGTTATTATTTATATGGGATGTTCAACATATCTCACAGATATTTTTATCTAGAAACTGACAGATTCCATATGATCTCAAGAGAATGAGTCACTTTGAAAAGCAGTCTGTCTTTAAGTTGAGAATGACTAGGCAGCATTCAGATGAGGAACATGATATGTTGTGTTGCCATAAGATTAACAGCATTGCTAAAATATATTGTAAAGTAAGGTGTTCAAGGCAGTTCAATGTTTTTAAAAAATATTTATTTATTTATTCCCTTTCGTTGCCCTTGTTGTTTTATTGTTGTAGTTATTATTGTTGTTGTTATTGATGTTGTCATTGCTGGATAGGACAGAGAGAAATGGAGATAGGAGGGGAAGACAGAGAGGGGGAGAGAAAGACAGACACCTGCAGACCTGCTTCACCACCTGTGAAGCAACTCCCCTGCAGGTGGGGAGCCAGGGGCTGGAACCGGGATGCTTACACCGGTCCTTGTGCTTTGCGCCACCTGCACTTAACCTGCTGCGCTACCGCCCGACTCCCTCAATGTTTTTTTTTTAATACTTTTTTATTAATTTATTATTGGATAGAGACAGACAGAAATTGAGAGGGGAAGGGATATAGAGAGGGAGAGACAGAGAGATATCTGCAGCCCTGCTTCACCACTTATGAAGCCTTCCCCCTGCAGATGGGGACCAGGGGTTTGAACCTGGGTCCTTGTGCACTGCAGTGTGTGTGCTTAACCAGGTTCACCACCACCTGACCACTGGCAGTTCAATGTTAGACACAGTAAACAATTATATTGAAAGTAGTATTGAGAATAGGACCACATGTGAACAAAGCATGAAGTAGTATCTGAAGGTTTGGTTGGGCCAGTTCTGAAACTGCACTTGTAATCAGCAGTTGAGGGGAAATTTTGTTTTATATAATGGACATCAGGGGCTGTGGGGTTGGGTGGCGGTGCTCCTGGTTGAACACACATGTTACAATGCACAGGGTGCTGGGTTCGAGCCTCCAGTCCCCACCTGCAGGGGGAAAGCTTTGCGAGTGGTAAAGCATGACTACAGGTGTCTCTGTCTCTCTCCCTCTCTATCTTCCCCTTCAATTTCTGGCTGTCTTTATCCAATACATAAGTAAAGATAATAAATTTTTTTTTAAAGGAAATTAGGGGCTGCCATCACCAGAGAACGGCACCAATGACCATGAAATGATATTCCAAAATATCAAGGACATAGTGATATTTCCTACTACCTTATATGAAGCCTACATCACCCTAATGCCAAAAGTAGACAGACAGACACACACAGAGGAAAATAAAAAGAAAGAGAGAACTGATAACCCTGATGAACACAGATGCTAAGATATTAGACAAACAAAAAAGCTATAAAAGTTTATCTAGATCCAAAGTTGTCTATGATCATAAAATTAATCTCCAAGAAGGAAAAAAAAAAGACATCACACTTCCTGACCTCTAATTATGCTACAGGGATATTGGAATCAAAACTACGTGGTACTAGAACAAAAGAGACACAACTGATCAACAGGATAGAAGTGAGAGCCCAGAAAGAAGGCCTCACAACTGTGGATGACTAATTTTTGAGGAGGAAGCCCAAAACATACCATGGGGAAAGGAAGCTCTCTTCAGTAAACAGTGTTTGGAAAAATTGGTTGACACAAGTGAAAGAAATAGGATCATTCTATATCCCTGCACATAAAACTCAACTTCAGATGAAACAAAGATGCGGAAATCAGATCAAATACATAGAAAAAACATTGGCAGAATACTTTATGACCTATGCCTTAGAAATGTCTTCGACTAAAGTCCAGAAGCAAGAGAAACAAACAAAAAATAATAATTAAATGGCACTCTATGAAACTGAAAATCTTCTGCACAGCAAAGGGAGTTATCACCAAAATGAAAAGATACCTTACAGAATGGCAGAAGACCTTTGCTTGCCATATATATCAGATAAAGGACTAAACCAAAAAATAAAGAACTCACTAAGGCCAGCAACAAAAAAGAAACAACCCCAACATAAAATGGGGTGAGGACATGAATAGAATCTTCACCAAAGAAGAATCCTCAGGGCCAACAGACATGTGGAGAGAGAGGGGAAAAGAGAGAGAGAGAGAAAGAGAGAGAGAGAGAGAGAGAGAGAGAGAGAGAGAGAGGAGAGAAAAGGCTGTCACTGATATCAGAGAAGTGCAAATAAAAACAACAGTGAGATACCATTTTACATGTTGAAAATGTCATACATCAGAAAGAACAGTAACAAGAACTGTCGGCAAGGATGTGGGTAAAAAGGAATCCACACCATCAAGGTACTGACAGTAAAAGTGAGAGCAGGTTGGCTACCATCACAGCCCATCACTGGGATGCTGGAATGGAGAAGTGGGTGTCCACCAGGATCCTATAGATTTCTCATTTCACTTCATCTACCATATCTAAAGTTGAACCAACTGCAAATACATTTTCTTGTTTTTAAGCTTAATTTTTTTTTTAATTTCTACTTAGCTATTACTGGATAGAGGCAGAATTTGAGGGGTGGGGATACAGAGGGAAAGAGACAGAGAGACACCTGCAGCCTTGCTTCACCACTTGTGAAGCCTTCGTCCTGCAGGTGGTGACCGGGGGCTCGAACGTGAGTCCTCGTGCATTGTGATGTGTGTGTTTAACCAGGTGTGCAACCACCTGGATTCTTATGCTTTTTGCTCAAAGAAGGAGACGCCCTAGCAATGAGCTGAGTCAGAGTTAAGCAGTGCTCTGGCCACTTTCTCATAAAATAAGAAACATCTATAGTTAATAGCTATTAGAAAAGGACAAAATCCTGGACTTGAAAAGGAAATTCTCAATGAGCAATGTTATTTTAGTCCCATAAACTACTATCAACAGATTTTTAGAGCCTTAGTGTCCAGTTGGGATTTTACTTCTATTTAAGCTAGTAAGTTGCTGTGCTACAAGTAAAGTCTAAGTGAAAAGCATCCAACTAAATCATTTCATCTGAAACTCTTTTCTAGTAAGAGGTCATGAAATTTACCAGAATGCCGATTAAATAGGATTCACTGAATTATTCAACTGGATAGAATCTGACTAGGGGGGAAAAAAAGATGAGAAACTTAGAAGGAAAAAAAATAATCCTTCCCAAATATGTAAAACCAGTAGGGTTAGCCTATAAACACCTTTTTTTTTTAAAGATTTTATTTATTTATTAAGGAGAAACATTGGAGGAGAGAGAAAGAACCAGGCATCACCCTGGTACATGTGCTGCCAGGGATTGAACTCAGGACCTCATGCTTCAGAGTCCAATGCTTTATCCGCTGCGCCACCTCTCAGGCCACATAAACACCTTTCTTACAGATTCTTCTTGCGAATGATCTCTCTGGATTCATCAACAGTGGCGTCTCGCGCAAAATCAGGCAGTAAATATGCAAAGCACCATTTCAAACAGCTGTGGACACTTGAAAGCTGGGGTCTGCCAAGTGTTTCTTTTAAATGAGTGTTACCTCACCTGCAGCTGCCTCGCTCTCCTCATTTGTGAGCCGAGGACAGAGCTGTAAGAATCAAACTGATGAGTGCATTGATTGCTCGGCAAGTTCACCCTTTCCCTTCTGCACTACTGTCTCCAAGTGAGGATTTTTAGAGTTAGCACAACCAACATCCGGTTACATCCCATTCAGAATGAGAGAAGACTGACTCCACTTTAAGTTGAATATGTATTCAAAAGCCCCCATCATCCCCCCCCCCCGGTAAAAGCACAGGAGAGACCAGGGGGAAGTTTTTGCTTTTTTTCTCCCAATCCAAATGTTGATTTCTTGCAAAGATGATGAGGAGCAGCAAAAGGAAGACGATCGATCAACCAGGATTTGTCCGGACAAGTGCCAGTTCTTACTCTTTCTTCCCAAAGCATCAACTTTTGTAAGGAGCCAAGAATACGCTCTGTTCCGAGAAAGCATGGTTGTGAACCATGGGAGCGGTGATGACAGTGTTTATTATGTCCATCATCCTCTTTATGACCTGCTGGCTGTGCTGTTGCAGTTGAAATATCTTAAAAGAACTGGCTGATTAGAATTCAGATAAGAAATCACAGGGTCATAGAGAATGCAAGCTCAGACCTACAGGGATGCGGAGGTCACATAGGCTCCTGTGCTGAATATGGGACCCAGATCAAATCGATGGGGTCTATAGTCAACAGGATTTAGACACCTTTCCCATATTTGGGAGCTACTCTCTTCCCTGATCCAGCTTTCTAGCCCTTTTCCCACCCATGACATCATCTCCCCAGACAATAACTTGGGTCCACCTGCATATCAGATGTCATGCTCAGGAAAAACTAGTATAGGCATGGGCCTTTTGGAATATACCTAAAATAGGCCTACTAGCTTTTTTTTTTTTTTTTAAAACAGACAGTATCCACATAGTTTATTTCTCACAGTTCTCCTGACAAATGAACATTATTCAAGAACATACTGTATACACAGATAATAAACATTCAAAGTTTTTTATATGATGCACACACAAAATACAGCAGTATAAAAGAATTCAAGTAAACTCTTGCTCACTGTGCAGACTAAATTTAATTCAAATTGGAGACCCCAAATCTTCATCTGTAATATTCCAGCCTTTAGGTTTATGATTAGTCAATAATTTGTTCTGCATTATATCTTAACTCTTTTTTCAGGACCAGGTTCCAGATGCTAACATGATACCAATTGAACTTTCCTGGGCAATGACCCCAGCAATGTGTCCTGGAGCCCAACTTCCCCAGAGCTCTGTCCCCCTAGGGAAAGAGAGAGACAGGCTGGGAGTATGGGTTGACCTGCCAACACCCATGTTCAGTGGGGAAGCAATTACAGAATCCAGACCTTCCACCTTCTGCATCCCACAATGATCCTGGGTCCATGCTCCCAGAGGGATAAAGAATAGGAAAGCTATCAGGATGGGATAGGGAGTTCTGATGGTGGGAATTGTGTGGAGCTGTACCCCTCTTATCCTATAGTTTTGTCATGGTTTCCTTTTTATAAATAAAAAAATAAAAAATAAGAAATTATAGGGTCATATTGGATACTTAAGGTCAGAATAAAAAGAATAAAATGGTTGGGGTCAGATAGATAGCACAATAGTTATGCAAAATAATTTTATACCCGAGGCTCTGATGTCTCAGACTGACTCAATCCCCAGCACCAGTGTTCTGATCTTTCTCTCTGGATCTCTCTCTCTTTCATTAAAGAAAAATTAATGAAGTGATTTTAAATACCTTTTGAAAAGAGTAAAATGGTAGACTAGTGATTTGGAAAAAATCAAGTGACAGGCAAGGCTGTGTGGTATGTGGTGTGTGTGTGTGTGTGTGTGTGTGTGTATGGAGAGAAAGGGAGAGAGAGTATAGTATACGATCTACATTTCATATATCAGAACACCAATCTGTCTAGGTATGAAAGTGTAGTAGCTCAATATCCAAGAATAATTTGTATAAACGTAGTGTTTCATTTGTTCCCCATAGGCATCAATACAAATAAAAATAAACTGCCAAATAATGTGGAATACAAGATACTTTGCACAGAACTATTTATGAATAAGAAAACTTTTTCAACAGTATTTTTAAAAAAGCAATACTTAACAAAATTTCGGGGAGTCAGGCAGTAGCGCAGTGGGTTAAGCGCAGGTGGAGCAAAGCAGAAGGACTGGCATAACAATCCTGTTCGAGCCAAGCCCCCGGCTCCCCACCTGCAGGGGAGTCACTTCACAGGCCGTGAAGCAGGTCTACAGGTGTCTATCTTTCTCTCCCCCTCTCTGTCTTTCCCTCCTCTCTCCATTTCTTTCTGTCCTATCCAACAATGATGACATCAATAACAACAATAAAACAAGGGCAACAAAAGGGAATAAATATAAAGAAAAAAAATTTTTAAAGAGCAAAATTTCATTTATTTTCTCATAGTGTTTAGTAAAACACAATAAAATGTTTAGACTATTGGAAATGGATGTACTACAGAGTTCTGCATTCCTTGTAGGAATTGACCCAGAACACAGAAACACTTAGCTGGAGAGACCTATACACACCTTTGCTTATAGTAGCACTGTCTGTAACAGCCTGTGTTTGGAAATAGCCCAAGTGTCCGAAGACCCAGATGGGTAGTTCAGAAAGCTGTAGTCATAAAGTCATAAACCGGTTTTTAAAATAATAATAATAACAAAGAGAGCCATAGTCAATATAAACACAATAGAATACGGCTGAGCTCTAAACAATCATGAAATCTCACTGGCTACATCGTGGACAGCATTTGAAGAATCAAGGGAAGTGAGGACATATACTAAATGACCTCACTCATAGGCTAAAACCTAATTAGAGAAAAGATGGTTGCAGGGTGATCCTTAGACTAGCTGTGGTCTGTTGAGGCAAAGTGAAAGACTAGAGGGGAGAGGAGAGTGTTGGGTGAGGAAGAGCATAGGGGATCCAGTGCGTTTCCGCAGAGGAAAACTTAAGTTGGCTGCAAGAGTGGTGAGGAGGCAACACCTATCTAGAAGGTCAGAAATAGTCTGCGGGTGACAACTGTCTTGGAAATCACTGTGTTGCTGATTAAGGTGATCTGACTATTACAAATTTCTTTTTTACGTAAGGTACTTCTAACTACTCTCATTGCCTGTTATATTTTATCACCCTTTGCATGCTTACTTCTGGGTTAAACTATATTTTAATATGAAGTCCAGTAAGTTAGAAATTCAAGTATTCCAGGGCCAGGTGGTGGTGCACCTGGTTAAGCACACATATTAGAATGTGCAAGGACCCAGGTTCAAGCTCCCGGTCCCCAAAAGCTGTGTCAGTGACGAAGCAGTGTTGCAGGTGTCTCTCTGACTCTCTCCCACTATATCTCCCCCTTCTCTCTCAATTTCTGGCTGTCTCTATCCCATAAATAGAGATAAGAAAAAAGTAAAAAAAAGAAAGAGAGGAAAGAAAAGAAACTCAAATATTCCTTAAAAATGAAATATCAATAATAGCCACTCTGGAAATAACTTCCATCTGCATATTTGTCTCCATTGCTTGTCCTCAGTGATGCTTTCTTTTTTCTGTAAAGATCATTTTTTCCTTTATATTTTATTTTATTTTATTTTGCCTCTAGGGTTATTGCTGGGACTCACTGCCTGCACAACTACGAATTCACTGCTCCTGGAGGCCATCTATCATTGTTATTATTGTTGTTGTTGGATAGGACAGAGAGAAATGGAGAGATGATGGGAAGACAGAGAAGACAGAGAGGGGGAGAGAAAGATAGACACCTGCAGACCAGCTTCACAGCTTGTGAAGCAACTTCCCTGCAGGAGAGGAGCCGGGGTCTCGAACCTGGATCCTTACATGAGTCCTTGTGCTTTGCACCATGTGCGTTTAACATGGTGCATTACTGCCCGGTCCCCTGCTTTATTTCTTTTGCAAAACAAATAAACAAACAAAAAAAAAACCTGGTAATTTTATACCGAATTTACAGTTGTGATTCTTAAACTGAGGCTTTGCTTGGAAGGACTGCATTTCTTGTATTACATTGCTTTCTACTGGGCTGGAGCAACTTTCCTGCAGAGGCATTATAGGCTGAGGTTACTTTTCACAAAAGAAGTCTTGTGATAAAAAGCTCTTTAAACAATATGTTTTTCTTTTACCTTGGAGTTTGGCTTTTTATGAAACCACCTTTGAGTTATAATAAACAGCAAAGTACAGTGTTTATCCTTTAGATTGGATATTATTTGTCTGATTGTAGTATCTGAAATAACCTGACAATCAGAAATGTTTGGCATGGGAACGCGAGAGATATTATTTCACAAATTAAAGTGGTATTTGGGGACACTTGGTGTTGTTACAAATTTTAAGCAAATGTACTGTGAGGTCTGGTTTTCACAAGGCAAGGTTGGTCCTAAGGTTACCGTAAAATAATTGCTTTCAATTTCATGAAGTGTTGGTTGACATACTAATAATTCTCTAGTTGGTTCACTGTTTGATTTGAAGAATAACTACATTTAAAATCTACCCAAGGTTTCCAGATTCCTATATCCAGAATATACCACTTCAGTGCCCAGAGTTAACCTACTAGTCCAAGTTGTAAATGAAATAGTGCTAGCATACTTTATGAAAAATGAATATAATTATTCTTATACTAATAAATGCCATAAAATAATTACATTAAAATACATCTAAAATTATTCTAATCTCTGCATTTCTGTTTTAATCTAAGGTGTACAAAATCACTATGTTAGCATGTTTGTCTATAATTTAATTAGAAACCTTTCTTTGTAAAATTAGTTCCTTAATTGTCTTTTTTTTTTTTTTCCTCCAGGGTTATTGCTGGGGCTCGGTGCCTGCACCATGAATCCACCGCTCCTGGAGGCCATTTTCCCCCCTTTTTGTTGCCCTAGTTGTTGCAGCCTCATTGCGGTTATTATTGCCATTGTTGACGTTGCTTTGTTGTTGGATAGGACAGAGAGAAATGGAGAGAGGAGGGGAAGACAGAGAGAGAAGGGGAGAGAAAGACAGACACCTGCAGACCTGCTTCACCGCCTGTGAAGCGACTCCCCTGCAGGTGGGGAGCTGGGGGCTCGAACCGGGATCCTTACGTCGGTCCCTGCGCTTTGCGCCACGTGCACTTAACCCACTGCGCCACCGCCTGACCCCCCCCCCCTTAATTGTCTTTTAAAAGGTTTCTGATTTTAAGCAAACGCTAGAAGGAGAAGTGTGGTTCTTGACATTAAAGGATTATCGTTAAATTCTCTAACTTACTATTTGAAAACAGATTGAAGTTTCTGCAGTTTTTTATTTATTTATTTATTTATTTTACTACTTACTCAGCACTGGTTGAGTTGCAGATTGAAAGTGAGACTTCTGGTGCCTCAGGCATGAGAGTCTTTTTGAATACCCATTAAGCTATCTTCCCAGCCCCTAAAGTAACTAGTTTGGAAGTTTGAAGAGTTGAAGTTTTTCAGATTGAAGTAAACACAGGCTTCTGAAACTAGATAGGGTGTTACACCCACTTTAAATTGACATTTAAAAGAAAATCAATCTTGTTTTCTGGATGTGTGGAGAAACTTCCACTCATAGGGAAGCCAGTGTGATAAGCAGGGAGGTGTAATGAGAGTACAATTGTTAGAGTTGTTTATATAGTTGCCACTGTACAAATCAGAATTGGCTTTCTCATTTGCACAAGAAATACCATTAATGATCTATAACCTAGAACAAGATACAGCAGTTGCAACTTTCATGGAATTTATATTCTCCTGGAGATATAGAAACAGTAAATATAATATAATTAATATAATATAATGTAATATAAATTAAACATAAGAGTGAAGATAACATAAAGATAAACTGTTTTTTTCTGGAAGGCTAAGATAGAGTTGTCAGAAAGTATCCTTTCAAAGAGATAATATTTATAATAAGACTTTAATAATATGTAGGAGATTGTTAATGGAGAGAAAAACAGGGGGGGCATTCTCAGCTGAAGACTTGATGTGGGAAGTGATAGATTCCTGGAAAAAAATAGCATACTTTGCAAAAAAAAATTGGATGCTCAGGCCATGTGACTTGGCCAGTGAGGAAGGAGGGAAATCAAGAAGAGGGGAGTTCCCTATAAAGAGGAGAGGTCAACTGTGCCTAACACTCATGAAAAGTCAAGTCAGAGAAGGACAATCGAGTAACCATTAATTCTGAGAGAATGCAATGTCTTTGACGTTACTTGATTTACTTGTGTCATCACCAGGGCTTCACCTTAACAGTTTAAAACTTTTTTTTTTTCCAGATAAAAACTGAAGTTACCCCAGTGCATTGAGGACTGGACTTGATTTGGGGTCATGTGCGACTTCTCTGGTGTGCTGTCTTACTGACCCAGAAAATGGGTTTTTATTGGCGTAAACAGCACAGTTTCAGAAGAAGAAGCAAGGAAGGTCACATTCAAATCCACGAATAAGTATCAGGAGGTTAATCAGGTTCTCTATAGAACTTCAAGAAAAAAAGGAAATATTACACAGAAACGTAAAGAGAACAGTGACACCAACTTCTCTCTCTTTTTAAAGCATTTTTTAAAAATTATCTTTATTTGCTTACTGGATAGAGACAGCCAGAAATCAAGAGGCAGAGGGTGATAGAGGGTGGAAGACATCTGCAGCCCTGTTTCAGCACTCTTGAAACTTTCCCCCTTCAGTTGGGGACTGGGGGCTTGAAGCTGGATGCTTCACTGCACACTGTAACACGTGCACTCAACCAGGTGTACCACTACGCAGCCCCCTGAAAATCAGATTTATAGAAATTTAACCCTCTTGTTTCATTTTTATCTTATTACATGAAGATATTTAACTTAACCCTTTCAGAAGGACACTCTAGGGAATAATTAGCTATTATACCTAATATATTTGAAATTATAATATGTTTATTTCTATTATTTATTTACAGATTTGACTTGTGTGAAATAAACCCTCCTTGATGTCTTAAGAGTATTGCATGGGAGGGCAAGGGTGGAGATTATGATATAATGGCTAGGAAATATAAGATGGGGAAGAAGCTGTGTTCTTATAGGTAGCCAGAATGTGTGCATACACTTTTTCAAACTGTGAACATAATTTAACATTAAGAATGAATCTTCCCTTTGGTTGCATGGAGCAAATAATGCAAAAACAATCAGCATGCTCAAGGTACAATTTATAGGAACAACTTAGAATACGTATTTCTTCCAGTTCTTTTGATAAAAGACTTGGCTCTGTTGACACTCCATGACAAATGTATTTCTATCTGCCTTTAGATAGTGTATCTCTCAAAGAGTATAAGCAAAAAAAAAACAAAAAAAAAAACACAGCATCCAACACAACTGCTTATTTTTTCATTTTGTAGTCATGATTATTTGAGTCACAAATGACACATGATCAAAGCCAGCAACATATGTCTGTGCCTGACAGAGGGCATTTTTCATCTTTTCAGTCTGGGTTATAGTGTCGGCAGCAGGTGTGGATCTAAGTGAAGTGAAACAAGCTTCTAAATTCACTTCTTTGTGCAGCAATACTTCAGTGTTCCATGGGACCAGAAAGGAAACTGCAGTTTTGTTTGCTAGTTTCAAAAATGTCTCTAAAGCGTGGAGCTCCTTAGTCTCCTTTTAGCTTCTTTAAGTTGGACAAGATCTGTTAGATGCAGGCTTATTCCTTTGATCAGAGGCTGTTGACATGCCCCAGGCCCCTTGTCCTTTGCCTCAATCCCTTTTCTGTACACCCTCGGTCCTGTTGCATCTGGGAAGTGTGGGTAAAGGTCCTGCACACCAGCCTCTGTCAGACAATGATTAGTGCAGATATGCACAAGGTTATCCAGTGAGAAGCAATCTTGTGGGTTCTGTGAAAATTGAGGTAAGAGGGAATCACAGTTTCCACTTTGGCTGCTAAACTGTCAGTCAGAAAACCTCTCACTTTCAGTGAAGCAAACTTTGAAGTAAAAAAATGAAATCACTAAATTGATACATATTTAAAACAAACAACAAAACACCAATTCTTTTTCTCTCTAGTATTTCCCGAAGCTAATTTTTTTTTCCCAGATAGAAAGTGGGAAAGAGAAAGGAAAAGTGATAGAGAGAAAAGCAGAGATACCACAGCACTGCTCTTCTGTTCCTGAAGCTTCCCTGGTTGTATGGTATTCCTATGTGATGGATGGGCCTTTGGGCTTGGGGTCAGAGCTAGACAGTGCTACTCTGTATTTTGATTACACGGGTCCATAATAAATTCTTTCCCTGCTGAAATTGAGCTGTGTTTTTCTGTTCTTTCTCAGAAAGTAAAAGAAACAATCCTGACTGATGAGAACTGAATCATAGCAAGCTTTCAATAAGTACTGCTTGAGTGAGCTGAGCAAATAGAATAGAACAGCTCAGTGGCTCAATAAGGCAACTGTTGTGGGCAGTCTCAGGACTGTGAATGGCTGAGGGTAACTGTCCCCCCTGCAGCTCCCTACAGATAAGGACAGATGACCTCCAGTACTGCCAGTGTTCTGCCCTGAAGTCACTTCCAGTCAACATGGGCTCTCCTTTTGTGTGTTAGCTTCTTTTTCTTTTCTTTTTCTTTTCTTTTCTTTTCTTTTCTTTTCTTTTCTTTTCTTTTCTTTTCTTCTCTCTCTCTTTTTTTTTCTATTTTAGGAACACTCTCTGCCTTTGGTGGCTGACTAGTAATTTGAAGACACCTGGCAAGATAAAAAGAGGTGGTGTTTCCAGCTGTTGCTTATACAAGTAACTGGAGAGTTTTGAACTACATTGAAACAGACCTCCAGGAGAGAACCATTTTCATTTTCATTCCAGACATTCCCTTGCTCCTTCTTTCTAAGAGGTCTTATATTAAAATGTGTATTTTATCTATGAGGTCTTATTTTAAAATATATATAGAGAAAATGTTACAGAGGTCCTGATAGGAAGATCCAGGAAACATTTTATGGTGGGGAAGCACAGCTGTTGTCATAATCGCTATGTAGACATCTTGCCCAGAATGAAAGCTCATTAAGGTGACCCACTGTGCTTAAGTCACTTATTAGTCGGTCAGTTCATTTGATTCATTTGGAGTAGAATGGGATGCATTGGATCGACCTTCCCGTGGTGCATCCCGTGAGTACCCATTCATTGGGGAAACTGACGATCCTTCCTACATGATCCACATGGATCCCACATGGATCCCAGTCACTTTCAAAGCCAGCAACAAGCAGCTCCTGACAGCTTTCAACCTGACCTGTTGACTGGCTATGGAAGAAGGGCAAACGCTAGAAGAAGATTTGGAGTAGAACTAAGGAGCAAAGTTTAACATGTGGATGTAGATTTAAGAGTCTGCTTAGGGAAAGAGTCCCAGAGGAAGGACACTAAGCCCTCCTACTACAGCCTGCAAGTAGCCAGGAAGTGGGGCCAGAAGCCCCAGTGCATCTGCAGCTGGCACCAATGGCTCGGCTCCCTCTATCTGACCACTAAGGCCATAAAAATGCAAATAAATGCAGCTGTGAGCACTTGGAATCAAAGGCTGAAGGAAATCCTCTCAGGATCCACCTCTCTCTCCCTCTTTCCTTCCTTCCCCCCTCTCTCCCCCCTTCCCTCATCTACATGCCTCTAAAGCATTTTGTCCCTTTCCTAACCCCTGCTTTGTCCCAGTAAGTCCTATTCTCCCTGTCTCTACTGTGATTCTTCCATGTAGGTGTCAAGAGAGGGGACCTTTGTGTCTTTTGCCCTGTTTCCTTTTACTCCCCTGCTGCAGATGCCAAATGTATCTTTCTGAGGGCTTGAAGTGGGTGGAACATAAAAAAAAAGTCATTATAATAAAACAAGAAGTAACATCCATTGGAGTATGTTTAATTGGGGGTAGAAGTCATTGGATAAAAATTCACTTCCAAGATAGGCAAAATAGCTCAAAATGCTGCTCTGTCATGTGTGTGATCCAGGTTCAAGTCTGGCCCCCAACTGCATTCAAGAAAGCTTGGGTCTCTCTCTCCCTCTCCCCTCTCTCTCTGTCTCTGTCTCTATGTGTCTCTATCGGGAAACAAAATCATTTCTATTCCTCTGAACTAATCGCTAGTAGTTAACATCAATATACAAAATGACAAATGAAGGTTAGCTCACCCTGTATTAACCAGCTTGGTTCTAACGGCCCACTTAGCACCAGGACACCTTACTCATGATGGTTACGATGCAGGAGCTTTGGAGGTATAGAAGAGGTCCTAGGGACCCTCTCTCCCCTTTCTTCTGTGGCTTCGCTCATATGGTTTGCATCATCTCATGGTGGGGTGGGGGATAACTGATCCCCCATCCCCCCCCCATACAGTGGAATTATGTTTCAACACTGTAAATAGATTGTGTCTTTTCTTTATCTTAAAGCTCATTATTGAATCTTTATTATTTACTCAGAATCAGATACAAACTCCTCTGCATAATCTGTAATGTTCTGTCTGCCTATTAGTCTCCCTGTACTACAGTCTTTGCTCACTTAACTGTACTCGGGGTCCTTTTTGATTTTAATGTCTCAAATATGATTGGCTCCTTTCAGCTTCAGGGTGTTTGTACATTTGTTCCCTGTGCCTCAAAGGTTTGCTCTCTTCCCTCTTCTACTACTATTACTATTACTACTACTACTATTATTATTGTGCTTTAAAAGTCTTGTTACATTGGGTGATTGAACACTTACATGCTAATATACTTATGGTCTCTCTTCACTGGAGTTTAAGGTCTCAGAAGGCTTGTGGAGACCTAGTTTCTTCTGTTTATCATACTAATCACTGGCACACTGAAGGTACTTCATAAAAATTTGTTCAGTGGGGGCTAGACAGTGGCACACCTGGTTAGGTGCATGTGTTATGATGCATAAGGACCTGTGTTCAAGCCCCTGCTCCCCATCTACAGTGAGGAAACATCATGAATGATGAAGTGGTGTTGCAAGTCTCTCTCTCTCTCTCTGCCTCTCTTTTCCCCTATTCTCCTTCTCTATCTCTCTTTTAAGTAGTCTCTCTCTGACTCTCCTTCCCCCATTCTGATTCTCTCTCTTTTAAGCATCTTTATTGATTTTTAATTTTTAATCTTTATTTATTTGATAGAGACAGACAGATGTTGAGAAGAAGGGAAGTTAGAGAGGAAGACAGAGAGACACCTGCAGACCTGCTTCACTACTTATGAAGCTTTTTCACTGCAGGTGGGGCCCGGGGGCTTGAACTACGGTCCTTATGCACTGTGAGATATGCCACTGCCCAATCCCTATCCTCCTTCCCTCTCAATTTCTCTGTCCTTTCAGATAAAATAAAGGGCTTTTTTTTAAAAAAAAATGTGTGTTCAAATATGATAGAATGACACAGATAGCACAATATTGAATTCATATATGACTTAGCTCAGAGATCCAAAGGACTGTTGAGTGATAGTCCTTAGAAGAGCTGTTACTCTTTATCGGTCTTGCTGTTCCCATTAGAATCAACATGTACTGAAGACGGAGAGAGTTCACCAGGCAGGGGGTACTGCAGGCCCGGTTCGGAGCCCCAGCTGCTCGTGGGAGGTGTTATGGTGACTGAGGAAGCTTCGTGTGCTGTAATGTCTCTCCTTTCTCTAGCTCTGTCTCTATCTGACGGGGAAAGTAGCCGAAGAGCAATGAAATCACACTGTGTATGGCCCATACTCTGACCCTACCCCTTTCCCAAAATACAGCAGTGGAGATGTAGTTTTCAGAGGGGGGATCTGAGATTTGTAAAGCTGGCATGACTTATTTATTACATTAGGAGGGACTGATTCTTCACTACTCTGGGAGCTCTGATAAGGGCAGGCTCCCCAAATACTCCTGGCTTCTCACTTTTGAAGGTAATGGGGTGATTCATGAATCAGGGAGAGAAACCAGGAAAGGGGTTTAGCCGCTCAGTCCCTCCTATAATTAGAGATCTGTCACAGGATATGGGCATTTCTTTTTTTCCCTCCAGGGTTATTGCTGGGCTCAGTGCCTGCACCATGAATCCACCGCTCCTGGAGGCCATTTTCCCCCATTTTTGTTGCTCTTGTTGTTGTAGCTTCGTTGTGGTTGTTATTATTATTGCCATTGTTGATGTTGTTCGTTGTTGGATAGGACAGAGAGAAATGGAGAGAGATGGGGAAGACAGAGAGGAGGAGAGAAAGAGACACCTGCAGACCTGCTTCACCGCTTGTGAAGCGAATCCCCTGCAGGTGGAAAGCCGGGGGCTCCAACAGGGATCCTTACGCCGGTCCCTGCGCTTTGCGCCACATGTGCTTAACCCACTGCGCCACCAGGATACGGGCATTTCACACTACTCGTCTTTAGCCTGAGTTTTCAGGGCTGGGTTCTGCTCCAGGGCTGTGCTTATGACTGGAGCTGTGGGCAAGTCTAGTTTAAACCAGAGCTCAGTATTGACATGTTCATGATACTTGCACCTTTAAGCTCTATTCTATTTTTTAATATTTATTTATGGGACCAGCCGGTGGCACACCTGATTAAGCGCACACATTACAGTGTGCAAGGACCCAGATTCAAGCCCCTGGTCCCCATCTACAGAGGGAAAACTTCGTGAGTGGTGAAGCGAGCCTGCAGGTGTCTGTCTCTTTATCTCCTCTTCCCTTCTCAGTTTCTGTCCATCTCTATCCAGTAATAAATACATTAAAATATTTATTATTGGACAGAGACAGAGAGAATTGAGAAGAGGAGACAGGGAGGGAAAGGCGAGACACCTGCAGCCCTACTCACCACTCCTGAAGTTTTGCTTCTGCAGGTGGGGACCAGGGGCTTGAACCTGAGTCCTGTGCATTGTAATGTGTGCATTTAACCAGGGTGGCACCACCTGGCCCCTGAAGCTCTATTCTTAAACCCAGCTTTTATCTATGTGAAAGAAAATCCTCGTCCTCCTCTTCCTCTCTCCCATCCCCCTCTTCCTTCTCCTCCTCCTCTTACTCCTTCTCCTCCTCATTCTCCACCTCTTCTTCTTCCTCTTCTTCTCCTCCTCCTCCTCCTCCTCCTACCCCTCTCCCCCCTCCTCCTCCTTCTCCTTCTTCTTTTTCAACAGGGTTATAGCTGGGACTTTGTGCCTGCATAAGTCTACAGCTCCTGATGACCATTATTTCCCATTCTCTGTTTTCCTTTTAATTCAATAGGGCAGAATGAAATTGAGAGAGAAGGGGCAGAGAGAGAGAAAGAGAGGCACCTGCAGCAATGCTTCACCATTTGTGAAGCATCCCCCCTGCAGGTGGGGACTAGGAACTTGAACCCAAGTCTCTGTGCCTGGTGATGTGTGCACTCAACTGGGTGTACCACTGCCCTCCACCCCCCCTTCCGAATCATTTTCTTACTCCTCTGCTTGTTTTAGTTGGCTCATAACTGGGTGTCTTTAGTTCCTTTGTATCCAGACACCAAAGATGTACATTGGTTCAGGACAGAGCTAGGGACTAGAACTCAAATCTTCTCAAGTTCCAGGTCTGATTTGCAGTGTGTGGTGACAGGAGCTCTACCACAAGGTCCTTTCCAGGCACCTCTGAGCTGCCAGCACTGACCCAGTACCCCTGGTCCAGAATTACAGTAGCAAGCTGTCCCTCTAATCCATGTCTTCCCTGACTTTGTCTCAACATATATTTATAGTGATATTACCATGAACATGTTTTGAGGCTAATGAAATAGATGTGGGCTTTTTTGTTTGTTTTTTAAATATTTATCTATTTACTTTCCCTTTTGTTGTCCTTGTTGTTTTATTGATGTAGTTATTGATGTCACTGTTGTTAGATAGCACAGAGAGAAATGGAGAGAGGAGGAGAAGATAGAGCGGGGGAGAGAAAGATAGACACCTGCAGACCTGCTTCAGTACCCATGAAGCAACTCCCCCTGTGGTGGAGAGCCAGGGGGTCGAACTGGGATCCTTATGCCAGTCCTTGCATTTGGCACCATGTGCACTTAACCCACTGTGCTACCACCTGGACCACATGAAATAGATTTTTATAGAGTCAACTACATAGGACAATAGAATAATGATAACATTCATGCGATAAACATAAGTGCTTTATCAAGTGATAGTCCAATAATACATGTGTTTTATCAACATGTTTACTCCATTATTCCTCAAGTTATATTGTTGATTCTCATACTTTTTTGTTCTATCTTACAGCCTCTTTAAAACTATCTTTGCACTCTGATATTTATCAGGATATAAGATCAGAATGTTTCTTAGCCATCTTCTGGTTGATACTATTACATCATGACTAAGAAGAGACTAGTATTCTGTTCCTATATTGTTCTAACTTAATACTTGTGATATAGTATCTTAAAAGACCAACAGATAGACCGTTTAATACTTAAAATATTAAAATATCATTGGGCATGATTACTCCCTTCCTTGTTGAAATAAATACATCTCCAGTGCATCCCAAAAATACAGGGGAATGGGAGTTGGGCGGTAGTGCAGCGGGTTAAGCGCACGTGGCGCAAAGTGCCAGGGCCAGCGTGAGGATCCCTGTTCGAACCCCCGGCTCCCCACCTGCAGGGGAGTCGCTTCACAGGCGGTGAAGCAGGTCTGCCGGTGTCTATCTTTCTCTCCCCCTCTCTGTCTTCCCCTCCTCTCTCCATTTTTCTATGTCCTATCTAACAACAACATCAATAACAACAGCAATAACTACAACAACAATATTAACTACAACAATAATAACAAGGGCAACAAAAGGGAAAATAAATATTTTTTAAAAAAAGAAAAATATTACTTTGATTAAAAATACAGGGGAAGAAACAAACAAGATTCACTTCTTTAAAGAAAATACTGAACCACTCTCTATAATTATAGCAAGAAAAGGGGGCCAGCTGCGGCACAAGCACCCAGGTTTGAGCCCCGGCTCCCCACCTGTGGGGGGGATGCTTCATGATCAGTGAAGCAGGTCTGCAGGGGTCTGTCTTTCTCTTCCTCTCTGTATCTCTCCTTCCTCTCTCAGTTTCTCTCTGTCCTAATAAAAATAGAAGGGAACAAAAGTAAAAAGCAAACACGGGACCGTAAGAACACTCTCCCAGTAAGGTGCCTGCTTTTCCATGTGAGTGGCCCAGGTTCAAGCCTCCTGCGTTCACAGAGTTGGGGGAGGCTTTGGTCTGGTGCTGTTGCTCTCTTTCTCTTCATCTCTCTCTCTTTCTATCTGAAAAACGTTGGTCTGGAGCCTGATAGATAACATGAAAGTGGACTAAAAACATTGTCCAGAAAGATGGTGTCGGATTGAAAACAGAACTAGAAAGCTGGCTTAGACAGCTTGTCCTAGTGGCAACAACAGCAACAAAAATAAATAATAAAATAAAACTGGTGAGTTTTAGGTCCTCAGCTTGGAGATGCTGTGCTATGTTCAGACATTTCATATCTTTGGTACAGCTTGATGTAAATTTTGACTTAGTACTTTTTGTTTCCTATTATCAATCAATAATGATAATTATATTAACAGAATCTTCTGAATGTAGAAGTGTAGACATATGCTAGATTATAAATAGGTCTACTGCCTATTTAATAGACACGACACCATCCTTCTGCACAAGCCCAAACTATAGCCAAGGCCACTAACCTCAATTCATCCCCTATTACAGCATAGATTACAATGCTGAGAAAGGGCAAGGACCCATGTTCAAGTCCCCAGTCTCCACCTGCAGAGGGGAAGCTTCACAGGCAGTGAAGTAGTGCTGCAGGTATCTCTCTTTCCTTCCATACTGCCCCTTCCCCTCTCAATTTCTTTCTGCCCCATCAATCAGTCAGTCAACCAACCAATAAGTGATACTGAGCTCGATCTCAGGATATAGAGGTTTGAACATTCTAGAAGCTTTTTTTTTTCTGTTCCGCGATAGTCTGGAGTTGTGTATATTGGCTTTGCTCTACACAGTTATTCAAGGACTCGGATCTCTTTCACGCTGTGTGGTTTTCATCCTTATTCTTATGATCAAAGATCAGTCAGTGCCACACTGGAAGACGCTTTGAAGAGGGTTAAACCAGGAACAGCTGCTGGCTATGATAATATTACCCCAGAACTCATTCTTAACCTGGGTCCCGCGGCAAAGAAGTGGCTCGCTTCATTCCTGTCCCACATCTTGGAATCTGAGTCTATGCCCAAAGTTTGGCGTCGTGCGAAGATTATAGCGGTTTTGAAACCAAAGAAAGACCCAACACTGGCCGCCAGCTATAGACCAATTTCTCTCCTCTCCGTGTGTTACAAACTCCTTGAGAGGCTGTTTCTGTCATGTATTTCTCATCTTACAGAGAAATCCCTACCACCCGCCCAAGCTGGTTTCCGCCCAGGAAGATCTACCTGCGAACAAGCCCTGGCCCTCTCAACTTACATTGAAAATGGATTCCAGAAGAATTTAAAGACGGGTGCTGTCTTTGTTGATCTCACAGCAGCCTATGACACCGTGGTCTGGCACCGTGGTCTCCTAGTCAAGATCTCAAGATGCCTGCCTTCATGGGTGGCCAACACTATATCGTTTCTTCTCCAAAACAGAAGATTCCGGGTGCATCTGTGTGACAAGTCTAGCAGATGGAGACTTGTCTCAAGTGGCCTCCCCCAGGGCTCTGTTCTGGCTTCTACGCTATTTAATATTTACATCAATGACCTCCCAGAAACTTCTTCAAGGAAGTTCATCTACGCCGATGACATCTGCTGTGCAACTCAGGCATCCAAGTTCGACATCCTCGAGGAAACACTCACGAAAGACATGTCTCTGATATCTGATTACTGTAAAAAATGGCGACTAACCCCTAGCACTGCAAAAACGGTATCATCTGTTTTCCATCTACACCATGCCTCGGCCTCGCGTGAGCTTAATGTGCAGCTTGGTGGTACGAGAATCCGGCATGAAGCCCAGCCAGTCTATCTTGGAATTACTCTCGATCGCACTCTGTCATTTCACAAACATCTCATAAAATCTGCAGCAAAGGTGGGCGCGAGGAATAACATCATTGCAAGACTGGCCAGCTCCTCATGGGGTGCGAGCACTTCCACACTACGATCATCATCTCTGGCATTATGCTATTCCACTGCAGAATACTGTGCCCCAGTATGGTTCCGTAGCCCCCATGTCCACTTGGTCGATTCCAAATTATATTCCTCCATGAGGATCATTTCTGGAACCATCCATTCCACCCCAGTTCCATGGCTGCCAGTTCTTAGCAACATCGCCCCGCCAGATATTCGTCGGGATGCGGCATCATCTAAGTTCATTTCCCACGTCTACGCTCGACCGGACCTGCCAATATACGTGAATATCTTCGCCCACCCTGTCCAACACTTGACGTCTCGTTATCCAATCTGGTCCCCTACGCCTAAACTGAACTTCTCTGTTCCAGTCTCTTGGAAACAGAGTTGGCAGTCAGCTGAGGTAAAGAACAAACACCTCATCACAGACCCCTGCAAGCGTCAACCCGGCTTTGACCTAGCACGTTATGACTGGGCCCTCCTCAATCGCTATCGAACAGGCCATGGCCGGTGCGCCGCTATGTTCCATCGCTGGGGAGCCAGAGATGACCCAAACTGCCCCTGCGGCTCCAGACAGACTATGACCCACATAGTCAATGACTGCCACCTCTCCAGATTCAAAGGAGGTCTTGAAACTTTACATCAGGCTCAACCTGACGCTGTTGACTGGCTATGGAAGAAGGGCAAACGCTAGAAGAAGAAAGTGCCACACTGGTGTGATCACCTTCGGGACTTGAAGACTAAGTCTATGCGTTTAGTTTCATTCTGTGTAAGTTTTATAGACATGATAGTATTGATCCACATCTAGTCGATTTCTATTTCTGCATACACATGGGACTGCATAGCTCCCCTCTTTGCGATTCAGCCTGGTCACGGGATGCATCTTGACAAATAAAGCATGAGCCAATATGGCGTGAGTCCTTTGTGTGCTGAAGTCTCCATTGTGTGTGTGTGGCTCTCATCATTGCTTCCTTGCTGCCCTAACTGCAGAACATTTGTTGAAATGTAGCTGCTCTGACATGGAAACTTTCAGGACCCTTGAGCAAGAGCCAAGACCACAGTCCCAGGGAGACACCCTGATTCACAGTACATGAGAGTTGGGCTCTGGCTGTTTATCACACAACACAGTCTACCTTGCTCCATGACAGCAGATAGTTGAGTCATTTTACACAGAACATCCACACACATATGATCAGAAAGACTATGGTTTATCTCGGTTCAAGAGCTAGCTGGACAGTTGAATATCCATTGCCATGGAAACAGTTGGGGAAGTAGCTGGGAGGAGAGCAGCCTTCTCACTTCCATGCTTAATGTCACCCTGGCTTGGCAAGCCCTTTCTCCCACGTCTCAGCCTCCAGAGCGCAGCCTTCACATTGTTGATTCTGACTTCTTATGCTTCCAAACTCTGATTGTCCAGTGTTTATGACTTTTTGCTAAGTGAATCATTTATTTTAAAAAGGTCAGAGACTACTACTCACTCCAAACATTATATTAGACACAGCAACATAATTTCACCTTCTAGAGCTTGAAGTCTGTACTTGGTGAGCACCGTGCCCTACCCCAGTCCATGGAAGATACTAATAATCCACGACTGAGTATACCAAGCAGTCAGCAGTAGGTTGGGTTGTGACTAAATATTAATTGTGAGAATTACTTCCATAGGTAAGAAGAGGGAGAAAGACCCAAGCTAGACTTTAGGCTGCATGAAGACAGGGTACAAACCTGCCTCTGATTCTGCCTTCTCTTCATATCTGAGCATCAGTCCTGGACAGCGCAGGTGCTCAGTGTGCTCTGATTATTTTAGTGGAGAATTGTGAGGCAAGTGAACTGACAGGTGAAGGTATATCTTGAGAAACCTTGGGACATAAAGCTGGACAAGGTAGGACCAGATTCCAAGAAATCACACATGAATTCTGGGTTGGAAGATTGATAGAAAGTGAGAAACGCTGTGTGTGTATGGGGGGGGGGGTCGGGTGTTAGGGCAGCGGGTTAAGTGCATGTGGCACAAAGCACAAGGACCGGCTTAAGGATCCCGGTTTGAACCCCCAGCTCCCCACCTGCAGGGGGGTCACTTCACGGGTGGTGAAGCAGGGAAGGTTGCTGTGCGAGGCGGCCATTTTTGCTACCTCCACGTGGCCCAAGCTGCTTCTCTCTTACCCAACTCTGAGGTGCCAGCGCAAATAAAGGATTGAGTTCCCTTTCTGCTTCAAACCTCCTTTTTCTGCGTCCTGCCACCTCTAGTGACACTGAACATTTCAGTTAAAAGTTGCTTAGTTTAGGATCCTAGAAATTTTAATCCAGGGGAACTCTTTTTTTCATTTTCAAAAGGGATAACCTTCTTAAAAAAAAAAAAAGCTTGGAGGATTTGCTGTGATAACAGTTCCAATAATTTTGCACATTCCAGCTTGGGAAGAAAAGTCATACACAAGTATAGATTTCTATTCCCTTCCCCAGCCCCCCAATTCACTGGATTTTGTGAGGAGAGAGTACCTGTAAAAATAATGTGTCCATAAAAAGTAATTTTGTGGATATTATAGGTCTATAAAAATGTGATATACAGATATTTCAACGTATCAGAACAATCTGCTTTGTTCTTTATCATGTATATACAGTCACCTTGCAAAAGAATTTAAAGTGGTTTTTAACTGTTTTATTATTCCTCAAAGTTTTTCATATATGTCAAAAAAGGATACAAGGGCAAAAATACTTTAAATCAAGCACAGTGTATTATTATTAACAATAGTGTCTGCTAAACAGGTTTTGGGTGGCTATTAGAGAATTTATTTTTATATGCATAAATTAGATTTGAAAATATGGACTGATATTTGTCATGACTCTCCAGAGAAAAAGAAACAATAAGTTAATATATACCTTTGTATGATATGACACACATGCATGGATAAATAGGGAGATGTAGTTAAGGGATTGGTTCACATTGTTATGTAGGCTGGCAAATTTAAAACTGGAATCTGAAGGGCAGATTGTCAGGTAGAAGTTTGGAGATCTTGAGAATTGAAGTTGCAACAGGGAATTCAACATAACCTGTTTTTTTTTTTTCTCTGTTAAAATTTAACTCATTTGTCTGTCTTTTCTATATATCACAGATGAACTAAATCATGGTATTTTTCTTGATTCTCTGACTTATTCCACTAAGCATAACAGCCTTTAGTTCTATTCATGTAGTTGCAAGTGGCATGGTTTCATTTTTTTATATAGAAACATTTTGTATGCAGCCCTCCCACATTTCAGAAAGTAATCTGCTTAATGAAAGGTGTACTGATTCAATGTTATTGGATCTGAAAAACACTCTCACAGCAACACCTAGACTGATGTTTGACCAAGCAACTGGGAAACAAAGCCTGACCAAGTGGAACCATCAGAGTTACCGATGAACAGTAATGAAAGTATTCTTTTGCTTCATTTTAGCCAAAAAAAAAACCAACACTCTCAACACTTAATAAACTAACAAAGCCATCTGGGGGTGGTCTAGGAGATAAACTAAGGACACTGCCTTTGAGACACTGTAACTCCAAGCAAACTTACTGATCTATACTTATTGAGGTGGGCAATATAAAGGACATGCTTTTTCCAAGCCTTGGAGAATGATGAGGCTTTCACACCACTTTAAGTATTCATCCACCTACCCATTCACCCATCCACCCCCACACACATGCACACATATATACATACATACATGCATGCATACATACATACATACGACCATCCATCCATCCAGTATATGCCCAGTTTTATTACTTAGAAAAGGGAGATACGGGAATTGAACAGGACTTTATTTTACCTTCTTGTAAAGTTTTTATATAACAGCTAACAGTACATGTATCATTCAAAGACATGAATATATGCACGCTCTTCTAAGAGAATAACTGAAAAAAGTGTGTGTGAGTATAAACCTAGTTCTCAATCACAGAACTCACAGCTAACTAAGTCTCTCAGCTCCTTCTCATTTTTCCTTAGTGTGCCTTAATTCATGACTCACTGGGAGATTTCTTCTTCTTACATATTCACTTTGCCACTGTGATGATCTAAATTCTAGGAAGTTCACATATAATCCTGGGATTTGGGGATAGATGCCCAGTGCCATGGTTCATGGTCACTTGGGCTGTCAAATCTGGTAGATAGTGGGGAATACAAGCTCCAGTCTTTCTTGGCTATCTACATCTGTACTGTGATGTACAAATTCCTTTTTGATTTCACTGTGTTAAGACCAGTGGGATTATTCAGCATCATTTGAACTCTAACTGGAAGGTTTCACCAAATCCCCAAGTCCACTCTGAGTCAAAATTTAAAAATCCCATACACCATTCTGTGATTCTTTTGAAATTTTATTTTATTTTGTTCATCATTTTGTTTTTTCTCTATTTTATAGAAAAGAGGGAACTAGCGAGGGGAGGAAGGAGGTGGGGAGGGCAGGTAGTGGCACACCTGGTTGAGTGCACAGTGAGTAGGGAAAGACCCAGGTTCAAGCCCCCAGTCCCCACCAGCAGAGGCAAAGCTTTGCAAGTGTTGCAGTGCTGCAGGTGTCTCTCTGTCTCTCTTCTTCTCTATCTCTCCCTCCCCTCTTGATTTCTGCTGTCTCTATGCAATAAATAAATAAAGAGAATAAAAAACAATTCAAAAAATTGAGAGAGAGAGAGAGAGAGACCCCCACAGCACCACCTCACTGATTGTTTCCAGTCCTTGGCTTGAACCTAGGTCCTTGTGCCTGGTAAAATGTCCACTCAACCAAGAGTACCACTACCTGGTCCCTTTAATGCTTTCTTTATGTCCAATCACTTAGTTTCCTCAGACATTGCTTCTCTACAATAATTAGTGCTGTGTTTGACTACAATTCACTAAGAGGTTTTCCTTCTTCTGGACTCTACTTGATCTGTCCAGTTTTTATCAACACTGCACCAGGACTGATACCTACTTATAGAATAAAGGTAGAGAGACTCATCTATGCTTATAGCTAGTGTGCCTCTCTTGCTCTTTCTGGTAGATGTCAGGTATAAAAACATAGAAACAATGCCTAGTCCTCTAGTAGTGAAATCGTTAGGCCCGAACTGTCATAATCAGTCCTGTCATATCACTTTCTATTAAAAGAAAACAGGACTTTTTGGATAAATGTCTAATTCCAGAGCTGGGGTAGGAAAAGTAACTAAAGCATCCACGAAAAATATAATGCCAGACAGCCAGAAAATGATCAAAGGATACCAGAGTGATGTCTGAAACCACTAGCCAAAGCTAGAATAATCTGAACTTCAATAAAGATGCGAGTGGTGGTTTACTGAAGCAAATATGTTTAAGTCCATTAATTTTAATGGCAGTAACAATGAAATAATTGTTGGGACTATAGGGAATAACTTCATTATCTAGAAAACTAGGAATATACAAATAAATGGGATTTTACTCTGGCTTGCCTATATGAACATATAACTCAATAACCAATTAGTAGATGAGGGGGAATGTCTTCTTAAAACATTTTAAGGGGGCAGGGAGTGGTGCACCTGGTTGAGGACACACGTTACAACGGTCAAGACTTGAGTTCAAGCCACTGGCCCCCACCTGCAAAGGGAAGCTTCAGGAGTGGTGAAGCAGGGCTGCAGGTGTCTGTCTATTTCTTTCCCTATCTCCCTCAACCCTCTCAATTTCTGGCTGTCTCTAGCTAATAAATAAAGGTAATTCATTTTTTTTCTGTGCAGTTAGTGAAAAATACATTGAGTAGTACCATTTTGCAGCCCTATTGGGTCAATGCAGTTAAGCTTTCAGAGCCAATGGCTACTAGTTCAGAGAAGGAGGAAAGTGATTTTACGTTCCTCTAATGGAGAAATACAGCTGCAACTATATTGTTGTTAGAGGAATGGTAAATAGATTGGTTCAAATGTCAGGATCTATATGGTAATTTTTCAGAATGGGATAGAGACATGCTGAACTGTATCATTAGTATAAAATCAGCCAAGTGCAGACTGTAGGAATCTCAATGGGCTAAACATAGCAAATTATTTCATATGGTAATGGTAAGAAAAGCAATAAAAGGGGGCAAACATATATGACAAATATAAAATTAAAAATACATAGTGTATGCATATGACATGATATACTCCTCCCTGATGTTATAGAATGCAGCTATAAAAGTGAATGAGACAGATCATGTCTATAATATATTTTCTAAGATGTATTTTTTAAAGATTTTTTAAATATTTATTTATTTCATTTTGGTTGCCCTTTTAATTATTGTTATAGTTATTGTTGTTGTTATTGATGTTGTCATTGTTGTATAGGATAGAGAGAAATGGAGAGAGGAGGGAAAGACAGAGAGGGAGAGAGAAAGATAGACACCTGCAGACCTGCTTCACCGCCTGTAAAGCGACTCCCCTGCAGGTGGGGAGCCTGGGACTCGAACAGAGATCCTCACGCCGGCCCTGGCGTTTTGCGCCACGTGTGCTTAACCCACTGCGCTACCGCCTGACTCCCGCTAAGATGTATTTTAAAGTGAAATAAGCAAAATGTAAGAGTATCTGGGGCCAGGCCGTGGCACACCTGGTTAAGCGCACACACTACATTACACAAGGACCCAGGTTCAAGCCCCTCGTCCCAACCTGCAGAGGAAAAGCTTTATGAGTGGTGAAGCAGGGTTGCAGGTCTCTCTCTCTCTCTTACCCCCTCTCAATTTCTGTCTCTATCCAATAATAAATAAATAGAAATATTTTTTAAAAAGAATACCTACCCTAGTATGCTACCTACTGTGTGAAAAACAGGGAAAAACATGAAACTTCTCACGTGTCTGTCATAACTTTAGAATATAAATAGGAACATAATACGGTGAGCCCAAAATAGAACATAAGCAAGTGAATTTATAATTGAATTGCAGATCTATACCATGAACACAACAGCAGAAGGGAGAGAAAGAATTACCTAAGTCACTCTGGATGTAGGATGCTGATTACAGCCTAAGAATAAAGTTCCAAAAGAACTATATATAAATACTGTGCTCTAGACAGTAGACTCCCTCCCCTCCTCCCACAGAGATATATATTATGGATTCTAACACTATTTTGCAGTTTCTATGATAGAACAAGTAAGTGTACACACACTGTTTCTTGATGCTAGAAAAAAAATGTCACAAATAATAGGGAAAGAATGGAATGAACTCTGAGTATAGCATAAAATTATTAAGTATCAATATGAAGTGATGGAAGATACATAAATTGGTACAGAGGCAACCATGTATTTAATTATTTTTTAATTTTATTAGTGATTTAATAATGATTAGCAAGATTGTTAAGATAACAGGGGTATAATTGCATGTAGTTCTCCAATAGACATGGACCTCACCAGTGTGCCCTGAACTCTTCCCTCTCCAGAGCCCTGCCCACTAGGGAAAGATACAGACAGGCTGGGGGTGTGGATCCACCAGCCAACACCCATGTCCAGCACAGAAGCAATTTCAGAAGCCAGACCTCCCACCTTCTGCACCCCATAAAGAATTTTGGTCCCTACTTTCAGATGGATAAAGAGTAGGGAAGCTTCCAATGGAGGGGATGGGACATGGAACTCTGGTGGTAGGAACTGTATAGAATTATACTCCTGTTACCTTACAATCTTGCTAATCATTATTAAATCACTAATAATTTTTTTAATTAGCACACAAATGAGTAGTCAAATAAATGAGGTAGAAAGAACAGTCTTTCTTACATAGAAATGTAGAAACAATATAAAAATAGCAACACGAGGGGGAAAGTGAATACATCTTAGAATCTGACAGAATTCAAAGAAAGCATATACTCGATAATTCCCTAATTATGACAATTGTATTGTGGCTATATAAAATATGAGCATTAGTGTAATTTGGTAAAGATATTTAGGAATTTTTTGTAACATTTTTGTAAAAAATAATTTCAAAAAGGAAAATTTTATAATTAAAATAAAAAGCAAGTAAACTTTTTAATAATATTTGACTATGAAGATTCATACTTGGTTAATGTCACTGTAAAATTCAAGAAAATTATAACAGTTCTACAAATGTCAAGACGAAGGCTACTCCTAGACTCAACACGGGGATGTGATCAGTACAGGAAGACTGGGCTAACAGGCAAAGCTCTACTTCTTGATCTAGAAGATGGGTTTCAAGTCCATTTCCATGATTTGCTAGGTTACATTTTATTCTATGTGACTTTCTCCATCTGTATTTAATGAAGACAGATATGCACAGATATGGGGAGGGGAGGAGCAGGGAGCAGGGTGAGAAAAAAAATGTCCATTGGCTTCCAATTTTTTTCCCTGGTGTAAATATCAAAAGTCTAATATGGAATTCAAGTCCACAATCTGATTATTTGCTCTTAGATTAAACTGCTTCTTTTATGGATCTCTATCATTGACTCGGTGGGGAGCCTTCAGAGAAATAGCTGGAAAGGCTATGAGGTATTAGCTCGGAATCTTTCCCCACCACCAAGCTTAAGCACTTCTATCTGCTTTCAAAGAGGTGCATGCCATTATCAGGTTCCCTTCCAGCATTTTACAGGGCTTTATGGGACTAATAGGCATTAGAAAATAAAATAGATCCTCATCCTTTTCTTAAGGAGCTTAAGAAAAACTCTAATAGAAGTGGAAGAGAGAACATCGAGAGAACACAGCTGCCACAGATATAATCAGCATCCTGCCTCAGGAAATAAAACTTCACTTCTGTGCATTAATTTAATAGCTATATTCTCCGGTCAGTGCCTGATACTGGAAATAGCAAATAATAATAATAATAATAATAATAATAATAATTAATAAATAACCAAACTTTTGTGTTGAGTTACATACAATTACTTAGAATAGGTAGTAAATTTCATAAACAGGAAGTAAAAAACCAGCTTCAAAAAAGGTCAATGTCTCTTAAAAGAAATGTGAAATACCAGAAGACTCTTCTGTATAACCAGATTAAGAATTTAAGAAATGTGGTTGTATATTAGATTGGGGTTAAAAGAATTATCAAACATATTTTAGGGACCATTGGAAAAACTGAATATGAGCAACATAATAGAAGATATTGTTAATACTCCTGTTAATTTATAAGCTTATAAATCACTATTTAATATGTCAGGGGGAAATAGAGTGATTGTTTCAAGTTCTTTAACTGCCTGTATTTCAGTTCTGAGTGTATATCATCTTATTCTTTTAATTTTATTTATTTATTTATTTATTTATAAAAAGGAAACACTGAAAAAATCATAGGATAACAGTTCCCACTACCAGAACTCCGTATCCCATCCCGTATATTCTCTTATTCTAAGCACTTAATGTTTCAAAGTTGTAAACAGATTAAAGATTGACACTGGGCTTAAATTGTTAAGATATTTCTAAACTAACTTTTTTTCCCCAAATACTAAGTTACTTAGAATGTTAGACCAGGTAGTACAGAATCAATTGGTCCTGTCAGTATCTAAGATATAGTTAGTTACTTGTAGATAGCATTAAACGACATAAATCATGGTGAGGTCAAATATGGTATGATAAATCCTATCTCACCTCACCTCTCAAATTATCTCTGTCCTGTCTAATAAAAATAGAAAGAAAGGAAAAAATGGCCACTGGGAGCAGTGGATTCACAGTGCAGACACAGAGCCCCAGAGCTAATGCTGGTAAAAATAAACAAACATATCACAATTGACCAACAGATACACTAGCAAAAATACATATATCAACTAAGGGACAATTATTGTCCTTATGACAGCTTTTATTAGAATCACTGAATAAGTAAGTGCAGTAAAACTTAAAGTTAACTTATCCCACACTAAAACCCTAGATCTAATTCCTCCCTAAGTTGAGGCCAGACCCCATAAACCTAATGCTGGTTTGGATACAATAAATGACACTCAGCACTTTAACAACTGGGAGAAAGTCTAAGCTTGTCAGATAAAGAAGGGACTACAAAGGCTGGATAATGGCAAGAGACTGGCTCATTGAATGATGGTCTTTTTGGTCAATACCAGACCACCCCACCATCTGGGGCCCTAGCAAGGGCATCTTTGGATTCTCCCATAGACATTATGGGCCAAGACCACTAGCCGATCCCTCCCTACACCATCACTGGTCACTTCCATCAGAAATGTCATCCTGTTGAAAGTAAAACATTAATTCCCCAATAAAGAAATAAATTAAAAAAAAAAAGAAAGAAATGTCATCCTACTTATGACCACAGAATGTGAGCTCAGATCTATAGGGATATAGAGGTCACATAGCCTCCTCAGCTGAATATGGGCCCCAGATCACATCAAATTGATGGAGTTTATAGTCAACAATATTTATACACCTTTCCTTTTGGGAGCTACTCTCTTCCCTGATCCAGCTTTCTGGTCCTTCTGCCAGCCATGAAATCACCTCCCCAAACAATAATTAGGATCCACCTGCATATCAGATTTCAGGCTCAGGCAAAAAAAAAAAAAAAACCCAAACAAACAACAACAACAAAAAACACTAGTATAGCCACAGGATCTTTGGAATATAACTAAAATATGCCTACTAGCTACCTACAAAATGGAGGCCCCCTCAACTCTTCATCTGCACTATTCTAGCCCTTAGGTCCATGACTGGTCAACAATTTGTTTGGCTTTGTATGCTAACTCTCTTTTCAAACACCAGGTTCCAGATGCTAGCATGATGCCGACCAGACTTCCCTGCACAGACAACCCCACCAATGTGGCCTGGAACTCTGCTTCCCCAGAGCCCTTCCCCACTAGGGAAAGAGAGAGACAGGCTGGGAGTATGGATGGACCAGTCAACACCCATGTTCAGCAGGGAGGGAATTACAAAAGCCAGACCTTCCACCTTTTGCACCCATAATGACCTTGGGTCCATACTCCCAGAGGGATAAAGAATAGGAAAGCTATCAGGGGAGGGAATGAGATACAGAGATCTGGTGGTGGGAATTGTGTGAAGTTGTACCCCTCTTATCCTACGGCTTTGTCAATGATTCCTTTTTATAAATAAAAAATTAAATTAAAAAAGATAAAAATTTAATATATATATATTCCACATACATTATACATTGTACTCACACAAGTATCAAAACAGTTCCATGAAAATATAGTGTAAACTCCTAGATTAGTAAACTCACTTTTCTATCTCTGTCCACACACTTTAATTTAAAGTGTCAGCATAGAGCAGAACTTGGCCTGCAGTTGGCATATTGCACTAAAGTAAAGAACTCTGGGCTGGTGGGAGGAGGGTTCAGGTCCTGGAACACGATGGCAGAGGAGGACCTAGTGGGGGCTGTACTGCTATGTGGAAATGTTATACAAGTACAAACTATTATATTTTACTGTCAACTGTAAACCATTAATCCCCTAGTAAAGAAATTTTAAAAAAATGTCAGCATAGTATTAGAGTAGAATACTTTCTAGAGTCTTAATTCCATGAGATAATGATTAATAATTAATAATATGTCGTGTTTTCCCCCAGAGGAATGCTTCAGTTAGATGACCTTCAAATACCTCAGGACATAACGAGATGTTAGATATTTATTTTAACCACTTACTTCTTATACTGCTAAGCATTTTGAAAATCTGTTCACTGTAACTTTGCTCATGTAGACTCTTATTAAACAGTGATCATTCTGACAGCATACACTGTTATTAAGGGAAAGGAAGGATACGGCTTAGGATTCAAGTTTTCCCAGAGATTAAACCATGCATATGAATCAAGCAACTTTGGAGGAAGTCCAGCTTACTTTTCTATGAATGCATCCGAAAGATTTCAAATCAATACTCAGCATTAACGTTTTAATTAACAGGACCATAATTGAAAGTGGAGATAAGCATCCTAATAGTTAGAAGAGGGCTATGAGGTTGAGGGGGTCATTACACTGGAGAGGATCAACATGGAACAAGGTAAGCGCAACACCCTGAGTCTCCTGGAGCAAGGACACACAGTAAACACTTGAATTGGTGGTTAATGATAGTTTTCTTCCCGAATCAGCATTCTCTGCAATGCTGAACTCTGCGTCTATAGAAGACCCCAGTGCAGCATCTACGAAGGCAAGGAGTCAAAGAACCAAGGGGAAAAGTTACTAGTTCTTAAAGACCTACTCCTCATTACAAAGACTTAGAGACCCCCCACCCCCACAACCTAAAAGTAGGACACACTTCTGTTGCTCTTCCCAGAATGCCCTCCAGCTACTCTCCTCAAATATTTATCTTGCCATAAAACCAATGATATTTGACTCGGGGTTATTAACAATTCTTTTATTTTGTGCCTAGGAGTTTCTGATCAATATATTCCTAGACTGAATAATGTACAGAGAAGTGCTTTAGTAAAAATAAAAACGTATTCTATTTTCTATTTCACTGTCTCAAAAAATGTTCAATCACTTTTCCAGATCCCCCAGAAAACAAAACAAAACAAACGAAACAGAACAAAATACTGCTCAGGTTCCATTCCAGGCCCCAGAACCACACTAAGGCACTTTCATCTCTTCTATCTCCAGAAGTGGCCTGTTCAGATTTATCTCCCAGGTGGGGTAGAAGGAAGTTAGAAGAGGGGAAACTTCTCCTTTCCTGCTTTCATGGTAAGTAAAAACCTCTGAACTCAAGGGATCACTGTCCCACTTCCCTACGAGTCACTGGGAGCAAGCGGGGACCCCTCGGCCCTGCCCCGCAGACCACAATCCCCAAGCTTCAATTCACCCCATTGTTTGTGGCATGTGCAGAATCAGAGGACCTAGCAGCAGTGGCCTCAGAATCACTCTCCACGCCCGCAAGGGCCAGAGGGCCCTTCCTTGACCTGGAGGAAGAGCTCTTGTGGAAACAGAGTTTGAAAAGCCCCAGCACTGTCATGGTCAAGATCACCAACACGACCACCGCTATGCTCACAAGGACGAAAACCACGGTGGAAGAAGAGTCAAAAGCCTGAGGACTGGCAGGTGAAGAAGTGGCTTCAATTCTGGGAGGTCGGCTTCTGCTTCCGGGTGAGCTGACAGTGGCCTTGGCCTCTGTGGGAGGAGTGACCCACAGGGTAGGCGCCATGCTATGCAATTTCCAAAGAGGAATTTTAGGACTAGATGTTGAACTGTCTTGTCCTGTTCCATGGGGCAGTTCTCCCGGCTTCTCAGGATGCCTGGGCGACGAGGTTCTCCTTGGCACTGGGCTTATTTGAGTGGCCTGTGGGTGCTTGGTAGGCACCTTGGTTCCCCCACCAGCAGGCTGTCTTTCCGCACTGGGGACACACGAGTGTCCGTCTTTCCCCAGTTGGAAGCCTTCAGCACACTCGCAAGCAAAGCCTCCCTGGGCGTCTAGGCAGTCCTCCAATTGTGCACACTTGCCACCACGCAGGTACCTCCCAGGACAGGCGCAGAGCAACCCCCCCGGGGGCATCCCGGCCCAGTGCAAGCCGCCCTTGTCCTGCAGGCAGGTGACCTTGATGGAACTGGGCTCCTCTGGACACCACGCACTCACCTGGGTCCCAGGGGGGCTGAAGCTCAGCGCTGCGCTGTGCAGCTGGAAGGGGGCATGGTAGCTCAAGTTCGAGGCGGCTCCGGGGCGCGGCGCCGGGCACAAGCCTTCAAAGTGGTACTTGCACAGGTAGCCGTCAGTGCGCAGCTGGCACCGCGCCTCCTTCCAGCCGGCGGGCTCCACTCCGCGGGTGGCCAGCAGCCCCGCGCACCTCCGCGCAGTGCAGGAGCGCTGGGGCTCCTCCACCCAGGGCAGCGTGTCCCTGTCCGAGTCGCTGCCGCCAGCCGCATCTCCGTCGGGGGACAACCAGGAGAAACCCCGCAGGGGCATGTTGTCAAGGGTGCAGCTGGAACGTCCGCGCTCCAGCGCCACCCAGAACAGAAGGTCCTTGGAGCCCCCGCCAGGCCCCGGGCCTGCCCGCAGGAGCTGGAGGATGGCCCGCAGCTCTGCGCCCCCGCGCACCGGGCTGAGCGCCCCGCCGCGCAGGATGCAGGCCTCCTCGGCCTCCAGGCGTTTGAAGGTGGCGTGGTGCAGGCTGTAGCAGGCCCCCGAGGCCGTGCAGTCCGCGCGATCGGCGGTGGGGTGCTCGGCGCCACCAGGCCGGGGCCAGAAGGCCTGCCACAGGAAGCACAGGGTGAGCGCCCCTCTCATCGTGGGGCCCAGCGCAGGCAACTAGTTTGCAACTTGCAGCTGGCTAGCCCCAGCGCGCACAGAAGTCCTGGAGCGCAGGGTCACGGCCCTCCCCAACCCCCTGCTGCTGACTCCCTCCCTGCTTACCCAAGCACCACTCCCACCCCAGCCCCAGCCGCCAGCAATCTCCCTCCACCAGGGTCCTGGCGGCAAACAACTTCCCTTAGGCGAGGACAGGAAACTTGTGGGAGCGATGCCAGGCCCTGTGCAGCCCAGACTTCTGGGGTCAGGAACACAGCTGGCGCCAGGGGGCCCCAAGAACTCAGTCCACCAGCAGGCCAGGAGGGGAAGCAAAGTCGCCACTGGGGTGGTGTGTTTTGTTTTTCCTGCACTGAGTTTCAGCACCTCAGATCCCCCCCACCCCAGACACCCCCAAACACTTTGGGGGAACACTGACCAGAAGGTTTGGCAGAAGAGGATTTTTGCTGAAAGCCTTGGACTGTCTGACTCTTGTGTTTTCTCCCCAACCTTGCAGTTGGTCACACCATTTGTAGATGGTGTGGATGTTCCTCAGGCTTGAGACAGTGTAGGTGTAAGACAGCTAAAATCTTGTGAGAAATCTGAGCACTATTTAACCCACAAGCGCTTCCGGGGCTCTGCTTCTCTCATCAGTATAGGAGATCCAAGAGTCAAAGAACTGTCAGTTTCTTTTTGATAATCTTAAATGGGGAATCTTGCTTCTTCAATCAGAGCTAAATTAAAAGTGTTTTTTTTCTGCTTTGCTTTTCACTTTCATTTGTTTCTCTTTGAAGTGTATTTAGGAAGGAACTGTATTTCTAGTTCTCAACTAAACACAGATCTTAATTATTTTGTTTTTAGTTAGTTTGGATGTCAGTTAGGAACTCATTATGTTGGTCCCTAACAGGTTTAAGTTTATATGTTACATATAAATGAGACCATGCCTTCACTGATGTTTGAAATCAACTACACCATGTATAGTTTTATTCCTGAACTACTTTAAGACAGTTTCTCCATCTGTGGAACAGAGGTCTAATAACCAAAAAATATCAAGAGCTCACAAATCTCACAAAAACAAAAGCAAAACAAAACTATTTAAAATGAGGGAGAGGAGAGAATGTGAACAGAATTTTTACAAAAGAAAAACTCCAGACGGCAAGCAGACACGCAAAAAACTGCTCAGTCACTGACTACTAGAGAAATTCAAATAAAGACAGCATCGAGGTACCATGGACATCTGTGAGGAGGCCGTATATTACACAGGACAGAAACAGGTAGTGCTGGCAAGGGTGTCGGGGAAGAGGAACACATCTGCACTGCTGTGAGAATGTAAATAGTCTCAACCCCTGTGAAAAACAGCCTGAATTTTCCTCAGAACACTAGAAATGGATCTATCCTATGAACCAAGCCAGTACTTCCTCTCCTAGGAATTGATCCAAATAAAACACACACAGAGAATCCAAGGGGACCTAGACACACATGTGCTAACAGCAGCACAGTATGTAATAGCCTAGACCTGGAAGCAGCCCAGATGTCCAACAACAGAGGAGTGGTTAAGAAAGTGGTTAAGAAATACACGATACTCAGCTATGAGAAATGATGAAATGTTCTCCTTTTCCAAATCTTGAGTGGACATAAAGGGTACATGGAGGAGCTGGGTGGTGGTGCACCTCGCTGAGCGCCTAAGTTATAATACACAGGGACCTGGGATCAAGCCTCCAGGCCCTGCCTGCAGAGGGGAAGCTTCACGAGTAGTGAAGCAGGTTTGTAGGTGTCTGTCTTTTTTCCTCTCTGTCTCCCCTTCCCTTTGGATATCTGGCTGTCTCTATCCATGAAGTAAAGATAATAAAAAAATTAAAAAGAGACCGTGTTAAGTAAGGTAAGTCAGAAGGAGAAAGGTAAATACAGGATGATATTACTTACAAGTGGCACTTAAAAGTCAAGGCAAAAAGGGAAACACGGGGCCAATTTTGAATGGGGTGAGGTGTATTGTAACAAGCAGAAGATTCCAGGGAGATGGGGTGATGGAGGCCGGGGAGACAGGTTAGGGGACCCAGGACTTGGGCCTGTAGTGGGGGTGGTGTACAGACATCTATAAAGGGAAGTAATAAAAAAAACTATATCTATGTAGCAATACATGTTCTGTACACCATTATTTCCCCAATAAAATGATTTTGGAAAAAAGTAAGATGACTTCTCCAATGGCTAGAAGGCAATATTTATAGTAGCAAATTTATAAGCATAATCTTCCAGGTCCTTAAGAAATGAAAATATTTATTTAATTATAATGCATATTACCTCCTGGTGTGAAAAAGTATCTTGAAACTTAAAAAAAAAAAAAGAAAGAAAGAAATCAGTTTCTCCAGTGTTCCAATGGGTGGTTTCTTTGAATATAAGCACTTCCACTCCACTGGGAGTAGGGAGGAACTAGGATGACTAATAGGAAGGAAAAGTCACTGGAATCACTTTCTGATTAGCCAGGTAGACAATTCTTCCTCATTTTTGGAAATTCATTATCTTTGCTGGTTCTTAGTAACCACATACATACCAGCCCAACTAAGTCCTTTGAACAATGAAGAATCCTTTAAAATAACTATAATGAATGAAAGTTGCCACTCTATGAAGAATACTATAAACCGTGAACTCACTTTGTAGTACTGGGTTAGTTCAGTCTGGGTTCATGAAGAAGGGTAGGAGGAGGATTGCAGGCCTGCCTGGTCTGCTCCCACCTCATTCTTCCCCCTAGTCTCACTTTGTTTTTCTCTCAGAAATCCCAAGTGTCTTAACAAACAACACTAAACACCATGAATCATCATCACACTTGCTGGGCTTCCACTGAGTGTGAAGTTCTTAGGCTTTCTCTACTAACCTTGCTACTTCCTAGTTAAACAGATATTCTTTAGTTCTGACTTTCAGAAGCCTGAAAAATCATCCTACACATGACTTTACATTTAAATTAAGTCATTTCATATCTTTAAGAGAAAGGAAGTTGAACATTTCAGAAATCTAATTGCTGGGTTATTTTTTTACATATATATACATAAACTTAATTACTTGGGCTAGCTTTAGACACCTTTGCAATCTAATTAGCATTTGTGAATATGCCTATGTAGCACTGCATATCTTAAACAAAATAAAACTTTTTATAAATTTCAGCAATCAATGCAAATTTCTTAGATAATTCTAAAAATCACTGCAAGTGCAATTTCTAGAGTAAGAAAGGAAGAATAACTGAAGAGTTTATAAGAAATGCATATCCTGACTCCTTGGCATTCTGCTTGGAAAGCTGAAGATCAGAAGAGAATAGAGGGGCCAAGCAGTGGTGCACCCGCTAAACACACATACTACAGTGCACAAGGACCTGGGTTTAAGCCGCTGGTCCCCACCTGCAGGAGGAAAGCTTCACAAGTGGTGAAGCAGGGCTGCAGGTGTCTCTCTGTCTCTTTCCCTCTCTATCTTCCCCTCCCCTCTCAATATCAGTTTCTATACAATAATAAAAAAATAAAGAATGAAGAAAGAGTATAAAGAGAGCTGGCAACACAGTGGTGAATAGTGAGCTGCTTTAGCATGTGAGTGACCTAGGTTCAGGCCCACCCCTCCCCCAGCTCATTGAAGGGAACTTTAGCGCTGCTGTCTCCTCTACACTCCCTTTCTGCCTCTGTCTCTAACAAAAACAATCATTAAAAAATAGAAAAGAATACAGTGACTACAGTGACTGTATATCACAGTTTTGACCAAGCTGGGAATGATGTAAATGAAGAGTTAGAAAATAAATTATCTCAGGGGGTCAGGCGGGAGCGCAACTGGTTAAGCACACGTGGCACAAAGCACAAGGGCAGGTGTAAGGATCCTAGTTCGAGCCCCCGGCTCCCCACTTGCAGGGGGGTCGCTTCACAAGCAGTGAAGCAGGTCTGCAGGTGTCTGTCTTTCTCTGCCCCTGTCTTCTGTTCCTCTCTCCATTTCTCTCTGTCCTATCCAACAATGACGACATCAATAACAACAACAATAACTGCAACAACAATAAAAAACAAGGGCAACAAAAGGGAAAATAAATTTAAAAAAAGAAAAGGGAAAGGGAAAAGAAATTAGCTCCAAGTAAAACATTTACCACATATAAATAACTAAATAAAGATAATAATAAGAAATCATAAAATAAAAATAAAGGATATCACTAATCTAATTCTGGCCAGCTGACTTCCAAAATATTTTTTGAAAAAGCTTGTTACTTACATTTTCAAAAAGACTGTCAATATATTTTTCTTCAAGCCTCACATTCTTACATAGATAAAGCATTTGCAAACTCACTTCAAGTTCTACTCTAGAATGTAGAATAAATAAAATATTTCCAATGTTTCCTGAGGTTTCATAAAATTTATATACTATTACAAAGAATCATGCAAATCTATTTACTCATTCAATTATAGAAATCATACTGATTTTACTACTCATTTAAAAGATCAGAAACAAATATGAAAAAATGACAACATTTTCACTAATTATATTTCAAGTAGTTTCATAAGTGTATAAAGTTGGTTCTCACTGTATAAATTCTGTCATTATTGAAGGAAAACAACATCTGGGTCTTAATAGATTTATAAGCTTACTTACAGTATATCAAAATATTTCATAGGAATTAAAAAGGAGGCAATATTCTATTAGAACATAGCACTTAGGGTTGGGGAAGTAGCACATTGGTTTATATAACAGACTTCCATGTCTCAGGCTTAGAGTACCAGGTTCAAATACCTGGCACCCCCTAAATCAGAGATGAGGAAAAATAGAAAGCATTCAATAGCTAATCTGTGGAGACCAAGAACTGTACAGACACGAAGCTTATAAATGTATTAACCTTAGCAAAATGATCATATATTTATATTTTTAACAGAAAGTGTTCATTTTTATACTTCGATTTCCTACATATATAGTTTGCAGATTTTGCTTGCTCAAGATACAATTTTCTTTTCTCTTAATGATTGTCTCTGGAGTTTCACTACTCCAAGCTGACTTCCTCAGACAGAAAGAGGAAGACAGAGAGGCAGAGAGAGTGAGGGAGGGGGGAAGGAAACCACAGCACCAAAACTTCCTTCAGTGCAGTGGGAGCCAGGCTAAAATGTCAACTTTTAAACATCTTTCTATACATATTGTAGTCACATATATGATTTGACGCTTAGGTCCACAGAATATATATATATATATATATATATATATATATATATATATATATTCTTTTTTTCTTTTTAAAAAATATTTATTTATTCCTTTCTGTTGCCCTTGTTGTTTTATTGTTATTGATGTCATTGTTGTTGGATAGGACAGAGAGAAATTGAGAGAGGAGGGGAAGACAGGGGGAGAGAAAGATAGACCCCTGCAGGCCTGTCTCCCCTGCAGTTGGGGAGCCGGGGGCTGGAACCAGGATCCTTACAGTGGTCCTTGAGCTTTGAGCCATGTGCACTTAACCCACTGCACTACCAGTCGGCCTATATTCTAACAAGTCACATATATGTAAATAAAAACTTCCTATTTTGGCATTGTATTTAATATCTGCATCATTCTGTATGTTCAACTGTTTCAGGAGCCATGCCACAATGGTAGGTACTCTGGTTTAGCATCAACATTATTCAGCAAAGAAATAAGAAATGTCATGAGCCAGGCAGTGGCAGACCCGGTAAGTGCACATAGTAATAAACACAAGGATCAGCACAAGGATGCAGGTTTGAGCCCTGGCTCCCCACCTACAGCAGGGGACACTTCATGAGTAGGGAAGCAGGTCTGCAGGTGTCTATCTTTCTCTCCCCACCTCTATCTTCCCCATCTCTCTCAATTTCTCTCTGTCCTCTCGAATAAAATGAAAAAAAAAAATGACTGCCAGTAACAGTGGATTCAGTGTTGGCACTGAGCCTCAGCAATAACCCTGAGGCAAAAAATAATAAAATAAAATTAAAATTAAGAAAAGAAATAAACTTCAAAACAAAGAACCTATCAGCGCTTCAATTCAAACCATTCTCTAAACAGAAGTACTGTTGGCTATATTCCATGTTTCCTGGAGATAATATGAAAACAGTATTCACCGGTGACCATTACAGAATTAGTACACTTCCCCACTGCCAGAGATATAATCAAGAAATAATGGAGGAATGACTCATGCACACAAAGAGCTTGTTAGAGTCCTAACGGCTAACAAGCTCGAAAGTATGAATATTTACCCTGCCACACAGACAGGTTTTCAAAATTTCCTGCAGACCAGTTTATGAGTCGTACCCGAAAATCAGTTGTGATACTTTACCGCCACAGTTATGAGTGTGTAGGCATGTTCATATACGTACACGTGCATGCACACACACACCTAATCTTGACTTGTTGTTTTTTATTTAACAGTTGATGAGAAAGGTGAAACTGGTAGCTGGTATCATCATCCAGTAATTATAGTTGAATGGAGTGGCTGCAGACCTCCTTCCTGTATTGCGATTTGTTTGATTTTTTTTTAATCGTATCAGCTCCACAGATCTTGGGGTTTCTTGGAGTCTAGACCTGGGTCTTCTTCACCTCTCTACCAGATACTCCTATCAATCTGTGATTTTTATTTTTATTTGTGATTAACAGTAAGTTTATAAGATTATCTGTTTGTGGTCTAGACCTGGGTCCTCTTCACCTCTCTACCAGATACTCCTATCAATCTGTGACTTTATTTTTATTTGTGATTACAGTAGGTTAATAAGATTGTCAGTTTACAGTGCACAGCTCCACACCACACCCACCACCAGAGTCCTCTATCCTCATCTTCCCAGCTCCTGAAGGTAACCAGAGTTCTCAGGAGGCTTAGAAACAGTTTGTTGGCTTCTGGTTTTATGTGTGCATGTATTTATTTATTTATTTTTGCATGTCAGTGAGTATCACATCTCTGGATTCCACATGCAGATGAAACCATCTGGTAGGTTTCCTCTCTACTCATTTAGCTTAGCATAATAATCTCCAGTGCCATCCATTTTGTCCAAAAATACATTATCATCTTTTCTGACTGCAGAGTAGTAGTGCATGGAATAGAGATCTCTCATGCCTTCTTTGGCCAGCCAGCTGTCCATGGGCATTTATAGGCTGCTTCCACTCTTTAACCACTGACAATAATGCAGATATGAACGGAGTGGTGCTCATGTCCCTTTGAATTAGAGTTTCAGCATCATTTGGATAAATGCCTAAGAGTGGTATTGCTGGATCATACAGTAATCCCATTTTTATTTGCTTAAGGACTCTCCACAGAGTCTTCCAAAGGGGTTGCACCAGTTTGCATTCCCACCAGCAGGGTAGTAGAATTCCCTTTTTCTCCACAACCTCTCCAGAACCTGTCATTTCCATGTTCCCTTGTGTGAGGACCAAGGTTCAAGCCTCTGACTCCCACCTGCAGGGGGTGGGGGGAGGGTTCACAAATGAATGGGCAGTGCTACTGGTGTCTCTGTTTCTCTGAGTGTGTTTCTCTCTCTCTCTCTCTCTCTCTCTCTCTCTCCTTCCTATTTCTGTCAATCTCTATAAAAAAGGGGTAAAGTAAGTGCTTAATTCAAGTGTGAAAATGTGCTGATTCTATTAGTACCTGCAAAATTCTATTTCACAGACCTAGATGAGGGAAGGGGAAAAAAAACACTCAAAGTTACTTAAAATCAAATCCTATTAGGTTTATCTGGTCTCAGGTCTCACTTTGTAAGTACTCCAGGATAATCAGCAGCCACTGAAGCCTTTATCTTGTGCAAGCTGTGGGAACCTTGAACTGATTATGAGCCAGACTTCACTGACTCATTTTGGGGGCCTGGGTATCTGAGAAGTTCACTGTATCCTTTCCCAACGTGGTTTTCCCTTCTTTCGTCTGACTGTGTGGTTTGCTCTTATTGGGGTAGAAGCAGGTCACATCTGGCATTGTCAGATTTTTGTTTGACCTTCACATTTACCATTAGGAATTTTTATTTAAAAACAACAGTGTTTGAGTCAAGTCTATTAAAAAAATCAGGTGCCTTTTTGGTATACTACCTCTCTGTACTGGATTCATATACTATGACTTGCTTTTTCTTTTCTTTCTTTTTTTTTCTTATGGTGGTGAGAGAGGGAAAAACTTGCTGCCTGCAATACCATAGTTACAGCAATCCATCTATCCATGAACATTGAAGATCATCATTATTTTTGCAAAAATTATACCTTTTGTGAGTTGTCTGACTGTGGCTGTATAGGTATTAGCAAAGTGAACTATTTTTTACCAACTTTCAACACCTATGAGTAGAAATTCACAACTTTAAATGGATTTGTAAATATGTCATTGCTTAATTATACCATTCCACAAACACACTGTGCAGGGTTGACTTGATACTAATTGGAAATCTGACTAGAGAATCCTCTTGAACATTACACTTTTCCTTGTCTTCTACTTCAGAGGGTCACCTTGAGGTCCAGTAGGCGATGGGAGAGAACGAGGAAGAGCTTAGTAATACAGTGCTACAAGCGAGTATAGTTTTAAATGAGGGCAGTGGGCTTGCAATGGCATTGTTTAAAACAAACAGACAAATAAAGAAAGAAAAAGGCAACCGACCCAAAATATTGTTCATATTAGCTCTACCAAGACTTAACATCTAACCTCACTGAAGTTTCAGCTACTCACAAAAGTAGAATTCTTTTATTTTAATATGAGAGAGAGAGAGAGAGAGAGAGAGAGAGAGAGCTGCTCAGCTCTGGTTTATGGTTGTTTAGGGATTGGACCTGAGGACTCTAAGACTCAGGCAGTTATGAAAGTGTTTTTGCGGTAGTCCAGTGGTAGCGCAGTGGGTTAAGCGCAGGTGGTGCAAAGCACAAGGACTGGCCTAAGGATCCCAATTCAAGTCCCTGGCTCCCCACCTGCAGGGGAGTCGCTTCACAGGTGGTGATGCAGGTCTGCAGGTGTCTATCTTTCTCTCCCCCTCTCTGTCTTCCCCTCCTCTCTCCATTTCTCTCTGTCCTATCCAACAACAACGACATCAATCATAAAACAACAAGGGCAACACAAGGGAATAAATAATAAATAAATAAATAATAAAAAAGAAAGTGTTTTGCGTAACAATTATGCTGTCTCTGCCCCACTGAAGTAGAATTCTTAACTATTTGAGTCAGAGTTTCCTCCCTAGCCTTAGTGAGATACATATCAAATAGGATCCTGCTATCTTCCCTTGAGAGAAGGTGGCTTTTCCTGAAATGATCTTTCTTTTCATTTTTATGATCGTGTCTTACATCTTTCTGAGGATTAAACCTACCCTTTTTGTAGGATCTCTTTACAGATCCTTTCGCTTGTTCTATGGGAGACAGCCAGACTCATGAATCATTGAATGAATCCAATTATATTTCTAGATTTAGTCAGAGGAGGACTTTTGGTTTTTAAAAATAATCTAAATGTGAATTCAGGACGGAGAAGGGAAACTATGAGGGTGGGTACGAATGTCTCTTCTAGACCTAGTTACATGAAGAAGTAGACATATTCTCAGCCCAGGGAAGGGTGTGGAAAGTCCCTCCTTACTCACCCCTGAAGCCTCCTCACACATGTCAGTAAGACTGTAGAGAAAGATAACTTCAACACAGATAAGACTAAGTTGTTGTTTTGTTTGTTTGTTTGTTTGTTTTTAAATTAACCCAAAGCACTGCTCAGCTCTGGTTTATGGTGGTGCAAGGGATTGAACCTGGGACTTTGGAGTCTCAGGCATGAAAGTCTCTTTGCATAACTGTTTTGCTAGCTACCCCTGCCCGATAAGACTAAGTCTTCATCAGGAAAATTCCCTTTCTTCCTCAAGCCTGAGAGGATTCAGAACTGAGTGCCCTTTGGTAAGCAAGAGACAGCTGCTCCATGACTTTGCCACCAGGGAATTTCAGCTCAGCAGTGATGAGACAGGTCTCCTGGTCCTCTCTTTAAGTTCTGGGATAAGCTCTGAAAGGTAAAATTCAGTGGTGCACTTTTGGGAATAAACAGCTTCTACCTTTCTGATTTCTCAGCCTTGGGCCAATTACCCTCCAATCATCTCTCTCCCTCTCTGTGTCTTTTCCACTGAGGAAGTTATATATACATGCTGGGTTGCTGAGAAAAGTCATGATACATTCTTGCATAGAAAAAGATAGAAAAGAAGGGCTGGGTGGTGGCGCGCCTGGCTGAGCGCCCACGTCACAACGCTCAAGGACCTGGGTTTGAGCCCACAGTCCTCACCTGCAGGGGGAAAGCTTTGAGAGTGGTGAAGCTTTGCTGCAGGTGCCTCTCATTTTCTCTCCCTCTCTGTTTCCTCCTACTCTCTGGATTTCGGTCTCTATCCAATAAATAGTGATTTTTAAAAAATCTTAAAAAAGGAAAAGAGAAAAAATGTAATGATTGTTCCAACAACACAATGCACGCATCTTTCCCCTTCTATCTCCTCACCAGGAGGGCACCAGGCCTCAGAGATACCAGCTTCATCCAAGGAATCTGTCAGTTCAGACACCACCATTGTGTTTTACAGTATTATTATGTCCAATGGGCACTTCATAATTTTTTTTTAAGTCTGGAAAAAACACATGACAAGTAACTTACCATCTTAACCACTATTAAGTTTGCAGTTCAGTAGTCTTAAGTATAAGTGTGCTGCTGTGTCTGTCAGTAGTACCGTAAAGTGGTGGCACGGCTATAAAAAATGGCACAGCACTTCCTAGGAAACTTACAAATAAAATCGTCACACTAGCTGATACACTTCAGTTTGAATCCAAGTACAGTGATTAGTGAAGCGTCAAAATACAGCAGGATCCCATGAACGATAACAGAGAAAAAAACCTTCTAGACTCTCAGGTCTGAACGGCTGACATCTTCCTTCTTCATTCTTCCTGTCTTAGATCTAGTTAGACATTGTATCTACCTCTGTTTTCCCATCTTTTGCTAATAGTATCATTTATGTAAATGCTACTATTGAATTCCTGTTGACTGAGATGGTGTCTGTGAGGTAGCTGAAGCCGCAAGGGTAATGGAAATGCAATGGAGAATTCATTCATTCACCATGGATTAGTGAGCATCATCTGGTCCTTGGCACTGAGCCACAGACTAGGACTGCAGTGATAAATGATACAGAAACGCCTCGCTTTAAAGGGATTTAGGATCTAGCTAAAGACAGTCAGGAAACCAACAGGTCGATCATCACAAAGTGTGATCCCTGCTAGAAAAGAAGTGGGAACTGTAACAGATTTCAAGAGAGCATACTTGCTGACTCACTGGTCTTGGCAGGACAAGGAAGAATTTAAGCTGAGGACACAAGGTGAGAAGGTACTATGAGCACAGAAATAGGATCAGCTACTACAGAAGGGGTGAGAACACATAACAGCTCAGCATCAAGAGCACCGAGTCTGTGAAACGCCTCTTTCAGGTGCATTGGGTGTGAAAAAAGCAGGTAGCAGCTGCTTTTCTGTTTTGTGTGTCTGCCACTTACAGTCAGCTGAGTCGGAAATTCTGTCAGCAGTCTGATCTTTAGGTCGCACTGGTTTTTTAACAGCCCCAAACACCCTGCCTTTAGAATGAAATTTCATGCTGACATAACAACAACTACTGGTTTTAGGTCAAGATCGAAAGACAGGCTTTCTCAACATGTCCAGAACAGGACTTTCTAAGGTTGTCATTCTGGCATGTGGATTATTTGAGCTAAGGTCAAAAAGGCCCAGCAGACTCAAGAGAAAGTTTTGTCATCCCTTTAGCCTCTTAGAAAATTTTTTTAAAAATCGGGGGATATTACACAAACTTAGAGTTACTACAGAAACAATCCATTTATGAGAGAAACATATGTATATGGCATGGTAAATATAAAAGTACACTTTATTATACATATTATTCTTTTCACCCAAGATTTTACTTTATGTATTTATTCGATAGAAGCAGACAGAAATAAATCAGTAGGGAAGAGGGAGATTGAGAGAGAGAAAGACATTGGGAACCAGGTGGTGGTGCATCCAGGTAATACTTAGTACATAGTACATAGCACATAGTACTAAGCATAAGGACCCACTCAAGGATCCCAGTTCGAGCCCCGGCTCCCCACCTGCAGAGGGGAAGCTTCACAGGCGGTGAAGCAGGTCTATAGGTGTCTGTCTTTCTCTCTCCCTCTCTATCTCCCCCTCCTCTCTCAATTTCTCTCTGTTGTATCCAATAAAATGGGAGAAAAAAAGACCACAAGGACCAGCACTGAGCCCTAGAGATAACCCTGGAGGGAGGGAGGGAGGGGAGGGAGGGGGAGAGAGAGAGAGAGAGAGATTGGAGGGAGAGAGAGAGAGATCCAGTATTGCATCACTGTTCATGAAGCTTTCCCTCTGCAGGTGGAGATCAGGGGCTTGAACCTGGATCTTTACACTTTGTAATATGTATGCTCTACCAGCTGTGCCACCACCCAGCCCCCTATATCTGACTATTATGGTATAGGTTACTCTCTCTTCATCATAAGAATCACCCTCTTCTCTCTGGAAACTCTGGCCCCTACCCCATTCCTAAGCCCACCTTTTGCTCCAAATACTTTAGAACTCGTATTCATATAGAGTGTACACATATATGTAATTTAATTTGTTCTTCTAGAAATCTCTGATGTTAATTTAATTGCCTGATCAGTCTAAGAAGGTAGGGGGTGGGGGAACTTTCCTTGTTATTCTTACAGATCCTTCCAAGGAAGAAACCAAAGAAATTTTTGAATCTTTCTCTTCCTCCCTTTTATGAACAGTTGGCTACTCTTAAAAGAAAAAAAAAAAAGGAGATAGAGTGTTAGATAGACCAGAGCACTATCTCAGCTCTTGTATATGGGGGTGGGTGCCAAGGTCTGAATCTGGGACCTCTGGCATGCAAGGCTGGCGCTCTGCAGCTGTGCTATCTCCTCAAATCCCACTGTTCTCTCTTGTCTGTGCGTTTGCCTAAGCTTTATTTCATGAATACATTCTGTGTGGCCTTTCTGTTACCTGTGTGTCTGCCTTTAGCCACCAAGAAACTTTAATAGTCCACGCCAGACGTCTTATATTCACTCCCCATCCCAGCATGCTCTGCCCCCCATAGTACCCTCCAGGGTCCTTATGAAGTACACAACCACTTAGGTCATAGCCCTTTCTATTTGATTGGGTTTGTTTATTGATTGATTTTACAACTAGTGTTATCCCTGGGGATCGGTGCTGGCGCTACAAATCCACCACTCCCGGCAGCTTTTTTTCTTCCTCTCTAATTTTCATTAGCTATGACAGAGAGAAATTGAGAGAGAATGAGGAGATAGAGAGAAAGAGAAAAAGAGAGACACCTGCAGAGCTTCTTCACCACTCATGAAGCTTCCCCCCTGCGGGTGGGGAGCTGAGCTCGAACCCAGATTCTTGTCTGTGGTGATACATGTTCTTTTATTTTATCTTATTTATTTTTGCCTCCAGGGTTATTGCTGGGGCTCGGTGCCTGCACTATGAATCCACTGCTCCTGGAGGCTATTTTTTTGTCCCATTTTGTTGCCCTTGTTGTTTTGCTTGTTGCAGTTGTTATTGTTGTCATAGCTGTTGTTATTGTTGGATAGGACAGAGAGAAATGAAGAGAGGAGGGGAAGACAGTGAGGAGGAGAGAAAGATAGACATCTGCAGACCTGCTTCACAGCTTGCAAAGTGACCTCCTGCAGGTGGGGATCCGGGGGCTGGAACCAGGATCCTTAAGCCGGCCTTTGCACTTTGCACTGCCCGACTCCCACATGTTCTTAGATATACCATCCCCACTCCACCCTCAGGTTATATTTCTTTCCTTACAGTCCTCATTCCTGCTCCCAGTTTTGATAATTGTACATGACTTGTCATTTCTCAGTCTCAGAAGCAAGGGACTTTGCTCTGTCAACACACTGCTCTGTATGACTTGCCATGGTTCCCTGTATGCGAGCCCTAACTTCTCCTGTGAGTTTCTTGCAGTTGTGAGTACTTTGTAGTTGAAATGTTTCTGTACCCTCAGGAGCAGCTGGAACAGCAATTGCCAAGTTGTTCTGTTATTATCAACAGTTAATAAATTAATCCCACGAGTGTCTGACTTATTGCTAAAAGCTAATCAGAACCGTTATTTGCCTTTTTGTAATTAAAATAAAGCCATCTTTATTTTGACAATGAGAAAGCCCGACTGCCTGTAAGGGTTAGTGTTCTTCCATTTGAATCCATTGTTTGAACACACTGGAGGACATTTTTATGAGGACAGCACTTATCCTATGTTGAATCACTGACTTATTACTTCAGAAGCTGTTCACAGAGTAGTCCAGCTCACAGACGTACTCTCCTTCCAAAGCAGTTGGACAGATAATCACCTCAAGGTGTAAACCTTTTAGTTACTTAATTTTAAAGCAGAGAAGGCAAGTGGGGCTGCAGGTTTAAACTGTGTCTGACTCAAAGGGATTTGGGTGGAATTATCTCTTGTTCATGCTGGACACAAAAAGCAAAGTCTGGAAAACACATCCTTAATTGGCATGGAGAGAGAGAGAGAGACAGAGAGAGAGAGAAAAGGAGAGAGGGAGAGGGAGAGGGAGAGAGAGACTTGATTTCTTCTTTCCCCAGGAGAATTTTCACACTGTATCATTTATCATCACCAGGGAATATGCTGTATTAATACTTTTCATTAATTTCAAATATTCTGCCATCTTAAATGTAGAAAGCCAAATGTTAACAACTTCTGAATCTGGCAACAATTACCTCCAGTGGCAACTTATCTTGCTCCATGTGCCTTCCTCCATGTGGCTCCTTGCTGCCAGCTGTGAGGTCAGCACTTTCTGCTATAACAGCCATCCCCACTTTATCACCTACTGCTTCTTTTAATATATTATTTATTTGTCTCCAGGGGCTCAGTGCCTGCACTCCAAATCCACTGTCCTGGTGGCCATTTTTTTTTCTATTTTACTGGACAGGATAGAGAGAAATGGAGAGAGGAGAGGAAGACAGAGGGGGGAGAGAAAGAGAGACACCTGCAGACCTGCTTCACAGCTTCTGAAGAGACACCCCCTGCAGGTGGAGAGCTTGGGACTCCAACTGGGATCCTTGAGTGGGTCCTTGGGCTTAGTACTGTGTGGTTAACCAGGTGGGCCACCGCCTGGCCAAACAAACACTGTTTCTTCAAGAGAAGTTACTAAATTAATTTTTGCATGTAATATTTACTTACTTTCAGGAGAAAATATCAGTGGTACAGGGAGCATTTCTCTGATGTTGAGAATTTTCCTCTGATTTCCTAAGTCATTTTCTCTGAGTGAAAGACAAATATGGATCTTCCTTTGCAATTCCACAATGTACCTCTCACTCCACAGAATAGCCTGGGTGTTTCTTATCTACCTATGTATGATCTTGTGATTACATAATTTTTAAAATGCCTTCTAATTTGTATGCTCCTACAAGTTGTAGAGTTTCCTTGTCTGGATGCCAAGATGAGTCATTATTATTTTTAATAAAATTAAAATATAAAAAGGAAACTCTTGGCTTGCAGACATGAAAACTGATGTTATGTAGACTTATTTTTCCAGTGGGAGTTCCTAAGTGTTTCATTCTAAAAAATTCTTATAAAATAAATGTCCTAACAGCTTGAATTTTAGTCTTGTCTTAAACTCAGCATGTTATCAGCTTCATATATATTCTTCTTGAATGCTCATGTGACTGTGATTATTAATCCCTTATGTAGGACAGTGTATTGGCAGAGATGAGAGAGGGGGTTGTAAGATTGGGAAAGCAGAAGAATGAAGGGGAAGTGAAAGATGGGGCTTCTGTCTATTTATTTCTATTTCCCAACAGGGTGGAGAGATGATCAGATGGAAGGCCTTCCTTCCCTTTATTCCCAGGGTGTGGCTCACACCAGGCTTTCCTTGACTCCTTAGCAAAATGTATGTCCCAGAAATGTGTGATGTTGGCCACTCATGTGGTATTAGTTTGTCTTATATTTGTGTGATAAAGGGGTGTGTGTGTGTGTGTGTGTGTGTGTGTGTGTGTGTGTATCTATCTAGGGCATCATTAAAGGGAAGGTAGAGGCTCTCCATTCTTCTCATTCTGAAACAGCTGAATACATTGTGTTTGCCTGGGGTGTAAAAATAAAAGAGGACAATTTCTTTCTAACAAATAAAATGTTACAAGTCACTTCACATTTCTATTACAAAATTTGAAGCAGTTTGACTAGACAAAAGCTAGGGGTGAAGTAGTTTATGATTGTGCTTTTTTTTTTTTTTTTAAAAAGAAACCTGTTATCTTGTAAGAAAGCTATTTTTAAAACACTGAGTATCAGAAAGTTGTGTTTGTCTGAATGAACAAATTATTGTTCAAATGTTGAAAAAGGCACTTTTATTATATTTATGGATGCCTCAAACAGGTAGGAGATTTTGCAAGTGTGCAGGGAAATAAACACAAAGCATGTTACATGGATCATTTATTTTCTAATAGTTGCATCTGAGAAATGAAATTTGACTGTTGACGGTGGGTGGTGAGTGTTGCCGTAGCAACCTATTCCTCAGAGGAAACTGGAGGGTACTTGTGGTGACAAGGCTAAAAGTCGGGAAACAGACTTGTCAAGATAGATTGGGGGGCAATTTGAGATCATGGCTATTTCCGTTCCAGCTACTCGCAGGGGTGGGAGGGGGGAACAGTGCTGGGGAGTCAAGGGTCTCAGGTGAGAGGTGCAGTGTGGTACTTTGCTTTTTGTTGTTGCTGTTTTCTTATTTTTTTCCTTTATTTACTTATTCCCTTTTGTTGACCTTGTTGTTTTATTATTGTAATTATTATTGTTGTCGTCCTTGTTGAATAGGACAGAGAGAAATGGAGAGAGGAGGGGAAGACAGAGAGGGGGAGAGAAAGACAGACACCTGCAGACCTGCTTCACCGCCTGTGAAGCGACTCCCCTGCAGGTGGGGAGCCGGGGACTCGAACCCAGGATCCTTACACTGGTCCTTGCGTTTTGCACCACCTGCGCTTAACCCGCTGCGCTACCTCTGACTCCCGGTGCTTTGCTTTAAGCATTTGATCACCCTGAGATGTTTTCCTGTGGGTTCACACGGAAGCAGTTCATGCAAGTAGGCAGTTGAGCCAACCAGTGTAAAAAAAAAATTTTTTTTCATACATAGGAAGAACCCATACTTTAAAAAACAAAAAATCAGGCACTCTGTTGAATATTGTTAAATGCTCAAGAACCCTATTTATTTCTTGAGGGAGAAGTTACAGCACTGTCCTGACACAGGCAGTCAAGGAGCTGAACCCCAAAACCTCTTGCACTGAGCCTCCTCCCGAGTTTTATGGCACATATATGATTTCCTACAATCTCAAGATCCCCAGAGCAGGGAATAATGTTATCCCCCACTTTATGGATCAGGCAGCTGGGGCACAGAAAAATTAAGTAAATGAGTTGTTTATTGATTTATTTTAATATTTTATTTATTATTGGATAGAGACAGAGAAAAATTAAGAAGGATGAGGGAGGTAGAGAGGGAAAGAGACTGAGAGACACGTGCAGCCCTGATTCACCACTCATGAAGCTGTCTCCCCCTGCAGGTGGGGGCGGGGGGGATTTGAACTTGGGTTCTTGTGGACCAAAATGTGTGCAATTAACCAGGTGTGCCACCATCTGGCCTCAGAAAAGTAAGTAAATCTTTAAGGGTCATGCAGCTGGTAAGTGGCAGATAATAACTGAGCCTGGACAGTGCACCGATAAGTCCACTCTACTCTAAAGGACATCACTCGTGTCCGGCTTGACAGAAAGGGTACCTTGTTAATGGGTAAACACAACAGACAGTAGACCGAGGTCTCCATGATTTCCTCTTCCCTCAGAGCCTGAGATCATCTTCAATAAAGGATCCTAGCAGGAAATTCTGAGTGGAATCATCTGTATGGTCTTTCTCTATACTGAGAATTATCAAAAGAACAAGAAAAAGCATGGGGAAGGCAAAGCGGGGACTTAGAGCTGTTGGAGTGATTAAGATCTGCCAGTCGAATCTGCTGTATTGGTGTCAGGCAGGAAGAAAGTCTATGGCAGGAGTTACAATGCCCTGAGTCACCTTCCAGGGGACCAAGGCAAGCCCTTTTTTAGCCCCTTTGGTGTTTTTTTTTTTTTGCCCTGACTTTTAAAACATATGAAGTGATAGTTGGCTGCTCTTAACTACAGAGGTCTTATGAAAATCTAACGAATGAATGAAGTGAATGAACATATGAATGAACATATGAATGAACATATGAATGAACATATGAATGAACATATGAATGAACATATGAATGAACATATGAATGAACATATGAAGTGAATGAACATATGAAGTGATAGTTGGCTGCTCTTAACTACAGAGGTCTTATGAAAATCTAACGAATGAATGGGAAAATGGTTCATAAACTCAACAGGAGAAAACAGATGTAAAGGGAGTATATTAGAGATAATGACCACCACTATACTTTTCAGCTTTTCTCGGCTTCCATAATGACAGTATAGGGGTGTGTGTATATTTGCTTATCTGGGGAAGGATGTGAGACGGGTTTTTGAAAGGGAAGCCATTTTGACAGGAAGGTAATTCTGACAGAATATAGATCAAGGAATCTGTTTAAAATGGCTTTGTAGAACAGTCAGCTTGTGTAAGAGCTAGAGAGAACTGACAGTGAACTCCTTGCCAGACACCATCCTAAGCCCTTTTTGCCTGCTTTAATTCACCTACTGTTTAAAAGAGCTCTCTGCTCTAGGTGCTATTTCTATTTGTCCAACATTAATAGAAAAAAAATACTAGAGAAGATATGTTTAAAAAAATTAACTTCCTCAAGGGCATAGGAGTCATAAATTACAAATCCAGGAGTCAGTGCTTTATGTGATGCTAAACTTCTTTTCTATTGCATATTAACATTACCCTAAAAAAATCAAGGCGTACATGCAGTGCATGTGTGTATGTGATTATTTTATTTATTTTCAGTAAAAAGAAAATAAAAACTCTTCTAAACTACCTGGGTGCTACATATGTTTAACTTTTTGAGAGAGGTGAATTTTAAGAAAAGGCTTAAATTTTAAGTAACAGTTATTTCACAGATGGGCAGTTTTAGGGAAATGATGATAAAAGAGAAACAGTTAACTGCTAGTCAAGATGCTCAGGTCATGTCATCCTCTGTTTAGCTGAATTTATAGCAGCTCTGAATACCAGTTGCTCTCAGGAGTAATGGGACATGTCAGTGTGTCTGCGTTCTGGGAGCTCTCAGCCTAGCTGTGGAGAAAGGATGTTGAGAGGGTGCAGGAAGGTAGCAGACAGAAGTGCAGTGGTCTGGGAGGTGGATCAGCAGGCACAAGGTGCCACCCCAGGCACCGCTTAGGCTGAGGGTCTGGGGGACTGTGGAGATAGCATAGTGGTTATGCAGAAAGACTTTCGTGCCTGCAGTGACAAAGCTCCCATTCAATATCCAGCACTGCAAGACTGTGGAGGTTAGCAGTGCTCTGGCAAAAAAAGAGAAGGAATGGAAAAGAGAGGGGAAAGGGGGAAGGGGAAGAGAGGAGACGGAAGAGGAGGGTAGAGCAAGGAGGGGAGGGGAGGGGAAGAGAAGGGAAGGAGGGAGGGGAAGGGAGAAAAGGAAATGAAAGACTAGGAGAGGTTCTTTGGTATTTCTCCTCCTCTGTCATTAAAGAAGTAAATAAATTAACAACAAAAATTAATTCAAATGAAATGTTAAACGCTTTCAAAAGAACATCTGCATATCACTAGCTGGGGCTGGGAATCATTCATGGTCATGTCTTGACTTTTCTGCCTTTTAGTATTATGTGTGCTTAGCCAGGTGTGCAACCACTAGCCCTTTCATACCTTAAAAAAAAAAAATTATTTACAGGGATGGCTGGTGGCTCACTCAGTTGGGTGCTCACATAACCATGTTCAAGGAGCCAGGTTCAAGCTTCATGTCCCCATCTGCAGGGGAAGCTTCACAAGCAGTGGATCCATGGTGCATTCCTCTCTACTTCTCCTCCTCTCTCAATTTCTCTCTGTCCTGTCAAATAAAAGAAAGGAAGAAAGGAAGAAAGAAGCAAAGGAAGGAAGGAAGGAAGAAAGAGAGAAAGAAAGAAAGAAAGAAAGGAAGGAAGAAAGAAGCGAAGGAAGGAAGGAAGGAAGAAAGAGAGAAAGAAAGAAAGAAAGAAAGAAAGAAAGAAAGAAAGAAAGAAAGAAAGGAAGAAAGGTGGTCAGCAAGGAATTATTAAAATTTACAACTGTGGCCCCGAGGCATTGCTATGAGCTAGGAGGCTTTTTACACTGTTTTCCTCATAACCTAGGAAAAACTATGAAAAATCACCTGAAAACTCAACAAAATATAACCAGGATTTCTTCAGAAATACATAAAGCTTCAGGATAGAAGGAAATTCTGACAGAGTACAGACCATGGAAGACTGAAGCCACCCACGTTAACTAAGATTTGAGTTAAGTCCTTGTTTATCACAGAAAAAATATATTAGCAATAAAATTATTGACCAGAAATAGAAAAAAAAAGTTGCCAGGAGCAATGGATCTGTCTTTCAGGCATCAAGCCCCAGCAATAACCCTGGTGGCAATAAGTAAATAAACACATAAATTTATGACTAAAGAGAAGGAAAGGAGCACTGGGCTGGGAAGACAGCATGTCACTCATGCAAATGACGTCATGCCTGAGGCTTTGAGGTCCAATCACCAGTAGGACCAGCAGCCAGAGCTAAGCAATGCTCTAGTAAAATAAATAAATAAAGGAAGTTGAGTTAAGCACACAGGGTTAACACAAGTTGGGTTAACACAACAGGTTAAGCACAATGGTGCAAAGCACAAGGACCGGCTTAAGGATCCTGGTAAGAGCCCCCGGCTGCCCACCTGCAGGGGAGTCGCTTCACAAGTGGTGAAGCAGGTCTGCAGGTGTCTGTCTTTCTCTCCCCCTCTCTGTCTTCTCTTCCTCTCTCCATTTCTCTCTGTCCTATCCAACAATGACGACATCAATAACAACAATAAAAAGGGCAACAAAAGGGAAAATAAATTTTAAAAAAAGAAAAAATTTTAAAAATAAATAACAAATAAACAAGCAAACAAATAAATAAATAAAAATAAAAAGGAAAGAAACAATAAATAAGGAGAAAAAAATCAAACCAGAGCAACGCTTTGGCACATATACTACAGAGGACTGAACTCAGGACCTCACATATGAGAGGCCAAGGCATCATTCACTGTGCCACTTTCTAGGCCACAATACCCTACCCCCACCCAACCTCCCCCCCCCCTTTGGTCTTGCTTATTCATTATTTCATATTCTTTTTAACTGTTGTTAATGAGTGTCTAGGTGTCAGCTTACAATTTTATGCATTCTACCAGGATCTCAGAGCCAGCTCCTTCACTCACTATGCACACTGGGTCTTTGCCGTGAGTTTTGCCCTTCTGCTACAGCCACCAACTTGGTTTTCTTTATAGTTGTCAGAGCAGAATGAATGCTCAGAATCAGCACAGCAAGCTCCTGTTTGAAGACATGATATTGGACACGACCTGGCTTCAGAGCTCATATAAAGTCCTAAGCCATAAGCTGCGTAGACAGGAGAGAAAAGGATAAAATCCAGGGGATGCCCATCAGCAGTGAAGAGGATGACTTAGGCCAAAAAGCAGCCAAGCAAACAAACAAACAAACAAAAACAATCAGAACTAGATGGGAAAGCTTCAAACTAAGGAAATGCAGATACTGTGAGATCAGTAATCAAACCACAAGGTAGGAGAAAAGTCTTTCTTGAAGGTGTAGACTCGGGAGTCTGGCGGTAGCACAATGGGTTAAGTGCATGTGTCGCAAAGCAAGCGCAAGGACCTGCATAAGGACCCAGCTCCCCACCTGGCAGGGGAGTCGCTTCACAGGCGGTGATGGTGATGCAGGTCTGCAGATGTTGATCTTTCTCTTCCCCTTCTGTCTTTCCCTCCTCTCTCCATTTCTCTCTGTCCTATCCAACAACAATGACATCAATAATAACTACAACAATAAAAGAACAAGGGCAACAAAAAGGGAATAAATAAATATTAAAAAAAAAAAAGGTGAAGTCTCTGTAGAGAGGCCAAGACATGACTCATCCAGTAGAGAATGTTGGTTGCCAAGTGTGAGCCTTAAGGTCTGGAGCCCTACAAACACCAGGAAGACCTGCACATGTGGAGTTGTGCCCCCTCCTCTTTCTCTTAAGGAATGAAAAAGTTGGCCTGAGGAGGACCTAGTGGACGTTGAATTGTTATGTGGAAAACTGGGAAATGATATGCATGTACAAACTATTATATTTTGCTGTCAACTGCAAACCATTAATCCCCCAATAAAGAAATTTAAAAGAGAGAGAGAAAGAAAAAGTCTGCCTGGAAGTAGAAGAACGAATCCACTACTCCTGCTGACCATTTTTACCTCTGTTTTATTTTTCCTTTTTGACAGGACAGAGAAAAAATGAGAGAGAAGGATATAGAGAGAGAGAGTCAGAGAGACACCTGCAGTATTTTGTTTCCTGTTCTTGTAGGTGAGGACCGGGAGCTTGAACTTGAGTCTCTGCACCTGCTGACATGTGCACTTAACCAGGTGTGCCACCAACCAGGCCCTTTGGTGTTTGTTTGTTTTCCCCACTCTCCTACCTTACGTAATCTCAATAATTTATAGATCTAATATGAGATGACTGAACTGTATTTTCTTAACAATAGTTGTGTTTGAGGATAGTACAAGGGGCTGTTTTATCTGTGGTACAAATTCAGTAGAAATCTCTTCTTTAGTAATAAGAAAGGGATTACTAAAGGAGGGGGGATTAACAATCATCTGGGCATTAATTAACCATAAAGAGTTAAATCTAGAAAATCCAGATATAGTTCCACTCAGGTATTATGAAAATTTCTTATTAAGGAAAGAAACTTGAAAAATAAATTAATTGGGAGTTGGGTGGTAGCGCAGCAGGTTAAGTTCACGTGGCACAAAGTGCAAGGACCAGCGTAAGGATCCCGGGTTCGAGCCCCCAGCTTCCCACCTGCAGGGGAGCAGGGGAGTCGCTTCACAGGTGGTGAAGCAAGTCTGCAGGTGTCTATATTTCTCTCCCCTTCTTTGTCTTCCCCTCCTCTCTCCATTTCTCTCTGTCCTATCTAACAAGGACAACAATAATAACTACAACAATAAAAACAACAAGGGCAACAAAAGGGAAAGTAAAGAAATAAAATTTAAAAAATAATAAAATAAAAATAAATTAATTCACAAAACCCTCTTGTTCATTTTCATTTCAGGAGAAGCCAATGTCTAAAAAATTAAAATAGTGTACATAAAGTTGAACCTATAGCTCATTTGTGAATGTTTAGAAAAATTAAGATCACGGGCCGGGTGGTGGTGCACATGTTATGATACACAAGGATCCGGGTTCGAGCACCCAGGCAGCACTTGCAGGGGAGATGCTTTGCAAGTGGTGAAGCAGGTCTGCAGATGTCTCTCTGTCTTCTCCCTCTATATCTCCCCTTACCCTTTTGATTTCTGGTTGTCTTTATCTAATAAATAAAGATAATATTTTTTAAAAAAAAGAAAATTTTAACATCATAAACACATTTGTTCCTTTGGAAGTCTAAAGTGAACTGAATCTTGACTTTACTTCTGTTTCCATTCTCCTCTCCACAGCCCACCCCCCACCCCCACCCCAGTTTACATCCACCTTTGAGAAGTTTAGGTTGAGAGGCAGCTGGGTGACAACAGGTGACAAAAGCAGCCCCAGTGAGGTTCAAGAACAAAACCAAACCACTCAGAAAGCAGGGTTACTGAGACCCATTACAACCAATGTGAGACATTTGCATATTATCAGAGTCATTACCTAAGTCAAGGTGCCTATTGACAAGTAGGAAAGCCGCTTCAACAAGGACATCTTGCTCTCTGAGAGGAAAATGACAGATGAAACAAGCCATACCAACCAGCGGAAAACACTCTGAATACAGTTCAAGTTCTGAGAACTTGACTCTTTCTAGAAGCACCAGAGATTATACAATTTAAATGATTATACCATTAAATATAAAGCGAAATAGATTATCCAGTTAAAGACGAATGAGGCCTGGGGCCAGGTAGTGGTGGGGCCACCTGGCTGAGCACACATGTTGCCATGTTCCACCAGGAGGAAGCTCTAACCCCATCTGCAGGGGAAGCTTCATGAGCGGGGAAGCTGTGTTGTAGGTGTCTCCTTTTATCACTCCGTCTCTATCACCCCCTTCTTCCTCAAGTTCTGTCTCAATCAAAAAGAAAACAACATGATGGAGACCTCTCTGACCTCATATTTGTGAAAGAAAAGTCACACAAGTAGATTCCCACTTTCAGCAATATGTAAATTAATGAGATTCAAAAAATGATTCAAGCTACAAAGTGAAGACTTGCACTTTTCAAGAATTTCCTGACATATATGTTCACATCTAAAGTCACATGTGTGCATATTACTCTCCATATTTACTACCAGAATTCACATGCCACTGCGCCCTGTGACTCCCTGGACCCCTGAGCTTTGAGACCCTATTTTTCATAAAATCTAGCCGTCAGTCTGATTACTATTACTCTGGATATTTATATTTAAAATACATTTTTTAAATAGCACACCAGACTCAGCCTGAGATCCCAGAAGTCCTGGGTTCAATTCCCAATACTACTGTAGGCCAGAGCAAAGAAGCGTTCTGTTCTCTCTCCCTCTAATGAAAATCAATACTAAAAAAAAAATAAACTAAAATTTCTGCCATGTATCCTGGAACAACTCATTCAAATTTTGTTTTTATAATCTTCGTTTATTGGATAGATACAGCCAGAAATTGAGAGAGAAGGGGGAGATAGAGAGTGAGAGACACAGAGACACACCTGTAGCCCTGCTTCACCATTTCTGAAGCTTTCCCCAGGGGCTCAGACTCAGGTCCTTGCACATTGTAATATATGTGCTCAACCAGGTGCACCGCCACCCAGACTCTGGAACAACTCATTAAATAAAGACACATTAAGATTTTTTTTTTAATTTTTACTTTAGTTTGCCTTCATAGAATGAGAACTAGTATAAGAGATACTTCTAGCAAAGAAAGTAAGTACTTGGTATAAAGAAAAACAACATTCTTTGACGTAAGAATGAAGAATAATATCTTGAGATAGCACACATCCAGATAACACTTGTACAAATTATATGAATCTTGTACTGGTGTTCCCCAAGAACTAAACCCAGGACCTCTTGTACGCACCACAGATACCACCCTGAGTGACCTACTCAGGCAATTTTTTTCATACTTTATTTCAAAAAATCAGGCAGGGAGAGAGATTTCACAATGCTGCTCCACCATCTCTGGAAATCTCTTAGTATCTGGTCCATAGTATTAGCATTTGCCCCAGAGATTTGAAACCTGGGACTTGCTCTTGACATATTGCATGCCCTACCAGAGACCTATTCCCAATTATAATTATTTCCGGAAGCATCACAGATACTGTTTTAAGAAGGTGATATGAGGTGGGGGGATGAGAAAGAGATTTGATGGATACACATCCCTGGAAAACCTGGGTAATATAGGGCACCACATCTTTGCCATTAAGATTCATTTCCCAGTTTTACCAAGCACCCCAGGAAGAGCCAAACAGTGCAGTAAGGTTTGGTATGAAAAGAAGCATCACTCTACCATGGCCCTTTCTCACCTTCTTCCCTGTCTCCCACATCTTTGTATTTTTATATTGACCTAATCTTTTTAAAAAAAATATTTTTATTAATTTATCATTGAATAGAGACAGAAATTGAGAGGGGAGGAAGAGATAGAGAGGGAGAGAGACAGAGAGACACTTTGTAAAGTCTCACCACTTGTGAAGTTTTCTCCCTGCAGGTGGGGACCAGGGGCTTGAACCTGGATCCTTGTGCACTGTCATGTGTGTGCTTAACCAGGTGTGCCAATGCCTGGCCCCCTTTGACCTAATCTTTCTAAGTCTTTTATTCATTTATTTTTATTAGACTACTGCTCAGCTCTGGTTTATGGCGCTGTAGGGAATTGAACCTGGGGCTTCAGAGCCCTGGGCATGAAAGTCTTTCTGCATAGCCACTGCACTATCTCCTTTGACTTCATCTTTAAATAAAACTTTCATAGTTTAATTTCTTGATGTTTCAATTTTAGATGGAACAAAAACAGTGGGCTGAGTTCACCACCTATTACATATATAACTTACACTTTGACACTTATATGACAGTATAATTAGATTCTTCAGATAAACATTTTATTAGATTAAAAAAATAGTTTCCATTTTTGATGCACAGAAAAGTTGCAAGGATATTAACACAGAATTTACGTACCCCTGTAACCACTTATCCAGACTGTTAAATTTCCTCCTTGTTAGTTAATTATGCTGGTGTCCTACTCTTTCTTATTTCAGGAATTTTCTTTTTTTTTTTATCTTTTCTGTTTTCTTTTTCTTTTTTGTCTTCTTCCCCCCCCCCCACCAGGGTTATTTCCCACCTGGGGCTCAGACAATGTACTTGTGGTCTACCTGGAGGGCAAAAGGCTGGCTACTGTGTCCCTATTTTAATGTACATACAAGCCTTGCATCTGAAGGATTCTGTATATATTAATACTCCTATGATGAAGGGCCTGTCATGCATCTAGCTGCACAGGGAAAGAGAGAGCACCTGAGAATCCAGTTTCATTTTTCACAGACATGCTGTTATAATTCAGTGTTTTATTTTTTTAATTTTGATAGGACAGAGAGAAATTGAGAGAGTAAGGAAGATAGAGAGGGAGAGAGAAAGGGAGACACCTGCTACATTGCTTCACCACTTGTGAAGATTTCCCCCATAGGGCTTGAACACGGGTCCTTGCTCACCGAAATATATGCACTCAACCAGGTGTGCCACCACTCAGCCCCTAATTCATTCTTGAGTCCCCATTCTCTACCAAAGGTTAGTGGTACCATTAATTTGAATTTTTTAAAAAGAATTCTTCAGTATAGGATTAAGTTCCTCTTTTGATATCTACTGTCAATTTAGGATTTGCTACCATTGTTTTCTCTCCAATTATCTCTGTGTGGGAGGGGGAGCGCTAGCAGGTTTGAGCAATGACAGTTAATGTTTACGTCCTACCCACCTTTTTTGCGAGCTGTGACACTAACATTAACACCATTAAAACAAATGTTTTCAAAGGGGAAAAGGTCATAGATCCATAACTGTTTCTTCTCACTTGGTGGGAAAGCAGGCTGAAATTTAGAGTAAACACAGAACGCTCCATGATTTTTGTGTTTCCCTAAAAATCTCTGATTGGTCTACTCAAAATTCACAAATTTTTACTAACTTTAATCTCAGTTTGAGTGTTATGAGTCATTAGAGCAGGGCATTTGTGAGAGAGGGAGACAGTTGCATTGTGCTTTAGAGCAGCACTCTGTGTTTACTGGAAAGAAAATTATGTGGGGTTTTTTTTCCCTTAAAGAGAGAAGTTTTAAGCCTTTAGGAAACTTACTTGCTAGTCTCACATCAAAGTCTCTCATCAAACAACTGAATCAACATATTGGTTAATGATAACGGCAATGATTCTGTTGTGTTATTAAGGAAAATACACATCTTGGAAAAGAGTAACTTTGAAAACAGCTAAGGATATCCTTAGGAAATGGTTGTTTCATTCTAAATGCACTGCCCTAAGCCTGTGCTGGTGTGCATTTCAAAATCACAACTCTTACTTGACAGTAGTCTAGGTTACTGACTTTCCATACTTTTTCCATACTTTCAAATGTATGTGTGTATGTCTTCTTTTTAAACTCACTTGACTATTTACTAATTTTATGGACTTATTAATGACATAGGACCCACTTTTATACCAGTACTAAGTGAAGCAGTATCTGGCTTCTTCCTATAGCAATAATGATGTGATGATGATACTGATGGTGATGATGACGATAGACGTCCCAGCGTCATCACCGGGGCTCACTGACTGCATAACTCCATTCATTGATCCTAGCAGCCATTTTCCTTCCATCCCCTCTCCCTCCCTCCCTTCCTTCCTTTCATCTGCCTTTGTTCTTTCCTTTCTATCTTCCTCCCTCCCATTCTTTCTGTTTCTCTTCCTATCTTCCTTCCTTTCTTTCATTATTTTTTTTATGTAATACGAGATAGTGAGATTGAGAGGGAAGGGGAGAGAGAGAGAGAGAAAACCCTCTATTGTTTGTGAAGCCTCCCCCTGCAGGTGCTCCCTTGTAGTGATTTGGGGGCTTGAACCCGGGCCCTTGCACAGGAAAATTAATGTGTGCATTTTATTGGTTGAGTGACCTGCTGCCTGCTTCATCTAGATTCTTTTTATATAAAAAGCATGTCTAATAATGGGATGAAAGGAATTCATTTTCAAGTTCTCAATGGAGATTTTTTTATGTAGGACTTAGTTATTCTGGAATAAATGGAGTCATGGCCATCTTTAACAATTATACTATGCTCTAAATACCCATCCCTCAGAAAACTAGACCTACATGTAAGAATTCTAATAGAAGCAGCCTTTTAGAAGGACACCTTTGCAGGAGTTTTCAAGTGCTTATAGGCCCTAAATTTTATCTCAAGAGATTCTCCTTGCCTTTGATGAGAACCCTTCTAAGTACATGAACATGGATTCCGTTACAAGTAGTGTTTAACGCCTCCCCAGTAAGACTGAAGCTCCTTTAACAGTTTCTGAAGGAAACACTTGCTTTTCTGACATTCTCCTGAAGATAAAAAGCAAACAACAGGGTGTTGGGCAGTAGCACAGCGGGCTAAGCGCACGTGGTGCAAAGCGCAAAGACCAACATAAGGATCCCAGTTCCAGCCCCCGTCTCCCCACCTGCAGGGGAGTCGCTTCACAAGCGGTGAATCAGGTCTGCAGGTGTCTGTCTTTCTCTCCCCCTCTCTGTCTTCCCCTCCTCACTCCATTCCTCTCTGTCCTATCCAACAATGACGACATCAATAACTATAACAATAACTACCACAACTATAAAAAAGGGCAACAAAAAAGGAAAATAAATAAAATAATAAAATAAAAAGCAAGCAACAACAAAAATAAATAAATAAATAAATGGGAAGAAAGGCACTCCTAAAAAAAAGGAAATTTCTTTAAGTTTCTTAAATTTCTTAAAGTATTCTTTTATGAAAAACATTAAGTGAAGGATTTCTTCTTAGGAACCATAATCCAGACAATCATTTGGGGGCAGAGTCAGCAACCATTATGCCCTGGAAGATGGCAATTATATGAGAAAACATTGAGCCTGCTTTTTAAAAAAATCATTTCTATTTATTGGATAGAGACAGCCAGAAATTGAGAGGGAAGGGGGAGATAAAGAGGGAGAGAGACAGACAGACGCCTGCAGCCCTGCTTCCCTGCTTCACCACCTGCCAAGCTTCCCCTGCAGGTGGGGACTGCGGACTTGAACCTGGGTCCTTATGTATTGTAACATGTGCACTCAACCAGGCATGCCACCACTCGGCCCCTGAACCTGTTATTTTGGATTTTATTTTATGATTTCTATTGTAATAATCACTGAAATATATTGATAAATCAGATTTTTGGTTTTTTAATTATTATTATTATTATTGCCTTTTTTGCCTGCAAGGTTATCCCTGGGGCTCGGCGCTGCACTACAAATCTACTGATCCTGGAGGCCATCTTTTCCCTTTGCTGTTGTTGTAGTTACTATTGTTGTTGCTGCTACTATTGTTATCAGATAGGACAGAGAGAAATCTCGAGAGAAGGGGAAGACAGAGAGAGAGAGAAAGATAGACACCTGCAGACATGCTTCAATGCCTGTGAAGCGACCCCCCCCCCCCAAGTGGGGATCTGAGGCTCGAACTGGGATGTTTGTGCTAGTCCTTGTGCTTTGCACTATGTGCGCTTAGCCAGGTGTCCTACCACCTAACCCCCTATAAATCAGATTTTTATTATTTACTTTGTAATGCCCATGTAGAGAAATCTTAGGCTGCCACAGAGATTAAAGATGGAAGCAGGGAAATCAAATACAAAGCTGTCAAATTTGAGGTTATCTTTTATACTAAAGCTAATCCTTTGAGGAAATGTTCAGAGCAGTCTAGTCCCATCCATTGAGTGAGTTGAGTCATCGAATAGTCTCACTTTAGGCCCTTGCCATGGGAGAAGATAAATATTCCTCAAACATAATGAACTTGTCATGAGCTTCTATATTTGGGATAATTTGTAACACAGCAGTAGCAACTGGAGCTACTTTCTTGTTGACTTCCCCTTCTGATCGTCCTCCCACTGAATTCTGACAAAGAAGACTGCAGGAAATCTGAAAGAATTGGTTTTTAAAAAAGGCCTTACTCCTAGAACTAATAGGCCGTTGTATTGATTTCGATGAATATACAAGAGTTAATCACTTTCCTACATGCAAACAATCAACAAGTAAGATTTGAAGTTGCAAACACAACCCCATTTACATTAGCACCTGCCCCAAATAACATTTAAGTGTAAGTCCAGCAAGATTTATGGATGTATTTGAAGGAAGCTTCAAAAAATAATGAAAGATCAAAGGAGACCTGAATAAACAGATGTTCCATATTTGTAGATAGGAAGACTCAAAGGAGTCAAGCTGTCATTTCTTTTTAACTTGAAACATATATTCAATGAAATTCAGATGAAAACTTCAGGCAAGTCATTGAGTGTATATCAATAAGCTAAATCTAAGCTTTATATGGAGGTATGAAAAAAACATAAGCAATATGATCTTGAATAAGGAAGAACAGACTTGAAGTACTGATATTGTTCAACTACCAGACTCAATATGAACGCCCATGTCCTGCAGAGAAGCAATTACAAAAGCCAGAACTCCCACCATCTGCACCCCATAAAGAACTTCGTTCCATACTCCCAAAGGGATAAAGAATAGGAGAGTTTCCAGTGGAGGGGGTGGGATACAGAACTCTTGTGGTGGGAATTGTATCAAATTTACCCCTATTATCTTACAATCTTGTAAATCACTAATAAAAATTAAAAGATTCAATATGAAGCTCTAGTCACATAGTGTGATGTTGGTACACATATAAAACAATAACATAGACTAGTGAGACTAGGGAAAGACAACATAAATTCAGTTAATTGGTCACCGACAAAGGAGACAAAGCAACACAATGATAAAATACAGTTTCCTTGAAAAATGATGCAGCAACAAAAAAACCAAATGACCCCATCCAAAAATGGGCAGAGGATATGAACAAAACATTCACCTCTGAGGAGATCCAAAAGGCTAACAAACATATGAAAACCTGTTCTAAGTCACTGATTGTCAGAGAAATGCAAATTAAGACAACATTGAGATACCACCTCACTCCTGTAAGAATGGCATACACCAAAAAGGACAGCAGCAACAAATGCTGGAGAGGCTGTGGGGACAGAGGAACCCTTCTGCATTGCTGGTGGGAATATAAATTGGTCCAACCTCTGTGGAGAGCAGTCTGGAGAACTCTAACAAGGCTAGACATGGACCTTCCATATGATCCAGTAATTCCTCTCCTGGGGTTATACCCCAAGGACTCCATAACACCAACCAAAAAGAGATGTGTACTCCTATGTTCATAGCAGCACAATTCATAATAGCTAAAACCTGGAAGCAACCCAGGTGCCCAACAACAGATGAGTGGCTGAGAAAGCTGTGGTATATATATACACAATGGAATACTATGCAGCTATCAAGAACAATGAACCCACCTTCTCTGACCCATCTTGGACAGAGCTAGAAGGAATTATGTTAAGTGAGCTAAGTCAGAAAGACAAAGATGAGTATGGGATGATCCCACTCATCAACAGAAGTTGAGTAAGAAGATCTGAAAGGGAAACTAAAAGCAGGATCTGACTAACTTGAAAGTAGGGCACCAAAGTAAAAACCCTGTGGTGAGGGGTAGACATGCAGCTTCCTGGGCCGGTGGGTGGGTGGGATGAGACACAGTCTTTTGGTGGTGGGAATGGTGTTTATGTACACTCCTAGTAAAGTGTAGTCATATAAATCACTAGTTAATTAATATAAGAGGGGGAGAATTAATTGTATGTCTCAAAGTTTTTAAAACACAGACTGAGTCTTTTTAATATATAGGATGTGTATTTGATGTGCGGACTCTCTCAAAAGCCTAGACCAAGTAGATTAGAAGCAACCAATAGCACAGCTATATACAAGATACTGGATACTGTACAGCAAACCCTAACAAAAGGACTTTTCAAAGTTAACCCAATTACCAAATAATGTGATGATAACATTAACTATCCATTGTCTTTTTGAACCCTAAGACAGCAGGAACCTCACATCTCCACTATAGAGCCTATATTTCCCCCAGTCCTGGAACCTTAGGATAGGGCCCACTTTCCCACATGCCTCTCCCAATCCATATCAGATAATATAAAAAATAAATTTAAAAAATGATGCAAAATAATTGGACATTCACATACAAAAAAATGAATCTTAACATAGACCTTAAGTCTTCACAAAAATTGACTCAAAATGGATCATATACACCTCAGTGTAAAACATTAAACTCTGGATCACATGGTGGTGCACCTGGTTGAGTACATATGTTACAGAGTGCAAAGACCCAGGTTCAAACCCCCACTCCGGACCTGCAGGGAGCTTCAGGAGGGGTGAAGCAGTGCTGCAGGTGTCTCTGTCCCAATACCCTGTCAATTTGCAGCTATCTCTGTCCAACAAATAAAGATAATAAAAAATAACTTAAAATAATAACACATTAAACTCCTGGAAGTCCACAGGAGAAAAATTTCCATGACCTCAAATCTGGCCATAAATTTTAGATAAAATCTAAAAATAATGACCATGAAATTAATAATAATAATAATAACTCAAACTTCATTAAAATTAAAAACTTCTGTTCTGCAATAGACATTGCAAGATGTTGAGAAAATAAGCCACAGACAAGTAGAAAGTGTTTACACAAGACATCTATCATAAAGCACTTCTATGCAAACTATACAATGAACTCTTCTGACTTTACAATAATCCAATTAAAAAGTGTTTCAGAAAACAGAGGATACACACACATGACGAGCATTTGTAAAGATGTTCAAAGTCACATGTCAACAGGGAATTGTTAGTCAAAACAACAAAAAGACCACTAACCACCTATCAGATAAGTCCAATGGAGACACTAGGCATTTCCCATTCAGGAGAAACAGCCGCATTGGAGAGGTTATAAAACTTACTTTGGTGAAAACAGCCCATGTATTTATATAGAGATAGAGGAAGTAAAAATTCGCTACTTTGCTATTTACTAAACAGGAATTACTGATATCAACAACTTAAGGTTTACTGAATAAATAATGAATCGAAATCCAATTTCCCCAAGCTCTGGGAGAGAGAGAGAGTAAAATCTAGTTCCAATTTTCAGTAACTGGATATATGTTGTCTATGTTAACTATACAAGATATATCTCATTCTTTTCTTTCTTGATCGTACATTAATTCTGTAACTGTAGGATAAAATAGTCCTCTGCATTTTATTTCACCTATGGGCAACACAAAACACAACCACCAGATAACTTCAGAATAATTACCTTGCAAATGCCTAACATGTGACTCAGAAGTTAGCACAGTAGATAAAGCAATGAACTCTCAAGTATAAGACCCTGAGTTCAAACCCCAGTACCGTATGTACTAGAGAGATATTTTGTAGTTTTATCTTTCAGTCTTTTTTTTTTCTCTCAACTCATAAATAAACTTAAAAAAATGTCTAGGGGAGCCAGGTGGTTGTCACTGAGAGTTAATCACTCAGTGAGAAGCGTAAGGACCGGTACAAGGATCCTGGACTGAACCCCCAGCACCCCACCTGCGGGGGGGAGTGTCCCTTCACAAGCAGTGAAGCAAGTCTGCAGGTGTCTTTCTCTCTCTCTCTCTCTCTCTCTCAGGTGTCTTCCCTTCCTCTCTCAATTTCTCTTTGTCCTATCCAACAAAAACAACAGGAAAAAAAAGGCCTCCAGGAGCAGTGGATTCATAGTGCAGGAACTGAGCCTTAACAATAACCATATATATATATATATATATATATATATAAAGAAAAATGTCTAACACATGCGGAAGCACTATTTCATGTTTTAGTAATATTCAAACATTCCTAGTAACCCAATTTTTAGAACAAAACAAAGAATCATTTCTTATGAGTGTCAATAATTTTAGCACTTTGACCCTGAAATTGAATTGACAATAAGTTTCAAGGCAGGAACAGAAAATTTTACTTGGAGAGGGCTGGGCGGTAGTGCAGCAGGTTAAACACACATGGCACAAAGTGCAAGGACTGGCACAAGGATCTGGGTTCAATCCCCCGTCAGGAAGGTCCCTTCACAAGTGGTGAAGCAGGTCTGCAGGTGTCTGTCTTTCTCCCCCCTCTGTCTTCCCATCCTCTCTCCATTTCTCTCTGTCCTATCCAACAACAATGACAGCAATAACAACAATAATAACAACCATGGTAAACAACAAGGACAACCAAAGGGAAAAAATAGCCTCCAGTAACAGTGGATTCGTAGTGCAGGCACCCAGCCCCAATGATAACCCTGGAGGCAAAAAAAAAAATTAAAAATAGAAAAATTTACTTGGAGATAATTATCTTAAATTGATAGCTAACCCTCCTGCACTATGAGATGTCAGATTTTAAAATGGTTTGGGGATAGGTGTTGATATGTTGGCATTTTCCTGAACCACTTTAGCTTGATTTGTACCCCAGAATCTATTCCTGTCTGCATTCTTCCTTCATTCCACCATCCTTTGAGCCTTTATAGGGTATATGTATGTGTGTGAGTGTTGGGGGGAGGCTATCAATTGCTCCAGAACCCAATTTCTTCACTAATGAAATATTCTCTACCTTATTTGGAGAAGGACTGTTATTTTCCCTAAGGATCTGTTGTTTTCATAGCAACAGAGAAGAGTGTTTCCTCCTCTTATCCTCTGTCTCTTATCTCTTATCTCTTATTCCATGTATGATGCAAAAGAAAAATTCTTCAAAGTTAAGCCCTGCTTTGTATGTCTAGGAGAGATTACTAAAGAACTGAAGAGGTGGTCCGGGATGTGGCGCAGTGATAAAGCTTTGAACTCTCAAGCATGAGGTCCTGAGTTTGATCCCCAGCAGCACATGTGCCAAAGTGATGTCTGGTTCTTTCTCTCTCCTCCTGTCTTTATCATTAATAAATAAATAAAATCTCTAAGAAAAAATAACTGAGGAATACTGTTGTTAAAAATTCAGCGGCTCCAGCTGGCCTGGCTAGCTTCACGGGCGGGTAACAGAGACGACCAGAGACATACGGCTGGGCAGGGAACCTGTATTTCTTTATTCAGGAACAACGATTCATAAACTAAGACAAACTAATCACCAAACAGAACTCTGCTGTCTCTTTGCGGCGGCGCAATCACTGTCTCTTACTCTGTAACTCTGTAACTCAGGAACCCTCTCCAACTCCCCAACTCTCGAACTCTGCAACTCTGGCAGGGTTCCTTGGGGCGGGGCCTGCGAAACTAACTGGACTGATCCAATTTTCTTGGCAGGGGAGGGCTAGAACAAACCAATGTAAAGCATACAACAGAATACAGTGAGGGGCTCTCTATACTTTGTAGGATGTCATTATGAAGATGCAAGGAAGATGTGTTTTAAAACCTAGGACAAAACAAACAACACTGTTCCCACAATGCAATGCATTATTGTCGGAGAAAAATTAGAAGGCTGACAATCTTCATCGGCTGCTACTTGAAAAATGCAAAAATCTCTCCTGGTCTGAAGAACTCGAGAGTATTAGTGAGTATCCAGGTAACTCTATCTACTCTAGGACTAATTAGACACTGTAAAGTGACTTGATAAAAACAAGTTCTCAAATTGCCCAGTTGTTTAAAAACATGTAATTGGGTACTGAGGTTAGTTTTATTTTCCTTGAAATTAAAGCTGAATTTAATCTTCAGGAAATAATCTCGAAGGCTATTCTTACTCACTTCCTGATTTGATGTATCATTTCAATCAGCAAAATGAGAAGAGAGAAAAAAGAATGAAGCATGAGGTCAAATAAAATAACTGGACTAAAATAACTCTATTTTTTTCCCTTTTGTTGCCCTTGCTATTTATCATTGTTATTGTTGTTATTATAGAGAGAGGACAGGAAGACAGAGGGGGAGAGGTCTGTAGACCTGCTTCACTGCCTGTGAAGTGACCCCCCTGCAGATGGGGAGCCAGGGCTTGAACCAGGATCCTTATAACAGGGCCTTGCACTCGAGCCATGTGTGCTTAACCCACTGTGCTATTGCCCAGCCCCCTAACACTACTTATTTTTTTTAAATGAAAGGAAAATATGCTGAAAAAGTCAGCAAAGGGAAAACTCAGAGCAAGAGTTTGGATATCGAAGTGGTAGATATCAGTGCTCTCAACTTAAGAGTTCTATTGCTAATACTTTTGAAGAATTATAATGCTCTGTCATAATGTTGCTATACCATAGTTGATTTTCTTTTTTCCCTGTGTCACTAAATATGAAACTTATTTTATACAATGTAAGTAGTATTGGGGCCAGGTGGTGGCACACCTGGTTGAGCACACACCTTACAATGTGCAAGGACTTGGGTGCAAGCCCCTGGCCCCCACCTGCAGAGGGAAAGCTTTGTAAGTGGTGAAACAGTGTTGCACGTACGTATCTATCTCTCTCTCCCTTTCTATCACCTCATTCCTTCTTGATTTCTGTCTCTTTCCAGTAAATAATAAAGATAATTAAAATTTTTTAAAAGGAATAATAAAAGCAAAGAATGTTAAAAGCAGGTGTTAGACACTGGTGCTGAGAAACTACTTGTTGCAGCTTCAATATCAATTTTGGTTATCTCTTCTACAAACAAGGATTCTTTGTTAATACTAAATAAGACACAAAACGAATGGAACATAGAGAACCATGAAGAAGAAGGAGGAGGAGGAGGAGAAGGAAGAGAAGAAGGGGGAGAGGAGAGGGAGAAGGAGTCCTGAGCTTTAATTAGACAGCTAAAAGGCATATAAGCAAACAAAATCATATAAACAGCATAATACTGATTAAATTGGAATTTTTTAAAGATTGTATTTATTAATGAGAAAGATAGGAGGAGAGAGAAAGTACCAGACATCACTTTGGCACATGTGCTGCTGGGGATCAAACTCAGGACCTCATGCTTGAGAGTCCAAAGCCTTATGACTGCACCACCACCCGGACCACAAATTTATATTCTTTAACTTACAATTTTCATCATATTTCAAAAGAGGTCATTCTATCAGAACCTTATAATTTGTGCCAGTGAAAGCATGACAGTGGATGAGAAAATATCCTTTTTCTTGGGGCATCACCATCACATATACGTCAAAACCAAAACCCATTATTGGGCTTTTGTTACTCATGTCATTTACAAAGAAAAATGAAGAGAATAGCAGATGGGGAAATAGCATAACTGGTAGGGTGCAGGCCTTGCAAGCCTGAGGCTTCCAGTTCAATTCTAGCGCTTGTGCCCCACCCCACACTCTAATGTAGATCACAGGAAATCAGAAACTAAATAAAACCATAATATGCAGAAGACAGAATTATTATCAAATTTCCACTAACTAGTGCTCTCTGACTGCTTGACTAATAGGAAAGTAAAACAAAAACAGTTCCATTCCCTTAACAGAATGGAAGAAAGAGCTAAAGACCAAAAGAGAAAAGTGAGAGAGAAAAGAAGAAAGCTTCCAGGTCTTAATTCAAATTGGCTGTTACCATCCATATTATGACTTCAGTGCAAGGATATCTTCCAGGTTTGGGATCAATGTCTACTTTCAATAAATGCCATCACCACCCCCACCCCCCCAAACAGGATGTGAGAACTAAGTGCTCTTCTCCTCAGTGTGTTTCTCTGGCAGTTCTGGACCCCGTGAGATAAATATCAACATCTTTCTAGTTCCCCAGGCACGCTGTAAACTCACTGAAAACCTAAGTAATAGAGTCAACAGCTTCCTGTGGCTTACTTATTTTATGACTACAGATCTCTCCCTTTGCCAAAAACTAACCTCAATGCAATCACAAATGCTGAGCATTTCGTTTATATATTCAATGTATTTCATGGATTATCGATATTTTCACCTACATTTGCCCCAATTTCTCTGGTGCTAACTGGGTCCCAGCATATTTCTGAATTTGTTTTTTTGTTTTGTTTTTAATTTACTCTTGAAAGCAGTGGACGATAACCACATTATAATTACCTAGACTATTGTACTTATCTCTCTGATTGTGTATATCCAATTTTTATATCATTAATGAATGTGGTCTTTTAATTGGGTCAACAGAAGAGGAAAATTAAAACTGTACTCCAAGTACGGAATTTGAAATATGATTGTATTTTATATGGAAACATAGTTTTTAACACTTTATGTCTCCTATCACACTGAGAAAATTAAGTCCATAGAATTTGTGTTATTTTTCACTCTGTGAAAAATGTGTTGTTTTCATTGCCTCTAACAATGTCTGGATAAATGCTATTCACTACTCCAAATGCATCTCCTAGAGGATATCACTTGTCATTGATAGATGTTCCATGCCTCTGGATCTCATTTATTTAACAAGTACTATTTTAAATAATCAATTTTTAGTTATTATTTCAGTTTGTAGAGTTATGAACAAATTAAGCAACATCTCAGTTCTCATGAAGTTTACATTCTACATAATTGATATGAAAAACTTAATAATTAAACAGACACTGAACTTGAAAGAGTTATTTTAGATGACTGGTCAGGAAATACTTCTCATTGAAGGGGCATTGAGCAGAGGCACCAGTTTGTACGTCAAATGAAGTACGGATTCTTCTGCAGTGGATCTCTGCATTGATCCTCTTAACTAGCTGGCAATGGTGAGCCATGAGAATTGTATTACTAAAATAGATATTAAAGCAGAAATAAGAAAGTGGGGGCAAAATATGAAATAGATGAAGTTAATGTTGCACTAGAATGTCTCCCCAACAGGCACCAGATGAGCCAACCTGAGTAAGTGTCATAAGCTTATAAAAGCTGGAAAGCCCATCTCCCAGAAATTGGGAAACAAGCCCCTTCTAAGACTGCTTACAGTTGGGAATTCCATGGGCTAGGGCCACCTTTGGGGGTGAAGTCAATCAAGACTTCTTCTTGTCCAATATGCTTGCTTAAGTGAGATGAGACAAATGACCGAGTATGCCTAGACCATCATCACCCAAGCAGTCTCAAACAACGGCCAGCCCCGGGGAGGGACAACTAAGAAAGAACCATACTGATCAAGACAGCACTCCTCCCAACCCAAGTCTGTTTTCCTGCTTCTCAAGAGTACATTTTCACTTCACTTTCTCAAATAAATTTCTGCTTAATACTCACATGATGCCCATGCTCTAAAATTCTTTTCTGAGGCCAGACAAAAATCTGAAAGGTTCAGAGGGACCCTGATCTCCCTACAACAAAAGGATAGTGAATATTATTTCTACAATTGAATAGGCTCTAACAGACTAATTACTGAGGGTTTCTACAACAGAGACCCTGTTGTATTTGCAGCACTGTAACTAAATCGAGCAACTGACATTATGTCCCCTGACAGTAATTAAATATAATAGTACAGGATGATGGTGATGATGATGATGACAATGATGATGTATGAGTATAAAATAATGATGAAGGTGCCTTTTATAAAATCTATGTCCTTGTTTTATAAAGGCTGTGCCTCCCCTCCCCCCTCCAGGTTTATAGAAGGAATTTGGTCTGGCTCGTGGCAGACATTTTTTTTCCATTTTACTGGATAGGACAGAGAGAAATTGAGAGAGGAGAAGGAGAGAGAAAGATAGACACTTGCAGACCTGCTTCACTGCTTGAGAAGTGTCCCCCCTGCAGGTGGGGAGACGGGGCTCAAACATGGATCCTTGTGCAGGTGCTTCAGTTTAGTATTATGTGTGCTTAGGCAGGTGTGCCACCGCCTGTCCCCCACTCAATCTGTTCTTACTTAAGATTCTTCAGTAGGCCCAGCAATTTGATTTTTCTCCAGTTGTTTCAGAAGTTGAACAAGGGCACTGCCTAGTGCTACAGAGAGCCAAATTCTGTCACCCTAGTTTTTGCATGAAGAGCCACTGTTTTATTGTCTTGCAAACCTATAATCAGAGGTTGAATTATACTAATTCACCACTCACATGCCAAGGAGTGTCAGCCTTCTATATAGGTGGGAGAGGGGGGAAGTGGGAAAATCAGCATCTGATTTGAGTATGATCAGGAAGATGTTGAGGGCCCCTGAATCTTCCTGCCTCTAGGACTCTGGTTCCCCAAATTATCTTCTAGAACAAAGTCTAGAGTCAGTTTTACCTATTCTCTATTATTTCTAGAGGGCCATTCCAGTAGAAAGGGGGTGAAGATTTGAGTCTGGTATGCTGTTATTTCATTTACAGATATGGTGTCAGCTTATCAACTGTTGAAGTTAAATTCAATCTAATTTATCTATCTCTGGTCATCTTGTATACCCTGCCTCAAAGACCTAGCAGACAGCCCAGGCCTTTGGGGGAACAGTTTAATTTCTACAAGAGTAATGACTGGTTAATTCAGAGTAGGTCATATACTGATGACAATAGAAAAATGGCACACCACTGTTCAGTAAAAGAGTGTGATCACCATGTTGGAGAACTTTAAGGCTGAGCCATCTAAAAACAACCTTAATGCTTTTTAATGAATAAATCTTTCTCAAAGGAATCTTAGTACTTTAAAAGTATCATTTATACTGTGAGTATTCCTGGACAGCGTAATGACAGTTTTAACTGCAAAGAATACTGCCAAGAATAATCTGAAGGAGAATTGTATTCTTAGATTTTCAAATTTCTTGTAAAGACTTCAGTGAGTTCTCAGGGCATAAAAAAAAAATCTTGTGCTCCTCTGGTTTCCTCAGAAGTTGCAGAAATGGGCAAGCAAGTATATAAAAAATTGTTAAACATAAAAGGGAAATGTTTCGGTAGACATAGGAGCAACCCAGAAACTCTGTGAATCCCACCACATGGCCTTAGATATCATATTTACCTCAGTTTAAAATATTTTATTAGTGATTTACAGGATCATATTAGGGGTATAATTTCATGCCACTTCCATCACCATAATTCTGTGCCCTCTCACCCCCACAAAAATAACCACCATAGTTCTCCCAAGGTCTTAGAGATGTGCTAGCTATTTTTTCCAAGTTCATATATTTCAGTTCTCTATTATTTCACATCTGATAGTTCTGTATCACTTCCTTTCTTACTTTACTAGACTCTACCCCGTTTGTTCTGAAGGGCACACTAATCAGATAACATCTTTAAATAACACCTAATGTGAAGGATTTTGTGAAGGAGAAAGGGAAGATCAGTTAGCAAGATTACCGAAAAAAAAAAAAAAAGCACAACAAATCAAAAATTTGTAGATTTACATTCTAACTTCCCAATATACTAGATATCCTCCAGCAAAGGTGTTTATCTTTCAAAGATAATCCCCATACAGCCTTTAGGGCACCTCCCATGAGACAAATATTTCATCAAGGATATAGTTTGAGGGGCAGATAGTAGATTTTTGTTCTCCTACAGAAGTTACAACATAAATCCAACTTGACAACAACACGGGGGGGAGGTGCAATGAGTAAGTGCCGTCAATGCAGTACTAGTACTTTCACTGGTTCCTCATCTTTACTTTTATAAAGTTTCTTTCTTTATTCCTTCCTTTCTTTTTTCCTCTCTTTATTTACTTTTTATTGAGAGATTAATGGTTTATAGTACAGTTGTTGGAAAACGGGTACAATTTCTCATTTCACTAACATAGGTGTCTACAAAAGTCCTACTCCCATAGCAGTCCATCATCATGTACCAAGAACTGAAAATCTACCCTTTATGCTAACCTCTTCTGCACCCTCCTTCCCCAGAACACTTTGCTTTGCTGCAATACACCACACCCAGTCTAAGTTCTGCTTTGTCTTTCCTATTCTGTTCTTATTTCTGAGTGAGGTCACCTTATATTCATCCTTTCTTTCTGGCTTATCTCACTTAACATGATTGCTTCAAGCCCCATCCAAACTAATGTGAAGAAGGTAGCTTCAAAGTCTCAGTATCTCAGACAGATACACACACACACACACACACACACACATCTTAGCCACTCATTTGTTGTTGGACACTTAACTTGCTTCCAAGTTTTAACTATTACAAATTGTGCTGCTATGGATGTAGGTATAAAAAGATGTAGGTATACAAATACACTCATCTTTGGATGAGTGTGTTTGTTTCCTTAGGCTATATCCCTAGGAGAGAAATAAATTGCCAAGTCATAGAGTAGGTCTATCTTTAGCCTTCTGAGAGTTCTCCAGAATGCACACTACAGGGCTTAGATCAATTTACATCCTTACTAGCACTGCAGGAGGGAAGTTCTCATCAATAGGAATTTTTTTTTAATTATGGTGTTTATATTGAAGAAGTAATTTGCTTCTTTCATAGAAACAACAAAATTAAGCCCAAGCTTGGTCTTAAATCCATTGTTATTTTAAAAAAGATTAACTGGGAAATACTAGATATTTGTTAGAGTTAATCCTCGTACCTGAATTCTCTTTGATACCCCTTGGATTCCCTAATTTTTGAGAGAATTTTCTAGGTAATAGTAGCACAAAAGCTTGAAAAAATTATACCATGAAAATTTTGCTTATGCATTAGACAGAAAAATTATTCTCAAAAATATTTTCTAACATAATCATTTTAGACAAAAGACATTGGCTGTATGATTTATTTATGCCAGTTGGATAGTCACTTGAAAAAGTGCAAATAGAAGCTGTGTTTTCCGGACCAGGACATGGCACACCCAGGCGAGTGCACACATCACCATGTGCAAGGATGTGGGTCCAACCCCTTAGCCCCCACTTGCAGGGGGAAACTTCACGACCAGTGAAGCAGTGCTACAGGTTTCTCTTTTCCTCTTTCTCTACCTCTCCCTCCCCTCTCAATTTCTCTCTATTTTATCAAAATAAAAATCAGAAGGAAAAAAAAACAGCACTGGGTGCAGTAGATTCATAGTGCAGGACCAAGCTCGAGTAATAACCCTGTGAAAATAAAGGTAAATAAATAAACAATAAAAAGAACCTGTGTTTTCCTCCATCTGGTATTAACTAAAAAGCCACAACTTTGCATCCACAACTGTGTGGATGGGGACACAGAGAAAATAAAAGCACTCCAACAAGAAGGAAAAAAAAAAAAAAGAAAAGAAAACCCTCTGTTTCACAATGAACATGACAACAAATTTACAAGTTGCAATCAGAAATGATCAATAAATTATGGGATTGTAATCTGCTGAGCAGGGGCCAGTCTATGTTAAATTCATCACATTAATCCTACTCCCACAATTATGTAAATGCTGAACAGGAAACTAAAAGCTGTAGTGGGCAGAGGGGAATGATGGTGACAGTTCCCCTGAAGACTACAGCAGCTTAGCAGAGCTCTAGAGGGCACTATATTGGAATTCTGTTTTCATTGTAACAAACTCTGGGAGTGGATTTAGGGTGGTTGCTGTCTTGTAAATTCCTGCCAGCGCCAGAGGTATCAGTACCCAGACTGAAGCCCTACCTGAAAATCAAGGTCTGCATACCAGCTCACTTCAACCTGGGGCTCTTTGCCAACTCAAACTTCTATTCACGGCCCCATTTCAAACACAGACATCAGATTCAGCTTCTCTGGGAACATTAATAAAAAAATGAGAAGACAGAAAATTACGCACACTATTGGATCAAGACAGGAATTTGAAGAAAGCTCCAAATTCAACAGAGTTATATGTTTCCTAAAGAAGACACCGAAACTATGGTCCTGTGGCTGCTCGGTGAAATGAGAAGTTCAACAGGCGAAAACATCAACCCAGTCAACAAAAGCACAAGGTAAGTTCAAAGTCAGAGTGACAAAGAATATAACATCTGAGCTTTACAAATGTATGTTAGAAAGCAGTACTGTCAGAAAGACAGAAACCAAGGACTTACATGGTTGGTAAGTTGCAGGATATGGCTGAAACAACTATTAAAAATGTCAAAGGCAAAAAATTAATATAAATGCAAACAATATGAGAATTCTAAGAGAAATAACATTTGCATCACAGGGTTGCCAGAAGAAGAAGGGAAAAAACAACAAAAACCCTCCAATTGTTTCAAATAAACCCAAACTGAACTACGTCAAGTACATAATAATTAAAATTACAAAGACCAAAGATCAAGAGAGAATTTTGAGACTCAAGAAAAAGGCAGACTATCCTCTACAAGGAAATTTATTTTCCAACAGCAACTCCAGTGACCAGAAAAGATATATTCAAAGGTTTCAAGGAAAATGACCTCCACTCAAGAAGATTCTACCCTGCCATGTTATTTTTCAGCTTTGAAGGACTAGGGACAAGCTCTCCGGACGAACCAGGTAAAGAACATTACTGCTACTAAACTGATCCTATAAGAAATACTCGCAGGATGTGCACGAAGGAAATTACTAAAAGATCTTACCAACTTGTAGTAAATAAATAAACAAAGAAGAGAGAGAAAAGCAAAATCAAATGAGGAGCAGGTTAAAATAATGGAAAGTGTCCAAACTCCAGACTTCAGTGAAGGAATATTGGCACTGTGGGGGTGGGGGGAGTTGGGGGGCTGTTGGTTGTCAGCATATTTTGAAGATGTGTGAAAATAATATTCCTAAACCAAGGCCACCTCAAACACAAACTATTAAATAAAATATAGCAAGGAAGAAATGTTACTTGACTTAGAACTTTGGTTAAATAAGAACCAGGGTTTTTGCCAAGAAAACAAGTTGAAAATGACTACAGTGGGGGGCTGGGGGAGGGGTGGAGTCAAGACGGCAGCCTGAAGGCAGCAACCGGACAGATTCTCAAAACAAAATAAAAAATCTGATTCAAATCCTGGGAATTCTAAGCAGGAGCAGGATTTCAGGCCAGTAGGAGATAAACTATAGAGGAAGGGTGAAAGAGGAAGCATGCTGAAATGTAACTCATCTAAGGGAAATAAAACCCCACCAAGTTGCAGATGTTACCAGGACACCAACCTGACTTCCCTGGGCAGATGTTACCAGGACACCAACCTGACTTCCCTGGGCAGATGCTACCAGGACACCAACCTGACTTCCCTGGGCAGATGCTACCAGGACACCAACCTGACTTCCCTGGGCAGATGTTACCAGGACACCAACCTGACTTCCCTGGGCAGATGCTACCAGGACACCAACCTGACTTCCCTGGGCAGATGCTACCAGGACACCAACCTGACTTCCCTGGGCAGATGTTACCAGGACACCAACCTGACTTCCCTGGGCAGATGCTACCAAGACACCAACCTGACTTCCCAGGGCAGATGCTACCAGGACACCAACCTGACTTCCCTGGGCAGATGCTACCAGGACACCAACCTGACTTCCCTGGGCAGATGCTACCAGGACACCAACCTGACTTCCCTGGGCAGATGTTACCAGGACACCAACCTGACTTCCCTGGGCAGATGTTACCAGGACACCAACCTGACTTCCCTGGGCAGATGCTACCAGGACACCAACCTGACTTCCCTGGGCAGATGTTACCAGGACACCAACCTGACTTCCCTGGGCAGATGCTACCAAGACACCAACCTGACTTCCCAGGGCAGATGTTACCAGGACACCAACCTGACTTCCCTGGGCAGATGCTACCAGGATACCAACCTGACTTCCCTGGGCAGATGCTACCAGGACACCAACCTGACTTCCCTGGGCAGATGACCTCACCAATGTGTCCTGGAACCTCACCTCTCCTGAGCCCTGTACCATGAGGGAAAGACAGAAACAGGCTGGGGTTATGGATCAACTTGTCAATGCCCATGTCAAGCCAATAAGCAGTTACAGCAGCCAGACCTTCTGCTCTCCATGAAGATCCTGGGTCCATACTCCCAGAGGGATAAAGAATAGGAAAGCTTCCAATGGAGGGGGTGGGAGACATAGAACTCTTTTTTTTTAAATTTATTTATTTATTTTCCTTTTTGTTGCCCTTGTTGTTTAACATTGTTGTGGTTATTAATGTCGTTGTTGTTGGATAGGACAGAGAGAAATGGAGAGAGGAGGGGAAGACAGAGAGGAGGAGAGAAAGACAGACACCTGCAGACCTGCTTCACCGCTTGTGAAGCGACTCCCCTACAGGTGGGGAGCCAGGGGCTCGAACTGGGATCCTTACGCAGGTCCTGGCGATTTGCGCCACATGCGCTTAACCCGCTGCGCTACCGCCCGACTCCCGACACAGAACTCTGGTGGTGTGAATTGTGTGGAATTGTTCCCTCTTATCCCACAATTTTGTTGATTATTATTAAATAACTAATAAGAAATTTTTAAAAAAGAAAATGAATAGAATCATTTTTGAAGTGTATAAAATTAACCAACTTTTTCACCATGGATGTACCTATACCTGACTCTTTATTTTGTGAAGTTATTTTACCTTTTAAATTAATTCATAAACTTCACTCTGTTAAGTTTTTTTGATATTTATTTATTCATTCCCTGTTGTCCTTGGTTTTTATTCTTTTTTTTCTTTTCCCTTTTGTTGCCCTTGTTTTTTATTGTTGTTGTAGTTATTGATGTCATCGTTGTTAGATAGGACAGAGAGAAATGGAAAGAGGAGGGGAAGACAGAGAGGGGGAGAGAAAGACAGACACCTGCAGACCTGCTTCACTGCTTGTGGAGCAATTCTCCTGCAGGTGGGGACCCTGGGGCTCGAACCAGGATCCTTAAGCCGGTCCTTGCGCTTTGCGCCACCTGCGCTTAACCTACTGTGCTACCGCCGGACTCCCGTCCTTGTTGTTTTATTGTTGTAGTTATTGTTGTTGCTATTGATACCATCGTTGTTGGGTAGGACAGAGAGACATGGGGAGAGAAGGGGAAGACAAAGAGGGGGAGAGAAAGACAGACACCTGCAGACCTGCTTCAACGCCTGTGAAGCAACTCCCCTGCAGGTGGGGAGCCGGGGGCTCGAACCAGGATCCTTAAGCCGGTCCCTGCACTTTGCGCACATGCGCTTAACCCGCTGCACTACTGCCCAACTCCCACTCTATTAAGTTTTACTATATATAAACATATTTAATTTTGCTTGACTAGCATATACAGTGGGTGAGTTTTCAACAACAAAAATTTGGAGGGAACCCATGAAATGTAATTCTTATAATATAGAAAGAAAATATTATGTATTGCTACCAGTTCAACTAGTTAAATAAACAAGCCAGAACCATATTTAAATCTAAGCTTTCCATGCAGTTACAGTAATCTTGAGAGTAATTGCAATGATTGAAATAAGATTCAAAAACAAAATACAAATAGTTATTAACCACCTCCCCCCACTAGATTAAAAAAGGCACATTCATTCAAATGACCAGCAAATGGAGTATTAGAGTTCTGGTCAGTCATGCCAGAAAACAGAAGCAAGAGTCAAGCTTTGGTTTCCCAGAAGCAATGCTAAATGAGAAAATATCTCTCATAATCCTTTAGGGATATTATAAGAATTCATTAATTTCCAGAAAGGTTAGTAATTTCTCCCAAGGTATTTTTAAGGTTCTGCATTCCCTCAGGAAAAAAAAAAACCTCAGAAAAGTCAAGTTTATTTTTAGTTGCTATTAAATTCATGACATTGTACTTATATTGAAAAGGATAACTGAAAACTTAATTTCTAACCACGTTAAAGAGATTTTAAATTGCTTAACACATATTATTTTATACTTATTATATGAATCCTCTACTATTAACTGAGCAGGACCAAGGGCACATGATGATAAAAATTAAGCCTGATCGTATTACTAAACATCATAGAACTATCTTATATATTAGTCAATATATATATAGATAACATTAGAAAAGAATGTTTGAAGGCTCTCAGGGGAGGAGATGGGATATGGAGTTCTGGTGGTGGGAATTGTGTGGAATTGTACCCCTCTTATCCTATGGTCTTGTCAGTGTTTCCATTTTATAAATAAAAAATATACACATATATATGTATATATATATATATATATGAAAAGTATGTTTGAGTTCTGTGGCATAATCATATACTAAAGTATTTTCTATACAGTCTTAAAAACGTTTACTTACTGAAGCCTTTTGTTCTCTAAGGAAGAAATTCTAACTCCTTTTTTTTTTTTTTTTACCAATAGGCAGCAACAGAAATATGAATACTATAAATAATTCCATACTCAGTCCCCAGAGGTGGAAGTGGCTTCCTGAATCCACACTGATACTCCACTTTTAAGACAATGCAGAGACTGAAACTATTAATTTCTTTAGCTTGGCAATTCCTAAGTATCAAAAGTTGAGACAAACAATAGACGGTGCTATTTGTTTACTAGCCCACACACTAGAAAGAATAGCTTGTAATTTCCATTACGGGGATCCCACTTTCATGGAAGAGTGCCAGGAAAAAAAAAATCCAAGTGAGACTTCAAAAAAGCTGTTTGGTATTTGAGACAAAAATCATAGCAATTGTCTTTGTGCAGGGGTGACGAAAGCATTATTTCTTAGATGTCTGCAGTGCCCAATCAGCAGAAGGCAGTGATACAAACGTGACTGGGATTTGCTGGCTATATACTTATGTATTCTTTTTCTCGTAAATTATGCTTTTACTATCCTATTATTAGTATGAGGTACGTGTATGTTCAAAGATTACCCATGACATTACTTCACTCTCTCCTCAGAACCTTTCAGCTTTTATACACTTTAGAGATAAGAAAACTACATTTCAGAGAATTTGAACAACTTTTCAGTCACAAATATAGTAAGTGAAAGACATGAAACTTGAAGCCAGGGTCTCTACTTCATATGCTGACATTTTAGGTGCTAAAGTATGGTTGTCTTCTGTTGATTTAAGGATTGTAGTCATTAAAATCTCTTAGAGTACTTAATCAGATGTATCAACCTCATGTTCTTTGTAACACAAAAATAATCTATATGTCTATCACATATCCATTTAAGATTTTTAAAAAAGGCAAATCTTGCTCCTTAGCAAACAAACAAAAAAATCTTGCTTAGCAGAGCAAGGTTGGTAGATTTCCAAATTTATGTTAAGTCTTCCTATATTTATCGGTAGGGTTGAATTTTCCAGAAGATTCTACCAGACAAAGAACCATTTCCTCCACAACTGAGACACCGAATCTGAGCACAGGGGATGCTATCAGATGTCATCACCCACATATATAGAAAAATAACCTGAGTCAGTGAAAGGTCTATTAGAATGAGCAAAGAGATGGCCTTTAGGGAAGAAAGGAGAAAGGAATGTCTGTCTTCTTAGTCTGTTAGCTTCTCTGTGTCGACTTGTTGAATTTTATGGATAATATTATGAGAAATATAAGATCTGGTTCTTGGTGTAGAGAACAATCCATATAGACAGAATCCACATGTCAGTTATAACTAATGGTACATATTACTTTTTTTCATCATATAGTCAATAAATACTTATAAAACACAAAACTTGTGCCAGATACTATTCTGGAAATATACATAAAGAAACAAAGAGAAACAGTAGTGTATATATTAAGCCCTAGACAGATTATACTTTCTAGAAAAACAAAATGCAAGGAGACTGCAGTCTAGATGTTAAAGAAACATAGAGGTCACCTACCTTTGTTAAGTGAAGAATCATTCTTGTCTGTAGCAAGTCAGTTGAAGCTCTTAACAAAAGGTAGAAACCATATAGAAAGTATTTAGGATACTTTTGACTTTAAACATACCTTTAACGTCACAACATGAAAAAGAACAAAACTTATCAATGAGAGATCAGTGAGTATTGTATACTACATTTGACAAAGAGAAGGGAGAGGAAGGGATTGAGATGAGTCAGTGGAAGGACTGAACTGTAAAATAAATCAGGTTAGATATATTATTTATAGAGGGGCATTGCTAAAGTTACCAGAAAGATGTCAGAAGATAGCTCACCTGGTGTGTGCTTTGCTATATGCACAGTCTGAGTTCAAGCCTGGACACCCCATGAAATAACCAGACACTAGGGGATATTCTGGTGCTGTGGTATCTCTCCATCTTTCTCTCTGGCTCTGAAAGTAAAAGAATGAAGTAATCAGCCCAGGTGAAATGAAATCATGCCTGTGTGAGGCTCCAGCAACATATACACAAACATACACTCACACATGTGCAAACACATGTTATCAAATAGAACAATGGAATAAGAACTGTATCTGTTTAAGATAATGAATCATGGTAGCTGTGATTTGGCCTGGTGGTGAGTTATAAAAGCATACATGGTGAGATTTGTACCCCTCTTACCTCATGGTTTTGTCAATGTCTCCTTTTTATAAATAAAAAAAGCATATACAAGTATAAAATGTCAACAAACTACAAAGCATTTAGTATTTTTTTATTTGGCAGAAATTAATTTTGTTTCAATAGCCCTCCTCAATGAAGAGTGAACAATATGAGAAAGAAAAATTGGTTATTTTCTTTCTCTTGTCTCTCATATTAAATCCATCTGTGAATCACAATGATTGTACCTCCAAAGCACATCCTGAATTCAACTATTTTTTTCCATATCCACCACTTCTTTCATAGTTCAAGCCAACAATACCTCTCAACTAGAACATGCCACAGATTTTCTCAGTGTTTCAGCCTACACTTCTCCCCACCCCCTCCACTTCCCTCAGTTTGTCCTTTATATGAGCACCAGAGTCAGATCTGGAAAACAGATGATATCACTCCAACAAGAACACTCCTGAGACTTCATCTTACTCATAATACGATACAATACTGGTTTGGACTGACCAGATTCCATGTAGCACCATGTTTCCACACTGTCACTGCTATGTACACTTCCTCTCACCCCCATCACCAAGCATGCCAACTCATTTTCCATCAAGAATTTTCAAATGAGATGTTCTTACTCAGGGCTGGGGATACTTCATATTTTCCTTGTTACATAAATTCTTGTTAAAATGTCACCTCCTCAGAAAGTAGGACAGAGACAGATATGACAGATAATAAAGGTGAACAAGAAACTGTCAGCATTAGTGTTATAGACTCACTTCAGAAGGATGTGATGGTGTACTGAGCAAGGCATTCCCCAAAAGCTGCTCAATCATCTCCTCTCAAGGACTCATGAATAGCATCGTGTTCTGCATGCTGTGTCATAGAGAATACAACTCAGACACTTGGATTTAATACCATCTTGCTGACATAATGCTTCCTGATGCTTCCCTGTATAATTTCACAAGATTACCCAAAGCACCTTGAAGGAAGCTTCATTTAACCACAGCTCGAACTTGTGTGTGGGAGGCTGAGTGATTATACACCACTTAAAATTACTCAAAATGTGTAAAGCGGGATTAGATATAAAATAGAAAGAGTATGAGTGTTTTCTTAAATGTGTGTCACATTTATGCACTTAGGCATTCAGAGTCACTATACACTTCATGGGTTATCTGAACAAGAGCAAGAAGTTGCAAGAAAGCAGAAGTATTTCCCATTCACTAGGTCCAGTTAAAAAAAAAAAAAAAGGGAGTCGGGCGGTAGCGCAGCGGGTTAAGCGCAGGTGGCGCTAAGCACAAGGACCAGCGGAAGGATCCCGGTTCGAGCCCCCGGCTCCCCACCTGCAGGGGAGTCGCTTCACAGGCGGTGAAGCAGGTCTGCAGGTGTCTATCTTTCACTCCCCCTCTCTGTCCTCCCCTCCTCTCTCCATTTCTCTCTGTCCTATTCAACAACAATGACATCAATAATAACTACAACAATAAAAAAGGGCAACAAAAAGAATAAACAAATAAAAAAATAAAGAAAAAAAACCCCACAAGATTTCCAGGAGGCGCCAGGAAACAGAACAAATCTCCCCTAAAATTAACAAATATCTACAACTATCAAACTTAACAAAGCTCACCAACTACAGCTGAGACATCCACAGAAGCACCACAGCCTCAGCTTTTCGGCCCCCAATTTGCAGACACCATGATGATTCCATCCTGACTTACCTGAGCAGACAGCATCACCAATGTGCCCTGGAACCCCACCTCTCCAGACCCCTACCCCACTAGGAAAGATAGAAGCAGGTTGGGGGTATGGATCAACCCACCAACATCCATGTCCAGTAGAGAAACTATTACAGAAGCCAGAACTCCCTTCTGCACCCCATAAAGAATTGTGGTCCATACTCCCAGTGGGGGAGAAATGTGAGGGGGAAGATGACCAGAAGGTTCTGAATTTCAACTTCATTAGGACCCAGAGAAAGAAGAAGAAAAGGAGAAGGGCATTTGGATGTAGTAATAGGTGTATATGTGACTTGGAAAGGACGAGAAGATGGGATCATAAAAAGTGGAGATATATATATATATAGAGAGAGAGAGGGAAAGAGAGAGAGTGTTTCTCTCTCTCTCTGTGTGTGTGTGTGTGTGTGTGTGTGTGTGTGTGTGTGCGTGTGCGGGTAAAAACAATAGTTCACCCATATCTACAACCTTGGGAGAACTGCTATAGCTTCCACTGAAAGGAATAGGGACACAGAACTCTGGTGGTGGGAATGGTACAGAGTTGTACTCCTATTATCTTGTAATTTTAGGAATTAGTATTAAATCACTGATAAAATTTAAAAAAAAGAAATAAAAACACCACCTTAGTACAACCCTCAGGCTCATTCTGAGTTTCTTTTAATAACTGGAGATATTTTAGAACAACAAAAAAATTTGAGTTGATATGCAGAAGTACACCTTCCATAATGCATTATTTAGAATTCAAAAGCAACAGCACTAGGGAGAGTCTCAGTTCTTAGTTTTCTGAGTTTTGTGTATCATGTAGTATTCTAGTGGATAGGAATATCCATTCAAATAAAGGTGTCCATCATTACCAGACAGGACTAGGGCCATTCTCACCGAGCACCATGATCTATGATTGATTCCTGTTCTTGTCTTGTATTCTAATGCATTTTAAATAGCAATGTTTATCATCTTACTATGTGTGTGCTGTATGTCTTCTGACTGCATTCAGTTAAAATATTCCACTTGGTGGGAAAAAAATTTGTTACTACTGAATTTTTTTTTTTACTTTTTATTTGTAATGTTTCTGGTTTTATAACTCTTCAAACAGTCTTATTTCCCTAATTTCATTAAGGACTCACTTATATTACAAAGATTAGTATTTTCATTGCAAAACAGAGACTTTTTATACAAAATAAGGTGATTATTATTAAAAGTGTCAAGCTTTTAGAAAGTACAATCCTACAAGTTGTCAGGCAGCTTCAATTTCTAAAGATCAAAAGGCGATTGAACATCTGGTCTTTAACTCTCATTTGAAGGAAAAAATGGTAAGATTCCTTAAAATACTGATGCTTTTTAAAAATAACAAAACATTTGTAATGCTAAACTTCTCTTTTAAAAATTATCTTAGGACCAGATGGCTTCACAAATGAATTCTACAAAACTTTCAGGAAACAGTACCCATACTTCTTAAGCTTTTCCATAAGATTGAAGAAACAGGAATACTCCCTTCCACCTTCTATGAAGCCAACATCACCCTGATACCCAAAGCTGATAGCGACAGAACAAAAAAGGAAAACTACAGACCAATATCTCTGATGAACATAGATGCCAAAATATAAAACAAGATCTTGGCCAATCGGATACAGCAACATATCAAAAAGATTGTTCATCATGACCAAGTGGGATTCATCCCAGGAATGCAAGGTTGGTTCAACATCCGTAAGTCAATCAATGTCATTCACCACATCAATAAAAGCAAAGCCAAAAACCACATGATTATCTCAATAGATGCAGAGAAAGCCTTTGACAAGATCCAAGACCCATTCATGCTCAAAACTCTACAAAAAATGGGAATAGATGGGAAATTCCTCAAGATAGTGGAGTCTATATATAGCAAACCTACAGCCAACATCATACTCAATGGACAGAAGCTGAAAGCATTCCCCCTCAGATCGGGGACTAGACAGGGCTGTCCACTGTCACCGTTACTCTTCAACATAGTATTGGAAGTTCTTGCCATAGCAATCAGGCAAGAGAAAGAAATCAAAGGAATACAGATTGGAAGGGAAGAAGTCAAGCTCTCACTATTTGCAGATTATATGATAGTATACATAGAAAAAACTAAAGAATCCAGCAGAAAACTACTGGAAGTTATTAGGCAATATAGCAAGGTATCAGGCTACAAAATCAATGTACAAAAATCAGTGGCATTTCTTTATGCAAACACTAAATCTGAAGAAGAAGACATCCATAAATCACTCCCGTTTACTGTTTCAGCAAAATCAATCAAATACCTAGGAATAAAGTTGACCAAAGAAATGAAAGACTTATATACTGAAAACTATGAGTCACTACTCAATCACTACTGATACCAAGAAATGGAAAGATAACCCATGCTCATGGATTGGAAGAATAAATATCATCAAAATGAATATTCTCCCCAGAGCCATATACAAATTTAATGCAATACCCATCAAAGTTCCACCAAGCTTCTTTAAGAGAATAGAACAAACACTACAATCATTTATCCGGAACATGAAAACACCTAGAATTGCCAAGACCATCTTAAGGAAAAGAAACAGAAATGGAGGCATCACACTCCCAGACCTTAAACTATATTATAAAGCCATCATGATCAAAACAGCATGGTACTGGAACAAAAATAGGCACACAGACCAGTGGAACAGAATTGAAAGACCAGAAATAAATCCCCACACCTATGGACATCTAATCTTTGATAAGGGGGCCCAAAGGATTAAATGGAAAAAGGAGGCTCTCTTCAATAAATGGTGCTGGGAAAACTGGGTTGCAACATGCAGAAGAATGAAATTGAACCACTTTATCTCACCAGAAACAAAAATCAACTCCAAATGGACCAAAGGCCTAGATCTCAGACCAGAAACAATCAAATACTTAGAGGAAAACATTGGTAAAACACTTTCCCACATACACCTCAAGGACATCTTTGATGAATCAAACCCAATTGCAAGGAAGACTAAAGCAGAAACAAACCAATGGGACTACATCAAATTGAAAAGCTTCTGCACATCCAAAGAAACTACTAAACAAACAGAGAGCCCCCTCACAGAATGGGAGAAGATCTTCACATGCCATACATCAGACAAGAGACTAATCACCAAAATATATAAAGAGCTCAGCAAACTTAGCACCAAAAAAGCAAATGACCCCATCCAAAAATGGGCAGAGGATATGAACAAAACATTCACCTCAGAGGAGATCCAAAAGGCTAACAAACATATGAAAAACTGCTCTAGGTCACTGATTGTCAGAGAAATGCAAATTAAGACAACACTAAGATACCACCTCACTCCTGTAAGAATGGCATACATCAAAAAGGACAGCAGCAACAAATGCTGGAGAGGTTGTGGGGACAGAGGAACCCTTTTACATTGCTGGTGGGAATGTAAATTGGTAGAGCCTCTGTGGAGAGCAGTCTGGAAAACTCTCAGAAGGCTAGACATAGACCTTCCATATGATCCAGTAATTCCTCTCCTGGGGTTATACCCCAAGGACTCCATAACACCCAACCAAAAAGAGGTGTGTACTCCTATGTTCATAGCAGCACAATTCATAATAGCTAAAACCTGGAAGCAACCCAGGTGCCCAACAACAGATGAGTGGCTGAGAAAGCTGTGGTATATATACACAATGGAATACTATGCAGCTATCAAGAACAATGAACCCACCTTCTCTGACCCATCTTGGACAGAGCTAGAAGGAATTATGTTAAGTGAGCTAAGTCAGAAAGATAAAGATGAGTATGGGATGATCCCACTCATCAACAGAAGTTGACTAGAAGATCTGAAAGGGAAACTAAAAGCAGCACCTGACCAAACTGTAAGTAGGGCACCAAAGTAAAAACCCTGTGGTAAGGAGTAGACATGCAGCTTCCTGGGACAGTGGGGGGTGGGAGTGGGTGGGAGGGATGGGTCACAGTCTTTTGGTGGTGGGAATGGTGTTTATGTACACTCCTAGTAAAATGTAGTCATATAAATCACTAGTTAATTAATACGAGAGGGGGGAAATTAATTGTATGTCTCGAAGTTTTTCAAAACACAAACCGATTCTTTTCAATATGTAGGTTATGTAATTGATATGCAGACTCTCTCAAAAGCCTAGACCAAGTAGATCAGAAGTAACCAATAGCACAGCTATATACAAGATACTGGGTACTGTACAGCTAACCCTAACAAAAGGACTTTCCAAAGTTAACCCAATTACCAAATAATGTGATGATAACATTAACTATCGATTGTCTTTTTGAACCCTAAGACAGCAGGAACCTCACATCTCCACGATGGAGCCTCTCCTTCCCCCAGTCCTAGAACCATTGGATAGGGCCCACTTTCCCGTATGCCTCTCCCAATCCATATCAAATAATATTGCATCTGCTGATCACAACCTAACCAACACAACGATTGCCACCTCAACATGCTTCACTCCAGACTGTGTCCAGAGACTTCACGTGTGGAATGACAATCCTTCAGCTTCATTACTCGGGTGAGACCTCTCCTTTCATAGTATACTCTAATTTCATCTCCGGTGGTTCACTTTCTAACAAAGTCCCAAAACCTCTATACACCAGTTTCTGTGAGAGAGAGCATATGTTCACACGTATCCGTAAACTACTGCAAAATATATGCCTGAAAGCAGAAGTGCACTAGAGTTTGCATCACCAGGTTCCAGATGTCATCAGGATACCGGCCAGGCTTCCCTAGACTGAAGACCCCACCAATGTGTCCTGGAGCTCTGCTTCCCCAGAGACCCACCCTACTAGGGAAAGAGAGAGGCAGACTGGGAGTATGGACCGACCAGTCAACGCCCATGTTCAGCGGGGAAGCAAATACAGAAGCCAGACCTTCTACCTTCTGCAACCCACAATGACCCTGGGTCCATGCTCCCAGAGGGATAGAGAATAGAAAAGCTATCAAGGGAGGGGGTGGGAAATGGAGATTGGGTGGTGGGAATTGTGTGGAATTGTACCCCTCCTACCCTATGGTTTTGTTAATTAATCCTTTCTTAAATAAACTAAATAAATAGATAAAATTTTTAAAAATTATCTTAAAACGATCCACGTAGCACTTTTTATGAAACATTGTCTTCTCTCAGGGTAGAGAATATACCTCTGGGATATCTTAGAGTTATTAAAATGGAAAGAGGCAGCTGCAAAAGAATTACAATTTAAACTGTGTGAATTAAGCTAGGATTAAGTTAATAATCACAGTAGAATATTGCTGTGAAAACCAGAATATCAACTATTACAGTAATATCATTTACAACTTTCTCTAAGGATGTATGTCGCCATTTTTTTTTTTTTTTAGAAAATTTTAATCAAAATCTTTCATTTTGGGCTGCCAACTGAACTCATCTGGTTAGCATGCCTGCTTCACTATACACTCAACCTGGATTCAAGCCCAGTTAGCACGGCCTGGGCGGAAGCTCAGGCACTGTGGAGTTCTCCTCCCTCTAGCTCATTATTTTAGACTCTGTGTATCTGAAAAAGTCAGAACAGGACAGGGAAGACCCAACAACAACAAACAGAAACCCTTCACTTCCACAATATTCATAATAGTTCAGACAAATGATGATTAAATTAAGGTCTACTTGGAATATTGCCTTTTGTTTCATTTTGTATATGTGAAGTTGCTATGTGCCAGACATTATGCCTGACGTATAACACATCTGAATTATTTTAACAGCCTTGTAAACTATAAGCTCAGAGAGGGTAAGTGGCATGTTTATTCACTGAATAATGTCACAAATTATACCTGCTATATATTGCCATAAGTCTTCAATAAATATTGAACTGGATGAAATATATGTATATATATATATATATGTTTTCATATATATACATATATATGTGGCAAGTGGCAATATTATAGATGCAAATGAGGAATTATATTTCCGTTTGGATAGATTATTTCTTTTTTTAATCTTTATTTATAAAAAGGAAACACTGAAAGAAAAACATAGGATAAGAGGGCTAGAGTATTTCTTACTTTGCACTCTGTGGCATCATGTTTCTGACTTTCAAGAAAAAGAAAGAAAGGCAGGAAGAAAGAAATAAAGAAAGAAAGAAAGAAGGAAAGAGAGGGAAAAAAAGAAGAAAGAGAAGGAAAGAAAGAAAGAGTAAAAAGAAAGAAAGAGAGGAAAAGAAAGAAGAGAGAAAGAAAGAAAGAGAGAAGGAAAGAAAGAAAGAGAGAAGGAAAGAAAGAAAGAAAGAGAGAGAGAAGGAAAGCAACTGCTCACAGAAAAACCCAATGGTGACAATGACTAGAAGGTGCAGCCACACCACAAACGAAACTTTCGAAGACTATGAGCGGGATATCGGTGTGTTCTCAGGGATTCGATCGTATGGCAGCTTGGTGGCAGTCAGATTCCTGAGATCCTCTGAAAATTCGATTTCTTATCACCTCATTGAACTACAAAGCTCGAGCCTATTGACGCTGGCACCAAAAATGATCATAAATGTTGGTTGAAATGGGGAGATAGCACATTAATTACTTAAAAAATAATAATAACCTTTCATGTCTCAGTTTCCAAAGTCCCAGTTTGCACCCCTGGCACCAACCAGAGCTGAGCTATGTTCTGGTTGAAAAGAGGAAGAAGGAGAAGGCTAGGGAGGGGGCAAGGCAGAGGAAGAAAGTTGGTATAAAGGTCCCTTCAGGTTCTTGTTAGATGGTCATGTTAATTAATCACAGATCACCACATTAATCTATGTGCTTTTCACTAGAATCAAGTCATTGTTCTATGCATACTGTGAAAAAGAAGAGTCTGAAGTTTGTGGAGCCCGAGTTCGGAATGGATATGGTCAAGAGGTCCATGCATGAGTGTAAGTTGGGATTTGAAGATCAGTGGATAATTTCTTAATTAATATTTTATTTATTTGTCTTCATATTTTATTTTATAGGATGGAGAGAATTAGATGGGAGAGAGGGAGATAGAGGTGGAGACAGAAAGACAGAAACCTAAAAATCTGCCCACCACTCACAGAGCCCCCCTGAAGGTGGGGACCAAGGCTCAAACCTGAGGCACAATTTCATGAAGACATTTATTTTCTGAAATCCAAGGGCATATTGGAGAAGGGAAGTAAAATTAGTGATTCCAAAAAGTGAGAAAACAAAGAACATGAGCAACCCAATGTTCTTTCATGGCCTTTTTCTAGGCCTTCTAAAGCCATCCCATGCCCTTTCTTTCTTTCTTTCTTCCTTTCTTTCTTTTTTTGTTTAAATTTTTATTAGCGATTTAATAATTATTAACAAGATTTAATAATTATTAACAAGATTGTATAATAATTTAATAATTATTAACAAGATTCCACACAGCTTCCACCACCAGAGTTTCATGTTCCATACCCTCCATTGGAAACTTCCCTTTTTTTTGTCTGTCTGGGAGTATGGACCAAAATTCCTTCTGGGGTGCAGAAGGTGGAAGGTTTGGCTTCTATAACTGCTTCTCCGCTGGACATGGGGGGATCTATACCCCCAGCCTATTTCTATCTTTCTCTAGTGGGGCAGGGCTCCGGAGAGGTGAAACTTCATGACACATTGGTGAGGTCATCTACCCGGGGAGGTCAGGTTGGAATCATAGTAGCATCTACAACTTGGTGGCTGAAAGGCGATAAGGACAAATTGTTTAATAAACAGGAACTCAAAGGTAGGAATAGAGCAAATAAAATTAAAGGTCTTTGGATGGGAAGAAGCTAGGAGTCCATTTTAGGTGTGTTCCAAGATGCCCATGACTTTAGTAATTTTTAAAAAATATTTATTTCCTTTTGTTGCCCTTGTTGTAGTTGTTATTGATGTCGTTGTTGTTGGATAGGACAGAGAGAAACAGAGACAGGAGGGGAAGACAGAGAGGGGGAGAGAAAGATAGATACCTGCAGATCTGCTTCACTGCTTGTGAACTTGTGAAGTGACTCCTCTGCAGGTGGGGAGCTGGGGACTTGAACCAGGATCCTTATGCTGGTCCTTGCGCATTGCGCCACCTGCGCTTAACCCACTGTGCTACAGCCTGACTCCCGACTTTAGTAATTTTTACCTGAGCCTGATACCTAACATGCACATGGACTAAAAGTATAGTTTGGGGGGGGGGCAGTGGCACACCTGGTTAAGCACATACATTATAGTGTGCAAGGACCCAGGTTTGAGCCCCCAGGCCCCACCAGCAGAGGGAAAGTTTTGCAGGTGGTAAAGCAGTGCTACAGGCATCTCTCTGCCTCTTTTCCTCTCTGTATCCCTTTCCCTTTCCGTTTCTGACTGTCATTATCCAATAAAAATAAAGATAATTTAAAAATTATTCAAAAAGTATTGTCTGGGAAGATGGTATAAGAGTTGAGAATAGGGCTAGCAAGCTGGACTACGGCAGAGAGTAGCTCGCAAATCTAAGGGAAATTATAGAAATAGCACTGACTCTACCCCATAGGTCTGACATAGGGCCCGTATATTTAGCGCAGCAGCCTGCATAACCTCTGAGTCCCTGTCAGTCTGAGCTTGCAGTCCGTGCTCACAGCTGAGGGCATTCCAGACCGCACTCATTTCAGGGTCCGTCCTCCTTCAGTGGCAATGCCCTTTCTTTAATACAAGCACTGCATGTTTGTGACCCATACTCCAAAAACTAGTTAACTGAATTCCAATCAAATGACTATCAGTAAATTAAGTTAGTTAAATATCTGCATATTAAAAGCTATTCCCCTGACAGTGAAATCTCACATGTCAGAGTTAGTTTTTGACTTAACATTTCTGTTCCTAATCCTCACTGCTGAAATGGATCTTTATCCCCTCCGACTAAAATTTTAATATGCATTAAAAATAATAAAAGAACTTTACAGGATAATATAAATACAAAATCTGTTGGTTTACCAAAGCATCACTAAGGGACTGGGTGGCAATGCGCCAGGTAGAGTACACATACTGCCATGCACAAAGACCCATGTGAAAGCCTCTGAAGCTTCACAAGACGTGAAGTAGTGCTGTGCTGTAGGTGTATCACCTTGTAATTTCTCTCTCTCCGCCCCCTCTCTCTTCCTCTACCTCTCCCTCCCCTTTTGATTTCTCTGTCTATAAAGATTTTAATAAAATGGGGAGTTGGGCAGTAGTGCAGCAGGTTAAGTGCAGGTGGCACAAAGTGCAAGGACTGGTGTAAGGACCCCAGTTTGAGCCCCCAACTCCCTACCTGCAGGGCAGTCGCGGTGAAGCAGGTCTGCAGGTGTCTGTCTTTCTCTCCCCCTCTCTGTCTTCCCCTCCTCTCTCCATTTCTCTCTGTCCTATCCAACAACTACATAACTACAACAACAATAAGAAAACAAGGGCAACAACAGGGAATAAATAAATAAATATAAAAAAGATCTTAATAAAATATATCGCAAGGTAGTATTTAATAGTAATATGAAATCTTTTGGGTTAGAGAGAGAGAGCATGCTGGGCAGCACGTGTGCCTTGCCATGTCTAGTACCACATGGTCAGTGCTAGGGCACCAGGAAAAGTTCTGCTGCCAGGAATTCTCCCCCTGCCCTCCCCCCAACCTCCTTGTCTTAGTGAAAGCTTGGCCCAAGGGCAGTCAAATCATGCACATGCACATGCCCTCCCCCCAAGACTGAAAGAGAGAGAAAATAACCTAAAATATTAACGACATCTTGAAATAATTTAAAAAGGTGTTGAATAAGAAAATCATGCAGCTCTCTGAATTTACACTTGTAGCTGTTTAATATGACCGATGGCAAAGACTTTAAGGCCTTGTTAGAATGCTGATTAGGTAATGCAAACACTTATATATACACACTGGTCTCTGAGTAATATTCACTCATGTCACTTGAAACATCAACATGCCACTCCTCCAGTTTCCTGATCTCTCCCCCAAACAGGTGACAAATGCCAACTGCTCCTGGCACGAAGCTAATGGGAAGGTATTTAATTAATGACATGACCTTAAAATCAGTCAGTGATCTTAACAACATATGCTAGAAAACAAACCACTGCCTGTTTAGAGCTTTAACAATAAAGCTGATTCACATGCTTCTGTTTTGTTTTTATGATTTGAATTGAGTCTAGGATAAGGGGAGTTGCCACTTTTTTCATTTAGAAGTGGGCTTTCTCTACTCCTTTTTATTTCCTACATAGGCATTTCCTAGAATAACATTAAAACAAAAATGAAGTTCAAGAAATTTGAGGAGCTTCATATAACTATTACAAACATTTTAATATATATTGTGCTTGTGGAGTGATATGAGTACATCAAAATGTGTCATCTCTTTAAAACAGTAGAGTTGTTTCTGGCTTTTGAAAGTGGAAAACCCAAAATTCTTCCAGAAAATTGAAGAGGGACAAACACTACCAAAGACATTCTATGAGAGTAACCACAAACTTTGAACCCTAGAGCAGAAAAGAGCTCTACAGACCTGTATCCCTGATAAACATTGATGCAAAGATCCTGAACAAGATCGTGGCAAGTCAAATCCAACAGTATATCAAGAGAAAAATTTTCCAAGACTAAGTGGGATTCAACCCTGGGAAGCAGGGGTGGTTCAACATCCGTAAGTCAATCATGTAATGCATCATATCAACAAAGAGAAATATTTTTTTAAAAATCACAGTTATAGAACTTATTGCCAAAAAGGCCTCTGACAAGATCCAACACCTATGTATGATAAAGACCCTTCATAAATTGGGAATAAAAGGACAAATAAAAGGGAATAAAGACCATTTATGACAAAACCACAACTAACATCATTCTCAATAGGGAAAAGCCAACATTTCCCCCTATAGTCAGGAGCCAGACAAGGATGTGCACTATTAGTCTTTGAGATCCTCACCACTGCAATCAGACAAGAAAGAGAGATCAAAGGCATACAGATTAGAAAACAAGAAATCAAACCATTTCTCTTTGCTGATGACAAGATAATGTACTTACAGAACCCCAAAGACTCCACTAAAAACCAAATGGAAATACTAAGTTCAGTAAACTAGAAGGATAGAAGGTCAGTACACGTAAATCTGTTAATTTCTTTATACAAACAAGGTGTCAGAGGAAAGGGAAGTAAAAGACTCAGTACCATTTACAATTGAACCCCAAAAGGTAAAATGTCCCAGGGTAAATCTCATGAAAGAGGTGAAGGGCCTTTATAAGGAAAGCTGCAGGGCACTGTTAAAAGAAATAGAAAAGGATCAGAAACAGAAGGATGAGTATGGGATGATCTCGCTCTCAGGCAGAAGTTGAAAAACAAGATCAGAAGAGAAAACACAAGTAGAACCTGAACTGGAATTGGTGTATTGCACCAAAGTAAAAGACTCTGGGATGGATGGGGGGAGAATACAGATCCAAGAAGGATGACACAGGACCTAGTGGGGGTTGTATTGTTATTTGGAAAACTGGAAAATGTTATGCATGTACAAACTATTGTATTTACCATCGAATGTAAAACATCAATTCCCCAATAAAGAAATTAAAAAAAAAAAGAATTAGAAAAGGACACACAGAAATGGAAGAACATTCTTTGTTCCTGGACTGGAAGAATATACATTAGTAAAATGGCCATTCTACCAAGGATAATCTCCAATTTTGACACAATCTCTATCAAGAACACAATGGATTTTTTTCAGGAACACTGAACAACTTGTCCCAAGATTTATGTGAAACCACAAAAAGCCACAAATTACTAAAGCACTTTTGAGAAAAGGAAGAAAAATATGGAGGTATCAAAAAACAAATGGAAATAATAAGTTCAGTAAAGTAGCAGGATAGAAAGTCAATACACATAAATCTGTGGAATTTCTTTATACAAACAAGGAGTCAGAGGAAAGGGAAACAAAAGACTGCTTTCAATTTATACTACAAAGCAGTAGAAGTCAAAACTGGAATAAAAAATGAATACTACAATCAATGGAGCAGAATTAAAAGCCCAGAAATGAGCCCACACGTATACAATCATCTAGTACATGGCAGTGGGTCTAAAACCATTCAAGTTTTCTTCAGGGAGTCCTGCGGTGGCGCAGTGGGTTGAGCGCAGGTGGCGCAAAGCGCAAGGGCCGGCTTAAGGATCTTGAAAAATTCATGTTAAGTGAAATAAGTCAGAAGCAGAAGGATGAATATGGGAAGGATGACTATGGGATGATCTCACTCTCAGGCAGAAGTTGAAAAACAAGATCAGAACTGAAAACACAAGTAGAACCTGAAATGGAATTGGCATATCGCCCCAAAGTAAAAGACTCTGGGGTAGGAGTGGGTGGGTGGGGAGAATACAGGTTCAAGAAGGATGATAAATGACATAGTGGGGGTTGTATTGTTAAATGGGAAACTGGGGAATGTTATGCATGTACAAACTATTGTATTTACTTTTGAATGTAAAACATTAATTCCCCAATAAAGAAATTTAAAAAAAAAGGATCCTGGTTTGAGCCCCCGGCTCCCCACCTGCAGGGAGTTACTTCACAGGCGGTGAAGCAGGTCTGCAGGTGTCTGTCTTTCTCTCCCCCTCTCTGTCTTCCCAACCTCTCTCCATTTCTCTCTGTCCTATCTAACAACAAGGACATCAATAACAACAACAATAACTACAACAATAATGAAAAACAACAAGGGCAACAAAAGGGAAAATAAAAAAAAATTTTTAATTAAAAAAAAATTTTTTTAAAAAGTTTTCTTCAACAAAGGGTGCTGGAAACATTGGACGGCCACATGTAGAAAAACAGAACTAGAACACCACCTAACACCATACAACTAGGTCCAATCAAACTCCATTAAACATCTAGATACTAGACCAGACACTAAAACTTACAGAAGAAAATATTAGTGACACTTGGCAGGATTTTCACATCAAAGATGTATTTATAGACTCAACCCCCTCAGCATGGGAAATGAAAACATGAATAAATAAATGGGATCACACGAAACTAAAAAGCTTCTACACATTGATAGCAAACTACACAAGGATAACCAGGCAACCCAGCAAATAGGAGAAAATGTTTGTACATCACACAACAGACAAGCAACTCATATCAAAAAAAATTTTTTTTCCTCCAGGGTTATTGCTGGGCTCGGTGCCTGCACCATGAATCCACCGCTCCTGGAGGCCATTTTTCCCCTTTTTGTTGCCCTAGTTGTTGCAGCCTCGTTGCGGTTATTATTGCCATTGTTGACGTTGCTTTGTTGTTGGATAGGACAGAGAGAAATGGAGAGAGGAGGGGAAGACAGAGAGAGGGGGAGAGAAAGACTCCTGCAGCCCTGCTTCACCGCCCGTGAAGCGACTCCCCTGCAGGTGGGGAGCCGGAGCTCGAACAGGGATCCTTACGCGGGTCTTTGCGCTTTGTACCACGTGCACTTAACCCACTGCGCCACCGCCTGACCCCCCATATCAAAATTTTTATACAGAATTGGTACATATCTACAACAGAAACCAAAATAAAATCAATAAAAAAGCAGGCCATGAGGCTGGGAGGTGTTGCAGCTGGTTGAGCACAGATGGTGCAAAGCTCAAGGGCCAGTGTAAGGATACCGGTTCGAGCCCCCGGCTCCCCACCTGCAGGGAAGTCACTTCACACGCAGTGAAGCAGGTCTGCAGGTGTCTGCCTTTCTCTCCCCCTCTCTATCTCCCCTCCTGTCTCGGTTTCTCTCTGTCCTATCCAACAACAACAGCAGCAATGATAACAGTAATAATAATGACAACAAGGGCAACAAAATGGGAAAAATGGCCTCCAGGAGCAGTGGATTCGTAGTGTAGGCACCGAGCCCCAACAATAATCCTGGAGGCAAAAAAAAAAAAAAAGCAGTCCAGAGAACTAAACAGACAGTTTCTTTATGGCCCACAGACACCTGAAGAAATGCTCCACTTCACTTATCATCTGTGAAATGCAAATTCAAACCACACTGCGATTGCATCTCACATCTGAAAGAATGGTTTCCATCAACAAACCAGGAAATGACAGGTGTTGGATAGGTTGTGAAGAAAAGGGAACTCTGCTTCACTTCTGGTGGGGATGCAAGCTGGAGCAGCCCCTTGGAAGACTGTGTGGAGAGTCCTTAAACAAAAATGGAATTACCTTATGACCCAGCAATGTCACTTTTGGGCATTTATCCAGTGAACACTCAAGCACTAATTAGAAGGGACATATTCACCCCTATGTAGATAGCTGCAGTATTTACAATAACCAAACAGTGGAAACAGCTTAAATGTCCATCATCAGATGACTGGCTAAAGAAGTGATGATATATATATATATATTCCATGGAATACTACTCTGCAATAATAATAATAATAAAGATGATATTCTGTCCTTTGGAAATGGATAGAACTGGAGGTTTTTAGGCTTAGTGAAATAAGAGATGAAAAACAACTACTAGATGTTTTCACTCATGTGTGACATCTGAAGATCTGAGTTACATGAAATTGCCCCCCCCCAAAAAAAATCATCCAAACAAAATAGAAGCAAAAAAGCTGTAAGACTTATAAGAACTATGGTGGTGGATGTGATGTGGACTGTACATTGCAATCTTACAATCTTGTAACAAACTATTAATAACAAAAAGAATTAAAAGATGTATTTGGAGACTCAACCCCCTGGGCATGGGAAATGAAAACATGAGTAACTTAATGGGATTATATGAAATTCAAAAGCTTCTACACATTGAAAGCAAACTACACAAGGATAACTAGGCAGGCCAGTACATAGGAGAAGATATTTGCACATCACACATCTAGCAAGCGAATGATAACAAACATCAATACAGCATTGATTGGTACAGATCTACAAAAGAAGCAAAAAAGCATCCAATAAAAATGTGGCCCATGAAATACACAGTTTTCTAAAGAAGAGATCAGCATGGCTCACAGGCACATGAAAAAATGCTCCACTTCTCTTTATCACTAGAAAAATTCACCCGTTTTTGCTGTTTTTCAGTAACTTTTCATTTCACTTTTGTTATCTTCTTTGCCTCATCTGTTGTAATATTTCCTCTTCTATTTCTAGGTGATTTTACCATAGCTTTCTCTCTTTTCTCTTAATCAGTGTAGCGAGTGGTTTATTTATTTCACTTATCCTTTCAGAGAACCAGCTCTTGGTTTCATGAATCTTCTTCATTAGTCTTCTTGTTTTCTCTTTCATTGGATTCACTTCTGATTCTAACTATTTCCTGTTTCCTGCTGACCTTTAGATCTCTTTGTTGCTCTATTTCTATTTGTTTCAGTTGGGTTATGAGATGGTTTATTAGGGATTTCTCTTTATTCATGTGGGCTTGTATTGCTCTAAACTTCCCTCTCAAGACAGCTTTTGCTATGTCCCATGAGGTCTGAGAACTAGTTTCTTCTTCAATGTTGTTGGTATGGAGGAAATTCTTAATCTCATTTTTGATTTCTTCAAAAATGCATTTCTTGCTCTTTCCTTCGTCTCCACCCACGGCTTTCACCTACTTCTAGAGGATGGATGCATCTCTCAGGCACGTGCGGCTTTATGCTGATGAGGTTTTTTTCTGTGGTTTGTCGTTCTTTATGTAGTTGTTCTAGGAGACAACAATTGGCTTGTGAATATTCCACCTTGAACCCACCTCCAAATGTCCGGAATTGATGATTTTCACAGTGACAATTTGTGTGTAAAAATAAAGCAGGCAGTTACGCTTTTCCAACACTTGGATTTTATTTCAGCTTTATATTACCTGTTTTAAATACGATTATCATTCTTATTCATATTTAAAATGTATGTACAAACTGTGTGTATTATTCAGAAAATTATGATCCAGTTATCTTCAAATCTGTGTATGTGTGATCATTTTCTGATTATAGTTACTATCACTTCCTGGCTTCAGTAAGCAAACAACTACTCTGTGATTCAATTTTCTAGTTAGAATGTGAGTATGTGAGACTTACTATAAATACACTGAAAAACAACTGTAAGCACTGACTTTAGACTTCAAGGGCAAAAGGAAAAGTCCATAATGTGTAACTGCAAGATCCAAGGTAAGTGACGTGAAAAACTCTCACAATTGCAATAACTTAAGTAGAGTTCTGATGCGCAAAGGAAGCTAATCATTTGCCATTGATTTTCAAATCATTGTTTATACAACTAGATCGGCATAAATAATAGATATAACTTGATTTGTCTCAGATATTAAAACCCTTTCTCAAAGTTTGCTTTCAGACTATAAAACACAATAAAATATTGAGATTCCAGTGTGTATATTTCCCCCCAAATTTCCTTCCTTATTTTCACATCCAACCAAGGAAAAAAATTTTAATTTTTTAATCTTTATTTATTGGAGACAGACAGTCAGAAATTGAGAGGGAAGGGGGAGATAGACAGTGAGAAAGACAGAAAGACACCTGCACCCCTGCTTCATCACTCTCAAAGCTTTCCCCCTGCAGGTAGGAACCAGGGGCTATAACCTGGGTCCTTGTGCATTGTAACATGTGCGCTCAACCAGGTGTGCCACCAACTGGACCTGAAAATGCTTATAGATAATCTATAAGAAATAATACTGTGTAACTACTATAAAGAAATAGAATTCTGCAAGAGACTTTTCAAACTATGGGTACAAGATTATTCTAAGTACTTTAATTTTCATAGACCACACTTAGGGAAAACACTGTTTTGTCCCAAGATATCTATTATTTCTTTTTTAAAAACTATTTCTTTTTTATTTAATAGCACAGAGAGAAATTGAAAGGGAAAGCAGACAGAGAGAGAGGCCTGTAGTAGTACTTGGTCCACTGCTAGTGAAGCTTCCTCTCTACACGAGGGGGGCTGGGACTCAAACCCTGGTCCACTTAGCCAGATGTGCCACTGCATAGCCCCACCCTTATTATTTCCTTGGCTGCTATTTTTCCTTAAACAAAGCAAGAAAAGTAATTATATTAGCCATGATATTTTAAATTAACTCCCAATTTTATTTTATCTGTTGGGACAGAAAGAAACCAATTCATTTCTAATTTTTCTATGAAGATAATCATTTGTCATTAATTTTAATCACTGGTTATGCTTTTAAATGATATAAATAATATATATGCCTTAGTTTATTTCAAATATCAATACTACCTTTTAAATTGCTTTCAAAAACCATAGGAAGGTACTGAAATCCTAGTCTGCATATGTATGTATTTTATGCTGTTTATATGAGGCTATGTTAGTCTGAAAATTTTAATGATTCATAGGTCGACTAAGTGCCATTAGTTAAAATTAAATAATGATATTGATGTCATGTGTTGAAACTTTATAAGGCACAATTTCCATTGTTATATAGTTTTCCCATAATTTACAGTCACAGGACTCAGTTTAGGTATTTCCAAGTAATCTTGTTCATCACAGAAGATGACACAGGAAATCCTCTCAAAAATATGATTGGGGACCTGGTGGTGGTGCACTGGGTTAAGTGCACCTAGTATGAAGTGCAAGGTTCCTGGCTCGAGCCCCTGGTTCCCCCAACTGCAGGGGGGTCACTTCACAAGCAAGTAAAGCAGGTCTGCAGGTGTCTCTGTCTCTCTTCCTCTCTATCTCCCCCTCCTCTCTCAATTTCTCTCTGTCCTAAAAAATAAAAATAACTAAAATATATTTTTAAAAAGTCAATCAAAAAATACGATTAACCAACATATATCTAGCTCATAAAAACCAGGTGGTGGTGCACCTGGTTGAGTGCACATGTTAACATAGCACAAGGACCTGGGTTTAAGCCCTCGACCCCCACCTGCTGAAGGAAAACTTCACAAGTGGTAAAGCAGATCTTCAGGTGTTTCTCTGCCTCTCTCCCTCTCTTTTTCCCCCTACCCTCTTGATATCTGTCTGTCTCAATCCAATAAGTAAAGATAATAATAAAAAAAGGATTGCATCAAGAAAACCTATCTCTATTATTACCTGATACTATTACTACATAATAACCATGTTAAATTTCTCTTCATTTGTAGGTACCTACATGTAAGAAAAGAAACACATGAACACTTCCTGGGCATCCGAGGTGCAGAGATAATCCAGACTTCTTGAGTAGGCAGGGCTTGTGTTGACCCACCAAGAAACATCCCTGATGGCAAATACAGACTCACTGAAAAAATAACCAGAAGGTCCATTCCTATTAGTGGCAATTATCCTAAGTTCACAAATGGTCACACACAAGCATAATAAATAGCCACTATTTTACAGTTCTATGTTGAAATGACACTCTGTGGATAGTTTGCCCCGGAAGTGCTTATAATAACAGAGAAGCAAAGCAGTGCTTCCTACTATTCTCATCTGTTCTAGTGGGTTTGCTAATATTTGCTAAGGAAGAATCTCTCAGTATAATCATATAATTTTCAATACTCACTTCTGTTGCAGAACTTATTGTGACTGAGGTTTTCTCTCTGATTTAAAATTGTTAACAAAAGTGAATGCCAAGAATATAAAGAGTAATATATATAAATATACATATACATATATATGCTAGTTTATTTGAGTAAGTTGGAATACTGTACACAGAAAATGAATTCCATGCCATGGTAGCACAGTGGGTAAAATATTGGACTCCTGAGCATGAGATCCTGAGTTCAATCCCTAGCATCACATGTGCCAGAGCAATATTCTGATTCATTCTCCCTCTCTCTCTCTCTCTCTCTCTCTCTCTCTCTCATCTGTCTCTATTCCTCACTTTCCTTGATATATAAATATTTTGCAAAGGAAATTCGTTTTTAAAAAAGAAAAGAAAATGAATCCCAAGTATAATTAGAGAAGCCAGAACAATATTACAAAACAGATGCCCGTCTTCTCAATCCTCTCCTCAACATCCTTCCTTTCTAAATGCAATGTGGCATTCTCAGATCAGAATCCAGGAGTACTGGGTTTATATTTATCCCCCTTCCCAAATATACACTCGGATAACTGGACACATTGACATACTTCATTTCTATACATCCAGGCTGGTGAAATAGCTCTCTTGGATAATGTCCTGCTTTGCCAGGTGTATGACCCAGGGTTGAGCCACGACCCCCACCATCTTGAAGGAAATGCCAGTGCCGTGGTCTCTCACTCTCTCCCTTTCTGCTTTGCTGTCTCTTTGTCTCTATCTAGAAAAAGAAGGGGGAAAATATATATAAATATAAAATATATATTTATAAAATCTATAAATATAAAAATATAAAATTTTTAACATCAAAGTTTAATTTATGTCAGGAGAACATTACTTGTCTAGATGAAACATTTATAAATGAAGATATATTCATAAATTCTTCTCAGGTCCAACATGAGGAAGCATTGTGAGTACATCATAATGGTGGTGGTGTCAAGCCACAGTAAGGGGTGTAGTCATTGTCCAGTATCTCCCTATACAACCAAAGGATCAACAAACGTCTAAATGTAGACATTCTAGCCTACTCTATAAAGGATGGACATTTCCCTTACTTTGCTCCATTATCCTGGCTAGTATCACTGACCTTCTTGCCCTCTTAATTTGAAAACTCACAAAGTGTGATACTGACCTTCTCATGTGCACTGTCTTTGCAGATGTGTTTAAAAATTCCTGGCCCTTGGGCAGGGGAGATACCATAATGGTTATGCAAAGAGACTCTCATGCCTGAGGTTCCAAGATCTCAAGTTTAATTCCTCACACTACCATAAGCTAGAGCCGAGCAGTGGTCCAGTAGAAAGAAAGAAAGAAAGAAAGAAAGAAAGAAAGAAAGAAAGAAAGAAAGAAAGAAAGAAAGAAAGAGAGAAAATTAAATAAATCACCATCATCATCATCCTGTCCCCAGAGCATTTAGTGGGCACTGTGGTTTAAGTGTCTGTGTATCACTGTACCAACTGAGAGTTTCTAGCACCTATAAATTCCCTGTTCCTCTTATCTGATTTTCTACTCTTCTGTACTATCTCACGGCTTCCCTTTCAGTTCATTTCTTCTTTTTTTCTAATCCGTGAGTGGTGCCTCATGGAGGTATCGTTTGTATATGTTCTCTGCTTTCTCGGCTGTGACTCATCTTGGCCGGGAAAGGTGGAGCACATTTAGAGCTGCCCGGTGTTTGCGGAGATGGCTCTCTCCCATCTTGGACTTCCTTCCCTTCCTAACATTATTTTTCTACACTCGTCTGAGCCAATATTATTCATAATAGAGAATAAAAATTAGGTTGTTAAATAAAAAAGACATTTGGAAAGCTAAATGCAGTCTTTTTTTTTTTTTGAGATAAATTATGTGTGATGGTTTGGAGAAACAAAGAGCTATGGACAATTTCCAGAATCTGGACGATGTCTTACTAAGAGTTCTCCAGAGAAACAGTATAAATAGGATGTATATGATGTGTGTATAAATTACATAAATTTACCTATTATTTGAAGGGACTGGCACTCCTAATGAAGGAGCCAGCTGGAGACCCAGGACATGCTATCAGCTGACTGTCCCAGACTAATTCTCAAGGCCTGAGATCCAGGGAAGCCAATAGTGTGAGAGTTATGCTTTGTCCAAATCCAACGGTAGGAGAGGCCAGCAACCCAGCTCAAAGACAGAGTGAGCAAAGTCTCCTTGGCTCAGACAGTGTTCTCTCTTTGGGCCTTCAGTGGACTGGATAAGGCCTATTAACATCAGAGAGGACACCTGCTTTACTTAATTTAGGAATTCAAACATAAATCTTATCCAAAACACCCTCACAGACACATTCAGAATAATATTTAATTCCTGAAATCCTATACTCAAAAGCTGACACATTAACCAGCTCAGGTAGCCAGATACCTTTCCAGGTAGTGAGGTGAGCCGGGATGATTTTGCTAGTAGCAGAAGAAATAATTGGGGCTGGAAGACTAGCATAATGGTTATGCAAAAAGATCATCTTGCTTGAGGCATCAAAGGTCTTGGACCCAATTCCAAATGGCACCATAAGCCAGAGCTGAGGAGTGCTCTGGTAAAACAAACAAACAAAACAACACAGATAGACTTGATTTCTAGCTATATAGGCTGCCATGGAATATCCAATTGGAGATACTTTCTTGGAGTTCAGGGAAAAAATTGAGACTCTAGGTTTAGTAGAGGTTTAAATCACAGGAATGGACAAGATTGCCAAGGAAGAACACATAGAATGATCATGTCCATTGGTTATTAAACACTGATGATATGATGCCTAGTTAGGAAGCTCTAGGGAAGTGAGAAAGATATGTGTGAAAGAAAGGTACGGGGAGCTGGGCGGCAGTGCACCCAGTTAAGTGCACACAGTACTAAGCACAAGGACCCTTTCAAGGATCTGGGTTAGAATGCCTGGTTCCCCACCTGCAGGGGAACGATTCAAAAGCAGTGATATAGGTCTGCAGGTGTCTGTCTTTCTCTTTCCCTCTCTACCTTCCCTTCCTCTCTCAGTTTCTCTCTATCCTATCCAATAAAATGGAAAAAAATGGCCTCCAGGAGCAGTGGATTCATAGTGCTGGCACTGAGCCCCAGTGATAATCCTGGAGACAAAAAATAAATAATTAAACAAATAAATGAAGATATGTCTTACTGTAATGGAACATGAAATCCAAGTAAGTATAAAGATATGAAGGAAATCATTCCATCAGAACTATAGTAAGAAAAATTGTAATAATCCGTGGAGAGGTATAATAAAGGGAGTGATATGAAAAACTTGCCTGGGACAGTGACAGCTATGGTAAGACCTAAAGATTGAGTAGGCTAACTAAAATGAGCATGATGTTAAAAGAAATGAAAGGCTGCTTCATGTCTGGAACTTTGCAATGAAGAGGAAAAAAGATTATGAAACAAGTTTAGAGGAACAGGAGATAGTTCACTCAATAGTCTATACTTTATCATGCATTAGGACCTGGGTTCAAGACTCTGGTCACCATGTAACAGTACTATAAAAAAGGGAAAATTCATGAATGCTGGAGCACTACTTTGGTATGTCTCTGTATATCTCTCTCTTTCCCTCTCCCTCTCTCTCATGTTCTAACTGGCAAAAGGAAGAAAGAGCCCATTGGGAGCAGTACAATCAGGCCAGCAAGTGAAGCTCTAGCAATAAGAAGAAGGAAAATCAAGAAAGAGAGGAGAAGAAGAATAAAGGAAAGGAGGAAGGCCTCTCTGGGGATAACTAAGTTCAGACCATGGTCCTCTAAGCGATAAGATGGTTTGAGAGAACAAATTACTGATAGCAGCTTTTCACTAAACTATAGAGGCATTATTTACCTCTAGTTATGAGTTCATGGTGATTCCTGCCTCAATTTGAGTTTGGCCATATCACTTGCTTTGGTAGCTTATTTGACAGCAAATTTAATGCAAATAGAATTTGTAAATGGATGTGTATGGTTGGAATTGCCTTCTACATGGGATAAGACCCACATAGAGTATGTTTACTACCACTCTTCAAAGATTGTCACAGCCAGGCCAATAGTCAAAAGAAGACAGGAGACTTAGAAGCACAACTGAAGTCAACCTTCCCTTGAAACTACACCCAGTTAGAACCAGGCAGTGGTGCACTTGGTTAAACGCACATGTTGCAATGCACAAGGAACCAGGTTCAAGCCCCTGGTCCCCACCTGCAGGAGGAAAGCTTCACGAGTGGTGGAACAGGGCTGCAGGTGTCTCTCTGTCTCTCTCCCTCTCTGTCTCCCCCTCCTCTCTCAATTCTTCTCTGTCTCTATCCAATAATAAGTAAAATGTTTTTAAAAGCTAGAAAACAAAAGAAACTAAGCCCAGTTGAACATTGTCAGTCAACTCGGCAGACTAGGAGTTATCTCCATTCTGTACTACTCATCTGTGTTTATACCTTCATTCTCTACATACTGTTGTAACATGGCAGAAAATGACTAATCCAGATGCCTAGAGGAAACATAATATTTAAAGGATGAGATAAGGAAAAGGAGAGACTGAGAAGGAAAATCTGTAGGAAGTAGACAGGAAATAATGAGGAAAGAATATTGAAGCAGTCAGGATTGAAGAATTTGAAGGCAGAAAGGGCCAGATTCCACAGGGAGATCACTTCGAATGCTAAATTAACACAAATCACTGAAAACAATAAATGGAAAGAGGGAAATCAAGGCAGGCCCTAGAAATCTCTCTTGAGCTTTGCAATGGATGGAAGGCAGTGGAGTCAAAGAACAACAAGAAAGACCAGCAGAGCGAAATTAGAGGTGAATTCATTTCCTTTCCAGGGATTTTATTCCATTTCCCACCTAGGAGCAAAACCTCCCAGGAGGTACCCTCCACCCGCCACTTTATTTATTTTGCTTATTATAATCATTTCCAGTTCCAACCATTTTGTTTCAAATGATGCAATCACATCTTCTTTGACTGCAGACTAATGTTCCATTGAATATATATCTCACAAACTAGATAATTAGAGGAAACAAACATGCAAAAAAAGCTCACTGAACTGGCTCATAGTCTGTGAGGACTAAGATAATATTGGGCGGTGGGGGTGGAGGGAGGACAAAGCTTTAATATACAGTGTGGTGACCGACAAGCATCATGGGTAAGTATTGGAAAACCCCTGAAAACTGATATAACTTATAAACACTGTCAAATCCCTAATAAAAATAAAGAGAGAGTGTATTCAATGAGAAAAAAATATTCTGTGCATTTTCTATATTCTATGCAAATTCTAATTTGCTAAGGGGATAACTAAAAGTTAGTATCTCTTGAACTTGGTTATGAGTTATTTGTCCCCAAAGCATGACAAAGTCTTTGAGGGGACTACAGAGACTGTTCTCGAGCTTTCAACTATGGAGTGGGGTGTCTTTGAGTGGAATTTCATGTGCTTGAATCTTGGCACACTTTTCTCTGGCCCTAAACCAGGGTGTGGAACCAATGTCCTGCCAAGGATCATTTGGATATTTATACAATCATGTGTGAACCATACAGAATTGCCAGTTAAAAGGAAAAAAAAAAAACAGCACTTGATGTTGTTATGAGAAAAACTCCTGTGACGTTGGCAGGGTCAGACTAAATGATTTTGCAGGTGACATGGCCCTGGACTGGGCATTCCCAACCCTGCTCTAGATGAAGGTTTGAGAAGCAATGAATTCATGATTCAAGCCACAGTGATGACCCTGGCAGCACAGCAAAAACAAAAAGAAAAAATGGATCATTGATAAATTGCTAATATTAGTAAAAATGGATAAAATCTAACTACATGACAATAAAAAATTTTAGAAAGTAAATTGTAGTATGAGTATACACACAATAAAAGTACATGCAAAAAGGTGCGCTTTCCAAATGAAGATGTCTTGAACGTGCTTCCAGGTTTGAAGTACTTGAGAGTGAGAGACTGATATTTATGAAACAGAGTTAACGAAGAGACTCAGAGAGAGAACCACAAATGCACAAGTGATGTTGAATAAGAATTTGGAAAGTAATATAGTACAGTTCCAATAGTGACCCAAGGTTTTCAGGCACTATGTAGCTTCATTTTCTTACTTGCATTTTTTAATAAGCTAGGAATAGACTTCAAGGAGTAAATTTTAGAAAAATTCAGTGTTTATACTTGGTTCACTGTTGTGTATAATTAGGACATTATTGTCCTCTCCTCTGTTTAATTTAAGATAGCCCAACCTTTCATCCCTCAACAAATATATGTGGATTACTAGAGCACAGTTTCACTACAAAATCTGTATCCAGAAACACATGGAACCCATTCTAACAGGGATGGCTCTGTACACATTTACAAAGAATTCATGTTTGATATGTTCCCTTCTTGGTTTGGGTTCTAGATTCTCCCTCCCATTCACCTCAGTGCACCTGCACCCATCCCAGGGATGTGAAGCTTTCCTTCTGGGAACTTAGCTCCCTACATGCACACTGTGAAGGATCACCACCCCCACTGAGTGGGGCTTGATAAGTCATGTTTGAAGGTAGCCCTTTGAGAAGTGATTTCCAAAACAAGCTTTTGTCTTGATTCATCCCTGTGGGTGTTCATGGATGTGGGGATGGGATCTTCTAGCTGACCTCTCTGGGTGTGTAGAGGCTACAAAATTAGAATAGCAGTGGCTAGGGTTCAAGAGATACCACTACAAGCTATTGGGATGAGCCTGTGCTCACTGGGTCAAGAAAGGGTCACTGATTCCCCTTACATATGCCAAGATAGGAAGGAGGCAGCCAGGATTTGGAGTCTGCTGTGGGAACAGACACTCACGGGGCTGAGGTTGAAATGGAGGCCTGAGGGGCCGCGTGGTGCACCGCACACCTGGTTGAGCATACATGTTACAATACATGTGGACCTGGGTTCAATCCCCTGGTTTCCACCTGCAGGGGGAAGCTTTGCAAGTGGTGAAGCAGGGTTGCAGGTGTCTCTATGTCTCTCTCTCTCTCTCTCTATCACCTCCTTCACTCTTGATTTCTGACAGTCTCTATCCAATAAATAAAAGATAGCAAATTATTTAAATATATCAAAGAGAAAGAAAGAGACAGAAAGAGAAAGAAATGGAGGCCTGAGACGGGTCCACAGATTCCCCCCGCTGAAGCACAAGGTGGGGGTCTAGAGCCTAGCTAGCAAATGGAAGTGTGCCTTACCAGACAAAGCCATAGCAGAGGCTCAATGCAAAGGACAGACCTACAAATTCCTCCTTCAAAGGCGAGTGCTCTAGGGCAGTGTGCCGAGGTGAATTGTGGGACATGGATAATTGTGGGGCTTGATAGTGGATCCCTCCCACTAAGAAGCTGCCTGAATATGGAGTCACAGATGCAGACTGGAAAGGCCAGAGCAAGACAGGCAACTACAAGCGCACAGAGTCAATGCTGTTCTGGGAACTGATGGCTGATCTTCCCAGAGCAGACAGAAGCTGGCGTCCAAATTCTCAGAGCAAATTCCCTGGGATTGAGGTTTAGTTCTGATGCCACAGAGTTTGAGCATAGGTCTGCTGTTCTCTGGTAGTGTTTACCATGAGGGCATTTGATGCCCACTCACACCCAGTATATATCTGCCATCTTTTTTTTTTTTTTGCCCTAGTGCTACAAGAGTAAACTCACAGAACTGCAGTGTCGAGGGCTGGTATAATCCTGCCTGTTTCCAAGGACAATTCACATTAATGACTAATTTTACCATCAAGAGCATAAGACATTTGTCACTGGGGAAATATCGACTTTTTTTTTTCTGTTTTCAGTTTCTTCAGCATAAAAAGATGAGCTGTGATACTCATAGACTATACTGACACAGACAGATTACAATTTTACTAGTTATGATAGGTTGGATGGATCATTTAAATCCTTCCAAACTTTTATTTTTATTATGTAAAGTAAACTGAGATAGCTGCTGAAGCTTTACTCCACGTGATGGTTATATTTACCAAGGTGAATGACAGTAATGAAAATTTATAAACTAAAACTACACAACTTCATTAGACATCATCAACAGGGAATGTACCCCTCCTTCTATGTTTTGCAAGATAAAAAAAATAAAAATCCTGCTTCTAGAAGTGAACATAGATAAAGCACAAATTGTGTTTCCTTGGTTAACTCAGTGAACAGTACATGGAGAAAGAGTCCTCTATGTTAAGTATGGGTAGGACATTATGATTATGGAGAGACTATTTCACCAAGGTGTTGGTATGCTTCTAAAAACCCCTTCTGTTTCATTAGTTTAATACCCCCTGCTTAACACTATATTCTATTTACATAACCACTGTATTCTATTTACATAACCACTGCAGGGCATTGGTTCAATCCCCACTGGTTCATGATATGTTTTTGCTCCGCCCCCTCTCCTTGTCACACTCTGATTTTCACCAGTCACGTTTCTCTCCACCCTCTCTATGTCACATCCTGTTTCCACCCTACTTGGCAAGTATATATAAAGACAGCATTGTGAGTTTTGGGGTAGTTGTTAGTTTAGCTTAGCTTGATATAGATTGCGCTGTGTCCTGCATGAATAAAGAGATACTGAGTACAACCCAGCCATGAGTTCCGGGTTGTCTGTTACCCGCCCGTGAAGCCAGCCCGTCAAAAACACCACTAAGGAGTCATGAAATCTGTAACACGAGGCTTCAGGGGAGGTTGTATATATTTACATGTGCTGACTGCTAATCAGTTCTCAGATATTTCTTTTGTGTCATAAATGCTGCCAGATTCCTGATTTGACTAGAATCTCATGAATTACTTTGAAGAAATTCCTGATGTATAATCAATAGTGCAGAAGACTTCAAGAAAGCATTTTGGCGTGTTCCATTCTTATTAAACATAACAGATGAGTCTTACCTGAGGCTAATATCCATCAAATCACTCAAGAACTTAATTCTGGCTCAGTAATCAACTTCTATAAAACTGTCACTCAAGAGACTGAAGGCACTGCTTAATAAAACATAAAATTACAGGCTTGCTTTCCTCACACTTTCTTGAACTGTTCAAAGAGCAGATCTATTCAGACACGTGACAAATAACTAAACTCATATAAGTACTACATGACTCCATTAAATGAATTTCATATTCTGAGATCAAAAAGTATTCAATCACCTAGATGAGGAATTGTATAGTATTTGACTTACTTTTATTGAATTCTGCTGTTGATACCTCACTGGCATTTGGCCCAGGTTTTGAGAACAGATCACTCTCTCTTGCTAGTCCTTTTCCCAGCGAGTCACAGGCATTTACATAGGCTGTGTCTCTGGAACATCCAGGGCCCTACTCAGAGAATCCTGGGATTTCCACACAGATATGATGGGCCTAGACCTCTAACAGACCCCTCTCTCCACTGTCACTAGCATCTCCATCAGGAACAACATAGTGGACCCTCTTTGCCCTTAATGCGGATCAACACTGAGGGTGGGGGTGGGGGAGATTGTCCCATTCTCTGAAGGGAGGCTGAGTCAACATACCCTGCCACCCGAGAAAGAGAGGTCCTGCAATGAGTGCAGCCTAGAAAGTTCCTGGCTGTGACCAGAGAATGTGAGCTCCAACCTACAAGGATGCACTGGTTGTTGGATAGTATGCCAGCTCCCCCTGGCTTCTGCTTAACCATATGCCTATATAGGGATAGATTTAATCCCATTCAAAGCTTTGGTCTATTTACATAAATCATTTTTACATTTACATAAAGCACTCCAGGGCATTGGTGGTTCAGTGATGGGATTCTCGCCTGCTCTGCCCCCTCCTTGTCACACTCTGATTTTCACCAGTCACTTTTCTCTCCACCCTCTCTATGTCACATCCTGTTTCCACCCTACTTGGCAAGTATATATAAAGACAGCATTGTGAGTTTTACAGTACCTTGAGTTTAGCTTAGCTCGTCTTAGATTGTGCTGCATCCTGCATGAATAAAGAGATACTGCCTACAGCTCAACCATGAGTCCCTGATCGTCTGTTACCTGCCCGTGAAGCCAGCCCTGCGAAAACAACATAACCCGTCGAAAACAACAACTGGTTACAGAGGTTCCTGCCCCAGGTCAAAACGATGGGGCTTACAGTTAATAATATTTATATATTTATATATAAACAAGATTTTTCCATGTTTGGGAGCTACTCTGCCCTGATCCAACTTTCTAGTCCTATTTCCAACTACGACACCATCTCCCCAGACTGTTGTATGCTTTACATTGGGTTCTAGTTCTCCCCCGCCAAGAGAATTGGATCAGTCCTGTTAGTTTCGCGGGCCTGCTTGGCCCCGCCCCTAGGAACCCCGAGAGGGTTCCTGAGTTCGAGAGTAGGAGAGAGTGCTTGCGCCGCCGCAAAGAGACAGCAGAGTTCTGTTTGGTGATTAGTTTGTCTTAGTTTATGAATCCTTGTTCCTGAATAAAGAACTACAGCTTCCCTGCCCAGCCGTATGTCTCTGGTCGTCTCTGTTACCCGCCATGAAGCTAGCCCGGCCAGCTAGAGCTGCCAAATTTTAACAACAAATGGCGCCCGAACAGGGACCTGACCTGCGCATCTCTCAGATAAGTAAAGACAATTTGGCTACCTATGCACTATGGCCTTCTCTTCTGCTTGTGAAGAGATCTCCAAAGGCCTCTGGTCTTTCTTCACGAGACTGTTTTGCTGTTTCTGGAACATTTATGTCTGAACCACTCTGTGGTTTCCACTCGCTCGGGCAAACTCAGAACAGCCAGCGGGAATAGCCAGCGGGCAGGAGGCGAGGCACAGAGCTGCTGTTTCCACCTGGCTAAACAGCCAGCCAGCCAGCTGCGCCCAGACAACCCCACACACCGCGCCCACAGCCCCACAGCCCCGCACCCCGTAGGAGGCTGACGCCAGCACGCTAGAAACTGACGCCAGCACACAGGAGCCCGATGCCAGCACACAGGAGCCCGATGCCACCACACAGGAGCCCGATGCCACCACGCTGGAGCCCGATGCCAACACGCAAGAGCCCAATGCCAACATGCAGGAGCCCGATGCCACCACGCAGGCCAGCCCACAAGAGCCGGCTCTCCACCGCGTGGCACAGGGCAATGGACGTGTGATCCCTCCACGCTGCTCAGCCACTGCAAACGGGGCAGAAGACATGGCAGGGCCATGGGACAGGGCCGCGGTGGCCTATCATGGCCGCCACCCCTGGGCACCAAGGCCCACGCCTTCTACAAGGGTGGCCTGCCTGCCCTCTTGCTATGAATTCTGGAATGATCCCAGACCTCCCGGACCCCCAGGCTCCCTGCCTAAACTGGGCACACGAGATCTCCAGCTGCCGGTCCAGTCTGAAGGCAGACAAGCTGGAGTACGCAGAGATTTGTACAGAGATCGCAACCTGCAATTCCTAGAAGTAAAGCTGCACAGGAGGCTACCTCCAGATGGTGAACCCCCCCCCCAACAACTAAGAGTACAGATTTAAATTCGTGTTTAAAATGACATGTCTTCGTAACAAAGGTTTCTCTCCTTGTGTATTAATGACCATGTTTATGTGTATGTTTAAAGTTTGGTAAACAGTAACTTTAAGGCTAAATTCTTACTAGTCAAAGTTAAATGAAAAAGCTTTTCAACGTAATTCTCATAAAGATAAAATTAACTTACATTTAAAGTCTAAGGTAAAAATTAGTTAACAAGCAATATATTTTAACTAAGTTGGTCTAAACAAAAGGTTAAATAGACTTGTTGATATGTAAAACTCTCCATTACCTTCTCTATTAGAAATGGTAGATCGCACAATGGCTATGCTAATTATTCTCATGCCTGAGGTTTCCTTTCCTGCGCACAACTCCATCTTGAATGGGTGTAACAAAAGGTTAAAAGACATTGTTGATGTGTAAAAGTCTCAAATTCCTTCTCTATTAGAAATATGCTAATAACAAGTTTTGTTTCATAGTAAGTAAATTGCAGCCTGCTGCCTTTGGGACTCTAGGCCGTTCCCCGCCCCCATGCAAATGCCCGTCAAGGAAAGTACGCCCCCCAGAGGCAAGAAATGTTTTTTTAAGCTGATAAAGTTTTGCCCACAGAGGCAAAAATGGCCCCCTCAGGCCTTCCCTTGGCAGCACACTGGTTCTTATTACTTGCTTGCATGTTTCTCCATGTTTGTGCCAGTTTCTTTTTTAAAAAAATGCCTGTATGATAGAGGTTTCTGTTCACCCCACACCCTTGATACTGTAGTCATTTAGTTAAAAAGAAAAGGGGGAATTGTTGTATGCTTTACATTGGGTTCTAGTTCTCCACCGCCAAGAGAATTGGATCAGTCCTGTTAGTTTCAGGAACCCGAGAGGGTTCCTGAGTTCGAGAGTAGGAGAGAGTGCTTGCGCCGCCGCAAAGAGACAGCAGAGTTCTGTTTGGTGATTAGTTTGTCTTAGTTTATGAATCGTTGTTCCTGAATAAAGAAATACAGCTTCCCTGCCCAGCCATATGTCTCTGGTCGTCTCTGTTACCCGCCGTGAAGCTAGCCCGGCCAGCTGGGAGCCTCCGAATTTAACAACACCAGACAATACCTTTGGTCCATCTGCATGTTAGCTGTCAGGCTCAGGCAAAAATTAGTAAAGTTGTGGGCCCCTTAGAAGATACCTAAAATAGACCTACCAGCTTTTTCCATACTGAGGGCTCCAAATCTCATCTGCTATATTCCTGCCTTTAGGTTCCTGATTATTAAACAGTTTGTTACTCTTTATGTCTTGAGGTTTTTTTCAGTCACCAAGTTGCAGAAGCTACCATGATGCCAACCTGACTTTTCCAAGAACACACACACGCCAGCATGATGCCGACCAGACTTCCCTGGACAGACAACCCCACCAATGTATCCTGAAGCTCCGCTTCCCCAGAGCTCTGCCCCACTAGAGAAAGAGAGAGGCAGACTGGGAGTATGGATCGACCTGTCAACGCCCAGGTTCAGCAGGGAAGCAATTACAGAAGCCAGACCTTCCACCTTCTGCATCCCACAATGACCCTGGGTCCATGCTCCCAGAGGAATAGAGAGAGAATAGGAAAGTTTCCAATGGAGAAGATGGGATACGGAGTTCTGGTGGTGGGAATTGTGTGGAGTTATACCCCCTCTTTTCCTATAGTCTTGTCAATGTTTTTATTTTATAAATTAAAAGATAAAAGAGAAGGCAGAAAGAAGTAAACTGAAACAAATACAAGTTGAAGTAACAAACCGATTGTCAAAACTAGTTCTAAGTAAAACTACATACCAATCTTCCTTATGACCAGAACACTGACATATTTCAGGAGTCCATCCTGAGATGGTGGACCAGCCTACTTGCTCTCTGTCAGAGTTCCAACACCCAGCCCAGCAACTGTGCAGTCAGATCAGGCCAGAGAACTGCAATGAATTCTCCTATAGGGGAGAGATGTCTAAAAGAGAGGCATCCTGGAGTACCATGATGGAAAGGAGCCAAGATGAGTATGAGACGGTTTTTCAAACACCTATTATGGAAGTGGGGAAACTGTATCCATGTGTTAACAATTGTGCTGCAAGCCACTACCCACCCTCAATAAAATGACACAAGAAAATAATTAAAAGAGAGAGGTGCCCCTGATTTTAATCACATGTGTAAACAGAAGGCATTTGAATATCCTCTAGCATTTAGAACATAAAGAAGTGCTACAAGAGTTTAGTCTGCAAAGGGAATGGGGAGGGGGCAGCATATGTAGACCTAAGAGAAGGTCAGAGACACACACTGAAAAATAGCAAAGCCTGATAGAAAGGGTGATTTTGGGGGGCAGGCAGTGGCACACCCAGTTAAGTGCACATAGTACTGTGTGAAAGGACCCTGGTTCAAACCCCCAGCTCCCTACCTGCAGAGGGAACCTTCACAAGCTGCCTAGCAAGTCTGCAGATGTCTGTCTCTCTCCTCTCATTCTTCTCTTCCTCTCTCATGTTTTTTCTTTCCTATCCAATTAAAAAAAGAGGGGGGGAATGGCCACCAGAAGCAGTGGATTTGTAGTGCAAGCACTGAGCCTCAGAGGTAACTGGAGGCAGAAAGAAAGAGGTGGGGGGGGGGAGAAGGAAAGAAGGCAGCAAGCAAGGAAGGGTAATTTATTTTTGTTCAAAATTTTTTTGTTTATGTATAGGCTTGAAATTTCTTATGGTGAACATATGTTGCTTTATAATAACATTAGCCAAAGAAAGCATAGGACTAGGAGAGAGTTCACCTAGTAGAACATGTGTCACCATGTTCAAGGGCCTCTACCTAACCTTGGCACCCATGGCAGCACCACGGACAGAAAGCATGGGGCGGGGGCGGGGGGGGACTCCATGGATAGAGCACTGCTGTGGTATTTTGACTCTCTGTCTGTTTTCTCTTCCAAGAAAGGAAAATAAAAAGCCTCCACTGTGCTTATGACTTAGCAAAAATGGTCTCAGCTATATTCACTCAGTCAAATGATAGGCTTATTTGGTCAAAGACCAAGATCAGAAGAAATATAGGATTTGGGGAGTCCAAGTCAGTATGTCTTATGCTTTTAGAATATGACAATGAGGATGGGGCAGTGGTGCATTCCATACAGAACACACGTTACAATAAGCAAGGACTCGGGTTCAACCTCCCAGGCCCCACGGGCAGGGGGAAAGCTTCACTACAGGCGAAACAGTGCTGCATATCTCTCTATTTCTCTCTCTCCCCCAACCCTCTCACTCTATGTCTAACTCTATCCAATAAATAAATATTTTAAAAGGATATGATAATCTTCTAAAACCCTTATCCAGTTTTCAGTTTTTACCACGACAATTATTAAAACACATTTTTACTACCTTTAAACAAAATTGGTAGTAGAATGAGTTGCTTAGTTAGCTTCATTTGGAACAAAATACTTCCCCATTCTAGCAAAATGAATCTTTTGTGGATTCATGAGAAGAAACAAAAAAGGTGGGGAGGAGGAAGACATAAGGAAAGAAAGAAAATGTGCTGTGCTGAGCTTTACAGTAGCACTAATTCATTTGACTCTTCAAGTTCTCCTTTATTTTTAAGAAGATTATAACAAGGCAGGGTGGTGGCACTCCTGTTTAGTGCACATGTTACAATGCACAAGGACCCAGGTCCAAATTTCTGGTCCCCATTTGCAGGGGGAAAGTGGGTGAAGCAGGGCTGCAGGTGTCTCTCTGTCTCTCTCCCTCTCTATCATCCTCTTCCCTTTTAATTTCTTGCTGTCTCTACCCAATAAATAAATGAAAATAATTTTTTTAAAAAAAGACTGTAGACTACAATCTTGTCAGTCCTAATTATTCAACCAGTTAGAAATTCTGCATTCATCTAGGTGCAAAAATGTTCAGACATTTACAGAGTAAAGAAAAGTCTGAATCATTCAATTGGTACATTTTCAGCTCAAGTCAAACCAGGTGATGTTCTTCCTCCCTTATATGATAAGCGACGACTCTAATTTGTCATTCATATCGTGTCACATTACTGAATTCTTGTCTTTTCTATTAACAATTTTACTGTTTATTACCCAACACAGTGTTGAAGTGCCATGTGGCATTCCTAAACATTAGTCGGCTCACAAGTGCTTCCTGGGAAAAGAAAACGTGTTAGTTTGTTCAGGCATGAGTTATAGTGCTGTTGGCCTTGAGTTCAACATTCATAAATCAACCATATATATATTAAATAAGATGTCCTGAAATAGAAACACATATAACAAGGTTATATGTGATTGATTGGTGAAAATTTGGCCAGAGGACTCTCAAATACCTAACTTTGCAATTCTCTCAGAGCAATGGTTCAGAATCTGTTAATTTATGCTCCCAGCAACTGTATAGAATATAATTACCATACAGAACAAGAATAGGCTTTTTTTTTTTTTGCCTCCAGGGTTATCATTGGGGCTCCATTCCTGCACTATGAATCCACTGCTCCTGGAGGCCATCTTTCCCATTTTGTTGCCCTTGTTGTTGTTGTTATTGTTGTTATAACTGCTGCTGTTGTTGTGGACTCACTAAAGAATGATAGAATCTGTTGAGGTGGGGAACTCTTGGGGGTATTACTATAAGTGTTTGTTTCTTCCTCTGTAAAATAGAAAGAAAATAATGTTGGTGTGTTGTACCCAAGTAAAAGACTCTGGGGTGAAGGTGAGGATTCAGGTCCTGGAAGACAGAAGAGGTCCTAGTGGGGTTTGAATTATTATGTAGAAAACTAAGAAATGTTACACGTGGGTAAACTATTGTATTTTGTTTTACTGCTGACTGTAAACCATTAATTCCCCAATAAATAAATTTTTAAAAAGTAATGTTCAAACTGTTTTTGTGATGATTGAAAATGTATTCCATGTAAAACATTTGGAATGCTTAGACATACTACCCTATGAGTACCGGCTATTTTAAATAGCTGTGGTATAGTCATAGGTACACTTTTCTGTTTAAAAACCATATTTTATCAAGTAGTTAAATATCTCCCTGGATTTGTTATTACTGGGAATAATGGAGAGAGAGAGAGAGAGAGAGAGAGTTTTTTTTTTTTCCCTTAACATTGTTGTGGTTATTGATGTCGTTGTTGTTGGATAGGACAGAGAGAAATGGAGAGAGGAGGGGATGACAGAGAAGGGGAGAGAAAGATAGACACCTGCAGACCTGCTTCACCGCCTGTAAAGCGACTCCCCTGCAGGTGGGGAGCCGGGGGCTCGAACCGGGATCCTTATGCCGGTCCTTGTGCTTTGCGCCACGTGCGCTTAACCCACTGCGCCACCGCCCGACTCCCGAGAGAGAGAGTTTAAGGTGAAATTAGAACACTATTTGACCTGGGCTGGGCAGTAGTGCACCCGGTTAAGCATACATAGTGCGAAGCACAAGGACCAGCACAAGGATCCTGGGTTGAGCCCCTGGCTCCCCACCTGCAGGGAGTGGAGGAGGTTGCTTCACAGGTGGTGAAGCAGGTCTGCAGGTGTCTATCTTTCTCTTCCCCTCTCTTCTGTCTTCCCCTCTTCTCTGAATTTCTCTCTGTCCTATCCAACAACAGCAGCAACAACAACAAAAATGGAAAAAAAAATGCCCACCAGGAGCAGTGGATTCACAGTGCAGGCACCAAGCCCCAATAATAACCCTCAAGGCAAAAATGAAAAAAAAAAAGAATCCTATTTGGCCAAGTAATATTCCTGGCCAAATAGAAATCCTGCCTTCCAATAAAATGTCCAAATTAAAATATGACATTGCTTACAAACAGAAATTTGGTCAATATAATTGGTCAACACAGATCATAAGTCAATCCAATATAATTTGTACTCTACCACAAAGACAGTCATTTGACTAAGCTGATATTCTTGTCTGGTGTAACCAGTCTTCAAGCACAAGCACATTTCAGAAATCTAATGAGTAAAAGGAGCAAAAGGTCCCGCATGAGGTGGTAGTGGAAGGTAGAGCTTTATATTTCCCCTGAGAGGACAAAACAGATGCTTTCAATTAACGTAGCTAATTCTTTTTCTCATGACTCAAGTTAAAATGAATTGATTTCATTCCCCAAACACACTAGTGTAGATTCTGAAATTATAAGGGAGCAATGTAATAGACTAATTAGTCACAAGAAAGACTACCTCCCTTAGAGATGAGCATAATGAGTCTAAAGCATGTGAATTTGGTACCTTTCAAACAGGAAGAGGAACAGCTGTGCTCATTCATTCATCTATTATTAATTGTTTGTTCATTAGGTCCATCATATAATTATCTTATTACTTTAACCATGTTTTCATCAAAAGAAAACTGGATGTTAATTTTCAAAGTCATAAAATAACTTCAATCAAGTTTACTTTCATCAAATACAGCTAAATGTTTAGATTTTTCAAGACTAAATGTAATGATAATCTTTCACTTCTGTGATCTCACTGCATCAAAACAAACAGCTTATTTGTCACTTAAAAGAAAGCAACTAAATGAATAATTAATTTTGACTGCCTGGGTCTGACTAATATGTCAGTTCCCTACTAGAAAACTACTGCAGTTCAACATTCACTCATTAGGTCTCTGAAACATGCTGGTGTTTTAAGATGGGGTATATACAAGATGAATATTTATCATATATAGACCATCTCCCCCAAGTGTACACACACACACACACACACACACACACACACACACACACACACACACTTGTCACTTTAGGATTCAGGAAAGTCAAAAGAAAAAACCTATTGACATGCTGAAAACTGAAAAAGACCTGAAGAAGTCGATCTCTTCAAAACAGATATCTGACTTTGTATATTAGTTAATTAAATTATGTCCACTATACTAGCTGGTCATCAGAAAGTACCAGAGAGTTCACATGTGGATTAAGTAAGAAAAAAATGTGGACTTACATTATAGCTACAGGAAATTGATATTCTAAAGACCAACTAATGAAAGTCTGCTGAATATGAAGTAAAGCCATTAAAACAGCTGAGAACTCTGACTCAAATTACTCAAAATCTATTCTTCCAAACACCTATTTTCTGGATGTGGCACTGCAACATGAATGGACCTGTCTGTACTGTGTGCAGCCCAGTCCCAAAACCTAGACCTTTGAGGGTCTTTCCGCTACTCAGTCCTATTTTTATGGCAATAATATTTGCAATTCCCCTAAAACTTCACAAGTTCATTTGCCAGCTGTCTCAGAGTTCTAGAATAGCTTTTTCCTCATGGTAAAATAGCTTACATCTAGTAATTTTACTCTTAGAAAAAGAAAGGGATGAAACAGAAAATAATGGTACAGTTACATTGGAATATAATCTTTAGACTGTAAAATACCCACAACACAATTTCCACCCAATTAAGTTGCACAAAATCCATTCTAATGACCGCAATTGGAGATGATGCCAGCAATCTTTAGAAAACAAACTGCTTGTTAATTCACCAGGTGAGTAAGAACACCAAGATAATAAAAGCTCCCTCTGAGTGCACTGGATATAAAAAACAAACAAGTATACAAGCAAAAAGTGTGCAACGACCAAGCAAAAACCCGCCTTCTTGGAAATGAACCATTTAATTACCATAAAGGCTAATGTTAGTGAGATAAGACAAAAGGCATCTAAGTAAAATCTTCATGAACTCGAAATCGAGTTGAGCTTTGTTAATAACAATAATGCAATGAAGAGCAAACAGAATTAAAACACACACACACACACACACACACACACACACACACACACATACACACTAAAATCCCCTTGTTCCTGGGAAGAAAATAGAAAATGTACTGACAGTGGGTGGAGGGATGGGGTACATGATGGGTTATCAAAGCCACACACTGTAACTGAGTCAACCATCCAGCAACCCAGTTGTTGCCTACCAACTCCATATAGTCTCATGAAAGGAGTAATGACAATGGGAAAGTATTTTGGAAATGGGTTATCCACTTCCCTTACAAAATGCTGTTTATTTTCATACTAAGGACTGCTTTTCTAGTCAAAGCATCTCTTTTAATAGCTTCATCTCATATCATAATTAGAGAAAAATAGCAGCAGGCAAACCATACCGCTGGCCACATAGGTGTTTGATTAAACATTTGTGAAAAAGTAATGGCAGTAGCACATTGAAAAATATAGCGACATGGTGATGATGGAAGAGGAGGAGGGGGGAGGAGGATGGATTTAGACTGATGATGAGTGTGTGTGTGCAGACACCTGTCGTAGAAAGATAAATTGTTGTCTCACTTGCAATCAGAATCTCGAGTCTGGTAGTTCTCAAATCTGTCTAGAACTGTTTCATTAAAATTCCACGGGATGCATTGGATCGACCTTCTCGTGGTGCATCCCGCGAGTACCCATTCATTGGGGAAACTGACGATCCTTCCTAGCCGACTGAATCCACATGGATCCCAGTCACTTTCAAAGCCAGCAACAAGCAGCTCCTGACAGCTTTCAACCTGACGCTGTTGACTGGCTACAGAAGAAGGGCAAACGCTAGAAGAAGAATTAAAATTCCACTATCCTAGCTCTCATGGCTCAGCTAGGAATAGCAAAGAGGATCACCTGAGAATGCAATAAGATGAGACTAGGATCACTCCAGGAAGCCACCAGGCCACAGGTGAGTGCAAACATGTGTGGCCCATGGACAGAGGGACTTAAGGAAAGATTCCTGGGGCTAAAAGTTTGTACCAACTCAGGAGCGGCTGGTACCAATCCAGCAGTCTGCCAGTTGAAACACCACCTCTGGTCGGAGTTTTATCAACAAAGACTACTGAAGGAAGGAGAACTTAAGCCTCACCAAGTCACAACTGTGGGTCTCCACTGCTATTGCCCTGAGGGACTAGAACAGCAGCAGAGAAGCCCTACAGTGGCATGGGGGGAGGTGCAGAGAGCTGGCCAGGTGGTTCTTGAGAGTACATTCCTGGTGCTCAGGAGGTGTGGCTATATAGCAGGAGCCTTTTCACATCATTCTTGTGGTAAATTAGGGAAAAGGGTGGATAATTCCCTCACAAATCAGGATTTATTCAGAAACACAGGGCCACAAAGTGCAGCTCTGCTAGGTTCTGGTGGTGGTGAGGCGGGCATTAGGCCTAGGACTTTGGATCCTTGGGGCATGAAAGTTGCTTTGCATAACCACTGTGCTATGTATCCCCCATCCTGTTTTATCTCTTGGTCCTGAGTGAGTGACTGATATAAACAATCCACTTGTAGTTTTAAAGGCCTCAGGTTCCCATTAACCTGCAGGGAAAATAAAGAAGATAAGAGGTTTTAACAGCCACTGTGCTTCACCTCAGGGATTAAGACAACATTAAAAAAAAAAAAAACGTTAATACCCCAAACCATGAACTCTTACTACCTTACTTAGATACAAATCAATCCAGGCAAGTGAGATTAGTGAATTAACTGAAAAGTACTGAGAAAGAGATGTCATATCACACCAAATACAATGGTTAAGCCAAGAAAAAACAGTGGAGCAATGAACCAGGACAAAAGTCTAGATAAAAGCCACATAAGAGGGAGTCGGGCGGTAGCGCAGCGGGTTAAGCGCACATGGAGCATAGCACAAGGACCAGCATAAGGATCCTGGTTCGAGCCCCTGGCTCCCCACCTGCAGGGGAGTCACTTCACAGGCGGTGAAGCAGATCTGAAGGTGTCTGTCTTTCTCTCCCCTTCTGTCTTCCCCTCCTGTCTCCATTTCTCTCTGTCTTATCTAACAATGAGGACATCAACAACAACAACAATCATAACTACAACAACAATGAAAAACAAGGGCAACAAAAATGTAAAATAAGTAAATATAAAAAAGCCACATAAGAAAGAGATATTGGACCCATGTGACAACAACTGTTTCGTAAAATCTGTCTTGTAATTTTGTAAAAATTATTACCTAGGTTGGGGGAGCAAGTATGTCCCAGACACCTGTCAAGGGGAGATGAGAAGTTATGCCTATGTGTCAAAGACTGTACTGTAAACCATTAACCACCCCGCCATAGTAAATAAGTTTCTAAAAAAATATCATTATTTCCAGAGTCCAGGTTAAGCACATACACATGACAGGGCTCAAGGACACAGGTTCAAGCCCCTGCTCCCGACCTGTAGGGGGAAAGCTTCATGAGTGGTGAAGCAGTATTGCAGGTGTGTCTCTGTCTCTTTCCTTCTCTATCTCCCCCACCCTTCTCAATTTCGCTCTCTATATATACAATGAATAATAATAAAATTTTTAAATCATTATTTCCTTAATAAAAAGGTATGTATACCCTTTGACTAGCTGGATCAACCTGTCAATGCCCATGTTCAGCGGGGAAGCAATTACAGGTCTGGGGACCTTCCACCTTCTGCATCCCACAATGACCCTGGGTCCATACTCCTAGAGGGCTAAAGAATAGGAAAGCTATCAGGGGAAGGGATGGGATATGGAGTTCTGGTGGGAATTGTGTGGAGTTGTACACCTCTTACCCTATGGTTTTGTCAGTGTTTCCTTTTTATAAATAAAATAAAATAAAAAGGGGTACTCTAAGGAAAAAAAAAGAAATGATCCTATGATACAAATGGAATGAAGTATAAATGGTATTTTTTTTCCTGATTATAGTTGTAATACTCTTGAAGAAAACACCATGGTGGCACATACTTCTTTTGACTTCATTCTTTTTAATCAAATATGTAAGAGCATAGGTTAGGTGAATTTAAAGTTGATTTTTACCATTGCTTAGTGGTTTTGTGACAAGCGGTCTCTTTGCGCTAGTTCACTTAAATTTCAATTGTATTTAGAAAGTAAATTCAAGGGTATTTTAGAAGTACAGTGATCTATTACATTTTATACTTTCTCACTGGAATGATAATAACCATTTTTCCCTCTCTCTTGAACATGATCATTAGTTAAAAACTCCTTTTATTGGACTTTTTATTTTATTTTCATTTGTATATTCAAAGAAGTGTCCTGAAATATTTGAGATATGGCCGAATCTCTGTCACTTTCTATCTTCTCAAGGGTAGGTGACAATCTAGTTTTCCTGCAATATGAATCATGCAGATAAATGTGTCACTGTTAAATTGCCATCTCCTTTTAAGAAAGGAGAAGTGGCTTCTTATATTAAAAGTATAACATTTAGTCAGTAATTACTTCTATAAAAATATGGAGATTGGGTGGTGGGAATTGTGTGGAGTTGTACCCCTCCTACCCTGTGGTTTTGTTAATTTATCCTTTCTTAAATAAAAAAAAATGTTTAATAACTTGAATAGAGGTGGGCAAAGAAAACCGTAATGAATTCTGATATCAGCTACCCACAGTTGAACCAAACTCTACAAGTTGAGGACACAGGTCTGCAAAGACAGCTCTCACTTCAGCTGCCAGCCGTCCTGTCTGTCTACTCTCACTTATGAATAGTCGACTATCTACTTGGGGACTCTTAGCACCCCCTTTAGCTTGTATTAATTCACTAGCATAAATCACCAAATTTAGGGACGTTCTTTAGTTATATTAAAATTTTATTATAGCAAAAAGATAATGAATCTGAACAACCAGGGATAGAGATGCTCTGGGTATGATATGGTAGGGTTTCAAACAAGAAGTATTTCAAACATTGTCTTCACCCCACGTAGTAAGAACACATGAACCTCTGAGAACACGGATGTGTGATGGTATGCAGAAGAGTGATAGCTTGTGCTTCTGTGTCCAGAGTCTTTACTGGGGATCCATTATGTGAGCATGACTGGATGACTCACTTATTCCTAGACTGGATTCAATCTCTAGGCCCCCTTCCCTGAGACTGGTTATCATATGATTCAAAGACTCACCGCTTTCCGGCATGGTCACCCTCAGCCCACTGCTAAGCCATCTTGTGTTTTGTTTGTTTGTTTGTTTGTTTGTTTTCTTTTGTTTTTAATAATTCTTTTATTAATTGTATTATTATTATTTTATTTATTAGATAAAGACAGCCAGAAGTTGAGAAGGAAGGTGGTGATAGAGAAGGGAAAGAGACAGAGAGACACCTGCCAGAGGGCTTCACCATTCACAAAGTTTCCCCCATGCAGGTGGGAATCAGAGGCTTCAACCCAAGTCCTTGAGCACTGCAACATGTGCGCCATCCAGGTGTGCCGTCACCTGGTCCCACCATCCTGTTATATAGATTCTCTAGGGATCATTCATAATGAACAAAGAAGCTCCTATGATTCAGGAAAGCCCACAGAGTTTTAAAGTTTCCAGGATTGAGGGATAGAGGCCAGCTGAATTCTTGAATGCACAATGCCCAGGCAATCTTTCATCCTACTGAATTATTATTATTATTTTTTTTATTTAAATTTTTAATTTAAGAAAGGATTAGTGAACAAAAGCATAAGGTAGGAGGGGTACAACTCCACACAATTCCCACCTCCCAATCCCCATAACCCACCCTCTCCCATGATAGCCTTCCCATTCTCTAGCCCTCTGGGAGCATGGACCCAGGGTCATTGAGGGTTGCAGAAGGTGGAAGGTCTGGCTTCTGTAATTGCTTCCCCGCTGAACATGGGCGTTGACTGGTCGGTCCATACTCCCAGTCTGCCTCTCTCTTTCCCTAGTAAGGTGTGTCTCTGGGGAAGCTGAGCTCCAGGACACATTGGTGGGGTCTTCAATCCAGGGAAGCCTAGCCAGCATCCTGGTGGCATCTGGAACCTGGTGATTGAAAAGAGAGTTAACATACAAAGCCAAACAATTTGTTGAGCAATCATGGATCCCAAGATTGGAATAGTGGAGAGGAAGTGTTGGGGAGGTACTCACTGCAAACTCTAGTGTAATCCTGCTTTCAGGTATATATTTTGCAGTAGTTTATGGATACGTGTGCGCATACGCTCTCTCTCACAGAAACTGGTGTATGTCTAGGTTATGGGACTTTGTTAGAAAGTGAACTACCTGAGATGAAATTAGAGTGTACTATAAAAGGAAAGGTCTCACCCGAGTAATGAAGCTGAAGGGTTGTCATTCCACACGTGAAGTCTCTGGATACACTCTGAGGTGAAGCATGTTGAGATGGCAATCGTTGCTTTGGTTAGGTTGTGATCGACGGATGCAATATTATTTGGTATGGATTGGGAGAAGCATACGGGAAAGTGAGCCCTATCCAAGGGTGCCAGGACTGGGGGAAGTAGGGGCTCTATAGTGAAGATGTGAGGTTCCTGCTGTCTTAGGCTTCAAAAAGACAATCAATAGTTAATATTATCATCACATTATTTGTTAATTGGGTTAACTTTGAAAAGTCCCTTTGTTATGGTTTGCTGTACAGTACCCAGTATCTTGTATATAGCTGTGCTATTGGAAGCTTCTAATCTACTTGGTCTAGGCTTTTGAGAGAGTCCGCATATCAAATACGTTGCCTATCTATTAAAAAGATTCAGTTTGTCTTTTGAGAACCTTTGAGACATACAATTGATTTCCCCCTCTCATATTAATTAACTACTGATTTATATGTCTACATTTTGCTAGGAGTGTACATAAACACCATTCCCATCACCAAAGGACCGTGACCCATCCCTCCCGCCCATTCCCACCCCCCACTGGCCCAGGAAGCTACATGTCTACCCCTCACCACTGGGTTTTTACTTTGGTGCCCTACTTACAATTTGATCAGGTCCTGCTTTTAGTTTCCCTTTCAGATCTTCTAAGTCAGCTTCTGTTGATGAGTGGGATCATCCCATACTCATCTTTAACTTTCTGACTTAGTCCACTTAACATAATTCCTTCTAGCTCTGTCCAAGATGGGTCAGAGAAGGTGAGTTCATTGTTCTTGATAGCTGCATAGTATTCCATTGTGTATATATACCACAGCTTTCTCAGCCATTCATCTGTTGTTGGGCACCTGGGTTGCTTCCAGGTTTTAGCTATTATGAATTGTGCTGCTATGAACATAGGAGTACACACCTCTTTTTGGTTGGGAGTTATGGAGTCCTTGGGGTATAACCCCAGGAGAGGAATTATTGGGTCATATGGAAGGTCCATGTCTAGCCTTCTGAGAGTTTTCCAGACTGCTCTCCACAGAGGCTGTACCAATTTACATTCCCACCAGCAATGTAAAAGGGTTCCTCTGTCCCCACATCCTCTCCAGCATTTGTTGCTGCTGTCCTTTTTGATGTATGCCATTCTTACAGGAGTGAGGTGGTATCTTAGTGTTGTCTTAATTTGCATTTCTCTGACAATCAGTGACCTAGAGCAGTTTTTCATATGTTTGTTAGCCTTTTGGATCTCCTCTGTGGTGAATGTTTTGTTCATTTCCTCTGCCCATTTTTGGATGGGGTCATTTGCTTTTTTGCGGCTAAGTTTGCTGAGCTCTTTATATATTTTGGTGATTAGTTTCTTGTCTGATGTCTGGCATGTGAAGATCTTCTCCCATTCTGTGAGGGGTCTCTCTGTTTGTTTAATAGTTTCTTTGGATGTGCAGAAGCTTTTCAATTTGATGTAGTCCCATTGGTTTGTTTCTGCTTTGGTCTTCCTTGCAATTGGGTTTGATTCATCAAAGATATCCTTGAGGTGTAGATGGGAAAGTGTTTTACCAATGTTTTCCTCTAAGTATTTGATTGTTTCTGTTCTGACATCTAGGTCTTTGATCCATTTGGAGTTGATTTTTGTTTCTGGTGAGATAAAGTGGTTCAATTTCATTCTTCTGCATGTTTCAACCCAGTTTTCCCAGCACCATTTATTGAAGAGAGCCTCCTTCTTCCATTTAATCCTTTGGGCCCCCTTATCAAAGATTAGATGCCCATAGGTGTTGGGATTTACTTCTGGGCTTTCAATTCTGTTCCACTGGTCTGTGTGCCTATTTTTGTTCCAGTACCATGCTGTTTTGATGATGATGGCTTTATAATATAGTTTAAGGTCTGGGAGTGTGATGCCTCCATTTCTGTTTCTTTTCCTTAGGATGGTTTTGGCAATTCTAGGTGTTTTCAGGTTCCAGATAAATGATTGTAGTGTTTGTTCTATTCTCTTAAAGAAGCTTGGTGGAACTTTGATGGGTATTGCATTGAATTTGTATATGGCTCTGGGGAGAATGTTCATTTTGATGATATTTATTCTTCCAATCCATGAGCATGGGATATCTTTCCATTTCTTGGTATCAGTTTCTATCTCCTTGAGTAGCGACTCATAGTTTTCAGCATACAAGTCTTTCACTTCTTTGGTCAACTTTATTCCTAGGTATTTGATTGATTTTGCTGAAACAGTAAATGGGAGTGATTTCTGGATGTCTTCTTCTTCAGATTTAGTGTTTGCATAAAGAAATGCCACTGATTTTTGTACATTGATTTTGTAGCCTGATACCTTGCTATATTGCCTAACAACTTCCAGTAATTTTCTACTGGATTCTTTAGGTCTTTCTATGTATACTATCATATCATCTGCAAATAGTGAGAGCTTGACTTCTTCCCTTCCAATCTGTATCCCTTTGATTTCTTTCTCTTGCCTGATTGCTATGGCAAGAACTTCCAATACTATGTTGAAGAGTAACGGTGACAGTGGGCAGCCCTGTCTAGTCCCTGATCTGAGGGGGAATGCTTTCAGCTTCTCTCCATTGAGTATGATGTTGGCTGTAGGTTTGCTATATATAGACTCCACTATCTTGAGGAATTTCCCATCTATTCCCATTTTTTGTAGAGTTTTGAGCATGAATGGGTGTTGGATTTTATCAAAGGCTTTCTCTGCATCTATTGAGATAATCATGTGGTTTTTGGCTTTGCTTTTATTGATGTGATGAATGACATTGATTGATTTACGGATGTTGAACCAGCCTTGCATTCCTGGGATGAATCCCACTTGGTCATGATGAACAATCTTTTTGATGTGTTGCTGTATCCGGTTGGCCAAGATCTTGTTTAATATTTTGGCATCTATGTTCATCAGAGATATTGGTCTGTAGTTTTCCTTTTTTGTTCTGTCCCTATCAGCTTTTGGTATCAGGGTGATGTTGGCTTCATAGAAGGTGGAAGGGAGTATTCCTGTTTCTTCAATCTTATGGAATAGCTTAAGAAGTATGGGTATTAACTGTTTCCTGAAAGTTTTGTAGAATTCGTTTGTGAAGCCATCTGGTCCAGGACTTTTGTTGTTGGGGAGATTCTTAATAACGGTTTCAATTTCTTTGTCTGTGATTGGTGCATTTAGATTTTGTAGTTCTTCTTGGTTCAGTTTTGGAAGTGCATAGGTTTCTAGGAATTGTTCCATTTCTTCCAGATTCTCTAGCTTGGTGGCATATAGTTCTTTATAGAAGTTTCGCAGAATTCTCTGGATTTCTGTGGTGTCAGTTGTGATATCTCCTGTATCGTTTACAATTCTATTAATTTGAGTCTTCTCTCTTTTTTGTTTGGTGAGTCTGGCTAGGGGTTTGTCAATTTTGTTTAATCTTTCAAAGAACCAACATTTGGCTTCATTGATCTTTTGTATGGTTCTTTTATTTTCGATGTTGTTTATTTCTGCTCTAACTTTAGTGATTTCTGTCCTTCTGGTTGCTTTAGGGTTCCTTTGTTCCTCTTCCTCTAAGTCCTTGAGGTGTGTAGTAAGTTCGTTCATTTGGGCTTCTTCTTGGTGTTTAATATGTGATTGTATAGCTATAAGTTTCCCTCTCAGTACTGCTTTAGCTGTGTCCCAAATATTTTGATAGGTTGTGTCTTCATTTTCATTAGTTTCCAGGAACATTTGAATTTCCTGTTTGAGTGAGTGTCTGACCCAGTGGTTCTTAAGGAGCATGTTGTTTAGTTTCCAAATTCTATGTCTTTTAATAATTTTCCGTTTGTTGTTAAAAGTTAGTTTTACTCCACTGTGGTCTGAGAAGATACTTGGGATGATTTCAATGCTCTTGAATTTATTGATGCTGTCTTTGTGGCCTAACATGTGGTCTATCCTTGAGTATGTGTTGTGTGGATTTGAAAAGAAGGTGTATTCCAGTTTTTTGGGGTGGAGGAGTCTGAAAATGTCCAAGAGGTCTAGTCTGTCAATCTCTTCATTCAATTCTCTTGTATCTTTATTGGTTCTCTGCTTTGTTAATCTGTCTAAGTGTGAGAGTGGGGTATTGAAGTCTCCCACTATTATTGTATTACTATTGATGTATTTTTGAAATTCTTTCAATAGGTGTTTAATGTATTTAGATGGTCCCTCGTTGGGTGCATAGATGTTAATAATTGTTAAGTCTTCTTGGCTGATTGATCCTCTAATCATTATGTAATGTCCTTGCCTATCTTTTATTACTTTATTTAATTTAAAATCTATCATGTCTGAGATGAGAATGGCTGTTCCTGCCCTTTTTTGTGGACCGTTAGCCTGTATGATAGTTTTCCATCCTTTCACTTTAAGTCTGTGTTTATCTTGTTGTGACAGATGGGATTCTTGCAAGCAGCATATGGTTGGGTTATGTTTTCTGATCCATCCCCCCACCCTGTGCCTTTTGATGGGTGAGTTTAAGCCATTGACATTTATTGATATTATGGATTTAATGTATTGTAGTGCCATTGTTCTAAAAAACAATTTGTTTACTCTGATATATTACAAGTATTATAGTGATGTTCTTGTTTATAAGAGGTCTTTTAGTACCTCTTTCAGGGCCGGCTTGGTGATAGTTGCCTCCTTTAACTGTTGTTTGTCTAAGAAGGTTTTGATCCCTCCATCTAGCTTGAATGAAAGTCTAGCAGGATATATAATCCTTGGTTGAAACCCTTTTTCATTCAGGGCTCGATAGATATCTTGCCACTCCCTTCTGGCTTTTAGAGTTTGAGTTGAAAAATCTGCAGAAAGTCTTATGGGTTTTCCCCTGTATGTGACTTTTTGTTTCTCTCTTGCAGCCTTTAGGATCCTTTCTTTATCCTTACTTCTTCTCATTGTGACTATGATGTGTCTTGGTGTTTTCAGGTCTGGGTTGATTCTGTTTGGTACTCTCTGGGCCTCTTGCACCTTGATATCCTTTCTGTTATTCAGGTCTGGGAAATTTTCTTGTATTATTTCCTCTAGGATGTTTGCTTCCCCTTCCTCTCTTTCTTCCTCTGGCAGGCCAATTATACGAATGTTACTTCTTTTGAGATCATCCCATATGTCTCTGTTGTTGTTTTCAGTGTCTCTCAATCTCTTTTTAAGCTCTTTCACCTCTTTCTTAGTTTTCTCTAACTCATCCTCTGTCTGACTAATTCTGTTTTCTGCTTCTGTTAGTCTGCTTTCCCTTGCCTCAGCTTCTTTCTTCATTACAGCTGTTTCAGCTTTCAGTTCTCTAATTGTCTCAAGATAATCGGTATTTTCCTTGGGGGTCTCAACTGTTGTTTCCCTAATACTGCCATTTCTTTCCTCCAATGTTGTTTTCATTTCTGTGATTAATAAGTTTATTATTGCTTGCATACTTTTCTTATCTATGGTTACTTCTGACTGATTTGTGGTTTCTTCTGGGCTCTTGTCTTCATTCATTGGGGTAGCAGTTTTATTTGTTTTTAATCTACCCATTTTTTTTTTTTAATTTATGTGTTTCTCTCTCTTTTTTTTTTTTTTTTAATGCTCTGTTGTTCCTCAGTTGTTGTGTTTTGAGCACAAGTAACACTGTACTAAATACCTTTATGACAATTGCACTCACCAACCTCCGGAATAACCGTAGCAATTGAAGTAAGTATTGAAGGAGTTTAATCGTTACCAGTTAGCCAAACAATTTCTCCAGTCCGTGAAAAAATAGTAACCAAATCCCAGTGAAGAAAGAGAAAAGGAAGAGAGGATAGCGAGAATAGACAGTTATGCAAATCTACTATCCAGTGTATATTCTAAGGGTAACAAGAGTGTAAAGGGAACTAGAGCAGAGATACACACATAGAGAGTCCACTCTGGGTCAGATTTCTTCCCCAAAGTAATTCACAAATTCAGAAAGGCAAAGAAGAAAGAAGTGTATGACAAGATTAAAAAAAAAAAAAAAAAAAAAAAAAGAGAGAGAGATAGAGAGAGATAAGAGAGAGAAAAGGGAGAAGATAAGAAGTAGAGTTGTAATTAAAGAGCAGTGCGAGGAACTTCCCAAATGTGTATCAGTGAATTAAAAAAAATAAAGGAAAGAGGAAAGAAAAAAAAAAAAACCTGTTTGGTGGTATGGGGTATCCTGCTAGTAGCTGGTCCCAGGCACTGCTTATGGGGGGGGGGGGGCGGCGTGAAGGATGTATGCTTTGCCGACGATGCTATCAGAGCACTCGCTGTTAGCGACTTCTCAGGCCGTCGCCATCTTACCTCCCTCCTACTGAATTATTTTATAATTAATTTTGAACACGCGGGGTGAGGATAGTGAAAGCATTTACAGCAGTACCCCTCCTATCCTACGGTTTTGTTAATGTCTCCTTTTTTAAATAAATAAATACATAAATAAATATTTACAGCACCAACTGTCCACAATTGTTCCTTATCTATCTGCTTATATGTAAAGTAAAATTTGGAAACAGTAACTTATTTCCAAAAATAAGGGAAAAATTTTGCAATCACAATGTTCTTCATGTAAAATGATTACTTACTAGAAATTTGACTTGAGAAAATAATGAACACATTGCAGGTTTTCCAAGGGAATATCTATACCATATTGCTGTTACTCCTACTCCTACTGCACTATTACATCACTATAGCGATAGCATTAGGTCTAAATCACCACCACCAACCTTCACTACTACTGGAGGGCACATCAGAGTAAAGGTAAGAATCAGGGTTGGGTGTTAGTCCTAAATACTGATCCAAAGTGGTATAAAATAAACCCTTTAATGCAGATGCTGGAAACTTCTTTTCCACTGAACCTTAACTGTGGATTCTGGGCTTACATCAACCAAGTGAAGGTTATATAAAGATAAACAGAAATGGCAGTGTGATGGCATCTGGCTTCCCCACTAATTCTCCCTTATCTTTTGCTTGTATTCTGTGTCACACACTTGGAAAGACAGAGAGTATGTCACAAAAGCACCTGGTTCACTCTTGGGTTTGCAATAGAGTATATTGTGAGAAAATTTTCTCCAGAAGATAACCAATTAGTTGATTCCGACAGTAATTTGGGAAAATTTCCACAATCCACCTTGGCACAATCCACATGGCCGACAAGGGGGAAAATAAGTTTTGAAACTCTTGAATTCTTTAAGGAGAGACTAATTTAAGTTGACAGAAATACATCAATGTTGAGCTTTTGTGTTATAAAGTTGGCTTCATAAGATATTTTAAAATTGAATTGGACGCTTTGCTTTTGTCTATAGGAAATATATTGAGAATTATTCAGAATATGTACTGATGGAAAGATACTAGGTTTTTTATCAAAAAATATATGCAAATATATTCCACCAAGACTATAAAGTATTCTGTCTTTTGAAATATACAAAGCAGAATAAACCTGCACAGAAATTACATAGATTTTATTTTCCATAAATAAGATGAGTATACTTTTAGTTAAAGAGGAAATAGAAATTGTATCTTTTCTAAAAGTTTTATAGACATAATTAACTTTGGACTTGGGAGATAGCCCACCAGCACAACAAACTTTCATACTTTAGACACCAGAGGCCTCAGGTTCAATTCTTGGCACCACCATAAGCCATAGTTCAGAAGTACTCTAATTATCATCATCATCATCATCATCATCATCATCATCATCATCTCAGAGATGCTTAATTTCCCAGAGTCACTGGTGATTCTATCCCTGGAGAATAAGCTTCTAGGTCAACCTGAATACTGAGAGAACATTGGCTATGTAGGGACATGTATCTACCATCTAGCAGAGGGGGCTTCAAAGAATAGAGGCATCTTGAATTTCACTGTTTTATTTATTTATTTCCTAATTTATTATTATTTTTTATTTTTTAATATTTATTTATTTTCCCTTATTGTTGCCCTTGTTGTTTTATTGTTGTAGTTATTATTGATGTCGTTATTGATGTCGTTGTTGTTGGATAGGACAGAGAGAAATGGAGAGAGGAGGGGAAGACAGAGAGGGGGAGAGAAAGACAGACACCTGCAGACCTGCTTCACTGACTGTGAAGCGACTCCCCTGCAGGCGGGGAGCTAGGGGCTGGAACAGGGGTCCTTACGCTGGTTCTTGCACTTTGCACCATGTGCACATAACCTGCTGCACTACCGCCCAACTCCCTTAACTTTTTATTATTGGGTAACAATGATTTACAGGACAATTGTTGACAGATGGATACAACCTCTCACCTCCCTGTGGTAGGGTAGGGATCTATGCATACTCCTACCAGACACACAAGTCTTTCTCCCTCATCATACACTGATACACTCCCCTTCCTTGTCCAGCGAGGTCCTCCCCCACCAAAACTCTTTGCTGCAACATACCTAGTCCATCCTGGTTTCACCTTGTGTTTTCCTTTTTGTTGTTGTTATTTCTTAGTTTCCACTTATGAGTGAGTTCATCAGGTATTTATCTCACTTAACGTGATTCCTTCAAGCTCAGGCAAGGGAGATCATCATCATTTTTTATGGCTGACTATTATTCCATTGTGTGTATATACACTGTTCTTAGCCACTTATTTGTCATTGGGAATCTAGATTGTTTCAACATTATTACAAACTGTGCTGTTATGAACAGAGATATGCATCTATATCTCTCTGGATATATATATTCTTTGGGTAGACTCTTAAGAGGGATTGCTGGGTCACAAGGTCCTCTCTAATTCCTGAAAAATCTCCAGACTATTTTTCACAGGGATAGACCAATTTACATTTACACCACCAGTGTGGAATGTTTTCTTTTTAACCAACACTTGTTTCTATCCTTTCTAGCGTACAGCATTCTCAACAGCATTAAGTGGTGTCTCATCACCTCTATTTGCATTTCTCTGGTAAGTCAGTAAGACTGATAATTTTTTTCACTTATTTGTTGGCTGGATGAATTCTTTGGTAATGATTCTACCTATGTCCTCTCTCTACATTTTTTATATGGTAGATTATTTCTTAGTTACTATGTTGTATGACTTCTTTATATTTTTTGGTGTCTAGCCCTTTATTTAATATATGGCATGCAAACATTCACATTCTGTAGACTGCTTTTCTATGAATATTTTGGTGATGGTCTGTTATGCTGTACAGAAGCTTTTCAATTTGGTGTAGTCCCGTTGCTTGACTTTTTATTTTGTTTTCCTTGCTGTTGAACTTGAGTATTTGAAGACATTTCTGAAGCACAGATTATGAAACATTCTGCCATTTTCCCTCTATGTATTTGATGGATTCTTGTCTAATGTCCACGTCTTTGATCCATTTGGAGTTGACATTTGTACATAGCGGTATGTGGTGACCTGTTTCAACATTCTGCATGTTTCATCCTAATCTTTTTACCTTCTTTTGTTGAAGAGACTCTAATCTCTTTTTTGATATTTTGTCCCCTTTTGTCAAAAATAAGTTGTCCTTAAGTGCAGGCTAATTTTCACTTTGAACAGGGGGTATTAGTGAGCAAAGACCTTGTGGCATACAGAATTCCATATTCTACTCTGTATTCACAACCTAACAGCATTAGATAGACCTTCAGATGTTTGCAACGTTATTTGCTGACTCCTGTTGAGAACGTAAATGTGGACAATCTACTTCTCTAATACTTCTGGAGAATGTCTGGAAGGACCAGTCTCTTCCAACTTTCCTCATTACATAGACCTAGAAAGACAGGTTGCTTGTCTAGAATAAGGAGTAGATGAAGGTAGTTTAAGAAGAGCTCTACCTTTGAGGTTTTTTGGTGATAGAATTAAAAGTTTTGGTTTGAGCTGAAAGTAGCTAGTTTTGGGTTTTAGGACTTTTTTGGTTGTCTACTCCAAGAACAACTATAATAACTATTAATGATTTTTCACAACGTTTTATAGCTTTGGTATATTGACAGTCAATTAAAATTTAACAACATAAAAAAACTACCTACTGGGGTAGACAGCATAATGGTTATTCAACAAGACTCTCATGCCTGAGGCTCCAAAATTCTAGGTTCAATCCCTCGCACCACCATAAACTAGAACCGAGCAGTTCTCTGGTCAAAATAAATAAGTAAATAAATAAATAACACCCAGGCTTTGGATCCCAAAGGCCTTTTTTCATGTGTCAGAATCTTGGTTTTGTCACCTGTACAGGAAATAATCATATAAACTCTATTTATCTCTAGGTATAGTTATAAATGTCAAAAGATGCAATATTATGTGAAAATAATTTCAACTGCATTACTAGACGTTATTTTTAAACTACAGCCTATGAATCTTTTGACAGTGATTGATGGCAGGAATAGCTCCATTTGCATCACACTGGGACTGTCAGAGCTTTTAAAAAACAAGATTAAATTACTAAATGAAGTTGTTGAAATACATTATCTATAGCCCTTTTATTTTAGTTTACTGGTTATCTTAGAGGTATCTCTAACCACTAATGGAAAGAAAAAATTCTCAGTACAAAAATCAGTTATTTCTCCCTTTTAAAGACGTGAAAATAACAACTGCCACTTACTGCACCTATTGCAAAATAGTATTGGCCTTCCCCTTTCTGACTTGTTCTATGACTGAACTAGGCAATCATTTTGGTGTAATTAATAAAAATAATTTGGAGAATTCTTGGCATTTTTTGGATTCTAAGAGCTCATATAATCCTGCTTCTTCACGTTTGTGTGGATCCACCTGCCAATGTCCATGTCCAGTGGCGAAACAATTACAGAAGCCAGACCTTCCACCCTCTGTACCACCAAAACAATTTTGATCTGTACCCCCACAGTGGGGAAGAAATGATAGGAGGAAAAGGATAAGAGGACTCTGAACTGCAGCTCCATCAGGACCCACAGAGAAAGAGGAAGAAAAAGGGAAGAACATTTGGATGGAGGAATAGGATTATGCATGGCTTGGAGGAAAAGAGAGGGCTGGGCCTGGAAGAAAATGGAGACAGTTATATACAAATGGAGACAGACAGCTGAGATGACAGTTAGCCACATCTGTAACCTTAAGAGAACTGCTGTTCAGATAGCTGAGATGACAGTTAAGCCATATCTGTAACCTTAGAGATGACAGTTAAGCCATATCTGTAACCTTAAGAGAACTGCTGTGACTTGCAATAGAAGGACTGCAGATTCAGAACTCTGGTGATTAGAACAGTGTGGGATTATATCTCTGTTGACATGTAATTCTTGTAAACCAATATTAAATAACTAATTTAAGAAAAAAAAAAACTACTTGTGGAATTTCCTTGAAAAGATTCAGTGCATGGCAAGGACTCAGAAAGTATTTGCTAAAGTACCAGCTTGCGTTACTCTTTACCAGTACATGCTTCTCCCCCTTCTTACTGGGGGAAGACTGTAACATCTCCCCAAACTTGATTTGTTTTAAATTAAATGTGTTGGAAGAGATGTCAAAAAAAAAAATGTTTTGAAGAGAGCCACTTTAAGGAACTGGCAGCTACGGATTTGCAGATAGCTCAGAGGACATGTAAGCCAGATGTTCTGAGACAAGAACATGGACTGGTTAGAGATAGCATCTTTAGGGCTGGAGAGCAGATTACAGAAAGCAGAATAAACTGGCTTAATCCAGCTCTCATTGATAGCGTTTTGGCTGAGGAGAATAGTATGCCTTCAGTTTGGAAGCATTTATGGAAAACGAATTTCTTGCTGGAAAACCTGAAGGCCAAGCCACCCACCTGTCTTTGGATTCACAAAAGGAACTTCAGAGAGTGGTGGTGGCTCTACTTCATTCCTACACTCTCTAACCCAATAAGGATAAGACTTCTGACTTGTTCAAACATTCTCAAAATACTAAAGCAATGAGTTAATAGAGAGGGCAGACCCTTCAATGTTTAGATTATAAAATTAAAGTGGCAAATCTTACTTTTCCTCTTGGGATTCAAACAAAAAATATTAAGAAGAAAAGTGAAAACACTATCTTTACCGAAAGCTGAAGAGACCATTCACACTAAATTATAATACAAGAGAGAGGTCATATAGAGCTGCAAGAAAGTGGTAGGAGGGGACGAGCATTTTGTAGAAGTCATAAAGGGTGACCGAGAATAATTTTTCACAGTAATCAAGACAATAATATAAGAATGGAGCTGTACACTGACAGCAAGGATTATTGCTTATAACTGTGTTTTTGACTTCATTGTACAGCGTTGAGATTGACAGTATATCAATTGTGTGATTTCCATAGGAAAATTATTCTTTGTATAACATCTTGAGTTGCAAATCTCACTTGTGAATGATATGGTACCTCTAAGAAATAACTATATTTCATTTGAAGACTGTTTAGCATAAATTTGAAGTTTGAATACGTGTATTTTAAAATTGAATTAATGTAACTATTTTTTAATATCATTTTTAATATCTTGTTAAAGACTGAAATATTAACCCAATTTATAGGTAACTTGTATGTGATTTTTGAATAAACAGATACATATTTTAGTTCTTAAAAAATATTGATCCTAGGTTTCAAGAAAGACTAAAGTTAAACCCCATTACAATCAATCCCCTCATGATGAAGGCGTCTATAATCTCAGAGATGCTCATGTCCTAATCCACGGTTCACTTCATTTTACCTGATCCAGAAAAAAACCATTCCAAGCAAAATAAAAGTGTGTTTTTTTTAATGTTTTTCTATTATCTTTATTTTATTTACTGGATAGAGACAGCCAGAAATAGAGAGGGAAGGGGGTGATAGAGAGGGAGAGAGACACCTGAAACCCTGCCTCACCACTTGCAAACTATTCCCCCTGCATGTGGTAACTGGGGGCTCAAACCTGGGTCCTTGTGCACTATAACATGTGCACTCAACCTGGTGTGTCACCACCCGGCCCCAAAAGAAAAGTGTTTTAAAACAACAAAATCGACCCCTTTGTGGACCCCCATAGGACCCTTGCCCTCAACTTGGATCAACAATGATAATGTTCCATCCTCCAAAGGGAGGATGGACAACATACTCTATGCTACACCTGAGGAAGATAAGTCAATATTGGGGCAGCTTGGAACGTTCCTACTCATGACCACAGAATGTGAGCTTAGATCTAGAGGGATGCAGAGGTCACATCAGCTCCTAAGTTAATTATAGGCCCCAGATCACATCAAATCGATGGGATTTATAGTCATTTATGCTCCTTTCCCACATTAGGGAGCTACTCTCTTCCCTGATACAGCTTTCTGGTCCTTTTTCCAGACATGACATCATCTCCCCAGACAATAATTTGGATCCACTAGCATATCAGATTTCAGGCTCAGGGTCAAAAAGAAAAAGGAAAAGAAAAAAAAAAAAAACTAGTATATCCACAGACCCTTTGGAATTGAACTAAAATATGCCTACTAGCTATCTACAAAACAGAGACACCCCACCCCCGCCACTCTTCATCTGCACTATTCCAGCCATTAGGTTCACGACTGGTCAACAATTTGTTTGGCTTTGTATGTTAACTCTCTTGACAACCACCATGTTCCAGATGCTACCATGATGCCGACCAACTTCTCTGAACAGACAAACCCACCAATGTGTCCTAGAGCTCCACTTCCTCAGAGCCCCACCCTATTAGGGAAAGAGAGAGGCAGGCTGGGAGTATGGATCGACCTGTCAATGCCCATGTTCAGCAGGGAAGCAATTACAGAAGCCAGACCTTCCACCTTCTGTATCCTACAATGACGTTGGGTCCATACTCCCAGAGGGATAGAGAATGGGAAAGCCATCAGGGGAGGGGATGGGATAGGGAGTTCTGGTGGTGGGAATTGTGCAAAGCTGTACCCCTTATCCTTTGGTTTTGTCAATGTTTACTTTTTATAAATAAATTTTTTTTTAAAAAAAGTGTTTTAAGGTCCCTTAAATCCTGTGGTAATGACATTTCAGAATGTCTGAGAGGGGAGAGTGTCCTGTGTATTACTAATGCTTGGAGATGTGTAAGAACGGGTCCCAAAGGAATGGATCTTCTGCATTGCTCAGTGGGACTTTCATTTGTCCATTGCAAGGGATACTTGAATCAAAGAAGTTGGCTGAGATCTTCTTTTTCTTTTGTGACTCAGATCTGTTGAAAGGCTTAATGTTTTATTCTGACTAACTGTCCTCAACAGTCTGGAGATAAATACGATATCACAGGCTGAGAACAAGTTAGAGGATGCTTCCCAAATGAAATGTCTCATTGATCCTTGGAGACCCATTCAACACTTTATTTCCCACATGACAATTCTTAGTTAGGACTAAGGATGAAATAGAAAAGAGAGAGATTAACGCATGCACAGATACGTTACATAGGGCATCAATACCAACGTACTTAGATGTGTACATACCTAGAAGCATATACCATGGGTAACTACTTAAGTAGACAGCTTAAACTGCTTCCAGTTAGACAACGAAGATCAAAGTCTAATCTGGCCACTAATTAAAAGTCTAAACTGGCTATTAATTAAACTGATCAAGTTACTACCATTCTCTGATTTTCAGTTTCATGTGCATAATGAGGATTTACAGCAAAGAGTTAAGGGGATTACATAAGGCAGTCAAAATGAAATATATGGGGTTAGGTATTAGCACAGAGGGTTAAGCGCAGGTGGCGCAAAGTGCAAGGACTGGCGTAAGGATCCCTGTTCGAGCCCTTGGTTCCCCACCTGCAGGTGAGTCGCTTCACAGGCAGTGAAGCAGGTCTTCAGGTTTTTACCTTTCTCTCCCCCTCTCTGTCTTCCCCTCCTTTCTCAATTTCTCTCTGTCCTATCCAACAACGAACGACATCAACAATATAATAATAACCACAACAAGGGCAACAAAAGAGGGGGGAAATGCCCTCCAGGAGCAGTGGATTCATGGTGCAGGCACTGAGCCCCAGCAATAACCCTGGAGGCAAAAAAAAAAAAAAAATAGAATAAAGTATATATTCTGTTGTTGAAAAAGTCATGATGTATTATTTTTTTTTAAAAAAAAACTTTATTTTATTTGATAGGACAGGCAGAAATTGAGAGGAAGGGGGAGCTAGAAAGGGAGAGACAGAAAGACACCTGAAACACTACTTCGCCACTTGTGAAGCTTTTTCCCCCTGCAAGTGGAGACTAGGGGCTTGAACCTGGATCCCTGTGTATGGTAATTCATACCCTTAACCAAGTGTGCCTCCACCCAGCCCCATGAATTATTTTATATTCAAAAAAATGCATCATGACTTTCTAATAGTAAATTTACCAATCATTATTATTCAAGGTTATTGCTTTGAAGGAAGCTTCAAACTTTATAGCAAGAAGTGAAGTTTACCTACAAACCAGGGAACTTTAATTTAAACATGACAGAGATTTCAAAAATTATTCAGAGTCAAAGAAGTGCCACAGTTTAAGTACTAGTTCAAGATTAATCTGATTCAGGATTACGTGAATGGCCTGAGCATTTTATAACTAACTGTGTAGATCTGATAAGCTAGTGAACTTTCTAAGTGTTACTTCCCTGTCTCTAAAATGGGCATCATAACAATATTTTGTCAGAATTTGACATCTATAAAGTAAGTAGCACAAGGTTTGACAAATGATATTAATGATGACAGCTTATTGAAAACATCATCATAATTACAGGTGACATGTTTGCATTTTGGAGGGGAATAACAAGACTGTCATACAAAGTAAATTGTTCATATGATGTATATAGGAGAAAGAGAGAGAGAGAGAGAGGCACTGCACTAGGGTCAGGACACCATAACAGAGAACATACAATAACTCAACAGGTGACTTCTCCCTAGAGGAATTCAATCAAGAAGATCTCTTGAGAGTCAGGTGGTAGCACATCAGGTTAAGTGCACGTGGCGCATGGTGCAAGGACCAGTGTGAGGATCCCAGTTCGAGCCCCTGGCTCCCCACCTGCAGGGGGGTTGCTTCACAGGCGGTGAAGCAGGTCTGCAGGTGTCTGTCTTTCTCTCCCCCTCTCTGTCTTTCCCTCCTCTTTCCATTTTTCTCTGTCCTATATGGTAACATCAACAACAACAATAACTACAACAATAAAATAACAAAGGCAACAAAAGGGAATAAATAAAATAAAATAAATATTAAAAAAAGATCTCTTGGGGTACCAAGAGAAAGGGATGGAGGAAAATAAATACACTGATTTCCAGATGGTAGAGTGGGTGGGAAGGGAAAGAAAAACAGAGGAATTAGAGATAAACAACAGCTGAGAAAGAAAGAAAAAAACAAAAAAGCAAAGCGGCAGGCCTATAGTAGGCGAACTCAGAAGCAACTCTGCTGCCTGTGACTTAATTCCTCTGACTTGGCATAAGAGAGCTAGAGAAGTCTCTTCAGAAACTGGAGTGGCAAAGAAAAAGCAGAGCGGGATGATCCCACTCATGAGCAGAAGTTGACAAGGAAAAACAGTCGGGAAAGCAAAGTAGCATTTGACTGAGTTCGCAGTATTTCACCAAAGTCAAAAACAACTCTGGGTGGAAGGTGAGGGCAGATTTTCAGCTTCACTCTAGGGGTTTGGGGTAAGGACACAAACATTTGGTGTTGGGAATGCTGTTAATATGCACTATTAACTTAGGATTTTTGAGAGAGAGTGAGAAAACCCAGCAGGCTCGGTGGGGCTGGAGCCAGTCTGCTAAATGTAGCATTCCATTAGGCTTGAGAATAATGGGCCAAGTGAGTCCAAAGGGAAGGAAACAGAGTTCCAAAGAAACCATGAAACTCAAATTAAAAACACACATGGAGTTGAGTAAACACAATGCACAGGAAGAAAAGAACCCAAAAAGCCGGAGCTGTGACTCTAGGGGCTTTGGGAGCAAACAAATTGGCTGGATTCCCAGTGCAAAACCAAAGGTGTCTGGGTGACAAATATTCCTTATAGACAAATTTCCAGTAATGTCCAGAGATAGCACCTATGCCAAGAGGACAATTCTAATTCATACTCCACCATCCTTGAGAGATTTTTTTTTTAGTGACTTGCTTCTATTTTGTTATTGTTTATTTATTTATTTATTTATTGGATAGAGATAGAAATCAAGAGGGGAAAGATAGAGGGAGAGAGACAGAGAAATACCTGTAGCCCTGCTTCACCACTCGTGAAGCTTCCCCAATATAGGCAGGGACCAGGGGCTTGAACCTGGGTCCTTAGGCACTATAATGTGAGCACTTAAACAGGTGTGCCACTGGCCGGTCCTGTGACTTGCTTCTGTAGAAAAGAGGAGGAGAATATGGAGCCCAGATCAAACTGATGAGGTCTAGAGTCAGCAATATGTAGACGCCTTTCCCATATGTGGGAGCTGCTCTCTTCCCTGATCCAGCTTTCTAGCCCTTTTTCCAGCCATGACATCATCTCCCCAGACCAACACCTCAGGTCCACCTACATATCAGAGGTCAGGCTCAGGAAAGAACTAGTATAGTCATGGGTCCTTTGGAATAGAACTAAAATAGGTCTACTAGTTATTTTCAAAACAGAGACCCCAAATCTTCATCTGCATTATTCCAGCCTTTAGATTCATGATTAGTTAACAATTTGTTTGGTTTTATATGTTAACTCTTTTTTCAGCCACCAGGTTCCAGATGCTACCATGACACCAATCAGACTTCCCTGGGCAGAAGACCCCACCAATGTGTCCTGGAGCCCTGCTTCACCAGAGCCCTGCTCCACTAGGGAAAGAGAGAGGCAGGCTGGGAGTATGGATCGACCTACTTCCCCATGTTCAGCGGGGAAGCAATTACAGAAGCCAGACCTTCCAGCTCTTGCACTCCACAATGACCATGGGTCCATACTCCCAGAGGGTTAAAGAATAGGAGAGCTATCAGGGGAGAGAATGGGATACGGAGTTCTGGTGGTGGGAATTGTGTGGAGTTGTACCCCTCTTATGCTATGGTCTTTTCAGTGTTTCCATTTTATAAATAGAAACTTAGAAAAGAGCGATTTCAGGCAGTAGTGCAGTGGGTTAAACACACATGGCACGAAGCGCAAGGGCTGGCTTAAGAATCCCGGTTCGAGCCCCCGGCTCCCCACCTGCAGGGGCATCGCTTCACAGGTGGTGAAGCAGGTCTGCAGGTGTCTGTCTTTGTATCCCCCTCTGTGTCTTCCCCTCCTCTCTCCATTTCTCTCTGTCCTATCCAACAATGATGACATTAATTACAACAATAATAACTACAGCAACAATAAAAAGGGCAACAAAAGGGAAAGTAAATTAATTAAATTTAAAAAACTTGAAAAAAAATAAAGAAAAGAGGAGAAGTCTGGCAAATGCGACTTTGTCAGAGGGATGAGTTTAGCGTCACTACGTATTTCATGTGGACATAATGGCCTCCATGATGTCCTATAATGAGAGGGCATTTCACCTCCTTAGCATTCTTTCCCAAGCCACATACCTCCATTTTGATCATGGAAAAACCACTAGGCACACCCTAAAGATGGGGGAGGGGACGTTATACAGAACACATGAATAGTGCTCCTTAAGACTGTTGAAGTCATAAAAATAAGAACAAACACATCTCTTCATTTAGGTGATTTATTTCATGAGATAAATTAAATTTGTATAGTTAGTTCACGTACTTATTTGTTTGCTTGTTTAGTAACTATGTCCCCAGCATGATATAAACTCCCTAGGACCGGGAGAATTTTCTTTCTTTTTTTTTTTTAGGTCATTTATTTTTTTATAAAAAGGAAACATTAACAAACCCATAGGATAAGAGGGGTACAACTCCACACTATTACCACCACCAGATCTCTAGATACCAGAGAAGGAAGGAAGGAAGAAGTAGACATGATTGTAAGACAAAGTTTGCCAGTCAACAGAACAAAAAATGGAGAGAGGGAAGAGCCAGAAGCAGCTATTGCCAATACCAATATGGACCCAAATTGCTGGAACGCCACCACACAGGCTGAGTAATAAGTAACCAACAAAAGACACTATAGAAAAGGACAGAGAGGCAGGAATTGGCTGAGATGAAGGCGGTGAGAAGAAGGCTTCTTTATTCTTAATTTTAAAAATTCCCTCTTTTATTTGATAGAACAGAGAGAAATTGAAAAGGGAGAGGGAGATAGAGAGGGAGAAAGACAGACACCTGTACATCAGCTTCACTACTTACGAAGCCCCTCCCACCCCCTGCAGAAGAGAAAAGGGTGGTTTCTTAAAATAAGAAAAAGAAGAAGTGGACATTGTTCTTTCATCAAATATACACAAAGAATTATATACATGAGCTTAAAGGAAATAGTAGGTCATCACACAATGAAAGAAATTAAAGTGAAAGGGGCTATTCAAAACATAAGGCTATTTATTAGAAAAAGCTCACTTCCCACTTATTAAGTTCAGTAAAAAAGAAAGAAAGAAAGAAGGAAAGAAAGAAAGAAAGAAAGAAGGAAAGAAAGAAAGAAAGAAGAAAAGAAAGAAAGAAAGAAAGAAAGAAAGAAAGAAAGAAAGAAAGAAAGAAAGAAAGAAAGAAAGAAAGAAGAAAGAGGCCTGGGGGTGGCACAGTTGAAAGAACCTTAAATTTAAAGCATAAAGTCCTGAGTCCAATCCTCAGTTTGGCATGTGCTGGAATAATGCCATGATACCTCTCTCTCTCTCTCTCTCTCTCTCTCTCTCCTCTCTCCTCTCTCCTCTCTCTCTCTCCCTCCCTTCTCTCTCTCTTCCCTTTTCTCATATAAATAAATAAATAAACAATTTAAAAAATGAGAGCAGAGAGAAAGATATGGAAGAAGAGGTGACTACATCTGGAGATCCCAGTGGAAATTTTTCTCAAGTCAACTGTTTTTGGTTTTTTTTTACCATTTTGCAAAAACAAAGGGAGTCATCTGACTCATGTTCTTTGCAAAACCAGATTCACAGCCTCTCCCTTATTCACACTTGCACTTGTTCCTTGGTAGGGTTATCCCCTTGCTAATTTGTTACTAATTAATAGTAATTACTTCTTATTCATGGAAGAATTGCCTTTCTGGCTGATTAATGTGCCTGCAATACACCCCTCAGTCATTACTAGCACCTATCTGTAGCTTCCATAGTGCAGAGCAACAGCGGAGCTTGGTGTGAGTCTACTTGCAGTGAGGAGGATTTTGCAAACATTCTTACCGGTTAAACTTTTTTTTTTCCTTTTGCCAAATTATAGCAAATGCGACATGATGACTCTATGTCACAAGAACAAAGGCTACAGTGGGTGATGCTATAGCAAGATAATAATATTATCAGTTAATGACTTCTGCCTCACCCTCCACCAAAGCTCCAAGGTCATCACACCAAAAAGACCCCTCTGTATACTCCCTCCACCACCGCTTTCCCTTTCACTCTGTTAACCATCTAATAATTAATTGTCTTTTTCACCCATACTTCCTTTGCTTACTATAATTACCTTGAGGTCCATCCATCTCTCAAAGCACAATGCCATCTTTTTAATAGCAGAATAGTATTCCACTGAGGGTATATGCCATCGATTTTTTTTTTTTTGCCTCCAGGACTGTGGCTGAGGCTCTGTGCCTGCACTACAAATCCACTACTCCTAGAGCCATCTTTCACATTTTACTGCCTATGTTGTTATTGTTGCTGTTATTGGTATTGTTGTTATTGCTGTTGCTGTTGGATAGGACAGACAGAAATGGAGAGAGGAGGGGAAGACAGAGGGGGAGAAAGACAACTACAGATCTGCTTCACTGCCTGTGAAGCGACCCTCTTGCAGTTGGGGATCTGGGAGCTCCAACTGGGATCCTTACACCTGTCCTTGTGCTTTGAACCTTGTGCGCTTAACCTGCTGTGCTACCACCCAGCTCCTGACACAGCTTTTTTTATCCAGTCATGCCAATGGCAGTATGGGTGCTTAACTGGATGCATCACTGCCCAGCCCCCAGGCATGCCAATGAATATTTAGGTTGGTTCCCTATTTTGACTATGAGGATAGCAGTGTTATGAACATTCATCTGCATGCATTCTGACAAGCCGGTGTTCCTATACCCTTTAGATAATTGCCTAGAAGTTGTACTGCTAGATCATAAAGTTATTTACATTTTTGTTTTATTAAGGAAGTTCATGTTATTTTTCAGAGGCTGAATCAATTTACATTCCTTCAAACAAAAGATTTACTGATCATCTGAAAATAGTTTATCAAATAGGTCAGAAGTCTGATGGCAAATGAAATTAGGATAACAGAAAGTTAAGCCCTCCAAAATTGTGTAAGATGCATTAATCTAGTGGTGTTTGCTACCACTCCACAGTTCAGTATTGCCTGTGTCTCAATCACATAAGTCAGGGTGCATTACTCCCAGTCATTAAACAAGGCCAAGAGAGCAAAGGAAAACCCACATGCAGAATATGCTTAAAATGTAGACAGTGTGGATGGTAGTGGCCCAGAAACAAATGTATGAAAATAGCATAGAACAGAATGTTCTTTTCTTTATCTATGAGACCATTTGGAAATAAAATAATTGAGGGGGGAAAAAGAATCCTTGTGTGCATAGTTTGCATTTAAAAAATGACAAGCTAAAGTGAACCGAGACTTGTGATTCAAGAATGATGGCAGCTACCTCAGAGAACACCGGAAAGATGAGAGAATAGGATAACCACGGAACTGGGGCTGCATATTCGCCAGCGTTTCAAGAAAGACTATGGAAAAGAACATGATTGTTCACATCTGGACCTAGTAGCTGTGGACTGATTATAGGAAAAGAACTTGAATGTGATGGAGATAAAAGGCTGTGCCCATATGCAAGATAAAAAGTTGTACAAAGGGGCCGGGTGTTGGTGGTGCATCTGGGCTCGAGTCCCCGGCTCCCCAGCTGCGGGGGGGGGGGGGGGTCGCTTCACTAGCAGTGAAGCGGGTCTGCAGGTGTCTGTCTTTCTCTCTCCCACTCTTTCTTCCCTCCCCTCTCAATTTCTCTCTGTCATGTCAAATACTTTTTTTTAAAGGGGGTGGGGGATGGCAGCCGTAAGCGGTGGATTTGTAGTGCTGGGACACTGATCTTCAGCCGTAACCCTGGTGGCAATTTAAAAAAAGCTATACAGATATTATTTGATGATACAATTTAACTGGAGACAACACAGTTTGTAATAGCCCAAATTTGGAAGCAAGTCAGATGTCTAGCAACAGATGAACAGCTAAGGAAATTGTGGTACATATATACAATGTGACTGTTAGAAATAATGAGGTCATTTCCTTTGCAATATCTTGGTCACAACTTGAACTCCCTGTGCTTAGTGAGGCACGCCAGAATGAGGAAGACCAACACCAAATGATCTCACCTGGAGGTGGAACTTCAAAGAAAAAAGGGCAGGAAGGTAGAACACGGTAAAATTTGGACTGGGTGTGGTATATTGCACCAAAGCAAAGGACTCTGGGAAAGAAGGAAGAGGAATAAGATGAGGGACTTTGGGGCCCTGGTGTGTCTCCTAGACACCAATCAAGGGAGATGAGAGGCGATGCCTGTGTGTTAAAAGACTAAAATACTAGACTCCAATCCCTTAACTCTTCAATTAAATTGTATATATAACCAAGATGGAAGGATGAGAGTGTTTTGTAGACACCCATCATGGGGAGATGAAATACTGTGCCCAGGTGTCAACAACTGTGCTATAAACTATTGATTTCCCCAATAAAGTGATTTGAGAACAAAAAGAGAAAGAAAGGAAGAAAGAGAGAGAGAAAGGAAGAAAGGAAGAAAGAAAGAAGGAAAGAAAGAAAGATAGAAAGAAAGATAGAAAGAACCAAAAAACAGTCACAGGAATCAACACAGGACTGACTGTCCTATTATTTATCAACTAAGACAGACAATCTGTAAAAGAGATACCTACAGAATTTATTTTTACCTTGGGATGGGTTAGGTGCCATAATTGAACCACTTCTAAATTTTTAATCTGCTGCAATCTGATATAATGTGTAATTTACTCATAGAAGCAGAACTTAACCATTGCTTCAAGACTGACATTTTTGTCATTGTCCTACATAACTCTCCCCCACATCTTTTTTTTTTTAACCTTTAATGTCCATTCTGTACTTGAAATGCTTCCCTTGCTATTTTGTGTTTTGTAGATTTTATAGTTAGAAGTCCCTTTCCTTGAGAGAGACAGGCTGGGAGTATGGATCAACCTACGAATGGCCCTGTCCAGTGGAGAAGCAATTACAGAACCAGACCTTCCACCTTTTGCACCCCATAATGAATCTGGGTCCATACTCCCAGAGTGATAAAGAATAGGAAAGCTTTCAAGGAATATGAAGTTCTGGTGGTGAGAACTATGTAGAATTGTACTTCTCTTATCCTATGGTCTGGTCAATATTTCTATTTTATGTATAGATAGAAAAAAGAAAAAAGAAGCATATTTTCTTTCTCATGCTTTTGCTATCAACATTTTCTTCCACTTCCCTTTTTTTCTTGACCCACACAGAACACTGGTGGGATCAGTGTAGCTTGTTGGCTATAGAAACAGGCCTAAGTCACTAACTGTCTCATGAGAGTAAGTCCACAGTGAATATCAGGCTCACTCTTTCTCCCTTACGTCCTGTCCAACAGGCAGACTGAACAAATTCACACATCCTTAAATTCTGACTGTCTTGTGCTCCTCACTGAACATAGCCTGTTTCTTTCCGCCTCTGCTTTTATATGTGTCTCAAGATCAAGCCAAACTGTCGCCGTTGTTGTGGTTTGTCTTTGTCTAAGGTGTATTCTCTCCCTCCCACCTTGAAGGGCACCACTTCCACTGTGGTCCCCCAGGTCTCCATATGTCTTGCTTCATGACACCGACCATGGCACTGCTTGTCCAATGACTGGCAGGAGCGGCTCCTCCCTATTGGCATCAATCAACATGGCACTGGGACGAGAGCAAGTGTTTAGTAAATTATGTTGAATGACTTGAGGACAGAGAGGCCATGCAGATAACATTTACAGAAGAAATAAATTGGATATGAGAGCAGCCAGGCTGGTTGATAAAAGCGATTTCTGAAAACACATTGAACTACATCTGACAGGAAGGAATTTTATAGGGGGAAATGTCAGTTTTGCACTTAGCTTCTAAACAATCCATTGCAGATGTGTAGGGTTGTGGCATGTTAGTTTAGGTAAATATGATTTCAGAGTTTATTTGACTCTAGCTCAAGCTCTCAGAATCCCAAGTTTGAAGCATATTACAGCTCACCTCCTCCTCCGTGCTTCACCAATCCCCTCTAGAAAGTGCCTGATAAAGGACATTCTGCCTTCTGACTGAACACTCCTGTGACTTTGTCAGCTAGGTGACAGCTGACAAGAAATCTTTTTAAATGACTTTCAGGTGCATCAGTGAAAAATAGAATGTTCAGACAAGGGGATAATAGTTATGATTGTTTTCATTCTTGTTAGGACAGACATCTACTATTATTAGTTTCTTTTTCTAGTTTCTCTATTTCATTATGAGTTATTTGCGGACAGAATCTCTGCTCCTGTATACCTGACAGCTAGCACAGTGCACTCAATGAACCAAAGTTGGATGAGAGCAGAAATGACACAATCAAGTCTATGGCACACAGTTATCATGTCAGATTAAAAGAACTCAGATGGATGTCAGGTTTGAACTAAAATATCAATCCACTACACATTACCTATGTGACTCTCGACATCCTCTAACCTCTAGCATCCTCTGCTTCTTCATGTGAAATAATAATAGATGTTTTAATTAGTTAGTGAGCAAATAGAGGTAAGACCCTAACACTGTCATTCTTCTGGGAACTATATTAGCAGACATATGGACAAACCAAAGATAGGGCATACATATGTACCATACATGGACTATTCAAGGATATCTGGAGTGTTTGCCCAAAAGGTATGAAAACTTAGAAGGAACAGTGATCACTTCTTCTTCTAGCGTTTGCCCTTCTTCCGTAGCCAGTCAACAGCGTCAGGTTGAGCCTGATGTCAAGTTTCGAGACCTCCTTTGAATCTGGAGAGGTGGCAGTCGTTGACTATGTGATCACTGAAGGGCTATTTATGCAATTCATGCAAATAGTAGCCACCTATTTTCTTGGCATGTGGTGGTTCAGAGTTTCCACATGCTAGTTTCCCTATTTTCACAACTGCATCGAAGTTCCAGAAGAACGGGCATGAATAATTATTCCAAGTCTACAAATGAGGAAGTTGAGGCAAAGAGCCACCACTCACCTAATGTCACCCAGCTCAACATGATGAACTTGGAGGTGACCTCAGATTCATTGGTTTGTGGTTGGTTTCTTCTCCTTCAAGGTGAATCTAATTTGTATGACTCTAGAAGTCAAAATCAAGATGGATATACTAGTTGTTTTGTTTTTTTTTTCTTTTTTTCTCTGAGCCTGAAATCTGATATGCAGGTGGATCCAAGTTATTGTCTGGGGAGACGATGTCATGGCTGGAAAAAAAGGACTAGAAAGCTGGATCAGGGAAGAGAGTAACTCCCAAATATGGGAAAGGTGTATAAATATTGTTGACGGCAAACCCCATAGAACAGGCCCTTTGAAATAAAACTAAAATAGGCCCACTAGCTATCTATAAAATGGAGACCCCCCTCCCCAACTCTTCATCTGCACTATTCCAGCCTTTAGGTTCATGATTAGTCAAAAACTTGTTTGGCTTTATACAAAGTTTAAACAAAGTTTATACAAGTTTTTTTTTTCAGCCACCAGGTTCCAGATGCTAGCATGACCCCTGCACAGATAACCCCACCAATGTGTCCTGATGCTCCGAATCCCCAGAACCCTGCCCTACTAGGGAAAGAGAGAGGCAGGCTGGGAGTATGGATTGACCTATCGATGCCCAGGTTCAGCGAGGAAGCAATTACAGAACCCAGACCTTCGACCTTCTACCTTCTGCATCCCACAGTGACCGTGGGTCCATACTCCCAGAGGGCTAAAGAATAGGAAAGCTGTCAAGGGAGGGAATGGGATACAGAGTTCTGATGGCAAGAACTGTATGCAGTTAGTTGTACCCCCTCTTATCCTATGGTTTTGTCAGTGTTTCCTTTTTTTAAAATTTTTTTTATTAATTTTATTTTTGAGAGAGATGCAGAGAGAGAGAGAGAGAGAGAGAAACACCAGAGCACTGCTCAGCTCAGGCTTATGGTGGCGTGGGGGATTAAACCTGGGATTTAGGAGCCTCAGGCATGAAGAGTCTGTTTGCATAACCATTATGCTGTCTCCCCCGCCCCAGTGTTTCCTTTTTATAAATATATTTAAAAAATCAAGATGTATGAGTAACAAGACAGTTAGCTGGGAAGATGCTTACCTAGTCATGTGCAAGACCCAGGTTCCAGCACAGCCAACACAGCCTCTCCCCACCACCTACCCCCAGTGACAGGAGAAGTTGCAGTGCTGTGTTATCTTTCCTGTTCCCTCTTTCTTTCTGTCTCTTTCTCTCTGAACAAATAGACCCAAAGTAGTAAATTACAATTTAAACAGAAATACAAACAAATCTTGTAGAAGTATAAAATGCCTCAACAGAAGAATTTTAGGTGGTAATTACAATCAACCCAGTCATGACTACATGAAGACCTTACAAGTAGTCTGTTTCCTCTTAGTTTTCATATTTAAGCAGTGGATTAATTTCTGTCTACTGAAGAGAAAGAGGGGGAATGGTACACATGACAGGAAGCTTCCTTTGAACATGAGATCTGATTCTTTTTTTTTTTTTTCTGTTTTTTTTTTTTTTAATTTTTTATTTAAGAAAGGATTAGTGAACAAAAGCATAAGGTAGGAGGGGTACAACTCCACACAATTCCCACCACCCAATCCCCATAACCCACCCTCTCCCATGATAGCCTTCCCATTCTCTAGCCCTCTGGGAGCATGGACCCAGGGTCGTTGAGGGTTGCAGAAGGTAGAGGGTCTGGCTTCTGTAATTGCTTCCCCGCTGAACATGGGCGTTGACTGGTCGGTCCATACTCCCAGTCTGCCTCTCTCTTTCCCTAGTAAGGTGTGTCTCTGGGGAATCTGAGCTCCAGGACACATTGGTGGGGTCTTCAATCCAGGGAAGCCTAGCCAGCATCCTGGTGGCATTTGGAACCTGGTGATTGAAAAGAGAGTTAACATACAAAGCCAAACAATTTGTTGAGCAATCATGGATCCCAAGTTTGGAATAGTGGAGAGGAAGTGTTAGGGAGGTACTCACTGCAAACTCTAGTGTAATCCTGCTTTCAGGTATATATTTTGCAGTAGTTTATGGATACGTGTGAACATAAGCTCTCTCTCACAGAAACTGTTGTATGTCTAGGTTATGGGACTTTGTTAGAAAGTGAACTACCTGAGATGAAATTAGAGTGTACTATAAAAGGAAAGGTCTCACCCGAGTAATGAAGCTGAAGGGTTGTCATTCCACACGTGAAGTCTCTGGATACATTCTGAGGTGAAGCATGTTGAGATGGCAATCGTTGCTTTGGTTAGGTTGTGATCGGCGGATGCAATATTATTTGGTATGGATTGGGAGATGCATACGGGAAAGTGAGCCCTATCCAAGGGTGCCAGGACTGGGGGAAGTAGGGGCTCTATAGTGAAGATGTGAGGTTCCTGCTGTCTTACGGTTCAAAAAGACAATCAATAGTTAATATTATCATCACATTATTTGTTAATTGGGTTAACTTTGAAAAGTCCCTTTGTTATGGTTTGCTGTACAGTACCCAGTATCTTGTATATAGCTGTGCTATTGGAAGCTTCTAATCTACTTGGTCTAGGCTTTTGAGAGAGTCCGCATATCAAATACGTTGCCTATCTATTAAAAAGATTCAGTTTGTCTTTTGAGAACCTTTGAGACATACAATTGATTTCCCCCTCTCATATTAATTAACTACTGATTTATATGTCTACATTTTGCTAGGAGTGTACATAAACACCATTCCCATCACCAAAGGACCGTGACCCATCCCTCCCGCCCACTCCCACCCCCAACTGGCCCAGGAAACTACATGTCTACCCCTCACCACTGGGTTTTTACTTTGGTGCCCTACATACAATTTGATCAGGTACTGCTTTTAGTTTCCCTTTCAGATCTTCTAAGTCAGCTTCTGTTGATGAGTGGGATCATCCCATACTCATCTTTAACTTTCTGACTTAGTTCACTTAACATAATTCCTTCTAGCTCTGTCCAAGATGGGTCAGAGAAGGTGGGTTCATTGTTCTTGATAGCTGCATAGTATTCCATTGTGTATATATACCACAGCTTTCTCAGCCATTCATCTGTTGTTGGGCACCTGGGTTGCTTCCAGGTTTTAGCTATTATGAATTGTGCTGCTATGAACATAGGAGTACACACCTCTTTTTGGTTGGGTGTTATGGAGTCCTTGGGGTATAACCCCAGGAGAGGAATTATTGGGTCATATGGAAGGTCCATGTCTAGCCTTCTGAGAGTTTTCCAGACTGCTCTCCACAGAGGCTGTACCAATTTACATTCCCACCAGCAATGTAAAAGGGTTCCTCTGTCCCCACATCCTCTCCAGCATTTGTTGCTGCAGTCCTTTTTGATGTATGCCATTCTTACAGGAGTGAGGTGGTATCTTAGTGTTGTCTTAATTTACATTTCTCTGACAATCAGTGACCTAGAGCAGTTTTTCATATGTTTGTTAGCCTTTTGGATCTCCTCTGTGGTGAATGTTTTGTTCATTTCCTCTGCCCATTTTTGGATGGGGTCATTTGCTTTTTTGCGGCTAAGTTTGCTGAGCTCTTTATATATTTTGGTGATTAGTTTCTTGTCTGATGTCTGGCATGTGAAGATCTTCTCCCATTCTGTGAGGGGTCTCTCTGTTTGTTTAATAGTTTCTTTGGATGTGCAGAAGCTTTTCAATTTGATGTAGTCCCATTGGTTTGTTTCTGCTTTGGTCTTCCTTGCAATTGGGTTTGATTCATCAAAGATGTCCTTGAGGTGTAGATGGGAAAGTGTTTTACCAATGTTTTCCTCTAAGTATTTGATTGTTTCTGGTCTGACATCTAGGTCTTTGATCCATTTGGAGTTGATTTTTGTTTCTGGTGAGATAAAGTGGTTCAATTTCATTCTTCTGCATGTTTCAACCCAGTTTTCCCAGCACCATTTATTGAAGAGAGCCTCCTTCTTCCATTTAATCCTTTGGGCCCCCTTATCAAAGATTAGATGCCCATAGGTGTTGGGATTTACTTCTGGGCTTTCAATTCTGTTCCACTGGTCTGTGTGCCTATTTTTGTTCCAGTACCATGCTGTTTTGATGATGATGGCTTTATAATATAGTTTAAGGTCTGGGAGTGTGATGCCTCCATTTCTGTTTCTTTTCCTTAGGATGGTTTTGGCAATTCTAGGTGTTTTCAGGTTCCAGATAAATGATTGTAGTGTTTGTTCTATTCTCTTAAAGAAGCTTGGTGGAACTTTGATGGGTATTGCATTGAATTTGTATATGGCTCTGGGGAGAATGTTCATTTTGATGATATTTATTCTTCCAATCCATGAGCATGGGATATCTTTCCATTTCTTGGTATCAGTTTCTATCTCCTTGAGTAGTGACTCATAGTTTTCAGCATACAAGTCTTTCACTTCTTTGGTCAACTTTATTCCTAGGTATTTGATTGATTTTGCTGAAACAGTAAATGGGAGTGATTTCTGGATGTCTTCTTCTTCAGATTTAGTGTTTGCATAAAGAAATGCCACTGATTTTTGTACATTGATTTTGTAGCCTGATACCTTGCTATATTGCCTAACAACTTCCAGTAATTTTCTACTGGATTCTTTAGGTCTTTCTATGTATACTATCATATCATCTGCAAATAGTGAGAGCTTGACTTCTTCCCTTCCAATCTGTATCCCTTTGATTTCTTTCTCCTGCCTGATTGTTATGGCAAGAACTTCCAATACTATGTTGAAGAGTAACGGTGACAGTGGGCAGCCCTGTCTAGTCCCTGATCTGAGGGGGAATGCTTTCAGCTTCTCTCCATTGAGTATGATGTTGGCTGTAGGTTTGCTATATATAGACTCCACTATCTTGAGGAATTTCCCATCTATTCCCATTTTTTGTAGAGTTTTGAGCATGAATGGGTGTTGGATTTTGTCAAAGGCTTTCTCTGCATCTATTGAGATAATCATGTGGTTTTTGGCTTTGCTTTTATTGATGTGATGAATGACATTGATTGATTTACGGATGTTGAACCAGCCTTGCATTCCTGGGATGAATCCCACTTGGTCATGATGAACAATCTTTTTGATGTGTTGCTGTATCCAGTACCAAGATCTTGTTTAATATTTTGGCATCTATGTTCATCAGAGATATTGGTCTGTAGTTTTCCTTTTTTGTTCTGTCCCTATCAGCTTTTGGTATCAGGGTGATGTTGGCTTCATAAAAGGTGGAAGGGAGTATTCCTGTTTCTTCAATCTTATGGAATAGCTTAAGAAGTATGGGTATTAACTGTTTCCTGAAAGTTTTGTAGAATTCATTTGTGAAGCCATCTGGTCCAGGACTTTTGTTGTTGGGGAGATTCTTAATAACGGTTTCAATTTCTTTGTCTGTGATTGGTGCATTTAGATTTTGTAGTTCTTCTTGGTTCAGTTTTGGAAGTGCATAGGTTTCTAGGAATTGTTCCATTTCTTCCAGATTCTCTAGCTTGGTGGCATATAGTTCTTTATAGAAGTTTCGCAGAATTCTCTGGATTTCTGTGGTGTCAGTTGTGATATCTCCTGTATGTTTACAATTCTATTAATTTGAGTCTTCTCTCTTTTTTGTTTGGTGAGTTTGGCTAGGGGTTTGTCAATTTTGTTTAATCTTTCAAAGAACCAACATTTGGCTTCATTGATCTTTTGTATGGTTCTTTTATTTTCGATGTTGTTTATTTCTGCTCTAACTTTAGTGATTTCTGTCCTTCTGGTTGCTTTAGGGTTCCTTTGTTCCTCTTCCTCTAAGTCCTTGAGGTGTGTAGTAAGTTCGTTCATTTGGGCTTCTTCTTGGTGTTTAATATGTGATTGTATAGCTATAAGTTTCCCTCTCAGTACTGCTTTAGCTGTGTCCCAAATATTTTGATAGGTTGTGTCTTCATTTTCATTAGTTTCCAGGAACATTTGAATTTCCTGTTTGAGTGAGTGTCTGACCCAGTGGTTCTTAAGGAGCATGTTGTTTAGTTTCCAAATTCTATGTCTTTTAATAATTTTCCGTTTGTTGTTAAAAGTTAGTTTTACTCCACTGTGGTCTGAGAAGATACTTGGGATGATTTCAATGCTCTTGAATTTATTGATGCTGTCTTTGTGGCCTAACATGTGGTCTATCCTTGAGTATGTGTTGTGTGGATTTGAAAAGAAGGTGTATTCCAGTTTTTTGGGGTGGAGGAGTCTGAAAATGTCCAAGAGGTCTAGTCTGTCAATCTCTTCATTCAATTCTCTTGTATCTTTATTGGTTCTCTGCTTTGTTGATCTGTCTAAGTGTGAGAGTGGGGTATTGAAGTCTCCCACTATTATTGTATTACTATTGATGTATTTTTGAAATTCTTTCAATAGGTGTTTAATGTATTTAGATGGTCCCTCGTTGGGTGCATAGATGTTAATAATTGTTAAGTCTTCTTGGCTGATTGATCCTCTAATCATTATGTAATGTCCTTGCCTATCTTTTATTACTTTATTTAATTTAAAATCTATCGTGTCTGAGATGAGAATGGCTGTTCCTGCCCTTTTTTGTGGACCGTTAGCCTGTATGATAGTTTTCCATCCTTTCACTTTAAGTCTGTGTTTATCTTGTTGTGACAGATGTGATTCTTGCAAGCAGCATATGGTTGGGTTATGTTTTCTGATCCATCCCCCCACCCTGTGCCTTTTGATGGGTGAGTTTAAGCCATTGACATTTATTGATATTATGGATTTAATGTATTGTAGTGCCATTGTTCTAAAAAACAATTTGTTTACTCTGATATATTACAAGTATTATAGTGATGTTCTTGTTTATAAGAGGTCTTTTAGTACCTCTTTCAGGGCCGGCTTGTTGATGGTTGCCTCCTTTAACTGTTGTTTGTCTAAGAAGGTTTTGATCCCTCCATCTGGCTTGAATGAAAGTCTAGCAGGATATATAATCCTTGGTTGAAACCCTTTTTCATTCAGGGCTCGATAGATATCTTGCCACTCCCTTCTGGCTTTTAGAGTTTGAGTTGAGAAATCTGCAGAAAGTCTTATGGGTTTTCCCCTGTATGTGACTTTTTGTTTCTCTCTTGCAGCCTTTAGGATCCTTTCTTTATCCTTACTTCTTCTCATTGTGACTATGATGTGTCTTGGTGTTTTCAGGTCTGGGTTGATTCTGTTTGGTACTCTCTGGGCCTCTTGCACCTTGATATCCTTTCTGTTATTCAGGTCTGGGAAATTTTCTTGTATTATTTCCTCTAGAATGTTTGCTTCCCCTTCCTCTCTTTCTTCCTCTGGCAGGCCAATTATACGAATGTTACTTCTTTTGAGATCATCCCATATGTCTCTGTTGTTGTTTTCAGTGTCTCTCAATCTCTTTTTAATCTCTTTCACCTCTTTCTTAGTTATCTCTAACTCATCCTCTGTCTGACTTATTCTGTTTTCTGCTTCTGTTAGTCTGCTTTCCCTTGCCTCAGCTTCTTTCTTCATTACAGCTATTTCAGCTTTCAGTTCTCTAATTGTCTCAAGATAATCAGTATTTTCCTTGGGGGTCTCATCTGTTGTTTCCCTAATACTGCCATTTCTTTCCTCCAATGTTGTTTTCATTTCTGTGATTAATAAGTTTATTATTGCTTGCATACTTTTCTTATCTATGGTTACTTCTGACTGATTTGTGGTTTCTTCTGGGCTCTTGTCTTCATTCATTGGGGTAGCAGTTTTATTTGTTTTTAATCTACCCATTTTTTTTTAATTTATGTGTTTCTCTCTCTTTTTTTTTTTTAATGCTCTGTTGTTCCTCAGTTGTTGTGTTTTGAGCACAAGTAACACTGTACTAAATACCTTTATGACAATTGCACTCACCAACCTCCGGAATAACAGTAGCAACTGAAGTAAGTATTGAAGGAGTTTAATCGTTACCAGTTAGCCAAACAATTTCTCCAGTCCGTGAAAGAATAGTAACCAAATCCCAGTGAAGAAAGAGAAAAGGAAGAGAGGATAGCAAGAATAGACAGTTATGCAAATCTACTATCCAGTGTATATTCTAAGGGTAACAAGAGTGTAAAGGGAACTAGAGCAGAGATAGACACATAGAGAGTCCACTCTGGGTCAGATTTCTTCCCCAAAGTAATTCACAAATTCAGAAAGGCAAAGAAGAAAGAAGTGTATGACAAGATTAAAAAAAAAAAAAAAGAGAGAGAGAGAGAGAGATAAGAGAGAGAAAAGGGAGAAGATAAGAAGAAGAGTTGTAATTAAAGAGCAGTGCGAGGAACTTCCCAAATGTGTATCAGTGAATTAAGAAAAAAAAAAAAAAAAAAAAACCCTGTTTGGTGGTATGGGGTATCCTGCTAGTAGCTGGTCCCAGGCACTGCTTATGGGGGGGGGGGGCGGCGGGAAGGATGTATGCTTGAAAATTAAAAGGAAGAAAAAAGAGTTTTTTCCCCTACTCTAATTCTTAACCCAAATTAAGTTATAGACACATCCTTGGTATGACCGTTATGGCCCCTTATTGGCTGGCTTGCTAAAGGCAGAAAATCCTATTGTTTACACGAGATGTGTCCGGAGCTCAAAGGCTAGCCGCTTCTCAATCCGCCATCTTCCGGGAAACCCCGCCCTCCAGACTTTTTTAAAGGATTTCTCAAAAATGAAAACTAGCTCCAAGTCCTTTGATCCAATGAGAGCTATACTCAAGAAGTCTTTGGATCCACCCTCAGGGTCGCAGTGGACCCTGGCGACTCCCAAGAGGCAGCCCCCGAGCTAAAGTGCTCTCTCCGGGTCCTCTGCCCGCCGCGCTCTGCAACCGGCGGAGGAGCCGCCTTCCCGGGCGGGCGGAGGACAATGCCCGGCGCACTCGCCTTGCCTGGCGCCGCCTGGGAATTCTGGCGCCCCGCTAGTCCGTGTCACCTTTGCTCTAATTGTTAACCCAAATTAAACTGTAATCACTTCTTTGGTGCCCCCCCCTTATTGACTGGCCTGCTAAAGGCAGAAAATCCTACCGTTGCCGACGATGCTATCAGAGCACTCGCTGTTAGCGATTTCTCAGGCCGCCATCTTCCCCAGCACTCCGAGATCTGATTCTAATGGCTTAGTCACAAAATATTGAATTCTCCACATTCAAATAATAATAATGTCCCAATAATATGCTTACAAGAATATTATTAAGAATAGGTGAGTTAGTTCAACACATTAAAAGAAAAAGTACTTGCATGTCTTTGGGCACCAGTTTGATCCCCAGAATCACTATATTCTAGGGTTGAGATGTGCTCTGGCCTCTTAGGCTCTTAAGAATAAATAAATGTATAAGATAATAATACGACTGAAACAACAAGGATGAGACTTTTGAGTTCTTGGAAAGGAAAATGTCACAAGAGGGGCTGAGCAGTGGTGCACTGGCTAAGCATACATAGTGCAAAGAGCAAGGACCCACGGGCCATACATGGACTATTTAAGGATTTTTGGAATGTTTACCACAAAGGTATGAAAACTCAGAAGGAACAGTGATCGCTGAAGGACTAGCTATACACCTATGTTTCTGGCATGTGATATCCAGGTTCAAGCTTCCTGGCTCCCCATGTGCAGGGGGGATGCTTCAAAACCAGTGGAGTGTATCTGCAAGTATCTCTCGTTTTCCCTCTCTATCTCCCTCTCCCCTCTCAATTTCTCTCTGTCGTATCCAGTAAAATGAAAATCAAATGTCACCAGGAGTAGCTGATTCTTAGTGCCAGCATGAAGCCCCAGCAATAACCCTGGAGACAAAAGTAAAATAAAATAAAATAAAATGAAATGCCACAATAATTCAAAGTTGTATTTCTCAGTGAAAAGAGAAAACAATCTTCCATATCACTGTAGCAAAGTAGTGATTTGTGATAATGATGCTAGAAAAGATTTTAGTCTTCATTGTTTACTGATATTCTGATATATTTCCTCTCTAAATAAGACTAGTTAATAAACATTGTCTAATGTACAAGAACGTTTATAGCTTAAAATTCCTGGAATTATGGGTATTACTTTAAATATGTGTTAATCTATCCCAGTTGCGATCATCTCCACAGTGTTTATAGGCAACATATAAATTAGACATAATTAGAAATGATGTATCCACATGTTTTAATTACTGCTCTCTTATGCAGTTGTCTGACTAAATGTGAAAATCATTTCAGGGTACAGTATAATAAGGGAGATACACCAGGAAAACAAGTTCTGCAATTCAAATTTACTCCACCACTCATCTATGTGAATAGCATGTATTTCTTTTTGTGTTAGTTTAAATGCAATGAGTTATTTTCCCAAAATTCACTTATGCAAAGCTATCAGAAGGAAACTCATCAAGTGGAAAGATAACTAGATAAATATGGATTCTCAGTAGTTTCTGGTGGCAGGTACCTCCTGATGAAAAAGGTTTACTTATTTCTTGATAAGTAATTTGTACAGTATCTATTAACCTGGCTTCAGTTAGGTTTTTAACTAAGATACTAAACAAGAAAATGTTACATTAATGTAATTAAAACATGACTGTTTTAAGTTAAACAGTATAAGTTATATAAAAGAAGTCCATTTTCTGATACTTTACATAGGTATTTGAGGACAGAAATTACAGAACTAATAGCAGACTGTCTAAATTACTTTCTAAATTACTTTCTAAAATTAATATATTAAAATCATTGCAGGTCTCCGTGTTACTGATTTTTCAAAAAAAAAAATCTATGCCTGTATCATAAAGAATAGGAAAAATCTTTGTTACTGCTTAAAATTGATCATTAAATATTTAACTATCTAAATCATCATAGGAAAGTCATTTGTATTCAAGAGAAGTTAAATGCTCTTCAACTTTTATTTAACCTTTAATAAGTGAATGTTCTCATAAAAGGGAATAGATTTCATTTTAAATTGCATTTCATTAAATTATGTGCTGAATACAGAATAAAGAACTAACGTGATGAAACATTCTGACAAATGAAACAAAAACAGCAGCAGCTCTCTGTGTCAGTTTTTACTGATTACTTGGCAAAATTCAATCACAGACTTTTGTGCTTTCAAGATGGAACAGCTATTTAAAAGATAATTATTGTCTTTATGATTTCCATATATTTTTCTTTGAAATCAAAAGAGCAAATAAGGAAGACCTTTCTCCTGAATTACATTAGCTTCTGTATAAGATCAGGAGCCCATTTTCTGGTATCTTATCGATTATACAACTTAGTATTCAATATATTCTCTAATTACCTTTCATAAAAATCAAGATATTTGGATAATCTAGAGCCTAATTTGGAGAACAAGTAATTTAACACACTCAAAAATAATAAAGAGTTGGAAATTCAGAAATCCAATGAAATCAAGGAATTATGGTAGTTAAGGGAAACTTGAAGCAGGTAACAAGGGAATAAATACATGAAGCTATCAAGAACATTTGAGAGAACAGAAGAGATCACTAGCCTGGAAGAAAAATTGAAATGCACCCACTTGAGGAAAAAGTTCTGTGTTTTCAAAATCAGCATAAATATAGGCCACAACCTCAGGATCTAGGCTGCACTCAACCAGGCACATACACAGTGATATACTATCTGCAAGTACTACAAATTATTGGGCATTGTTTAACTTAGTTTGTGTCATGTAATGCTGTGGGATCTCCAATCCTATTTACTATGCATGTCATCAAATAGTCAACATTCACTACAGATTCCACTAACGTGAAACTTCAACAACTGTGCTTCCATTAGAACAAAAGTGGAGAGAATTTAAAAGTTCCTTACCACTGAGATGATCTCTTTTCAATTAGGTTATTTGTAAGGATAGAGAACCTAGACTATACTGAGTTAACATTGAGAAGTTGACGAGAATATGTTTTCCTGCAATTTCCTAAAAGATCATCTAGCTAGAGCAGTGCATTTTATTCCATTTCCTGGAACATTAGTTGGTTTTAGCTGACTAGTAGGATCAGTCACTTAACACCTAAAAGCAATAATGATGTGGAGGTGGTAAAGGACTCACTTTACTATGAAAAGGGCGGTGTGGTACCATGGAGTACTACAGCTGTTGAGATGGTGATGCCATCTCATTTGCAGTATCATGGTCAGAACTCAAAGGCATCATGTTGATTGAGATAAGGCAAAAAGACAAAGACCAATACTGAATGATGTAATGTATAGGTGAGACTTTAGACTAAAGAACAGTAAGGAAGAATAGAAGGTGAGACTTGGACTGGGTGTGGTGTATTGCACCAGAGCAAAGGACTCTCGGGAAGGAGGAGTAGGACAAGATGAAAGGATATTGGAGTCTCTTGTGTCTCCGAGACACCAATCAAAGGAGGTGAGAGGTTGTGCCTATGTGTTAAAAGACTATACTGTAAACCATTAAATCCTCAATAAAATTAAAGATACAAAGAAATAAAGAGGGGACAAAAGAAAAGGGAAGAGAAAAAAATGGGACGAGGAGGAGAAAGATTATTACACTTTACTATCACTCGTTCTAATCATCAACTTAATTACTTCATATAATGCTGTCTACTTTCAATGTCAAGATTTCTGACTGGTGTGATTCATTCTCGTACAAAACAAGATAGTTTCTCTTCTCTTTGCAAAATATCTTCTAGAGTAGACTGAGATATGTTTTTACTTTTTCAGGACTTCATATCTGATGAAAGATTGTTTGCTGTATTCTAAACAGGTGTCAGGTTGTACATAATACAGTTAGTACAGTGCGATATTCTTAAGAGAGTGATACTAATTCTGAAAGGACACAGTATGTATCCCCCAAACTTGCTTGTTCTAGCACACTGCTCAAGGCCAGCGTGATCTTAATCTTAGGACAGAGAACATAAGTAACTAAGTTAATGGCTTTCTTGGAAATACGCAAGAATGTAGATTATATAAAAGTGCTTATGAATTCATACACACACACACTCACACTCACACATGCTGGCTGCAGGGTGACACATGGGCGCACCTAAATGGCTAAGAAATGTGAAAGTATTGCTCTAATTTGGATTATTCCCTCTTCCCTGATAATGAAAACAAAGTCAAAATTTGGAAGGCAAGCCCTAGAACTCTAAAATCTCATTGGGGTATACTGTCCAGAAAAACAGCATGAAAGTCAAGATAAAGTTGTCTCTGAGGGATAGCCAGAGATAAAACAAATAAAAGGGATCGACACACTGCTACTTATCACTCTGAAACATTACCATGCATTCAGGCACTTTTATAGCTGTGTCTAAGGCTATTCACATTTTGTTATTGTACTTTTAGTTTGTGTATCTGTGTAGACACAAAAAGGTCTTTTGAATGTGAGTTATTGCATTTCCAAAAAGAAATAATGTGAAAAGTGAGGTTTTTTTTTTTATTTTTAAGAAACAAATGGACCAGGGGAAACAGCATAATGTTTCTGCAAATGACTTTAATGCCTGAGACTCTGAGGTCCCAAGCTCAGTCCTCAGCACTGTCATAAGCCAGAGATGAGCAGGGCTCTGGTAAACAAATAAATATGATTAGATAGGTAGATAGACAGACAGACAGACAGGAAGCAACTGCAGTTATTTCTTAGATAATACATTTCCTCTAAAGTGCTCAGAACATAGTTTTTTCTCATAAAGCTAAAGGATATATTTTCTCAAGTTGCCAATAAGCTTATTGCTTCTATTAGAAACAAAGTTCCTGGTCTATACCTAGGTTTTGGGACTTTGTTAGGAAGTGAACCACCTGAAATGGATTAGAGAATACTATGAAAGGAAAAGTCTCAAACGAGTAATGAGGATGAAGGGTTGACATTCCACACCTGATGTCTCTGGACAGTCTGAGGTGAAGCATGCTGAGATGGTACTCATTGCTTTATTAGGCTGGGATCGGCCGATGCAATATCATTTGGTATGAACTGAGAGAAGCATGCAGGAAAGTGAGCCTCACTCTAGAGGTTCCAGGACTGGGGGAAATATAGACTCTCTAGAGGAAGCAGGAGGTTCCTGCTGTCTTGGGGTTTAAGAAGGCAATAGATAGTTATTGCTATAATCACATTATTTGGCAATTGAGTTAACTTTGAAATATTCTTTTGTTAGGATTTGCTGTATCATACACAACATCACCATGTTCCATGAGATAGGGCATATGTTCACTTGTATCCATAAATTAGGGCAAAACATATACCTGAATGCAAAATTACACAATAGTCTGCAGTGAGTCAGTATAAAGTTCATAATGAAATAGTATCTAATTAGACTTAGATACCCTCCTCACCTACTTCCTATTACACTTCCCTCACTCACTCCAAAGCTAACCTTAGCAAAGCAAGGACCGCAAAAACTTAATAAGGGCAAGAGACTGGCATACTCTAATGATGACTCTTTTATACTTTTTTTTTATATTTATTTATTCCCTTTTGTTGCCCTTGTTGTTTTATTGTTATAGTTATTATTGTTGTTGTCATTGTTGGATAGGATAGAGAGAAATGGAGAGAGGAGGGGAAGACAGAGAGGAGGAGAGAAAGCTGGACACCTGAAGACCTGCTTCACCGCTTGTGAAGCGACTCCCCTGCAGGTGGGGAGCCGGGGTTCGAACCGGGATCCTTATGCTGGTCCTTGTGCTTTGCGCCACCTGCGCTTAACCCGCTGTGCTACAGCCCGACTCCCATGATGACTCTTTAGTCACTATCAGGCCACCCCCATCAGCTGGGGCCCTATTCAGGGAGTCCTGAGATTCCCAAACAGACATGATGAGCCTAGACCTCGAATAAATCCTTCTCTCCATTGTTACAGGCCATCTCTATCAGGAACAACACAATAGACCTCTTTGTGGGCCCCTATAACCCTCAACTTGGATCAACATGGTAGAGAAAGTTCCATCCTCCAAAGGGAGGATGGACAACATACTATATGTTCCAACTGGGTCCTGAAATTGGGGCAGCTTGGAACATTTCTGTTCATGACCACAGAATGTGAGCTCAGATCTACAGAGATGCAGAGGTCACATTGGCTTCTAAGCTGAATATGAGCCCCAGATCACATCAAATCGATGGGGTTTACAATCAACAATATTTATACCCCTTTCCCATATTTGGAAGCTACTCTCTTCCCTGATCCAGCTTTCTTGTCCTGCCAGCCATGACATCATCTCCCCAGACAATAATTAGGATCCAACTGCATATCAGATTTCAGGCTCAGGGGAAAGAAAAAAAAAAAAAAAAACTAGTATAGCCACAGGCCCTTTGGAATATAACTAAAATATGCCTATTAGCTATCTACAAAACAGAGACACCCCCCCCCCAACTCTTCATATGAACTATTCTAGCCTTTAGGTTCATGATTAGTAGACAATTTGTTTGGCTTTATATGTTAACTCTCTTTTCAGCCACCAGGTTCCAGATGCTAGCATAATGCCAGACAGACTTTCCTAGAGCTCCAATTTCCCAGAACCTTATCCCACTAGGGAAAGAGAGAGGCAGGCTGGGAGTATGGATCGACCTGTCAATGCCCACATTCAGTGGGGAAGCAATTACAGAAGCCAAACCTTCTACCTTCTGCATCCCAAAATGACCTTGGGTCCATACTCCCAGAGGGCTAAAGAATAGGAAAGCCATCAAGGGAGGGGATGGGATACAGGGTTCTGTGTGGAGTTGTACCCCTCTTATCCTATGGTTTTGTTAGTGTTTCCTTTTTATAAATTAAAAAAAAAGAAAGAAAGAAAATTCCCCTGGTCCTAGAGAGTTTATATCCTGCTGGGGACATAGTTACTAAACAAGCAAATAATTCCATGAATTAACTATACATATTTAATTTATCTCATGAAATAAATAACCTAAATGAAGTGAAAGTAACAGGTCAAGATAAGTTACTATAGATATTTAGGAAACTTCTGTCTGAGGCCAGAGCACTAGATATTTCAATTAAATGATCAGTTAATTCTGCAACTATTTGGAAAGAATAATCCCTCTGGCATATTAAAAATGTTTTTATTCAAAAAAGTGGAGCACAATTATATACAAATATAGACAGATAGTTGTAGAAATAATAACCCATATCTGCAATCTTAGGAAAACTGTTGGAGCAGGGTTGGGGGGGTCAGAACTCTGGTGGTGGGAACAGTACGGAATTATATCCCTGTTGACATGTAATTTTGTAAATCAATATTAAATAACTAGTTAAAACAATTTTAACAAAAAGAAACAAAGTTCCGTGTGTTGTTCCGGTTTTTCCTTCTTATTTAATAGCCATTTGCCCAAATTCATATTGAGCTTTGAGCAGCAAACAGCGTATGCATCTCGCCTATTCACTTTAACTCTGCCTCACCTCTGCTCACCAAGACTTTTCTCTCGTCCCCTTGCCCTTCTTCTAAAACAGGGAACACAGCTTTCATACTGTATCTCCCCTGCCAACCCTCCCCATCATATGTACCTCTCTTGCAGTACTTTAAGTCTCTGCTTCTATTATATCTTTCTTTATCCTCTCCTTCACGTAGCCTTTCAAATAGAACATTTTGACCCTTTTGATGTTTGCTTCTGCACAAATAAATTGATTACCTGTCTGCTTTTGACCTTCAACGAATGAAAGCTTCCTGGTTGTCTTAGACTGGGACTTAGATACTTGTAACTTCTGTCATCCTTTCTTTCCTATCTACGTTTTGTTGATGATCAGTGTTTTTTGTTTTTTTTTGCAATTTCTTCCACATTCCTCTCTGCTTTTACAATCTGTGTTCCCCCGGCACTGCTTTTCAAACCAGCCTGAACTTTGTGTACATTATTTTGTTCAAGCTCTGTATTCCCTCTCTCTCTCTTTTATACACATACTTTAATACAGTGTCCAAGAGATGAGAAAGTCATGTTAGATTATATTCATTACACTTAAGAGTTATTTCCTCTGGAAACTGTGCTATCCTGTTGGAATGGTAAGATCACTCATAGATACTTTTCATGCCTGAGACTTGGCTTTGCAATTTGCAATGTTGCATTGCATAGTTTTGTGTCCTCAATGGAAAATATATTAGAATATCTATGTCTTAAGCACATGGATATCCTTGTCTACCATTTTGCATGAAATAAATAATTAGGAGACTTCTCAAGGTGCCAGGCAATCACTTACTTATAAGAAACAAAAGATGCTAAACTCCATGATGCGGTGAAAATGCCTTGTAATATCCTTAAACATCATGCATCTATCTGACCTGTGTATCAGAACCGAGAAGAATTTCTACTGACATCGTTTCAGGAGATGATACTATCTTCTGTGTTTCTCTCCTGAATTAGTCAGCTATTGTCACAATAACACTGTTGTGAACCACAGTCATACATAATAGGTGGCAATAAGCAGCTATGGTCACACATACTAGTCTGCAGGTCACTGGGGCACTTGTGCATCATGGTCACCATTGGCTCTGGTCCGGCAGGCCAGCTGAGTGAGATCTGTTCTCACGATGATGGAAGAATTGCCAGAGGTGTAAATAAAATACTGTGGTGATTCGGAAGATCTAGCTCTGCTCTGGCACACAGGACTTTCTATCCTGAGTGTAGAAATGGAGAAGCAATTTGTAACTTCAGCAGGGTGGAACAGGCTCCACTCCTACTGGGAGAAACCTCAAAGTCATACGGCAACGGCGACATTGTGGGACAGGGTGAGGGACTGGCAGAAAATGCCTTATTTATTTATTTATTTTATTTAGTTGGCCTCCAGGGTTATTTCCGGGGCTCAGTAGCAGCACTATGAATCCATCACTCCTGCTGGCCATTGTTTTTCCATTTTATTGGATAGGACAGAAAGAAATTGAGAGGGGAGAGGGAGGTAGAAAGGAAGAGAGAAAGACACCTGGAGAGCTGCTTCAGTACTTGTAAAGTGTCTCCCCCTGGCAGGTGAGGAGCCAGGCTAGAACCGAGGTCCTTTTACATAGTACTGTGTGCACTGCCACCCCACCCCTAATCTCCCTTCAATATACTAGTATTCACTATAGTCTGAGAATATAAATAAATAAATAAATAAGATCTCTTCAATCAGAATAAAGAATTCTGCAGAGAAATTTCTCTGTTATGCCAACTTAAGATTTAGGATGGTAACTCTGGCTTGATACTGTGTGTGACGATCTCTTGGCAGAGTATCAGGACTGGTGCTCTAGGGAGGAAGACCCAGTGTGATGTGTTCTCTGTTTTGAAACACACACACACACACACACACACAAAAACAGCAGTACTAAAAAATGGGATTTTTCAGAGCCACTGGGCCACAGTAGAATACTGTTGGAATCCAGCCACTTTCCTTTAGCAAATATAGTTCTCCTATGTAGCCATAACCAGATCTGAAGTATGACTTTGTGTATAACCAACAAGTCATTAACAATTTTTAAGATAGTCGCTGTTACGTTCTTATCTATCATCTTTGCTCTTAAAGCGGCATCCTTCAGGAGACCCAATTTCCATTATGGGTGGATACCTCACTGGAATACTGACAAAAAATGAAAAACATTTATCAGAGGGCGTTTTAAGTTCATTTGTAAGGAGTAGGTGCTTTTCATGTGTGACACACTCAGTCCCAGTCAAGGACACTGCAAAGAGCCAGGAGTGCTTCACTGTAAACACATTTCAGATATTCAGATTCTCTTTGAAAGGCAGGACACAAAGCGGTGATATGCAAATGATCTGCCCTTCTTCTGAGCTCATTTTAAATATTCCATGACAAGGGGGTGGGAGTGGGTGGGAGGGATGGGTCACAGTCTTTTGGTGGTGGGAATGGTGTTTATGTACACTCCTAGCAAAATGTAGACATATTAATCAGTAGTTAATTAATATGAGAGGGGGAAAATCAGTTGTATGTCTCAAAGTTTCTCAAAACACAAACTGAATCTTTTTAATATATAGGCTGTGTATCTGATATGCGGACTCTCTCAAAAGCCTAGGCCAAGTAGATTAGAAGCATCCAATAGCACAGCTATATACAAGATACTGGGTACTGTACAGCAAACCCTAACAAAAGGACTTTTCAGAGTTAACCCAATTACCAAATAATGTGACGATCACATTAACTATCGATTGTCTTTTTGAACCCTAAGACAGCAGGAACCTCACATCTCCACTATAGAGCCCCTACTTCCCCCAGTCCTGGAACCCTTGGATAGGGCCCACTTTCCCTATCCATACCAAATCCCAATCCATACCAAATAATATTGCATCCGCCAATCACAACCTAACCAACGCAACGATTGCCACCTCAACATGCTTCACCTCAGACTGCGTCCAGAGACTTCACGTGTGGAATGACAACCCTTCAGCTTCATTACTCGGGTGAGACCTTTCCTTTTATAGTACACTCTAATTTCATCTCAGGTGGTTCACTTTCTAACAAAGTCCCATAACCTAGATATACACCAGTTTCTGTGAGAGAGAGCTTATGTGCACACGTATCCATAAACTACTGCAAAATATATACCTGAAAGCAGAAGTACACTAGAGTTTGCAGTGAGTACCTCCCTAACACTTCCTCTCCACTATTCCAAGCTTTGGATCCATGATTGCTCAACAATTTGTTTGGCTTCGTATGTTAACTCTCTTTTCAATCATCAGGTTCCAGATGCCACCAGGATGCTGGCCAGGCTTCCCTGGATTGAAGACCCCACCAATGTGTCCTGGAGCTCAGCTTCCCCAGAGACACACCCTACTAGGGAAAGAGAGGCAGACTGGGAGTATGGACCGACCAGTCAATGCCCATGTTCAGTGGGGAAGCAATTACAGAAGCCAGACCTTCTACCTTCTGCAACCCTCAACGACCCTGGGTCCATGCTCCCAGAAGGCTAGAGAATGGGAAAGCTATCATGGGAGGGGGTGGGTTATGGAGATTGGGTGGTGGGAATTGTGTGGAGTTGTACCCCTCCTACCTTATGGTTTTGTTCATTAATCCTTTCTTAAATAAAAAATTTAAGGGGAGTCGGGCATAGCACAGCGGGTTAAGCGCACGCGGCGTGAAGCACAAGGACCGGCTTAAGGATCCTGGTTCGAGCCCCCGGCTCCCCACCTGCAGGGGAGTTGCTTCACAGGCGGTGAAGTAGGTCTGCAGGTGTCTGTCTTTCTCTCCCCCCTATGTCTTCCCCTCCTCTCTCCATTTCTCTCTGTCCTATCCAACAACAGTGACAGCAGTAACGACAACAACAATAAACAACAAGGGCAGCAAAAGGGAAAATAAATAAATATTAAAAAAAAATAAAAAAAAGAAAACAAAAAAAATTAAAAATATATATATTCCATGACCAAGAAGAACCCCACAAGATTCACTGTGGAATTTCTAGCTCCCCAAGGTGAATATTTTCCTAAGGAGATTAATGGTCTTTGAAAAGAATAAGCCATCTGGGGAAAAAAATGTGGAAATGATTAAAAGTGAATATTGAAAAAAGGTCTCAGCTATTCCTTCAGTAGAGAGAATTCTGCAAAGTTTTGATCCCCACACATTTTAAGTCACTGCACAGATATACACAGCAATTACACACAAACTCAAACTATTTTCAGATGCCTGGTCTGTCTCATGTATCACAGATGTATCTCTGAAATCAAGTGACCATGTAGTTTTACTTTTTTAAAAAAAATATTTATTTATTTTCCCTTTTATTGCCCTTGTTGTTTTTTATTGATGTTGTAGTTATAATTGTTGATGTTGTTGGATAGAACAGAGAGAAATGGAGAGATGAGGGGAAGACAGAGAGGGGGAGAGAAGGTTAGACACCTGCAGACCTGCTTCACCACCTGTTAAGCGACTCCCCTGCAGGTGGAGAGCCAGGGGCTCGAACTGGGATCCTTATGCCAGTCCTTGCACTTCATACCACATACACTTAACCTGTAACTTAACTTACCGCCCGACCCCCTGTAGTTTTTCTTGTTTTTTTTTTTAATTGAGGATTAGCATTTACTTTTGTGAATGGGAATAAGTGGATGTATTTTGTAAAGTCCTTGCGATCATCTTCTGTGTTGCTTTTATCATACCACACCCGCATTTAATCAGCAAAGCATGTGTTTAATAGCTCACATGGTTGCGACAACATGGAGGACATATAAAATGAGAGTGTGCCAGTTCCCTCCAGTCATCTCCAGGGAGCTGTGACTATGGGACTAGAACTCAATAAGATGGTGAAATTCACTTTGCTGAGTGAGAAAAAAATGTGCCGTGCTGATTTCTGGCTCAGGACCTGGCCTGTCAGAAGATGTCACTCATCAGTGGTGGCTCATCCAATAGAATGACACATGTCACCATGTGCAAGGATCCAGACTCAACCCCCCCCAGTCCCCACCTGCAGGGGGACGCTTTACAAGCAATGGAGCAGTGCTGCAGGGGTCTCTCCTCTCTGTTTCGCTTTGGCCCACCCTCTCTCTCCTGTATCTCCTTTGCTCTCTGTTTTCCACTGCTGGGAGTACTGTGGGAACCAGGTTGAGCAAGGTGAGGTTTTTCCCATTGGAAAATGGGGAACTGAGGAGACGAATCTCCCTGTCAGATTCCCTCTTGTTAAGGTTGAGCTGGGGAAAAAATACGGGTCCCAGTTTTCACTTCCCTGTCAGCCACTCCCTGTCTCCAGAGACCCTGCATTTTTCTGCCTCCAGGGGCTCCTTGGCATTCCTTAAAACATTAAGCCAGCTCCCCTGCCTCACCCTGCATTCCTTGATACAATGGCCACTCTCTTATTATCTACATATCAATGTTCTGCTTTCCCCACCCATTCTGCTCATTTGATATATTCTTTTTCTATCCTCGAGAGACCCTCCCTGCCTGTAGGGTATTATTAATCCTACCAGTTAAACCCCTCGCAACAGTTGCTAAGAAAATTCCTATCTTTCCCAGACCCCTTTTACCTCTGTCCGCCCCTTTCCTAATCATGTATGGAATTGTCAAGCCGCTTTCATTTCCAACTTGCCACTTCCGTTTTCTGGCCTTTAAGAGTTTGGGCGTGGGAATGAATAAAGAATTTGAACCACCTCATAACCACCAGCTCAGTTCCTAGGTCATCTCTCACATCACAGCGCTGAGTGAATAGCAGCCCCAGCTGCCTCTGGTGGCCTTCCCTCCAACCCAGAGAGTACGTGTCCGAGAAGAGACATCCCTACACTAGCCCAGCATTCCACCCCTATTCAAAACAGCAGATGATCCTGGGTCCATACTCCCAGAGGAACAAAGAAGAGGAAAACCATCAAGGGAGAGGGTGGGATACGGAGTTCTGAAAGTGGGAATTATGTGGGATTATACCCCTCTTAACCTATGGTCTTGTCAATATTTCCATTTTATAAATAAAAATGTGAAAAAAAATTAGACAAAAGGAAAGAATGGCCACTGGGATAGACAAAAGGAAAGAATGGCCACTGGGAACAACAGAGTCATCATGCATGCATAGATGCATAAACTAAACCCCAGTGATACCCGGGGGAATAGGGGTGGGGAGAGAAAGGTTCTATCAGAAGGCTGGTAGTAGCATACCTGGTAAAACACACTTTACAGCACACAAGAACCAAGGTTCAAGCCCCTCCCACCTGGTCCCTACCTGCAGGGGAATGTGTAACAAGAGGAGAAGCAGTGCTGCAGGTGTCTCTCTTTATCTCTTCCTCTCTATCCCTCTCTATTTCACTCTGTACCTTTAAGAAAATAAAAACAACAACAAAAATGGCAAATGTGGAGTTGTAGTGTCTCCGTGCAGGCACCGAGACCCAGGACAACCCAAGCAGAAAAAACAAATCTCTCCCAAAGGCAACCTCCCTGCTGCTGCCGGTCCTTTTACAAGGTTAGTCTTAGGGAGCAGCGAGTGGCACACCCAGTTGAGCATACATTCTACAAGGTTAGTCTTGTGCCCTGCAACTCATCCTAAGGCAAGATTCACTGCAGTTCTTGAATGAAAGGTAGACAGTGTCCATCTCTGACCTCTGACCTCTGGAATACTTGCCTTCACTCTCAATTTCCTCTTGCTATGGTCTTGAGAAAACCCAAGTCCAGGGTTGTCTGAGCTCCTGAAATCCTCTGGCCTTCATGTTGTCTTTTCTGGCTTCTCTTAGTTCAGTTCCATGTCAACTCCTACGTTTCGTTCTGAGTCATGAGAACCTTAACTCCTGACCTCAGTATCACTTTAACACATTACCGCACCAAACTCTGAAAGTCCTGGTTTCAGGACAACCTCTGCTCCCAGTCACAGAGAATCAGACACCATCTGATGCTACACACACAAGTTTTTAAACTGGTGTGTTCCAGGAGCAATACATTCAAAGGACTGTAGATGTTGAAGGAAGAAAGAGCACAGCCGTGGAAAAACTATCTCCAGGGTACATGTCAGCAGCAGAAGATAAGTTCATCTTGTTTCTGTCTCCCCCATTATGGCAGTTTTGTGAAGGAGCAACAGAAAGTCATATGCTAAAGAACAAAGGAGGGGAAAAAAGGGTGAGAATGTCCATTAGAGAATGAATGAAGGCTAAGAGAAAAAGAGAAAACTGGTAAAATCCATTCAGAAATGGGGCCAGGTAGCTGCACACCTGGTTGAGCACACGTTACAATAAGTAAGGACACAGGTTCGAACCCCTGGTCCCGACCTGCAAGAGGAAAGCTTCACGAGTGGTGAAGCAGTGTTGCAAGTGTCTCTCTGGCTCTCTCCCTATCACTCCTGCCCCTCTCAAATTCTTTCTATCTCTATCCAGTAATAAATAAAGATAATTTTTTTAAAAAATCTACTCATAAACAAGAGAGGAGATATTACAACAGATGAGGTAGAGATGCAAAGGATCTGAAAGACAATTATGGACGTCTGTATGGAATTAAATTTGACAACTTAGAAGAAAGGGACACATTCTTTGAGTCATACCAACTACCAACCTTGACACAAAAGAAATAAACTTATCAGGCCAATAGCTAGTAAAGAAATTGAAACAGTAATTAAAAGCCTCCCCAATAAAAAAAATAAATAAAGCTCAGGTCCAGATGTTATAAAATGAATTCTATAAAACATTCAAAGAAGAACTAACACCCATTCTCCTTAAAGTCTTCCAGAAAGTACGTGAAGAAGGAACACTCCCAAACACATTCTGTGAAGCTAACAACACTCTGATCCCCAAAGTAGGAAGACTCCACCTGAAAGGAAAACTCTAGGCCTATATCCCTGATGGATTTTGATGCAAAGATCCTCAACAAAATCTTGCAGGAGGGAGAGAGCTTCATGACAGGTGAAACAGTGCTGTCTAAATCTCTCTTCCTCTCTCCTTTATCTCCCCATTCACCTCTCAACTTCTCTCTGTCCTGTCAAATAATATAAGTATTTTTTAACATATTTATTTGTTATTTATTCCCTTTTGTTGCCCTTGTTGTTTTATTGTTGTCGTTGTTGTTGGGTAGGACAGAGAGAAATGGAGAGAGGAGGGGAAGACAGAGAGGGGGAGAGAAAGACACCTACAGACCTGCTTCACCACTTGTGAAGCGATTCCCCTGAAGGCGGAGGGGCGGGGGCTTACAGATCCTTACGCTGGTCCTTGTGCTTTGCGCCACGTGCACTTAACTGGCTGCACTACCGCCCGACTCCCACTAGTAATTTTAAATGTTTTTTTTTAAATGGTTTGTGGTGAAGCTGAAAATAGTTTGGAAAAAAAAAAAAGACACCATTTAAAACCTCCACTGAACTGATGTGTAAAAAAAATTCTTCTATTGGGTGCTGGGTGGTGGTACACTGGGTTAAGCGCACGTATTGCGAAGTGTAAGGACCACCACAAGGATCCCAGTTCGAGCCCCAGCTCCCCACCTGCGGGGGGGAGGGGGGCGGTTCACAATTGGTGAAGCAGGTCTGCAGGTGTCTGTCTTTCTCTCTCCCTTTCTATCTTCCCCTACCCTCTCAATTTCTCTCTGTCCTATCAAAAAAAAAAAAAAAATGGTCATAGGAGCAGTGGGTTTGTATCGCAGGCACCAAGCCCCAGCGAGAACCCTGGAGGTAAAAAGAAAAAGAAAAAGAAAATCTTCTATTAGTGAACTTCAACTAGTAAAAGCACAGAAAGTCACTGGTTAACTAAACAGAAAAAGAACTAGATGGTGAGTCATGACTAGATGGGGCTGATCACAGATGAGCATCAGTGGTAACTCAGCACAGGGTATTCGTAATATCCAGCAAGCAGGCTGGCTGATATTAAAGGCTTAATAAATGTTCAGTCTTTCAAAGCGTGGAAGGAGAAATACCCCACGAAACACTGACATCAATAAATTAAGGAAACTATATGGTGTTCTGAGTGAGTGGTTCCCAGGGCAAAGACAGAAAGATGTCCTTTGTCTCTAGCCCACTGCTCTTTTAAAAGGCACATGATTTTTATGGGCAGATGCAGATGAGCGATTCATGTGTATTTTTGGAGGGGGATCTTTGGCATTTTAAAAAGACTCGCGGTATTAAGACGGCTAGATGTAACATGAAAGATGGTCATCAAGTGGCCATGATGTAGCAGAATGTGGTGACATTTTCACAAAGCTCATTTTCTTTTTTAGAACAGTGCCTCCTCTGTGAACTTCTCTGGAGCTGCCAGTACAGCTGATACTGAGCCCAGATAAAAGGGCTATTTTCACATATGCAAACTGCACGAGAGCTCTAAAATAAAATGGCTGGGCTAGAAACTCTGTTATCCTACAACTTCAAAATAAATAAATAAACAAACTCTTCACTCCCTGACTCACAGATTGCCAGCCATTGTGGGGATAAAGACAAAGGCATTTGCTTTGTTTTCATATTCAGAGTAGTTCAGACATATATTTATAGTTCTGGGAAAAAAAAAAAACATCTCTTTTGAGTCATTGGTTGTCTAGGATTATGAAGTTATTCTATGTAATCAGCAGCAGATTCAGCGCATTGAGGATTTCTCCCTATGTGCCTATTCAAAATGTACTTCACTGAGTTGACTCATTGCTTGGGGAATCACTCGGAATATCAAACATTTTTAATAACAGCTAACATTTACTTAGTGGCTGGCAGTTTGAAGCGTTTTACATGTGTTTACTCATTTTATCCACAGTAGGGTGAGTCTACCTGGCACTAACAAGGTAAGTTCTTTAACTCCAACAACAAATTAAAATTTTGACTGTCACAGTGTCCTGCTATGAATGTCAACAATGAAGGAACAGTGAGAAACTAAACTTAGAAGTCAAGACAGAAGGTCACAACACATACAGTGTTTAAGCCTTGAAAAACTCAGCAGGCTAAGTAATTCAGATGTTTGTAGCCGACAGATCACTTCTACAGTTTTGTCTTCTTCGGAAGAGTGTTATTAACTTTAAAGACTGTATATTCCCAAACTGGGATTTTATACACTATTGCTTCAGTAATTTTTGCCTGAGTATGACAGTTAACATGGAGGTGAACTAAAAATATTGTCTGGGAAGATGTCAGAGTTGAGAATAGAACTAAAAAGCTGGTTTAGGGCACAGTAGCTCCCAAACTTAAAGAAAATATATCAGTACAGTTAAATGTTTACCACATCAATCTGACCCATTCTCATTTGCTCTATTGCTACTTTCTGGTTCCTGTTTATTAAACATTTAGCTCTTCATATCATAACTGCTTTTCAGACACCAAGTTGCAGATGCTATCATGATTCCTTCCTGATTTCCCTGAGCAGGTCACCTAACCAATGTGTCTTGGAACCTCACCTCTCCAGAGCCCTAACCAGGTAGGGAAAGACAGAAACAGGCTAGGGGTATTGGATTGGCCTGTCAACGTCCATGTCCAGTGGGGAAGTATTTACAGAAGTGACAACTCCCACCTTCTGCACCCCAAAAAAGAATGTTGGTCCACACTCTCAAAGAGGGGGAGAAGGGAGTCGGGCGGTGGTGCAGTGGGTTAAGCGCACGTGGAGCAAAGCGCAGGGACCGGCGTAAGGATCCCGGTTCGAGCCCCCGGCTCCCCACCTGCAGAGGAGTCACTTCACGGGCGGTGAAGCAGGTCTGCAGGTGTCTATCTTTCTCTCCCCTCTCTCTCTCTGTCTTCCCCTCCTCTCTCCATTTCTCTCTGTCCTATCCAACAACAAAGCAACGTCAACAATGGCAATAATAACCGCAACGAGGCTGCAACAACTAGGGCAACAAAAAGGGGGAAAAATGGCCTCCAGGAGCAGTGGATTCATGGTGCAGGCACCGAGCCCAGCAATAACCCTGGAGGAAAAAAAAAAAGGGGGGGGGGGAGAAATGTTAGAGGAAGACCACTTAGAGGGCTTAGAAACCCATTTCCATCAGGACCCAGAGAGAGATAAGAAAAAAAGGGGGGGCGGGGAAGACATTCAGAAGTATTAACAGATGAAGGTATGACCTACAAAGAAAGAGAAGGCAAGACCATAGAAAAAGTGGGCAAAAGTGTAGATAGACAGGTAGTTACAGAAATAATCGTCAACCCACATCTGTGACCATGGGAGAACTACTGCAGTTTCCTATGGAGGGAAAGAAAACACAGAACCCAGTGGTGGGAGCAGTGTGGAGTTATACCATTTTCTTGTAATTTTGTGAATCAATATTAAATCACTAATAAAATTTGAATATAGGCACCCTAGTGTCAGGAGACTATTTAACCTCATTCTTTTCTTCTTCAATTTAGTTATTTTATGACAGGTAACTACGTGGGTTAACATCCATGTGTCACAGTTCAATAAATATTTTCCCATATAGCAGGATGCTTGCCCTCCATTAAAATTTCTGTCTTAGAAGAATTATCTTTCCAGATGGACAAGGGTCATGAATGCCTCTTCTACTGCTTACATAATAAAGGACATAACAGCCAAATGCATTTATGTTCCTACTTCTATTTTTAAAAATACCTTCTGGATCTCAGAGGAAATGATAGTCTATCTAGCAGATCCACAGGCTAATGAAAAGGTAATTATAATTAATTTCCATTTTAATGAGTCAATTATGTCCTTCAAAAGTTTCCCATGCTATCTACTCAGGAGTCAGACATATGGGAGGTTAACAGTTATTTGCTATTAATCCTCCAGATAGACTATTGACAATTCCATCTCAATGACAATTTTCACTGTAGCCACTGAAGCAAGTGGTAAAACAGAAATAGCCTCTGTCATTTCTGGATACTTCTTGAAGGCAGGAAATCACTGAAGATATGCTCACTCTGAGGACAAGGGGCAGATAATACCTACCCTCCTGAGGTTTCAAGCAAGCCTTTTTACAACAACTCTAGCCAGACAATGTTATGGGTAAATGCAATGCATTTTTTAAATGATCTAATTAACATAGGTGGTTATAGTCAGATTGAAGGCATTTTCAATTTCTTCAATGAGAGATTTTTAGTTTAGTTTCTGTTCTTGTTAATATCAACCATAATCAAATGATCTAAAGATCATTGCAGGCTAATTTATTTGTCTTAGCCCTTTAAATGATCTGCAAGAGCAAATCATTTTCTCTAATGTAAATCATCTAAATCCTTTGTTTTATCATAGAGCTTAAGAGTGCAGACAAATATTACTGATGTGACATATTAGAAAATCACACAAAAGATGTTGTCTTCTTTCTTTTCAACACCATAAATCATTAAGTAAACTAAAGTACATATATAAAAGTTGCCTAGAGCTGTGACTTTCACTTAGTAATTAATTTTTCCAGTGCTATGAAGAATTAACTTGTAGAATAAGTTCTGGTTATCATTTTAAGTGCTTAGAAGAGCAATCTAACAAATAAAAAGATATGATAATCATCGTGAGCAGACAGAGTTTAAGGTATACAAGAGGTGAAATTAATGAGGGAACAAATGCAGTATTATAATTGTTTCGGTGATTTGCATTTTACCTGTTTTGCTTTCTTGCAGTCATTTCTTTTTTAAAAAAATTTTATTTATAAAAAGGAAACATTGACTAAACCATAGGATAAGAGGAGTACAACTCCACACAATTCCCACCACCAGAACTCTGTATCCCACCCCCTCCCCTGATAGCTTTCCTATTCTTTACCCCTCTGGGAGTATGGACCCAGAGTCATTGTGGGATGCAGAAGGCGGAAGGTCTGGCTTCTATAATTGCTTCTTCATTACTACACACTGAGCTCAACTGTAATAATGTGTGTGCAAGTAAACCTCTACAATTTATGCAAATATAAAATTAAAAAATAAAATAAAATAAAAAAGTGGTGAAATTGAAGTAAGATTCTCATAGAAGCAGGTTTTCAGATTTTCAGAGAGTTTTTTTTTTTTTCTGAGGAACAGCAGACAGCAGCTTAAGGGGAATTCTCTGTCAGAGATGTACCAAATGCTTTTAAAGCAAGCTTGAAAAAAGCTGTTCAGTAGAGAAGTGAGAAATATTAAAAAGAAATAACTCATTGGTAAGGAACACATTAGAGTTCCTTCAAAACTTGGATTATTATTATTACTATTATTATTTTTACTGACTTAATAATGATCGACAAAACCATAGGATTAGAGAGGTTCGATTCCACACCACCAGAGTTCCCTACCCCATCCTCTCCTTTGGAAGCTTTCCTATTCTTTAATCCTCTGGATTATTATATATGGTTAAATAGATTACCATAGAGATACTTCAAAAACACAATATAAGGTGAAACAGCATATCTCTCTCTCTCATAAACATTTTTAAACGTAAGATAACAGCAAAGGGTTACTACCATTGATTCACAGGGTATGGCAAAACAACAGAGGAAATTTTTTCTGGGAATGATGCAAAATCATAATTTATTTATAATGGTGGCTCTAAGGGACAGATCAATATTTCCAAACAGAGTAGAAGTGAGAGTCATGACTTAAAAAAAAAAAAGATTCTATTTTAGGGGTCAAACTTTCTTGGGTAATCTATAGATGGTGATGGAAAACCATAGAGATGGAGGGGAAAAGATGGCATCTTGTCATTAAAATTCTTAGTTCTGAGTAAGAAAGGTTTAAAAAGTTTGACATTAGCCCACTGGCACGTGACTACAACAACTAAACCCCCAGAGAATGCTGAATGCTTACAGAACGAATAAGCATTCTACGATTTCCAGTTTTGCCCCACTTTCCAAAACATAAATATAAATGGAACAAAGGGAGCTTAGAAACTAATGGAGCAAAAATATGTTTTCAAAGATTCTGCCTGGCCTTGTGGAAGTGTTAACTAGCAAACTTCTTCAGGAAACCCAACCATGTGTTTTGCGCCTTATCAGCTCTACATAAATAATGTGGCCTATCTGCTACATCGAGACTCTCTTAGTAGGCTGCTGAGGTGGTGATATTAGTGAGAGACTAGGATTGGGCCTCGATCCTGAAGGAAATAGGTAGATGGCATTGGTGGATAAGGAGACAACACGTTAGTGGCAAGAGCACAAAATTAAAAAAAAAAAAATGACCAAGTAAGTGTGAGATAGGAAGGTAGGTAAAGAAAGGTTTCAGAGACACAGAAAGGATTCTTTTAATTAAATGTGATTAGGCATCTGGTGCTTCTTAAAGGAAATAGGAGCATTATCAAGACACATTTTTCAGACTTTTTAAAATTAAATAATGGTATTCCACCCACCCCAACCCCATGTCAAAAAAACAAAAATTTTCTTGCTTGTGGGTAAATACTAATTACACCACAGATCTGAGTAATGTTAGCCTAAAAGGTCGAAGAAATCAAGAGTTCTAAAATGAAAGTTGTCATGGGCCTTTTTCCAAGTAATAACAACATGTACTTTTTTTTTAATATTTATTTTATTTATTTATTCCCTTTTGTTGCCCTTGTTGTTTTATTGTTGTAGTTATTATTGTTTTTGTCGTTGTTGGATAGGACAGAGAGAAATGGAGAGAGGAGGGGAAGACAGAGAGAGGGAGAGAAAGATAGACACCTGCAGACCTGCTTCACCGCTTGTGAAGCAACTCCCCTGCAGGTGGGGAGCCGGGGTTCGAACCGGGATCCTTATGCCGGTCCTTGTGCTTTGCGCCACCTGCACTTAACCCGCTGCGAACAACATGTACTTTTATTCAATGTGGATAATATGCCCACACAGATGTTTTTAAAATACCATATATAAAACTTACAGAGGCAGAGTCACTGCGAATAAAATATTAAATAACAATTTAATTAATGCCAATGCCACAGAACAGTATTTCAGTTTCTAAAGCACTTTTACAGATTTTCTAAAATTAAAAACACTTCTAAAAATTACACTGTGATTTGTATAGCAGCAAAGGCATCTAGATATTATTAATGTTGTAACTGATTTAGACTCCTCTTCAGGAGGGTGGGCTTTAAATTGATTACTATGGAATAATTAATTCACAGAATGATTATTGAATAGTTACAGCATTCAAAATAATGTGATCTATGTGAGGATAAAATAAAAATAAATTTTTGTCTCAGAACTCATTTATTTCAAGGCTTATTTTTCTACTTTATGGGGGAAGGTGGCTTACAGTGCAGTTGTTGTCATGGAAGTGCAACCTCTCATTTACCCATGATAAGTATCTGCAAGACATCTCTCTTCCTCCTCAATCCAGGTCCCTTGCCACCATCATGTCAGAGAGCCCCCTCACCTCTCTACCCTGTCCCTTCTCCCTTCCCCCCTTCCCCCAGAATCCTCTGCTTTGGTGCCATACACCATACCCAGTCCAACATTCACCTCATGTTTTCCCTTATTGTCCGGCTTCTTCATTTCCACAGGTAAGTGACTGAGCTCTGGTATTCATCCCTCTTTCTTGTTCTGGCTTGTCTCACTATGTTTTTGTTTGTTTTCTTTTTTTTTGTCATTTTTTAAAAGAAACTACAGGGATGTAGAGGTTACACAGGCTCCTGTGCTAAATATGAATAGACATGGGCCATAGGTCAGATCAATGGGATTTATAGTCAACAATATTTATATACATTTCCCATATAAGGGAGCTACTTTCTGCCCTGATCCAGCTTTCTGGTCCTATATCCAACTCTGACACCATCTTCCCAGACAATACTTTTAGCCCATCTGTATGTTAGCTGTGGGTCTCAGGCAAAAATCAGCAAAGTCATGGGCCTCTTAGAATATACCAAAAATAGGGAGTTGGGCAATATCGCAGCGGGTTACTCCCCACCTGCAGGGGAGTCGCTTCACAGGCAGTGAAGCAGGTCTGCAGGTGTCTGTCTTTCTCTCTCCCTCTCTGTCTTCCCCTCCTCTCTCCATTACTCTCTGTCCTATCCAACAATGACATCAACAACAACAATAATAACTACAACAATAAAAACAACAAGGGCAACAAAAGGGAAAATAAATAAATATTAAAAATATATATTTTAAAAAAGAATAAACCTAAAATAGACTTCCTAGCTGCTTCCAACATGGAGACCCCAAATCTCATCTACTCTACTTTTACCTTTAAGTAGTAAACAGTTTGTTCTGCTTTATATCTTAATGCTTTTCAGCCACCAAGTTGCAGATGCTACCATGGCACCTACCTGACTTCCCTGGGCAGATGACCTCACCAATGTGTCCTGGAACCCCACCTCTTGAGAGCCCTGCCCCTGTAGGAAAAGACAGAAATAAGCTGGGGGTATGGATCAACCTGCCAACACCCATGTCGAGTAGAGAAGCAATTACAGAAGCCAGACCTCCTACCTTCTGCACCCATTATGATCCTAGGTCCATGCTCCCAGAGGGATAAAGACCAGGAAAGCTGGGAGTCCGCGGTAGCACAGCGGGTTAAGCACAGATGGCACAAAGCAAAGCGCAAGGACCAATGTAAGGATCCTGGTTCGAGCCCCTGGCTCCCTAACTGCAGGAGCGACGCTTCAGAAGCGGTGAAGCAGGTCTGCAGGTGTCTTTCTCTCCTCTCTGTCTTCCCCTCCCCTCTCCACTTCTCTCTGTCCTATCCAACAACAACAATATCAATAATAGCTACAACAATAAAACAAGGGCAACAAAAGGGAATAAATAAATATTTTTAAAAAATAAAAAAAAAGGAAAGCTTTCAGTGGAGGGGATGGGATGCGGAACTCTGGTGGTGGGAATGTATGGAATTGTACCCCTCTTATCCTACAATCTTTTCAATCAATATCCAGTCAATAATAATAATAATAATAATAGAAACTTAGCACCTGAAGAACATTTAGGAAAGTGTGACCAGGGAAGAATTTATGGAGCGGTGGGGGGTTGACTAGGCTTGCAAAATTTTCGCATTTTGGAAGTAATGACTGGGGGAAAAAATCATTTAAGCAAAAAAAAAAAAAAATCAGCTGTTTCAGACCCAGCCAAAAATAACATTTCTTGACCATCTACATAAGAAAATTAATTCCAATGCTAAAAATCAATGTATAACTAAGAAATATGTATGAATTAATTAAACCAGTGGACTTCAAGTGAAAACATGTGGAAAATTCTAGAATACATTAGAAGTACACAGTCTAAGAACCTCAGACCCCTAAGGGGTCAAGCAGCCCATGAATGAAATTCCTGAATTTCAGGCAAGTAAGAAATAATCTGACCAGAAAGTATGAACCAACATCTTTTGCAAACTATTGTGGGCTATAAATAACCTCTTCGCTTAATAGCACTTTTACATTTTGTGAGCCAGTTACATTGAATGAACAACCCCTGAACTTTTATATCATTTCATTGTTCTATTCAGAGCTGAGAAAGTTGGGGGCAGATGGTGGTGCATCTAGTTAAACGCACATTACAGTGCACAAGGTCCCAGGTTCAAAGCCCTGGTCCCCACCTGCAGGAGAAAAGCTCCATGAGTGGTGAAGAGGAGCGGTAGATGTCTCTCTGTCTCTCTCCCTTCTCAATGTCTCTGTCTCCATCCAATAATAAATAAAATGAAAAAGAAACAGAGTTGAGAAAGTTCAGTGTGCACAAGTTGCACACTGTATTATATTACTATTGTTTTCTGTATTTTGCTTAATACAAGCATTTGATGTGAGTTTATAACTCATTTCAAAATTGTGACTGGTATTTTGTTCTATACTTTAAATATTAATACTTCTCCATTATTGAAGGTTCAAGTTGTTCAAATATTTCACTATTATGAGCAACTGTTAGCAGTATTCTTTTTTAATGTATTTTCTTTTTTAATATTCAAAAATATTTTTAATGTTTATTTATTCCCTTCTGTTGCCCTTATTTTATTGTTGTAGTTATTCTTATTGTCCTCATTATTGGATAGGACAGAGAGAAATGGAGAGAGGAGGGAAGACAGAGAGGGAGAGAAAGACAGACACCTGCAGACCTGCTTCACTGCCTGTGAAGCGACTCCCCTGCAGGTGGGGAGCCAGGGCTTGAACCGGGATCCTTACGCTGGTCCCTGCACTTTGCACCACGTGTGCTTAACCCGCTGTGCTACCACCAGACTCCCTCAAAAATAATTTTATTTATGCAAGTCTGGCGGTAGTGCAGCACATGGTACAAAGTGCAAAGGACTGGCTCAAGGATCCTGGTTCGAGCCCCCGGCTCCCCACCTGCAGGGGAGTCGCTTCACAGGCAGTGAAGCAGGTCTGCAGGTGTCTATCTTTCTCTCTCCTTCTCTGTCTTCCCTCCTCTCTCCATTTCTCTCTGTCCTATCCAACAACAATGACATCAATAACAACAACAACAATAATAACCATAACAATGATAAAACAAAAAGGACAACAAAAGGGAAAAAAATAGCCTCCAGGAGCAGTGAATTCGTGGTGCAGGCACTGAGCCCCAGCAATAACCCTGGAGGCCACAAAAGAAAAAAAGAAAAATATTTTTATCTGTTTATTATTGGGTAGAGACAGAGAGAAATTGAGATGGGAGAGGGTGATAGAGACAGGGAAAGAGACACCTGCAGCCCTGATTCACCAGGTCTTTCCCACTGCAGGTGCCTGGGCTTGAACCCAGTCTTTGAGCACTATAATATGTGTGCTTAACCAGTGAGCCACCACTTGGCCCCAGTAACATTCTTGACATGGAAAATATTTTGTACATTCTTCATTGTTTTTCAGAGAAATGACTACATGTGAAGTTGCTAGTCAGAAGGTATAAACCTTTAAGGGTCTTTATATATGTTGATCAAATGCCTTCTTAAAAAAAAAATCCCACTATTAAACACTCCTAGCAAGCTCTAAGACTGCTAGTTTCCCTACTAATATAAGGTAATATTATACATCGTAAAGGAGCTTCCATAGTCAGAAATATTAGAAATTTTGAATGATATAGAAAATACATAAAGAATCACAACATATTTATATATCTTACGCATGTCATGACCAAAAGACAATTTATCATAGTTCTCATGAGCTGCGCAGTTTATTCTGTCACCAGCTACTCAGATCTTTCCCTCAGAGATATTCCCTCTGTCAAAAGTCCTTTTTTCCTCCTCTGATTCCTCAAAGTGCACTCGAAGGGGAACCCACACAGAAAAGAGCCAACTCTCACAGTATACACAAACATGAGAGTCATCATGTTTGAAAAAGATCGTGTGACTTCAACAGGAGCTGTGTCTACAAAGAAGGGAATGAAAAGAGTGGATGGACGTGTGGTCTCTGAGGATGTGGTGGCGCTAGTTCTTCCCATTCATGCAGATAAAAAGAGCAAAAGGACTGGAATATTTATAAGTGTGTGGAACTTAGAAAGACTACTTCCTAAACACACATTCACCGTTTACTGTAGGTGTCGGGGGAAAAGGATTTGCTGGATCTGATTATAGTGACTAAAAATGTAAAAAGCTTTGCTCTTTATTTTTTTTTTTACCTCTATAATAACTTTTACTTCTATTCCACTTTTTTAAGAAGTGAAAGCTATCTTATAAAAGAAAATGCGGGGATTGCAAGCCAATAGGAGCCATCTCTATTAATTATACTGAGAGAGTTCTACCCACACATTTTCCTGATATTCATTTCTGTCTATAAGTTGAAAATTAGAAATATTCCAACTGAGAAAGAGAAAATGATGTTATAAACAGGGACAGAAGAAACGGAGGTTTAAGAAATCTGAAGTCCTTCTTAATACTTAAGATTTTATATTTAGTTATATAACTAGGTCTCTTCCTGATTTGTAACTTATTCTTTTTATCGAAGTGTTGGCAAGGATGTAGAGAAAGAGGAACTCTTATACTGCTGGTGGAAATGCAAACTGATGTAGCCATTATAAAGAACAGTAGTGAGAACCCTTGAGCAAATAAAAATGGAAATGCTTTAAGATCCAACAATATCACTCTCGGAGATTTGCCTAAAAAAAAAAAATGGAAACACAAATTCAAAGGGAAATAAGCACCTCTACATCCATAGCTGCATTGTTCACAATGGTCAAAATAGGAAAGCAAATTAAATGTCCACTGACCGGTAACTGGATAAAGAAATTATGTGGTCCAGAAGGTGGCGCAATGGTAAAGCTTTGGACTCTCAAGCATGAGGTCCCGAGTTCGATCCCCAGCAGAACATGTGCCAGAGTGATGTCTGGTCCATTCTCTCGCCTCCTATCTTTCTCATAAATAAATAAAATCTAGGAAGGAAGGAAGGAAGGAAGGAAGGAAGGAAGGAAGGAAGGAAGGAAGGAAGGAAGGAAGGAAGGAAGGAAGGAAGGAAGGAAGGGAGAAATTGTGGGCTATATATACCATGGAATATTACTCTGCCTTTTAAAAAACAAAAAGAGTGTAACTGAAGACGCTTATGCTTAGTCAAGTTAAAGAGGTGAAAGGCAACTAACAAACGGTTCTATTCATGTGAATTTCAGGGCATTTAAACACATGAACTTTAAAACAATGTAGCAAAACTGTCTCTAAGACTTTATGAGAACCATTTTCTTCCAGTGTTTGCCCTTCTTCCGTAGCCAGTCAAATGAGAACCATGATGGCTATCATCAAGAGACTGAGGGCACAGTACTTTGACAGTGGGTATGGTATGGAATTATACCCTTTAGTCTTATAATCTTGTAAACCACTATTAAATCACTGATTTTTTTCAAAGAGAATTAAGCATATATACTGTGTTCCAAGGCAGTTAAAAAATCAGTATCTCTTCTCAGCCTTGAAATCTATATGTCAGCTAAAGGGAATTAATGGAAGTCAAAGCAGAATGAGGGTCAGAAAAATAGATAGTGTGTCTACTTCAGTCCCCCACACTGCCATAAACCAGAGCTGAGCAGTGCTCTGGTTAAAAAAAAAAAAAAAAAAAAAAAAGTGTTGTTTTAGTTACATGGTGCTTTAAAAACGTTGTCACCTTCTCTTTAAAAATCATTTGATTTTAAAGGGAAAAAAAATGTTTCACTGTCTTTGAAAAATCAGCAAGTCTGGCAACACTTGGCCTGCGGTCTACCTGCAGTGTTCCCCTGTGCCAGGTAGAAAGTAGTTCTAGATGGTATCTGTGCTCCATTCTTCACCACAACCCCACCTGCTCAGCATCATGCTATCATTCATACTATCTGTCTGAGGTTTGTAGACATCACCAAACAGCACCTTATAGCTGATTTTCCTCTATGCAAGTATCCACCTAAATGTACCCTTTGAGTTTTCATATTTTTTCAATTCTTGCATAAAAGAAATATCCCTTAATTTTAGAACAACAAACCCAATAAAAATCAGGGTCCAGAAGCTAGTATAATAGTTATACAAAAAGAGGCATAACCATTATGCTATATACCCCCACCCGCTATTTTTAAAAATTTATTTATTTATTAGGGGGCAGGTAGTGATGCACCTGGTTGAGCGCACATGTTACAGTGAGCAAGGATCCAGGTTCAAGCCCCCTGGTCCCCACCTGCAGGGGGAAAGCTTTGCAAGTGGTGCAGGTGTCTCTTCGTCTCTCTCCCTCTCTATCACCCCCTTCCCTCTTGATTTCTGGCTGTCACTATCCAACCAATAAAGATAATTTTAAAAAATATATTTATTCAGTGCTCCAGGAGGTGGTGCAGTGGATAAGGTATTGGACTCTCAAGCATGAGGTCCTGAGTTCTATCCTTGGTAGCACATGTGCCAGAGTGACGTTTGGTTCTTTCTCTTCTCTTCCTATCTTTCTCATGAATAAATAAATAAAATCCTGAAAAAAATAAAAATAAATTTTAAAAAGAATTTTAAAGTTATGCGAAAGACATCCATGCCTGAGGCTCAAGAAGTCCCAGATTTTTAGCCACCAGGTTCCAGTTGCTACCATGATGCCAACCAGACTTCCCTGAGCAGATGACCCCACCAATGTGTCCTGGAGCCCCACCTTCCCAGAGCTCTGCCCCACTAGGGAAAGGGAGAGACAGGCTGGACAAAAATCAGTTAGTGGAAATACATCTCTAAGCTCCAGTTCTAATGTGCTATTACAAATTCAATAAGTGAAATAACAGGTGTATTCACTTGAATAAAATACAGACAAACAGGAGTAGTTAATAATAGCTGCAATGCAGTCGGAGAGGTGGTGTACTGAATTAAGTGTTGGACTTCCTTATTTTTTAATGTTATTGTGGAGTTTATGGTTTACAGTTTAGTCTTTAACACACAGGCGCAACCTCTCATCTCCCCTTGTCTAGAGTCTAGCAGACATAACAGGAGCCCAGTGTCCCTTCATCCTGTCCCTCTCCCTCCTTCCCCAGAGTCCTTTGCTTTGGTGCAATGTGTGATACCCAGTCCAAGTTTCACCTTATGTTTCCCCTTCCTATTCTTTGTTCTTAAGTTCCACCTATCAGTGAGATCATTCGGGGTTGTTCTTTTTCTGACTTATCTCACCCAATGTGATTCCTTTGAGTTCTGACCATGAGACCAAAAAAGAGATGACCTCATCATTTTTGACAGCTGCAAAGTACTCCATTGTGTATATGCACCGTGGCTTCCTTAGCCATTAACCTGTAGTTGGACAGCTCCATTACTTAAGCTTCAGAGCCTCAGATTCCCCAGCCTGGCACCTACGAGAGTGAGCACACTCCAGTTGTCTCTCCTCCTCTCCTGCTTGCTAATAGTACATATTTTTAACATAACAGCTGAATTTTTGTATCAACTTCAGCATCTAAATTATTTCTGTCAAAATTTTTCTGACTACACGGTATTATGATAACACTAATACCCTAGGATGCAAATACTAGCGTTTGAAGTAATATATAGTAGTAATTCCAGGCTGTTCTTAACTGAACTTATCTAAAAGCTTGAGGGAAGATTAATAACAATCCTCTTGATTAAAAAAGGAACAATAAAGCCCGAGCATTAAGACAGTGATAGTACTTAAGGTCTGCATGTAATAGGTGCCATGTTTGATGCCTGCCACCATCAACAGCCAGAACTCAGCAAAGCACTAGTCAAAAGATAAATAAGTAACCAGTAAGAAAACCAATTGCAGCTATAGCAATCATCTTACAATACTGGCCTACACTTTAACATAATATTATATAATACATATAATAATAATAATAATTTACACAGACTTGTCATCACTACACCATATGCAAGCTTGAATACTATGAACGTGGAACAAGCAAAGTCTGGAATTTAGTCCAAAACTGACTTGCACAATCAGACTGTGATGGTGGGTTCTCTTTTGCAACTCTGTAAAATCACAAACCTAAAAGTTGTCTTTATGTACTAGTTGTACCACCTGCCTGTTATGGAACTAAATCACTACAGGTACATTTGTAGAATGAGATGCATCTTACTTACTTAAGGCTTTGGTGCAAGCTTTCAGAGCATTTTAATTATGGCTAATCTAAAATACCTATATAGAGTCATTATAAGGTTCTGCTGATGTAAGAATGGTGAAGATATCAGATGAAGGTACACAGTGGCAGACACGATGATTTGCTATCATCTGTCTTGTATGGTAAGTCGTGTGTGCAGTCTTGCAGACGCAGATACAGCGATGAAACCGAGCATGAGCTCCACTGCATCAAATGATTTACAATGTCATGTATGGAAGAGCATATGGGAGGAGTTTCTCATTTTTCACTTATTCTGTGGGTTAGATAGGATTTATGTTCTAATCTGAGACATCAAAAGTACATATCCAGTAGATATTTGGTGGTTGAATGATTGGTGTAGCAACATTATTTATATGCAAAGATGTAATGAGGTCCAAATGAATTTTGGGAATAAAGTTTATATGTTTTCTTTTTATTTTTATGTCAGCAGCGCTTATCTGATACCTGTATTAACATAGTGCTCAATGCCTGGTTGGTAGTTGGTAATAGTTTGAAATCAATGAATGAACAAAATGAGCTATTATCTTGATTCTAGATCACTGCTACCTAAATGAATAGGACAACATAAAGAAAAAATATTTTCCTATTGCTTAATATTTTAAAAAGCATAAAATTGTGCCTCTATTTCTTTTCTTCCCTATAGATTAGTAGTTCTCTTTTGTTTGTAGGAAATGTAACAAAGACTGGCGCAATAAGTTTATTGGGGGGAGGGATCTGTAACACAGAAATTATTTTTCTTCTTTCATTAAGAGAAGTTTAGGGTACACTTCTTGAGTTTTAATTGTTGAATACAGATAGTTATTGCTTCTGAATTTCATGGGTGGAGGGGAAGATTAGCAGTAACTGCAACAATTCAATTATGCTCAGAACCTCACAGGCATAGCCTTTCTTGCTTATCAAAGTAAAACCATAATTGTGTGGTGCTTTTATGCAGAAGGAAATGTTACTAATAAAATAAGGTGATTTTTTTTTGTCTTTCAATTTGATGCAAAAGTGAATCTTTTTTGTTAAATGTAGCTAACTAGCTTCTCATTTACATGTGCCAGTGGGGGAAAAATTACCAGAACACATGACCATTGTTAGACAGCTAACTTCTGGCTCGTCTTTCTCTAGGTATTCACCCATCTCTCATCTATAAAATTTTAAGAGCAATTTTTTTCAATTTTATTAACTTAAGCTAAACAGATATGTAATAAAAAATGACCCCTTTTGTTCTATATTTTGTCCTAAGAGGTGCTATGTACCTGAAAGTATGGCAGCTATCCCACCTAAACTTTCTATATGGTAGCTCCCAGGTATGTGGGAACATTAAGATATTTGGATTCCAACATCTATCCAGTTTTTACTTCCAGGTATATAGAACAAACCATATAGGCATAGCTAAGAATGCATATTTAATTAAAATCAAGGTTTCTTGTGTTCTCATTTATTACTCTTGTCACTGGTGAGATTTAGTATTGAGCATTTTTATGACAGTCTTTATGTCTCTTTGTGATTCATTCCCAGTACATGTGTGTAAGCATTCCCGAGAGAAATCAGAATAAAAGCAGGTATCCTTCAACATTCAGATTCAGAAGAACAATTAAGTATGAAATAATATAAATGGATAAAAAGACTGATTTCAAAAAAAAAAAAAGATTTCAACACATTTGAGCTCAACTTTTGAATCCCTGATTCACTATATAAGTTCCCTTGAAAAAGTCACTGAAGTATTTTTGTATCTTGACTTCCTGATCTGTGAAATAATTGCATCAGGCCTGATGAGTTCTAAGATCCCTCACCAATGTAAAATCCAATTAAATTCCAAAAATGATCTCCTTTTAAGATTCAAAAAATACAAGGCACGTGCAAAATAAAGGAACTATCTTTTATGAATATCAGTTCTCATTTTGCTCATGGAAATAGTTGATTTAAAAGAATGAGTTTCCCTTGGTGGGGGTGTGCAATGTGGAACTATGACCCTCTCATCATAGAATCTTGTAAACTAGTATTAAATGACTAATAAAAACTATCCTCTCTCTCTCTATATATATATATATATATATATTATATATATATATTCTCTCTCTATATATATATTCTATATATATATATTCTTTTAAGCATGAGAATTCTTCTTTTCCATGAGATAGATACAGTTCTCATTTCATAAAATGAGAGTGTTTTGCAGACACAGTGAGATGAAAAACTGTACCCATGTGTCAACAACTGTACGAGAAGCCATTAACCCCTCAATAAAATGATGAAAGAAAAAAGTATACAAGACTAATAAGTGGTCAATAAGTAGCCAATTTCACATATTAGGTAACCAGAACAAAGGCATATAAGGTATAAAAAATAATGTAATGCTATATTTAGCTATTCAAATTGCAAATATTTTTTTTACTTTTTTGTGTTATAGTTTTTTAATGTAATTTTTTAATTTGTGATTAATAATATATTATAATACTATAATATTATTATGGCTCATATGTGGGTAGAGAACCTTGCCAGAAGCCATGACTCTTGAGATTCAAAAAGTGTCCGAGCACTGAGAGATAATAACTTCAGTCACCATATAGTTAATCTAAAGAGCCCAGAGGAATGTCACCTAGATTGCTTGAGATGGGAGAATGTCAGGTGTAGGTGTATCAGTGATCAGAACTCTGGCAGAGTATGTGTTGATAAAAATCACATCACATCAAAAGAAACAGGAAGATATTTCAAAAGAAACAAGAAGATATATTTAGGTAAACAGGAAGATATATTCAGGTAAAGACAATCCAGGAGCAACTCTCAAAGAACAAATTACTTTCAAGGCATCAAGAATGTGTTAAACCTTGATTACAATATCCTTTGTCTAAATGTCATTAGTCATGAGCAATGCTTTGATGCCTCAAGAAATATTCAGGTCACTCTATTATGGAAAAACCTCAGACATTTCAGAGAAAATGCCAAAGGTCAGAGACACAGATGGCATTTTGCATAATCTCAAAGACTAAAGGCTACCAATTCCAACTCTTGACACTTTCCCAGACCTCAGTCTTAAGGAGTGGGAAATGTGACAAAAAGGAATGCTTGGAGCCTTACTTAACTGTTAACAATCAACCTGATATATTTTATAAACATAGAGGCTTTAAGTAAAATCAACAGAATTTCTAACAACAAATGCCAATACATCTGAGGTCAGAACACAATTACAATATATATATTATATATATATATTTAGTTCCACACAACATCCACCACCAAAGTTCTGTATCCCCAACCTCTTACCTCCCAAAGATATTCATCATAGTTCTCACACTTTGCTTGCTTCTATTTCCTTGTCACAGGCAACAGATATTTAGATTCTACATGAGTGACATCATCTGGTAGTTGTCTTTCATCACTTCTTCACTAAGCATAATCACCTCCAGTTCTACCCATTATGTCCGAACACAATATCACCTTTTTTTTTTTACTGCAAAATAGTTTTCAATGGAATACACATCCTATAACTTCTTTAGCCAGTCATCTGTTGATGGGCATCTAGGCTGCTTCTACTCTTTGGCTGCTGTCAATAATGCAGCTATGAACATAGGCGTGCATGTGTCCCTTTGAATTAGTGTTTGAGTCCCTTTGGGTAAATGCTTAAGAGTGATAGCAGTGGAGGATATGGTAATTCTATTTTTATTTAAGGACTCCCCATTAAGGCTGCCCTAATTTGCATTCCCACCAGTAGTGTAGCACACTTCCCTTTTTTTTTTCTTTCTTTTTTTTTGGACACTTTCTTTTTCTTCACAACCATGATAACCTCTGTCATTTCCTGATTTGCTATTGGAAGCCATTTGCCCAGGTGTGAGATAGTATCTCAGCATAGTTTGAATTTGCATTTCACAGATGACAAGTGAAATGGAGCATTTCTTCATGTGTCTGTGGGCCATGAGTCTCTTCTTTAGAAAATTGTCTGCTTAGTTCTTTGGTTCACTTCTTTATTGGGTTATTTTTTGCTTCTTTTTAGGTTTGTACCAATTCTGTATAGATGTTTCATATCAGTTAATTTTCACGTGTGATATGCAAATATCTTCTCCCATTTACTGGTTTGCCTGGTTATCCTTAGATAGTTTGCTTTTGAATTGTAGAAGGAGGCTTTTTAGTTTCATGAAATCTCATTTATTTACTCTTGTTTTCAAATGCCAAGGGGGTTGAGTCTCCAAATGCATCTTTGATGTGAAGATCCTACAAAATTTCACCTATGCTTTCTTCTATAAATTTTATAGTTTCTGATCTAATATCCAGATCTTTAATCTATTATAATTAGACTTTGGTGTATGGTGTTAGATGGTGGTCTAGTTTCACTTTCATACATGTGGGTGCCCAATTTTCCCAGCAACATTTGTTGAAGTGACTTTCTGTACCCACTGAATGATTTTGGGCCCTTTGTCAAAAACTAGGTGGTTGTATACATGTAGGCTCATTTCTGGGCTTGTAACTCTGCTCAGTTAATAGAAGGGTCCATTTTAATTCCAGCAATATGCTGGTTTGATAACTATTGCTTTATATTATAAAGAGAGGTTGGGGAATGTGATACCTCCATATTTTTTCTTTTTCCTCAGAAGTGCTTTGCTTATTTATGGTTTTTCTTTGTTTGCTTGCTTGTGTTGTTATTGCTCCACACAAATCTTTGGACAAGTTGTTCAATTTGCATGAAAAATTGCACTGGGATCGTGATAGGAATTGCACTGAAACTGTAGATCGCCTTTGGTAGAGTAACCATTTTAATAATGTTTATTTTTTTCTGATCCAGGAACAAGGGTGTTTTTACCATTTCTGTGTGTTCTTCTCTATTTCTTTACACCATATCCTATATTTTTCACTGTAATGGTCCTTCACCTCCTTTGTGAGATTGACGCCAAGGTATTTTACCTTTTGAAATTCAATTATAAATGGGATTGAGTCATTTCCCCTTCCTCTCGTCCCTTGTTTAAATACAGAATTGTCACAGATGTATGTGTACTGATTTCGTATCCTGCTACTTATTATTTTCAGTAGTTTTGGATGGTGTCCTTGGGGCTCTCTGGGTATGTTATCATGTTATCAGTAAATAGTGATGGTTTGATTTCTTCCTTCCCAATCTGTATACCTTATACATATCTCTCTTTTGGAGCCAGGCACATGTCACCATACAGAAGGGCTTGTAAGTGGTGAAGCAGGTCTTCAGGTAACTAACTCTCTCCACCTCCTCTCTCAATTTCTCTCTGTCCTATCAAATAAAATAGAAAGAGAAAAAAATGGCCATAGGAGCAGTGGATTTGGAGTGCTGGCATTAAGTCTCAGTGATACTCCTGGTGGAAAAAAAAATTACCCTTGATTATTATTGATTAATTTCTCCTCTGATTACAATGACAAGGACCTCAAGGACCATGTGGACATGGTAGACATCTGTCTCTACCCCTCCCCTCTAAGTATATCTCTGTCCTATCAAATAAAATAGCAGAAAAAAATAAGAAAAGGAAAAAATGGCCTCCATGAGCAGTGGATTCATAGTGCAGCCACTGAGCCCCAGCAATAAACCTGGAGACAAAAAAATAAAGCTTGTATATCTAGGTTAGAAAATAATTTCACAATACACACCAAAAATCTTAAAATAGGGAGATCACCTGGGACCACAACAAGACAGGACTAGAACGACTTCAGAAACCCACAAAATCACCCGTGAGTACAAACACGTGTGGCTCATGGACAGAGAGGAGCCTAGGGAGAGCTTAAGTGGCTGCTAACAGTCCAGCAGTTTACCAGTTGAGACACCACCTCTAGTCTGTTTCACCAACAAAGAGAAAGCTGAAGGGAGGAGAGGACTCCCCTAAGACTCAAAATGCAACTGTGAATCTCCATTGCTACTGCCCTCAGAAGCAGGAGCAGTGGCAGAGAGGCCCTGTGCTGACACCAGGGGACAGAGAACTAACCAGAAAGCTCAGGAGAAGATCTCTACCTTGGTGGCTTCACAGTGGGGCTGTGAGAGTCTCTTTGCATAAACACTGGATTATCACTGCCCCACCCTGTTTTTTATCCCTTGGTCAGAAGTCAGTGATTAAGCTAAGAAGCCTCCTTATACTTTAAAAGCCCTCAGGCTCTCATAGCCTACAGGGAAGAAAAAAAGAGTCTTTTAAGCCTCTTAAGCCTTTAAAGCTCCAACTCAGGAATGAAAGTAATACTGAAACAACTGTCAGTTTCCACAACTGTGAACCCTTTAATTACCTTACTTAGACACAAGTCAGTCCAGGCAAGAGTGATCAGTAATTTAAAAAGTACTGAGAGAGGGACCTCATAACATAGTATATAAAATGGTTAAACAGAGTCAACAATATTTATACACCTTTCCCCTATTTGGGAGCTACTCTCTTCCCTGATCCAGCTTTCTGGTCCTTCTGCCAGCCATAACATCACCTCCCCAGACAATAATTAGGATCCACCTGCATATCAGATTTCAGACTCAGGCAAAAAAAAAAAACAAAAAAAAAAACCACTAGTATAGCCAAAGGTCCTTTGGAATATAACTAAAATATGCCTACTAGCTATCTACAAAACGGAGATCCCCCCCCCAACTCTTCATCTGCACTATTCCAGCCTTTAGGTCCATGATTGGTAAACATTTGTTTGGCTTTGTATGTTAACTCTGTTTTGAATCACCAGGTTCCAGATGCTAGCATGATGCTGACCAGACTTCCTTGCACAGACAACTCCACCAATATGTCCTAGAGCTCCGCTTCCAAAGAGCTCTTCCCCACTAGAGAAAGAGAAAGACAGTCTGGGAGTATGGATCGACCTGTAAACGCCCATGTTCAGCGGGGAAGCAATTACAGAAGCCAGACCTTCAACCTTCTGCATCCCACAATGACCTTGGGTCCATATTCCCAGAGGGTTAAAGAATAGGAAAGCTATCAGGGGAGGGGATGGGATACAGAGTTCTGGTGGTGGGAATTGTGTGAAGTTTTACCCCTCTCATCCTATGGTTTAGTCAATGTTTCCTTTTTATAAATAAAAAATTAAATAAATAAAAATAAATAAATAAAAATGGTTAAACCAACAAGAAGAAATATTGGAGAAATGAAATATTGGAGAAATGAACCAGGACAAGAGTCCAGATAAAAGCTTCTAACCAAGACTACTGTATCTTGTTAGCCTGTCATTCAGACTAGATGGAGGCATCAAAACCGTCTCAGACAAGCAACAGCTGAATGAATAAACTATCACCAAGCCTGCCCTGAAAGAAGTTCTGAAAGGTCTCCTATAAACAGCAAGACCACCATAAATAGGCCATACATATATCAGAACACTCTAAAAGTCTATAAGAATGGCATTAAAATATCTTCAATCTTTGATATCAATAAATGTCAATACCCTGAATTCACCTACAAACTTCCAAAATTAAGTAAAGAGGAAGTAGATAAAATGAACAGGCCCATCACAGCTAATGAGATTGAAACAGTTATCAAAAACCTTCCCAAAATTAAAAGTCCTGGACCAGATGGTTGGTTTTACAAATGAATTCTACAAAACCTTCAAAGAAGAACTAGTATTTCTACTTTTAAAAGTCTTCCAGAAGATTGAAGACACTGGAATACCCTCCCAGCTTCTATAAAGCCAACATCACTTTGATAACAAAAGCAGACAAGGACACAACCAAAACATATGTGAACATACGTGCTAAAATACTGAAAAAAAATTCTAGCCAGCCAGATACAGCAGTATATTAAAAAGATTGTTCATCATGACCAAGTGGGGTTTAACCCTGGGATGCAAGGTTGGCTTAATATACGTAAATCAGTCAATGTGATCCACCACATCAACAAAAGCAAGACCAAAAACCACATGGTCATATCAGCAGATGCAGAGAAAGCCTTTGACAAAATACAACATCCCTTTATGATCAAAACACTACAAAAAATGGGAATAGATGGAAAATTCCTAAAGATAGTGGAGTCTATATATAGCAAACCTACAGACAATATTATACTCAATGGTGAAAGCATTTCCACCAAAAACTGGAAGCATTTCCCCTCAGATCAGGTACTAGACAGGGCTGCCCACTATCACCATTACTATTCAACATAGGGCTGGAAGTTCTTGCCATAGCAATCAGGCAGGAGCAAAGAATTAAAGGCATACAGATTGGAAAAGAAGAAGTCAAACTCTCTCTATTTGCAGATGACATGATAGTATACATAGAAAAACCTAAGGAATCCAGTAAGAAGCTTTTGGAAATCATCAGGCAATACAGTAAGGTGTCAGGCTAAGTTAGAAGAAGTTGAAATCCAGAAATCACTTCCTTTTACTATAGCAACAAAACAATAAAATATCTAGGAATAAACCTAACCAAAGAAGTGAAAGACTTGTATACTGAAAATTATGAGTCACTACTCAAGGAAATTGAAAAAGATACAAAGAAGTGGAAAGATATTCCATGCTCATGGGGTAGAAAATTAACATAAACAAAATGAATATACTACCCAGAGCCACGTACAAATTTAATGCTATCCCCATCAAGATCCCAATCATATTTTTAGGAGAATAGAACAAATTCTACAAATGTTTATCTGGAACCAGAAAAGACCTAGAATTGCCAAAACAATCTGGAGAAGAAAGAACAGAAATGTAGCCATCACAATCCCAGATCTCAAATTGTATTATAGGGCCGTTGTCATAAAAACTGCTTGGAACAAGGGCAGCAAAAGGGAATAAATAAATTAAATAAATATGTTTTAAAAAAAACTGCTTGGTACTGGAACATGAATAGACACTCTGACCAGTGGAATAGAATTAAGAGCCTGGAAGTAAGCCCCCAAACCAATGGACAGCTAATCTTTGACAAAGGTGCCCAGACTATTAAATGGGGAAAGCAGAGTCTCTTCAAAAAATGGTGTTTGAAAAAAAAAATGGGTTGAAACATGCAGAAGAATGAAACTGAACCAATATATTTCACCAAATACAAAAGTAAATTCTAAGTGTATCAAGGATTTAGATGTTAGACCAGAAACTATCAGATACTTAGAGGAAAACTTTGGCAGAACTCTTTTCTGCATACATTTTAAAGACATCTTCAAAGAAATGAATCCAATTACAAAGAAGACTAAGGCAAGCATAATCTATGAAACTACATCAAATTAAAAAGCTTCTATACAGCAAAAGAAACTACTACCCAAACCAAGAGACCCCTCACAGAATGGGAGATCTTTACGTGCCATACATCAGACAAGAGGCTAATAACTAGAATATATAAAGAGCTTGACAAACTCAACCACACACACACACACACACAAAATAATAACCCCATCCAAAAATGGGGGGAGGACTTGGACAGAATATTCACCACAGAAGAGATCCAAAAGGCCAAGAAACACATGAAAAAAATGCTCCATGTCTCTGATTGTCAGAGAAATGCAAATAAAGACAACAATGAGATACCACTTCACTCCTGTGAGAATGTCATACATCAGAAAAGGTAACAGCAGCAAATGCTGGAGAGGGTGTGGGCTCAAAGGAACCCTCCTGCACTGCTGGTGGGAATGTCAATGGGTCCAACCTCTGTGGAGAACAGTCTGAAGAAATCTCAGAAGGCTAGACATGGACCTACCCTAGGATCCTGCAATTCCTCTCCTGGGGATATATCCTAAAGAACCCAATACACCCATCCAAAAAGATCTGTGTACATATATGTTCTTAGAAGCACAATTTGTAATAGCCAAAACCTGGAAGCAACCCAGGTGTCCAACAACAGATGAGTGGCTGAACAAGTTGTGGTATCTACACACAATGGAACAGTACTCAGCTATAAAAAATGGTGACTTCACCATTTTCAGCCGATCTTGATGGACCTTGAAAAATAGATGTTAAGTGAAATAAGTCAGAAACAGGAGGATGAATATGGGATGGTCTCACTCTCAGGCAGAAGTTGAAAAACAAGATCAGAAGAGAAAACACAAGTAGAATCTGAACTGGAATTGGCGTATTGCACCAAAGTAAAAGACTCTGGGGTGGGTGGGTGGGGAGAATACAGATCCAAGAAGGATGACAGAGGACCTAGTGGGGGTTGTATTGTTATATGGAAAACTGAGAAATGTTATGCATGTACAAACTTGTATTTACTGTCAAATGTAAAACATTAATTCCCCAATAAAGAAATTAAAAAGAAAACCTTAAATATATGTTGCTTGGGTAATTTACAAATTTTCGATATTTGTACTAAGGAGCTATCAAAACTATAAATAAAGTATATATACACTATAGCACTTCCATTTTTTCACAACTATAAACACTTCCATTATTGAACAATACAGTATGATTAAATGAAATGTGGCTCATACAAATAGTGAAGTCTTTGCAGGGTTTTACAATTATGCTTTCTAGCAGTTTCGATGGCATGGAAAATGTAATATGCAATTAAAATATTAAAATGAACAAAGCAGTGTATACAGATAATAACCAATCAATAGGATACATACAGATAAAGATACAAAGCATATAAATAATGTATTAAAATCTGACAGCTTACTTATTATAAAATATATTTTAAGCATCTAATTCATTTTTGAGAAAACTAATTAAAATTATCTGTGATACTATAAAACAGAGAAATAGTAACAGGTAATGCACATATATTCCTGCACATTTTTTCTGATATATGTATGTGGTTATATTAAATAAAAACTCCATCTTATGGGGACCAGCACACTGAGTTAAGCTCACAAAGCGCAAGGACCAGTGTAAGGATCCCAGTTTGAGGCCCCAGCTCCCACATGCAGGGAAGTTGCTTCACAAGCGATGAAGCAGGTCTCTCTCCCTCTGTCTCCTCTCCTCTCTCCATTTCTTTCTGTCTTATCCAACAACAACAGTAATAACAACAACAAGGACAACAAAAATGGCCTCCAGGAGTAGTGGATTTGTAGTGCAGGCACCAAGCCCCAAAGATAAACCTGGAGGCAAAAAAACAAAAACAAAAACAAAAGCCTCGAACTTATCAAATAATTTTAACGTTCTTTCTTCTACTACTTTTTTTTTTGGCCTCCAGGGTTATTGCTGGGGCTCAGTGCCAGCATTAAGCTTCTGGTGGTTATTTTTTTTCCCATTTCATTGGACAGATCAGAGAGAAATGGAGAGAGGAGGGAAGAGAGGGAGAGAGAAAAATAGACACCTACAGACCTGCTTCACCACCATTTGTGGAGCATCCCTTTGCAGGTGGGGCCGGGGCGGGGGTGTCATACTGGGATCTTTGCATAGGTACCTGCTGCACCACTGCTGGTCCTATTTTTCAATTTCTTATTGCAAACAGTGATGTCATAAAATAAATCTTTGGGAGTCGGGCAGTAGCATAGTACGTCAAGCGCATGTGGCGCAAAACACAAGCACCAGTGTAAGGATCCCAGTTCCCAGTTCGAGCCCCCGGTCCCCCACCTGCAGGGGAGTCACTTCACAGGTGGTGAAGCAGGTCTGCAGGTGTCTGTCTTTCTCTCCCCCTCTGTCTTCCCCTCCTCTCTCCATTTCTCTCTGTCCTATCTAACAACAATGACATCAATAACAACAACAATAATAACTACAACAACAATAAAAAACAAAGGCAACAAAAGGGAAAAATAAATAAATAATATATAAATCTTTGCTTTTTTGTTAAAAATTTCATTAGACTAAATTTTCACAAGTGGATTTGGTGGTAAAGACTAGATAGACAATGACAGAGTAGATTGACAGAAGGAATAGCTATAACCAGTCTAACTTGTGATAATTCATTTTATCTGACAGAATGCCCAAATATTGTCAAGTATTATTCTGAGTACTTTTGTGTAGGTGTTCTGAATGAATTTTATATTAAGTCTAAAGACCAAATAAAGCAGATCATCCTCTCTAGTGTTCAATAAGTTGGAGTCCTAAACAGAACAAAAAGGTTGACCCTACCTTAAAAAGGAGGAACCAGGGGGCTGGGTGGTAGTGCAGCGGGTTAAGCGCACATGGCACAAAGCGCAAGGATCAGCTCAAGGATCCCAGTTCAAGCCCCAGACTCCCCACCTGCAGGAGGTCACTTCACAAGCAGTGAAGACAGACGGTCTGCAGGTGTCAATCTTTCTCTTCCCCTCTGTCTTCTCCACTCTTGATTTCTCTCTAACAACAGTGACAGCAATGGCAACAACAAGGGCAACAAAAATGGGGAAAATGGCTTCCAGGAGCAGTGGATTCATAGTGCAGGCAATGAGCCCCAGTGATAACCCTGGAGGGAAAAAAGAGGAAACACCTGCCTGATGGCCTCTCAACTGGAACCCACTTTTACCTTCCCTCAGAATTAAACTGAAACATAAATTCTCCCTGTGTCTCTGGCTTGCCAGCCTTTGAACTGGAACGACAGCGTAGGTTCCCATGGGCTGCAGATCGCAGTTCTTCAGACTTACCCGTCTCCATAATTGCAGGAGCCAATTATTTATAAAAAAAATCTCTCTCTACATAAAGCTATTCTTCCTATTAGTTTTGTTTCTCTAGCGAACCTTGACTAATAGACAGGCTGTGAGAGAATATATAAATTTATACTGTCCCAGCTGCTTACTGAAGTTCCCATCTGTCCCCACCGAAGCCCAAGCTATGTGTTTCTAATTCTCTGTATTTACCAGTTTAATACAATAAAAGTTGAATCGCATCGTTGTGTAAATTAACATTCTAATAGTAAAAATACAAATTGTCATATCCCTAGTATTATTTTTATTTTTCCTTTACTGAGTTAGCTACTTCTTTTTGTTTTTCTACATATGTGTACATTACACAGGTTAGGTAAATTACAGCTGTAATGCTCTTCGTCTCCTGTGTAGCCGCCATCGCCAGTTCCTGTGCCTTCTCCTTGGATTCCTTGACTATCTGAACAAAACAAAAATTGAGGGGGGGGTCTCACCTTACAAGTTGACCAAGTCATATTCAAAATCCATAATAGTCTAGTCACATTGCAATTTCAACTGGGCAAGATTGATCTCAGAGAGCCAGCTAGAAGTCTCTGCACTAACCCTAGGGGAAGACTAGCAGAAAAGGGAGAGATAAAGAAGAATCTAATCTGATCACAAGTTTTGTGTTGTTATTGTTGTTGTTGTTGTCTCCCTGGTTAAACTCTAAATTCCTTCACAGGCCTGACCAATTACTACCAATAAAGGTGTAACCTCAGAACTAATAGCAACCAGGTGGTCACATGCGTGCAGCTGAGATAAAACGAGACCAAGGTGAGAGCAGAGGGCACATAAACAAGCATAATGGCACACTGCGCATGTCCCACTGTGACACAGCCTCTATAGGCTATGGATTTGTCCTCTCTGCCTGAAATTATCCATTCCCTAAAAGATAAAAATGTTTGCTTCTGGGGCCAGGCGGTGGCACACCTGGTTAAGCGCTCACATTATGGTGTGCAAGGACCAGGTTGTAAGCCCCTGGTCCTCACCTGCAAGGGGAAAGCTTTATGAGTGGTGAATCTCTGTCTCTCTCCCTCTCTCCTTCCCTTTCCCTCTCAATTTCTCTGTCTCTATCCACCTCTATGATTCCCATTTAGATGTCTGCTATAGGGATTCTGGTTCCACTGCCAGAAGGCTGCCAATACTTGGTCCCAGGAACTCTGGAGCACAGGAAATATGTCACCATCATTCTGGCCCAAACTGTCATGTCTTCCATGAGAAGTCAGGTTTGGGTTAGGATTCTCAGCTCAGATTTCTTCCACAAGGGAGAAGGAAGTACTTGGGAATTCTTACCAGCTTCTTTACAAGTAAGGCAAGAGAGATAAGGAAGGAACAGGCCTAAAAATTGTCAGCAAACATTAAAAATGGAATCAGATTTGTCACCACAATCGTTTCCCTTTTTGTTTCATTATTGTTAGATTTTATGTTATGTTAAATAAAGTCAGTAAAGTTGATTTAGAAAGGTTTCTGCATTTTTCTATCCTGTAGCACAATTTAATTAGAATGTGAATTACCTATTCCCAAAATATTTGCTACAATTTACACACAAGAGCTTATGGATCTTGTGGTATATATATACAATGGAATACTACTCAGCTGTAAAAAATGGTGACTTCACCGTTTTCAGCCGATCTTGGATGGACCTTGAAAAAATCATGTTGAGTGAAATAAGTCAGAAACAGAAGGATGAATATGGGATTCTCTCACTCTCAGGCAGAAGTTGAAAAACAAGATCAGAAAGAAAACACAAGTAGAACCTTAAATGGAATTGGTGTATCGCACTAAAGTAAAAGACTCTGGGGTGGGTGGGTGGGGAGAATACAGGTCCAAGAAGGATTCAGAGGACCTAGTGGGGGTTGTATTGTTATATGGGAAACTGGGGAATGTTATACATGTACAAACTATTGTACTTACTGTTGAATGTAAAACATTAATTCCCCAATTAAAAAAATCAGGGAAAAAAAAGAGCTTATGGATCATTTTAAAAACCAGCTTTCTTAAAACTTAATTCATCCTCTAAGGTTATTGATATTCTAGACTTCTACTTCCACTTTGGTTAATTTTTATTACTTCATATATCCCGTATTATTCTCTTTAGGTTATTTATATTTTTGGAAAAAACTACTGTAAATGTTTCTTTACACTGTTTTTCTATTTTCAAAGTGTCATTTTGAACTGATGGGTAGATGTTTCAGGTTCAGAATATTTACTTGAAAGTAAACATTATTTCATGGTGAAATTAATTTTTTTTCCATTCCTTAATTTGGTTGACTTAATCCATGGTGTTAACTCCTCTCCCTCTCATAGAGAGAAAGTGTTTTATGTATATCTTTTATATGTTGGTATTATTGTGCGTCTTATATTGGTATATTCATGTATTTTAACTTAAATAAATATCATTTATTTATTCTGTTTTAATACCATTCTTATTCTTATTTTAGCGAGAGCACTAATCAACTCTGGATTATGGTGGTGAAAGGGATTGAACCTGGGATGTCAGAGCCTCAAGCATGAAAGTCTCTTTGCATAACCAGTATGCTGTTTACCGCCACCCTTTCATATTACTTTTTAAGTGCTATAGTTTATAAGATATGTTCAAACTTTTGAACATGCATTCATTGTTTCTGAATGATGCAGAATAATTTACGATGAATAGCTAAATGATGGCATTTCTCCATTTCCATGTTGACAGACAACTACATGACTTCTAACTCCTCATCACCACAAATGAGAATGTAATGTACATTCTGCAACATATCACCTCATTGACCTGTGTGAACATGTACACATTATGTAGAACCAAAACAGAGTCTCCTGAAGTCTAAAGTACAAATCTACTCATTTAATTAACTATTCTCACATTTTTCTTTTTTAATAATGGTTCTATCAGTCTACTCTTAGGTCACTAAATGAAATACATTATTTTTCAGCTGAAAATCCTTTCTGATGTTTAAACGCAATCAAAGATAACTTCTTCCAGTGAAATGAAGAAAATACCACTGAAAATATCATAACCTCCTTATTTGTTTATCTATCACTTACTTCATGAAACCGTACGTATAAGAAGGTATTGGCAATGTTACAGAGATGTCTAGAACTAGTTTCTGCCCTAGAGTCAAGCAGAGGACATAGGCATGAAACCTGTTGTGACAGTTACAGCTATTCAGTGTATCTGTTTAGAGAAGACAGAAGAGTTTAGAGATCAAAAAGGATGCCATCTTTTCTTTAAGTCGTCACAGAGGAAGTCATGCTTGAAATGGGGAGTGGAAGATATGGAAGTAATTTTCACACAAAAGAGAAACACAATCTAAAGGATGAAATTATCCAGGGCATTCAAGATGTGCAAGGAGATAGATGCAGCCAGAGTCGAGGCTATAGAAAGAAGGCAGGAAATTGCACCACTGGAAAACAACTGAGAATGAAAAACCCGTGCTTTAACACAGTGGAAAATGGACAGGTGTCTGCTCCAGGGATGTCGCTATGTTGTTGCTAGGAAGTACAGATTAAGAAATCTAAGGATGGGAGTTGGGCGGTAGTGCAGCGGGGTAAGCGCACGTGGCGCCAAGTGCAAGGATCAGAGCAACGATCCTGGTTCCAGCCCCTGGCTCCCGACCTGCAGGGAAGTCGTTTCACAGACAGTGAAGCAGGTCTGCAGGTGTCTGTCTTTCTCTCCCCCTCTCTCTTTTCCCCTCCTCTCTCCATTTCTCTCTGTACTATCCAACAACAACATCATCAACAACAACAATAATAACTGCAACAATAAAACAAGGGCAAAAAAAGGGAATAAATAAATATATTTTTTTTTAAAAGAAATCCAAGGACATAAATCCAGTAAAAAATGGAGTAAGACTAGTACTCAGGAAAAGAGTTTTGGAATAGAAAGTGCCATTTGGAAGTCTTCAAGCATATAACCGTGGTAGGTGAGAGTCTAAATAAAATTGTACACTATGTAAAATGAAAGTGAATTACAGTTGGATACAAAAGGTTAAATGCAATAGAAAAAAATTCTGAGGAAATAAGACTCAGAAAAGAAGGCACGACTGTCATCTTTCAATTTCCATTTCTAAAGTCATCCAGTCAATCCTTCTATCCAATCAACTCAACTTGCACTACATTTTTATACATGTTCCTCTGAAGCTATTAAAGTGTCTTTAAATCTTGTTTGATGTTTTACAACACTAATTAAACTGCCACTTCTTGAACAAATGAGTGATAGCCAAAAACTGAAAGTCAAAAGTGTACAGATATATAAAGAAATCCTGATGATATATTTCTGATTGACGTATATAAATATATTATTTATAATAGTGGAATAGTGTGTTGTTAAGCGGTGTCATTAATAAAGCACTGAGATGTTTTAAAGTTACATCTGATTAAATCTGACTCATTCAGGATAGCTTCCCTTTTGAATAACTGAAAGTAAACTGATTTGGGGAACTTAGTTAAATCTGAAAAAAAAATCTTTTCATCTTTACCTTATTCTAATAGCTAGAAGCAAACCTCAAGTCCTGTCCACACTCAGGAGGAAGGATTATACTGACGCATATGACTCACTGGGGGTCACCTTGGGATAAGTCTACCACTCTCTCGCTTGCTTAATGACTGTCTCTTGAGTGCTAGTTCTAGTCTAGCTGCCTGAAAAAAAAGTCTTTGATATCACAGAGTACATGTACAACTATGGAAGAAAGATTAAGAGAAAATTGTATCTATAAAATATGTGTTATATTAACATTCACTTTATATAATATATAATCTGTAGTAATGATAGTATATTAATTTAATATAATTTGGTATTATAGATATAACCTCAAGAAAAAAATGCATGCTAAGAAGGAAATATAACAAGACAAGAATAAAAGAAAGACTACATTAAGTATAATAGTGAATAAAAGCTTCATTTTGGTCCTGAGGCTTAAGAAACTATTCAACAGTGGGGCGGATGATGGTGGTTCAACCCACATAGTACTAAATGCAAGGACATGTGCAAGGATCTGGGTTTGGGCCCTGACTCCCCACCTGCAGTGGAGACACTTCATGAGTGAAGCAGGCTTGCAGGTGTCTATCTTTCCCTCTCCCTCTCAATCTCCTCCCCCTCAATTTCCAGTCCTATCAAAAAAAAAAAAAGACATTATAAAATAGAATGAGCTAATTAAGTACCAGATGGTAGTTGAATTTTTTGTATTTCAGTGAAAATCTCTCTAATTGAACTAAAAACTGGGGAAGATTTTTTTTTTTTACAATGGTAATTACACGTACAAAATTAAGTTGTTCCTTTTGAATGGGAATGGTTGGGTTTTCTTGGATTCCTCCATTGTATACTTATGCCTGAGATCTAATCTTTTTTATTATATTTAATATTTTTTATTTATAAAAAGAAAACGCTGACAAGAACTATAGGATAAGAGGGGTACAACTATACACAATTCCCACCACCAGAGCTCTGTGTCCTTCATTTCTGTTGTTTATTTGTTTTAACTGCAGAATCACTTTATTGCATGTCTGATTATTTACAGAATTATTGTTGTCACAAGGGTAATGTTTCCCAAGACAGATGTTGGTTTTTTTCCAGATGAAATTATACATACAGTATGAAGAAGTTCAAGGTGCACTGTATATTTTCATATATTGTTGAGGGCACCACAGTAGGTTCAGTTAACTTTTTCTATCATTTCACATCAATACAAAAGTGAAAAAAAGATGTGGTTATTCTTCTTCCATGTAATGTGAGTGCTTAGGGTCTCTTGAGTTGTCAGGAGAGTCAAACATTTTTGCATAAAAAAACCAAGAAATAGACCATGACTTTCCCTACAGGCCAATCCTTTTTTTTTTTTAATTCTTTATTGAGGAATTAATGTTTTATATTTGACAGTAAATACAATAGTTTGTAAATGTATTACTTTTCCCAGTTCCATATAACATTACAATCCCCACTAGGTACTCTATCATCCTTATTGGACCTGTGTTCCCCCCTCCCCTACCCACCCCAGAGTCTTTTACTTTGGTGTAATACGCCAATTCCAGTTCAGGTTCTACTTGTGTTTTCTCTTCTGATCTTGTTTTTCAAATTCTGCCTAAGAGTGAGACCATCCCATACCCATCCTTCTGTTTCTGACATATTTCACTTAACATCTATTTTTCAAGGTCCATCCAAGATCACCTGAAAATGGTGAAGTCACCATTTTTTATAGCTGAGTACTGTTCCATTGTGTGTAGATACCACAACTTGCTCAGCCACTCATCTGTTGTTGGACACCTGGGTTGCTTTCAGGTTTTGGCTATTACAAATTGTGCTGCCAAGAACATATGTGTACACAGATCTTTTTGGATGGGTGTGTTGGGTTCCTTAGAATATATCCCCAGGAGAGAAATTGCATAATCCTAGGGTAGGTCCATTTCTAGCATTCTTAGAGTTCTCCAGACTGTTCTCCACAGAGGCCTGACCAATTTACATTCCCCCCCCAGCAGTGCAGGAGGTTTCCTTTGAGCCCACACCCTCTCCAGCATTTCCTGCAGTTACCTTTTCTGATGTATGACATTCTCACAGGAGAGAAGTTGTATCTCATTGTTATCTTGATTTGCATTTCTTTGGCAATCAAAAACTTGGAGCATTTTTTCATGTGTTTCTCGGCCTTTTGGATCTCTTATGTAGTGAATATTCTGTCCATGTCCTCTCCCCACTTTTGGATGGGGTTATTTGTTTTCTTGTTGTTAAGTTGTTGAACGCCATTCTTGTAGAGTTTTAGAGTGTTCTGATATATGGCCTATTTATGGTGTTCTGACTGTTTAGAGGAGACCTTTCAGAACTTCTTTCAGGGCAGGCTTGGTGATAGTTGATTCTTTCAACTGTTGCTTGTCTGAGAAGGTTTTCACGCCTCCATCTAGTCTAAATGACAGGCTAACAGGATACAGTATTCTTGGTTGAAATCCTTTCTCATTGAGCACTCGATAGATATCTTGCCATTCTCTTCTAGCCTGTAGTGTTTGTGTGGAGAAGTCTGATGCTAATCTCATGGGTTTTTCTCTGTAGGTGACACTTTGTTTTTCTCTTGCAGCCTTCAGGATCCTTTCTTTATCCTTATTCCTTTCCATTCTAAATAGGATGTGTCTTGGTGTCTTTAAGTCTGGGTTAATTCTGTTTGGGACACTCTGGGCTTCTTGAACCTTTATATTTTTTATGTTGTCTAGATTAGGTAAGTTCTCAGCTATTATATCCTGAAGAATGCTTTCTTCCCCTCCCTCTCTTTCTTCCTCTGGTAAACCAATAATGCATATGTTATTTCTTTTGAAGTCATCCCATAAGTCTCTATTGTTGTTTTAAGTATCTCTTAATCTCTTTTTGAGATCTCTTCTTTTTTATTTGTCACTAATTTGACCTTGATCTTGCTAATTCTGTCTTCAGCCTCATTGATTCTATTCTCTCTCCCCTCTACTGTTTTCTGGAGTTCATCTATTTTGCTACCCTGTTTGGATACTATTTTAGCTTGTTCAGTTAGTTGTGTGTTCTTAGCTCAACTATTTCAGCTTTCAGCTCTCTAATAACCTTGAGATAATTAGTGCTTTCTTCCAGGGTCTCATTTGTTGCTTCTGCATTTCTGATGACAATTCTTTCAAACTCTTTACTCACTCCAGTGAGTATTTACTTAACTAGTGTTTGTATGTTGACCTCATTATTTTGTGTTTCAACCTTTGGGGGGCTTTTAGCTGGACTCTTGTCCTGGTTCATTTCTCCAACATTTCTTCTTGTTGGTTTAACCATTCTATATAGTATGTTATGAGGTACCTCTCTCAGTATTTTTCAAATTACTTATCACTCTTGCCTGGACTGACTTGTGTCTAAGTAAGGCAATTAAAGGGTTCACAGTTGTGGAAATTAACAGTTGTTTCAATAGCATTTTAATCCCTGTTTTGGAGCTCAGTGGCTTAAAAGCCTCTTTTGTTCTTTTTGTTCCTGTAGGCTATAGGAGCCTGAGGGCTTTTAAAGTATAAGTAGGCTTCTTAGCTTAATCACTGACTCCTGACCAAGAGATAAAGCAGGGTGGGGCAGACATAATCCAGTGGTTATGCAAAGAGACTTTCATAGCCCCATTGCTAGGCCACCAAGGTATATAGATAGATCTTCTCCTGAGTTTCCTGGTTAGTTCTCTGTCCCCTGGTGTCAGCACAGGGCCTCCCTGCCGCTGCTGCAGATTCTGAGGGCAGTAGCAATGAAGACTCACAGTTACATTTGGTGAGTCTCAGGGGAGTCCTCTCATCTCTTCAGCCATCCTCTTCTTGGTGAAACAGACTGGAGGTGTTGTCTCAACTGGTAAACTGCTGGACTGTTACCAGCCACTTAATCTCTCCCTAGGCTCCTATCTGTCCATGCACAGGTGTTTGCACTCACAGGTGATTTGTTGGGTTCCTGTAGTCATTCTAGTCCTGTCTTGGTGCGGTCCCATCTTCTGAGGTATTCCTAGTTGACCTAGGAGAGGAAAGGAGAGAAACACAACTGCTGCTGCTCATAACCTCACCTCCAGAAGTCATCCTGAGATCAAACCTTTTTGACCTACTATGATTCAAACTTTTGGAAGTCATCCTGAGTTCAAATCTTTTTGACCTACTATGAATCAAACTTTTGACTCTGGACACAAATGGATCTTTCTCTTGGTGAATCAAATAAAATATACATTTTACCTGTGGGGAAATCCAATTCCATTCCTTTTATTACTACTGCTAGTTGATAGTTAATGACTACAAACCAAGAAAAGAACTATGCCTGCCCACCCCATCACTTGGGGCCCTAGTCAGGGAGTCCTGGCATTTCCACAAAGACATGATGGCCCTAGACCTCCAACAGATCACTCTCACACTGTAACTGGTCATCTCCATCAGGAACAACATAATGGACCCTTCTGTGGGCCCTTACCGGACTTGGCCCTCAATTTGAAATGAAGCAACAATGGTAGGGAATGTTCCATTCTCTAATGGGAGGTTGGATAACACACTCTGCCTATCACCTGAGGATGATGGGTCCTGAAATTGGTGCAGCCTGGAATGTCCCTAGCTGTGACCATGGAATGTTCAATTACAGAAGATAGACCTTCCACCTTCTGCACCCCATAATGACCCTGGGTTCATGCTCCCAGAGGGTTAAAGAATAGGAAAGCTGGGAGTTGGGCGGTGGCACAGCTGGTTAAGCGCACATGGTGCAAAGCACAAGGACCAGCATAAGAATCCCAGTTCAAGCCCCTGACTCCCCACCTATAGGGGCGTCACTTAATGGCGGTGAAGGAGGTCTGCAGGTGTCTATCTTTCTCTCCCCCTCTGTCTTCCCCTCCTCTCTCCATTTCTCTCTGTCCTCTCCAACAACAATGACATCAATAACCACAACAATGTTAAACAACAAGGTTAACAAAAGGGAAAATAAATAAAATATAAAAAATTGTTTAAAAAAAGAATAGGAACACTATCAGGGGAGGGGATGGGATACAGAGTTCCAGTGGCAGGAATTGTGTAGAATTGTACCCCTCTTATCCTATGGTCTTGTCAGTGTTTCTATTTTATAAATAAATACTTTAAAAAAGAAAGAAAGAAAGAAAGAAAGAAAGAAAGGAAGGAAGGAAGGAAGGAATGGGGCAAAGGACTCAAATATCCAAGTTGTCTCTATGAAAAAAATTTCCTTATAGCAATAATAAAATGGTTACCAAAGATTTAAAAAAGAGAGAGAGGAAAAAAAGGCAAGACAAAAGACTGAGAAAACAACATTTGTCTGAATGTCTCTGATAGAACCCTACTTGACTAGGCTGACCACCCAAATTTATTTTGACCAGAAATTGTTCCAAAATAAGGATTAGTCATTTCTCTTTGAGAGTAGAAGGAGGGAGGTAAGTGATTTAATTGCAAGTGCGCTGACCTTTATTGAAGAGAAGGAATTTCCTTTTAATCAGACTACCTCCACAATTCTCTTTTGAAATCTTCCAAGAAACAAACACTTGAGCCCTTCCTGAAGTACAATATTTAGTAGCACAGAAAAAAATTACTATAATAGTAATCATTATTAATTTTTCAGTATTCAGTACTGCACAGTACTGTACAAAACTGTAAAACACAGAAATAGTTTTTCCATTGCATCAAAGTAAAAGACTTTTGGGTGGGGGGGGGGGGGTTCAGATCCTGGAACAGGATGGCAGAGAAGGACCTAGTGGGGGCTGAATTGTTATGTAGGAAACTGAGAAATGTTATATACGTACAAACTACTGTATTTTACTGTCGACTATAAACCATTAATTATTCAATAAAGAAATAAAAAAGGGGGGCCAGTGGTGGCACACCTGGTTGGACACACATGTTATAATACGCAAGGACCCAGGTTCAAGCCCCCGGTCCCCACCTGCAGGGGGAATGCTTGGCGAGAGGTAAAGCAGTGCTGCAGGGGTCTCTCTGTTTCTCTTCTTCTCTGTCATTCCCTTCCCTCTTGATTTCAGGCTGTCTCTATCCAATAAATAAAGATAAAATTATTTTAAAAGAAATTAAAAAGCAACTTAATACCTTTTTATATCAAAATAAGTTAAGGTCCACTGCCCCTTGAAGTTACTTATGGGCATGTTTTTAAATGCTGCCTTGATCTGACTAGCGGATATATGTTCCATGAACATTAAAGAGTAACTGGTGAAGTTATGGGACTTTAAATTTGTAATTGTAGCCTGGCTCAATCTCCTTTATTGGAATGAAAGGTTATTACTAAAAAGAATACTGCTGTGGAATAAAAGACTTCAGGATAGATTTTAAAAATAATTTTTCCACTTCCATCTTCAATGGGTTGCGTGTTAAACTATTTCATAAAGTTTATGATCAGAATTATACAACCTAGTAATTAAATGCAAATATCTCTGTTCATTAAGGCTCGACTGTTTCATCAATTTTGCATACATAGTTCAGTGGGGACTAATAACTATACTGAAATGTGAAAAAATGTTTATTAAGTAGCAGTATGAGGCAGCTAGGTGTATCCAATTATACCCATATAATGTGATTTCACAGAAGGATTTGATTTCTATTTATTACTTCACAGTCTTAATTTTACTGGGTTTGATGGAGTTTGGCATATTTTCAAAGTGAATTACAAGTAGTAAAAACACTCAAGTAAACATTCATGTTTCTTAAAATTAGGAGTCTCATTTACAAGACATTGGTGTATGAGACTACAGAATATGTAGAAAATTACATAAATCAATGTAACTAAATGCTGAGTGTGCATCTATGTTATATTTATCCATTTGATGACATATTTTGTAAATTTAAACAATATTAAAGTTTTTATCTTAATAGTATGTTAGTTGGTAAAGTCAATAACAACAGTTTTCACTTTCTTTATGTCAATTACATAAGGTAAAAACATAAGAAAAAGAAATATGGCAATATCATGATAGATTCTCAAAGAAGTACAAATTCTCTTAAAATAACACATACAGTTTTTATCCTTTTTTCTCCTGATATTTTATTTAACATTTATTTAACCCCCCTCAAGAGTCACCCACATGTTGCTAATGGCAAGTTTTCTTTTTTTTTTTCCCCTCCAGAGTTAATGCTGGGCTCGGTGCCTGCACCATGAATCCACCGCTCCTGGAGGCCATTTTTCCCCCTTTTGTTGCCCTTGTTGTTGTAGCCTCGTTGTGGTTATTATTATTACCATTGTTGATGTTGTTCGTTGTTGGATAGGACAGAGAGAAATGGAGAGAGGAGGGGAAGACAGAGAGGGGGAGGAAAAGACAGACACCTGCAGACCTGCTTCACAGCCTGTGAAGCAGCGACTCCCCTGCAGGTGGGGAGCCGGGGGCTTAAACCGGGATCCTTACACAGGTCCTTGCACTTTGTGCCACATGTGCTCATCCCACTGCGCCACCGCCCGACCCCCAAGTTTTCATTTTTTTAATATACTGAATAGAAAGTTTGCTAATTTATTTTTTGTCATCACGATGGTTGAAGCATTCCAAGTAGTAAAAGGCAGAGACAGAGGAAGAAAGGGAAAGATACCGCAGCACTGAAGCTTCCTCCAGTGAAATAGAGGCTGAAATCAAACCTGGATCATCTGAGTAACAAAGTAGGTGCACTGTCCAGGACAGCCATCTGGGTTAGTCCAGCTAAGCAGTATTTCATGGCTTATATTTACCCCATCCACTCTTTCCACCTATTTATTCCTCAGGAGTCATTTGGGTTGTTTCCATATCCTGGCTATTGTGAATGATGTAATAATGAATACAAGGCTGTACACAACTCTTCCAATCAGAGTGAGTTATTGTATCCTTTTTTAGTATCATCACTATTTTAGGCCATCCATCTATATATTTTTTTGCCTTTTTTTGTTCCTATGGCCCTACCTTCTATTCCTTTCTACGTCATACCTACACCTATTACTAGGAATAGTCCTTCCTTTTTACTCTTCTTTCTTTGAGTTCTGATGTAATTGAAGTTCAGAGCCCTCTGATCATCTTCCCCTAATATTATGCCCTTCTGTGAGCATTAACCATCACTTTTGGGGATCAGATGGTGAGAATTCCAGAATCTCTTACTGCTGTTCCACTGGACATTGACATTAGAAGGTGGATCCATACCCCTAGCCTGTTTCTATCTTTCCCTAATGGGGTAGGGCTTTGGGAAGGTGAGGTTCCAGGACACACTGATGAACTCATCTGCCCAGCTAAGTCAGGATGGCATCATAATAGCATCTGAAATTTGGTGGCTGAAAGGTGGTAAGATAAAACATGACAAAATGATTAACGAACAGGAACGAAATCATAGGAATAGAGATGAGAATAAGGATCTTAGGGTGGGAAGAAGCAAGGATGTCTATTTTAGGTATTGTTCCTAGGGGCCCATGACTTTCATAGTTTTTACTCGAGCTTGATAGCTAACATGGACATCAACATTGTCTGAAAAGATGGTATCAGAGTTGAGAACAGGGCTAGAAAGTTGGATTAATGCTGAGAGTAGCTCCCATTCTTGAAAAAAAAAAACTCTGAATAAAATTGACTGTTTACCCCATCCACCTGACACAGTGTTGTATGCTTTACATTGGGTTGTTCTAGCTCTCCCCTGCCAAGAAAATTGGATCAGTCCTGCTGGTTTCGCGGGCCCGCTTGGCCCCGCCCCTAGGAACCCCGAGGGGGTTCCAGAGTTGCAGAGTTTGAGAGTGCTTGGTGCCGCCGCGGCGGGGGGGGGGGGGGGGGGGGGGGGGGGGACAGCAGAGTTCTGTTTGGTGATTAGTTTGGTTTAGTTTATGAATCGTTGTTCCTGAATAAAGAAATACAGCTTTCCTGCCCAGCCGTATGTCTCTGGTCGTCTCTTGTTACCCGCCCGTGAAGCTAGCCCGGCCAGCTGGAGCCTCCGAATTTTAACAACACACAGGGCCCATATATCTATTCATATTTGGCACAGGAGCCTGTGTAGCCTCTGAGTGTCAGACTGAGCTCACAGTCCATGGTCACAGCTGGGAAAATTCTAGGCTGCACTCTTTTCAGGACCAGTCTTCCTTGAGTGGTAGGGTAGGATGACCCAGTCTCCCTTTGGCGAATGGGGCCAGTTCCTACCACTGCTACTTTATATGGAGGCCAAGTTCCATGTGTTACTTACAAGAGGGCTTATGCTGACATTCCTAATGGATGTGACCAGTGATGGTGCAGAGAGGGATCTATTAGAGGTCTAGACTAATCAGATTTGTGTAGGAATCCAAGAATTTCCTAACTAGACCCCCGGATGATGGGGTGGTCTGGCATTGACCAAAAAGCCCATTGTTAAGTGAGTCAGTTTCTTGCCCTTATCTAACTTTTGTAGTCATTTCTTTATCTGATGAGCTTAGACTTTCAAGTTGCTAAATTTTTGGTTGTCATATGTTGTATCCAAACCAGTATTAAGTTTATGGGGGTCTTCCTTCTTTTGGCATTTCTACTAGATTACCAAGTTTATTAGGTTGAAGTCTAATCAGTTAGAGAATTCATGGTGCCTTCATTAGGCCCCTCTACTAGGATCCCAGGCTTACTGGGTCAAAGTCTAATTACAGAAGACCATTAAGCACTTAAACTTTGAGTTACATAATCACCCTTGCTTATGGATACATGTACACTTGTAGCCAGTACCCAAGTCCATAGCCTGTACCTAGTATCTATAACATTGTTAGATAATGTGCCATCTGAAATGCAACTAGGTAGTCCTGTGTGTTCGGAAAGATCTCCCCAGATTAGAGGATCTGGGAGGTTTGACATCTCAGGCTTGGTGTCTCTGGCACCAACATCTGCAACAACAAATCAGAAGCAGCATATCATGGCCAGGCAGCACTGGCAGCATTGGTTTAGTTGAGGTCAGCAGAGGCAGTATGATGACAAGCTCTTTGTTATTACTGTTGTTCGTGTGTGAGTTATGGATGTGTTTTGAAATTTATTCCCTTATCAGATAAATTATTTGTAAGTATCTTCTCTTATTCAGTATGTTTATATTTTATACTGAGTGGTTGCAGTAGCTTTCTACTTGACCATATTAATCTGGGTGCCTCTCTCCTAAAATCTTTGCTGAACTGCTTTCTGAAACCAAATCAACACTGCACTTTCTATCATAACTTTTCTTATTCGGTATAATATAGCAAGTTCGTTTTCCTGGCAAAGTCTCTACTACAACAATAAGTAACAATAAGTGAGAGGGAGAGGTGAGGAATACAACTTTCAAACCACTACACCATCTTTGAGACTTTCACTTTTTTCTCTGTTGTTAACCCCTTGATGTGACCAACTGTAGTTCTCTTGAGTTCCTGCACACATTTTCCTCTTGCATTGCACCCATATCTTCAAAACTGACATACCATTCACAGTTGACTCAGATTCTACCTCCTCCTGAGACAAGTCTAATCCCTGTCCTCTCCCTTTTATTTGGAATCCCCTAATATGTATGGGCTGTAACACAGCAGTTACCTAATTATCTAATGTCTTAAATTAATTCCTCCAGAACTTAAAGCCCCCCCCCCCACATACACACACCACAATGAAACAAAGCACATTGGGTTCTTTCTAATGTCTAGGACTCACTGGGTGCATAATGCAAATATAATGAACACTGATAATTTTGATTTCTAGGCCTTATGAGTAAATAGCTACCAATGGTTAGGGTTCCTGTTCAAAGAAGTATACCATAGTCTCTGTTACCCTGTCAAGATGAGAAAAGTATAGTTTGGGATATGCCCATAAAGCTTTAGCATGGGTTAAAATCTAGGAATTTTAGTGACAACGTACAACTAAGGGAGAAAAATATTTTACAGAAGGTTGTAGCTCAAAAACCTGAACTTTGCATCTCTTATCACTCCAAACTTGACAGGATAGATATTTCAGTAACTTAGAAATGATCTAGTTCACATTCAGTAAGCTTTCAGCATTGACATCATATTCATTTTCTTGATAGTTATTCAGTATATCTCAAAAAACTACATTCAGAATTCTTTAAATCTTATTTCTGGCCGACAGATCTTTAAAAAAAAAAAAGACTATAGGGATCAGGGGTTAGTTTACCTAGGGCACATACCTTATTATACACAAGACCCTGGGTAGAAATTTCAATGCCATGTGAGAAATTTCAGTGCCATACCAAGACACCAGGAAAGCTCTACAGATGGGGGAGAAGTGCTATGACAAACTCTTCCTTTCTCTCTACCTGTTTCTCTCACTCTCTTCATCTAAAATAAAAATGATGGAAAAGTTATCCCAGTAACTATGGGATTAAGTGTGCACTAGACGTACGTACGTGTGTGTGTGTGTGTGTGTGTGTGTGTGTGTCTAGGGTCTCACTGCTCTGGGCAGACTTCATAGAGAAATAAAGAAAAGAGAGGGAAAGATACCTCACTACCAGGCTCAAAACTCAGTCAAGCACCTGACAAAACAGATACCCTCCCTTAGCAAGCTATCTTGATAAGCCCAAAAATATTCCATAAGACAAACATCACAAACACAAAATAATAAATAAGTAAATAAATAAAATTCAAATGATAGACAAACTCTCAAGATAATATAGCCACAAGCATTTGGAAATATTTATGAAATAAAAACAAAAGCTAAGAGTTAAGAGTCTGGAAGCTGCTAGAAATTTGCCACATACACTAGCTTTCTTGAAAACGCCACTGTGAACAGGTTTGCAAGTGACTTCACCTAAATGCCATGGAAAGATCCTACTCACAGTTAGTCTAATGCCGCAAATGCTCAGATGTTGACTGGCACGGTCACAGGGGAGGGGAAAGTAATCCTCTGATGAAAACACCAGTCAACACAGATGTAGCAGCCCACAAGGCTACATCCAACCAGGCTATTTGCCTACAGTTGTGCTCCTGAGATTCAAGTGACTCTTTTAAAAGGATACTGGAGCTTTCAGACTCTGGCTGGAGAGAGGAAACAGAACCCCAAGGTGAAGACCCCAGAACAAATGTAAATGTCACCCAGCTTCTGCTCCAACGGGCTGCTTGCCGTTCAGCAACACTATGAATTTTAATACGATTCTTACTGGAGCTTGGTGACTTACTTTTAATCTCCAGTCTCGTGAAAGTATTGATCAGGCTCTTCAGGTCACCAAAGTGCCCTCGGTACAGGCACGGAGGCTTTGGTAGAGGGACACAATTGGTTCCTACCTCAATTCACTCTCTGAAAAACTTATTCCAGTTTCAATTTTCACCTTTCGCATTTCATCCTGACAGCTATTAACCTAAGAGTAACTTCAAAAAAATGCTGTCACCTGGGACACCAGGTGGTAGCTCACCTCACACATCACCATGTGAGAGGACCCAGGTTCAAGACCCTCCTCCTCCATCCTCCACCCGTAGGGGAGAAGATTCACAAATGGTGGGGCAGTGCTGTAAGTATCTCTCCTCTCTCCTTCTCTCTCTTTCTCTCTCTCTCTCTCTCTCTCTCTTCCTGTCTCTCACTACAGGTTAAAAAAGAATAGAATGAAAGAGAAAAAAAAAAGGTTACTGGGAGAGGTGACTCCCATGATTATTTCGCCACGCTTTGGTGGAAAAATAAATAATACAACATAAAAGAGCATGGAACTTTTTAATAAACAAATAGTCCTCGGGGGAGAGGGAGACAGGGCGGTGATGTACCTGGTGAAGCGTACATATGACCAAGCATAAGGGCCTGGGCTCCCATCCTGCTCCCCACCTGCAATGGGTCTGCTGCACCAAGCAGTGAAGCAGGTCTACAGATGTCTAGCTTTCTTTCTCTCTGTCTATCTCATCTTCTCTCAATTTCTCTCTACCTTACCTAATGAAAAATAGAAGAGAAAAAAAAAAGGGGGGGAGGAGTGAAGGTGATCTGGCTGCAACATCTTCGAATCGCCAGGGTTGTTTCGGCTCATCAGGCTGACTAGGCGGGTGTCCCCTTCCTCCCTCACCGCTCCATGTGTGTCCCTCCCGAAGCCGTGTGCTTGGTCAAAGAGGACGGCCTTGGGTCGAGAGTATCTGAGTAGCTGTGTTCCCCTGAGAGAACCTCCAAAGAAGCTCTCAAAAAAAAAAAATGAAGAAGACAGAAATAAGGAAGGAAGGAAGAGAGAGAGAGAGAGAGAGAGAGAGAAAGAAAAAAAGAAAGAAAGAAAGAAAGGAAGGAAGGAAGGAAGGAAGGAAGATACCAGTTATTTCCCAGAGCTGGGCAGCTGTGCACCTGTTGAACACACGTTACAAAATGCAGGGACCTGGATTCAAGCCCCTAGTCCCCACCTGCAGGGGGGAAGCTTCACTAGCAGTGAAGCAGTGCTGAAGGTGTCCCTCTGACTCCCTCTCTATTTCTCTGTCTGTGTCAAAGCAATAAACAGACCAATTAAATATTAAAGAAAAAAGACAGCTATTATCCAAAAGATCCCACATTTTGATTGAATACTAGAATTGAAGTCAACATACTTTAGCGTCTTCAGTGTGAATGACTTCATACTTATCTGTGATTGCATCCACAGTTAACTGATATCCACAGATAGGCTTTCGTCCGAATCGTGGAAGAACATTCTATCATCTGCCTTTCAGCTCTGATGCACTTAGCTGTGGGATATAAGTCCCCGTCGTGATAAGGCATTACATGTCTAGCATTTCTCATCTCATTTCCCATCTCTTCCCAGTGGGCAGGTAAGTACTCTCTGAGGATGAGTTGGTTGATTTTCCTTCAGTCAGGAGCAAATATTTCCATTAGTCAAATGACATTTTGAACATCATCCTACTAATTATACACAAAGCATAGTCCCCTCCCAATCTTTTTATGATTTGATCAGTAAAATGCAAGTGTAGTCTCTCCTATGCAAAGCCAGTGATGTTCTGCAACAGACAGTTCCTTGAAGGTCCTTTGCTTAGTTTCAGGAGAGATGAGCTCAAGTTGAATAAAGAACTATACTTCTTAGGGAAAAAGGAAGGACTGGAGCTCCAGTGGCACAGCTGGTTAGTGCGTGGTACTTATACAGGAAAACAGGAAGGACACTGGAAGTGGTAATAGGGGTAGGTGTGATGGAGAAAGAAAGAGAAGACCTTGGAGTGGAGTTGGTGTACTGCATCAAATTCAAAGACTCTGGAATGTGTGTGGGGGGAGAAGGATCAGGTCCTGGAATATGATGGCAGAGAAGGACCTAGTGGGGGTTGTATTGTTATGTGGAAATGTTATGCATGTACGAACTATTGCATTTCACTGTAATTAATGGTTTTCGACTGTAAACCATTAATCCCCCAATAAAGAAACTTAAAAAAAAAAAAGGAAGGAAAGAAAGAGAAGGGAGGGCCATAGGAAAAAAAGAGGAGGCAAAGATATAAATATGGATATTTAAAGAAATAATAGTCAGCCCATATCTGTGACCTTGGGAGAACTACTGAAGTTTCTATTGGAGGGAATAGGCACATAGATCTCAGGGCGCAAAAGGAGTAAAATCGCACCTTTCCCCTTGCGGGTGGGGGTTGGGGCTTGAACCTGGGCCCCTGCCCATTACAACATGTGCACTCAACCTGCTGCACCACCACCCAGTCCCATAAATCTCTTTTAAATCACTAATAAAAAAAATATCATGCAAAAATGAAGATGAAGAGATTTTCGGTGACTTGAAGCTGATACTTATTTCCACCTTAACTGTCCTATAAGAAACATGAATGAAAATTCATTAAAGTGAAGAAAACAAATACCTAAAGAACTGTGAATGTTTTTCCCTTTCTTTTCTTTTAGAATGACAGAGAAAAATTGAGAGGGCTAGGGGAGATGTGGAGGCCCAGAGAGACACATGCAGCCCTACTTCACTGCTCCTGAAGTCTCCGCCCCCTCTCGAAGGCAGGGCCCAGGGGTTTGCATCTGGGTCCTTGAGTATATGATTATGTGAGCCCTCTACTGGATGTACTGGAGACAGGACAGAGAGCATGCACAGTGCTGATGTGGTGGAGGGGGCTCTAACCTAGGACCCCATGTGCGCAAGTCCTGTGCTCTCTACTGACCCACCTCCCTGGCTGTGAAAGCTTGTCTCTTCAGGAATGAATGAAGAGGGTTGAAGAAGATCAATGCTTGACTACATATCACTGAGTTCTGTGAGGTTTATAGACTACATACACTATCCAGAGGAGCCCCATGGAGGATGGGGCAATACATGTCTCCTCTCCCTCCATCTGTATCTCTCTCCCTATATATAAAAAGCAAGCAATAAGTGGGCCAGAAAAATAGCTCACTTGGATGGTGTGATACCTTGCCATGTGAGCAGCTCAGGGCCAAGCCAAGTTCCCACCTCATGGCAGGAAGCTATGGTGTTATGGCTTCCCTCTCTTCTCTCTCTCTCTCTCTCTCTCTCTCTCTCTCTCTCTCTCTCATTCTCTCAGTCTCTACTTCTTTCTTTAATTTTTTTATTATCTTAATTTATTGGATAGAGATAGCCAGAAATTGAGAGGGAAAGGGGTGATAGAGAGGGAGAGAGACAGAGAGACACCTGCAGCACTGCTTCACCACTTGTGAAGCTTTCCCCTTGCAAGTGGGGACTGGGGATTTGAACTGGGGTCCTTGCGCACTGTAATGTGTGCGCTCAGCCAGGTGCGCCACCACCTAGCCCTCAGTCTCTACTTCTACCTAACAAAAGGAAGAAAGGAAGAAAGAAGGAGAGAAAGAAATAAAGGAAGGAAGGAAGGAGATGAAAAAACACATACATGAAAGAATAAAGAATAGAAAATTGTATTGAGGCAGCTGCTCAATGGTGCCTTCAAAGTGTGAAACTCTGGTACAGAATAAAAACAGAAAGGGACTCTCTCAAGCATCTAGTTAACCTTTAAAGGGAAATCAAGAACTGCATACTCCATACTTCTTCTTCCTTTCCAAACCACACATTTGTGAGCTAAAGAGACCCACGGCTACCTTCAAACAAAGCCTAATCATTTCTGTGAGAGGAAGCAGAACTATCTCTACCACATGTAATTATTGTGAGGATCCAATAGAACATCTATAAAAGGCATGTAAAGTGTCTGCTTCTGCAGAATAACTACTCGGTAATCACTAGTTCTGCTGCTTTTATATTTTTATAATCACCCCTCCATTTTTTTTTAAATGCTATGTAACTTTTAAAGGCTTGCAGAGTCTCCAAAGTATTCAGGTAGCCAAAGTAGGCTTAACTGTGTGCAATGGGCCTAACTCACTTTCCCCCCATGTTTTTGTATTGATTTATTTGATTCCTGAGAGGTCAGGTCATTCCTGGTGAGAGTGAAAAGAAATGATACACACTTGGCATTGAGCTTTATAATGAAAATGGCAAAGAAAAAAAAAAAGGTATACGTCCACCTTCCTTTAAACCTGGGACTGTAGAGCCAACTAAATACTTCTACAGAAGTCACTGAATGAAATACTTGCAATAACTAGGTCCTATTAGTTCACACATGGTGAGTACTGAGGGCCTTACTGAAAGAGATGCTAGCAAGCTGACGGCCACCTGCAGACATGCTCAAAGAATGGAGACCAGACTGTGCAGGTGTTAGGGAGGCAGCATCACTACCTGCTCAGAGAGATCAGAGCGACCTTCCTGTTCCATGTGGTGCGCCAAGAGCACAGTTCCCCGCTACAGGGAATCAGCTACTAAGTCATTTTGATTTGGCTGAAATGTGTCAGTTTGATTGAGAAATAAATTTTAAAAAGTTCTTCCCCAGAGAATCTCTATGGAATTTTTTATTTTGTTTGCCTCAGCTTGTGGTCCAGATCTATTGCTTGAGTTAAAGAAATATGGCTTCAAAAAAAAAAAAAGTCAATGACTTTCTCCACTCTGCTTTTCTGTCTTATAAACATATAGCTATCGACAAAGCCTGGAGGGTTTTGAGGGGCTACATGCAATCCATTTTTGGATATCAGTTGCAACAGTCTAGTCATTTGTTTGAATATTAACAGACACTCTGAGATCCAAAAAGTTTCAAAGTTTCCTCAGAAAAATAAATTAATAAATACACTCCCCTAACTTGGATTCACAACACTCCTCAATTTAAGTCAATTTCTCAATAGAGGTTTTGTTTGTTTGTTTGTTTGTTTGTTATCCCCCATGAATTCCTATAACATGTCCTATGTTTCAGCACAATTGATTTATGTGTTTATAACATAGTTATGGAACAACTTCTTTGAACCAGGCCCTCTACTGAGGGTTAAGTAATGACCAAAACAAGGTACTTCAACCAGTGGGTCATATAGAATCTAGCAAAGGAGACACAGTGAAAAAAATAAAGTACTCAAAATATTAAATACAGTTGTGATAAGCCCATCACAAATATATAGTGTGCAAAGATAGTGCAGACCAGATAAACTTAACAAATGTTGGACATAAACCTTGTGATAATTATGTATCAGCTAGGCTGTGAGAGCCAGTGGGTGACAGACAGGTTATAGAGAATAGGCAAGAGGAACGTTCTAAATTGAGGGAATGGCCTATCTGGAGGTCCTGAGTAGAAAGACAGGAGGATGCTTGATGTACTTGAACACAGTACAAACAACAGAGTCAGAGAATTAGTCAAGGGTTAAGTGATGCAAAACTTGTAGAACGATTTAAGATCTTGACCATTATATATCATTTTGTTCTTTCCTTCTTTCTCCTTCATACCTAACAAGGCTAACATCACTTATCCTTGAAAAAAAAAACAACTGTTCCTTTTATCTTTTTCTAAGCATGCTTCCTGAAGCTGGGCACACCACAGTCTTCAGTCCCCAGTTTCCTGATAGCAAGGTTCATTGATTAGTGTAGCTCAGATACCCCAGAAGCCATACACCCAAAGAATCCCAATCTTCCTCTTCATGTTATACAGGAATTTCCTACCTTATCCCCAGGGTCCATTTACCAAGTGATCTGGGTAATCCCTTTTCTCTGAATACCTCCCAGTTTTTTAGTTAGGCTAAGCATTCACCCTCTAATTGCAATTCCCTCATATGTCCTTGATATGATCTCAATAAACTTAAGAAAGCAAAGCTCAGAAAAAGAAAAAAAACAAACATGTGCCAACGTGGGGAGAGGGTATGGATGGAATAATCACCAAAGAAGAGATTTATTTGTTTGGATGTTAGCAGACAATCTGAGCTCCACAAAGTTGCAAAGGTTCCTCAGAAAAAAGGGGGGGGCAAAAAAAATGCAAAGGGTCAACAGCCAGAAGAAAACAATGCTTAGTCACTAATAATCAGAGAAATGAATGGAGCTTGAAGGAATCATGGTAAGTGAGATCAGTCAGAAAGAGAAGGATGAGTACGAGATGATCTCACTCACAGACAGAAGTTGATAAATAAGAGCAGAAATGGGAAACACAGAGTAAAATCAGGCTGGGTCTGGTGTGTTACTGCAAAGTAAAGGACCAGGGGGGGGGGGGCGGGGCAGGAGGGGGCTTTCTAGTCTAGATGGAAGAGTACCTAGGGTGAGGGTGAAAGAGTCAGCAGAATACTGAGAAATTTTACACATGTACCAACAACTTTATTTACTGTAAGCCATTACTCCCCCAATGAAAAAAAAGAAAGAAAGAAAAATGGTCACTGCGAGATATCACTTCACTTCTGCAAGAATGTCACACATGAGAAAGGAAAGTAGTGGCGGGGTGGTGGGGATAAAGGAAGCTCCCTGAACTGCTGGTGGGAATGTCAACTAGTCCAGACGCTACTGAGAGCAGTCTGGAGAATGCTTACAAAGCTAGAAAAGTACCTTCCCTATGATCCAGTAATTCTTCTCCTGGATATGGCCACAGGAAATAAATACACTCATCCAAAGATATCTATGGACACCTATGTTCATAGCAGCACAATTTGCAATAGTCCATCTTGGAAACAACCCAGGTATCCAACAGCAGGTGAGTGTCCAAGAAATTTCAGTGTGTACACACAGTGGAATACTACTTAGCTATGAAGAATCATAAAGTCAATCTCCTTTTCCTCATCCTGGATAGAGCTTAAAGGAGTCATGTTAAGTGAGATAAGCCAAAAAGAGATGGGTGAATATAGGAGGATCTCGCTCATAAGCAGAACTTAAACTAGAACAGAAAAGGAAAATAAAAACTGAAACTTGAACTGTATTTGGTATATTACACCAAAGCAAAGGACTCTGGGAAAGTAGGGGGAGAAATGGGGATGGGGGATCCTGGCGCATGATGATGAAAAAGGGCCAGCGTTGGAGGTGAGAGTGTTTTACAAACACCTGCCATGGTGAGATGAGAAATTTTACCGGTGTGTCAACAACTGTGCTGTGAACCATTAATCCCTCTATAAAATGACATTAAAAAGAAGGAAAGCTCAGGTCCTGGAACATGATGGCAGAGGACCTCGTGGGGGGTGGATTGTTATGTGGAAAACTGGGGAATGTTGTGCATGTACAAACTACTGTATTTACTGTCAACTGTAAAACATTAATCCTCCAATAAAGAAAAAGTAGCAAAAAAATGAAAACGTACATATTTTATAAGCATCTTTTGCTTTTGTTTTCTTTGCTTGGATACAGAAAAAGGTTAGTAATAATAAAGAGGAAAACAGGGGCCAGGTGGTGGTGCACTTGGTTGAGCGCATATGTTACAGTACACAAGGCCCCGGGTTCAAGCACCCGGTCCCCACCTGCAAGGGGAGAGCTTCACAAGTGGTGAAGCAGGGCTGCAGGTGTGTGTGTGTGTGTCTCTCTCCCTTTCTATCTCCCCCTTTCCTCTTGATTTCTGGTTGCCTCTATCCAATAAATAAAGATTTAAAAAAAGAGGAAAACATAAACAACCACTACTGTGAGTAGGATTTTAACATCAGTATTTCTAACACAGAGAATAATGATGGTCATGTGACTGACTTCTTTCATAAGTCAGCTTACTGTCTGAGTCTGAAATGGACAGTTTTCTGGTCTCCTTGGAGAGTCTCCTTTCTCAACACTAAATTCAATGTGTTCCCCAGCTCTGGGTAATACTCAGTGGGTGGACATCACCCGGGAATTAGACTAAATGTCGTAGGTGAATAAAGACTCAGTTCTGTCAAAATCATGAAGGCTGTCTTTCTCCATTCAGACTGGCCACAGTTTGAACTTCTTTACTTAATAAAATGATTTTTTAAATTTTTTATCTTTATTTATTTATTGGATAGAAACAGCCAGAAATCAAGGGGGAAGTGAGTAACAGAGAGGGAGAGAGACAAACACCTGCAACACTACTTCACCGCTCGCAAAGCTTTCCTCCTGCAGGTGGGGACTGGGGACGCAAACCTGAGTCCTTCTGCATTGTAACATGTGCGCTCAACCAGGTGCGCTTCCTGAGTCCTTCTGCACGGTAACATGTGCGCTCAACCAGGTGTGCTACCTGAGTCCTTCTGCACTGTAACATGTGCGCTCAACCAGGTGTGCTACCTGAGTCCTTCTGCACTGTAACATGTGCGCTCAACCAGGTGTGCTACCTGAGTCCTTCTGCACTGTAACATGTGCGCTCAACCAGGTGTGCTACCAACTGGCCTCCAGTTTTAACTTTTGGATTATCACTTGGCAGCATGCACATATTAGTTCATCACTCAAATTCTGGTACTTCTGATGGTATAAGGGAAAGATTTAAATAATTAAGCTGGGTAAGAAAAAAAAAAGGGAAAAAAAATCATAATCTGAAATGACTCTGATCACCTTACCAGTCATTCCCTGACCCTAAGCCCCAAATGTTAGCCATCTATATTGGTGAACTGGGGGTGGGGGTAGGGATGGTAGGGTACCTGCTGTGTAGTCACCCAGAGCTCAGCCTTCACCAGGTCTGCGGGCAGCTTGGTGAGCGAATGTTCCATCCTTTTTCCCCTCTTACTCTACTTCTCCCCCCCCCACCCTTACTTCTTACTGATGCATTATAATCTTGGCCCTCTGACCTTCCAAGGCATCTCAAGCCCACCTAAACTACTATTTTACTAGCAAAAGGTTTCCAGACATTATCTACCATTGGCTACCAATAAACATCCATCTTTCCTACAAGGGAAAAAGCAAGAGCTCTGGATTCACTTGGAAATAGGAAGTATTCTTCCCCTATGACTGAGAATCTGTCTCCCATGTTTCCTCTCTGCGCCTCTCTGCCTGCGGCACCATTCAAGCTGTCTATTAGAAGGTGTACAGATTCAGTGATATCCCCTGAACTTTCTTCTGATTACTTGACGCTATAAAAATTACAAATAGATTTCTGACGTAGTTTCCAAAAGTACTCTAGTGACTGTTAGAGCATTTGATATTTCCGTAAATTTTTATTAGTCTCAGGTGGCAGAGGCATGAATTAATAAGGTTCACTGGCCTCAAAAGTTTGTGTCTAACTTCTCCAAACCATCAAGATGAGCTAATAACTTCAGCTCTCCTATAATGTCTTTTATAGATGGAATTCAAAAAGAAAGTATTATCCAAAAATGTTAAGTTTGAAATGGAATAAGCCTTCAACTTCATAACTGTCTGATCTTACTTGAAACATACTAGATATCAGACTAGCTAAAGCTCTGGAGGCTGAAATTTTCTCTAACCAAATGTCTAATTTTTTTGGTCACATGTTACTGCTCGGGCTCAGCGCCTGCATGGTTCCACAATTCCCAGTAGCCATTATTTGATACAGGGAGAGAGAGAGAGGGAGAGAGAGAGAGGGAGAGGGGGAGGGGGAGGGGGAGGGGGAGGGGGAGGGGGAGGGAGAGAGGGAGAGGGGAGAGGGGAGAGGGGAGAGGGGAGAGGGGAGAGGGGAGAGGGGAGAGGGAGAGGGAGAGGGAGAGGGAGAGGGAGAGGGAGAGGGAGAGGGAGAGGGAGAGACATACGTTACTACTCAGAAAGCGGGGCTCCCCCTGCAGGTGGAGACTGGGGTCTTGCTCCTGAGTGAGCATGCGTGCTAACATGTACGCTCTGTCTCATAAACCATCACCAGGCCCCCAGGTTTCTCATTTTAACCTGACAACTATTTACTAACACACTCTCAAACAAACCTAATGCCCACTTTGAAATAACACAAAAACTCAGTCACATTCTTTGAGGCAGTTTTTTCTTTTTTTTTTTTTTAAGAGTTGGGTGGGTCTCCATTTTGTATATAGTTTAGTAGGCCTATTTTAGTTATATTCCAAAGGGCCCATGACTATACTAGGTTTTTTGTTTTGTCTCCCCTGAGCCTGACATCTGAATGTGAGCTCAGATCTACAGTGATGCAGAGGTCACATAAGCTCCTAAGCTGAATATGGGCCCCAGATCACATCTAATTGATGGGGTCTATAGTCAACAATATTTATATAACTTTCGCATATTTGGGAACTACTCTCTTCCCTGATCCAGCTTTTTTTTTTAATTTCTTTATCAGGGAATTCATGTTTTACATTCGATAGTAAGTACGATAATTTGTACATGCATAACATTTCTCAGTTTTCCATATAACAATACAACCCCCACTAGGTCCTCTGTCATCCTTATTGGACCTGTATTCTCCCCCCTCCCCCACCCACCCCAGAGTCTTTTATTTTGGTGCAATATGCCAGTTCCAGTTCAGGTTCTACTTGTGTTTTCTCTTCTGATCTTGTTTTTCAACTTCTGTGAGGCAGTATATTCTGTGAGGATATGAAAGTCTCTGTGTCTGGGTCAAGAGCTCAGATGAACTATCTGTGTCACTCACCTGCACCTCTGGACCTGGTCCTATTGCTGCCATTTGTCTAAATCATACTTGAGAATTCAAATGAGGTTTTTTCCCCCTTCCAGGTGATATCACCACACCCAAAAATTCTAGATCAGAACCATCATAATTGCCCTCTTTAGCAAACGCGTTTCTTCACCACCTGTTCCATCATGCTGATCAATGGCCCAGCATCACACGGGAGCATGGCAACATGTAAACCCTCATAATGGCTTCTGGCTCTTAATGTGGCTACTAGAAGGAATATTTTTCACTCTGTTTCTTTTTTTTTAATCTTTATTTATTGGATAGAGACAGCCAGAAATCGAGAGGGTAGGGGAGATAAGAGAAGGAGAGAGACAGAGAGACACCTGCAGCCCTGCTTACCACTTGCCAAGCTTTCCCTTTGCAGGTGGGAACCAGGGGCTCGAACCTGGGTCCTTGAGCACTGTAACATGTGCACTCAACCAGATGCACCACCACCCGGTCCCTTCACTCTGTTTCTTACATCATCTGTCAGAGAGTTTCAGAGTCATTCTCCTTATTATACAGTGTTTGACTACATGTAACTGATCTCTGAAGCCCACACTCTTTCATAAATCCCAATCAAGTGCTCAGCAATTACCTCAAACTACATTTTTGGCCCTAATTCATGAAATTTTAAGCTGTCTATAGAGCAGATCTGGTCTATGCAGTGGATGACAGTAAACTCCAGAAAATCTCTATGGGGGTAGATACAAAGTACAGTTCCCAAGTTCACATAAACAAGGAATCCCAGCTTGTTGAAAACAAAAACCAAATCAGACCTGAGATCTGTTTCCTTCAAATATTATTGTGACTCACTTGCCTAAGTTGTTTAAAGAATACGGGGCCAAGGAGAACTGTCTGTATATTTAAGCATCATGGGTACACTCTGCAGTACAGAGATACCCATGACACTCTGCGGTACAGAGATACCCATGACACTCTGCGGCACACAGATACCCATGACACTCTGCGGCACAGAGATACCCATGACACTCTGCAGCACAGAGATACTCATGACACTCTGCGGCACACAGATACCCATGACACTCTGTGGCACAGAGATACCCATGACACTCTGCGGCACAGAGATACCCATGACACTCTGCGGCACACAGATACCCATGACATTCTGCAGCACAGAGATACCCATGACACTCAGCGGCACACAGATACCCATGACACTCTGCGGCACAGAGATACCCATGACACTCTGCGGCACAGAGATACCCATGACACTCTGCAGCACACAGATACCCATGCCCAGCCTGCACAGGTCCCTTGGACCAGTTGGTTCCGCTCTGTGCATAGTCAAAATTCAGGAATGTCATCAAAGTCAGAATCTCAAGCCATGCCTGAGCTTCTGTCTTCTTAAGACACTCATCCAGATGTCCCTTCTGAGGGCATTATCCATTGGAGGGACTCATAATTATGCCCCCAAACCCCAATCTCAAGTTCTCTTTTATACCTACCTCTAACTGCCTATTTCAGGGGCAAAGAAACTGTTCTTTTTTTTTTCTTTTCTTTTCTCATGAACACAGACGCATAGCATCGTCTCTTCAATGAGCTTGTCATTTTAGGACAATGCAGGCCAGAAAGACAAATGGTCATGACAGGCAACTCTCCACACGGGCATTCATGAAGGCAAGGGATAACCGCTACGATATCTGGTTATCTTAGGGAAAGGAAGGAGACCCGGTCACATCGAATGCATTATCTGTCACTACTGCGAGCGGCCAGCTCTTCCTTTTCTGTGTCACAGTGTACTCACCACTTTGAGCCTCGTCTATGTGAATATGTGCATGTGCACATGCATGTACATCTTTACGTTTCCATCAGTTAACAAGATTTGAGGAACTGGAGTAATAGCTCACTTAGGTAGTGTGCTGCCTTGCCATGTACACTCCCCAGGTTCGAGCCCAGGCCCCGAAGCAGCTTTGGTGCTGCAGTTTCTTTCCCTCTATGCCTTTCTGTCTTTCTGTCTCCATCTGAAAAAGTAATGATGATGATAAAGTTTAAAAAGATAAATAACAGGGGCTGGGTGGTGGCATAGCTATTTGAGCACACGTTACTGTGTCTAAGGTCCCAGGTTCGAGCCTCCAGTTCCCTGCAAGGAATGAAAGCTTTGTGAGTGGTGAAGCAGGGCTGCAGGTGTTTCTCGTTCTATCTCTCCCTACCTTCTTGATTTCTGGCTGTCTCTATCCAATAAATAAATAAAGATAATAAAAAAAAATTTAAAGAAAAATAAGAAATATAGCATTCTTCTGTGATAGCTCATAGTAATGAGCATGAGGTATTGGGAAGATGAAGGATTCATATTTATAAGATGACATAACTGATGTTTTCCAAGTAGAAAAAAAAGGTTTAAAAAGTTGATAAAGGCAACTTATTTTAATTATTCCCTTCAGTCACTCTGCACTATTAAAAATAGAGGGGATGGGCTACGGAGTTCTGGTGGTGGGAACTGTGTGGAGTTGTACTCCTCTTATCCTATGGTTTTTGTCAGTGTTTCCTTTTTATAAAAAAATTTTCCCCTTTTATTGCCCTGTTGTTTGTTGTCATTGTTGTTGTTATCACTGTCCTTGTTGTTGGATAGGACAGAGAGAAATGGAGAGAGGAGGGGAAGACAGAGAGGGGGAGAGAAAGAAAGAAAGAAAGAAAGAAAGAAAGAAAGAAAGAAAGAAAGAAAGATAGATACCTGCATACCTGCATACCTGCATACCTGCTTCACTGCTTCACTGCTTCACTGCTTCACTGCTTGTGAAGTGACTCCCCTGCAGGTGGGGAGTCAGGGGCTCGAACCGGGATTAGTAATACATGTTCAAAAGACTCGGTGTGTTCTTAGAATGTTGTATGTTCACCTAAACAGAAAAACAAGCTAAGGAGAATCATGATGTAGATTTAGTTTCCTCCTGGAAATGATGTTCTTGTCCCAAAGCTGCTACAGAAACCAACATTCATCTAATCTCTAGACCAAATGATCTTGAATTTCTGTCTCAGCTAAATATGAACGCTCAGGGTCTAGGTCCACAGTCTGAGACAAAGATTTTTCAGAAAGTTCCTTCCCAAGTTCCTTCCCAAGGACAGACACCAGGTCCCGCCTACCAAAAGATAATTATATAATAGTGATGTGAGGGGATGCTTGAAGATCGTTACAACGGTCTACCAGAAACATTCACATTCTACTACTTGTGGCTCACTTAGCAATTCCAAATAGTGGATCCCCACGGTGCGGCTAGAAAATCAGAATTATGGGACCAGGTGGCAGTGCAGCTGGTTGAGAGCACATGTTACAATGTGCAAAGACCAGGGTTCAACCCCCAGTCCCCACCTGTAGGGGGAAAGCTTTGCAAGTAGTGGGGCAGTGCTGCAGGTGTCTGTCTCTCTTCATCCCTCTCTACCTCTCCCTCTCCCCTCCAGTTCTGGCTGTCTCTATCCAATACAGATAATAATAACAACAACAACAATAATAATAAATCAATAAAAAGAAAACTAGAATTAGTACCACATTTAAATCAAAAGATGAGTTATATAAGGACATATTTCACAGGTTCATAAAACCCCTTTAGGGTTTAGAGCTCAAATTCTCTTCCTAAGGACCAGAAGATCATTCATCTGACAAAGCACATGGTGAAGCCCTGGGTCCAAGCTCTGCCACCACATGGGGACACAACAGACAGACAGACAGCACAGGAAGGGAAGGGTCTGCATAAATGGTGAGTAGTGGACGGTGACCATGAACTGCTTTGCGGTTTGAAACTGGCCCCCACTACACTGAAGGAATCTCTCGATCTCTCGATCTCTCTCTCTCCCCCTTTCTCTCTCTCTCTCTCTCTCTCTCTTTCTCCCCCCCCCTTCCCTCTCCCTCTCCCTCTTTCCTCTAGGGTTATTACTGGGCTTGGGGCCTCCACTACAAATTCACTGCTCCTGCAGCCTTTTTTTTTTTTTTTTTTTTCAATTTTTTGGATACGACAGAGAGAGGAGATGGAGATAGAGAGGGAAAGAGAAAGACAGACACCTGAAAACCTGCTTCACTGCCTGTGAAGCAGAACCCCCTACGGGTGGGGAGCAGGGACTCAAACTAAGATCCTTGAGTGGGTCCTTGCTTCATACTATGTGCACTTGACCCAGTGTATCACTGCCTGCCCCCCATCTCTATCTCTCTATCTACCTCTATCTAAAAAAAAAAATAGTGAGTAGTGCTGAGGTGATTCTCGACTCTGTCTCTCCTCACCTTTTTCTTTCCTCCCATCCTGCTGTCTCTAGGATAAACAAGAAAATTGACCTAAACTGCAGAGATTGCATAATGGTTATACAAAAGATTTTCATGACTGAGGCTGTGAGATCCCAGTTCAATCCCCAGCACCACCATAAATCAGAGCTGAGCAGCAATCTTGTCTCTTAACAGAAAAAATAAAATAAAATAACAATTAACCCAGGGAAGGCCACTGAGTGATAGCATCACACATTACAGAAGACCTGGGACTGCACTAATATTTTTCTCCCTTATTTTGTGCTCTTAAACATTAATTATTACAGGGTGCTCAGAGAAATAGATTGGGTAGCAAGATGAACTATGTCTAGTTGCCTAAAATACCCTTTGGCTCTCATTAAAGGCTTACACTCCTTTTCAATCTTAAATGAAATTTATCATGTCATGTTGTTAGATTAAAACATTTCCTAAATATTTTAGTGTCAAATAAAACCGTCACCCTCATTAGCTTGAGGAAATTGGAAAGATCAAAGTGATGAGAAGTGACAAGAACCCTTAAGTTTTCTATCTTAATTGTGGCAAGTAGCCCAGCCCCAGGCCAGTCATTAAAAGCTAAACTGGGGAGTCGGGCAGTAGTGCAGCAGGTTAAGCGCACACGGCACATAGTACAAGGACACAGTTGGAGCCCAGGCTCCCCACCTGCAGGGGAGTCTCTTCACAAGCAGTGAAGCAGGTCTGCAGGTATCTCTCTTTCTCTCCTCCTCTCTCCATTTCTCTCTGTCCTATCCAACAACGACAATAATAACTACAACAATAAAACAACAAGGGCAACAAAAGGGAATAAATAAATTTTTTAATAAAACTTCTAAAAAAAGAAAAAAAAGGGCTAAACTGGAACCTACTACTGCATACACAGACCACACTTACACATGTATGTGGTCATGTATGTAAGCATGAGTACACATGTATATAGGCATGAGAACAGTGCATGTGGGCATGAGTACACTTGTATGCAGCCATGTGTGTAGATATAAGTACACATACATGTGGGTAGGGGTGGACATGCATGCACACACGTGTGTAGGAATGAATACATATGGGGGCATGAGTACACATGTGTTGGCTTATATGCAGGCATAAATAAACATGCAGGTAGGCATGTGCCTGGTGTGTGTGCCTGTGACTGTGGTTGTATTTCGTACCTTCCCTTGACAGTTTGATTCAAGTCTTCTGAAGTTCTCTCAACATTTTTTTTTTGTACTTGAAATAATTTTGGGAAAGCACTAAAAATCTAGAATTGTAACATAAACAGAATTCTTTATACACTATACCATGGTTTGACCCTGGATACCTGCTCTCAAAGAAATATCATATTCACCTTCAAGATGACAAGAAAAAAAAACTTTTTGCTATTTACTTGGTCAAGGACTAAAACTGCAAATCCATGAAGTATTCAACTCCACTTTCTAATGCCAACCAAAGGGGTGAGGGGAAACTTGATTCAAGTAGGTGTACTTGATTAATCAATAAATTATTCATTCTACTGCTACTGATGGTAACTATTGCTGACCACAGGAAGAGGCTGAGTAATGCAAAGAAAGAAAGTTGAATACAGAGAAGGAAATAATAAAAAGGAATTCAGAAAAGAATACCCCACACTGGAGCTTCTATTTTTAAGGAAAGACCAGAACAAAAACATAAGGACATAAATAATGAATCCCTTTGAATTTTACAACTTGAAATTTGGCTACAAACTGTAGGCTGGTTGCATTCCCCCCCCCCCCCATTTCTCTGATGAGGACAAATCTCTTTTTAACTGCAGTGAACATTAGCAGCTCGGCTCGAGGTATGGCGTGATCATTAAATCAATGAGGCAGCGTTTAGAAGAGGCCTATGCTAATGAGCCACTCACAGCCATCTCCCTCAGTGATGCTCAGCCATTGTCTCATTTTCCTTTGCTCTTCTGACCTCAATATCAGGGCTTCGTTTAACGACGACAGGGCAGATATTTTGAGATTCAACCCCTAGCTGTGTAGTCCTCCATGCTGAGCATCTGTCCCCTGTCATGTCAAAGAATATTCTCCCAAGGGAAAAAAAATTCCTGTCAGTGTTCAGCATTTTTCACTGATACTAGCTCTCTTGTTTGCATACTTTTTTAAATTTATTTTTTTAATGAGGAAGATAGGAGGATAGAGAGAGAGAGAGAACCAGACATCACTCTGGTATATTTGCTGCCAGGGATTGAACTTGGGCCCTCGTGCTTGACAGTCCAATGCTTTAGCCACTGTACCACCTCCCAGACCACTGCATAGACTTTTTAATAGCCAAAACAGTCAGTGTTTATTGTGCATTGACTTGATTTCAGTGCAAAGAAGAATAGATTCCATTCCTACTTTCTAAGAGCTTCTACTCTAATTCAATAAAGGCAAGCAAACCTGGGACACAGATGCCCTCGTTCCTTTTTTTTTTTTTTTTTTTTTTTTTTTGCTGCCAGGGTTGTCACTGGGGCTCAGTGCCTGCACTAGGAATCCATTGCTCCTGGCTGCTATTTTTTCCATTTTATTGGACAGGACACAGAGAAATTGAGAGGAGACAGGGAAATAGAGAGGAAAAGAAAGATAGACATCTGCAGACCTGCTTCACTGCTCACGAAGCGCCAGCCATGCAAGTGGGGTGTGGGGACTTGAACCCAGGTCCTTATGCATGGTGATATTTGTGCTTAATCAGGTGTGGCATTTGTCATTGTTAGATTTTAAGACTCATGGGGTCTTAATCTGAACTATTATATTTGATATTTATTTATTTACTTACGTTTGCCAGAAGACTACTCAATTCTGGAGCCTCTGGGAAAAAAAAAAGAAAGAAGGGAAAGAAAGAAAGAAAGAAAGAAAGAAGATCTTTTTGTATAACCATTATGCTTTCTCCCCCACACAACTTGAAATATTCTGAAAAGTTTCTGTCTTCAGAAATTAAATTAGTTGTGGTTTAAGTAGTCTCAATTGACCATGACTTGACTTATTCACATTTCAAACTAGAATTTTCAACTCTCTTGTTTACAAGATAGATTTTTCTCTTTAATCTCCAGGGCTTCACTGCTTTGAGCTGATTTTTTTTTTCAGATAGACAAAGAGACAGAAAGAGAGAAAGAAATTACAGCTCCAAAGCTTCTCTCAACTTGATGGGGACCATGTTTGCACTTGGCTCACGCATACAGTACAGCTACAAGGCAGATTTAGCAGTCTGGTTTGTGTAGCAAAATGTTACAGCAGCTGTTGATTTTTAAAGAAATGCAATGGACAGAAATCAGAAATGTGAGTAGCTTTCACAGTTTCTGTTTCCATCAGTCCCTGCTGCATCTCTTTCAAATTTTAGTTTTGAGGAGACATCTGTGCCTAGTAAATCACGCTCAGGGGACTTGGTTCGTCAGAATTCTGTCATAAAAGAATAGACATAGCATATTACTGAATTTCTCCAATATATAGCATTGAGCAGTTAACAAGAAGCTTTTCCCTTCCCTTTTATTTTTATTTGTTTGCAGAGCTGAGGCTTCGTGCAGACATTATTTCCCTTGTTCCAAAGTACTTGCTCATGCGGATGGAGAGACAGAGACACAAAAACACCATAGCAGCTCCAGTGCCATGGCGTGTTTCATGTCATGTTGGGTTTCAAATCTGGTCACATACACAGCAAGATATGTCCTCTACCTCATGACTTTTCTCTCATGCCCAGTGTTTTGTCGGGAGACATTATAAGACAAGTTTTGAACTGCTGATGCCCAGAAAAATAATACCTGCCATTTTCCAAGCCAATACTTTTAGTCTACCTCTTAGCTATCACTGGGATCAGGCAAAAATTACTAAAGGCATAGGCCCCTGGGAACATACCTAAGGTAGACTTCCTAGCTTCTTCTACATGAAGATCCCTAGTTTCATCCGTTCTGTTCCTACATTTGGGTTCCTGTTTATTAAACCATTTGTCCTGCTTTCTATCTTACTGCCTTTTAGCCACCAAGTTGCAGACACTATCATGATTTCATCCTGAACTCCCTGGGCAGAAGACCTCACCAATGTGTCCTGGAACTTCACCTCCCCAGAGCCCTATCCCACCAGGGAAAGAGAGAAACAGGGTGGCGATATGGATCCACCTGCCAACATCCATGTTCAGTGGAAAAGCAATTACAGAAGTCAGAAATCCCACCTTCTGCACCCCATAAAGAATTCTGATCCATACTCCCGATGGGATAAAGAACAGGGAAGTTTCGGGGCCAGGTGGTGACGCACCTGATTAAGTTCATGCACTACAGTGCAACAAGGACTCAGGTTCAAGCCCCTGGTCCCCACCTGCAGAAGGAAAGCTTCCTGAGTGGTGAAATAGGGCTACAGGGGTCTCTGTGTCTTTCCCTCCCCTCTCAATTTCTATTTCTATCTAGTAATAAATGAAATTTTAAAAAAGAAAGAAAACAGGGAAGCTTCCAAAGAAGGAAAGGGGACAGAACTCTGGTAGTGGGAACTGTGTGAATTATACCCGTTATCTTATGATTTTGTTAATCATTATGAAATCACTAATGAAAATTTTTAAAAAAGATTATTTGCATTCCCCTGGCTCTCCATCCTTCTAAGAATACAAAACAATTGACCCACGTTGTTATAAATGAAAACTAAGAAGACTTTAGGGAAGTCAGAGAAGAATATCACATTAAACCCATCCCTCAATGCTCTGTTGAATTCCTCACAGAGTCAATTATGGATCCATGGCATAATTATTACGGATCAAGTGACATAATCGTGTCCCGTTGAGGTTTTAGATAAAATGTTTCTAGGGGAGCATTTCCCATACTGTAACTATTTTGTTAGCCCGAACATAAGACAAGGTCAGAGACAACAAGTGCAGGATAAGTTCCTAGAGGAAATTATGGCCGGCACTGTTCACACCACTAATGCAGAAAGCTAACAAGCCATGTGCAGCGTTTTATCTTCACTGCCTGATCACCTGCTGCAGCCGTGATTTTTATCGTCACTATTACTCTTCCCATACTCATCGTCCAATAGAGGAACATTACTCTTACTAGCACAAGTACAAATCACCTATAGGACTTTTTTTTTTTTAAAGAATCTGAGGTCTTCTCAGATGGTGTCATTCCCCTGAGAAGTCTTTTATACCCTCTGAGTCTGCCTTCCTATCAGTGATAACTTGCAGTGTTGGGCTTACCATATTTCGTATAAGCAAGCCTTCTAAGGCAAGTGGCAGGAATATCATTTATCTAAGAGTTCTGTAGCAACCTGACACTTTTAGCACACCTCTGAAGCCAAGAACCCATAAACGCTAGGAAGTATGCGTCTATATGTATCATTCTTTGTCAAAGATGACACGACAGGGAACATCTTCAGTCAAACTAAGGGAGAAAAGATGAAGCAAAGTAGCCCACGTTGTGCTGTCGCTTCTTAATTATTAATCTTCCAAATACCAAAGGCTACCTTAAGAGAGCAATAGAGAAAGCTCAGAAGAGGAAGGATAGAAAGATCTGTGTAGAATCGCTGTTTAATAAGTATTTGCTGATGAAGTGACCAAATAAATCAGAGGGAAGAACTATGGTTCCCTGCAATGCCGTCACAATGTATCACAAGTGAGGTTGTTTAAAACAACAGAAATATATCCTTCCACATTTCTGGAAGTTAGAAGTTCAAAATAATAGTTTCAGTAGAGTAACACTTTCTTGGAGACTGAGGAGAATCGTTCCTTGACTCTTTATAGAGCAGAAGCTGGTGCTCATCAAATCTTGGTGCCTCACATCTGAGGAAACAGGTCAGCTGGGGAAGCGAGAGACTCTCACATCTGAGGTTCCCAGTTTGAGCCCCAGCACTTCATGGACCACAGTGGTGCTCTGATCTTGGTCTCTCTCGCTCATCCTCTCTCTCCCTCATCCTCTTTTAAATTTTCTATATTATCTTTATTTATTTGTTGGATGGAGACGACCAGAAATCAAGAGGTAAGGGAGAGATGGGGGTGGAAGAGACACCTGAAGCCCTGCTTCACCACTTGCACAACTCTCTCCCTGCAGGTGAGGTCTGGGGACTTGAACCCAGGTCCTTGTGCACACATGCACTCAATCCTCAACCTATTTCCACTTCTCTCTCTCTCTCTCTCTCTCTCTCTCTCTCTCCCTCCCTTCCTCCCTCCCTCCCTCCTTCCCTCCCTCCCTCCCTCCCTCCCTCTCTGTCTCATATGAAACTCTCAATTGTAACAAATAAAGTAAATCTCTAAAAATCTCCTGGTGTCTTCTGTTGCGGCAACATCTCTGATCTCTTTCTCTAATGTCAAACTGTGTCCACCTTGTGTGTCTCTAGTTTCACAGAACAGCTTTTCTTTTTATGAGGATGCAAATCACATTGGATATGATCCCTAATGCCCTATCTTGAGTATACTTGCAAGGTTTTATCACTCAGAACCTTCAGAAAAGATTTCTGAGTATTGACATTTAACTACACTGCCTTTTAAACCCACACATTTGGGGGAAGTCTCTTAAGTCTGTCCTTTGTTAACTTTATCACCTTCTATTCCTTTTCATATTTTTCCGCTTTCTACTGGCAATTTTTTTATTGAGAATATAATGTTTTATAAAACTGTTACTGTCTCAGGGAACAATTGCAAATCTCCCCAAAATGTGTTAGAACACCCCATCCACAGGAGCCAGATGGCGGCCCACCAGGTCAAGTGTACATATGCACAAAGACCCAAGTTTGATGCCTCAAAAAGCAGGGATGCTTCACAAGCAGTGAAGCAGGTCTGTGGGTGTAGCTTTCTCCCATTCTATCCCCCTATTGCAATTTCTCTCTGTCCTATAGAATCAAAAGGAAAAAATGTGTGTGTTGGGGGGTGGCTGTCTGAAGCTGATTTGTAGTGCCAGGACAGAGTCCCAATGATAACCCTGGTGACAACTGAAACAAAACACCTCATCAACCAACAAAGAGCCATCAACCCTACACCACAGGACACTGGATGCCCAACTTACTTTTAGCTTTATTTCGCCTCTCCTTTTCCCCTTAGTAACTTCAGATCTGCAGCGCTACTTTCGTTGTCATCCTGTCTTTTCCTTTGCTTTGCTTCCTATTCCACCTACGAGTGAAATCTCTAGTACCTGTGATTTCTCTTAGCTTGATCTCTCCCAGTTCCATCCATTATCTAGCAAAAGACAAGATCTCTCTTTATGCATATGAGTAGCATTCCATAATGCCTCCATGCCACAGTGTCTTTACTCATTCATCTGTCATTAGGCACTTGGTGTCTTCCAAACCTTGGCACTGCATCTAGGGCTGCCATGAACACTGATGTTCACAGAGCTCTTCAGCTAAGCATTATTGCACTCTTTGACTGTATATGTAGACAGCACTGTCAGATTACATGGCAGGTCTAATTCCACTGGGACTGGACAATCTACATTCCCACCAATAATGTGGATGTTTTAATTTTTCTTTACATCTTCAATAGCACTTGATTTGAACCCTGCTGCTACAGACCATTCCCACAGATCTGAAGTGCTATCTTACTGTTGTATCTTTTTAAAAAAATTATTCTCTTTCGCTGCCCTTATTGTTTAAGTGTTGTAATTATTGTTGTCGATGATGATGTCGCCTTGTTGGATAGGACAGAGAGAAATGGAGAGAGGAGGGGAAGACAGAGAGAGAGAGAGAGAGAGAGAGAGACCTGCAGACCTGCTTCGCCGCCTGTGAAGCGGCTCCCCTGCAGGTGGGGAGCCAGGGGCTCCTCTAACTGGAATCCTTATGCTGGTCCTTGCACTTTGCGCCACCTGCGCTTAACCGCCCAACTCCCGATTTGGATCTTGAGTAATCATAACGAACACTGCCCCCCACCACCACAAGGTTCACTGTCTTCATGACTCCACTAGTTCATTGACCACCTTTTGATTTATTTTCCCATTTGATATAGGGTGAGAGGAAAAAAGAGAAATACCACGGAAACCCTCCACTACTCATGAAGTTTCTCCCTTGAAGGCACTCCCGTGTTGTAATCCAGGTTCAAGCCTGGGTCTTTGTGCAGGGTATCATGTATGTTAAGCCAGATGAGTAACCTTCCAACCCCAGGAGCACTTTTTTCTTTTCATGTACCTATTTTTATCTTTTCTTTTAATTGAAGGCTTTTTAAAATTTTGTTATTTTCTTTATTTGTTTATTGGGTGGAGATAGCCAGAAATTAAGAGGAAGAAGGAAATAGAAAGAAAGAAAGACAGAGAGACATCTGCAGCCCTGCTTCACCACTTGTGAAGCCTTCCCCCTGCAGGTAGGGAGTGAGAGTTTGAATTCGGGTCCTTGTGCACTATAACATGTGCGCTCAACTAGGTGCACCACCACCCAGCCCCCATCCTGTTGTTCATTTTTAATCTTATTTTGTGCAGTGCCTATTCATATGTCTCCCCATATACTGGTGTGATTTTATTGTGCTGGTTGTTGTTGATGGATGTGTTGAAGAACCCCTGACTTCTTGAGTCCTGAGACAAGAACACAACTCTGCTCCCAGGCATAATTTTCCTCTATATGTAGTACCCTGTGCCCTTTTAGGTGAATTCAGGCCATTGACATTTATTGATATCAAAGACTGAAGATATTTGAATGCCATTCTTGTAGATTTTTAGAGTGTTCTGATATATGGCCTATTTATGGTGTTCTGACTGTTTAGAGGAGACCTTTCAGAACTTCTTTCAGGGCAGGCTTGGTGATAGTTGATTCTTTCAACTGTTGCTTGTCTGAGACAGTTTTCATGTCTCCATCTAGTCTGAACGACAGGCTAACAGGATACAGTATTCTTGGCCGAAAGCCTTTCTCATTGAGCACTCGATAGATATCTTGCCATTCTCTTCTAGCCTGTAGTGTTTGTGTGGAGAAGTCTGCTGCTAATCTTATGGGTTTTCCTCTGTAGGTGACACTTTGTTTTTCTCTTGCAGCCTTCAGGATCCTTTCTTTATCCTTATTCCTTTCCATTCTAAATAGGATGTGTCCTGGTTTCTTTAAGTCTGGGTTAATTCTGTTTGGGACCCTCTGGGCTTCTTGAACCTTTATGTCTTTGATGTTATCTAGACTAGAGAAGTTCTCAGCTATTATATCCTGAAGAATGCTTTCTTCTCCTCCCTCTCTTTCTTCCTCTGGTAAGCCAATAATGTATATATTATTTCTTTTGAAGTAATCCCATAGGTCTCTGTTGTTGTTCTCAGAATCTCTTAATCTCTCTTTGAGACCTCTTACTTCCTTTTTAGTTGTCTCTAATTTGTCCTTGATCTTGCTAATTATGTCTTCAGCTCATTGATTCTATTCTCTCTCCCCTCTAGTGTTTTCCGGAGTTCATCTATTTTGTTTCACTGTTCTGATACTGTTTTAGCTTGTTCATTTAGTTGTGTGTTCTTAGCTCTGCTATTTCAGCTTTCAGCTCTCTAATAACCTTGAGATAATTAGTGTTTTCTTCCAGGGTCTCATTTGTTGCTTCTGCATTTCTGATGACAATTGTTTCAAACTCTTTACTCACTCCAGTGAGTATTTTTCCTTAATTAGTGTTTGGATGTTGACCTCATTATTTTGTGCTTCTACCTTTGGGGGGCTTTCAGCTGGACTCTTGTCCTGGACTCTTGTCATTTCTCCAACATTTCTTCTTGTTGGTTTAACCATTCTATATAGTATGTTATGAGGTGCCTCTCTCAGTAATTTTCAAATTACTGATCACTCTTGCCTGGATTGACTTGTATCTAAGTAAGGTAATTAAAGAGTTCACAGTTGTGGAAATTGACAGTTGTTTCAATAGCATTTTAATCCCTGTTTTGGAGCTCAGTGGCTTAAAAGCCTCTTTTGTTCTTTTTGTTCCTGTAGGCTATGGGAGCCTGAGGGCTTTTAAAGTATAAGTAGGCTTCTTAGCTTAATCACTGACTCCTGACCAAGAGATAAAGCAGGGTGGGGCAGAGATAATCCAGTGGTTATGCAAAGAGACTTTCACAGCCCCATTGCTAGGCCACCAAGGTATATAGATCTTCTCCTGAGTTTCCTGGTTAGTTCTCTGTCCCCTGATGTCAGCACACGGCCTCCCTGCTGCTTCTCCAGATTCTGAGGGCAGTAGCAATGGACACTCACAGTTGTATTTGGTGAGTCTCAGGGGAGTCCTCTCCTCCCTTCAGCCGTCCCCTTGTTGGTGAAACAGACTGAAGGTAATGTCTCAACTGGTAAACTGCTGGACTGTTACCAGCCACTTAATCTCTCCTTAGGCTCCTCTGTGTCCATGAGCCACAGCTGTTTGCACTCACAGGTGATTTGGTGGGTTCCTATAGTCCTGTCTTGTTGCAGTCCCAGGTGGTCTCCTTTGGTATTCCTAGATGACCTGGGAGTGGAGAGGAGAGAAACACAGCTGCTGCTGCTCCGTAGTCCCCCCTCCAGAAGTCTGCACTGTCACTTTAATGCCAACACTGTCTAATCATCATAACCACTTATCACCAGTTTTTAAACTTCAAATTTTCTTCAGCTAGTAGATCTCCTAACAACCTAGCAACGTATTTCCGTCATTGTTCTTCATTGCAAAGAGATATTTAATTACTAACATACGAAATTAAGAAAAACACTATTCTTTCCTGTGTTAAGAAGTACATTGTTCTATCCTGAGCTATTTTCTGACAAGCCTAGCCCTGTTAATGTTGACTACAGATTCTACAAAGAACCATTCACCAGTGTGGTGATCATTCATCTTAATCTTGCTCCTGAACTCGGTACAATTCAATGCAACTATGTGGACACTCCAGAATTACTTCTTGAGCAAATGTTAGTAGAAATCCTAGCATGTCCAAAGTCAGACTCACCATCTGTACTTCAAAACCCTGGGTAATATAATTCCATTAGTAGCAATCATTTCGTCTAAATAAAGCAAGCCCAGAAGTTCAAAGTCATTTTGCACTCCTTTGTTGTTGACATTCAACTTGTCTCCAAGTCATGTCACTCTATCTCTAATTCATTTTTTAAACTTTATTCTTCTGCTTTCTTGTAATCTGCATCTCATTTTATATCCCCTTTTATAGACGGTTATAATCTTGTAGAATCATGTGTGTGTGTGTGTGTGTGTGTGTGTGTGTGTGTGTGTGTGTGTGTGTGTACAGAAATCATACTGGAATTACCCATATAGCACAGGTCAGGGTTTTGCAAGGAGTACTAAATGAACCGCACAGCATATCAGGGAGACTTAAAATATAGATTGTCAGTTATACTGAAAGATTTTAGTAAGAGTCTTATTTAGATGAGTGATATTATACTATTAGTGCCCTCCTCCCACTCCTATTACTCTAAAAATCTTGTGAATATAATAAGTCTGCTCACAAGCATTTTCTATGGTTCCCAGAGGTATTGCACGGTCACAGAACTGTCAGTTATGTCTTGAATGGTTGAATAGCCCTTATTACTGTTATCCTGGCCAGTAAGTAATGAAAGCAGCTGTTGAAATACACACTAGTTAGCACAGCAATTATTTCTCTATTAATCACAAAACTACTATCCTTACAGTAAAGCTGTAAGTTAGCTCACTGGACTAGGAAATCTATCACAAGTAATTTAAAAAATATCTGAATCTTTAGGAAAAAAATTAAATGATTTGCTTCCAGGTCCAACCATAAGGAATCATAAGGAAGTCAGAAGTGGTTAATTCCAGGTAAAGGGTTTTTTACATGTTTATAAGATTCACTTCACCTTATGCCTGTATCTTTTCAGGTGTGCATGATTTGTGTCTCTGGGTATATGGCTATATTCCACACTTTAAATATTAATCAAGGACACCTGAAAAATTTCAAAAGTACTTTAGGTCTCTAAGGTCTGTTTTACAAGCTTCCTTCTTGCTAAGCAATCTAGTTGAAAAGGGAGATTTGATGGAATATTTTGGCATCAGTGTGATAATCAACAAATGCCTACAAATGACAAAATAAAATATTTACCTGAAGCAAGCTGCATATAATAGGCTATGCTAGTTTCTGTATCATTCTAAATATCACTGAACTTGTTCTTCTATGGGAGAAACTCAGTGATACGTAATTTAACTCAACCCGGTAATTACTTTGAATAGCAATTTAGGGTTTCCAAAGAACTTTGGCATGTTTATCTTATTTCTTTGTCAAAACTATTGTATCAGTGAGAGTTCTATCAGGATATCAGAGCCACTACAAGTATTAAAAAAATGAATGTTATATAGGAATAAAAGTTTACACAAATATAGTAGGCACTAGGAAAAAGAAGGTCTAAAAATGGACTAATGAGAAAGTTGAAGAGAAAATTATCATTAATCTGTCTTTGGCTTGTGCTATTTAGCTAAAAAAAGGTGATAAAATAATGTCAACATAATAATGGATTCACTGATCAAAAAAGGAGCTAGACACTCAAATGTCTTTCAATACTGACTATTTCCACTTACATTCAGAACCAAAATTTCACCTGGTCCTTGAAACATGTATTCAGCACTCCTTATATTACCATGAGATGAACTCTGGTACAAGTAAAACAATAAGTGTTTGGAATACCTCTGAATGTCACTGCCACTATTGTATACAGTTATTTCAACTGTAGTTGTCAAAGATTTCAGAGATTTCTAATAAAGTTTAAGACTAGATTGTATACTATTTTTTCATTTTGTATAGAGACAAAGAGAAGTTGAGAAGGAAGGGGGTGTTAGAAAGGGAGAGAGAAGGAGAGATACACCTGAAGCTTCCCACCTGTATGTGGGGAGTGGGGATTAGAACCTGGGCCCTTATGTATGGTAACGTGTGTGTTCAGCCAAGTGAACCACCAATTAGCCCCTGATTTCACAGATGTTAAAATAACATTTGCCTTGCATATGTCCCAGTTTTGCTTATGTTTTGTGGTGAGGAAAAGAAAGGTACATTGATATCATAAATTAATCAATCTTGAATATTTATAACAAATATACACATACTCCTATTAATAAAAATTCAAATGGTCATTGCTATCTTTTATTTAGTAGAAAAAGGGATCAATCTAATCTCTTAATTTACTCATGTCAATGTGAACATCTGCCCATGGGAAGAGTTTGTAAATTATTTTATAAATATATCTAAGTTGTGCTTAAACTCTTTAATGAACAAAGAATACAGCACCTTCTTTTCCTTAAATAGATAAGCATTTCAAGGGAAAAGATACAAACTGAAAATATATAAGGCAAGATGACTTTCCCCTCCTAGACTAATTCATTCATCAAGAAGTTAATATTCTCACCACCCATTATTTCCCTGCATTGCTTCTCCACACCTTAAACTTAGGGGGTTTGTATCAACCTTAGATCCCCAGAGTTGAAGGTAGCCATGCATTGTTAAGTCTGTCATTCTCAAATAGACCTGCTTCTGTTGTGGTCCTACAAGGTCTCTATAATATGAGTAAGAAGTAAGATAACAAGTGTTTCAAAAACAAAATTCATTCAGTTTGAAGTCATGTCTTTTAATCTCAAAAAAAAAAAAAAAACACCTTTGCTATTTAGGGGGATTGGAATATTTTATTTTTATGAAAAGGCACTTAAAGTTAAGTGGCCATCTTTTATCTTTTGTTTGTTCTTACGAATACAAGGGATGAATCAGTGCTAGTTTTTCTTAGAAAACTTGCAATTGCATGAGAATCTCAAGTCCAAGGTCAAGTAAACAAAAAGGGGTTTTTAAGCCCTTAGCCTGTGGGGTGTGGTGGTGAGCGGTGAGCGGAGAGGAACAGAGTAGATTTGCAGTCTCTGAGACTTTAGAGAGATGACTGACCTACTTGAGCAGTTCGTTTCTTTTTACCTATACAGACAAGCTGAATGTTTTTTTAAAAAGATTTTATTTGTTTATTAATGAGAAAGATAGGAGGAGAGAGAAAAAGAACATCACTCTGGTACATGTGCTGCCAGAGTTCAAATTCAGGACCTCATGCTTGAGAGTCCAATGCTTTATCTACTGCGCCACCTCCCGGACCACTACAGGTTAAATTAAAGTCACCTTTGTTTCAAGTTGTGAAAATGACAGGAAGAGCGATTGGCTGACTCTCAACACAAATGTCTCCCACAAAAGGCCTTGTCCCCTCCCTCGTCACCACCCCTTAAACATGCACTATCTTCTCTTTACCTATCTATCCACTCTTATATCCTATATCCTACACTGAAGTACTTATTCTCTGGGTTCATATTTCTTTTCCCTAACCAAAAAAAAAAAAAAAGGAGAAGAAGAAGAAGGAGGAGGAGGAGGAGGAGAAGGAAGGAATGAGGAAGGAATGAAGAAAACAAGATTCCTGAGAGAAGGGGCTTATCTGTCCAATCTCCATAGTATCCCCAACAATTAAAACATCTTTCTAATTGAGAAAAATAACTATCTCCCTAAAATGGCATGTTGATTGTTATCCTCTTAGGCCACCAATATATATTAACTGTCTGTCTTTCAAAACATATTTTCCCAAGTAGGAAGCGTTTGTTTTTTACCAGAGCACTGCTCAAGTCTGGTTTATGGTGATGCTGGGGATTGAGTTTGGGACTTCAGAGCCTCAGACATGAAAGTCTATTATCTAATCATTATGCTGCCTCCCTCCCTGGTACGTGATTCTTTAGACAGCTACTGTTTGATAAGATGATCTTTAGTTCATTGTTGGCTACAGTTGAGAATGATTATGTTATGGTAACCTCAAGTTGGGATTTGGATGCAGATTTACTTTATTGGAAAAGAGAATGCCTACTCTTTGGGATTTGCACAGATTGCCCTGGAAATGTCATTTAAAGCTTTCCATTTTAAGACTGTGCATAGTATCTGGTAATTGTCTATGTTAATTTGCATTTCAGATCAGTATTGAAAAGCCTCACCAGGCAGTCTTCTTCGGCTAAATTGTCTTATTCTGCTAAAAGTTAATATTAACGCATAAAATCTTTTCCTTAAGGCATGTGTGCTAAATACTACTACCTACACACACAAAAAAAAATAAATGAATAAATAAATAAAACAAATGAAGGAAGAAGGGGAGAAAAAAGTGGTAGGAGGAAAAGAAGGGAGAAGGCGGGGTTAGAAAGTTTAGCTGCTTGGGGCCGGGTAGTGGCGCACCTGGTTGAGAGACATGTTGCAGTGTGAAAAGACCCAGGTTCAAGCCCCTGACCCCCACCTGCAGGGGGAAAGCTTTGCGAGTGGTGAAGCAGGGCTGCAGGTGACTCTATCTCCTCCTTCCTTCTCAATTTCTGGCTGTTTCTATCCAATAAATAAAGATAATAAAATTTTTTCTAAAAAAAAGAAAGAAAGTTTAGCTGCTGAGAAAACACAAGGTTTTGGGGTGATTCTCGGCATCCCAGAAAACGAGGCTTCAAGCAAGAGTCTGGACAACCGGCGTGCCAGAATGGCCTTTCCTGAGGAGAGTGAGACACTGGCCCCGCAGATCTGTCAGCTGGAATGCAAATGCATGTGTGGAACTCGGAAACAAGAAACCCACCAGAAGGATCTCTGGTTTGAGCTTCATCATTCATCCCTCAACCCAAGTACTAAGTGCCTTTGATTTCAGACATTGGCAGTCATTAAAGCACAACTCGCCAGAACCCCATCTCTCTCCCCTTGGCAGGCACAGTGTCCAGTGCAGCTGTGGGAGGTGGTGAGGGCATGGGCCGTGTGACTCTGATGGGAAAGAAACCAAGGTGTGCGGTGCAGGGTCTGTTGGGAGCAACCTGAGACTCTGTAAAAGACATCTAGACTTCCAGTTTGGAGAGCCAACATATAAAATACTTGGAAATCATCCTTTCCATCCTTCGTACAAGGAAATGCTAAACAGACTGAAAAATGATGAGTTTTCTTGGAAACATCAAAGAGCTGAAACTGCAGAGCAAATCACACCAAATCCACAGCTGAGATCTGCTCCCCTCCAAACAGAAGCTCCAGGTGCCGCAAATGGGCGGGGCCATTACGGGGTGATTTCCATAAGCTGCTGGAAGCCTGATATGGATTCACTTAACAGCCAGAAGACTGAGGCTGGGCAGTAGTGCACCCGGTTAAGCTCCTTTGCTGTGAAGCACAAGGGCCTGCGCACGCGCAAGAATCCTGGTTCGAACCCCTGCTCCCCACCTGCAGGGAGGGGGAGTCGCTTCACAAGCGGTGAAGCAGGTCTGCAGGTGTGTCTGTCTTTCTCTCCCTCTCTCTGTCTTCCCCTCCCCTTTCAATTTCTCTCTGTCCTATCCAACAACAGCATCAGCGACAACAATGGGAAAATATGGCCACCAGGAGCAGTGGACTCCTAGTGCTGGCAGCTAGCCCCAATGATAACTCTGGAGGCAAAAAATGAAATGAAATGAAATGAAATGAAATGAAATGAAATGAAATGAAATGAAATGAAATGAAATGAAATGAAATGAAATGAAAAACAGTGAGACTATGTGCAGATCATAGGGACCCTCCCAGGTTGATGGACATCACCTTTAGCAACCCCACTTGGGTCGCATGTGGAAGAGCCTGGAAACATCACCTCAGGGGGGAGTTGCACGGTAGCGCAGCGGGTTAAGCGCAGGTGGCGAAAAGCAAAAGGACCGGCGTAGGTTCGAGCCCCCGGCTCCCCACCTGCAGGGGGGTCGCTTCACGGGCAGTGAAGCAGGTCTATGGGTCTGTCTTTCTCTCCGCCTCTCTGTCTTCCCCTCCTCTCCCCATTTCTCTCCATGCTATCTGACAATGACGACATCAATGACAACAACAATAATTACAACAACAATAAAAAAAAAAAAGATTACCTCAGGCCAACGGCAAAGGAGAGAAGAGAGGAACTTCTGTAAAAATATGAATACTTTAAATATAAAATGTGTTTTGTGTCCAAAGACCTTTCTTCAGAGCCCCATCCTATTTACTCCTGCCTAGAAGGACATTTTCCCCTCTAAAGCCCCCTCCAACCTTCATCTCATTTTAAATGAGGGGAGAGAAACTTAAGAGACATTGAGGGCCAGGCAATGATGCACCTCGTTAAGCACACACATTACAGTGCTCCAGGACCCGGTTTAAACCCCCCACCCCCAGTCTCCACCTGCAGGGGAAAAAGCTTCAGGAGTGGTGAAGCAGGGCTGCAGGTGTCTCTCTTTCTGTCTCCCCCTCCCCTCGCAATTTCTCTCAGTCTCTATCCAGTAATAAATAAATGAAAATATTTTTTAAAGAGAAATTTAGAGACACATGTGAAGGTTACAGCCCAGAAACACACACACACACACACACACACACACACACACAATTACAGATACTCCCCATCGGTAGCATAATATTTGGGGAAGAGGACACAACTGTAAAACTCAGCCTCTTATTTGTGAAAGAACTTTAAAAAAAAACCCAAAACAGCTGAGAAGAGAAAAAAAAAAAAAAAAGCAAAGCTACTAGTGAAATGAAAGTGTCTCTACATTTCCTCTTCAATTTCCTCAGCTCTTGAGCCAGGGCTTCCTTTCTCTGGGCAGTGGTGGGATGTCACTTTGGGGAAAAAAAGACATAAACCATCACATCAGTTTGTTGTCCCTTTTGCAGCCCTTCTTAGCACTAGGGCCTCTAAGCACCTGTAACATGAAGTTTATACTAACAACAAAATAGCGTTTAAGCCCAACTGCCATTTTAAAAAATGGAAAGAAATGTGGAATTTCCTCAGCAGTAACTTAAAGATCAGGAGAAAGAAAAAGTTACCCCTGAACAACATGCCAACACACACACACACATACACTCACACACACACTCAGACTCACACACACACACTCACACACACACTCAGACACACAAACTCACAGGCACACTCACACACATACCACACATTCTCACACCCACACACACACACACACACTCACACACACTCTCACTCACACACACACACACTCACAGACACACTAACACACACACCACACACACTCACACCCACACACATCAACACACACACTCACACACACACCACACACACTCACACACACTCACACACACAGTCACACACACAAAACACACACACCACACACATACCCACACACACTCACACACACATACTCACACACACACAAAACACACACCACACACACACCACACACACTCACACACACAAAACACACACACACTCACACACACACCCCTCACACACACACACTCACACACACAAACACCACACACACACTCACACACCACACACACACCCACTCACACACACACAAAACACACACCCACTCACACACACACAAAATACACACACCACACACACACCCATACATACCACACACACACCACACACATACACCACACACCACACACACACTCACACACCACAGACACACTCACACACACACTCACACACCACACACACAACACACACACCACACAACACACACCCCTCACACACACTCACACACACATACACCACACACACACCACACACACACTCACATGCACAGACACACACAGACACACACACCACACACACACAAACCACACACACACCACACACACACATACCACACACACACATCACACACACCTCACAAACACACCACACACATACACACACCACACACACTCATACACACACTCACATACACACACCACACACACTCACACACCACACACCACACGCACACACCACACACAAACACCACACACACACTCACACACATACACCACACACACACTCACACACACCACACACACGCACTCACATGCACACAGACACACACACCACACACACATACCACACACACACACATATCACACACACCACACACACACATACACACACATACACACACACACCACACATACACACACACATACACACACACACACACTCATATACACACCCCACACACACTCACACACCACACACACACCACACACAAACACCACATACACACTCACACACACACTCACACACATACACCACACACACACTCACACACACCACACAACGCACTCACATGCACACAGACACACACACACCACACACCACACATACACACACCACACACACCACACACACATATCACACACACACCACACACACACACACACACACACACACCACACACACACACACACACACACACACACCCCTACCTTTCCATAGGCAAAACAATAACCTCTTCAGTTTGATTCAATCTCTGAGTGACAAGGAAATAACAAAGTGCTAAGGGTTTGGGGCCTCTTGGTACCGTTTCAGATTTCCTTAGACCATATTTAATCTCTAAAGACAATATCAAAGTCACACTTCTACTTGATGTGGTACAACTATCCTGCATACACCAGAAAGGCACTCTTACCCCAGAAGGGGATGCAAAATTTCTGGAGTAATTATCACTAATTTTGCTGGCAGTTCTCAGTTCACTCAGTATGCAGGAAGGTTCCACACTTGAAAGGGCAGTCATAAACACATGCCTTCAGTGACATGCCAACCGGATTACTGCAATTTGTAAAGATCTTTTAGCTTCTTGTTTTCTGGGGCAGTGAGTTTCTTCCCATAAGCCCATTTTCTTTCAGCTGGTGAATTCCTCTAAGTCACACCTATTTCTAAATCGGACACCAATAGTATATGAGAGATGAAAAACTCCTGAATTAGATTAAATTTTTTTCTTGCATTCTCATCCTCTCTCTACACCTTGTTTTTAGCCCTTTGGGAGAAGGGAGATAAATTTGCATTACGCAAAGGGTCCTTTGTGCAAACAGCATGAATAACTGACTTGAAACTCAGGGGAAAAGCTAGATAATAAACTGATACCAATACATTTTACATCTTAAAGACTATTGTTTAACTGATGACATATCCAAGAGCCCAGTTTCCCTGAAGAAATTTTCCAATGTGGAAGGTATAATGTGGTGACTTTGCCAATTATTATCATCTTGTATGATGCCTTGGCTCACAATTTATTTATTTTTTTATTTATTTAACCTGTAGGATTTTTAATGATATCCAGAGCTATGTGGTAAATGGTAAATTCTAATAATGTTTGAGTATTTTTTTGATACTATCTTTATTTACTTATTGGATAGAGACTGTCAGAAATCAAGAGGGAAGGGGGTGATAGGGAGAGACAGAGAGACACCTGTAACACTGTGTCACTGCTTCAAGGCTACTTTTTCAGATAGAGAAAGAGGAAAGAAAACATACCACAGCACCAAAGCTTCCCCCTGTGCCAAAGTACCCCCCGATGCTACATTGGGGGAGGGGGCTCAAACCTAGGCCGCATGCAACTCACTAGGTGAACAATCTCCCCAGCTCTTATCTTGGTTTTTCAAAAGAAGAAAATGGAATAGAGTTACACAAAGCTTTGATTATTTGACTATAAACTACAGAATAGCATAAAAAACAGAGGCAAAAATTGGAGGAGTGTATCTATTAAAGAAAATAGACTGAGAGGCCAGGTGGTGGCACACCTGGTTGAGCCCACATGTTAGAACATGCAAGGAGACCCAAGTTCGAACCCCTTGTTCCCCACCTGCAGGGGGAAAGCTCTGTGAGGGGTGAAGCAGTACTGCAGGTGTCTCCCTTTTTGTCTCCCTCTCTATCACCCCCACTTCCCTCTTCATTTCTGGCTGTCTTTATCCAAAAATTTAAAAAATTATAATTTAAAAAGAGAAAGAGAGGAGAGAGACTCAAGTCACAAATATCTCTGGGTGTTGAAATCTGTATAAGAAGAAGACAAGAAGATTGGTGCAGGCCAGCAGCCAGGATTATGTGAAAATCAACAGACCCTTTCCTGTGCCAAGCAAACTAGTTACTGAAAGGAGTCAACAATAGAAAACAACCTGCCCCTATCTTGGTGAGGTAAGAAGCTGTGCCCATGCAAGGGAATCTCCAAAAATCAAGCCCCTGAATATGTTTGTCATATGTGCTTATAATATAATGATGGGGTGTTTGTAAGAAGGCCTCAGAGGGTATTTATTTGAAATCTGGGTGATTCCAAGAATATCTCTGCCCCCACAGATACTGAGGCAGAAGGTACCTGGCAGGGAGACCAGAGTTGGGTGGGGCCACCCCAGAACTAAGAGGGGAACCAAACACATCTTACTAAGTCACAGTGACACAAAATAGAAGAACTAAAAATAGACAGATGGGCTGCGAATGTGCAGAGAGATTGAGTCTGTGCAAGAGTTTGAGACTGTGCAAGTGGTTATGCAGAAGGACAAGTGAGTAGAAAACAAAGAATTGAGATGAAGACAATCAGATTGAACTTCACTGAGGAAGCAGTGGGTATGGAGAGCACCAGGCCAGAAAAGGAAAATGCCTTATATGAAAAAGCCAATGTACCAGCGTCAATAGTGGCAAAGGCTAAACCAGACCCTGAGCAACTGGGTCCAAGTCCCACCCTCTTCACCTTGCCGCCTCTGCTTCTGTGTTGACGCTTTTTGCTCTCATCCCGCACATATATATATATATATATATATATATATATATATATATATATATATATATATATATATATACACATGCTTGTACCATCCCTTTGTTCAGGGCCAGGAATGTTTACCGTCATCTTTTTTCAGCCCATGTAAATAAAGTCCTTTCTCCTTCACCCATCTTGGCCCCAGGCTTTTGATATTCAGAAAAATTCCTTGACACCACCAGCTGTACTGTAAATCATTAAGCTCTCACTAAAAAATAAAGAGGAGGGGGAGGAAAAGAAAAGAGGAAACAACCTGACAAGTGATGGCAGGAGTGCAGCCATGTGAGTGTGACCCTTGGCCCACCCCTTGCCTCCTGGGGTGGGCAGCTGGCTTCCAGGTTTGGTAATGTAGTCTTGTCTCTTCATCCCTTGAGAGAGCTCTAAAATGCTGTGCTGAAATTTAAAGTTGTACTCCCTAAGGGACTCGCTCTAAATTACTTTTTCTAAGAATGTGAGCTCAGATCTACAGGGATGCAGAGGTCACATAGGCTCCTAAGCTGAATTTGGACCCCAGATCAGATCAAACTCATGTGGTTTACAGTCAATAATATTTATACACATTTCCCATATTTTGGAGCTACTCTCTTCCTTGATCCAGCTTTCTGGTCCTTTTTCCAGCCATGACGTCATCTCCCCAGACAATAATTTGGATCCACCTGCATATCAGATTTCAGGCTCGGGGGGGGGGGGGGGTGGGGAAAGAAAGAAAGAGAGAGAGGGAGAGAAAGGAAGGAAGGAAGGAAGGAAGGAAGGAAGGAAGGGAGAAAGAAAGAAAGAAAGAAAGAAAGAAAGAAAGAAAGAAAGAAAGAAAGAAAGAAAGGAAGAACTAGTATAGCCACGGGCCCTTTGGAATATAACTAAAATATGCCTACTAGCTATCTACAAAATGGAGAACCCCCCCTCCCCACCCAACTCTTTATCTGCACTATTCCAGCCTTTAGGTTCATGATTAATCAACAATTTGTTTGGCTTTGTATGTTAACTCTCAGCCATCAGGTTCCAGATGCTACCATGATGCCAACCACACTTCCCTGGACAGACAACCCCACCAATGTGTCCTGGAGCTCTAATTCCCCAGAGCCCTGCTCCACTAGGGAAAGAGAGAGACAGGCTGGGAGTATGGTTCATCCTGTCAACCCCCATGTTCAGCGGGGAAGCAATTACAGAAGCCAGACCTTCCACCTTCTGCATCCAACAATGACCTTGGGTCCATACTCCCAGAGCTTTAAAGAATAGGAAAGCTATCAGGGGATGGGATGGGATACAGAGTTCTGGTGGTGGGAACTGTGTGGAGTTGCACCCCTCTTATCCTATGGTTTTGTCAGTGTTTCCTTTTAATAAATAAATAATAATAATAAAAAGAATATATTTTTTAAAAATTCCCTTAACAGGCTAATAGTTTTCATGCTTACTAACAATCCTCCCATTTTGGTTAAATTTTTTCTAGTATGAGAAAGAACCTGGAAATTCCCAAAAAGGGAATTTGTAAATATCCACAAAATAAAGAATGTCAGGGATCACTGGCAACCACCAGAAACTAGAAAGCGTTTTCCTGTATGGATCTACTATAATTTCATACTGCTAACCTCCAGGACTATGAAAGAATAAACTTCTGTTGAATAAAACCACTCAGGATATGTTATTTGTTATAGAAACCCCAGGGGATTTTTTTCTAATTTACTTATTTATTTGATAGGATAGAAAGAAATATAATGGGGAAGGGAGACAGAGAGGAGGGAAAGAAAGACAGACACTGGGCAGGAGAGACAGCATAATGGTTATGCAAACAGACTCTCATGCCTGAGACTTTGAGGTCCCAGGTTCAATCCCTCATACCACCATAAGCCAGAGCTGAGCAGTGCTCTGGTTTAAAAGAGAGAAAGAGAAAGACAGAGATAGAGGTAGAGGTAGAGATAGTGACAGAGACAGAGACCTGCAGCACTGCTTCACTGTTGGTTAAGCTCTGGAGGCTTGTACCTCAGTCCTGACACACTGTAATGTGTGCACTCAACTGGGCTATGCCACTGCCCAGCCTCCAAACCCTAGAAAATAAATAGATTTTAGGCAATAATAATTAGCAATATAATCTATAATTTCATGGTTTTTAAATGCTGTTTTTAATTATCATAATAATATAGATTCAACTTAAAAAAACTAAAATATAAAAATCCATACAGTAAAAACTCTACCTTTATGGACCAGATCTCATTCCTACTGATATTGTGCCTTTTAATCTTCTGAATATTCATGTAAACGGTTCATTCGATACATAATGCTTTCCCAGCTTGTTGTGTTTTTTTTTCCAGTAACTATATTGTGAATCACACAGGCATTTTTACATGCCATTGTACAGAGGGAACATCATTCTTTTAGTAGACTAAATAATAGTCCATGATAGCCACCTCCTTGATTCAGTGCAAATTTATTTATTGTAAACTGTGAGGTAGACAGACAGAGGGAGAAAGACAAATATGGAGAAAAGAAATGAGATTGCAGTGAGATAAATGCTTCAACAGGCAAGCACAGGGACTGTGAGAGGGGGTGGGAAAAGGGCTCCCAGCAAAGGAGGCAGAGTGAACAAGTTAGCAGGAAAGAAGTAAGAATGCTGAAACAAAAAGCACTGCGTCATTCTCAAAAGCGATGGCAAAGAAAAAATAAATAAAATAAGAAGCTCTAGGAGGCTAAACCTGGATATCATTTTTCCCAAGACTTAAAAGACTCATTCTGGGAATCAGGCGGTAGCACAATGGATTAAGCGCACGTGGCGCAAAGCGCAAGGACCAGAGTAAGGATCCTGGTTCCAGCCCCGGATCCCCACCTGCTGCGGGGGGCGGGGGGCGAGGGGGGGCGGGGGGGGGGCGAGGGGGGAGAGGGGGGGCGGGGGGGGCGGGTGTCTGTCTCTCTCTCTCCCCTTCTGTATTCCCCTCCTCTCTTCTCTCTGTCTTATCCAACGACAACGACAACAATAACTACAACAATAAAAAATAACAAGGGCAACAAAAGGGAAAATAAATAAATATATGTATTTTTAAAAAGACTCATTCTACCCCTCTTATGCTATGGTTTTGTCAATATTACCATTTTGTAAATAAAATTTTCTTTTTTAAAAAAGACTCATTCTCAAAGAAAAAATAAATAAATAAAAGACATTCTCAAAGAAAAAATAAATAAATAAAAGACTCATTCTGAAGAAGAATATGTAAAACTATTTAATGATCAGTTGGCTCAATACAGTGCAGTATGTGATCTGAGTACTTTATCATTTTTTTTCCTTTTTTAACATTTATTTATTTATTCCCTTTTGTTGCCCTTATCGTTTTATTGCTGTAGTTATTGATGTCGTCGTTGTTGGTTAGGATGGAGAGAAATGTAGAGAGATGGAGAAGACAGAGGGGGAGAGAAAGACAGACACCTGCAGACCTGCTTCACCGCCTGTGAAGCGACTTCCCTGTAGGTGGGGAGCCCGAGGCTCGAACCGGGATTCTTCCACTGGTCCTTGGGCTTCGCGCCACTGTGCGCTTAACTTGCTGCACTACCACCCAACTCGTTACTTTATCATTTTAAACATGTATGGTTTGTTCTGCTGAGACTTTTAGAGACATATACTTTATAATTCTATGGGTCCTGGTCACTGGCACCTGGACTCTGTTGAGTCATTGTTTAAGTTTCCAGGTAGTTTTTCTGGGCTGCAACACTGAAGACAGTTTCCATACAAGTTCCAAGTTCTACCCTAGAAATAAGGCCAAAGTGCGTTGCTTAAGTGATCATACCAGAGTTGGGGGGGGGGGGGCAAAAAACTGAAGGCAAAGTCCTCAAATCCAACCTAAATGAGCCCCTTAGGAAGATGATTTATTTCCAAAGGATGGGGGAAATGATGAGCCTTAATGAAACACCTTGTAGTTTAAGCAAATCAGATCTATTAACTCCTCATCTTGGTCACAAAATTCTCCGTGACTTCTAGTTAATCAACTTTAATCACAGACATGCCTAATGGGTCTTTTGTCTGGGGCCTTGATGTACTGCCTGACTTTACTGTTAGGTAATAGAGAGGGAGGACACACGCCTACAACTTGGGATGAATGGTACATCTGCCAATTCAGTTCCCTTTGGGGATACTGAAAGCTTTCTCTGCTTCATCCTTCTCAGTGCCAGTTTTCAGAGGGGGAAAAAAAAGTCTAAGCTTTCCATGTCCTGTAGTGCAAAAGAACCTTCAAGCAATAGGAAAAGATTAGGTCAGACCCCTACCTTAGCTCCAGAGCAGAAAAGTTACCTGACCATGACTAGGGAGATGGTTCATCTGCATCAGATCTGCAGACCTGAGGTTCTTGGCTTGATCCCCACCCAGTGCCTTTTATGCCAGAGGTGTACTCTGATTTCTCTCTACCCCATGTGCAATTCCGTCATATAATAAATAAACAATCTGGGGTCGGGTGGTGGAGCACCTGGTTAAGTGCACGTGTTACAATGCACAAGGACCCAGGTTTGAGCCCTCCCCTCAACCCCCATCCTCACCCGCAGGAGGAAAGCTTTGCAAGTGGTGAAGCAGTGCTGCAGGTGCCTCTCTCTCTCTCTCTCTCTATCACCTTCTTCTCTCTCAATTTCTGGCTGTCTCTATCCAATAAATAAATATAATAATTAAAAAAATAAAGAAATAAACTAAACCTTTCCTAAGTTATTTGGGAGTGTCACTACAAAGAACATTCAATACTTCATTCTACAGAGAACTGGCATTATTAGAAACCTTGACATAATCACAAATAACGTAAGACAGTGAACAAAAGAAATTCCATCCATTTCAGACAGTATCAGCTTGCCTAATTTCTGTTTTTAAGTCTTAAATAAATATGCCATGGAAGTGGTGGTTGTTTTCTCAAGACTAAATCCATCATCAAATTATTCCCTAATGCTTCATACCTCAGTCACCAGTGTGGAAATTCTTGTGATAAAGCACACATGCAGAGGCCCTGCTGAATGCTATCTGCTCAGTCACAGGGCAGGTGGTCTGAAAGTGTCTATGGCAATGGAGTCCTGACTACAGCCAACATTTCACCCCGTTACAAAAGCAGTTTATCAGCTGCAGGCACTGAGAAATGCCCTCAGCTAGTGAAAACTGTCTTTACATTACGAATCTCTTGTCTTCTAGTCTTTGACTAGTTTCCATTTAGCAGATTCTGCCTCTTGGCTCTATTGCTGAATCAGCCACTAAGAAGTAATTTCATGTCTCCTTTGAATCCTGTCAATCTGATTTATTTTGGGGAAGAGAAATGGGAGTGTCAGTCAGAGCGGTCATATTTCATAGTCTCGCAGACAGCTTTTCCGAAGGAACTCACCTCTATCCATTCCGTTCCCTGGGATGGCTATGTATGCAGAGCTCATTGTAGCCTGGATTCCTTGTAGCAGTGGATAGGCTCCAGGGTCACAGCACTGCAGGGTAAGCCCAGACTCGGTGCATCTCTGCATGGCTTTGCATGTTTCCACTAAGGACTCTGAGATCCTACCAACCACTATGGTGTTGGCCCAAGGAATAGGGTACATGTGCACATGCATCCATAAGTTAAGAGGAAATATATTCCTGAAAGTAAAAGTGTGCAGACATCTGCAATGAGTAGATCTAGACCTAATAAGTGTAGCAAGCAAGTAGAAAGACCTATAAAAGAGACACCATAAAGTACTTAATCAGACATTTTCTACTTAGGCCTAGATACCCTCCTTGGAATCACTCACCCCTTGCCTTCAAAGCCACTGCAGGGTTTTCCTGAATGCCCAAGACCCCACACACACACTGCACACTGTCTTTTTTTTTTTTTTTTTTTGTCTCTAGGATTATCACTGGGACTTGGGGTAGACACTACAAATCCACTGCTCCTGATATCCATTTTTTTTTTTCCATTTTGTTGGAAAGGACAAAGAGAAACTGAGAGAGGAGGGGGAGGCAGAGAGAAAGATAGACACTTGCACATCTGCTTTGAAGCATGTGAAGCATCACCCCTGCAGGTGGGGAGCCATGGCTCAGACCCAGATCCTTGTGCAAGTCCTTGCACTTGGTGCTGTGTGTGCTTAAAAGGTGAGCCACTACCTGGCTGCCCAGCTAGTCTTTTTAATAAGACTATATTTATGATGCTCAAAATTGAAAATAAATTTAAAGGGAAAAAAAGCAATTTACAAGCCAACATACAAGAGTTTGTTGTTGTTTTTTAATTGCACTATTTCCCTTTTTGTTTCTCTAGAGCTTTCTTTGTTCACAGTGTTGTATGAGCACTTTTTTTTAATCTAATTCTGACAACAATTAGATGAGGCAAATATAATATCATCCCAGTTTAATAAACAAGGAAAATTAACCCCAGTGAATTCTCTAGTCTTGTTCACTTGATAACAATAAAGCATACAGCAGAACTGTGATCCAAACTCAGGCTCTGTCTGATTCCATAAAACCTACTAGGGATCCCGGTAGACGAAAGCAAAACCTTGCCACTTGACAAATCAATCTTTTTGGCACAGATAGTATTTTAATGGGCTGGGGGAGGGGAAGGACTCAAGGCTGCTAAGAGACACGCTTATGTAAAGGAAAACTTGCCATTGCAAAGGCATCTCTGTCACTGTAACACTGAACTCTTAACTCAGTGGAGTTCGGTCAGTGGAGAAGGGAGCATTGCAGTCTACATGATGACAAGGCTCTTGTTACAATGACTCCTACTGAACTTCCATTAATTAACCTTTTGGTCTATTTCCCTCCTAATCCTTTGTCTTAGTTGAGTTGTTTAAAGAAGATGACTGAAGCCATGTGAGTGAATTGATTTTTACCAGTTTTTCCCCCATGCAGCAGGAGGTAGACTTGTAATCATTAAGCATCCTTTCAGATTTTTTTTTCCTCTTATCTGTCTGTGCTTATGTCCTTGCCAACCGAGAAGACAACTCAGAGGGATAAGCCAACAGCTTAGCAAAAACGTATAAAGTCACCAAAATGAAATTATTCGCAAACTAGACTTAGGTCAAAGGGTAAAATAAATAAGCAGAGCTTAGCCTAAATCTTAAAGCAGATGGTGTAACACTGACGTTAACTGTTTTCCTTCCTTTTTATATCAAAACAAAGATACTTGTCAAATTGGAAAAGATAAACTGAAGCTCTTAAGGGAAAAACTAAATATGGAAATAGAATTTTCATAATGGAAGAAGTCACAAAGAATCATACAATTCAGTGTTGTTGGTTCATGGTATTAAATAACAAAACTCAGACCCAGTTGGTTTCATTTTTTTAAATTTATTTTATTTATTTATTCCCTTTTGTTGCCCTTGTTGTTTTATTGTTGTAGTTATTATTGTTGTTGTCATTGTTGGATAGGACAGAGAGAAATGGAGAGAGGAGGGGAAGACAGAGAGGAGGAGAGAAAGATAGACAGACACCTGCAGCCCTGCTTCACTGCCTGTGAAGTGATTCCCCTGCAGGTAGGGAGCCGGGGTCTCAAACCCGGATCCTTATACCAGCCCTTGAGCTTAACACCACCTGTGCTTAACCCGCTGCACGACCACCCAACTCCCTATTATTTTTATTTCTTAAGAAATGTGACAACTTGTTCCTTCGCTGTACCCAGTGTCACTAAAATGCACCACAGAGCAGGATGAGTCACCATAGTTCTCACTCTGGAGCGAGCTTAGATGCCACCTACATTTCAGGACCCCTTGGGCCCAGCTCACTGTGACAATGATAACTGCACCCCTGGGTTTGTTCCCACTGTCTCAGCCTGAGGCAGAAACGGCCACTTTGGCACACAGCCCGAATCCTCAAGAAAGATAAAAGATTCCTCTGTTGGTGGGCTTACCTGGGGAGCTAGATGCCAAGTCCAGGCAGCTGGGAAACAAAGGCACCAAGGAGTTACCTGCTCTGTGAATACCCCCATCTCTACTCCTGGTGAGCCTGGGCTGCCCCGCCCTTCCTGGCTGGAGGCTGGGGATAGCGCCTTTCACGGTAGCCTGGACTGGGGGAGGACAGAACAGGACCTTGATCCAAGTCTCACCAGACTCCTTGTCCTGGAGACTATGTATGCACCTATTGGTGGTACCTCTTTGCTCCAGCTCTCAGAGCAGCTGCTGGTGGGTTTCTTCCGAAGATAAGACACCTGCAGACCTGCTTCACCACTTGTGAAGTGACTCCCCTGCAGGTGGGGAGCCGGGGGCTCGAACAAGGATCCTTACGCTGGTCCTTGCGCTTTGCGCCACGTGCGCTTAACCCACTGCGCCACCGCCCGACCCCCTAGAATCACCTTTTTACAGAACAAGTTGCACAGATTTTGTCCCATGTGTCCTATGCTGCTCTTTCTAAGCCATCTTGTCTAAGGTTTCACTTTCTAGTTTGAATTGAGCATTGCTTTTTAGAGAAACTCACCAACTTCCGTTCATGAACTCATCTAATCTACTGTTTTACCAATGACTTTCTACTAATTGATTTCCAAAGCAGCCATCTGCTCCCTTACCCTGCCTCCAGTAGGAATACTCAAGCCTAGCGTAGTCATTTAGGATATAGTTGTATTTATATCAGGTGGAATATGAGAGTTGCAGTCTGGTTTTCTTTTTTTTTCTATTTTTTGATTGATTTTTTTTTTATTGCCACCAGGCTTATCCCTGGTGCTCAGTGCCAGGACTACAAATTAATTGTTCCCAACAGCCATTTTCTCCTTTTTGAGAAATGGAGAGAGGAAAAGGAGATAGAGAGAGGGAGAGAAAGATAGACACCTGCAGACTTGCTTTCCAAACCCAGGTGCTTGAGTTTGGTAATATGTGTGCTTAGCTGGTTGTGCCACCAGCTGGCCTCCTTGATTTGATTTTCAAAAGTAAGAGTATAAACTGGTTATTATATGAGTTAAACAGTCACTAGATAATGTGAAAATTAATTAAAAGATTGAAAAAGAATAGCTTATCAGGACTTCAGCAAGGCAATTTTTTTAGAGATAAAAGATAAAAAAAAAAAGATCAAATGGATAACAAAACATTTGGGTGCATTTGTGACTGGCTGAATGATTCCTCCTAAATAGTTTTGGTCAAGCCCACTGCACAAATGTGAAACTGAGACTGAAAAGGTAAGAGTGCCCACCCAATATACCCAGTAGTAAGTACAGGACCAAAATTATCTTCAATGGGCACCAGATCAAATTGATGGGGTTTACATTTAACAATATTTATATATTGCAAGCTACTCTTTTCCCTGATCCAGCTTTCTAGTCCTATTTCCAACTGTGACACCATCTCACCAGACAATACCTTTACACCTTCTGCATGTTAGCTGTTGAGCTCAGGCAAAAATTAGTAAAGTCACGGGCCCCTTGGAATAGACCTAACCTAGACCTACTAGCTTTTTCCAAAATGGAGACCCCAAATCTCATCTGCTATATTCTTGCCCTTAGTATCCTGATTATTAAGCAATTTGTTCTGCTTTACATCTTAAGGCTTTTTCAGCCACCTACTTGTAGATGCTACCATGATGTCAACCTGACTTCCCTGGGCAGACAACCTCATCAATGTGTCCTGGAGCCCCACCTCTCCAGAGCCCTTCCCCACTAGGGAAAGAGAGAGAGAGGCAGGCTAGGAGTATGGATCCACCTGTCAACACCCATGTTCAGCAGAGAAGCAATTACAGAAGCCAGACCTTCCACCTTCTGCATCCCACAATGACCTTGGGTCCATACTCCCAGAGGGCTAAAGAATAGGAAAGCTATCAGGGGAGGGGATGGGATACAGAGTTCTGGTGGTGGAAACTATGTGGAATTATATCCCTCTTATCCTATGGTCTTGTCAAATATTTCATGTTATAAATAAATTAAAATAAATAAATAAAAACAGGAAAATTTGACTTCCAGAGTCTAGTTTCATTTTACTCAGTTATCTAGCTTCTCTACCAATCATGGGTAGACCTCTAACTCAGGATTATTAAATTCCTATATGGAATTCAACCAAGGGAAGTGGCTATTTTGTTGGATGACAGAACTGAGACCAAAGGGAAACCAATAAGGTTAAAACACAAAGGGGTTAAACTGTTAAGCTGACATTTCGATTAAGCAAAATTGATTCCATCTAAATAAAAAGTACTTTTATAACTATTTCTATAAAAAATACTGAGTTGTTTTTGTTGATGATTTATTTTATTTATCCCCTTTTGTTGCCCCTTGTTTATTGTTGTAGTTATTGTTGTTGTTGTTGTTGGATAGGACAGAGAGAAATGGAGAGAGGAGGGGGAAGACAGAGAAAGAAAGATAGACACTTACAGACCTGCCTCACTGCTTGTGAAGCGACCCTCCTGCAGGTGGGGAGCCAGACTCAAACCGGGATCCTTACTCTGGTCCTTGTACTTTGTGCCACCTGCACTTAACCCACTGTGCTAGAGCCCAACTCCCCTAGTCACCTGTGTTCTTAAAAAGAAATTTTCCCTGCATGTGTATCTAGATTGAGGGAAAGAATATCACACTTTACAACTGTGGGATCATCTAAAAGTGAGCTGTGCTGTACTAGCCCATCTTAACAAAGGCCATGGTCATTTGGAACATATTCCAAAAGCATGACTAAGATAACAAAGAAATTTCCTCATAGGCCTGATGGGAAATAAGATACTATTTTATTGATGACAAAAAATGTTTTGGAATGAGTAGAGAGGGAAGGGAGATACTATCATCTACAAAATCAGAATTTAGATATTTCCTGAGTGCAAGATAGTCTTGTGGAAGATAAAGAAGTTATTCTGCCTTGTTCCAAAAGGGGAAACCATGATCAATAAATTAAATTTACAGGAAGCAAGCTGTCAATACAACATTCAAGTAAAAAATTTTTTTTCAAAGTAGGATTCTTTATATGGGTAGAGGAGTCTTTATACAGTGTGTGTGTGTGTGTGTGTGTGTGTGTGTGTGTGTGTGTGTGTGTGTGTGTGTGTGTGTGTGTTATATGAGTTAAATAAGTCAAAGTATAGGATTTGCATTTAAATAGCACCTCAAGGAAAATGTAGATAGGAGACAGCAGAACCAAGGACAGCAAATACTGACAATCACTTAAGCAAAATGACAAGTGCTCAGAAATCCCACCTATAATTCTTTGCCAAATTGTATGTATTTGAAAACGTTTTCTTGTACTAAAGAAATATGTTATCTCAAGAGAAAGTGAAGTCCCTATTTTGGGGTACATTCACAGAGACTGATGAAAACTTGTGGGGGTTGGGGGGGCCATTCAGAGGATACAGAGATATTTGAAGTGCAAGGATCTAGAGCTCTGATTGTAGAAAACAAGCTAGCAAAGTCGTACAAAGGAGAGAAACCCTATTCAGAGCAGATCATCAGCAGAGTTTTGTTTCGTGCTCATCATGGCTCCTGCCTTCTCCCCTCTGCTGCTCTCAGCAGTGCCTAGTCCATCCCTGGTGATCTGAATGCTGTCAAGGTCAATCATTACACAGTAGTGATGCACACAGTCAGCTCTGTAGCTGAAAAACCCAAAGCTGTCAGACACTCTTCAACTGAAAGCTTTCTCAAACATGAAGCTCACCTATAGACATACTTTTTTTTTCTTTGAAGAGAATCAAAATAGTTCACCTCCTTTATAGTTACCCTTTGAAATGTACCAGTAGTTCATTGAGAAGTCACAGACTTCATTTTGAAGTTTGTTGCTTTATTTCACTTTTCATCCCGTTTTCTTGGCACTATTTCTTTTCTCCCAGTATCCTCTTTTTCTTTCTAATAGGAGAGACAGAGGTGGAGAGAGCTAGAGGAGGCACCAACAGCACTGCTCCCTGCTGGTGAAACTTGCTCTTCACATGATTCCTTCATGTGGTGGCTGGGGTCTTGAACCTGGGATCTCAAATGTGGTAAAATGTGTGCTCTACCCACAGTCTGTCTCCCAGCCCTAAAATGATATTATTTTAAACCACTCATACTTCGGAGCTGCTTGCAGATTTTTAAACTTGTTCCTATGACTTCTTCCTCTTTGAATGTGGCTAAGACTTGTGGGCATAGCAGGATATCACTCCCATGATATGGCAAAAATAGATTGTAGGGGTAACTAAGATTTTTAATCAATTGACATTATGTTCTCAAATGGGAGGTTTTCTTGGGTGAGCCTGATTCATCAGGAGAGCCATGAAAAGACAAAAGAGTTGCCTGTGTAGGCTCCTAATTCAACCCCCAGTAGCACACATGGCAGAGTAATGCCCTGGTTCTCTCCCCACCCTCTCTCTCTTTCTCTCTGTCTCTCAAATAAATCAGTCAATGTTGCACAAAGGAAATCACAAGAAGTAGAATCAAATACCCCTAAAAGATCTAGATGAAGTAAATAGCTATGTTAGTACTTTTCCAAGGGCAAGAAAGCTTCTAGAAACTGAGTCCAGGCTCCAGCTGACAATTATTTAACACACACACACACACAAGAAAAACTAGATTTCAGTCATACTATTACAAGGAAACACAAGTTTTCATTGCATTAAACTCTTGAAGTGCTTAATTTTTTTACAAGATTCTTTTTTAAATATGTCTGTTTATTTATTTATTTATTTACTTATTAGAGACAGAGAGAAACTGAGAAGGGAAGCAGAGATAGGCAGAGAGACAGACAGACATCTATATTCCTGCCTCACCACTCATGAAGCCCCCCCACACACATACACACACACACACACACACACACACACACACACGGCCCTCAGGTGGGGACCTGGGGCTTGAACCTGGGTCCTTAAGAATCATACTGTCTGCGCTTAGCCAGGTGCGCCACCGCCTGGCCCCAAACTGCTCAAATTTTTGTCATACATATATATTGGCTTTCTTTTTTTTTTTTTATTTTTTATTTTTATTTTTTTTATTTTTCTTTTATATTTATTTTATTTATTTTCCCCATGGTTGCTTGCCCTTGTTGTTTAACATTGTTGCGGTTATTGATGTTGCTTTTATTGGATAGGACAGAGAGAAATGGAGAGAGGAGGGAAAGACAGAGAGGAGGAGAGAAAGATAGACACCTGCAGACCTGCTTCACCGCCTGTGAAGCGACTCCCCTGCAGGTGGGGAACCGGGGGCTCGAACTGGGATCCTTATGCCGGTCCCTGCGCTTTGCGCCACCTGCGCTTAACCCCGCTGTGCCCCGCCCCCTGGCTTTCTTTTTTTTAAAAAAAAAAAAAAAAAAAGACATGAAAAACTAATCAGTTCAGATTTGGGGGTTCAATAAACTTTACCGATTAAAAACATACTGAAGGAAAATCATTTTACTAAGTACACAGTTACACAGAGAGAGAAAGAGAGAGATTATGAAGATTCCCTCTTCAATGCTGTGTGAAACACATTTGAAAAGTTAATGAAAACCTGGCGGATTATAAATTCTGTATAATCCTAGGAAATGATCCAGATACAATGAGACAGAGCGAGCAAATACCATAGCAAACAGTAGACTTTGACGAGGGAACCCATCTCTAGAAATGCAGAGTCAAGGTGCCCATGTGAAATGCTTTATATTCCTTCTAACCAAATCTAAACTTGAGTTAGGCGCCCATGCCTTGAATCTCTCCTTGGTCAACCTCTCACATAGCCACATCTGTGCTGGACAGCTTGATACATCTTTTCAGTGCCGCATCTCATGAAGACTTTGTTTCTTTGCTTAGGAAATGTTTTCAAAATCTAGGAAACTAGCCCCTGTAGGAGCTAGAAATTTTCATGTCTAATAGTAATCTTCCATCAGCAACAGAAGTCAGTACAGACACGCAGTAGCCACCCATACCTAACAGACATTTCCAGGAATGTTCTGTGGCTTAATCCGCATGCTATTCGCCCACAGCAGCTGAGAACATTTATGGTAAAGGAGACTCTGTTGGCCTTTTCATCTTCCATCTGACTTCTCCCTCTCCTACTCCTAACTCGAGGAGTCACTTCACATACACATTATTATTTTCTTTTGTACCTATATCCTTGCTCCAAGTTCTGGATTTTTGGGTGCTGAACCCACTGAGAAGGTGAACTAAAGCATACAGCTTTATACAGTATATGCTTTGAACATGCAAACCAAGAGAAAATTGCTTTTGCTTCTTGCAACCTTATTTCTTGTGGCACATGAAATTAATCTGAAATCTCTAGAGGTGCTCGCAGAACTTCTCTGGAAGAAGGGATTCTACAGTGTAAAGGGTGGTATTCTACTCTGGGGGGGGGGACATTGTGTTAAATGAAGCCTGTTCTAAGTAGTGTAACCTGTAGTTACTCCTGGCAGGAGACATTTAAAATACTCACTAAATTCTTCTTACTTTTATTCAACCTCGTTATGCTTCATTGTGTCTCAAATAAACCAGCTAATAATTTCCTTTGACCCTTGCTGCTTATTGCTTTCCAAATATGAAGCACAATGCTTTCCATTCTGTTTCTCTCTATCTTACCACACGTGCTCATAGCTCCCTACCGTCTCGTCTCATTCAGCCTGTCTAATTAGCTCTGGGTGAAGTCTTTCTTTCGGTCTACCTGTGTGTACTGCGGGTTCCAAGCAATGAGTCTCCCTGCCAAAAAAGAAAACGCTTACCACAGGCTTCTGGGAGACATCAATTTGAACAACAGCAACACAGAAGAAGTGAACTTCTTTGTCCATCTCTCAAAATCATTGCTACTTTGCAAAAGCCATAAGAATTTACATGTCATTTCCTCTGATAAGTAAACTCTAAGTTCTCAGACTCCTCTCCATTAGGGCAACTAGTCTCTAGATTTTCTTCAGTAAAACTGCCCACTTGCTGTGAGTCCTTTGTATGTAGGCAAAAATTAAGCTGATTGCAGCCCCAATTGGCCACTCTATCCAAAACAAACAAGCAAACAAAAACCCTCAAAACAATTCAAAAGGATTTCTCTTTTATCTCTGCTTTGCTCAACTGAAGGTGGCTGTATAGTTCCCAAGCTCTTGCTATGAATACTAAAGAAGGTTTTGTTTGTTTTTTGGTAAATTTCCATCATCCACTTCCATTCAGGGGATCAGCTGTTGGGGGGGGTCCACCTGCTTCTTTTGACAGCCATCTTTCTCTCCTCAAATTGCTCAGATACAGAAAAGCCTGTCTGTCTTCACTGCCCACGTGGATTCCAGGGACCTATGTTTCCATATGTGCTTCTTCTCCAACTGAGTTTCAAGGTCATCAGGCAACAGTCAACTCTGTTGACAATTATATCCAGCTCTGCAAATCAACTAGGTAAAGGAACTCCAAGGGGGGGGTGGTGGTGTAATCTTTAATCATTCTTAGGATTTTTAAATTTACAAAAATCAAAGAACATGGAAGTATATTACCAGGTCATTTTCTTTTTTTCCTGCCAACAGTTATTGTTGGAGCTTGGTGCCATTACTGTCATTCCACCACTCTTAAGAGGCCAGTTTTTCCTTTTTTTCTTTTTTAAATGGATAGGACAGACAGAAATGGGGGGCAAGAGGGAAAGGGAGAGAGAGAGAGAGAGAGAGAGAGAGAGAGAGAGAGAGTGTGTGTGTGTGTGTGTGTGTGTGTGTGTAGAGAGACTTCTCCAGGGATAGATAAAAACAGGCTGGGAGGAGATGTACCCCTCCTATCCTACAGTTTTGTCAATGTCTCCTTTTTTAAATTAATTAATTAATTAATTAAAAAAACAGGCTGGGAGTATGGATCAACCTTCCAACACCCATGTCCAACAAAGAAGCAATTACAGAAGCCAAAACTCCCACCATCTGCACCACAAAAATAATTTTGGCCCATACTCAGAGGGGAAGCTGTATGGGGAAGATGACGAGAGCTCTGAACTTCAACTCCGTCAGGGCTCGGAAGAGAGCAAAGAGGAAAAAGGGGGTGACAACTGCATGTAGTAATAGGGGTGTGTGTAAACAGGTAGGTGCAGAAATAATCTCCTGTATCTGCAACCTTATGAAAACTGCTGTAGCTTACACTAGAGGGGCTGGAGATTCAGAATTCTGGCAGTGGAATGGTACAGAGATGTACCCGTTATCTTGTAATTTGTAAATCAATATTAAGTTACTAATAATGTTAGAGAGAGAGAGACCAGCAGACCTACTTCACCACTCATGAAGAAGTGTGTTCCTGCAAGGGAGAAGCGGGGTGGGGCTGAACCCAGGTCTTCACTCATAGTAACGTGCACTTAACTGAGTACAACACCACCCAGCCTCACCAGGTTATTTTTTTTAAGGACTCATGTACTCGTTTTTGAAAACATATAATCAAGCTAGTAATTCCTATTAATATCTCGATCTGTATTTTGAAGTGTTCTGACACTCACCGTGGCAACTTCTGAAAGCTCAGTTTGGGCCCATTCTGCATAGCATATTCAAGATGGTAAGAAGCAGAAATGACATTCGTGAAGCAACTATTTCACACCAGAAACGTTTCGAGCATGTGGACTTATATGAACCAGCATTGTCACAAGTATCCAGCAAAAGCTATGGCACTAGGATTAGTGGGCCTGGGTAGTGACCAGGGCATTGATGGCGCAGGGTCACAGCTGCTCCCATGTACCAATATGGAGCCATCCAGAGCAAGACCAGTGTTCACTGTCACAACTGCCAACAATGACTGTGGCACTGAGTTCAGTGGGTCTGGGCAGCTACAAGGGTTTGGATTGCGAGTACCCAACAACAGTTTTTACACCGAGGTCAGTTGGGTTTGAGCAGTGGCTTGAAGGTTGAAATCTTTAATGTCCAAAGGGACCTGTGTGCCAAAAGTGAGTTTGGGCTTAGGTGAGACTAAGAATGAGTAGTTGTGAGTGACTGGAAGCCTCTGAATTGCCATTTTTACACACACCTGGACACTGGGTGTGGGTGAGCATGCCCGGGCAGCAGCAGGAACTCCAAAGGCAGCAGGGAGCAGAGCCTGGGAGTCTTGGAACAATGCTGACTGTGGTCTGTGGGGTACTTCCTGAGTATCAGGGTGTGGCTTAGTCAGCTGTGGCTTGGCAAGGGTCAGAACTGACTCTGCCAGAAGTATTCTCTCACTGATAATGTCTTTGTCTTCAACTAGCTCAGCTTTTAGCTGGAGGTGGGTGGAGCATTCCTTATGAAAAAAAGAAAGAAAGAAAAAAAGAAAAGAAAAGAAAAGAAACTTGCCCTGAGTTTGTTACTATGGAAACAGATCCATTATGGCTTCTACAAGCAGCTCTTAGCATAATGGATATGCATAAGACTTTCATGCCTCAGGGTCCCAAATTAAGTAGTGCTCTGGTGAACATAAACAAGGGGGCACATACATTACTGTGCACAAGAACACGTGTTCAATCCCCCAGTCCTCACCTGTGAGGGGAAAGCTTCAGGTCTGGTGAAGCATGTCTGCAGGCGTCTCTTTCTCTTCCTCTAAAGCCCTTCCCTCTCGATTCCTAGCTGTCTCTATCCAATAAATAAATAAAGACAATTTTTAATTAAATAATAAATAAACTTAAATCTCATCCCTGATTTAATTATCATCTCTGATTCATTATTGTGGAGCTTGGGGGTGTCCAAGTAGCTGCTGCACTTGACCATAATGATCAGAGACACTCTTAAAAACAGTGGTGTAGACTAGATGATTTTTACAAATACCTATATGTTTACTTATTTATTATTTCATGAGTGAATGAGAGAGTGAAGCCAGAGCAATACTCCTGTATGTGTGATGCCAAGGATAAAATCCAGGAGCTCATGTATACAAGACAAAAACTGTCCTCATGTGGTCTGGGAGGTGGCCCAGTGGTAAAGCTCTGGACTCTCAAGCATGAGGTCCTGAGTTCGATCCCCGGCACACATGTGCCAGAGTGATGTCTGGTTCCTTCTGTCTCCTCCTATCTTTCTCATAAATAAATAAAATGTTTTAATAAAAAAAACTCTCCTCATGAAGTCCCTTTCTGCCTGGACTAGATTCTCCTAAGTGCACTGGATTGCTTTAAGAGAGAAAATGAGAATCTTGAGTCTTGTTCCAAGTCATGTCAGTGAACTACAACTCTATGGCCACCCTTCTCTTCCTTTCTTTCTTTCTTTCAGCCACAAAACCAATATTGCTGGAAAGGAAATATAGAATTTAATGTTGTTATCTGCAGGGTATGTAGCCACTCATTCTTTCTTGAAAGTCAACGATACTGGAAATCAGAGGAGGGTAGCAACATCTGTCTGGGCTTGGATTCAACTGAAAGTTTTGAAATCTCAAGTCACTTTGAGTGCTTTCTGACAGAGGGAGAAGCTTGCTCTCCTATGTCTAGAGACAGAGGCCTTGCTTCCATTAAGACCTCAGGTGCATGTCCTTATTTTCAAAACCATCCCCTCAAGGGAGATGCCTACTATCCCAAAGACCTAGTTATGTGCCTCTAGAGAGTCGGGTCTCTGCACTGCAAATGGTGGTGGCTTCTTCAGCTAACTTAGTCTGTTTGGCTGAGATAGAAGATAGTAATGGATAAATTTAATCAGATGGTAAAGTTGTTGTTACAGATAGTTACTTATCTCGGAACAAAATATGCCATCTCTGGTATCTGTTATGCAGTTAGTGACCAAGAAATTCTCCATGACATCTAAGGATCATGAAAAAAAAAATCACTTCGTGTGAGCTTTAGTATACCTCAGAACAATATAAAATTCCATGACACAGTCCACAGGGTTCTGATTATCTTGTCATTCCATGCAACATCATAGTGCTTGTGGTTAAGAGAAATAATAAGAATCTCATAAAGATACATCTATCCTAATCCCTAAAGCCTATGAATCCATTTTTTTTATATAACAAAATGGACTTTGCAGATAGGATTAAATCAAGGCTATTAAAACAAAGAGGAATTAATTATCCAGGATTAGCCGAGTGATTCAATATGTTCAGAAGTTCACACTAAACGTGATGGTGGAGAGTCAGAGAGAGACAAAGAGAATGTTGATGATGTAATCAGAGTGAGAGAGTGTTCCAAGAGGAGGTGCAGTGATAAAGCACTGAACTTACAAGCCTGAGGTCCTGAGTTCAATCCCCAGAGTGATGTTCTGGTTTCTTCTCTTTCTATCTCTCTCTGTCTGTCTGTCTTCCTATCTCTCAGTTAAATAAAACTAAAAAAAAAAAAAAAATCTGTTAAGTCAGAGAAAGGAAAGAGATTTGAAGAAACTGCCTACCCTACTTGACTTTGAAGATGGTGGGAAGGGCCATGAGATAAGAGATGCCAGCAGCTGGAGAATGTAGAGCAAAGATGAAAAGGTGGGTTTTCCCTGTGTGTCCAGACGCTGCCCGGCAATATCTTTATTGTAGGGCTTCTGCTCCCTAAAACTATTAGATAGTAGATCTGTGCTGCCTTAAGACACAAAGTTTAGGGTAATTTTTCACAAGAACAACAAGAAAGGACTAAATACATTGTCCTATTACATCAATGGCACTATGCTGATTGTATCTGATGATCAGAAAGTACTTTACAGACCTTAGTGGAACGTATGTGAACCAGAGGATGGGAGATACAGCTCATAAAACATTCAGGGTCCATCACTTCAGATAGTATTAGGTGACTCTAAGCCCAATACAAACTATGTTTGTATTAATTAAATTTATTACTTTACCAAGTAGGTACAGAACAAAGTGTTCTCCTATTTGGATCTTATTTTTATAGAGTCTCTTCAATAAAAATACCTTATTTCCTATTGATTTGGAATGTGACATTTTAACATCAGGGAAATTTTATTTTAGTGTCAAATTGTCATATTTCAACACGGATTCAAACTATTTTTAAAATTTTAACTTAGATGTTGCCACCAAAGGTGTGTCTGTTAAATATATATATATATATATATATATATATATATATATATATATATATATATATATGAAATCTAAAGTAACTTACAATCTGGGAGGTGGCATAGTGGATAAGGCATTGGACTCTCAAGCATGAGATTCTGAGTTTAATCCCTAGCATCTCATGTGCCAGAATGGTGCTCTGGTTCTTTCTTCTCTCCCTCTCCCTCTCGCTCTCGCTCTCTCTCTCCAGCTATTAAATAAATATAAAAACAAAAAGTAAATCAACTGTAGGTGTTCATAAATATAATGTTATAGCCATACTATCAAACTAAGAAACAAAAGTACTGATAATCACATAAATAGCATGCTAAACTATTTTTTAAAAAGTCTCAAAATGTGTGCCCATTAGCTGATATTTTGTCAAACCTATTTTATTTCAAATAATTTTTGATAATATGAAGTCAAAATTGCAATTATATACTAAACATGTAACATAAAAACAGTCTATTAAACAATTAAGATTGGAGAAGTCAGTTTCCACTTACTGAAAATTTACAATTAGGTGATTAAGGCATCAAACTGTTAAAAAGTATCAATGCATAATAGCATATAACAATACTATCCAAAAGGAGAAGAAGGAGGAGAAGAAGGAGGAGAATAAAGGAGGAGGAGGAGGAGGAGGAGGAGGAGGAGAAGGAGAAGGAGGAGGAGGAGGAAGAGAAGGAGAAGGAGAAGGAGAAGGAGAAGGAGAAGGAGACGGAGAAGAAGAAGAAGAAGAAGAAGAAGAAGAAGAAGAAGAAGAAGAAGAAGAAGAAGAAGAAGAAGAAGAAGAAGAAGAAGAAGAAGAAGAAGAAGAAGAAGAAAGGGAGGGAGGGAGGGAGGGAGGAAGAAAGAAAAGAAAGAATAGAGAAGGGAAGAAAAGAAAAACATCATGCAGCATCATTACTTGGCAAAATAAGTGAAAAGCAAAGAAAGCTGGAAAGATCAATAATCTTTGAAGAGCAGAAATCTGAGCTGAGTTTTCAAGGAAGGAAACATCGTGAGAATATTCTAGAAAGAAGAATGGTACACAAAAAAAACTTAGACTTTTAAAGGAGAAAAACTGACTTTTTTTTTCTCTTCCACACCAGAACTTAGCTGGGATCTTATGCCTACACACCACTCCTGACAGACTTTTTTTAATAATTTCGATAGATAGATAGATAGATAGATAGATAGATAGATAGATAGACAGACACCGTAGCACTGCTACACCACTTGTAAAGCTCTCCCTTTTATTTCACAGACCCCTAAAAAAGACAATTTCCAATACTCCTTCTACAGCGAGTAGTTTAGAGCTCAGGAAGAAAATTTATGATTATGCATCTGTATATTTGAAATGTGAAAATGAGTTCCTTGAAAAAAAAAAATGGAGTCTTCTAAGTTGGAAGGAATAGTTTCTTTGCCAGTCATCTCCTATCTAAGTTCTCTAAACATAACAACCACTGTGTTTTGCATTTTGTTAAGAGAAAAAAAGCTCAATGAAAGGGGCAGGCAGCAGCACAGCCAGTAGAGCACACACACTGCCATGTGTGAGGCCGGCCGGGGCTTTAAGCCCCCAGCACTCACCTGCAGGGGAAGAAGCTTCAAGAGTGGTGAAGCAAGGGTACTAATAATGCTGGGGTGGGGCGGGGGATGTCTGTGCCGTGGCACAGCTGGTTAAATGCACAGGTTATGTATGAATGTATGAAGACCATGTATGAAGACCCAGGTTCAAGCCCCTGGTCCCCTACTGTGGGAAAACTTTACAAGTAGTGATGCAGGACTGCAAGGCTTTCTCCTCTCTCTCTCTCCCTCCTTTTTCTTTCTCTCTCTTTCTCTCTCTTTTTCTATTCCCCTTCCATCTCAATTTCTCTCCTACCAAATTAAATAAAGTTTATTTTAGAAAAAAAAATAGCTATTGCACCAAAGTAAAAGGCTCTGGGGTGGGTGGGTGGTAGGGGGAAGAGTTCAGGTCCTGGAACAGGATGGCAGAGGACCTAGTGGGGGTTGTATTGTTATGTGGAAAACTGGGAAATATGCATGTACAAACTATTATATTTACTGTTGACTTTAAAACATTAATCCCCCAATAAATAAATAAAAAGTGGTGAAGCAGTGTTGCAGGTATCTTTCTCCCTGCCGTTCTCCACACCCCCGTCCTCAGTAAGAAAAAAAAAAAAAAAGGAGTGGGCCAGGTAGTAACATATCTGGTTGAGCACACACATTACCATGCACAAAGACCTGGGTTCAAGCCTCAAGGCCCCACCTACAGAGGTAGAGCTTTATGAGCACTGAAGCCTTGCTAAAAACTGCTCGCTCTCTCTCTCTCTCTCTCTTTCTCTCTCTCCCCCTTTCTCTCTCTCTCCTTCTCTACCTCCCCAGCCTCTCTCAATTTTTTTGTTTTGTTTATAAATTTGTTTTTTAGTTAATTAATTAATTATTGGATAGAGACAGAGAAATTGAGAAGAGAGGGGAGATAGAAAGGGAAAGAGACAGAGAAATACTTGTAGCACTGCTTCACCACTCTTTTTTTTAAAAAAAAATAAACTTTATTTATTTAATTTGATAGGACAGAGAGAAACTGAGAGGGAAGGGGGATAGAAAGGGAGAGGGAGGAGAGAAAGAGAGAGAGAGATGGGGGAACTTGCAGCCCTGCTTCACTACTTGTTAAGACTTCCTTCTACAGGTAAGGACCAGGGGGCTTGAACCTGGGTCTTCATACATGATAACATGTACACTTAACCAGAGAAGCCACTCTTAAGCTTTCCCCCTGCAGGTGGGAACCAGGGGCTTGTGCAGTATAATGTGTGTACTTAATCACATGTGCCACCACCTGGACCCTCAATTTCTGACCTATAAAATATAAGATAAGTAAAACAAAGAACTTAATTCATTTACAAAAAAAAATTTTAAGACCATCAGGAGCAGTGGAGTCATCCTGAAGGCAGCAAGCCCCAGCTAGAACCCTGAGAGCAATAAAGAGAGAAAGAAGTAGATTTAAAGCAGACTCGAGACTAGAGGGTCTCAGATATCTGGACTCTAAGACTTCTACTTATTTACAGTTGCTCTCTGAAAGTCCATGATAATGTAAAATGCTTCTTAGGCTAATACTAAAAAAGAGTGAAACAGGGGTGGAGGTAGACAGCACAATGATTCTGCAAAATGACTCTCATGCCTGAAGCTCTGGAGTCCCAGGTTCAATTCCTCGCACCACCATAAGCCAGAGCTAATCAGTGCTATGGTAAAAAATAAATAAATAATAATAATAAAATAAAATAAATGAAACACAACAGCATCTTTCCAAACCTCAATACAATGGAGGTTCACATCTCTCTCAAAACTAAGTAAAATTACTGGCTCTGTCAGTGCAACTTGATCTGCGTATCAGACTCCATTTCTACAGTGGTCAAAAGGGAAATAAACGCAAAGGAATGTAGTTCTAAGTCGACATGTCCCATCTCTATGCAAATCACCACACAGAATGAAAAACACTTAACACCAATGATGTCAGAGTTACTAAAGCAAGTGATTCCCTTTTCCTAACACCATTTTCATAAAGCTTGTCAAAATAACCTCTTGCAAGTTATTTATAGAGTTAGAGGCTTTTCTAAGGAAACAACCTCCCTTATGAATACAAATTACCTCTAGTTTTGAGCAAAGAGTTCAGGGGCAGAATCTCTAACTGAATCTTTCACTCATTCCTGGAACTTCAGCTCCCTCCTGAGAACTTTTTTTTCACCAGAACTTTCATTACCTTTACTTGTCAAGACCCCAAGGCACAATTTCCCTTTTAAACTTCTGCCCAGATTTCAATTCATACAAATTCTTTTCCCTTCCTTGTTAATATGTCTAAGAAGGTATTAAACTACCATTCTGAAAAGAGTTTAATGTAAAAAAAAAAAAAAAAAGCCAAATTAATCATCAAAAGGGGGAAAAGCTAGAAGGACCATAATCTATTTATGAAGTGTCTTTGCTTCTTGGGACTGGGAATAGTTTGCCTCATAGAATGCATGCGGGAGACCTCGCATTCTAGTCCTGGAATTACATGGGAGCACCGCAGATAACACCAAGGGTCAGGAACTGGTGGAGCCTCTCCCTCTCCCTCTCCCTCTCCCTCTCCCTCTCCCTCTCCCTCTCCCTCTCCCTCTCCCTCTCCCTCTCCCTCTCCCTCTCCCTCTCCCTCTCCCTCTCCCTCTCCCTCTCCCTCTCCCTCTCCCTCTCCCTCTCCTCTCTCTCTGTCCCGTGCTGTGTGAGTGTGAGGGAGTGAGGGAGAGAGAGTGTGTGTCTTTGTCTTTCTGTCTCTCCTCTCTCTCAAAAGTAATAATAAAAAAAAATGGTCCAAGAGAGCAACTCAGTGGTATGCAACTCACCCTAGGTTCACTGCCTGGCATCACATTTTTCCTTTCTTAAAGTAGCTAACATATTAATTTTGCATCACCTATGCCTATTCTATTCCACAACTGTTTTAAGTACTCATCATCCTTAGGACTCTCAAGTTGGCCTTTTCTTTCTGGCCCCGTCTTAGTCACCTTTCCTCCCAGGTCACACTGGGGAAAGAGTGTTTAGCCACCCAGACTTGTGAAGAAATGATTCATCAGTGGGTCTGATGTACAGTGCAACTTTCCTAAACAGTGAAGACACTGTCCTTCCTTCCCCCAACACTTGGACCTACTTCTTCATACATCCATTTGCAATGGCCCTGAAGATGCACTAAACCAACAACAATACAACTTTCAAGAACTGACTCTACAATTATGGGAAACAACCTTTAAACGTTTTATAAGGGGAGCCAGGTCCTTGCATAGCTAGTTAAGCGCACATGGCGCAAAACACAAAGACTGGCATAAGGATCCCAGTCGAGCCTATCAAATCAAAACCATCTTCCTAGCTCAGTACTTTTGAAAGATTGGTCCACTCCACCAATGTGTCCTGGAGCCCAGCTTCCCAAAAGCCTGCCCTACTAGGGAAAAAGAGAGACAGGCTGGGAGTATGGATCCACCCGTCAATATCCATGTTCAGCAGGGAAGCAATTACAGAAGCCAGACCTTCCACCTTCTGCACCCCATAATAACTCTGGGTCCATGCTCCCAGAGGGTTAAACAATAGGAAAGCTATCAGAGGAGGGAATGGGATACAGAGTTCTGGTGGTGGGAATTGTGTGGAGTTGTACCCCTTTTATCCCATGGTTTTTGTCAGTGTTTCCTTTTCATAAATAATTTTTTTTAATTCATAGAAAAAGAAAGATTGGTCCAGAAAGATAAATGTAACATAAATAAAAACAGTGGTTAACTAAATAGGAGAAACATGGTTAACAAAAAAAAAAAAAAAAGTTTCACAGGCTGAGGGTATGGATCGACTTGCCAACACCTATGTCCATTGGAGAAATAATTACAGAAGCCAGAACTCCCACCTTCTGCACTCCCAAAGAATTCTGATCCGTACTCCAAGTGGGGGAGAAATGATAGGAAGGAGATGACCAGAGGCCCTGGAACCTCAATTCCATCAGGTCCTAGAGAGAGAAGAGGAAACGGGAGAGATATTTGGATGTAGTAATAGGTGTATGTGTGACTTGTAAAAGAAGAAAAGAATGGACCACAGCAGGGGAAAGCAAATATGTACAAATACGGAGTGACAGTTGTAGAAATAGTAGCTCACCCATATCTGCGACATGAGGAGAACTGCTGTAGCTTCCAATGGAGGGAATGGGGATTCAGAACTCTGGTGGTGGGAACAGTGCAGAGCTGTAACCCTGTTACCTTGTAGTTTTGCAAATCAATATTAAATAACTAATAATTTTTTTAAAGGAAATAAAACATTCCATGGGTTTTGAGAAACTAGCACACTCATCGCTACGAGACTGGCTAGGAAAGCACCGGGAAGCCTCCAACCGGAGAGCCTTACAACCGGAGGGCCTTACAACCGGAGGGCCTTATGTCATCATTGTCACACGGGACATGTGTAGTCAAAGGTGAAAGTTTCTCTTAAATTTGAAACTAAAACATCCATCACAGTTACAAATGCTTCCTCCAGCCTGATGCTAGGAATGACAGGCCACTTTAATCTCCTCTTCTCATTAGGGTTTACCAAAGATTAAAAAAAAGAAGAAGAAACAAAGAAAGGGAAAGGAAAGGAAAGGAAAAAAAGAAAGAAAGAGAGAGAGAAAAAGAAACTTTGGACTGTAAATAGCTCTCAGCATTGATACATTCTGAAATTGTCTGTGTACATCATGAAAGAAGGAAAATTCACTTGCTTCTCAGAAGAAAAATTCATGTTTTCATGCTTACTCCTGAGGACCAAATTGAAAAAGACCATTTCAAAAGGCACATTCAAAGACAGGGACAATCTGTGAAGGGAAATAGTAACCACTAGAAACAAGCAAACAATCCTATACCTTGGATCTCTGAAAGCAAGACCAAAGCACTTTATAGAAAAACAAAATCTAAGGAGCTCAGAAAAAAAAAAATCGAAGTCAGTTGTGAACCTGTTCTGCTGAAACCCTCCTTTTAGGAGGTGGGTGGTACTTTTATCTGTAAGAGCTGCCTTGTGATTATATAATAAACAGGATTTGAGCTTTCCCCTTCGTGACGCACCTAAAGGAACTGCTTTGCAAGCAAGTTCTCACTGCTTATGGAATAAATGCCAAACTCCCTGTCACAGCCCACAGAGCTCTTCATGACTGCCCACCCAGCGTGGCTTCCTGACCAATGTAACACACACACCCCGCCCCCGGCCCCAATAGCCCCACATTTCCCCTCTGCTCCAGTGGAAATGAATATTAGCAGTTTCTCTTTTTTTTCTCAATACACACTCTCAGGTCTTTTCATATACATCCACCTCTGTGGTCTGGGAGGTGGCACAGTGGATAACGCACTAATTCTTGACCATGCGGTCCCAAATTCAATCCCTGGCAGCACATGTACCAGAGAGATATCTGGTTCTTTCTCTCTCTTCTGTCTTTCTCATGAATATATAAATTCTTTGGGAGTTGGGCAGTAGCCAGTAGGTTAAACGCATGTGGTGCAAAGCACAAGGACCAGCATAAGGATCCTGGTTTGAGCCCCTGGCTCCCCACCTGTAGGAGGGCCACTTCATAGGCAGTGAAGCAGGTCTGCAAGTGTCTATCTTTCTCTCCCCCTCTGCCTTCCCTTCCTCTCCCCATTTCTCTCTGTCCTATCTAACAATGACGATATCAATAACAACAATAATAACTACAACAATAATAAAAAGCAACAAGGGCAACAAAAGGGAAAATAAATATAATAAATAAATAAATTCTTTTAAAAAAAAATACATCCTCCTCTATTTTTGAAATGCTTATCTCCTTCCCCCACCCCCCACGAACTATGTAGCTAACTTCTTCTTCTAAAACCCAGTGTAATTACCATCTCTGGAAGGTCTTTCTAACTCAGTAATACAGAGCAGCTCTCCTTTGCTCTTCTTGCCCTGTGTGTTCTCTGTCTCAGTGATGGGAATGATGGGTGAATTTGGGTGAATTTAAGTAAGAGAGATTTCTAATGCAACACTGATTTTCCTTTTTTCTTTATACAGTGAATTCGCAGAGTTTTTCTTTTAAACAATATCCACAGTGGGTTATTTGGTAAATATGAAACAAAAGATAGTTCATAGGGAAGACAAAATACCAAAGGATTAAATAACAAACTGTGTACATTTTAAACTGTACTAGCTTTATATTCTTCCTGGTCTCTGAAGCAGTTCATTTTATGTGTAATTTTTGATTTATCACTATGTAGAGATTTCATACCCTTGGAAACAATAGTTTGCAGTTTAATTTTTATAGCTTCGAGAAAATATAGGCTAGCATTTTAATGAATCCAGTGATGAGTGATATTTATAAAAGCAATTACAATCTTACATATATTATACATGTTTCTACACAGTGCTGTCTTAAATAAGGCCTCTCTACACAATCAGCTACAACTAGATAAATGTTATCACAAAAAACACTGCTGAAATGACAGGTGTAGCATTAAAATAGACATAATTCCCATCAGAAGTATGTTTGTGAAGTGGAAGACAGAGAGTACATGCATCTTTATGGAATAAGAGAGTAAATTCTGCAAAACACTATAGCTATAGTGATCTTCTGTAGATAAACATTATTGAATTAAATATGAAAATAAATTTTGCTTTGGTAAAGTAAAGGAATGTGAGCAGTTTTGTTTTGCTAAAGTAGAAATTACAAACTAGTAATAGTAGGACAGGAAAGTTTTGAATTGGGAGGGGTTCAAAGACCATATGGGGACTACCTCCTCTCTGAGGGGAGGCTGCCTCAGTCTACTCTGCCCCTGGAGGAAGACTGGTCCTGACATGAGTGCAGGCTAGAATGTTCCCAGCTGTGACCATGGCCTGCAAGCTCAGACTGACAGGGCCTCGGAGGCCTATAGAGGTTCCTGTGCTAAATATGAATAGATAAGGGCCCTGGGTCAGATGGATGGGGTAAACAGCAAACTGTACTTATATACTTTCTACAAATTTGGGAACTACTCTCTATCTTAATCCAGCTTTGTAGCTCTATTCTCAACTCTGACACCATCTTCCCAGACAATATTTTTAGTCTACCTGTATGTTAGCTATCATATTCAAGCAAAAATTACCCAAATCACAGGTCCCTAGGAACCTACCTAAAATAGACTTCCTAGCTTCTTTACACCCTAAGATCCCTATTCTCATCTGCTCTATTCTTACTTTCTGGTTCCTGATTATTAAACATTTTGTCCTGCTTTATATCTTACCGCCTTTCAGCCACCAAGTTGCAGCTGTTACTATGATTCCATCCTGACTTCTCTGAGCATATGACCTCAACCTATCTCACTAGGGAAAGACAGAAATAGACTGGGTTGACATGCCAACACTCATGTCCAGTGGAGAAACAATTACAGAAGCAGACCTTCCACCTTCTGCAGCCCATAAAGAATCTGGCCCACACCCCCAGAGGGGGAGAAATGTTACAGAAAGATGACCAGAGGGCTCTGAACTCCAATTTCATCAAGACCCAGAGAAAGAAGAGGAAAAAAGGAAGGACATTTTCAAATAGTATTAGGTATAGGTATTATTTAGAAAGGAAGAGAAGGCAGGACCATGGGGGGAAAAAAAAAAAGATAAAATGGCAGATGGCTAGATAAGTAAGAGAGACAGTTATACGAATAAGAATCAGCCCTTATCTGTGACTTTGGAAGAACTACTGCAGTTTCCTGTGGAGGGAGTGGGAATACAGAGTGCTGGCAGTAGGAATGGTGTGAGATTATACCCCTGTTATCTCATAATTTTGTAAATCAATATTAAATCACTAATGAACTTTTTAAAAGAAAAAAAAGCATGTGAGCTTAAAATAGAAGGTAAGAAGACACTGTATGGTAGATAACTCAAGAAAATATGCAATCAGAATAAATTTTATTAAATTTAACTGTTGTTAGCCAGTATGGATTTAAGAAGATAAAAGACAAAGAAAACTGTTCAACCTATGAGAAGCATGAAGGAGAAGGTAACAGATTGGCAAGGGATTCTCTAGAGATAAACTTTAATGGAGGAAGAAAGAAAAAAAACCTGAGAAGTGTTGCCATAAAGAAAAAAATCAGAATAACTGCACAGTTACTTCAAGAAACCCAGAGGCTAGTGGTCAGAAACATTAAAAATGGGTTGAAATGAAGGAGAATACCCAAATGTATAAATTCAATAATAAAACATGCCATCCTCCTCAAAATTTTACATGAATTTACTTTAGGTCAAATAATCTCCTAAAAGGAATTTAGGGAGAGGTGTTAGGAAAAGTTGGACAAGATAAATGGATGTGTTAAGTTAAATAGAAAGAAAAAAAATGAGATAAGGAGAGCTGAACAGAAGATGGGGGCGGGGGGAGAGAAGGCAGAAGAGATGAGATGAGGTAACCACAAAATAGTCAAGGTCTTCTGAGAATCAAAGGGGCTTTCTGTGAATTCAGCAGCTAAGGGCTGAACATGTGTGGAGAGTTAAAGAAAAAAACAAACATTTTTCACATCTATGAAACTTGCTTCTTCTTTGCTGAGGAGAGGGAGGAAGAAGCCAAAAATATCTGCTTCAGTAAGTCAAAAGCTTGCTTCCACCCATCCATATAGGTATATAAGGGGTGGTGAAACTTCGTCCCTTGCTGAAAGCTTCCAGATTGATTTGAGCTCTTGGCCTGCACCAATAAAGTTTCCTTTCTCCTTCAACCAATCCTGGCTACAGGCTCCTCAGTTTTCTAGTGGGATCTCCAGGCTGGTTTCCCTAACAGAGAAGTACAGAAGAAAATGAGACAGTGTGAAGAAATAATTATAATGATCAGCTGGAATATAAATTGACAGAACTAGTTAATACATTTTAGGGAATAATGAGAAAGAAGTTCCTTCTGTTCAAAGAACTGCCTAGAGAGTGAGACTATAAAAACTAGTTATTATAAACCTAAAAGCAAGAAATAAAAGCATCATGATATCTACCATAAGAGCTGATAGACATGATTACATCAAAGAACTGAAAAAGTGTAGGGTGTAATTAAGTAGCACTTCTAATAAACAGGAGAGAGAAATTATTCAGGAAGTGGTTCAGAAATAATTATTCATTTTAAAAGGGAAGATTGCACCATCATATCATATAATGAAATGAGTACCAATTGGATTAAAGAGTTAAATGTAAATTAACATTTACATTTTAACAAATTAACATTTACACATTAAAATGCACACATAGGAGCACAAGAAAAAAACAGAAGAGTTGTTTGTTGTTGTTTAGAAAAGAGAGGCAACATATATATAAAGGCATTTCATTTTAAAATCTAAGACAGCTAAATAAATATTGTTACAGTACGCAAATAACACAGATAAAATATACATTTAAATGTACACATAAAAATGTATACATCTGCTTGTTGAGCAAATAAAAACTTAGAATGAATTGCAGTTGTAATAGTTGGTCTCTGTGGATCTTCTTTGTTTATTCAGGTGAGGTTTCCCCCTCATTTTTAATAGAATTGCTTTTCCCCCAGGGCACGCAGTAGGTTAAGCGCACATGATGCGAAGCACAAGGACCCACATAAGGATCCGGGTTGGAGTCCCTGGCGCCCCACCTGCCGGGGTCGCTACACAAGCAGTGAAGCAGGTCTCAGGTGTCTGTCTTTCTCTCCCCCTGTCTGTCTTCCCCTCCTCTCTCCATTTCTCTCTGTCCTATCCAACAATAAGGGCAACAAAATGGAAAAAATGGCCTCCAACAAGGGTAACAAAATGGTGAAAATGGCCTCCAGGAGCAGAGGATTCATAGTGAAGGCACCGAGCCCCCCAGAGATAACCCTGGAGGCAAATAATAATTGCTTTTCCCTCCCTGCCCCCTATTTCTCTCTTCTTTGTCCTTCCTTCCTTCCTTCCTTTTTCTTTCTTTCTTCCTTTCTTTCTTTCTTCCTTTCTTCCTTCCTTCCTTTCTTCCTTCCTTCCTTTCTTTCTTTCTTTCTTTCTTTCTTTCTTTCTTTCTCCTCTCTTTACCAGACCACTGCCCATCTCTGACTATCGGTGGCACTAGGATCAAACGTGGGAGTTCAAAGATGTTATTTCTTTGCTTTTTTACTGTTGGACTTTGAGTACATATTAATTCTTTACATATTGTGGATGGTCTTCCTTTAAGATTTGTTGAGTGGGAACAGAGCACTGCTCCGTCTAGGGCTAATTACTCTTCAGTACAGAGGAAAGAACCTTTGTGTCCTCTTCCTATCACCTTTTATCAGGAAGTCTCCCAGTCTGGTTGATGGAAACAGGAAAATCAGGCTCTGCTACTCTTATTCTTTGGAATATTTGGGTCCTTGCCTTTAGGTTATTGCCATATGTTTTGATCAGTAATCAACAACAAAAAAAAAGAGAGAGAAAAAGTCTGCAAATCTCTGGAGTTCCCTTTCTATGTCGTTTCCTCCTCTCTTGGATTCTTATCTTGAGGATTCCAGCTGACTTTTTTTTTCCTCAGCTTTGGGAGTCCCCTGGGCACTTCCTGTTTTCTCCTGTCTGCCACAGGTTTGGAAATGGAAAACAAGAGACTGGGGTACTTGGGGTTTTAGGTTTTTTGCTCTGTCTCATAGAGTTTTCTGTCCCTAATTATTTAATGCCTAGTGCCTTGAAAACGAATTTAACATGGATATTTTTTTCTTGCTGCTTCAGGCAGGAAAATAAATTGTCCCTTTTACTTCATTTTTTCTTTACTGGAACTAGTGTGATCTTTAATTGTTTTCCTTTTGATTTTTACATAAAGTCTTAATGTGAGCCACAGACCATTTGGCAACTCTATGTGCTTGCTTGCATTTTCATTATTGTTAATATTTAGGGAATACAATCCTTCAGTTATCTTTTTTTAGTTCTTTTATTTCATTATTACTATTTTTTGTATTATCTTTATTGGATAGAGACTGTCAGAAATTGAGAGGGAGTAGGGAGATAGAAAGGAAGAGAGACAGATAGACACCTGCAGCCCTGCTTCACCACTTGTGAAGCTTCCCCCTGCAGGTGGGGACTAGGGCTCGAACCCAGGTCCTTGTACTTTGTAACCCATGTGATCAGCCAGGTGCACCACCATTTGGCCACCAGGTCTCTGTTTTCTTAAATCACTTCACTGAAATGCAATCCATATACCATACTTCCACTCATTTTATTCAATCAATCCCAATCTGTGTGACCACCACAATTGTCAGTTTTAGTATCTTTTTGTTGCTGTAAGAAAAAACTATGACCACTGATGCAGTCTCTTTACTTGTTAAATATCTACTCAGAGTTTCAGTTTTTCTTTTTAAAAAAGATGTATGGGGGCCAGGTGGTGGCACACCCAGCTGAGTGCCTACTTTACCAAACCCAAGGACCTAGATTTGAGCCCTGCTTCCCAACTGTGTGTCTGTGTGTGTGTGTGTGTGTGTGTGTGGCACTTCACAAGAGATGAAGGAGGTCTACAGGTGTTTCTCTCTCCCTATCTATCTCCCACTCCCCTCTCAATTTACATCTGTCTTATCAAATAAAATAGAAAGGAACAAAATTAAGGGGGAAAAATGGCTGCTGGGAAGGGCGGATTTGCAGTGCTGGCACAGCCCCAGAGACAACACTGATGACAATAAAATATATATATAATCAGCTATTAAGAATGACAAATTCATTTTTAATTAGTGGCTGCACCACTACAGAACACATGTTCCCCAGGCACACAGTGTGCTTGGGGGGAAGGAAACTGTTGAGCACAGGAAATGGGAGTGACTGTGGCTTCAAAAGGAGGTGAAGACTGGACTTGGAAGTTTATAAGTTGGATCTATAGGCGTGGCTTGCTCTCTCTCTCTCTGCCTAGGTGATCCTGCCAACATGTGAGTAAGGGCTCTGAGACTGACTGACTCTCTCTCTCTCTCTCTCTCTCTCTGCCCACATGTACTCCAACATGTGGATATTCTCAATTTTTCTGAATAAAGTTTAAAATTCCTGAAAACCATGTTTTCTAAATTGTTGGGATTCTGTGCAATGAACCTTTAAATATGTGGGGAGGAAAATCAACCTTCAGTTCCCTCCAATCCAGGACAATCCATATGTTACCCAAACCCAATAATTTTTAAAAGAAAATTGTTCACTATATCTGCAAAACTAAACATATTGAAAACTTCTAGCATTTCAGGATTCATTCACAAAATATTCTGAAACATTCCTCAGCTGTGCTAAGCTAAGCAAACATTAACACTGATCATTCTTTCTGTCTGGTCCTGAGGCAGGAATTTTTACACTGTAGAAGAGAATTGAGGATAATGGCTTTAGGCTGATCAGGTCTTGACCTAGCAGAGTGCACTGTCAGCACTTAGTATTTACAAAGTACATATGACATATTCTCCTACCTAGTAAAAGCATCAGCCTAGTTCTTACATCTGACTTTATATAGTGCAATGTAGGGTTTTTTCCTTTTTTAACGTGGTCAAGACCCAGTTTTGAGGCCCTGGCTAGTGATGATCATGTCTCCTTCTTCAGCAATTACTTAAGCCCACACTGCTATTCCCCTCTCATATTAGTTTTTAAAAGTAGAATGCATCTTTTAACTAATACTCCACTCAAGTAAACAAAACAAGGTATGTGCAGAGTGTGAGGTCTATATAACAGTAGAATGAAAAGTAGAAACGGCTTATAAAATAGGGTAAGTTCTCAGTTGGGACATGTACTTATATTCTATTAAATATGTAATTTTGAAAGGCCAGCAGATAGATCTACTATTCTGTTTTTATGATGTAAAGAAATAAGGCACAGAGAAGTTCTTAATTGTGTAAAGTGGGCTAGAGACATAGCTCCCTGAATAGCGTGCATGCCTTGCTCTGCACATGACCCAAGTTCAAACCTCAGCACCAAAGAGGAAGCTTTATGGCAGTCAGGAAAACTTTAGTGTCTTGCTGTCTGTCTCTCTGTCTCCCTTTCTTCCCCCATCTCTATCTGAATGTACAAGTGGCACAGAGGAGTGAAATGACAAGACCTAAGTTACACACACACACACACACACACACACACACACTTATCTAAAATGACAGCTAGAAAATGGTAAAACTTGGATTTGAACCCTGATGTCTCTAGATTCTAACCAATGCCATGAACCAACATAAACCAGAACTGAGAAGCACACAATAGACCCCTCTGTGGGCCCTCATAGGACCTTGCTCTCAACATGGATCAACAATGGCAGAGAATGTCCCACCCTCTGAAGGGAGGCTGGACAACATACTCTATCTTCCACCTGAGGAAGATGGATCCTCAAATTGTTGCAGCTTGGAACATTCCTACTCGTGACCACAGAATGGGAGCTCAAATCTACAGGGATGCAGAAGTCACATGGGCCCCAGATCACATCAAATCAGCGGGGTTAACAGTCAACAATAGTCATATACCTTTCCCATATTTGGGAGCTACTCTCTTCCCTGATCCAGCTTTTAGGTCCTTTTTCCAGCCATGATATTAGCTCCCCAGACAATGACTTGAGTCAACCTGCATATCAAATGTCAGGCTCAGGAAAAAAAAAAAAAAACACTAGTCATGGGCCCTTTGGAATATAACTAAAATAGGCCTACTAACTATCTACAAAACAGAGACCCCAAATCTTCATCTGCAATATTCCAGCCTTTAGGTTCATGATTAGTCAACAATTTGTTTGGCTTTATATATTAACTCTTCTTTCATCCACCAGGTTCCAGATGCTACATGATGCCAACTGGACTTCCCTGGGCAGATGACCCCACCAATGTGTCCTGGAGCTCCACTTCCCCAGAGCCCCACCCCACTAGGGAAAGAGAGAAGCAGTCTGGGAGTATGGATTGACCTGTCGATGCCCATATTTAGCAGGCAAGCAATTACAGAAGCCAGACCTTCCACCTTCTGCATCCCACAATGACCTTGGGTCATACTCCCAGAGAGTTAAAGAATAGGAAAGCTATCAGGGGAGGGGATGGGATATGGAGTTCTGGTGGTGAGAACTTTGTGGAGTTGCATCCCTCTTATCCTATGGTTTTCGTCAGTGTTTCCTTTTTATTAATAAAAATTTTTTTGAAAAGGAGGAGGGGAAGGAGAAGAAGAAGGAGACTAGGAAAGAGAGAAAGAAAGAAAGAAAGAAAGAAAGAAAGAAAGAAAGAAAGAAAGAAAGAAAGATGGCATCACTAGAATCTTCATGTAATGTATGAAGTTAAAGGCATACAGTATTTATTTGCATATGGTTCTCTAATCCTTTCTCTTCCAATTAGGTTATAAATAGAAAATAGAGATTTTTTTTTCTTTTAACTTGGCTATTTATCTGCAAGAATCCTCCGCAGATGTTCACTTAATATTTATTGATGTTTTTTCATAAAACTCTTATGTCTACATAGAGGCAAAGACAGTTTAAAAGAAAAAGTAAATATTCAAGAAAAAAATAAAACCATGAAGATAGCTATTCACTTTCATCCCAACTTTCCTAAGTTTTTTTGGAGAGTTACCTCAAGCACTTGAGAAATAGGTAAAACTTTTGAAGAACAGCTCTTCAAGTCTTGATATTTCTGTGTGCTCTCTGGAAAGTTATCTAAGCACATAAAGCATTGGTCCTTATTAGAGTAGACTCTCAGAGTCTATCAATAATACTCCCTACCAAAGATAACTCAAGGAAAGAAGGACTCAGATTGATCATACAGCCAGCAGTACACAGTATCCTTAGCAGTATAGTCCAGTCACAAAAAGCTTTCAGTAACATTGTCCAAAGTATCCAGACAGGGGCTCAGGTGGTGGCCAACTTGGTAAAGCACACACACTATGGTGCTGGAGGACCTGGGTTCAATCCCTGATCCCTTACCTGCACAAGGAATGCAGCAGTGCTACATATGTCTCTCCTTCTCTCTCTCTTTCTCTCTCTCTCTGTGTCTTATTTTCGCCATTAAAAAAAAATGGCCACCAGGAGTAGTGAAGTCATGCAGGCATCCTTTCTCAGTGGTAACGCTTGTGTGGGGGAATTGTCAAGCCAGCATGTGCCTTCATTTTACTCTTGTTAGAATACTAGCAGAACCACAATGATCATAATTTATTCAAGCCAAATTTTTTATGGAAAAAAAAAAAAACCAGGGACCTGGTTAAAGGAGAAGAAGAAAGGCTGGAGTTAGAGTTCCCCTGAGCATTCTCCCAATTTAAATTCTGACAAGACCTTTATTGATCTCAAGTGAAAACATAAAAAGGTCTAGCAAAAGGAGGGGGGAAGGAAAGCAGCCTCGGCTAGAGCATGGCGAACTGGGAAACATATCTGCACCAGGCTTCCCTAAAGACTGTTAGCTTAATTATTTCCAGAGACAGCCACTGCACTGGTGCCTATTGATTCACTTTACTGCTAATTAGACTAAATGACCTTGAGCATTTCTATACAACTGGTTACATTCTACAGAACATTTGTTTTCAGTGGTATTTAGAGAGTAATCCATGTCTTATGTGCTAGAAGAGATTCTTCTTTTGATATTTAAAGTGAACAGTACTTAAGAAGCTGCCCTGGGAGGGACAAATGAGGAGAAGCAAACACAAGTTGTCCTGTAAGTCCTTCAAATTCTGAGGTTCTATGACCCTATCTGCTGCCTTTACGCATTTTATTATAACTGTATGTGGACATGGGATTCAGCTTTGAGAAATATATTTGAAAAAGATCAGAGCCTGAAGTGTTCCAGAGAAAAATAACTTGACTAAGTAAAGTTACAAGGAAACTAATAGCCAGTTAGTTGGCAATTAAGAGAACCTAACACATAAAGAATATGTCCAATAATTAGTCCTGGGTTCATGAAAGGAAATTAGCTACAGAGCTTACATAGAAGGTAGATGTTAAAGTTGGTACTCGAGAAGCAAAGCAAGAAAAGGGAAACACAAATAAAACTTGAGCTGTGTGTGGAGCATTGCGGCAAAGGGAAAATAAAAACTCTAGGGGGGGCCAGGCGGTAGCAGCGGGTTCAGTGCATGTGGTGCAAAGCACAAGGACCAGCACAAGAATCCCGGTTAGAGCCCGGAGCTCCCCACCTGCAAGAGGCCACTTCACAAGCAGTGAAACAGGTCTGCAAGTCTATCTTTCTCTCCCCCTCTCTGTCTTCTCTCGATTTCTCTCTGTCCTATCCAACAATGACGGCAATAATGATAACAACAATAAAAAACAAGGGCAACAAAAGGGGAAAAAATAGCCTCCAGGAGCAGCACTGAGCCCAGCAATAACTCTGGAAGAAAAAAAAAAACTAAACTATGAAGAGATGGGGAAGAGAAGGGAGAGGGAAAAGGGTACTTAGGACATGGTGGATAAAAGAGTTTTGGGTTTGTGGTGGTAGCAATGTGCAGACACCTGTCACTGGGAGAGAAGAAACTGTCTCAACAATTATATCCCCAAATGTAATGATACAAAAGGAGGAGGTCGATGAGAAGGACAAGCAGGAGGAAAGTGACCAAGGAAGTTAGAAAGGGGATTCCAGCCCTGGAGAAGGAGTTGGAGTAGGGATTCCACAACTCACTTCTAAGCATGACATTTGTATAATGCACTTGTTTTTCTAATCAAGATAGTGTAGGAATAAAGACCAAAGTTTGCTCAAATAAAAAGGTAATATGACCCTTGGGTAGGGAAGATTTTACATCTAAGTTCATTTGTATGGGATATGGGGTGGTGGTAGGATGCTCTTGTGACCTGATAAATCTGTACGGCCTAACACAGAGGCTCCTGTCTGCCACCAATGAGAAGGCTGTTACATACGAAGGCCATTATCCAAAGATTGCCCTTTTCTTTCTGCTGAAGAGTTGACCTACATATTCCTTGGATGGAGAACTTAAGAATATTTTCTCCCTTTCTAAGAGGCTCTATAGAAAAACTCAAAAGTGAGTCCAAGCTCTGGTACGGCCTGTAGAGCTCTCTCGTTACCATGTACAAGGAACCAGGTTCAAACCCCCTATTATCTGCACCTGCAGGGAGGAAACTTGTCAAGTGTTGAAGAAGTACTGCAGGTCTCTCTTCCTCCCTCTCAATTTTTCTCTGTCAAAAAACAAAGGGGGGGGGGATGGCCATCCACCAGAGTGGTGGACTGGCGGCACCAAACTCCAGCAACAACCCTAACTGCCAAAGGCTCAAACAGATTCTATCACTGCTTCTCCTAGTAACTCTATTTCAAGTGCTCTACCTACTTGTTAACTTCTTGGGTTAATTTGTATAATGGAGATGCTGGAAGAGATGAAATGAATACAACTGTCATCTCCATTCGGGCCACCATGAGGAAACAGTGCTGGCTTGGAGCATATCAAGGGAAGCAGCTGGGGCTGCTATGTAGGATTATTCCTTTATGCACATCACAAGGGCTCCGTATTGGACCGGACTCACATCATAGTTTTATCCAAAAACAGGCAGTTTGTCTATTTATTGGGACCAATTTTCTGGCAGATAGTTGCACTACATTTTATTCTGATAAAATGAATATGTGACACCTCGACGAAGGACAAGCATGTTTGATCATTAGGGCTGTGAACATAGCATAGTGGCCAAGTAAAAAGTATTTTCATGCCTGAGGCACCAAAGTCACAGGTTCAATCCCCAGCACCATAAGCCAGAAGTTAACAGTGCTCCGGTACCTATATTTAATCAAATATCTAAAATAACTGTGTTCTTACACACAGAATTACATTTCTGACTAGTGCCAGGATAAGAAAATATTTAGAAATGTGAGCAAAGAAGTTTCTCTACTGACACAAGTTATATATGATACTACAGAGTAAAACTTATATTGTCTGTGATTTGTTTACTGTATTAGAGGAATGTTTCTGAATTCTTCAATCTACACACATTTTATGACGACATATATTCCATGTAACAAAAATATTAGTCTCCCATCAATAATAGCAAAATATTACTTTGACATAAATTAGAGATTACCATATAGTCATCTACTTAATATAGCAATTGATTATTTTTAGTCATGCAAGTTCTGGCAGCACAAAAATTAACTGATGTTAAAATATCACAGCCTCTTATTAACATATATATTATTTAATGCTTCATGCAAAATGCAGGAGCCAAAAGCAAATCAATTATAGCACTAGGGGAAAAAAAGAACATCAAGAGGAATGAGACACTTTTTGCAGAAGCATGAAGCATTGCTGTTTACTGAAATATCATAGATGTTGACCCAACTGCAGCATTTCTTAACCCTGACATCAAATTCTTCAATACAGAAATACCAGAAAAGTGAAGACAATGATTTAGTTTGCCTTTAAATCTCACAATCAGTCCAATAATGATCCAAAAGTAAATCTCAAAAGCTGTTACCTTTCCTATATGGAATACATTTTTGATCATGAAAAAGGTCATTATCAGGGGCTGGGTGGTGGTGCACCCAGTTGAGTGCATATGTCACCATGCATGAGGAACAGGGTTGGAGTTTCGGCTCCATACCAGCAAAGGGGACGTTTTATGAGCAGTGAAGGAAGTCTACAGGTGTCTCTCTTTCTCTGTCTTCTGCTCCTCTCTCAATTTCTCTCTGTTCTATCAAATAAATATAAATAAATAAATAAATAAATAAATAAATAAATAAAGTGGCCACTGGGAGTAGCCAATTTGTAGTTCCAGCAATGAACTCAAAGAAAAAGAATAGCATTCACTAAGGTCTATTTCCTCTCTAACTTGAGTCCAGATCTCATAACCCTAATATCAGTCTGGATACAACAAATGACATTCAACGTTTTAACAACTGGGAGAAAGTCTAAGCTCACCAGATAAGGAAAGGTCTACTAAAGCTAGATAAAGGCAAGAGATTGGCTCACTTAAGGATAGCTCTTTTGGTCACTACCAGGCCATCCCATCATCTGGGGCCCTAGTTAGGGAATCCTTGGATTCTCCCATAGACAATATGGACCTAGACCTCTCTAATAGAGCCCTCTCGCCACCATCACTAGTCACTTCCATCAGGAACATCAACATAAGCCTTCTTGAGGGCCTCTCCAGGACCCTGCCCTCACTATGAAGTTGCAATGGTAGAGACTGCCCCACTTTCCACTGGGAGGCCGGGTCACCCTACTCTGCCACTCGAGGAAGATAGGTCCTGAAATGAGTGCCACCTGGAATGTTCCCAGCTGTGACCATGGACTGCGAGCTCAGACTGACAGGGACTCAGAGGTCACACAGGCTCCTGTGTTGACTATGAATAGATATAGGGCCCTGGATCAGGTGGATGGGATAAACAATTAATTGTATTTATACATTTCTTCATATATGATAGCTACCTTCTACCCTAATCTAACTTTCTAGCCCTATTCTCAACTCTGACACCATCTTCACAGACAATATTCTTAGTCCACCTGCATGTTAGCTATCAGGCTCAGGCAAAAACTACAAAAATAATATGTCCTTTGGAACATAACTAAAATATTCCTAGTTTCTCTACAACCCAAGATCCCTAATTTCATCTTTCCTCTTCCAATGTTCTGGTTCCTGTTTATTAAACATTTTGTCCTGCTTTATATCTTTCAGCCACTAAGTTGTTGATGCTACCATGACACCATCCTGACTTCCTGGGAAGACAAACTTGCCAATATGTCCCAGAACCTCACTTCTCCAGAGCCCTGCCCTACTTGGGAAAGACAGAAACAGGCTGGGGGTATGGACTGACCTGCCAGTGCCCTTCTCCAGTGAAGAAGCAATTATAGAAGCCAGACCTCCCACCTTCTGCACCCCATAAAAAAAAAATTTGATCCATATTCCAAGCAGGAGAGAAATGATAAAGGAAGATGACCAGAGGGCTCTGAATTCCAATTCCATCAGGACCCTGAGAGAGAAAAGAAAAAAAGAAAGGAAATTCAGAAGTAGTAATAGTGTAGGCATGACTTAGAAAGGAAGAGAAGAAAGGAAAATAATGGGGAAATATATATAAATATATACAGATAGATAGATACTTATATAAATAATAGTCAGCCCATATATGTGCCCTTGGGAGAACTGCTGCAGTTTCCAATGGAAAGAATGTGGACACAGAACTCTGGTGGTAGGAAAGGCATGGAATTATACCCATTACCTCAGAATTTTGTAAGTTGGCATTAAATCAATAATAAAATAAAAAATAATATCATGATATTTTCACTTTTCTGGATAGATACTTGCTCCTCTCTATGAACCTGAATGCAGAATCTCATACCTCCCCAGACCTACTGATTTTAAATATATATTTTGAATATAATGTGATCTCTGGATGATTTTAATTCAGTTTGTGAATTTCACTTTTTTTAGTTTGTGAATTCTTACTACAAATGACATAGAGAATTTGAAAATCATGATGACTATGAATTGGTGTAACTTTTGTAAAATTTTACCATCTTCACTGACAGATAACCAAAATAAGAAATGCAATATTGTGACAAGATCAGTTACTTCATGTTCTTTGTTTAAATCAGTTATATTTCTAACTGAAATATCATATTTCCTGGATGGCTAGTTACATTAGGCATCTCTCCTTGCCCATGATCATTAATCATTAGAGGGATGCAAATCAAAAACATAATGAACTATCACTTCATATCCATCAGGATGCCCCCCCCCCTGAGGAACAAAGTCTAGGCAGCTCAGGATGGCTCCCCCCCCCCCCAGGAACAAAGTCTAGGCAACTCAGGGTTGACACAGTAGCTAGAACTTTGGACTTAAAAACATCAAGTCCCCAGCGCAATCCCCAGCATCACATGTGCCAAAGTCATGCTCCGATTCTCTCTCTCTGTCCAAAATAAATCAATCTTTTTTTAAAAAGAGTAGATGTGAGAAAGAAGGAGCCTCCATGGCTGTTAGTAGGAACAATATACAATGGTACGGCTACTATAGTAAAGAAATATGAAAATTTCTCACAAAATTAAAATAGAACTACCATCTATACGATCTAGCAGTCACACTTTTGAGAATTTATTTTTAAAATTAGCATATGATTCTAGAGGAAATATTTGCACTTTCAAAAATCATTGCATCATTATTCCCAATAGGTAAGATGTGGAAATAATCTAACTGCCCATAGACGTATGTATGCATGCATGTGTGAATGAATGAATGAACAAAACATGGGCTGTGCACACACTGTAATGTCCAGCCCTGAGAGAAAAGGAAATTCTTCCAGTTGAAGCCACAAAGAATATTACAGGTGCAGCCAACCACTAACAAAAAAAAAAAAAAAATGCTTCATGCAATTTTTCCACTTTATTGGGGGCTTACTGGCTTACAGTATAGTAACTGACACACAGGCATTGTCTCTCATCTCCCCCATGATCAGGGTCTGCAAGACACCCTCTCCCCCAACCTAGGTCCCTTTCCATCACATGATCCCACTTCTATGAGGTATCAAAGTAAACAGATGCACAACACAGAGCAGACTGATGATTTCCAGGGACTGAGGGAAGAGTGAATGTAGATGGGCCATTCAGCAAGTCTAAAACTTCACTTCTGTAAGCTGATGAAGCTCTAGAGACCTACTGCACAGCATTGTGCCTGTAACAACAGGACACCGGACACTTAGAAAAAAAAATGTTAAGCAGGTAGGCCTCAACTTAAGTGTTTCTAACAAACATTTCCCCCCACCCTTTTATTAATTATTTAATAATGGTTTGCTAGAGTATATGATTCTTAGAAGGGTATGGTTCCACACCACACCATACCCACTACCAAAGTTCTGAGTACCCCAACACAATTTCTTAAAAGCTTTATAACAGGGCATACTGTGTGATCATACTTACCTTTAGAAGTTATGCACAGAAGAATACAGGTCAAAATCACATATATAGTATTCATGATACATATATACATATAGCTACATGTTTTTCTTATTTGGAGGTCTATGTAAATATCCTTTCAGCAATGATTTACCAGACTCATAGTCAACTGCTTTCAGAACTTTTAGGATGTGTTTACTACTTGTAATATTAATTACCAGTGGAGAAATATCTATTTGAAGTTCAAATGTGAAATAAATTCCTTCAGGCCTAAAATCTTATAAAACCAAAAAAAGATTTCCTAGTCTAAAACCATTCATATACAAAATAAGAAACTGTAGAAAGTAAGAATCTGATCTCTCATAAATAATTCAATTTCCATATGTATTTGAAACATTTTATGCCAATGGTTATTTTCACCAAAAAAATCTATATTTTATGTTTAATAATTCAATTTGCATAATTCCTAAAGGATATATTTATCATCTTAATTTTCTTTTTATTGAGAATATGCAGCTCTTTCTAAGTTGCACAAAGTCACCACAAGGGCCAGTGGCAACCTCTTAGGTAGCCCAGAACCCAGGAGACAACACTGCCAAAGGGTTCAGTGCCAGTACTGAGGCCAAAGTTTAGTATCTGAATCCACAGCAACCAGTAGGGTGATGCTGGGACCACACCTTCCACTCAGTATCTTAGTTTCCTCGTCTGCAACATGGGTCTAGTGCCTGGCATATCCCAAGTACTCGATAAATATCAGCTAGTACTATTACTATCCTAGGTATACTTTATAAAGTATGTTAACATTTTTCAACTCTCATATGCTTGCAACATGTGGTATTAGTGACCATTACTAAAGTTATTTGTTTTAATATTTATTTATTTATTTTGCCTTCTGATGTCCTTGTTTTGCCATTGTTGTGGTTGTTATTGTTGTTATTGATGTCATTGTTGTTAGATAGGACAGAGAGAAATTGAGAGAGGAGGGGAAAACAGAGAGGGGGAGAGAAGGATAGACACCTGAGGACTTCCCTGAGACTCACCAAATGCAACTGTGAGTTTCCACTGCTACTGCCCTCAGAAGCAGGAGCAGCCACAGGCAGGCTGTGTGCTGACACCAGGGGACAGAGAACTAACCAGGAAACTCAGGAGAAGATCTAGACCTTGGTGGCTTAGCAGTGAGGCTATGAGAGAGTCTCTTTGCATAACCACTGGATTATCACTGCCCCACCCTGCTTTATCTCTTGGTCAGGAGTCAGTGATTAAGCTAAGAAGCCTACTTATACTTTAAAAGCCCTTAGGCTCCCATAGCCTACAGGGAACAAAAAGAACAAAAGAGGCTTTTAAGCCACTGAGCTCCAAAACAGGGATTAAAATGCTATTGAAACAACTGTCAATTTCCAGGCAAGAGTGATCAGTAATTTGAAAATTACTGATAGAGGGACATCATAACACACTATATAGAATGGTTAGACCAACAAGAAGAAATGTTGGAGAAATGAACGAGGACAAGAGTCCAGCTGAAAGCCCCCCAAAGGGTGAAGCACAAAATAATGAGGTCAACATCCAAACACTAATTAAGGAAATACTCACAGGAGTGAGTAAAGAGTTTGAAAGAATTATCATCAGAAATGCAGAAACAATAAATGAGACCCTGGAAGAAAGCACTAATTATCTCAAGGTTATTAGAGAGATGAAAACTGAAATAGTTGAGCTAAGAATACACAACTAGCTGAGCAAGCTAAAACAGTATCAGAATAGGGTAACAAAATAGATGAACTCCAGAATTAGATAGAATTAGCAACATCGAAGATGAATTAGAAGCAACTAAAAAAGAAGTAAGAGATCTCAAAAAGAGATTAAGAGATACTGAAAAAAACAACAGAGACCTATGGGAAACTTCAAAAGAAATAATATACGCATTATTGGCTTACCAGAGGAAGAAAGAGAGGGAGGGGAAGAAAGCATTCTTCAGGACATAATAGCTGAGAACTTCTCTAATCTAGACAACATCAAAGACATAAAGGTTCAAGAAGCCCAGAGGGTCCCAAACAGAATTAACCCAGACTTACAGACACCAAGACACATAATATTTAAAATGGAAAGGAATAAGGATAAAGAAAGGATCCTGAAGTCTGCAAGATAAACTAGAACTATTGGACATTTTCAGAGTCATTCATCCCAAGAAACTGGAATACACATTTTACTTAAGTCCACATGGGTCATTCTCAAATATAGACCATATGTTAGACCACAAAGAAAGCATCAGCAAATTCAAGAGCATTGAAATCATCCCAAGCATCTTCTCAGACCACAGTGGAATTAAACTAGCACTTAACAATCAACAAAAGATTAGTAATAGTCCCAAAATCTGGAAGCTCAACAGTACACTACTTCACACACCAAAAGAAACCACTACCCAAACCAAGAGACCCCTTACAGAATGGGAGAAGATCTTTGCATGCCATACATCAGACAGGAGTTTAATAACCAAAATATATAAAGAGCTTGCCAAACTCAACAAAAAGAAAACAAATAACCCCATCCAAAAGTGGGGAGAGGACATGGACAGACTATTCACCACAGAAGAGATCCAAAAGGCTTAGAAACACATGAAAAAATGCTCCAAGTCTTTAATTGTCAGAGAAATGCAAATAAAGACAACAATGAGATACCACTTCACTCCTGTGATAATGTTATACATCAGAAAAGGTAACAACAGCAAATGCTGGAGAGATTGTAGGGTCAAAGGAACCCTCCTGCACTGCTGGTGGGAATGTAAATTGGTCCAACCTCTGTGGAGAACAGTCTGGAGAACTCTCAGAATGATAGAAATGGACCTACCCTATGATCCTGCAATCCCTCTCCTGGGGATATATCCTAAGGAACCCAACACATCCATCCAAAAAGATCTATGTACATATATGTTCTAAGCAGCACAATTTGTAATAGCCAAAACCTGGAAGCAACCCAGGTGTCCAACAACAGATGAGTGGCTGAGCAAGTTGTGGTCTATATACACAATGGAACACTACTCAGCTATAAAAAATGGTGACTTCTCCGTTTTCAGCTGATCTTGGTTGGACCTTGAAAAATTCATGCTAAGTGATATACATCAGAAACAGGAGGATGAATATGAGATGATCTCAGGCAAAAGTTGAAAAACAAGATCAGAAGAGAAAACACAAGTAGAACCTCAACTGGAATTGGCATATTGCACCAGAGTAAAAGACTCTGGGGTGGGTGGGTGGGTGGGGGGAGAATACAGGTCCAAAAAGGATGACAGAGGAACTAGTGGGGGTTGTATTGTTATATGGAAAACTGAGAAATGTTATGCATGTACAAACTATTATATTTACTGTTGAATGTAAAACATTAATTCCCCAATAAAGAAATTTTAAAAAAAAACAGCCTTCACAGAGACTTTGGTGTGAGTGAAGCCTGTCAATCAATGACACGCACTGCTCACAGCTTTGAAAGGATGGCTTTTTCATTCATCCCAGAGTCAGGCATACAAAACAAATACTTTAACTTGTCTTCTTGACCTCCATCTTGCCACTGATTTTTAGAAAAATCTAGTTCACGCATAATTGCTTCATTTGTTAAAATGCTAAATAATTAATATATACTGGCGAATAATACATAATTCCTGGCCTAAAGAATCTCCCATTAACAGAGGTAATTACTAGTGTGGATAATAATTTACTACCTGTAACATCAGTAACTTTTTCTAGTCATTGCTGGAGGCTTCACATTGCAGAAAAAAGGTGACCAATTGGAGAAAAGACCAGCTTCAGGAAGAATCTCAACAGTAGTATTAGCTAACTTAATTGTTTGTTCCTTAGTCTATGATTGGTCTTTTTCTGGAACCTTAACTTGTACAATTGTTATTTTGGAGAAAGTAAAAAAATCTTTGAAAAACTTCATTAGAAATAGTACTTTGGGGGGTCAGGCGGTGACACAGTGGGTTAAGCGCATGTGGCGCAAAGCGCAGGGATCGGCGTAAGGATCCCGGTTCGAGCCCCCGGCTCCCCACCTGCAGGGGAGTCGCTTCACAGGCGGTGAAGCAGGTCTGCAGGTGTTTATCTTTCTCTCCCCCACTCTGTCTTCCCCTCCTCTCTCCATTTCTCTCTGTCCTATCCAACAACGAATAGCGTCAACAAGGGCAATAATAATAACCACAACGAGGCTACAACAACAAGGGCAACAAAAGGGGGAAAAAATGGCCTCCAGGAGCGATGGATTCATGGTGCAGGCACCGAGCCCAGCAATAACCCTGGAGGGAAAAAAAAAAAAAAAAAGTACTTTGTTGTTCTATTACGCATTGACAGGTTATTAAACTGTTGAAAATCTTCAAGAGGTTCCTGTCTAGTGTAAACATGCTATCCTAAGTACGTTATCATGTTCCAGTAACATGTCATTTTTCTCATGGAATTTAATTTTAAATCCCTATGTCTCAATACTCAATGCCTACATCTCACTACTATAAAAAAATAATGAATCTTAGCTGGAAAAAACAACTCAAGGGATTTCGGAAGAAACTCTCTGGGGTAAAACTGCCTGAGATTTTTTTCAACAAAGCAGCTTCTGCAGTTTGTGGCTTCTATTACAAGAGAAGACGACCATGTGGACGTGGAGTCCTTCGGGGGAGACACTGATGTGGACAGTGGCAGAGACCTCCTGACCCACATGCCACACGTCTCTGACGCTTTCCCAGAGAAGTGCTGTATCCTCCGCCATCATTCCAGGGGCTGCTGTCAGCCTCAGGGGCGTCAGTCAAGTCACCCCAGAAATCCCTAGAGAAACCTGAATGCCACTTCAGCACACAGTCATTCTTCATCGGACTGAGCCTTCTGGATTTTTCTTTACTCACCCCCCCAACCACCTCCCAGTGATTACAAATACCAACAGCTAACTATTTTTTCCTTTTTTATTAGTGATTTAATACTGATTTGTAAAATTATAAGATAACAGAAGTATCATTCATTCCACACCATTCCCACCACCAGAGTCCCATGTCCTCATCTCCTCTGTTGGAAACTGCTAACTACTTTATTCTTCATTCTCAACAGTTGTCTAACAAAGTGTTCCACAGTATGCTTTCATTTCATTATCTTAATTTACCAGTTATTCCTTTGTTTTTCTTATATCATCTTTTGAGTTAGGAGGCATTTTTAAAGTAAAAGAAAGAGACCTGAAGACACTGGAATCATAGCTATAGGTCAGTAGTGATTAGCAAAATATCATGTCTACATATGTTATGGATAAAATGTATGTAGCCCTTCCCACAAATCCATCTACATTTTAAAGTCCTAATCCCTCATATGCTGACATTGACCTTCTCAGTCCCAAGAAATACAAGAGGTAAATGTCTACTGTTTAACTTGCCCACTTTATGATATTTTGAGATGGCAACCTGAACTGACAGTTCAGAATAGACATAGTGCTACTAGTATTAATATCATAAACCTTCAATATTCTTGTACCTCTATTCATACTGAGTAAAGTAATGAGTGATCTGTAGGCTAGGATGGTGTGTATTTGGAATAAGTGGTAGAAATTGACGGAATGAATAAAAGAATTAATTAAATTAAATAAACCTAATTGCTGACATCCAAACAGCCATAAAATACCAATCCAAATAAGCTTCTTAATTATTATCTATGTTTACTATAGACATATTCATTTTTCAGACTAGTCTGAAAATTCTCTTAAGCTATTTACTGTGATTTCAAACCCACAGTTTGTCTGAAATATATATGTATAAATACACACATACACATATATGTAGATCCTTCTTCCCAAAGTGAACACTTTTCAAAGTACAGAAACAGCGGCAAAAAATTGATTCTTGGAACTGGGTGGTGGTGCCCCTAGTTGAACGCTTATGTTGCAATGTGCAAGGACCCAGGTTCAAGCCCCCGGTTCCCAGCTGCAGGGGGAAAGGTTTGCGAGTGGTAAAGCAGGATTGCAGGTGTCTGTCTGTCTCTTTCCCTCTCTGTCTCTCCCTTCCGCTTGATTTCTGAGTGTCTCTATCCAATAAATAAATAAATAAAGATAATTAAAAAATTTTAATTGATTCTTAGAGTTAATAAGTTTAGTAGTGCATCTCTGTGGGGGAAAAGGCTGAACTCAAAAGAGTTTTTGCTCAGATTTTAAAAATGGACTATTTATAAGGCTCCTGGGCTATATTCAAGGCTCTCCACTGAAGATAGAGACCTGTCTGTTTGTCACTCATTTATAGAGTTTTATGTCACCATAGAAAGATGATCAAATATTCACCCAGGACTAGATGTAGCATCTCTTTTTCTATTGTGCATCATACAAATGCATACATTTCTTTTAGAAACTAAGAAGAATTTTTTATTACAAGAAAAAAACTTTTGAATTTAATCTAGTAACATCTTCTGACAGGGAAAAATGCATTTTCTCCTTCAAAGAAATTTTGAATTGAGAACTTATCCATACCTATTTCGCATTTGTGTTTTTTTTTAAAAAAAAAAGCAAAAAGCAGAACTTCATTGTCAGCTCTGCCCACACCTAGAGAATGATAGCGTGAAAATGTATCATAGAAGCAAAATGGGTGAGGACTGAGAACAGTATGTCCCACACCAGGAATGAGTGAACTAGCGGGCTGGAGGGAGAGCTCACCGCGAAGGGCAGGGCGTGTGCTTTGCGGTACATGCGACCCAGGCCTGGCACCATGAGGAAACCATAATAGCAGAGTCTCTCCCTCTGTTGCATTTTGTTTCTCTCCGTGTCAGTCTCTCTTGGTGTCTCTCTGTCTAGGTGAAAGACAGTGGAGAGCAGTAAAGTTATACATGCTCAAGACCCCAGTTTTAAAAAAAACGGGGGGTCGGGCAGTAGGTAGCACAGCGGGTTAAGCGCACATGGCGCAATGGGCAAGGACCTGTGTTAGGGATCCCGGTTCAAGCCCCGGCTCCCCACCTGCAGGGGAGTCGCTTCACAGGCGGTGAAGCAGGTCTGCAGGTGTCTGTCTTTCTCTCCCCCTCTCTGTCTTCCTCTCCTCTCTCCATTTCTCTCTGTCCTATCCAACAACGACGACATCAATAACAACAATAATAACCACAACTATGATAAAAAACCAACAAAGGTAACAAAAGGGGGAAAAAATGACCTCCAGAAACAGTGGATTCGTAGTGCAGGCACCGAGCCCCAGCAGTAACCCTGGAGGCAAAAAAAAAAACGAACCAGAGTCAATGAGATCAAAAGATGACTTTGGGAAGCACAATATCACCCACAGAACCCACAGATAGGTGGTGGCCACCCGGTTGAGCATACGTGTTACCATGCACACAGAGACCCAGGTTCAAGCCCCCTTCACGAGTGGTCTCACAGTGCTGCAGGTGTCTCTTTCACTTCTTCTCTTCCTCTCTCAATTTCTCTGTCCTATCCAATAAATAAATACATTTTTAAATGTATTACCCATGTATAACCTTTCGTTGTGAAATATTTTATTTAGATTTCTCACCCCATAATGTCACTTCAAAGGCTACAGGTTCATTCCAAAACTGAGTTTCCTTCTCTCTCTCTCTCTCCCTCCCTCCCTCTCCCCTTCCCTCCCCCTCCCTCTCCCTCCCTCTCCGTCTCCCTCTCTGTCTCCCTCTCCCTCTCCCTCCCTCTCCCTCTATCAAAAGGAAAGAAAAAAGGAGGAAAAAATGGTTGCTAGAGGGATAATAGAGCTGTGCAGTGACAAGCCATAGCAATAATTCTGGTGGCAAAAGAAAAGAGAAGAGGGGAGGAGAGGAGAGGAGAGGAGAGGGGAGGGGAGGGGAGGGGAGGGGAAAAGACATCAGCACCAAGAACAAACATCATCTGAACAAAAGTGCACAAATTCTTGACACTACTCAGCTGTAGCTTCTTCTGACTGTAATGCCTGCCTGGCACTTAATGGTACTAGTTTAAAGTAAGTCCTCTAATTCTAAGACATATAGGGAGATATTAGATACTAATATAATAAACTGAAACTATCACTTGATTAAAAGAGCCAAAAGAAAGCTTAAGAGAAAGGATTAAATTATATTTTTTTAATCCAGAAGCATTTACTTGGCTTCCTGAGAATTTTTACAAATAAAATTATTCAAAATAGCTTTTGTTTTATTCTATGACACAGCCATAGAAATTGGCATTGTTCACTATATAATGTTATCGCTGTCTCTTGCCTTCCTTTGGAAAACTGGCTTTCTTCATTGCTAATCAGTATTTAGGGACCAAACTTCAAGCACTGCGCAATGCATCCCACTGGGGCAGACTTGCCAGTCTCGCGACACTGAGAAATGCTCACGGTGGGCACACTGCTGTGACCGAGGGTTAAAGTCATTTCTCAGGCACTGGCATGCAGAAGAGTCTAAACTAAAATGTGAATAATGTGTTTTAATATACCAAAAGGCTGACTGCCTCAGGTTGTTTTTGTCACTGCTTAAAGCAAAGCACAACAGGGGTAAGTACTATATGCAATTCAAAATCCATTTCAAGGCAAGTAACAACTCTAAATTATGAAGGCTTTAAATAATGAAAATTTGCACATGAAATATTACATTTTATGCCCACAAAAGTCATAGACATAAAAAGAAAATCAGACCCCTCCCAAACAGGAGTATTCGGGAAAATAATTAGGAACAAGATGGAGTTACTTGGTGTGCAAGCAGTTGTGAGTGTAAGAATATCAAAGACAGAGCCATGTGGTAGCACGCCTAGTAGAATGGAGGGGCTCCCATGTCAGGTGATCTGGGTTCAAGTCCCAGCCCACACGGGCAGTGGGAAAGCTTTACAAGTGGTGAAGCGCTCCTGCAGATGTGTCTCTCTCTATTTCTCTTTCTCTGTTGGGAAGACAGCATAATGGTTATGCAAAAGTCCTTCATACACTACTGTGCAGGTGATGTGCTTATAATGACGATTCTTCCAGCAGATGGAGAAGCAGCTATGGGGGATATATGCACTGGAATATTACTTTGCAACTATACAGATGACAGTGTTGTGTCATCTAGGGTAAAATCAATGAAACGGAGGGTGATATTGCTTAGTGAGATAAGTCAGGAGGCAGAAGGTGACTGCGTGGTTCATGTGTGTGTGGAATAAAGAGCACTGGATCACGGGAATTTGCAGGGAAAGGTGCGCAGCACTTTGGTGGAGGGTACAATCTGGCACTACCTTGTAATCTTATAATGACATAAATCACATATAAATCATTATTTTAAAAGTAACTTGAGGAGGCAGGTGGTAGTGCTGAGGGTTAAGCGCACATTACGCTAAGACTGGTGTCAGGATCCCAGTTCCAGTCTCCCCCACCCCACCCCAGGCTCCCCACATGCAGGGGAGTCGCTTCATAGGCGGTGAAGCAGGTCTGTAGGTGTCGATCTTTCTCTCCCCCTCTGCCTTCCCCTCCTCTCTCAACTTCTCTCCGTCCTATCCAATAACAACAAGGGCAACAAAAATAGGGGAAAATGGCCTCCAGGAGCAGTGGATTCATAATGCAGGAACCGAGCCCCAGAAATAAACCTGGAGGTAAACCAGATGCCATAAGGATGCCGGCCAGGCTTCCCTGGACTGAAGACCCCACCAATGTGCCCTGGAGCTCCGCTTCCCCAGAGACCCACCCTACTAGGGAAAGAGAGAGGCAGACTGGGAGTATGGACCAACCAGTCAACGTCCATGTTCAGCGGGAAAATAATTACAGAAGCCATACCTTCCACCTTCTGCATCCCACAACGACCCTGGGTCCATGCTCCCAGAGGGCTAGAGAATGGGAAGGCTATCAGGGGAGGGGATGGGATATGGAGATTGGGTGGTGGGAATTGTGTGGAGTTGCACCCCTCCTACCCTATGAATTTGTTAATTTATCCTTTCTTAAATAAAAAATAAACTTAAAAAAATGTAACTTGACTGCGGGGTTGCTACCTCTCAAAGACCCTATCGGAATTTGGAGCAGTCACAGAACAACTACTTATCAAGCTTACTTTTCATGCTGTTCGTCAAGTACTTTTAACATACAGGCATTTTGTGAGACGCTCTACCTAAGAGGTGGAAGGTTTCAGAAAAAGGAAAAGATGTAGATATACCTTAAAAATCAATGATTGTGTCCAAACTGTCTTTCTTCTAGTGTGGAAATGATCTCAATGTACTTCTTAAAAGCATGACTCACAAATAGAAAATGTAAAGGTTATGGGGCTGGGGTAGATGGCATAATGGTTATGCCAACAGACTCTCGTGCCTGAGGTGCTGAAGTCTCAGGTTCAATCCCTTAAATCGCCATAAGCCAGGGCTGAGCAGTGCTCTGGTAAAGATAAACAAACAAACAAATAAGGGTTGTGCAGACATCTGTTATGGGGAGATGAGAGGTTGTACTTCCGTATCAACAACTATATTGTAAACTATTATCCTCCACTGAATAGAGTGGGGAGGGAGAGTTTTCTTAAAAAGTAAGTTAAGAGAATTCAGATCTGTGGTATTCAGACTCTAGCATGGATCAGAAGCATCTGGAGGACTTGTTCAAACACAGATAATGTAGGCCACCCCCCAGAGTTTAGGATCCAGTCGATCTTAAAAAGGGGTCTCCAAACCCACATGCTTGATAAATTTCCAGCTGTGCTCATGCCACTGATTCAGCAACCACACTTTGAGGACTAATCACGTGGCTCCCTGAGGACTGAGAAAGCCAAGCCACACTATTACAGACAGTGGAATCAGCAGCAGCAGGGGTGTGGCCTGTCTGGAATACTACAGCTAATTAACTGTCCCGACTTTCACCTTTAAAAGTGATATCAATATCCCTCACTGCAACCTGGGCCATTCTCAGTCATCTGATCCACTTGTCTTCTAGAACAACTTCAGCACCTGGCAAAACCAGAAACAGCTACAACCATTCACCCAAGTCAGAAGCCTTAAGCAAGTACTCTGGAGGGTTAATCCTTTTCGTCCATTGTCCCTTCCGTTTGCTTCTGTAGAGCTGCTTATTAAGATAAACTGAGGGAGTTGGGCGGTAGCACAGCGGTTAAGTGCACATAGCACAAAGTGCAAAGACTGGCGGAAGGATCCGGGTTGGAGTCACTGGCTCCCCCACTGGCTCCCCACCTGCAGGGGAGTCCCTTCACAGACGGTGAAGCAGGTCTGCAGGTGTCTATCTTTCTCTCCCCCTCTCTGTCTTCCTCTCCTCTCTCCATTTCTCTCTGTCCTATCCAACAACGACATCAACAACAACAATAAAAACAAGGGCAACAAAAGGGAAAAAAAAAATTTTAAACATAAACTGAGACACCCTTTGCTTCCATCTTAGATGAAGCTTGAAGGAATCATGTCTTTTGGGATACCCCAAAAAGAAGAGGATGACTACCAGATTATCTCCCTCATAGGTGGAACTGAAAAACAGGACATAAAATTTTACACAAAGTAAAACGAATTGGGTTTGATGTATTGCACCAAAGTAAAGGATTCTGGGGAAGGATGTTAAGAAGGGGACTCTGGGGAAAGAGGGGGGACTTTGGTATCCTGGTGTATGTTGGTGGAAAAGTGCCCAAGTTGGAGGTGAGAGTGTTTTACAGATATTTATGATGGAAGATGAGAAATTGTACCCATGTGTCAACAGTGATGTCATCGACTATTAACCCCTCAACAAAATTATTTTTAAAAGGATGCCAAAAACAGTAAACTGCGACTATAGGTCTCTCTGCAAATAGAAAGTACTCAAGTGTCTTGTTGCTTTTTAATACCTTTCAGAAACTCATATGAATGTGGCTATAAAAAGAGAGCACAACTTTCTCTCACAGCTACTTAAAGTCTTGTCTTCAAAGATCTATAGAAATCAAATTTTCCAGTTTCCCTCAGATAATGCCAGTTTTTAATGTACTCTGTCACTCCCTAAGTTCTCATCTGATCTTGACTTCAAAGGACATTTGTCTCACAATCTTCCACCAACAGCAGACTTACTCTGCATATCTTTTCTTTGTCTTGTATTGCTGATTTAAAAAGTGATAAGTGTGAGACTTAATCAATTTTTTTCCAGATTGATTAATGGACCTTGATCCCTGTGCTCCAGCTGAGTTCACGGTTTATAAAGCACATTCAATGAGGTAGTACATTTTATCTTCTTTGTCTTTCCAAGTAAATAAACTAAATCAATAAAGTGAACAGAGTGGCTAAATGAGCAACCTGCATAATAGAGACTGTATTACCTGACTCAGTGAGAAAAAAAACAAAAACCTTAAATATTCAAAAGAAACCTCTACCACAGTGTCTATCATCCATCCATCAATCTGCATGCCTAACCTCTCTACATAGGCCTCCTTTTTCAGTGATAAACTTAATTCATAAAGCTCAGTTTTTAATCTGGCAAAGGTGTCAGGAGGACGCAATTCAAAAAGTTATCATATATCAAAAAAGGAAATGGATACAGTACATTTTAAAAGATCCTATTTTTTAGAAGAATAGAACAAAAGCTACAAATGTTTATCTAGAAACAGAATAAGACCTAGAATTGCCAAAAAATCTTGAGAAGAACAGAACTGAAGGGATCACACTCCCAGATCTCAAATTGTATTATAGGGCCACTGTAACAAAAAAAAACTGCTTGGTACTGGAACATAAATAGACACACTGACCAGTGGAATAGAATTGAGAGCCTGGAGGGAGTACAGATCAACCTGCCAATGTCCATGTTCAGTGGGGAAGCAATTACAGAAGCCAAACCTTCCACCTTCTGCATCCCACAATGACCGTGGGTCCATACTCCCAGAGGATTAAAGAATAGGAAAGTTATCAGGGGAGGGGATGGGATACAGAGTTCTGGTGGTGGAAACTGTGTGAAGTTGTACCCCTCTTATCCTATGGTTTAGTCAATGTTTCCTTTTTATAAGTAAAAATTTTTTTAAAAAAGAATTGAGAGCCTGGAGGTAAGCCCCCACACCTATGGATATCTAATCTAATCTTTGACAAAGGTACCCAAACTATTAAATGGGGAAAGGAGAGTCTCTTCAACAAATGGTGTTGGAAAAATTGGGTTGAAACATGCAGAAGAATGAAACTGAACCACTATATTTCACTGAATACAAAAGTAAATTCCAAGTGGATCAAGGCCTTGGATTTTAGACCAGAAACTATCAAGATACTTAGAGGAAAATATTGGAAGAACTCTTTTCCATATAAATTTTAAAGATATCTTCAGTGAAATGAATCCAATTACAAAGAAGACTAAACGAATAATAGGCAAGAATAAATTAATGGAACTACATTTAATTAAAAGGCTTCTGCACAGCAAAAGTAACCAATAACCAAACAAAGAGACCCCTCACAGAATGGGAGAATGTCTTCACATGCCATATATCAGACAAGAGGCTAATAACCAAAATATTGCCAAATTCAATGACAAGAAAACAAATGATCCCACCCAAAAATGGGGAGAAGACATGAACAAAATATTCACCACAGAAGAGATCCAAAAGGCCAAGAAACACATGAAAAAATGCTACAAGTCTTTAGTTGTCAGAGAAATGCAAATAAAGACAACAATGAGATACCACTTCACTCCTGTGAGAATGTCATACATCAGAAAAGGTATCAACAACAAATGCTGGAGAGATTGTGGGGACAAAGGAACCCTCCTGCACTGCTGGTAGGAATGTAAATTGATCCAGCCCCTGTAGAGAGCAGTCTGGAGCACTCTCAGAAGGCTAGGAGTGGACCTACCCTATGACCCTGCAATTCCTCTGCTGGAGATATATCCTAAGGAACCAAATACAACCATCCAAAAAGAGTTGTGCTTAGCAGCACAATTTGTAATAGCCAAAACCTGGAAGCCACCCAGGTATCCAACAACAGATGAGTGGCTGAGCAAGTTATGGTACATATACACAATGGAATACTAGTCAGCTATTAAAAATGGTGATTTCACTGTTTTCAGCCCATCTTGGAGGGAGCTTGATGAAATCATGTTACATGAAATGAGTCAGAAACAGGAGGATGAATAGGTGATGATTTCACTTTCAGGCAAAAGTTGAAAAACAAAATGAGAAAACACTAAGCAGAACTTGGACTGGATTTGGTGTATTCACCAAAGTAAAAGTCTCTGGAGTGGGTGGGGGGGAAGGGTTCAGGTCCTGGAACAGGATGACACAGGACCTAGTGGGGGTTGTATGTTATGTGGATAATTGGGAAATGTTATGCATGTACAAACTATTGTATTTACTGTCAACTGTAAAACATTAATCCCCCAATAAAAAAATAAATTATTACTCTTTCCAACAAAAAAGGCAGTTAATTTTTTTATTTATTTTATTTATTCCCGTTTGTTGCCCTTGTTGTTTTATTGTTGTAGTTATTATTGTTGTCGTTGTTGTTGGAAAGGACAGAGAGAAATGGAGAGAGGAGGGGAAGACAGAGAGGGGGAGAGAAAGACACCTGCAGACCTGCTTCACCACCTGTGAAGTGACTCCCCTGCAAGTGGGGAGCCAGGGGCTCAAACCCAGATCCTTATCCGGTCCTTTCACTTTGCGCTATCTGTGCTTAAGGCGCTGCGCTACAGCCCGACTCCCAAGGCAGTTAATATTTTTAAATTCTTAGAAACGTTTAATGGGTCATGCCATTAAACATTTAAAGCCCTTTCTTATGTTTGTACATACAAACATAAGAAAGGGCTTTAAAGGAAGTTGGGGGTAGCAAAGCTGGTTAAGTACAAAGCACAAGGACCGGTTAGGATCCCTGTTCGAGCCCCTGGCTCCCCACCTGTAGGGGAGTCGCTTCACATGCGGTGAAGCAGATCTGCAGGCGTCTCTCTGTCTCTCTTCCTCTCTATCTCCACCGTCTCTCTCAATTTCTGTCTCTATCCAATAACAAATAAATAAATAAAAAGATTCTCTCTCTAAAAAAAAAAAAAAAGGAAAGAAAGGGCTTAAAAATTCCTTCTTCTTATACATGGAAGAATCTAATGCCACACACCACACTAAGGAGAACAAACAGCATTTTAGAGTGAGCCTCTGCATGTCTGCAGCTGCTCATCAGATGCCATGGTAAGACAGAAAGAGACAACACTCCTTCTTGGATGTTCTGAATATTTTTATTTAGGATTACATGCGTTTTCTAAAAGCATGTAGAGTCACTTACAAAATAGACTGATTCAACATTTAAAAAAATAAGGAACATGTCAATATATAGTTAAAGATATACATTTTCCCTAGAGATAGAGAAGAATTAAAAAAAAAAAACCTTCAGGGGCCTGGTTGTGGTACGCTCAATACAGCATGTAAGAACCTGGGTTCAAGTCCAGGTCCCCACGTGTAGTGGGGAATCACTGCAATAGGTGTCTCTATTTCTCTCTCCTTCTCTCTCCCTCCCCTCTCAGTTTCTCTGTCTTATCAGGAAGAGAAAAATGAAAGGAAGGGGGATGGAGCGGGGAGGGAGAGGGGATTCTGGGAGTGGTGGCCACCATATAAGCACAGAGCCCCAGTGATAACCCTGGCAGCAGAAAATTAATTAAATTAAAAATAAATTTTATGGGAGTGGGGCAGTAACGCAGCAGGTTAAGCGCATGTGGCGCAAAGCGCAAAGACTAGCTTAAGGATCCTGGTTTGAGCCCCCAGCTCCCCACCTGCAGGGGAGTCGCTTCACAAGCTGTGGAGCAGGTCTGCAGGTGTCTGTCTTTCTCTCCCCCCTTCCTCTTCTCTCTCGATTTCTCTCTGTCCTATCCAACAACGACGACATCAACAACAACAATAACTACAACAATAAAAAAACAAGGGCAACAAAAAGGAATAAATAAATAAATAAATGAGAAAAAAGAAAAGTTAAATAAATAAATTTTAAAAAGTGTATATCAACTTAAACCCTCCCCATTTCCTTTGGACTGAAGCTCTGCATCTTTGATTTCCAGCCTAGTGCCTATTGTTCTTTAGTTTTATTACAGCTAGAGTTACTGTATTTTCTGAAGCCAATTTCAGAGCACATAATCAGAGAGAGCCCTCAAGGAAAGTACTGACTTTTCCTCCGTAGGGTATGATAGCCATCCACTCACCAAGCTGTCTGCCCCATGGGGAGAAAAGAAAAGAAAAGAAAAGAAAAGAGAAGAGAAGAGAAGAGAAGAGAAGAGAAGAGAAGAGAAGAGAAGAGAAGAGAAGAGAAGAGAAGAGAAGGGAAGGGAAGAAAAGAAGAGAAAAGAAAAAAGACTCATTTTGACTTATCATCAGGGAAACACAGTCAAGCTACCGCTTCACACCTGTGAGAATGGCCCACAATAAAAAGGTCAAAAATGGCAAATGCTGACAAGGTTGTGGAGGCCTCAGGAGGAAGCTTAACCAGGACTTTTGAGAATCTAATCTAGCCACTGTGGGAAACAATGTTTCGATGGCTTTTGAAAAACTTTTTTTTGAGTGGCCATTTTATGCTGAAACTCCTCATAGGTATGTAGAACGCACCTAAATATTAACTCAAAAAAAGATACAGGCATATATTTGTTCATTTCAATAGCCAATATTTGGAAACCAAAGTGCCAACAATAAATAAGCAGGGTTATTGCTGGAGGCAAAAACAAAACAAAACATATCACAATGTATCTACCTGCTTATCTATTATTATCATTTATTATTGCTGGAGTGCATGCACTACAAATCCACTGCTCCTGGAGGCCATTTTCCCCATTTTGTTGCCTTTGTTGTTATTATTGTTGTTGTTGTTGTTGGATATGACAGAGAGAAATCAGAGAGGAAGGGAAGACAGAGAGGGAGAAAGACAGACACCTGCAGACCTGCTTCACTACTTGTGAAGTGACTCCCCTGCAGGTGGGGAGCCAGGGGCTCGAACCGGGATCCTTACACCGGTCTTCGCACTTTGCACCATCTGTGTTTAACCCGCTGCGCTGCCACCAGGCCCCCACGTTGTGGTTAGTTCACTATGGAATACAGGCCAGCATTCTGAAAAGACGGGATCTTGCCTTTTGCTACAGCATGAGTGGAAGCTGACAGGCATCATGCTAAGTGAAACGAGTTAGAAGGAGTAAGAGAAATACCAGGTGAGCTCACTCAGGTGTGAGATCTAGAAGACAAAGCAAGGGAGCAGACAGAGTGAGACATGTGTAAACCACTTGTCTGTTATCTGCAGATCTGGGGTCACTAAAGGGGGACCCTATACCCTGCAGTGGAGGGCAAGGTGTAGGTGTGGGCAGGATAGCACATATTTGGGAGAAATGTAAAATTATACTTCTGAGGCAATGGTCTTGTAAAACAATATTTCCTCAATAAAAATCAATCAACAGGGGTCAGGTGATGGAACTCTTGGTAGAACACATATGTTACAATGCACAAGGACCCAGGTTTAAGTCCCTAACCCCCTCCTTCGGGGGGAAAGTTTCTCAAGAGAAGTAAAGCAGTACTTGATTTGGATTGAGAGCAGCATGCAGGAAAGTGGGCCTCATCCTAAGGTTTCAGGTCTGGGGGAAATATAGGCTCTACAGTGGAAATGTGAAGTTCCTGCTGTCTTAGGGTTCAAGAAGACAATGGGATAGTTCTTGTTTTCATCACATTATTTGATGATTGTGTTAACTCTGAAAAGTCCCTTTGTTAGGGTTTGGGATATAATACCCAGCATCTTATATATAGCGGTGCTACCAGTTGCTTCTGTTCTCCCTGGTCTAGGCTTTTGAGAGAGTCAACATATCAAAGAAGCCTATGTATTAAAAAGACTCAGTGTGTATTTTAAGAAGTTCTAGACATATGATCAATTTTTCCCCTCATATTAATTAAATAGTGGTTTATATGTCTACAATTTAATAGGAGTGTACATAAACACCATTTCCACCACCAAAAGACTGTGTCCCATCCCCACCCCCCGCCATGCCGGGAAGCCCAATGGCCACCCTCCCGTCCACCACAGGATTTTTACTTTGGTGCCCTGCTCTAGATTTAATCAGATCCTGCTTTTAGTTTCCCTTTCTGTTCTTCTTTCTCAACTTCTGTCAATGAGTGGGGATATCCCATACTCATCTGTTGTTAAAATTTTTGGATGGCTCTTGCCGGCCGAGTTAGCTTCGCAGTGGTGAACAGAGACGTGGAGACAACGGCTGGGCAGGGCAGCTGTATTTCTTTATTCAGGAACAACGATTCTCTTACTCTGTAACCCTGAAACTCTCGAACTCAGGAACTCAGGAACTCTCGGACTCTGGCACTCTGGAACTCTTGTACTTGAGAGCCCTTTGAAACTCTGGCACACTGGAACTCTCTCTTACTCTGTAACCCTGAAACTCTCGAACTCAGGAACTCAGGAACTCTGGCACTCTCGAACTCAGGAACCCTCTCCCTTACTCTCGAACTCTGGAACTCTCGGACTCAGGAACCCTCTCTCGGGGTTCCTTGGGGCGGGGCCAAGCAGGCCCGCGAAATTAATAGGACTGATCCAATTCTCTTGGCGGGGGAGGGCTAGAACAAACCAATATCTTTCTGGCTTAGCTGACTTAACATAATTCCTTCTAGCTCTGTCCAAGATGGGTCAGATAAGGTGGGTTCATTGTTCTTAATAGCTGCATAGTATTCCATTGTGCATATGTACCACAGCTTTCTCAGTCACTCATCTGTTGTTGGACACCAGGGTTCCTTCCAGGTTTTAGCTATTATGAATTGTGCTGCTATGAACATAGATGTACACGTATCTTTTTGCTTGGGCATTATGGAATCCTTGGGGTATATCTCCAGAAGAGGAATTACTGGATCATATGGAAGGTCTATGTCTAGCCTTGTGAGAGTTCTCCAGACTACTCTCCAGAGAAGCTGGACCAATTTACATTCCCACCAGCAGTGCAGAAGGGTTCCTCTGTCCCCAAAGACCCACCCTACTAGGGAAAGAGAGAGGCAGACTGGGAGTATGGATCAACCAGTCAACGCCCATGTTCAGTGGGGAAGCAATTACAGAAGCCAGGCCTTCCACCTTCTGCAACCCACAATGACCCTGGGTCCATACTTCCAGAGGGATAGAGAATGGGAAAGCTATCAGGGGAGGGGAGGGGATATGGAGATCGGGTGGTGGGAATTATGTGGAACTGTACCCCTCTTATCCTATGGTTTTGTTAATGTCTCCTTTCTTAAATAAATAATAATAAGAAGAAGAAGAAGTAAAGCAGTACTACAAGTGTCTCTCTCCCTCTCTATGTCCCCTCCCTTCTTGATTTCTGTCTCTATCCAATAAATAAATAAATAAAAGTAAAATGTTCTTGAAAAAAATCAATTAACAATAAATCAAGTCAGCAAAAGTGACCCTTGGGATATCCACACACCCGTGCAGCTAAGCATATAATTATTTGTCCCATGATATTTACTTTCCGTTTACTCTACTAGTGTAGCTGGAAATCAAGTTGAATACAAGCATGAAAGCAAATAGATAATTTGTGTTTGTGTACAATAAAGTGTCAACAGTTTAGAATAAACTAAATTAGACTTCATAAATTAGCCAGCTTGGGACTGAAGTTTGTGCCATCTCTAAAAATAATTTCTAAACAAATCAATAGTGCAAACATGATTATAAGAACTTTTTAAAGAACTTTATTATACATTTTGAAAGTAAACTTTATTATTACTATTATTAATTTTATTAGTGATTTAATAATTAACAAGATTTTAATATAACAGGGGTGTAATTCCATACAGATCCTACCATCAGAGTTCTGTGTCCTATCCCCTCCACAGAATGTGAGCTCAGACCTACAGGGATGCAGAGGTCAGATAGACTCCTGTGCTGACTATGGGCCCCAGATCAAATCGATGGGGTTTACAGTCAACAACATTTATATACTTTTCCCATATTTGTGAACTATTCCCTTCCCTGATCAAGCTTTCTAGTCCTTTTTCCAACTATGACACCATCTCCCCAGACAATAACCTGGGTCCACTTGCATATCAGCTGTCAGGCTCAAGCAGAAACTAGTAAAGTCATGGGCCCCTTGGAATAGACCTAAAATAGACCTACTAGCTTTTTCCAAAATGGAGGCCCCAAATCTTTACCTGCAATATTCTTGCCTTTAGGTTCATGATTAGTCAACAATTTGTTCTGCTTTATATGTTAACTCTTCTTTCAGCCACCAGGTTCCAGATGCTACCATGATGCCAACTGGACTTCCCTGGGCAGAGGATCCCACCATGTATCCTAGAGCCCCGCTTCCCTGGATGCGTGCCCCACTAGGAAAAGAGAGAAACAGGCTGGGAGTATGGATCGACCTGCCAACGTCCATCAATTACAAAAACCAGACCTTCCACCTTCTGCACCCCATAATGATCCTGGGTATATATTCCCAGAGGGATAAAGAACAGGGAATCTATCAAGGGAGGGAGTTGGATATAGAACTCTGGGGGGTGGGAACTGTGTGGAAATGTACCCCTCTTATCCTATGGTCTTGTCAATATTTCTATTATATAAATAAATTTTTAAATAATAATAACAGTAATAAAGTCTTTATTTGAAAATAAATAAAAATATTCCTTAAAAAAAAGAAGACGACCCTGGTCTTTCCAGTTTGCAATTGCAAAAGGTGGCACATAGAGTCTTTTGAGGTTAAAGTAAAATGTCAGTCTACGGCAAGAGGATGGTGTGGTAGAAGAAAGAGATTATGTCCAGCCCTAGTAACTCATATATGGTTTATATATGTAAAATAAAGAGGATATGTAATGTGTACTATGCAATATAATACCCACAGAGAACTGTTACCTGAACCAAATATGGAAAGGTAAGAAAGTCCAAGGTGTCTTGCCAGAGAAAAGAAATTACACTTAGTTTGCATGTATTGGTCAAGAATAATGAGATGAACTAAGAGCCAGATTAAAGTTTCAGTTAGTAAGAAAGCATGACTTCTTCAGGAAGCCACAATGAAGGGAGGATCAAAGGGAAGCAAAAGGAGAGGAGAATGAAAGAGTGCCTGTCAGAAGTTGAAAGAACAGAACAGAAGGGAAAGCACAAAGCACAAGTCTGACTGGAGTTGGTGTATTGCACCAAAGTCTAAGACTCTGGGGTGGGGCGGAGGGTTCAGGTCCTGGAACAGGATGGCGGAGGAGGACGTGGAGGGGGCTAGAGTGTTGTATGGAAAACAGAAATGTTACACATGTATAAACTACTATATTTTGCTGTCAACTTTAAACCATGAAACCCCCCAAGTACAGAAGAAAAAAAAAGAGCGTTTGTTCAAGATTTTCTAACCCCAGAATCATCTTTATTTTTTCATCTTTTATCTTAACTGTTGCAGAATCCACTGAACTAGTCTCCATGTTAGTTTCTTGACCTCAGACCCAGTCCACACACATCTCAGATAGTAAGATACAATGTACATAACAAGACACTCATTTGGGAGCACCACCACTAAATCTAGGAGCAACCTTTTATGGCCTGGACCCTGTCTAGTCCTCCAGTATCATCCCACCAGTCTTCACGCTTCATATCCCAAGGTGGTACCCAGACACACCAGACCGTTTCTTGTACTTCAGCTCCCAGATTCCACACCTTCTTCACTTAGCAGACTATCCTCCATTCTTGTAATGCGTGTTCTTGTCGGTGATCGCCCCCTCAGTTAAACACTTTCTCCTTGGTAACTTGCCTTGGCACCTCTCTCTGCCACTCTGCCCCCTCAGTTAAACACTTTCTCCTGGGTAACTTGCCTTGGCACCTCTCTCTGCCACTCTGCTTACCACATTGTATTATCATTGCTAGTTTATACATTTGTTTCTCCTAGTAAGAGTGCAAAACATTAGGGCAAAGTGGAGATTGTTTAAGAGGGGTAAACCTTATGCAAATTTTTGACTTTATGTAAATTACTAAAAGCAATGCCTACGTGTTGTCACAAATTAAATAGCAACATACCGTAAAAACAAGTCCCTTCACACTAATTTCCCTTCTGTCCACTGTTTTTCCTCTCAGTTTCTCTCTCTAAAAGAAAAATGTGGGGATTGGGTGGTAGTGCAGTGGGTTAACCACATGTGGCGCGAAGCACAAGGACCCACGTAAGGATCCCAGTTAGAGCCCCTGGCTTCCCACCTGCAGGGGAGTTGCTTCACAGGCGGTGAAGCAAGTCTGCAAGTGTCTGTCTTTCTCTCTCCCTCTCTGACTTCCCCTCCTCTTTCCATTTCTCTCTGTCCTAGCCAACAATAATAATAACAATAATGATAAACAACAAAGGCAACAAAAGAGGAAAATTTTTTAATTTTTTTTTAAAAAAAAGATATAAAGACAATTCATATCTGTGACCTTGGGAGAAATACTGCAGTTTCCACTGGAGGGGATGGGTATTGTTAAAATTTCGGAGGCTCTTGCCGGCCTGGCTTGCTTCACGGCGGGTAACAGAGACGCGGAGACAACGGCTGGGCAGGGAAGCTGTATTTCTTTATTCAGGAACAACGATTCATAAACTAAGACAAACTAATCACCAAACAGAACTCCGCTGTCTCTTTGCGGCGGCACAAGCACTCTCTTACTCTGGAATTCAGGAACCCTCTCCCTTACTCTCGAACTCAGGAACCCTCTCCCGGGGTTCCTTGGGGCGGGGCCAAGCAGGCCCGCGAAATTAACAGGACTCATCCAATTCTCTTGGCGGGGGAGGGCTAGAACAAACCAATGTAAAGCATACGACAATTCCCCCTTTTCTTTTTAACTAAATGACTATAGTATCAAGGGTGTGGGGTGAACAGAAACATATATAACAAAAACCAGCATGTTGCCAAGGGAAGGCCTGAGGGGGCCATATCTGAAAAAAAAACATTTCTTGCCTCTGGGGGGCTACTTGTCTCAAGGGCAATTGCATGGGGGCGGGGAACGGCCTAGGGTCCCACAGGCAGCTGGCAGCAACTTACTTACCATGAAACAAAAAGAAAAGGGGGAATTGTCATATGCTTTACATTGGTTTGTTCTAGCCCTCCCCCGCCAAGAGAATTGGATCAGTCCTATTAATTTCGCGGGCCTGCTTGGCCCCGCCCCAAGGAACCCCGAGAGAGTTCCTGAGTTCCCCAGTGACAGAGTTCCTGAGTTCCTGAGTTTGAGAGTGCCAGAGTTGGAGGGTTCCTGAGTTCCTGAGTTCCAGAGTAAGAGAGAGAGTGCTTGTGCCGCCGCAAAGAGACAGCAGAGTTCTGTTTGGTGATTAGTTTGTCTTAGTTTATGAATCGTTGTTCCTGAATAAAGAAATACAGCTTCCCTGCCCAGCCGTTGTCTCCGCGTCTCTGTTACCCGCCGTGAAGCTAGCCGGCCCGGCAAGAGCCTCCGAAATTTTAACAACAGATGGGAACACAGAACTCTGGTGGTGGGGGTTCCCGGAAGATGGCGGACTGAGAAGCTGCTATTGGCTTGAGCTCTGATCACATCTTCTGGAAACGGTAGGATTTTCTGCCTTTAGCAGGCCAGTCAATAAGGGGTCCTAGCGGTGACACCAAGGAGGTGACTATAACTTAATTTGGGTTAAGAATTAGAGTAGAGGTGGCGTGGACTAGCGGACGGGCTGCTCCAGACTTCCCAGGCGGCGGCGGGCAAGGCAGGTGCACCAGGCAGTGATCTCGGCCCGGGAAGGCGGCTCCTCCGCCGGTTGCAGAGCGCTGCTGGGCGGCCGGCAGAGGACCGGGAAGGAGCACTGTAGCTCAGGGGCTTCCTCTTGGGAGTCTCCAGGGACCACCGTGACCCTGAGGGCGGATCCGAGGACATCCTTGAGTACAGCTCTCATTGGATCAAAAGGCCTTGGAGCTAGTTTTCATCTTTGAGAAATCCTTTAAGAAAGCTTGGGGGGGGGGGTTCCCGGAAGATGGCGGACTGAGAAGCTGCTAGTGGCTGAGCTCTGACCACATCTCCTGGAAATGGTAGGATTTTCTACCTTTAGCAGGCCAGCCAATAAGGGGTCCTAGCGGTGACACCAAGGAGGTGACTATAACTTAATTTGGGTTAAGAATTAGAGTAGGGAAAAAAGGGGAAAAGAAAAAAAAAAAGGAAAAAAAAAATTTTTCTTCCTTTGAATTTTCAAGCATACCTCCTTCCTGCCCCCCCATAACCAGTCCTTTTCTTTACCAAATTCCTGTCCCACCAGGGAGTATCATTAATTCTAAATCTATACCCTTCTGAAACCTCTGACCTTTTTTCTTTCTAAGTAACCAACCCCCCCACCTCACCCCACATAGCTAATTAAATAATTAAAAATAAATACATTAAAAAAAAAACCTTTCCTTTCACTGCCCTTTTATGACTGTTCTTTTTCTTATCTTTTTCTTTTTTTCTCTCTCTCTCTCTTTCTTTTTTTTTCTTTTTCTCATTCTTGTCATCCCTTCTTCCTTAATCCTACAGTTTCCAAAGTCACAGCCCCCAGCCCCCACACCAACAAACAGTTTGCTTTTTTGAATTCACTGATACACATTTGGGAATTTCCTTTCACTGCTCTTTAATTACAACTCTTTTTCTTATCTTTTCCCTTTTCTCTCTCTTGTCTCTCTCTCTCTCTTTTTTTAATCTTGTCATATACTTCTTCCTTCTTCTTTACCTTTCTGAATTTGTGAATTATTTTGGGGAAGAAATCTGACTCAGAGTGGACTCTCTATGTGTGTATCTCTGCTCTAGTTCCCTTTCCCGTCTTGTTACCCCTAGAATATACAGTGGATAGTAGATTTGCATAACTGTCTATTCTTGCTATCCTTTCTTTCTTTTCTCTTTCTTCACTGGGATTTTGTTACTATTTTTTCACGGACTGGAAAAATTGTTTGGCTAACTGGTAACGATCAAACTACTTCAATACTTGCTTCAGTTGCTACTGTAATTCCTGAGGTTGGTGAGTGCAATTGTTATAAAGGTATTTAGTACAGTGTTACTTGTACTCAAGACACAATAACTAGGAACAACAGAACATAAAAAAAAGAAACACATAAATCAAAAAAATGGGTAGATCAAAAACAAATAAAACTGCTACTCCAATGAATGAAGACAAGAGCCCAGAAGAAACTACAAATCAGCCAGAAGTAACCATAGATAAGAAAAGTATGCAAGCAATAATAAACTTATTAATCACAGAAATGAAAACAACATTGGAGGAAAGGAATGGCAGTATTAGGGAAACAACAGTTGAGACCCCCAAGGAAAATACTGATTATCTTGAGGCAATTAGAGAACTGAAAGCTGAAATAGCTGTAATGAAGAAAGAAGCTGAGGCAAGGGAAAGCAGACTAACAGAAGCAGAAAACAGAATTAGTCAGACAGAGGATGAGTTAGAGAAAACAAAGAAAGAGGTGAAAGAGCTTAAAAAGAGATTGAGAGACACTGAAAACAACAACAGAGACATATGGGATGATCTCAAAAGAAGTAACATTCATATAATTGGCCTGCCAGAGGAAGAAAGAGAGGAAGGGGAAGCAAACATTCTAGAGGAAATAATACAAGGAAACTTCCCAGACCTGAATAACAGAAAGGACATCAAGATTCAAGAGGCCAAGAGAGTACCAAACAGAATCAACCCAGACCTGAAGACACCAAGACACATCATAGTCACAATGAGAAGAAGTAAGGATAAAGAAAAGATCCTAAAGGCTGCAAGAGAGAAATAAAAAGTCACATACAAGGGAAAACCCATAAGATTATCTGCAGACTTCTCCACTCAAACTCTAAAAGCCAGAAGTGAATGGCAAGATATCTATCAAACCCTGAATGAAAAAGGGTTTCAACCAAGGATAATATATCCTGCTAGACTTTCATTCAAACTAGATGGAGGGATCAAAACATTCTTAGATAAAACAATAGTTAAAGGAGGCAACCATCACCAAGCCGGCCCTGAGAGAGGTTCTAAAAGACCTCTTATAAACAAGAACATCACTATAATACTGGCAATATATCAGAGAAAACAATTTTTTTTGAACAATGGCACTACAATACATTAAATCCATAATATCAATAAACGTCAATGGCTTAAACTCACCCATCAAGAGGCACAGGGTGGGGGGATGGATCAGAAAACATAACCCAACCATATGCTGCTTGCAAGAATCACATCTGTCACAACAAGATAAACACAGACTTAAAGTGAAAGGATGGAAAACTATCATACAGGCTAACGGACCACAAAAAAGGGCAGGAACAGCTATTCTCATCTCAGACACAATAGATTTTAAATTAAATAAAGTAATAAAAGATAGGAAAGGACATTACATAATGATTAGAGGATCAATCAGCCAAGAAGACTTAACAATTATTAACATCTATGCACCCAATGAGGGACCATCTAAATACATTAAGCACCTACTGAAAGAATTTCAAAAATACATCAATAGTAATACAATAATAGTGGGAGACTTCAATACCCCACTCTCACACTTAGACAGATCAACAAAGCAGAGAACCAATAAAGATACAAGAGAATTGAATGAAGAGATTGACAGACTAGACCTCTTGGACTCCTCCACCCCAAAAAACTGGAATACACCTTCTTTTCAAATCCACATAACACATACTCAAGGATAGACCACATGTTAGGCCAGAAAGACAGCATCAATAAATTCAAGAGCATTGAAATCATCCCAAGTATCTTCTCAGATCACAGTGGAGTAAAACTAACATTTAACAACAAACAGAAAATTATTAAAAGTCACAAAATTTGGAAACTAAACAACATACTCCTTAAGAACCACTGGGTCAGAGACTCACTCAAGCATGAAATTCAAATGTTCCTGGAAACTAATGAAAATGAAGACACAACCTATCAAAATATTTGGGATACAGCTAAAGCAGTACTGAGAGGGAAACTTATAGCCATACAATCACATATTAAACACCAAGAAGAAGCTCAAATGAACGACCTTACTGCACACCTCAAGGACTTAGAGGAAGAGGAACAAAGGAACCCTAAAGCAACCAGAAGGACAGAAATCACTAAAGTTCGAGCAGAAATAAACAACATCGAAAATAAAAGAACCATAAAAAAGATCAATGAAGCCAAATGTTGGTTCTTTGAAAGATAAAACAAAATTGACAAACCCCTAGCCAGACTCACCAAACAAAAAAGAGAGAAGACTCAAATTAATAGAATTGTAAACGATGGAGGAGATATCACAACTGACACCACAGAAATCCACAGAATCCTGCGAAACTTCTATAAAGAACTATATGCCACCAAGCTAGAGAATCTGGAAGAAATGGAACAATTCCTAGAAACATATGCCCTTCCAAAACTGAACCAAGAAGAACTACAAAATCTAAATGCACCAATCACAGACAAAGAAATTGAAACCGTTATTAAGAATCTCCCCAACAACAAAAGTCCTGGACCAGATGGCTTCACAAACGAATTCTACAAAACTTTCAGGAAACATTTAATACCCATAGTTCTTAAGCTATTCAATAAGATTGAAGAAACAGGAATACTCCCTTCCACCTTCTATGAAGCCAACATCACCCTGATACCAAAAGCTGATAGGGACAGAACAAAAAAGGAAAACTACAGACCAATATCTCTGATGAACATAGATGCCAAAATATAAAACAAGATCTTGGTACTGGATACAGCAACACATCAAAAAGATTGTTCATCACAACCAAGTGGGATTCATCTCAGGAATGCAAGGCTGGTTCAACATCCGTAAGTCAATCAATGTCATTCACCACATCAATAAAAGCAAAGCCAAAAACCACATGATTATCTCAATAGATGCAGAGAAAGCCTTTGACAAGATCCAACACCCATTCATGCTCAAAACTCTACAAAAAATGGGAATAGATGAGAAATTCCTCAAGATAGTGGAGTCTATATATAGCAAACCTACAGCCAACATCATACTCAATGGACAGAAGCTGAAAGCATTCCCCCTCAGATCAGGGACTAGACAGGGCTGTCCACTGTCACCATTACTCTTCAACGTAGTATTGGAAGTTCTTGCCATAGCAATCAGGCAAGAGAAAGAAATCAAAGGAATACAGATTGGAAGGGAAGAAGTCAAGCTCTCACTATTTGCAGATTATACAATAGTATACATAGAAAAAACTAAAGAATCCAGCAGAAAAATACTGAAAGTTATTAGGCAATATAGCAAGGTATCAGGCTACAAAATCAATGTACAAAAATCAGTGGCATTTCTTTATGCAAACACTAAATCTGAAGAAGAAGACATCCATAAATCACTCCCGTTTACTGTTTCAGCAAAATCAATCAAATACCTAGGAATAAAGTTGACCAAAGAAATGAAAGACTTATATACTGAAAACTATGAGTCACCACTCAAGGAAATAGAAACTGATACCAAGAAATGGAAAGATATCCCATGCTCATGGATTGGAAGAATAAATATCATCAAAATGAATATTCTCCCCAGAGCCATATACAAATTTAATGCAATACCCATCAAAGTTCCACCAAGCTTCTTTAAGAGAATAGAACAAACACTACAATCATTTATCCGGAACATGAAAACACCTAGAATTCCCAAAACCATCTTGAGGAAAAGAAACAGAAATGGAGGCATCACATGCCCAGACCTTAAACTATATTATAAAGCCATCATCATCAAAACAGCATGGTACTGGAACAAAAATAGGCACACAGACCAGTGGAACAGAATTGAAAGCCCAGAAGTAAATCCCAACACCTATGGGCATCTAATCTTTGATAAGGGAGCCCAAAGGATTAAATGGAAAAAGGAGGCTCTCTTCAATAAATGGTGCTGGGAAAACTGGGTTGCAACATGCAGAAGAATGAAATTGAACCACTTTATCTCACCAGAAATAAAAACCAACTCCAAATGGATCAAAGACCTAGATGTCAGACCAGAAACAATCAAATACTTAGAGGAAAACATTGGTAAAACACTTTCCCACATACACCTCAAGGACATCTTTGATGAATCAAACCCAATTGCAAGGAAGAGTAAAGCAGAAACAAACCAATGGGACTACATCAAATTGAAAAGCTTCGGCACATCCAAAGAAACTATTAAACAAACAAGAGAGACCCCTCACAGAATGGGAGAAGATCTTCACATGCCAGACATCAGACAAGAAACTAATCACCAAAATATATAAAGAGCTCAGCAAACTTAGCACCAAAAAAGCAAATGACCCCATCCAAAAATGGGCAGAGGATATGAACAAAACATTCACCTCAGAGGAGATCCAAAAGGCTAATAAACATATGAAAAACTGCTCTAGGTCAGAGAAATGTAAATTAAGACAACACTAAGATACCACCTTACTCCTGTAAGAATGGCATACATCAAAAAAGACAGCAGCAACAAATGCTGGAGAGGCTGTGGGGACAGAGGAACCCTTTTACATTGCTGGTGGGAATGTAAATTGGTACAGCCTCTGTGGAGAGCAGTCTGGAAAACTCTCACAAGGCTAGACATGGACCTTCCATATGATCCAGTAATTCCTCTCCTGGGGTTATACCCCAAGGACTCCATAACACCCAACCAAAAAGAGGTGTGTACTCCTATGTTCATAGCAGCACAATTCATAATAGCTAAAACCTGGAAGCAACCCAGGTGCCCAACAACAGATGAGTGGCTGAGAAAGCTGTGGTATATATACACAATGGAATACTATGCCGCTATCAAGAACAATGAACCCACCTTATCTGACCCATCTTGGACAGAGCTAGAAGGAATTATGTTAAGTGAGCTAAGTCAGAAAGATAAAGATGAGTATGGGATAATCCCACTCATCAACAGAAGTTAACTAAGAAAATCTGAAAGGGAAACTAAAAGCAGGACCTGACCAAATTGTAAGTAGGGCACCAAAGTAAAAACCCTGTGGTGAGGGGTAAACATGCAGCTTCCTGGGACAGTGGAAGGTGGGAGTGGGTGGGAGGGATGGGTCACAGTCTTTTGGTGGTGGGAATGGTGTTTATGTACACTCCTAGCAAAATGTAGACATATTAATCAGTAGTTAATTAATATGAGAGGGGAAAAATCAATTGTATGTCTCAAAGTTTTTCAAAACACAAACTGAATCTTTTTAATATATAGGCTGTGTATTTGATATGCGGACTCTCTCAAAAGCCTAGACCAAGTAGATTAGAAGCATCCAATAGCACAGCTATATACAAGATACTGTATACTGTACAGCAAACCATAAGAAATGGACTTTTCAAAGTTAACCCAATTACCAAATAATGTGATGATAACATTAACTATCGATTGTCTTTTTGAACCCTAAGACAGCAGGAACCTCACATATCCACTATAGAGCCCCTACTTCCCCCAGTCCTGGAACCCTTGGATAGGGCCCACTTTCCCGTATGCCTCTCCCAGCCCCATACCAAATAATATTGCATCCGCCGATCACAACCTAACCAATGCAATGATTGCCACCTCAACATGCTTCACCTCAGACTGTGTCCAGAGACTTCACGTGTGGAATGACAACCCTTCAGCTTCATTACTCGGGTGAGACCTTTCCTTTTATAGTACACTCTAATTTCATCTCAGGTGGTTCACTTTCTAACAAAGTCCCATAACCTAGATATACACCAGTTTCTGTGAGAGAGAGCTTATGTGCACACGTATCCAGAAACTACTGCAAAATATATACCTGAAAGCAGAAGTACACTAGAGTTTGCAGTGAGTACCTCCCTAATACTTCCTCTCCACTATTCCAAGCTTTGGGTCCATGATTGCTCAACAATTTGTTTGGCTTCGTATGTTAACTCTCTTTTCAATCACCAGGTTCCAGATGCCACCAGGATGCTGGCCAGGCTTCTCTGGATTGAAGACCCCACCAATGTGTCCTGGAGCTCAGCTTCCCCAGAGACCCACCCTACTAGGGAAAGAGAGAGGCAGACTGGGAGTATGGACCGACCAGTCAACACCCATGTTCAGCGGGGAAGCAATTACAGAAGCCAGACCTTCTACCTTCTGCAACCCTCAATGACCCTGGGTCCATGCTCCCAGAGGGATAGAGAGTGGGAAAGCTATCAGGGGAGGGGGTGGGATATGGAGATTGGGTGGTGGGAATTGTGTGGAGTTGTACCCCTCCTACCCTATGGTTTTGTTAATTAATCCTTTCTTAAATAAAAAATAAATAAATTTAAAAAAGAAATATGTAAGATTACAAAAAAAAAAAAAAGAACTCTGGTGGTGGGAACCGTGTGGAATTATAGCCCTAATGTCTTAGAACTTTGTAAGTCAATATTAAATCGCTAATTAAAAAAAAAAAAAAACAGTTGTGTGAGAAAGTGGAAGGACAAAGCCCAAACTTCCCTTCCAAAAGAATGTGTGTGACTAAAGAAGTTGTAGCCTGGGAGTCTGGCGGTGGCGCAGTGGGTTAAGCACACGTGGTGTAAAGCGTAAAGACCAGAGTAAGGATCCCAGTTCGAGCCCCCCGGCTCTCCACCTGCGGGGGGGGGGGGGTTCACTTCACAAGAGGTGAAGCAGGTCTGCAGGTGTCTTTCTCTCCCCCTCTGTCTTCCCCTCCTCTCTCCATTTCTCTCTGTCCTAGCATAACAACAGTGACATCAATAACAACAACAATAATTACAACAGTAAAACAAAAAGAGCAACAAAAGGGAATAAATTATTAATTAATTTTTAAAAACCAGCATTCCCCCCCCCAAAAAAAGATACTGTTGTATTTTTAAAAAGGGAAATCATTCATAGACCCCTATAGCACTTAGATAAATAACCAATCAGGGACTCAAAGTCCCTCACCATAGATCAAAATAACCCTAATCCCGCAGAAGGATGTCAGCCTAGCACTTTACATCGTGCATCCAGTGGCTGGCAATACTGATGTAAATTTTCCTCTTAAATGGACTGATCACTCATTTAGCTGTCATCTTACATCTGCCACCGAAAAGAGAGAAGACAAATTGACTTCGCTTTTCAAATTCAGTAGTTATTTATTTTGTTAAGCATCACATATTCATCTCTGCTAGTTTTCACATGAGGCAGCAGGTGAGTGAAGCCACCCAGTTGTAAAACTAATGGTTGGAAACAAACTTGGAATTATTAAAGTGGCAGTCTGACATTGCTGATTAGATTATCACAAGAATGGCGAGTTATAAAAAATATTATTCAAACAGATTTAGATTTTTTTTTCATTGGGTAGGAGGGAAAAGATTTCATCAGTTTCTCAGACTTCTTTGCTATTGTTTGATGAGACAGTAGTTGTGTAGTATTTTCCTTTATTTATTTTCCTTCAGGGTTATTACTGGGGTCTGGTGCTTGTACTACAAATCTACCACTCCCAATGGCCATTTTTTCTTTCTTCTTTTTTTTTTTTCCATTTTTTATTTGATAGGACAGAGAGAAATTGAGAGGGGTGATGGAGACAAGAGAGATTGAGATAGATAGATAGATAGATAGATAGATGATAGATAGATAGATAGATAGATAGATAGATAGATAGATAGATAGATATGGAAAGGGGTACTTGCAGACCTGTTTCACCCCTCGTGAAGTGTCCCCCCTGCAGGTGGGGAGCCGGGAGCTTGAACCCCAATCTTTGTGCAAATCCTTGTGCTTCGTACTATGTGCACTTGACTGGATGTACCACCACCTGCTCCCCCCCCCATTTTTCTCTCTTTCTTTCTTTATTTCTTTTTAAAGTTATTTTTATGTAAAGATAGTCTACATAGTCATTTCTGGTGTTCTGCTGAGAAAAAAGATAATTCTGAACAAGAAAAAAAAAAACATGCTATACATACTCTGGTATATAATGAGGCGAGATGTCAGAAAAACAGTACTAGAACATGAAATTACCTGAAAAATAAATGTTAGAAAGTCATTTGGGGGGCTGGGTGGTGGCACACCTGGTTGGATGCACATGTTACAGTGCACAAGGACCCAGGTTCAAGCCCCCAATCCCCACTTGCAGGACGAAAGCTTCACAAGTGGTGAAGCAGGACTGCAGGTGTCTCTCTATCTTTCTCCCTCTCTATCTCCCCTTCCTTTAAATTTCTGGCTGTCTCTATCCAATAAAGAAAGAAAAAGAAAGAAAGAAAGAAAGAAAGAAAGAAAGAAAGAAAGAAAGAAAGAAAGAAAGAAAGAAAGGGAGGGAGGAAGGGAGGAAGGGAGAAAGAAGGAAAGTCCTTTGGTAGCATTTCAAGGGGGTGGAGAGTAAGAGAAAAGGACTACTATGTGTTTGCTCAGGAATATAGATACCTCCATGCTGATATAACTGGGGAACACTTCTGACCAAAAAAGAAAAGAGTCTGAAGTCTAGTTTAAAGATGAATTGTTGTCACCTCTGAGTGTCTGTTCTCCACCCATATTCTGTTGGAATCTTTGCATTAGCAAGAGTTCACTAAAGAAGAACCATATTGATTTCTCTTTAAAGATAAGACACCTTTGCTACTCACAAGTTATTAAGTGCCCTTACTTGATAAACATGGAGATTATTGTTTTTGTCCTCTCTATTTGAAAGCACCAGGGAGACAGAGAGAGAGAGAGAGAGAGAGAACATGGATCCCCTGAAGACAACTGCAACATACATTACTCAGTCATATGTTTACCCTTCAAAACATTTCTTGATTGTTTAATGCCTTATGTTCTTTCCTTTTGCAAGAACTTATTTTGCACAATGCTACGATACAATGAGTTCCCCATTTAAAATATATATTTGAGAAAAATTATTTCTACATGTATTAGGAAATGACTACCCAAGTCTAGTATTCTAAAGTCTCTGAAACACCTCTACTCATCAAAGGGAAAAGTCATAGGAAACTCAGTCAGTGTTATTTCTGACACATCAGTAAACCCTGTAGCCATGTCAGCCAAGGAAATGTCCCTGGAAAGCTAATCATGCAGACAATTTTCTTGTCCTACAGAAACAGCAAGTACTGAAAGCTCTGCTGTCATGATGAGTCAGAAACCCAGGGCTTAGCACTACAATCACACGCTTCACCTCATGCACCTCACCCTAATCCCAGCCCCGTATGTTCCTGCCTTTACTCAAAATTTAGATATTCTGTTAAACATGAATTTTTAATTCATTTTGATTTTGTAAAAATAAATTCTTTTTTAAAAGGGCTCTTTCTTTTTTTAAGTTATTATCTTTATTTATTGGATACAGACAAAATTGAGAGGAGAGGGTGAGATAGAGAGGGAGAGAGACAGAGAGACACCTGCAGACCTGCTGTACCACTCATGAAGCTTCCCCCCTGCAGGTGGGGACCGAGGGCTTGAACCTGTGTCCTTGCACATTATACCGTGTGCTCAACCAGTTGTGCCACCACCCAGCCCCTAAAAATAAATTCTTCAATACTGAGTTTTTGACACGCCCTCAAATTTTGCACTCTAAAGGATTACCTCACTCACTCACTCAGCAGACCACAACTGCTATCAGTCTAACTTTTAGTTTCTCTGCCAGAAGGGATCGTGTTTAATGTGAATGATGCTTTAAATTAAAAAATAACTTGTTTTTCTTTCTTCACCTATCCCAATATAATTAGTTAGAATAAAGTAATAAAAAAAAGAATAAGCCCAGACTTGAAGGAAACCTAGGTATCTAAGTGGCTAGTAAAGTCGTGAATACACAATGGAATACTACTGAGCTACGAAGAATGGTGAAGTGTCACCTTCTTCACCTCACCTCGGATGCAGCTGGAAGGAATCATGTTAAGTGAGACAAGCCAGAAAGAGAAGGATGAATATGAGATGATCTCACTCATATGCAAAACTTAGGAAACAAGAACAGAAATGGGAGATATAAAGTAACATTTGGAATGGTTCTCTGTATTGCACCAAAGCAAAGGACTCTGGGGCAGGAGGACAGGGAGAAGAGGTGGGGAGAAGGGACTTTCAGGTCTTGCTATAGGTAATGCATCTAATTTAAGGGTGAGAGTATTTTGCAGGTATCTATCATGGTGAGGTGAGAAATTGTAAGCTATTAACCTCTCAATAAAAATATAAAGAAAAATAAAGATTAGATTATGATCTAAAACTAGCTTATACTTCACAACAGAGAAAGGGGCTCAGTGATGGCACACCCAGTTGAGTGCACGTGTTACAAAGTACAAGGAACTTGGTTCAACCCTCCAGCCCTCACTTGCAAGGGAGCTGACTTTGCAAGTGAGAAGCAGTGCTACAGGTCTCTCTTTTTTTTTCTCCCTTCCTCTCTCTTTTTAAATTAATTTCCTTTTTATTTTATTTATTTATTTATTGAGTAGAGATAGCCAGAAATTGAGAGGAAGGGAGAGGGAGAGAGAGAGAGAGAGAGAGAAACCTGCAGTCCTACTTCACCACTTGTGAAGCTTTGCCCCTGCAGGTGGGAACCAAGGGCTTGAACCTGGGTCTTTGTGCACTGTAAGATGTGCATTCAACCAGGTGCACCACCACCCAGCCCCTTTTTCTCTCCTGTCTTCCTTTCCCCTTTGAATTTCTCTCTGTCTCTATCCAACACATAAATAAATAAAACCAAACAAACAATAAAACAAAATTTACAACATAGTCAACATTTTAAATTCAATATTTCAAAACATAGTAAGTTCTTAAATTTTATGGACTTGATTAATTATTCAGACTCCCTTTACCTAGGCTCATGGTTACCTTATTGCCTACCAACTAATATCTTTAATAGGGAATAAACAAAGCCATAAAAATGAAGTGAAACATAGCTGTTGTTTGCAGCTGAGGAACACAACTGGCTGCTAGAAATACAGGATTAACAGGGTCCTGCGCAGTGCTCTGGTAAACAAACAAGAATTAACAGAGTATATGAAAGAGAAAGAATTTCCTCGTGTGCAGTGACTCAGATTCAAGCCCCCAGTCCCCAGACGGGGGAATTTCACAAACAGTGAAGCAGTGCTACAGGCCTCTTTCTCTCTCTCTCTCTATCTATCCATCTCTCTCTCTCTCTCTCTCTCTCCCTTTCTCTCTCTCTCTCCCTCTCTATCTCCCCTTCCTCTCAATTTCTCTATCTCTATATAAAGTGAAATGAAAAATAAAAAAGAATTTCCTTTTTTATTTTTAAACTTTTTATTATCTTTATTTATTGGATGGAAACAGGCAGAAATTGAGAGGGAAGGAGGAGATAGAGAGACACCTGCAGCTTCACCACTCGCAAAGCTTTCCCTCCTGCAGGTGGGGGTCAGGGACTTGAACCCGGGTCCTTTCCCACTGTAACATGTCGCTCAACCAGGTGCGCCACCACCCAGCCCCAGAAGAAGAACTTTCTGCCCTAGGATTTAATTCCCATGTCTTTTCCTGGCCTCACTATCATGAACAATTGAGAGCTGCTTATATAAAAGAAGACTGAGTCAGTACTAGAGTATTTAAAATTTTTATTTCAATTTTTTTTAAGAAATAAATCCCTGACCAAATCATCTCTGCTAATGATAAACCCTTACTCTCCTAGAATGTGGTTTTTTGTTTTGTCTACTCCTCCCGTTTTTTGTTTGTTTGTTTTGACAATAAGAAAAGGCAGAAGCTGCGTGTGAAAGCCTCAGCGATGAGCACTGAACCCTTTGCTCCCTCCATGGTGGGCTGTGGCCCAGATATGAAAATCAGTCCTTTTATGTTCAACAAGCTGGGAGAAGTACATCTTTCTGGGGGAAAAACCAATCAAGATGTAACATGTTTTTCTGTCTTTAGCTTTAGTCTTCTCTACTGCCTGCCATCCTTACAGAAGGCTTAAAGGTGAAACATCTAGACAACTTCTTGCTCTTCCACAGTCTGGTGACTTACAGGAGCTGACCTTTTCCAGACAATTCTTCGGGCATCTGGATGACCTTTAATATGCAGTCAGTTTCCCCCTATTTGAAAATGTATGTGGGCTTCCTTCTGGGGCCTTCACTTTCAGGCAATTAATGTATAAATGTGTATGTTCTGTGTGGCTGCCCTTAAAATCCAGCTAGTGGAAAATAAAGATTTTTATAAATAAAACGTATGCTCATTTTTCATTTTCCTTTACATAAAATTTTTTCTAGGAGGAAAACAGTTGAGTAAAAATATATTTTAAAAAATGCTTCCAGAGGGATAAAGAAATAGAAAAAGCTATCAGGGGAGGAGATGGAATATGGAGTTCTGGTGGTGGGAATTGTGTGGAGTTGTACCCCTCTGACCCTATCTATGGTTTTTGTCAGTATTTTCTTTTTAGAAATAAAAATTTTTTTAAATATACACACTCCTCTGTTCTAAATGAAAGTGTTTTAAATAGGCAGTAAGGCATGAGAAGAGAAAAAAAAAATTAAAGCATGGGTCACTGAACCAAATGATCAAGGAGGGAGTTCTTTCTAAAATAACAGTCAACACACAGCATGTACTTATTGTGTTGTCAAGCAACAGGGCTCTCAGTGGGATCCTTTCTGCTTAAACAAGTTAAAGGTAAATGAAACTGGTACAAAATACAAAACCGTATCAGTGCCATTCTACCATGAAGCAAATAACATTTTTATAGGACAGAAGATTTTGTTCAGCAGAATTGTAAGGCAGGGTCTCAAACTCTCAGTTACCTTAATAAATAAAGCAGAGAGAAACAGGAGTTACAGTAGAACTTTTTTTAAAAAAGAAATGTTGCTAAGCATGATAAATATAAATTCTTTGTGAAACCTTGTGGGGTATCTTAATTTGTATATTAATTCATCCTTGATTCATGACCTAGTCTGCAATTATACCATTAGTCCTAGGTGATTTTATCCAATTATTTGTATTGTTATTTTTTTTCCTTCATTGAAGACTCTCAATTAGCCTGAATGTATTCACTCACTGATCCTGGGATACAATATATTAGACATTACACATCCAACCTGCAACAAGACTATTTGAGGCTGACAAATTAAAACCCTTCAACTATGAATGTCCATAATTTTCTAGTAATTTCTGACTGCTTCAAAGGAACACAGAAAATTTTCACCAAAAGAAGAAAAGAAAAAAAAATCAACACAAAACACATACTCAGTCTGGGTATCTAAAGTTATCAGCTACAGTAAAATCAAACGTTTTTCATCACGTGGTCTCTCACTTTGGCCAGTCAACTAGACTACCATCTAGGCTGCCTATCCTAGCATCACCTAAACTTCCTTCATTCCTTGACATCCTTGTAATTCATTTACCAACACCTTTGGCTTGTTTGGGGGCTCTCCCTAATCATCCCTTCCAAGGTATCTCCATCATCACCTCACAGTAGACTGTAGGTTATTTATACATTGTTGATGTGGTTGTCACTGTTTTCCAAAACAGAGGCAGGAAAGGGTCAAAATGACAAGCAATCCAACTTGAAAGGTTTTATTTGGGTTGATTCTTTCATTTAATCATAAGTGTCCTTAACACAAAATGAAAACTAATTCTGTGCTGAGACAGAACTGTCAGTTCTGTTAGTGGCACAGCAGTGGCAATTATAGTGTAATATACAAATGTGCAAAACGAATCCATTGCGGGGTGGGGTGGTAGCACAACGGGTTGAGCTCACGTGGCGCGAAATGCAAGAACCTGCATAAGGATCCCAGTTCGAGCCCCCGGCTCCCCACCTGCAGGGGAGTCGCTTCACAGGTGGTGAAGCAAGTCTGCAGGTGTCTGTCTTTCTCTTTCGCTCTCAGTCTTCCCCTCCTCTCTCCATTTCTCACTGTCCTATCCAACAATAACAACATCAACGACGACAACAATAATAACTACAACAACAATAACACAATAAGGGCAACAAAAGGGAAAACAAATAAAAATTTTTTAAAAAACTAATCCATTGTATAGGTAAATACTCAGGGTTATATGTCAATTACATCTCAACAAAACAAATTCCAAATATAGAAATATGGAATATGAACTATGGATGATAAGGACTTTTAAGTCCTTGGTAATGCTGGGCTAAGTGCTTTGTGTCTGTTGAGATTATTTGAATCCTCACAGAAACATTATTGCTATTTTCTTCATTTTCTAATTGAGAAAATTCAGATCAAAGTAACAACCTACTTCTGCAAAGCTCTTATAGCTAGAAAGGTGGGATCTGAACCTGTATCTACTCGGTCATTTTGCCATTCGGACATAACTCCAAAAAAAAAAAAAAAGGTTCTTTGTGGTTTCCTTACATGTTCTTTGCTGTGTGTGTGTGTGTGTGTTTTAATGAAGATACTTTATCTAATTTAACATATATTTTCCATGTCATTAATTAGTGTCCAGAATGCAGGTTTTAAAAGTTAGATGGTATTTCTTTCACCTTATGGTTTTGCCAAAACTACTTAACCTAATTATCACACTGTTATTGCAGATATATAGACATATATTGCCACCAGGGTTATTGCCGGCATCTGGTGCTTGCATGACAAATCCACCACTCCAGGCAGCTATTTTTTATAGAGACAGAGAAAAATTGAGAGAAAAGGAAGATAGGGGAAAAAAAGAGATATCTACACCACTGCCTCACCACTTGTGAAGTTTCCCTCCTATAGGTAGGCACTGAGAGGTTGAACCTGGGTCCTTGCACATGGTTTAGCATGCATTCTATTGGGTGCACCATCATCCAACCCAGTCAATTCACTTTTTGATAAAACTTTTGACAGTGTTATACATGGAGGGTTTGGTTTGAACAAAAAAAAAAAAAATCTAGCATACGATCTTAGAAGTGTAACTACTGAGTTAACTTAAATGTTAGGGGCAGGCTTGAGTCAAAAGGATTCCTTGGGGACTGCAATATGCAAACAAGGCATCCTGGAAGGACCAATTTCTGCTGCCCAAAGGCATATTTTGAGAACCACTAGCAGAGGTCCTGGACCAACCATTAACAGAATCTGCTCCCATTTAGGTCCATAAACAGCCTATAAACAGACTTGACCCTGGAAGCGTGGCTGTTTGTGGTGTCCTGAATGTGCAAGTATGGGCATCTCTCCTCCCCTACAATTTAAGTTTGCATTGCTTGATTCACAGAGTTCCTCAGATTGTCCGTGGAGACTAACGATGAACCTAGAGCGGAGATGCCCAAGAAAGCAATTCCACAGGACCTGAGAACCTGCTTTTCCCATGTACCCAGAAGCCCATGGGGACTTGGCTATGAGAGCTGGACACTCCACTAGCCAGATCGGGGGACCTGCTTGCTTCCCCCACAACAAGTTGAACATTCTAGGTTATTCCTATCTTCCTATCAGTCTTCTTGGAGAAAACAAAATGTTTTACATTCCACTGGATCTTGAGTGGCATGGCCTTCTATTCATGAACTCACTTATAAAAAAGAAATACCACTGGAGCTAGAAGACAGTTCACGTGGTAGAGTTTGTGCCTTGCAATTCACAGAACCAGGGTTCAGATCCCAGCACCACATGGAATCACACAGCACTAGAGAAAGCTCCTGTAGTATGGTGTCTCTCCTTCACTGTGTCTCTCTACACATATGTGTGTGTGTGCCATGTATCTAAACATACAAATGCACATAGTGGATTTGGGGGAAAGTTATGACATGTATTTTATGTAAAATAAAAATTATGTCATATAAAATTATGTCATATAAAATTTCATATATATATTTCATATATATATGAAATTTTAGAACGAGTAAAAAGGCTTGCCAGAAGGCAATGAAATTATACTTTCACAAGAAACAGGAGAGGGGAGAGGAAAAATGAAGGGAAGAAGAAATACCTTTTCCACAAGGAGCATGTTATACCCTGCCATTTATTCATCTTCTGGTATTCAGTTTAAGTTTTATAGATCTTTTTCACACAAGTCTTATATCAGGCAAAAATTATTTCTAGATATTATACTATTCTATTTTTACTATGGAAGTGATTATTCTGTTCCATCTTATGCCTGACCGTGTGTGTGTGTGTGTGTGTGTGTGTGTTTTAGTTATTAGACCTTATCAATTTTATCAACATATAAGTTGTAGCAGAAGATCTTATTTCTCAGGTTGACAGGATCCGCTGTTTAGTGTTCATGCTTGGGCATTCTAGATGCCAACTTGAAGATCACGAGAAAAGCAGATGTTATTATGTAGGTGAAAATTCCTACCCATCTCTCTTTCTTCCCTGCCCTGAATTGAGTTTGTTCACAGTTCCCTGGAGCAGTGGTGTAACAAAGTAGAAGGAAGCAGTGCTGGCAGGCTCAGCAGAAAGAAGTACTTTATCACTGACATTTTTTATATGTATATAATTGCAGGCCTGTAGCAATAATAAAGGTAGATACACTTGTTTCCTGTACCCTGGGCAGACCTCTTCTGCGACAGCCTCTTAGATGTCTCTCACAGGCCTGGAGGGCTGACTCTGAGTGGGCACTGCACAGGACACCTGCAGGTCATTCCTGGTTCTCACAGGAAAGATGGGGAACCACACAGCCAAGAGTGGGCATGGGCATCATGCATTCATGAAAAGACATTCATAGTTTTTCAGACATAGCGTCTATTTGCAAGGTAGTTTGGTCATTAGCAAATCTGGGTAAGTCAAAAAGAAGAACCATGTTACTTCACAATTTTTAAGGTGTTTGATCATTTGAAGACCAATATTAGAATGCTGTACATATGTTAACCCAGTCTTCTGTCTTAACAGTGACCACTTCCTAAGGTGTACACATTTGAAGTTTGGGATTTGTTTTTCTGTGTTCACTGGGTTGATTGGCCTTAAGAATTAGGAAACTGGGAGTCAGGCGGTAGCGCAGTGAGTTAAACGCACGTGGCGCAAAGCTCAAGGACCAGAGTAAGGATCCCGGTTTGAGCCCCCGGCTCCCCACCTGCAAGGGAGTCGCTTCACAGGTGGTGAAGCAGGTCTGCAGGTGTCTATCTTTCTCTCTCCCCTCTCTTTCTTCCCCTCCTCTCTCCATTTCTCTCTGTCCTATCCAACGACACTAATAATAACTATAACAATAAAACAACAAGGGCAACAAAAGGGAATAAATAAATAAATATTAAAAATAAAAAAGAATTAGAAAACTGTGTTTCTGATTGCATGCATTGTGTCTGAGGAAGCCCTAAAACACTCTATTCCACACACGTTCCTGACCCCATTTTAGAGAGCACTGCCTGACAGGAGCCCTGGGGTCTAGCCTACAACATGCTCTGTGGCTTCCGGCTTAATGTAGGATCTGGGGAAGGCCACTTGATGTCTCAGTCCTGCTTCACATCCCTAAAGGGGAATGGTGAGGCAACTTTAGTTCCATGACTCCCGAGATGGATTTTCTAATAATCAGTGTTCCAAATAATCAATACTTAACTCCGTAGAGATGAATTATACAGGCCAACTCACTTATCGATAAATAGTATCCTCGTTCAAGTCTGGTCCTCACCACACTGAGAGAAGCTTTGGTGCTATGGTGTCTCTGTGTGTGTGTCTCTCTCAATAAGCCATGGCATTTGGGAGTCCGGTGGTGGTACACTCTGTAGAAAGCACATACTCTCATGCACAGGATCTGTGTTTAAGCCCCTGGTCTCTACCTGCTGAGGGGAAGCTTCATGGGTGTGAGAGTAGTGCTGCAGGTGTCTTTCTCCCTTTCTATTTCTCTCTGTCTATATCAGAAAAAGAGCAGGGGCAATGCTGCCAGGAATGGTGGGAATCATCCTGCAGGCACTGAGCCCCAGCAATAACCCTGGCGGCAGAGAATAAAAAACCACATTTGTTAAAACCTAGTCATAAAATCCTGAAAATCAAGAACTGTGAGACCTCGAGAATTCCTTCATAGGGGCCAGGTGGCAGTACACCTGGTTGAGCAGAGAGTGCCTGAGCTCAGGGTCTTGGGTTCAAGCCATCAGTTCCCACCTAGTCTACCTCTCTCAATTTCTCTCTGATCTGTCAAGTAAAAGAAGAAAAAAGAAAAAAAGGCCCTCAGGAGTGGTGGATTTATGATGTAGGCATTGAGCTCCAGCAATAACCATGGTGGCAAAAAGAAAAAGAAAAGGAGAGGAGAGGAGAGGAGAGGAGAGGGGAGGGGAGGGGAGGGGAGGGGAGGGGAGGGGAGGGGAGGGGAGGGGAGGGGAGGAGAGGAGAGGAGAGGAGAGGAGACTCCCTAATAAATAATCCTTTTCAGTATCCTTTATCCTGGAAAGTAGGCTTAGTGAAATAAGTAAAGAGGTGAGAGACACAGAGATAAGGATGGTTTCATTCATATGTGGACTCCAGAGCACTGAAACACATGAACTTGTTTAAAAAAAAAACAGAAGTGAACAAATTTTCTCTAAGCTCATCTATGGTCACTGCCGTTGGACGAACGAATGGGGGTCACAGCACTTTGGCAGTGGGTGCAATATGGAAACTATTCTCTGTAATCTTGTAAGCCGCTTCTAATCACAAATTTACAAATGGCGTGTCAAAAAATAATAGTGAATTTAAATAAACTAATAATGATACCAGAACCCCTTCTATACTTCTCACCAGCCAATCCACCTGAGCGCTTCTGAAGCACTCTGTGTAGTAGAAAGTGCCCCTGCGCCTGCTGTGGCCTCTTCTGCAGTGCTATCTGCACAGAGTGAGGACAACCATAGACGGGTTGCTTCCCACATAAACAGGAAATCAAATGAATGGGCAAAATGGGGGCAGTGGATTTATCACACAGGCACCAAGCCCCAGTGATAACCCTGGTAACATCGTAATAATAATAATAATAATAATGTTTGAATAATGAATGACTATCAGCTTAAAATATTTCTAGAATTTTCATTTAATTTTCTCCTCCTATTCCAAATTTATTATTACTATCATTATTATCATTGTTATTATCATTGGCCGGGCAATGGTGTACCCAGCTAAACACACACATTAACATACAGAAGAATCTGGGTTCAAGTTCCCACTCCCCACCTGCAGGGGGGGCACTTCACAAGCAGTGAACAGCTCTTCAGGTGTCTCTCTATCTCTCTCTCTCTCCCTCTCTATCTCCCCTCCCCTCTCAATTTTTCTCTGTCCTGTCCAGTATAATGAGGGGAAAATGGCCTCTTGGTGAAGTGGACTCATAGTGCCACACAAAGCCCCAGCGATAGCCCTGGTGGCAATAAAGGTCATCATAATCATCATCATCATCATAAATTAAGAGGAGAAAACTAAATGAAAATTCAAAAAAATATCTTAGGCTGATAGTCATTCCGTACTTAAATCTATAGTAAAGCCAAACTATTCTGAATGTCCAAAAACATATAAAAGGTACATTTCTTCATATCCTAACATAACATTTTTGATGCATAGTTTTTTCTGTCTTCAAAAAAAAAAAAACGCAAAGGAAATAGTTCTCCTTATTGAGTTGTATTAGTCACATCTCTTCCATAATTACAAAAAGGCCAGATTAATATCAGGGTCAGAAAATAAAGGCCTGAATCATCCAGGATAAGATATGAAAATAATTTATTATTACTTTCTTCCATATGTAAGCCCTTCTTGGATGAATCTTTATAAATTACAGCATAGATATATATTCTGAGAATCGAATTGCCAGGGTTATAAATTGTATTATGATAAAATAAGCTATTTGCTATGTCAGATTTGAATTCTACCTCCCCCCATCCCCCTCACTCCCCCCTCCCCCCCCCACACACACACATAAAGATAAGGAGAGTACTGGGCCCTGGGTCAGGTGGGTGAGGTAAACAGTTAATTTTATTCATAGATTTTCCTTCAAGTCTGAGAGTTACTTTCTACCCTAATCCAACTTTCCAGCCTTATTCTCAACTCTGACACCATCTTCTCAGACAATTATTTTTGCCTCCAGGTTAGCTCTGAGGCTCGGTGTCTGCACTATGAATCCACTGAAGGCCATTTTTCCCATTTTTGTTGCCCTTGTTGTTGTGGTTATTATTGTCATTGCTGTCATTGTTGTTGGACAATATCTTTGTCCAACTCCATGTTAGCTATAAAACTCAAGCAAAAACTGCTAAAGTTATAGCCCCTAAGGACATACCTAAAATAGACTTCCTAGCTTCTTTCTACCCTAAGATCCCTATTCTCATCTGCTCTAGTCCTACTTTTTGGTCCCTGTTCATTAATCATTTCATTTTGTTTTATATCTTACTGCCTTTCAGCCACCAATTGCAGGCATTACCACAATTTCATCCTGAACTCCCTGGGCAAATAATCTAGAATCTTACCTCTACCCCACTAGGGAAATATAGAAATAGGCTGGGGGTATGGATCGACCTGCCAACACCCTTCTGTCCAGTGGAGAAGTAATTACAGAAGCCAGAACCCCTACCTTCTACAGCCCAGAAAGAATTTTGATCCATACTCCCAGAAAGGGAGAAATGGTAGGAGAAGATGACCAGAGGGCTCTGAGCTCCAATTCCATCAGAACCCGGAGAGAAAAGAGGAAGACAGGAAGGGGTTTCTGAAGTAGTCATAGGTATAGGTGTGACTTGGAAAGGAAGAGAAGACAGGACCATGAAAAACTGGACAAACATATACAAACACAGACAGACAGTTGTAGAAGTAATAGGCAATCCATGTCTGCAACCTTGGGAGAACTGCGGTAGCTTCCAAAGGAGGGAATGGGGATATTCCCTCTGGTAGGGGAAATACTGTGGAATTACACCCCTGTTATCTTATGATTTTTTAAATCAATCTTAAGTCACTAATGAAATTAAAATAAAATAAGAAATTGGGGGAAAAAAAGGAGAATAGATCATCCCCAGTACAGGAAGTGAGACATCATTCCAAAAAGAAGCTTACACATAATGTTTTTCTCAGGGGTCGGGCGGTAATGCGAGTTAGGTGCACATGGCACATAGTGTAAAGACCAGCAATAAGGATCCAAGTTCCAGACCCCCGGCTCCCCACCTGCAGGGGAGTCGCTTCACAGGCAATGAAGCAGGTCTGCAGGTGTCTGTCTTTCTCTCCTCCTCTCCGTCTTCCCCTCCTCTCTCCATTTCTCTCTGTCCTATCCAACAACAGCAATAACAACAATAATAATGAAGAAAACAACAAGGGTAACAACAAGGGCAACAAAAGGGGAAAAAATGGCCTCCAGGAGCAGCGGATTCGGAGTGCAGGCACCAAGCCCCAGCAATAACTCTGGAGGCAAAAATAAATAAATAGATGTTTTTCTCAAAGGCAGCAGTCCTCATGCTCTCAGGGGTCTGCCTACAAAATTAACCTTTGGCCAAAGACATACTTTGGGAGGAAATTTTTTTTTTTCTCCCCTATCTTCCTACTCTTTTACCTCATGATTAAAGCTTTGAAGTTATGTTTTCTCATAGTAAGACAAAGGAGGGAGGACAAGGCAGTGGGACACCTAGTAGGGCACACGCAATGCAAGAAGCAGGGTTCAAGTCCCCAGTCCTACAAGAAGGGAAGTCGCACAAGCAGTGGAGCAGTGCTGCAGGCAACTCTCACTCCTCAGTTTCTCTCTGTCTCTGTCACAAGAAAGAGGGGGTGGGGATGGCCACCAGGAACAGTGAAGTTGTCATGTAAGCACCAAGACAATCTTGCTGGAAGGAGAGAGAGAGAGAGAGAGAGAGAGAGAGAGAGAGAGCTATCAAACTCCTGTCCAGGGTGATCCCCCTGAACCTAGCTTCCTTTCTCATGCAGATAGCCAATGACAATGATGACACCCTTCTGATTTCAACCCCCCTACCCCCTACCCATGAAGCAATGCACAGCTTGGTTACCTCCAACTTCAGAAATGAGGAAGATCATGGTCTTCACTTCACAAGTAGATCATAAAGGCTAAATGACTTAAATGCCAGTACAGTTCTCAGACCTGGTTCTAGGACACTGCGCCATTATATAGCGTTTATGTTAGATAGACATTTCTTGGCACATATAATGGCAGCGTTGTCTCAGGACTCTGGCAAGCAATTGGTTTCTTTAAGTCCTCAATTGTGAGAACCACTCTCTTAACACTAGGACTCTATGCAACAGACTTCATAGCACATCAGTGAGTAATCATGTATGTGTTTATGTGATTGTCTGCTTAATAGCTCTCCTCCTACCTCCCACCCCCCACTCCAATCTCTGTGAGATCTGGAGTTCTATATTGGCCCCTGCCCTCCCCACTCTAAGCACTGCACACATAGACTCTGTCAGTATTCATAGCAGATATCCAGCAGGGATAAAAAAAAAAAAAAAAAAGCAATAATCCCAAGAGGAGGAAGAAAGTATCTACATTTTTTAAAACCATAAAGGGAAATCAGAGTGAAGTGTCTTGTCTCCATTACATGCCCTTCCTTAATCTACTGTATCTCTCACATCACAACACTAAGCTCCATTTAGTTTAAAACCTTGGAGGTGTGCTTTCACACATTTCCTATCACAGTGCTTTATTCAGAAACCATATTCCAGAAGTGGATCACCTATTTCAGAGAACTGCATCAATGTAGGATAGGGTCTCTGAGAGTACTTCACTTATTTCTTCTTTGAAACTGTAGATACTATGAGTGAAAACCCAAGCCAATGGAATCAGTCAGCAGTAAACACAGTATCCCCAGAATGGAACTCCTTAATAATTGATGCAGACCTTTGAAATTCAATATGTCCCTTTAGGAGATATAGAGACAATTTGGCAATGGACTCTGAGTACTCTCATGATAATGCTATTGTGGTTTAGAGAATTCAGTTTGCAAAGGAAAAAACTAAGGAACTATGGTTTGTGGTGTTTGCCTTACTGGTGTATTGTTACTGTTTTCCTGTGAGAAAATTAGTACCCTCAGAAGACAATTGCCTGACAGTTAACACTACAAAAAGTACTTTAAACAGTTCTGGGACATTTTATATAATAATATTATTCAAACCATCACTCAGAATACTCTTGGAGGATCTTACAAACCTTCAGACCACAAAAAAGAGACACTTGTTAAAGTCTCAATGAAGTTTCGAGGCACACCTGCTTTTTATTCAACTATACAACCTATATAGGCCATTCGCATCCATTATTTACCTCACAACACCCCAGCTCAGCTGCTCCAGGGAGCTTTCCACATCAGTTTCCCCCCCCAACCCCCCCCCCAAGCCATTCTGTAATCTCTACACTGGAATTAAGAATTCTCCCCTCTGGGCAGACAGCATCACCAATGTGTCCCAGAACCTCACCTCTCCAGAGCCCCCACCCAACTAAGGAAAGAACCATACCGCAGGTAGGCCGTATGGACCCACCTACCAATGCCCATGTCCAGCAGAGAAGTAATTACAGAAGCCAGATCTTCCACCTTCTGCACCCCTAACGAGTTTTGGTCCATACTCCCAGAGGGATAGAGAATAGGGAATCGGGACGGGGCAGTAGCACACCAGATTAAGAGAACATGGTGCCAAGCGCAGGGACCAGCTCAAGGATTCCTGTTCGAGCCCTGACTCCCCACCTGCAGAGGAGTCGCTTCACAGGCAGTGAAGCAGGTCTGCAGGTGTCTATCTTTCTCTCCCGCTCTCTGTCTTCCCCTCCTCTCTCCATTTCTCTCTGTCCTATACAACAACAATGACAGCAATAACAACAATAATAATAACAACAACAGTGATAAACAACAAGGGTAAAAAAAAGAGGAAAAAAATAGCCTCCAGGAGCAGTGGATCCCCAGTGATAACCCTGGAGGCAAAAAATAAATAAACAAACAGAATAGGGAAGCTTCCAATGGAGAGGATGGGACACAGAACTCTGATGGGAACTGCATAGAACTGTATCCCTGTTATTTTACAATAGTGTTATTCATTATTAAATCACTAGTACAGAAATTAAGAAAAAAATTCTCCCCATGGTATAACCTTGAATAACTCTGTGGCCAATTCTGATGTAAATTTTCTTTTTTAACTGATTTTTTAATGTATTTTCTTACTTATTTACTTATTGCTTTATTTTTAACAGAGACAGAGAAGGCCAAGAAGCCAAGAAGAATAAGTAAAAGACACCACAGCACTACAACTTCCTGCAATGCAGTGGGGGCCGGGCTCTAAGCTAGGCCACCACGCAGCAAAGCAGCATATTATCCAAGTGAACTGTTTCACTGGCCCTTGAGTAAAACGTCTGATACACTTCAGGACACTTCCAGCAGAGTAAGATACAGTAGCCAGCACCACAGACCATTTATAGCAATTCTGCTTTTCTCCTAATTGATAGACATTTCCTAAACTTTCAGTGAGATTTTTTATCCCAACAAATAGATCAATGATACACTGAAATACTAGAGGTTGAAAATGCATTTCATACAGTTTTCTTACTGAACGTCACAACTGTGCCTAGCCTACCTTAAACAAACTCAGAGTACTTAGACAAGCCAACAGTTGGACAGTCATCTAACAAAAAGCCAATCTTGTAACAAAGCATTAGGGGATCGTACCACTTTACCAACAATCTAGAAAAAAAATTAAAAGTGGAAATAAAAGTCTCTACTGAATTAATATCACCTTTACAACATGATAAAATGGGAAAATGTTAACGTAAACCATACAAGCACATAAGAAGATAATGGGGGTTTTCACCTGTGATTCAATCAACCTTATATATGACTCCATCATGTTAATAAACATTCAGAGACTCTCTTGCTTAGGTGACTCTAAAAAAAAAAAAAAAGCAAGTGGTCATAAAAGGAGGTTCACATAGCAAGGAGCACAGACTTACCTCTAGGAAGCAAGCATGGCCCACAATCAACAGCCAGGAAGAAGTCAGGACCCTCAGTCAGGAGCTACAAGAAAATGCATTCTATCAACAAATCCAGTTGTCTTTAAAGCATATTCTTTGTCAGCTGAATGAATAGATGAGAATTCAAACTTACTGATACCCTGATTGCAGTCTCTTGAGATCCTGAGCAAAAGACCTAGATAAACTGTACCCCATGTCCTGACCACAGAAACTGTGTTGGTCTACAACATTAATTGTATTGTAATTTCTTGTGCAGCAGTAAATAACTACTACATGCTTCACTGGATAGCAAACTCCATGAGATTAGGGACTGAATATGTGATATATAACAGCTTTTTCAATGTCATATATATATATATCCCAAAACATAATTCATAGTATAATATATCCTTCATTAAATATTTTATTTTTTAATGAGAGAGAGACACCTGTACACTGCTCAGTTCTGGTTTATGGTGGTGCTAGAAATTGAACCTGGGACTTCAGAGCTTCGTATGAAAGGCTTTTCTATAACCATTATGCTATCTCCCCAGCCATAAAAGTATATCCTTAATATCATTAACACCGTGCAAGAGAAAGTAACCACATATTAAGTCCCTGTTAACAGGTTACATTATGTGCACATTGTCACAGGAAATGTATAATCAGTCCACAGGGAAGTAAAAGACTTAATTCACCTGTTTATCCAGAAATATTTATTTTCAATATACCTAAGTCTAACTAAAATTTGCTTCAATTTTTTTGATGTTTTGATTCCCAAGGTTTCAATCACACACATATAAGCACTGTTGACACATATTTATTTCTAAGTTGCTTTTTCTGTGCCTTTTTTAACAATAACTGCAAATATACTATGTGTAAAATGTATATAGGGTTTATTTCACTTACCATACTAATACAAACATGTTTTCATCATTACCAAATCAACTATTTCTTTTATTGTTGTTATTATTATTAGTGATTTAATGATGATCAACAGATTGTGGGATAAGAAGGGTACGATTCTGCACAATTCCTGCCACCAGAGTTCTGTGTTGCATCCCCTCCATTGGAAGGTTTCTGTTCTTTATCCCTCTGGAATATGGAACAAAGATGATCTTTATGGGGTACAGAAAGTGGAAGGTCTGGCTTCTGTAATTGCTTCTCCACTGGACATGGGCATTGACAGGTGGATTCATACCCCCCAGTCTGTTTCTATCTTTCCCCAGTGGGGTAGGGCTCTGGGGAGGTAGGGCTCCAGGACACATTGACAAGGTCATCTGCCTCTTCCAAACTAAAATTCCTTGCTAAGCCCTGTTATGATCATGCAAAAAACTCACTGATGCCAGTTTGTTCTGTATGTAGATAAGCTTTAATGATTTGACCATGGACAACTACTTTCTGGATGTAAGTTTTCATTTTCTCACTTCATTGCCTCAATCTCACTCATCAAGAATTTCCCACAGATGCCACACAGGTGTGAATAAATAACTGGATTTGAGCTCAAAAGTCCCTTATAGTCTAATCTCATTACTTAGCTCTCTCTTAAAAGGCTGCTGGAAAAAAAGTAATTAAGTAGACAGTGAAAGATGTAACAATAATGATAACTATGATACAGAACTACTGGTTATTTAACAAACAAAATCTGCAAGTATTTGAATTGTCAGCTCTAATTCTTTATTGATTATCACTTAAGGGCATATAAGTGAAGCCCTTTTTGATTAAATTATACTCCCTGACAATGATCAGCAGGAAAGGAACCATCCAACCATATTTTGTTGCTGTTTTATTATGAAAAGCCAGAACCTCAGGCAAGCAAATTTTTCACTTTTTGGGCTCTTTCATGCAGAAGACAACGAAGTGAGAGGGAGGGAGAGACACCATAGCAACAAAATATGTGGAAATAAACCTAGTAAAATAAGCGAAAGGCTTGTATAATGAAAATTATGAGTCACTATTCAAGGGAATAGAAATGATACAAAGGGAGGTCAGGCAGTAGTGCAGCGGGTTAAGTGCATGTGGCGTAAAGCGCAAGGACCAGCATAAGGATCCTAGTTCGAGCCCCTAGCTCCCCACCTGCAGGAGCATCACTTCACAGGCGGTGAAGCAGGTCTGCAGGTGTCTTTCTCTCCCCCTCTCTGTCTTCCCCTCCTCTCTCCATTTCTCTCTGTCCTATCCAACAATGACGACATCAATAACAACAATAATAACTACAACAATAAAACAACAAGGGCAATAAAAGGTAATAAATAAATAAATAAATATAAAAATTTTAAAAAGAAAAGATACAAAGAAGTAGAAAGATATTCCATGTCCATAATTTGGAAGAATTAACATTATCAAACTGAATATTTACCCAGAGCCATATATAAACTTAATGCAATCCCCATCAAGGTCCTACAAAAAAAATTTAGGAGAATAGAACAAAAGCAATAAATGTTTATGTATTTAAAATAATAAATAAATGTTCTGTAACTATTGTTTATTATAGATATAAGTTGTATGGTAATCAGCAAAAGCTAGACTGAAAGAGAAAGGTAAGTAATATTATATTTTGAAGAGATTCTTTCTGTACACATCTTTTCATAAAAGTTTATTCTTATAAGCACGACTTGAAATGTAGTGGCTACTCCCATAATGTCAAGACCACCTTTCACCATCCCACAGATCAGTCCTATTTCAAATCTAAGAAGTCCCAGTAATGCCAGCCACAAAAAGAAGGAAGGAAGGAAGGAAGGAAGGAAGGAAGGAAGGAAGGAAGGAAGGAAGAAAGGAATTCACTAATCTACCTTGTTCAGGCCAAAAAGGTTCTAAGTATATCTAAATTGATATATATATATATATATGTATGTATATATATGTTTACATACATAAGCAGAATGAGTTCATCTTTATGCACATATTCAGTCATAAGTAAGTCTATCAGAAGCCTCCCAAGATCCTAATTTAGTATATTACCCACTTATTAAAGCTTGACCTTTTCTGTGGAGTTTAATGAACCATTGCATGTTTGACCTTGGTTGATGTCAGTCATCATTTCTTTAAGCTAACTTCAATCAGACTATAAATTACATGAGTCCAAAATCCAATTTATTTGGCTAGAAAAGGGTGAAAATAGCCAATGGTTATGAAAAAAAAAAAAAAAGACTTCAAAGATCCATTCTGAAGCTGTCTTAAGGAAACAGCAGTGACAGTAAGAATGACAACTGACGTGCAGACAGTCATGAGGATTACTGGGAAACCTTAGAGCTCTGGTAACTTGACTATAGTATTAAAAAATGTTCAAAGCTTGATGGATATTTCCACATACTGAGCATAGTGACAACAGTGTAAACTGTGTAAGTTCCAATCAAATGTTACCTATAAACAAAGTCACCATTAATTTAAACAGACTTTCCTTTTCTTTTCTAAAGGTTTATTTATTTATTTATCTGTAAGAGGGAGAGAGAGAACCAGAGCACTGCTCTTGGAACATTCAATTCCATGAATCAAATTCAAGACTTCATCTTTAGAGTCCAGAATTCCAAGTCATTGTCTGGGGAGATGATGTCATGGCTGGAAAAAGGACCAGAAAGCTGGATTAGGGAAGATAGTAGCTCCCAAATATGGGAAAGGTATATAAATATTGTTGACTGTAAACCCCATCAATTTGATGTGATCTGGGGCCCAAATTCAGCTTAGGAGCCTATGTGACCTCTGTATCCTGTAGATCTGAGCTCACTGCCAGAGGAATAAAAAAATAGGAAAGCTATCAGAAGGGATGGAATACAGAGTTCTGGTGGTGGGAATTGTGTGGAGTTGTACCCCTCTTATCCTATGGTTTCTGTCAGTGTTTCCTTTTTATAAATAAAAAAATTTTTTAAAAGAGTCCAAAATTCCAACTACTGTGCCTCCTCCCAGGCCTAACCATCAAGTTTAAAACTTACTTTTTAGGAGCTAGATGGAGACTCACCTGGTAGCATGAACATGGTACCAGAGTTCAAGTCCCTGATCTCCACCTCCATTGAGGGAAACCTTACAAGCAGTGAAGCAGAGCTTCAAGTTTCTTTCCATCTCTCTTCTTTCCCATGAGAGAGAGAGAGAGAGAGAGAGAAAGGAGGATGAAGGGGGTGGAAAAGGGAGTCACTGGGAGCAGTGACACTGAACCCCAACAATAATGTTAGTGGCAATAAATAAATAAGAAATAAGTAAATCTTACTTTTTATTATTAGAGGGTTCTGAATCCCAATTCCATCAAGAGCCAGAGAAAGAAGAGGAAAAAAGGAAATACTTTTGCAAGTAGTCATAGGTGTAGGTATGACTTGAAAAGGAAGAGAAGGCAGCACCATAGGAAAAACAGACAAAATTATAGATAGATAGATAGATAGATAGATAGATAGATAGATAGACAGATAGATAGACAGATAGATAGATAAAGAAATAATAGTCAATCCATATCTGTGACCTTGGGAGAACCACTACAGTTTCCAATGGAGGGAATGAGGACACAGAATTCTGGTGGTGGGGACAGTGTGGAATTGTTCCCTGCATCTTGTAATTATATAAACCAACATTAAATCGCTAATTAATTTTAATAAAAAATTGAACTTATCTCCCCTAATCAAGTCACTATTTCTATTTTAAATAATTTACTACACTGAGTTCCATGCAAAATCTAGTTATTCATCTCTTATCACTTGTGAAGGCAGTTGAGACAGTGAGATGGGTCTCTGTAGGCACCTTCTGAAATTAGGAACAAGGAAATAGTGCAAATGATTTCATATAGATCATCAGCCCTACAATGCTTCATTTCTTTCATTGTTTCTTCTTATTTTTCTAGAGAAGGACGGGATTCATCTTGTGGAAGTTTTTCTAGAATATAAGCTTCTGATCTCTACATTTCCCACAAGCTTCTTAACATATCAGAGGTGAGATATTTGTATAAACGGAGCTACCTGTAGACAATGCTAGCTAGCATCACATATAAATCCAGTCAATTCTACAAAACATTCCACAGATGGTGGGTTCCAAGAAGAAAATAATCAATTGAACATGTTCCTCTCCCAACACTGTGCACTGTGTTTCATTGACTCAAGTACAGATAGTAGCACAACTCTGACTTCAGGGAGTTTATAAAGTCCTGGGGTAGCAAGAAAATATACGTGCCAATGTTTGTTAAGTTGCACCCTTTCGTGTTAAGCCATGAAGATAAGTTAACATCTTCTCACTGGAAAGTTGATGAAAGATGTTTGTTTTAAGTCATTTCTCTTACTGGTGGACTTTTCAAAGGGCTTTGAGTTCACATGTATTTGCATATGCCTACATATTTCATATACATGTATGGGATAAATGAGAAATACGCATAAGAAAATAATTGATATGTTTTATTGTTTGTACAAATGCAACTTGTTTTATCTACTTACTATTTTCATCCTCAGCAGATCTTCACCACTCTGGGCTGATATTTTTTTAGACAGAATAAGGGAGAGAGGAGCTAGGTGGTGGCGCACCTGGTTGAGTATACATGTTACAAGGCCCTGGTCCCCACCTGCAGGAGGAAAGCTTCACAAGTGGTGAAGCAGTGCTGCAGATATATATATCCCTTCCTCTGATTTTTCTGGCTGTTTCCATCCAATAAATAAGTAAAAGAAAAGAAAAATTTAAAGAAAATAGAAGGGAGAGGGGGAAAGACACCATAAGACTGAAGCTTCTTCCGGTTTGGTGGGGCTTAGGCTTGAATCTGGATCGTGCACACTGCAAAGCGGGCACCTTCCGGGTAAGCTATCTTGCTGGCCCACACCTAAGCTCTACATTCTAGACACAGAGGATGTCTAAAGCTTGCGAGGCTGCCTGGTCACAGCTAGAGCCCATATACAACGAGGCGGCTACGCAGAGTACGTGCACATTAAAGTCGAGAGCCTGGGGGACTGAAGGAGTGCATGAGCCTCTAATAATAATGGGACTCAGACTTTTCACTGTCAGAGACAGAAGCTACAGCTATTTAAGGGGAGACCAGGAAAGAATTCTGCAGCTCCGGACCAGAGGTGACAGCATGGGAGGAAGTGGTGGTCTTAATGCATATCTATAGAGAGAATGTGTACACAGGTGCGGTAGACGGATTATGTGTATGTTACATTGACATATATGGATGTGTTACAGACAGGCTCTGTCTACTGTGAGGGCCTAGGAGCAGCATGTCTAAGCAGAACTACATCCCACCTACCACACAGATCTTCACTTTTAAGTGCCACTCCTCCAGTGAACAATAAAAAAAGCAGGACTGGGGCAAATAGCTAATTCCAGGGCAGATAGGGCATGAAGAAAAAAAAAAAAGATGTCCCAGTTGTCTTTTGGTGCACCAAAATTGCTGCTTTTTGGTTCACGAAACTGCTGCTGACCAAGCCTGGAGTTATTTGAACAACAAAATAAATAATAATTACATTGGGTTCTAGCTCATGGAATAAACTGGAAGTACCTGAATACCTATTGTATTATATAAACACCTACCTGCAGGTGTGTACATTATACAAATACACTGCAGAATGTCAACTAGTACAGGAGAGAAACTAGCAAACTACTATTGAGCAACCATTAGAGTAAAAATTAACTGAGGCAAAAAATGTTAATGGATGCTAAGCTGGTAGATTAACGGAGGCTGAATAACTAGACTCTATCTTGTCTCCAAATGCCTCTCACAAACTCTCTGCTGTCACAAAAGTAAAGAAAGTTAACTCTACAGTGGGTAAGTGCAAAAGGCATCTTAACTAAGGGACATAGTGAACCCACAAGAAATAAAACAAGTAGACAGGCAACTGTCTCCAGAGAGGATTTTAAAAAGATAAAGATGGGGGTTGGGCAGTGGCATACCTGGTTAAGCACAGTTAACAGTGTGTGCAAGGTCCCGGGTTTGAGCCCCAGCTCCCCACTTGCACCAGGGGCACTTCACAGTGCTAAATCAGGTCTGCAGGTGTATCTCTCTCCCTCTCTCCTTCCCTCCCTCTCTCTGCCCTCCCTCCCTTCTCAAAATCTATCTGTCCAATTCAATTAAAAAAAAATGGCCACAAAGAGCAGTAGATTCATAGTGTCGGCACAAGTCACAGTGATAACTCTGGTGGCAATGAAAATATATATATATATATATATATATATATATATATATATATATATATATATATATATACTGTTGGTATGTTTTAAAAACCCCTTCTGTTTCATTTGGTTTAATCTCTCCTGCATTCTATTTACATAACACTGTATTCTATTTACATAACCTCTGTTAACAAGCACCACCTTCCCTCCAGGGCATTGGTGGTTTAGTGGTAGAATTCTCACCTGCTCCGCCCCCTCTCCTTGTCATACCCTGATTTTCACCAGTCACTTTTCTCTCCACCCTCTCTGCATCGCATCCTGTTCCCACCCTACTGGGCTAGTATATTTATAAGGACAAGATTGTTTGTAGTTTTTAGTTTAGCTTAGCTTGGTATAGATTGCGCTGCATCCTGCATGAATAAAGAGATACTGCCTACAGCTCAACCATGAGTCCCTGGTCGTCTGTTACCTGCCCGTGAAGCCAGCCCGGCGAAAACAACAATATACAATGATAAAATATTTTTTAAAAAAAGATAAAGATGAATACAGCAATGCTTTTATGAAATTCTGATCACAAACTCTTGGGTTTTATCATGAGGAAAGATTAAACAAACTCAAATCGATCTGTAATCTTCTAAACTCTTCAGGGTCATAAAAACAAATGAAAGATAGAACATTTTCCAGGTTGGGTATCTGAGCAACTTCACAAGAAGGCATAAGTAAGGGCCTTGATTGTGTGCTACTGTTATAAAGTGAGCCAAAATGGAGTCTTGAGGTGAAGAGTATTTGGGATCCATTTATATCACTTTGCTTTGCCACAAAATTAAAAGTGCTTCAGCTTTATTATTTTAAAAGGAGGAGGAGGGAGAGGAGGAGGAGAGGCACTAAGTAAAATCACTTGTAAAGGCAGTTTAAGCCATGAGACAGGTTTCAGAAAACAGATGATCCCATCTCTGTAGCAACAAGCATGTCTGTCTTCATTATTACTGTATCATGAGGGTCCAGCCTAGTCTTTCACACAATAAGCATTCAGTTGGCATATGCTGAATAAATTTATTGGCTAATTAAGCAGAGAGACGAGAGGTACCAGTCAGAAAAAGGTTTCATAAAGGGGGAGGGTGCGTTCTGAGTGTGGAGAACAGCTGAGCAAGGTCAGAAAGGGGGCGCGCATGAGGCCTATAAAGCAGCAGGTGACTGGAGCAGAGAAAAGGTTCAGGAACACAGAGCGGTCACAACTGGGAAAGGAGTTCGTCTGACATGACAGATGACCCGCAGTGTCAGGATAAGGTTAACAGTGAATCTTGAAATTAGAAAGCAGTTGAAATATCTGTGGGCCCCTTCTAAGCAACATCAGTCTAACCTTTCTTCTTCCATCTTTCCTATAACAGAGATGCAAATTCTCGGCAGAGTTTTTCAAAGCATGAAAAGAAAACAAGGAATGATCATGGCTAATTTAACAACTAATAGCAAATTCTTTTTCCTTTTGGAGTTTTTCTACTAGGAACCACGTAGTGGAAACTCTTCAGCTCCACCCACACCCCCAGAGACTTCTACAGGACTGACTGTGTTCCACAGAGCCCTTTGTTAACAGAACTGCTCGTGGGAACCATGCTGGACTAGCCACGTTTCTTCCTAAATGACTTCACTGGGACACTCCAGTGGAAGATAACATGCGAGGAACCCCAGGTTTGCCTTAGAACTCTCCTCCTGTTGTCTTCATTGTTTGAGGAGATCTGCAGAAACCTACTCTAGGAAATGCTGATTCCTAGGTCCTTCATTCATTGAACAGACAGGAAAAGCTAGCAGCTAGTGTATGTGAATAGCTCAATCCAATCCCACAAGGCCTGAAGCCTTTGAACAAAGCCAGAAGTCAGGTGAGAGCCCAAAAGTGGGGCCAGGTGGTGGAGAAACTGAGCACACATGTTACCATGCACAAAGGCCAGGGTTCAAACCCTCCAGTCCCTACCACCAGGGAGAAAGCTTCACGAGCAGTGAAACAGAGATGCAGGTCTCTTTCTTTTTCTCCTTCTCTCTATATCCCTCTGTTCCCTCTCAATTTTTCTCTGTCTCTACTGAGAGAGTAACAGAGAGAAAGAAACCAAGAGAGAAAGGAAGGAAAGAAGGAAGGAAGGAAGGAAGGAATGATGGATGGAAGGAGTAAAATAATGGCCATTGGAAATAGTGGATTCATCATGCACCAAGCCCTAGTAATAAGTTGATGGCAATAAAATAAATATAGATAGATAGATAGATGTTTAAAGAATAGAGAAAGTCAGATCTTCCCGGGGCTCTCAAAAACTGGCCTCCATAGTATTTATTCTAGTGTGGCTTGGTTACCATGGATATGACAACTAGGGGAAGAACTTATTCTTGGTAGAATAAGGGTAATTCATATAGGAACTGAGGAGAAAAAGGAAGAGGGAACAATTAAATGAACCAAGAAAGACTGAGGGGCCAGTCATTGGGAGCAGAAAGCATTGCAGGCCTGTATTCCATCTAGCAACACTGACTGGCACGCCTTCTTCCTTAAATGTTCACATTCAAGGTCTGGTGACTCTCGCTGATAGAGAGGCAAACATGCAGCCCAGATGGGGCAATGACTGATGATTTCTGTGGAACTGAAACTCAGCAGTGTGTGAAATATGCACAGCGCCTCTTCGACAACCATATTGGACAGTAACCGAGTTGAAAGATTCTTAAATGCTCTGTAAACTATGCAAATATGCGAGGAGCAAGTGGCTCCTTCCTGCATAACTGTGGCTTTTCCAAATACGAGAGCAGCAAAAGGTGGCAGTAGCAACACACTGAGAGAGAATGGAGGGAGGAGGAGGGGGAGGGTCCTTACGGTTCCCGCCTATACTATATGGAAAAAGAGAATGCACTACGTGTGAAATTAATTTCTTGAAAAGACCTGACATGCCCCTCAATTTCTCAGCCTTTGGTGTGCCCAGGAGTTCCCCTGGCCAAGTGTTTTGTTTTTTTTAAAGAATGTGGATTCCAAGGTTCTTTGTGGGTCTCAGGCATCTGCATGATGCAGGTGTTCACTGATTACAGGGTTAGAAACTCTGAGCTACAGTAAGCTGGCAGAAGCCATTTGGCTTACAGCTTCTTGAGACCATAATGAGTTCATCTTTGATTGATCTGAAACAAATAAGTAGGTTCACTGGAGGTTCTGAAATCAGGTGAGTGACCCGTGAGCATGTCAGACGTCAGAAAAGGTAACAGCAGCAAATGCTGGAGAGGGTATGAGGTCAAAGGAACCCTCCTGCACTGCTGGTGGGAATTTATAGTGGCCCAACCTCTGTAGAGAACATTCTGGAGAACTCTCAGAAGGCTAGAAATGGACCTACACTATGATCCTGCAATTCCTCTCCTGGGGATAGATCCTAAGGAACCCAACACACACATCCAGAAAGATCTGTGTACACATATGTTCTTGGCAGCACAATTTGTAATCGCCAAAACCTGGAAGTTACCCAGGTATCCAACAACAGATGAGTGGCTGAGCAAGTTGTGGTCTAGATACACAATGGAATTCTTCTTCTTCTAGCGTTTGCCCTTCTTCCGTAGCCAGTCAACAGCGTCAGGTTGAGCCTGATGTAAAGTTTTGAGACCTCCTTTGAATCTGGAGAGGTGGCAGTCATTGACTATGTGGGTCATAGTCTGTCTGTAGCCGCAGGGGCAATTCGGGTCGTCTCTGGCTCCCCAGCGGAATACTACTCAGCTATAAAAAATGGTGACTTCACCGTTTTCAGCCAATCTTGGATGGACCTTGAAAAATAGATGTTAAGTGAAAAAAGTCAGAAACAGAAGGATGAATATGGGATCTCACTCTCCAGTAGAAGTTGAAAAACAAGATCAGAAGAGAAAACACAAGTAGAACCTGAACTGGAATTGGCATGTTGCACCAAAGTAAAAGACTCTGGGGTGGGTGGGTGGGGAGAATACAGATCCAAGAAGGATGACAGAGGACCTAGTGGGGATTGTATTGTTATGTGGAAAACTGGGAAATGTTATGCATGTACAAACTATTGTATTTACTGTTGAATGTAAAACATTAATTCCCCAATAAAGAAAAAATAAATAAAAAAGAAAAATCAGGTGAGTGAGAGAAGCATAACATATAAGCTTGTTAGAAGATTGTGCAGAAGACAATCTCATGGCTTCCCACATCAATGATATGCAGAGGGGGGTTGTGGAGTGAGGAGACCCTCTCTGGGTAGGAAAAGCATTGAAAAGGTTTTGATGTGACTCAAGATATTGGTGATATTTCGTTAACTTCATGTAAATTCATGTAAAATTGGAGTCAGGTGGTAGCGCAGTGGTTAAGCGCATGTGGCAGAAAGTGCAAGGACCGGTTAGGATCCCGGTTCAAGTCCCCGGCTCCCCACCTTCAGGGGAGTCGCTTCACAGGTGGTGAAGCAGGTCTGCAGGCATCTCTCTGTGTTTCTTCCTCTTTATCTCCCCCTTCTCTTTCAATTTCTCTCTGTCTCTATCCAATAACAAATAAATAAATTATAATAAAAATTCATGTATAATTCACTCTAACTGTAATGAAAGCAGGACCAAATGAATTCTAAGACTGAAGGCTTAGTGTCTGCTCAAAGCCAAACACTAGAGAGAGTGAAGTACTATTGTTAAAAGTCCTGCCTGGCTTCAGATCTAGCTCCTAAACTTTTTTCTTTTCCCATTTTATTGAGTTGTTAGTGGTTTACAGTAAAGTCGTGGGCATATATATCGGCACATCAGCATCTCAAGATCCTGTTCACATTCCTCCAAGCTCTCCCGCCACAGAGACGTCCGCACCCTGTCCAGTCCAAGTTGCTCTTTGTTTCCCTTTTCTGGCCTTGTTTCTACCCCATCGTAAGCTTCTTCAGTGTGTACCTCTTGGCAAACCCAGTCATACAGCTATGAGAACTGCAACTTCTATGAAATGGACAAAAAACACCCATCCCTACTCAAGGTTGGACAAGCTTAAGCACACAGTAGGGCAACTGTCAGCACTCAGTTAACATTAAAGGAACAAGAAAATGAGAATTTGGTTTTCTTTCTCTTGGAATTTTGCTTAAAATCTAAAATTAGTTATGCATGAAGAAAGGAAAAATGGAGACTATGAAATCAGAAATTGCCTCCCTAATGAACCATCAATATCTCATCACTAAGGGGTCACATGGTGGCACCAGTCTGGTTAAGTTAACACATTACAGTGTGCAGGGACCCAGGTTCAAGCCCCTGGTCCCCACCTACAGGGAAAAAGCTTCAAGTGTGGTGAAGCAGGACTGTAGGTATCTCTTTGTCTCTTTCCCTCTCTATCCACCCCGTCAATATCTCTTTTCAAGTCTATAGATATGATATTAAATGTCTTCCAAAAATACCACAGTGATGAATAATTTATTACAATTATTATTAAGAGCTCAATTTTGGCAGAGATAGATGTTAAACGGTTGACCAGTATGCACGCACATGCATGCTTCCATTTCGGCTAAGATACAACTCATTGTTCAAATTACTTCAGAAGAAAACATTGTCTGTTACACACTAAAGAGCTCCTCAACACATTTGTCCATGTTGACGATTTTCTGACCATCTGAACAAAATAGACTTTGTTTGGAGAAGCCTTGCATTAATAGACTGTATAAGATTTTAGGCATGTGGCATTGAAAAATCAATGTGTGTGAACTATAAGTCCAAGTCTGTCCTTCAATGTACATCTGTCCTCTTCATTCCACTTTGCCCACCCGTCTCCCTCCTCATCTCCATTATCCAATAATGTCTTAGAGCCCAAAAGTTCATCTTTATGTTTCTTTGGTTCACTGATTTGTTTTCTCTATATAATACATATCTGTAAAAACTGAGGGCTTGGGGGGGGTCAGACGGTAGCGCAGCGGGTTAAGCGCAAGTGGGGCAAAGCGCAAGGACCAGCATAAGGATCCCAGTTCGAGCCCCCGGCTCCCCACCTGCAGATGTCTGTCTTTCTCTCCCCCTCTCTGTCTTCCCCTCCTCTCTCCATTTCTCTCTGTCCTATCCAACAGTGACGACATCAACAACAATAATAACTACAACACCAATGAAAAACAAGGGCAACAAAAGGGAAAATAAATAAATATTAAAATTTTTTGAAAAAAAGTGAGGGCTTGGAATGGAGTCAGGCCGGAGTTGTCAGTCATTAAAGTCTGCTTACGACACAGATTATCCACCTGCAATAGATGCCAAAGTCTCTTCCAGCTTTGTGCTATCAACTGAGCACATGTTGGTGGAAACAAAGGCATCGGACCAGGAGGCAGGCGCAGAGGGTGCTCTTCCAGGAGCAAGGGGCCCCCACCCTTGGCTGAGCAGCAGAACAGGGCACTGGCCAGCTGCAGATCGCTTCCAGTCCACTCAGGAATTCTGGGTCTGAAAGAAGTGTGCAGCTGAGGCTGCAGGCAGTGATCAAAGCTGGCTGTCACTGCTGGCCTCTCCTCACCTAAGCACACAGCCCGCCTGACTTCACATGGCTGCAGGAGAGGAGGCTGATGCTCTGGTGGCAAGGGCATGACCTTTGCAAATCAACCTCTTTTCTGCACTGTTGGGACTCAGGAACACAAGCATTCACAGGGGAAAGGCACAAAGCTCTTGAAATTCTGCAGGAAAGGGGCACAGAGGTACGATCAGACTAGAAGGTATGAGCTGTTGTGGTTCTCAAGAACAAAGTTTGTAGCCCTTTTACTTTCCAACTGATATTTTTAATAATCCCTTTACCCACAAGCAACTCAGAGATGATACTGGGTTTTATGTGTTTCCAAGGGTTGCTAGGCAACGTTTCTAGGCAGCTGGAGATATTTCCATAGTAAGCAAGTCATGTTCTACCACAAAGGCCGTGGTCTGAAAAATACATTTTTTCATCTATCATCTATAAACCTAGTGTTTTAATACTAGAGGCCTTTTATCATAGCTAAAATGAGATTCAGCATTTGATAATAGCAACTGCAGAGCTGTAGCACTGGGTCCTGATATAATTCTACTCTGGGAACACACACAGACACTGAAGTATGCATCACTCTTTACAGGCACTGGAAGCCAAGTGTGGTCAACAAAATAAATCAAAGAAAATTCAGCTAGGCATGTTTACAAATCATATACAGAAAGCTATTTCTAAAGAGCTTTTGGAAGCTGGTGAAGGGAGCTGTTTCCAATTTCAAAGTGAAAAGAGAGTTTCCCCATTTTCTTTCTAATAGTTTTAATGTTAGTGATAAGTTTTAATAATAGAACTTCCTTGGGAGAGAAGATCCCCCTTTTTGAAATTTTCAATATGCCAGTGGTCTATATATTTTTTTTGCTAAGCTCTAATTTAGATTCTGTCTATTCGGATGCTTGTGAGAATCTTCAATGTGTGGGAGGCCTTGAAAAAAAATTTAAATGTTGACTGTGCCTGTAGATTTTCAAAAATAATATCCAGAAAGCTTTAACTGCATCTCTACCGTTATAGGAAATCGGCTTGAACAATAAACATGCTAATCACTGTGGTTTGAAATCATTTCTCACTCTAGCTCCTAACCCTATCGGAAACAATTTCTTTAGAACTGTGCAGGTATCGTTAAAGAAGAACCCTCGGGGGTCGGGCAGTGGCGCAGCGGGTTAAGCGTATGTGGCCCAAAGTGCAAGGACCAGCGTAAGGATCCCGGTTCAAGCCCCCCCGCTTCCCACCTGCAGGGGAGTCACTTCACAGGCGGTGAAACAGGTCTGCAGGTGTCTATCTTTCTCTCCCCCCTCTGTCTTCCCCTCCTCTCTCCATTTCTCTCTGTCCTATCCAACAACGAACAACATCAACAATGGTAATAATAATAATAACCACAAGGAGGCTACAATAACAAGGACAACAAAAGGGGGGAAAAATGGCCTCCAGGAGCCGTGAATTCATGGTGCAGGCACCGAGCCCAGCAATAACCCTGGAGGAAAAAAAAAAAAAAAAAAAAAAGAAGAAGAACCCTTTTCTCCTCTGAAGAACACATGATGCCAAACTTCTAAAGGCAATGTTTTAAAAGAGTTACTAGCTACTGGGTTCCAAGTTCTTCTGTAGAATTGGCTTCCACACAAGAACTCTCACAGAGTTGTTTTAAGCATTAACTCTACCAATCTCTTTGACCAGGAAAAAAAAAAAAAAAAAGTGAAATACAGATACTGGTTGCTAGCTCTCAAGTACTAAAAATACCAGTGATTTTTGCCATATGAAAATTACTCATTTTAAAAATGTACCACCTTTTCTGTACTTTCAGAAGCCAGGTTGATCATTTCCAAAATAACACATTTAAAAAGCATGGTGTGTGTGTGTGTGTGTGTGTGTGTGTGTGTGTGTGTGTGTGTGTGTGTGTGTGTGTGTGTGTGTGACTGAGTTTTAAATATATAAAGAAAGAGCACAAAAGGAAGGGAGGTGGAGATGGAAGAAACAAGGGAAGGGTTATGCATGTACAAACTATTGTATTTTACTGTCAACTGAAAACCATTCATCCTCCAATAAATTTAAATATACATATATTTTTATTTTTATTTCATACGCTGTATGTTGTGAATTTTTCTGCAGAAGTAGAAACTTTGTAGAACTAAGAGTTCTGGGGCTCAAAATTACTGAACAATATATTTATATTCCACATATAACTATCTTCTTTATTATTATTATGTTTATTCCCACCAGAGTTATCTCTGAGGCTTGATGCTAGCTAGCACTACACTGGACCCAGCATCCATTTTTAATCTTTTTTTTTTCTATTTTTACTAGATAGGACAGAGATAAATTGAGAGGGGAAGGGAGACAGAGAGGGAGAGAGACAGACATCTGCAGGCCTGCTTCACTGCTCATGAAACATCCTCCCTATAGGTGGGGGCCAGGGCTCAAACTGGGGTCCTTGCATGTAGTAACATTTGCACTCAACCGAACATACCACCATCTGGCCCCCATAACTGTCTTCTGTGATGAATAATGTTCAAAGTTAAAATATAGACATCTACAGAGTTAAAGTAACTTTCATAGTTTATCCATTGTTGTGTGTGGAGTACATATGTGCATGATTTCACCACTCCAGGCTCAACTTTTTTTTTTTTGCCTCCAGGGTTATCACTGGGCTCAGTGCCTGCACTACAAATCCACTGCTCCTGGAGGCCATTTTTCCCATTTTGTTGCCCTTGTTGTTATCCTTGTTGTTGTTATCATTGTTGTTGTCATTGCTATTGTTGTTGTTGGATAGGACAGAGAGAAATGGAAAGAGGAGGGGAGGCAAAGAGAGGGGAGAGAAAGGTAGACACCTGCAGACCTGCTTCACCGCCCGTGAAGCGACCCCCTTGCAGGTGGGGAGTCGGGGGCTCGAACCAGGATCTTTACGCTGGTCCATACACATTGCGCTGTCAGGCTCAACTTTTTTCATTCAGATAAAAACCCACACCCTACCCCCTGCCCCCACCGCCCCCATAGCACTGACATGTGGTGTTGAAACTTGAATCTGAGTCAAGTATGTGACAAGGTCGTAGGTACAAAGAAGCTATGAAGATGCTGGTAAGTGGTGCCTAGAAAGGTGACAGGTACCAAAGTGCAATCACGTGGCTTATGGACCATCTGGGAGCTCAGAAGTCCAGGAGACTCTTCAGAAAGATTGTCTGGGGTTGGGGGCAGTCAGTGGTGCACCCAGTTAAGCGCATATATCACCCTGTTGTAGGGCCTGGGTTTGAGCCTCCCGCTCCCCACCTGCAGGGGGGATGCTTCATGAGTAGTGAAGCAGGTATCTTTCTTTCTCTCTCCCTCACCCTCTCCATCTCCCCTTCCTTCTCGATTTCTCTCTGTCCTAGCAAATAAAATACAAAGGAGGGGAAAAATGGCCACCAAGAGTAGTAGATTTATACTGTAGGCGCCAAACCCCAGCAATAACCCTGGTGGCAAAAAAGAAAGAGAGAGAGAGAGAGAAATGAAAGCGAAAGGAAAAGAGTAAAAAAGTTTATCTGTAAAAGGCAAAAGAGCGCTAAATGCATCTAAAGGGAGATAGAATCAAGACGGAACTTCTTTTATCAATAAAACGAGTCAGTCCCCACTGTACACAGGCACCTCGGTCGTGTGCATAGCAACGGAGCACACAGTCCAAGGCAGCTCTTTTGCAGGCCCACCCCACAAAACTGGGCTCAGAGATTTATCCAAAGTCTCTAACTAATGCTTAACAAATATTTCCTAGTTGTATACTTAATGTCAAGCAAAATATTGAAGCAGAACAAAACAGAGCTTTAAGCTTAAGGTACAGGAACTGTTAAGGAAAAGATTCCGTCTGAGACACCATTCCTACTGCTTGCCCTAGTCCTCTGGCTTTTGGGGGGGGGGGGTTATCACTGGGGCTCGGTGCCACACTACAAATCCACTGCTCCTGCAGCCTTTTTTTTTTTTTTTCTTTTCTATAGGACAGAGAGAAATTTAAAGAGGAGGGGAAGACAGAAGGGGCGAGAGAAGGATAGACACCTGCAATCCCACTCCACCGCTTGTGAAGTGACACCCGCTGCAGGTGGGGAGCCAGGGGCTCAAACCGAGATCCTTGAGCAGGTCCTTGTGCTTTGTACTATGTGTGCTTAACCCGGTGTGCCGCCGCCCGCCCCTGGAGTCATTCCCTCCAATTGTTCACTGGTGCTGGGCAGGAAGGGTGGTTCTCTTGCCTTCATCCTTCCTCAGTAATGAGAAAAGGAACCACTTCTATCACTTCTGGAAATTGAACAGAAAGGCTTCTTTATTAAACATATGCAATCAACACCAACGACCAATTACATATCTTTGCTTCTGCCGCTAAAAACTGGTAGTAGAAGGGAGCTCATTCACAACAGCCACCAAGCGGCATGCGTTTAAATGCCAGACAGTAACTTGAAATGCTAAATTTCCAATCACTTCTTCAAGCCATGTTAGAAGGAAGCCAACCTGAACTTGACTGATTCTACTGTAGTAAATCATGACTCAATTAAACTCAACTGATGACAGATGCCAGGTTTATTATTTGTTTTATGTCTTTAATGTTTGATTGCCTCAATGCAACTGACTCTAATAAGAAAATGATAAAAACAACTAATATATATGTATATATACATGAAAGATGAATAACTTAAGAAAAGTGTGGATGACCTATTTTTTCCCTTTTTAGGGGTCCAGTACATATTACACTATTTTAACCATTCAAAATGTTCACTTCTGGGGGTCGGGCGGTAGCGCAGTGGGTTAAACGCATATGGCACTAAGCGCAAGGACCAGTGGAAGGATCCCGGTTCAAGTCCCCGGCTCCCCACCTGCAGGGGAGTCGCTTCACAGGCGGTGAAGCAGGTCTGCAGGTGTCTGTCTTTCTCCTCCCCCTCTGTCTTCCCCTTCTCTCTCCATTTCTCGCTGTCCTATCCAACAACGACGACATCAATAACAACAATAACTACAACAACAGTAAAAAACAAGGGCAACAAAAGGGAATATAAATGAATATTTTAAAAAATGTTCACTTCTGTAGCCTCCAGCACACTCACAGTACTATGCAATCATTACAATATCTAATTTCAGAATATTTTTATCACTCGACGAAGAGACTTTCTAACAGGCCGTCATTCTCCACCCCCCACCCCCACCCAGCACCTGCACCCCCACCCAGCACCCGCACCCCCACCCAACACCCGCTCTCTGTCTCTGTGGACTTTCTTACTCTGAATATTTCAAGGGGCCAAGCAGGTGGTGGCACACCTGGTTAAGCACATACATTACAATGCACAGGGACCCAGGCACAAGACCCTGGTCCTTACCTGCAGGGGGAAAGCTTCATGAGTGGGTAAGTAGGGCTGCAAATGTCTCTCTGTCTCTTTCCCTTGCTATCTCCCTGCCCCTTCCAATTTCTCTCTGTCACTATCCAATAATAAATAAAAATATTTTAAAAGGAATATTTCAGGGGGCTTCTGGGAGGCACAGCCATGGAGTAACAGAGATTGTATCAGATCTCTCATAGAACAACAAAGAACTACAACTATAGATCTAAACAAAACACACCAACTACAGCTGAGACATGCGCAGACTCAGCCACCAAGTTTCAGGCACTATCGTGATTCTACTCTGACTTCCCTGGGCAAACAACCTCACCAGTGTGTCTTGGAACCTCACCACTCCAGAGCCCTACCCCAGGGTAAGATAGAAACAGGCTGGGGTGTGTGGATCCACCTGCCAACATCCATGTTCAGCAGAGAAGCAATTACAGAAGCCAGAACTCCCACGTTCTGCACCCCATACTCCCAGTGAGGGAGAAATGACAGAGGGAAGGAGACCAGAGGGCATTGAACTCACCTCCATCAGGAACCGGAAAGGAGGGGAAAAAGGGAGGGACATTAGCTGTACAGGTGACCTGGAGAGGAAGAGAAGATGGTACCATGGAGGGAGGGCAAATATATAAGAATATAGACAGGGAGTTGTAGAAATAATAATTAACCCATACCCGCAACCTTGGGAGAACTACTGTAACTTCCAATGGAGGGAATGGGGGTACAGAGCTCTGGCGGTAGGAACGGTGAAGAATTGTGCTGCAGTTAGAGTGTCATTTTGTAAATCAATATTAAATCACTAATTAAAAGATGAGAGAGCACACGAGAGAAAGGCAGGGGGGAAATGAAAATTTCGTAAAATGCAACAATACAATATAGGGCCCACTAAAATCATTAACCGGGGAAAGAGCATATATCCAAAGTTCTGAAACTAAAATCCCAAAGAATTAGAACTAATACAAAGAGATTGCCACTGGGGAAAGAGAGTGGGACTGGAGTAGATTGTTTATCCTTTTAAGTTAATTGCTATTATGGATATTTATTAATTCTATTTGAAGCTTAAGTAATTTTTAAAATTTTTTTCTATTATTTATTTTTGTTGTCCTTGTTGTTTTACTGTTGTTGTAGTTATTGTTGTTGTTGATGTTATCATTGTTGGATAGGACAGAGAGAAATGGAGAGAGGAGGGGAAGACAGAGAGGGGGAGAGAAAGATAGACACCTGCAGACCTGCTTCACTGTCTGTGAAGCGACTCCCCTGCAGGTGGGGAGCCGGGGCTCGAACCAGGATCCTTAACGCCAGTGCTTGCGTTTCGTGCCACGTGTGCTTAACCTGCTGTGCTACCGCCCGACCCCCAAAGCTGAAGTAATTTTTGACACCTAGTATTTATCTCGGGTTAGTTGAAATAATACTTGGGGGACTGGGTGGTAATGCACCCAGGAGAGCACACGAATTGCTATGCACAGTTCCCTCACTCCCTGCCTGAAGTGAGGAAGCTTCACAAAAGTCGGAGTTGTGCTGGAGATGTCTCTCCTCTCTGCCTCACTATATATCTCTCACCCTCTACCCAAAAGAAAGAAAAGGGAAAAAAATATTTGCCAAGGAACTGTGGCAGCGTACAGGCACAAAGGCCCCAGCCCAGCAGTAACCCTGTAGAAAGGAAGGAAAGGAAAGAAGAGAAAGGAAAGGGAAGAGAAAGTAAGGAGGGAAATAATGCTTATAAAGCATTTGGTCCAAGTCCTGGGACATAGAATATTTGATTGGGGAGTCGGGCGGTGGCGCAGCGGGTTAAGCGCAGGTGGCGCAAAGCACAAGGACCGGCATAAGGATCCTGGTTCGAGGCCCCGGCTCCCCACCTGCAGGGGAGTCGCTTCACAGGCGGTGAAGCAGGTCTGCAGGTGTAAGAAGCATTTTGTAAAAGATATAGAACTGTAGTTATTGCTGGAGAAAAAAAAAACACTTCAAGCCTTCTGTCAATGCAAGCACAGCGTCAGAACAACAGCAAGCACTCTGAGAGTATGCCGTAGCTTTCAATCGCATCAGTCTCTTTGCCCAAGTGGCCTAATTTCTTTAAACTCTACTTTCGTTATTATGTGAGGTTACTAAAAGTCCAGTGCCATGTGTTTTGTGAGATTCACTTCACTATACTATCATACTTGTAAAACACTTAGCCCTGCTGTATTTGTCAAAACTTTAGTGTTTATTAAATGTCATCAATAGTCCTTTTCATTGTGTTCAGGAGTGAGCACAGTTTACAGCCACAGGCCCACTGAGGGGAGAGGACTCTTGTACAACACAAACTAGACCCTTCACGTCACATCTGTAGAAAATTTTACTCTATCAAAAAAAAAAAATCTTAGTGCAACTGAAACTGAGATGAATGAATCTGAAATGAACATTACTTTTTCCTATCGTACTCAAAGTGTGTTCAGAACTACCAGAAGAATTGAGATTAGACTCTCTCTCCTCTGCCCAGGATCCTCACAGCAGCTGTACAGAAGTGACAGTTCCGGGAGTCGGGCTGTAGCGCAGCGGGTTAAGCGCAGGTGGCGCAAAGCACAAGGACCGACATAAGGATCCCGGTTCGAACCCCGGCTCCCCACCTGCAGGGGAGTCGCTTCACAGGCGGTGAAGCAGGTCTACCAGTGTCTATCTTTCTCTCCTCTCTGTCTTCCCCTCCTCTCTCCATTTCTCTCTGTCCTATGCAACAATGACAACAACAATAATAACTACAACAATAAAACAACAAGGGCAACAAAAGGGAATAAATAAATAAAATAAATATTAAAAAAAAAATTTAAAAAAAAAAAGAAGTGACAGTTCCAAGAAAGAACAGAACAATCGCCTACTTATCACAAAAGGATATCCACATAGGATAGCAGCAAGGCAGCCTGATGACACTTGGAAATACAAAACCACCCCTGGCGTGTACACAATGGGATACTACTCAGCTGTGAAGAATAATACATTGGGGGGGGGGGGGTAGACGGTAGCACAGCAGTTTAAATGCGCATAGTGCAAAACACAAGGACTGGCATAAAAATCCTGGTTCGAGCCCCAGCTCCCCACCTGCAGGGAGGGTTGCTTCACAAGCGGTCAAGCAGGTCTGCAGGTATCTATCATTCTCTTCCCTCTCTGTCTTCCCCTCCTCTCTTGATTTCTCTCTGCCCTATCCAACAACAACGACAGCAATAAAACAACAACAGCAACAGAGCAAGGGCAACAAAAAGGGAAAAACAAATATAAAAAATTTAAAAAGAAGAAGAAAAAACAACTTTACTGGAAGCCAATAAAAACAAAAAGAAGAAAGATACATAAAAGATATTTTGAGGACAACTTCAGCAGTTTGAATACAAATTTCTGTTAGGTTATATTATTAAACAACTGTTACCTTCAATGTGACAGTGGCTTTATTGTATGTATAATGGATGTTTAGTACTTTGAGGTAAAATGTCATAGTGCCTGTAATGTATATTCAAACAGTCTGGTTATTTAATAAATAGAAGAGAGATGGAGAGAGGAAGAAATGCAATTTTAAAAATATATATATTTAAAATACTTTGCTTCAACCAGAGCTGTCACTTTACCATTAAGAAGGAAGAGTTATCCCAGGTGTCCAACAACTGATGAATGGCTGAGCAAGTTGTGGTCTATATACACAGTGGAATACTACTCAGCTACTAAAAATGGTGAGTTCACCTTCTTTACCTCATCTTGGATGGAGCTTGAAGGAATCATGTTAAGTGAGATAAATCAGAAACAAAATGATGAATATGGGATGATCTCACTCACAGGCAGAAGTTGAAAAACAAGATCAGAAGAGAAAACACTAAACAGAACTTGAACTGGAGTTGGTGTATTGCACCAAAGTAAAAGACTCTGGTGGGGGGAAGGGGGTTCAGGTCCAGGAAGATGATGGCAGAGGAGGACCTAGTGGGGGCTGAACTGTTATGTGGAAAACTGTTATGCATGTACAAACTACTGTATTTTACTGTCAACATTAATCCCCCAGTAAAGAAATTTTAAAATAAAGAAGGCAGAGTTATATTATAAAGACTCATTTCCAGAAAACTATCTACAACCTAAATGCTATATAACTAATATCTAAAGTACTACTTCTACCATGAGTAAATTCTTTTTCCCTCACTTATTAATAATTAAGACTTAAAAGTCAAAGTTTTTTTAAATAAAATGAAAAAGTTTCTGAAATTCCAAATATATGTTGTCTCTTATGTCTTAGTACATATGTCTGTTGGAACCTAGAAATATTTTTCAATGACTCTGAACACACTGTCTCAGAGTGTCCGTAATCAAGGTGTACATATTCTGGCCCTGCAATCCCAGGCTTCAGCTGACTGAGCAGTGTCCACAGGTGAGGACATAAATGCATTTCAGGGGCTGAGCAAGCAGCCGTCTTAGCCACTCAAGTCACTTCCTGTGATTTAACGTCAGCACCACCCTCGCCTGACTTAGTGTTAGTCCTTTTAAGTCAGACAACATTCTTAGCAATGTCCCTTCATTCTGCTGGAGACATAGCTAACTTCATGCTCTTTTGTAAAATTCATTTTTAAATCAACATAATTAACCAGTCCGAATACAGTGGACAATTATATAGCAGTAAATCTATCTGCTATAATTTTCTTATGTGGACCACGAAAAAAAAAAAAAAGTCTGTTAATAGTCTGCAGTGAGTCAGTATAAAGTTCCTAAAGAAATACTGTGTACTTAGACTTTGATACCCTCACCCTCCTCACCTACTTCCAATTACACTTCCCTCACTCACTCCAAAGCTAACTTTATCAAAGCAAGGACTGCAAAAGCTGAATAAGGGCAAGAGACTGGCATACTTCAATGATGACTCTTTAGTCACTATCAGGCCACCCCATCAGCTGGGGCCCTATTTGGGGAGTCCTGAGATTCCCAAACAGACATGATGGGCCTAGAATAAATCCCTCTCTCCATTGTTACCGGTCATCTCTATCAGGAACAATAAAATAGATCCCTTTGTGGGGCCCCCACAGGACCTTGCCCTCAACTTGGATCAACAACAGTAGAGAATGTTCCATCCTCTGAAGGGAGCCTGGACAACATACTCTATGCTACACCTGAAGAAGATAGGTCCTGATATTGGGGCAGCTTGGAATGTTCCTACTCATGACCACAGAAAGTGAGCTCAGATCTACAGGGAAGCAGAGGTCACATAGGCTCCTGTGCTGAATATGGGCCCTAGATCAGATCAAATGGATGGGGTTTACACCTTTCCCATATTTGGGAGCTACTCTCTTCCTTGATCCAGCTTTCTGGTCCTTTTTCCAGCCATGACATCACCTCCCCAGACAATAACTTGGATCAGATTTCAGGCTTGGGGGAAAAGAAAACTAGTATAGCCTCAGGCCCTTTGGAATATAACTAAAATATGCCTACTAGCTATCTACAAAACAGAGACACCCTCCCAACTCTTAATCTGCACTATTCCAGCCTTTAGGTTCATGATTAATCAACAATTTATTTGGCTTTGTTTGTTAACTCTCTTTTCAGCCACCAGGTTCCAGATACTACCATGATGCCAACCAGACTTCCCTGGACAGACACCCCCACCAATGTGTCCTGGAGCTCCACTTCCCCAGAACCCCACCCCACTAGGGAAAGAGAGAGGCAGTCTGGGACTATGGATCAACATCGACCTGTCAACACCCATGTTCAGTGGGGAAGCAATTACAGAAGCCAGACCTTGCACCTTCTGCATCCAACAATGACCTTGGGTCCATACTCCCAGAGGGTTAAAGAATAGGAAGCTATCAGGGGAGGGGATGGGATACAGAGCTCTGGTGGTGGGAACTGTGTGGAGTTGTACCCCTCTTATCCTATGGTTTAGTCAATGTTTCCTTTTTATAAATAAAAAATAAAAGACTAGTCCTATAAACCTTAAAAAAATTTTTTTTTAAAAGATACAATCCCAAGGGCAGGTGGCAGCGCACCTGATTGAGAGCACATATAATGTGCAAGGATCCAGGTTCAAGCCCCCAGTCCCCACCTCCAAGGGGAAAGTTTTGTGAGTGATGAAGCAGTGCTGCAGGTGTCTCTCTCTCCCTCTCTGTCTCCCCCAACCCTCTTGGTTTCTGGCTGTCTCTATGCAATAAATAAAGATAATAAATATTTTATTATAATAAATAAATTTTAAAATTTTTTAAAATAAAGATGCAATCCTAAGCTAAAAATTACCATTGAATAATGATAAGAATAATAAACATCAGTTAGACATGGAAACACTATAGTTGACATTTCCATGTGTGGTATCAATCTTCCTAATAATCTTGCTCTTAATTATTCAAGCAGGAAGCCTTACCAGTATACTATAATGTCTTGACTGTCTTAGTAACAGCCTATTTTTCATCTGAAAGCAAATTAAGCAGTTTTCAAAGAACGAAATGTTAATAAATAAAATTTAAAATGTCACATTGCGTATTCATCCATATATTGAAAGATGCTAACTTTTTTTTTGTTCTTCTTCTGAAGGGAAATGAGTTCAAGTATAACGTAAAAGCCTGGGAAGTACACTCTACATGAAAACCATCAGTGTTAACGATAGTGCAGAGTGTTCTCTAGTCCTCCATAAAGTTAGAAATGTAAATATTTCATCAAGAATGAACTCCAAAACCTTCATTATAGCAATATGTTGGTGCACACAACGCAGAAAGCTATTATACATACATTCACATTTAAACTGAAATCATGCTCCCACCCCCCATACAGAGAGACACATCGATAGAGTGAGAGGGTGGGGGGGAGAGAGAGAGAGAGGCTAATTTATAGGAAAGCCAAAATTTGGAAGTCAACATGTCAATTTAATAAACATGATTTTTAAAACAGACTGTGAATGTCTTGAATGTCTTCACTCAAACCATGCCTGGTACAATAAAATAATTTTTGAGTCAAATTAGAAAAAAAAATTCTTTCTTTGAGTTTCTTGTAAATCTGTATTTCTGAGAAAATTCTGACTACACATTATACATCTGATTTTTAGTATGGAACATGAACTAGAAAATATCAAAGCTAACCAAAATAGAGAGAGAATATGTGAAAAGGCTGGAAGTGGAGAGATATGAAATTGCTAAAGTGGAATTTTGACTCACAAATTTTTTACATTTATTTCCTTTCTTTTTTCACAAGAGAATAATATTCTAACAAGCCAACTGATTGCAAAGACCCAAGATCCCTTTGCTGGGACATTGTTTCTATTCCTGTAGTTCTTTTATTTGCTATTTTTTGTTTACTTTTCTTTGCAAAAAAACAAATCTTCTTTAAAACAAAAGCAACCCTCTGAGTTTAAGATTAAATTTCTCAAGATTAAGTGCTAATTACTAGGTAGTTAGAAAATTGCAATACCACCAGCTCTAGAAAGAATGTATCCCCATGGTCACTGATTTCACAAGGAACCTGACATATCAGAAAAATGAAGAGGCCTAATCAAATGTCATTGTTAATGATATTCAATTATTCCACCTGTGATCCGAGCGATTATAACTGCTGCCTTATAATTGCAGCTTGTCCACTGGGAGAGCCAAACTCAAACATTATCATAGCTTAAAGGTCACTTGGAAATTATGCAATTATAACAAAATTTTGTGATCATTAAGGAAATGAATTCATTTTATACCTGGTCCAAGATGATATTTGTTCTTCCAAGAATAAATCACAGAATATGAGCTCAATATATTGCATCTAAAGTGTGTTTCATACCCCTCACATATTTTTTGAAAAGGAAATTAAGAACAAATTTTCCTTACATGATTCTCTTCTCAGCAGCATTTTTTTTTTCTTTTTGCAGACAGCAGCTGCCATCAGGGACTTTCTTCACCATGGAACCTGCTTGCTACGTATTAACAGAGAGGAAGTCAGCTTCCTTCTATATTCCTTGCTTTGCTTCTCACCCATCTCAGTCCTCTTAGACTTAGTGTTGCGGGACTACCAGGCTCCCTACTCACTTCTAGCAAGAGGAGAAAGAGTAGTAAATCAGAAAGTTGTGTTTTTAGCCACAGCACTGCTCAGCTCTGGCTTATGGTAGTGAGAGGGATTGAACTTGGGATTTTAGAGCCTAAGGCATGAGAGTCTCTTTTCATAGCCATTATGCTATCTACCCCATGTCCCAGACAGCAGATCTTTTATCTTCATTAACCTAAGCAAAATCATTCTCTGGTATCTCTTTGTTAGTCTACGTCATTGTGGGGAAAAAATTTCCTTTTTTTCTTTTTCTTTCATGCAACCTTTTTTTAACATTTTTTTCCTTTATTGGGGATAAATGTTTTACAGCTACCAGTAAATACAATAGTTTGTACATGCATAACATTTCTCAGTTTTCCACATAACAATACAAACCCCACTAGATCCTCTGTCATCCTTTTCCTGGACCTGTACTCTCCCCACCACCCACCCACCCCCAGAGTCTTTTACTTTGGTGCAATACACCAAGTGAAAATATTTTTAATGCATAGCTCTCTATATAACTATACCACTTAATTATTTCAGACACCCAGAAGAACTACCATTCGTTAGGGACTATCTGCGTCTCATGAACTGTGTTGGATATTTTACACACTCTTTCTCTTGGTTTGACTTTCACAAGCATATGCGCATTGATTTACTTAATGCTGACTTACACTGAAGAATAAACAAGAGAAATACTAGAAATACAAAGTAGCACCCAAACTACTTTGCCAGTGTTTACTGTATGACTCTGCAGTTACTGGCTTGTACTTTGAGTAAAAATTCAGATATGAGAAGGAGTGACAACAGCAGGCTCAGAGGACCACTAGGTGTCTCTGAACTTCCCTTGGGTCTCACTCAGTCAGGGTTCAGGGTAGGGAAGAGAATGACTCTTGTGGTGGCGAGGATGAGGACAATGACGACGATGAAGATGATGATAATGGTGATAGAAGCAGAAAGACGGGAGGAGGAGGAGAAGAAAGAGAAGAAAAAATAAGTTTAGAAAAAAAATACAGAATAAGGAGGGGAAAGAGCTTGGCAATTACAGGTGGTGAATTAGTATAAGTTGCAAGTAGGAGGTGAGAAGACACATGGACCTCAAGATCATAGTGCTAGCAGCAGGCAGGCACAGGTGAGATTTGGTCAGGGTGCAGAATGCACTGCTGGCCAGCCACCGCTGGTTACGTGCTTCATCCAAGCAATCTTCCAACAGAGTAGGAGTAGAACTTAGCAACTGCTTCATTACATAGACAATGTTAGAATGAGGCAGGAATTTTGGCATTTCTGTTTCCTGGAAGGAGCATTTCTGTCCTTAGTATATATATATATGTAATACACATCAATGACTGTAATTCTTTAAAGCATAGTGTTACTGAAAGATATGTAAGCTCTTTTTAAATTCAAAACATAGGAAAACAAGTGTGTATAGTGTTTGTAAATGCATTTAAGTGTATTCAAAGTATTAAAACAGGCAGGGATGGGTTTTCCACACATTAGAATCACTCACTATTTCTTTATTTTATTTTAATGAGAGAGAGACACACAGGAAGATAGAGACCAGAGCACTGTTCATCTCCGGCTTACCGTGGTGCCAGGGATCAAGCCTGGGACCTCAGAGCCTTGGGAATGAAAGCCTTTTGCAGAACCACTATGATGTACCCAACATTAACATTTTTATAGACAATGTTTCAGTATCAAAACAATTGTTTAATTTTAGCAAACTAAACTGTTGGGAGTAGGTCTCGAATGTGAAGGTCAAGGTGGTCATCAGACTTCAGAAAAAAAAAAATCAACGGATTTCAAAAAAACATAGAAAGGCCTTTCCTTTTGTATATTTCTATAGATATGGTTAATTATTATCTCTTTATTTTTCCTTCATTGTATTTTTCCCTACCCCATTCATAAGAAAGGGATTAGACTGGGGGGCCAGGTAGTAGTGCAGAAGGTTAAGTGCACATGGTGTGAAGTTCGAGGACCGGCATAAGGATCCCAGTTCAAGCCCCGGCTCCCCACCTGCAGGGGAGTCGCTTCACAGGCAGTGAAGCAGGTCTGCGGGTGTCTGTCTTTCCGCCTCTCTGTCTTCCCCTCCTCTCTCCATTTTTCTCTGTCCTATCCAACAACAACAGCAATAACAACAAGGGCAACAAAAATGGGAAAAATAGTCCCAAGGAGCAATGGATTCATAGTGTAGGCACTGAGCCCCAGCGATAACCCTGGAGGCAAAAAGAAGGAAGGAAGGAAGGAAGGAAGGAAGGAAGGAAGGAAGGAAGGAAGGAAGGAAGGAAGGAAGGAAGGAAGGAAGGAAAGAAAAGAAAGGAATTAGACTGCAGGACTAGGGGAAAATCAGTCCAACTTTCAGGACAAAGTGCTCTTTTTTTTTTTTTTATTTCCTCCAGGGTTATTGCTGGGCTCGGTGCCTGCACCATGAATCCACCGCTCCTGGAGGCCATTTTTCCCCCTTTTTGTTGCCCTAGTTGTTGCAGCCTCGTTGCGGTTATTATTGCCATTGTTGACGTTGCTTTGTTGTTGGATAGGACAGAGAGAAACGGAGAGAGGAGGGGAAGACAGAGAGAGAGGGGAGAGAAAGACACCTGCGGACCTGCTTCACCGCCCGTGAAGCGATTTCCCTGCAGGTGGGGAGCCGGGGGCTCGAACCGGGATCCTTACGCCGGTCCCTGCGCTTTGCGCCACGTGCACTTAACCCACTGCGCCACCGCCCGACCCCCCCCTTTTTTTTTCTTTTAACCTCCTTCTCATTGTTTTAGATAAATCAGACATTGTTCTGCTTCAATGTTTTTAATTTAGCATAGATAAATTCACAATGCCATTTCCCTATCATGTTATCTATAATAAAATTATTTTTTAATGTAAGCCTAATTAAAGGTAGCACGATTGGCCATTTATTGAATTGACTTCCACCTGTTGTGTACCATTTGACACACAGATAAGGAAATCAGAATAGTATTTGAGCCTTGGCTGGTTAGCCAAGACTATCTAAACACACCAAGAGTACAATTTTTCTCAACTTTTTCAAAAAGGGGTTATCCTTATGTTGATGTGTTGGGATAAGAGTGAAATTCCTGTTTCACTGGACAAGTTCATTAAAACAGGTAGATTGGTTTGAACACGAAGACACAGGGTGAACTCAGCGCCAGTGCTGTGGGTGGCACGGACATGTCCGCATTTGGTAAACAACTCACCAGTGTCTTCCTCCCCCTCCTCAGGGCATCAATCAGTGTCGCTGTGATCCATTAAAGAAAGCACAGTGACAACATAAATGAGGGCAGTCATTAAGGTGGACCATCACTTCAGGGTCACGCCTTGCGGAAAGAACCACTTGCATTATACACAGTCTGATGTTGGCTTCCCTCCCGGGACCACAAAGGGAAGATGGGTAGTTGGTCAGATGGACAGTTTCTAAGGTTTTGTCCTATGTAGAGAGACATCTTCAGGGTCTTCAGCATCAATATTGTAAAACCTTGAGATATTCTATGCTACAACATCCATATTTAATATGATAATAATAATAAAAAACACTTATTTGTTTCAGAGTCTCTTTTACCCATGCAATATATCCAGACATCTTGATGCTATCGGCTAAATGTTCAAAAGTTTCATTATTCACAAAAACAAAGGGAACATGCCCAGTTCCTTTCAATACACAAATCAGATTGGAGCAGCAAATGGAGCATCTAGCATGAGTAATATCATGTCCATATGGAAACACTGAGTTGATTACTAAAGACACTATGGGCTTTTAAGGCCCAAGGGGTTTCTTTGCCTGAAAACTATTTCTGCATGGAGGTGTTATTCTTATTTGTTTTAATATAAAAAATATAGCTAAATTGTATGCCAAAAACTATTTACTACACTGAGCACATCAACATCAGAGCATGGAACTTTTTAATAAAAGAAACAGTCCTAAGGGGGACTGGGCGGTGACACACCCAGTTAAGCACACATATTACCAAGTGCAAGGACACAGCAAACCCCCACTCCCCACCTACAGGGGTTCTGCTTCATGAGTGGTGGAGCAGGTCTATGGATGTCTGTCTTTATCTATCTATCTATCTCCCCATCCTTCTCAGTTTCTCTCTGTCCTGTCTAATAATAATAATAATAATATGGCTGCTGGGAGTGCTCGATTTGTAATACCAGCACTGAGGCCAAGCAAAACCCTGGTGGCAATAAAAAAATAAAATAAAGAAGGAAGGAAGGAAGGAAGGAAGGGGAGGAGGGAGGGAGGGAGGGAGGAAGGAAGGAAAGAAGGGTCCTGAGCTAGTAAAGTGAATTAACAAAACATTTAAATATCAGACCTCTGAATGAAAATTCAATTGAATGATACAAAATGGCATTTTACTATATAATCAATATAGGCTACTCATAATTTTGCAACTTCATCTTCATGTTTCTTTTTTATTTATTTTCCCTTTTGTTGCCCTTGTTTTTATTGTTGTTGTAGTTATTATTGTTATCATCGTTAGGTAGGACAGACAGAAATGGAGAGAGGAGGGGAAGACAGAGAGGGGGAGAGAAAGACAGACACCTGCAGACCTGCTTCACCTCCTGTGAAGCGACTCCCCTGCAGGTGGGGAGCTGGGGGCTCAAACTGGGATCCTTAGGCCGGTCCTTAAACTTTGCGCCATATGCACTTAACCCACTGCGCTACCGCCCGACTCCCCATCTTCATGTTTCTGACATGTTTCTTCTCACTGTTTCTGACAGCAAGGTTAGCAGGCAGCAGAAACTACTACTGCAGAGAGTTTTGGAGGCTAAGGTGAGGAAGTTCTAGAGAGATGAGAACCACTGATGTGTCTTCCTATCTCCTGACAGACGGCCTAAAGACAGAAGTATCAAAAGTAGGTTGGCTGTCAACGCCCTTGTCCAGCAGAGAAGGAATTACAGAAGCCAGAACTCCCACCTTTTGCACCTCAAGAAGAATTCTGGTCCAGACTCCCAAAGGGAGAGAAATGTTAGGGGAAGATGACCAGAGGGCTCTGAACTCCAACTCCATCAGGACCTGGAGAGAGAAGAGGAAAAACAGAAAGGACATGCCCAAGTAGTACCAGGTGTAGGTGTGACTTAGAAAGGAAGAGAAGGTAGGACCATAGTAAAAAAAAAATGGACAGGGGCCAGGTGGTGGCGCACCTGGTTAAGTGCACACATTCCAGTGCTCAGGGACCCAGGTTCAAGCCCTTGGTCCCCACCTGCAGGGAAAAAGCTTTGCAAGTGGTAAAGCAGGGCTACAGTTGTCTCTCTGTCTCTTTCCCTCTTTTATCTTCCTCTCCCCTCTCAAATTCTCTCTGTCTGTAGCCTATAATAAATAAAAAATAAATAAATTTTTAAGGAAGAAAAAGAAAAAAATGGACAAATACATATAAATATAAACACAGTTATAGAAATGATAATCAACCTATTTCGAACCACATCTGCAACCTTGGAAGAACTGCTATAGCTTCCAGTGGAGGGAATGGGGACACAGAACTCCGGTGCAGAACTATACCCCTGTAACCTTATAATTTTGTAAATCAACTATTAAGTCGCTAATAAATTTTTTAAAGTAGGTTGACTATCATGCAGCAAAGTAACCGTCTGAGGGGAGGATTAATGGCCTGCAGTGCAGTTGTTGATGCATAAGCACCACTGCGCACATCCCCAGGACAGGCATCTGCAAACACTCTCCCTCCCAACTTGAGTCCCTTTCCACCTTCATGCATCAGACCCGAAGCTGTAACTGTAAGGGCAGGTAGGGTGCAGTAGACTTGGGTAGAAGGATATTGGCACGTTGGTAGTGGGCATGGTATGTGGGCTACATACATCTGGAAGAGGTGTGAAACTGTACCCTGAAAACATACAAGCCTGTAAATCCATATTACATCAGTTAAAAAGACCAGTACGTGTTTTTTAAAAGATAAAATACCAATTTAAGAGTCATGGCACTGGTGCTTGGACAGCTCTCTTTCACTCCTTTCTCTCTGTCTCTCCTTCTCCATCTCTCTCTCCCTCTCCAAACAGAATAAAATCAAGTGGGCCAGGGAGGCCACTCGATGCTGTAATGCATGCACAAGGCCCTTGGTTCATTCCCTGTGCAGCACTGCAAATAAATTAGCTCATCGGTTAACTTTAGGGCAGAAATAAGAAACAAATGTCCCTGACTTTTAAAGTGGAAGAATCACTTAAGACACTAAATTATTGGAAAATACGAGTCTCGGGAGTGCCAAGGGTACTATGGGGGGTGGGAGGGGGGAGAATGCTTCAAATACCATTAGGGTGACTGGCTTAACCAAAAATGTTAACCGCTCTGATCTTACACTGGCTCCAGAGCCCAAAAGGTCTCTGAATTTGCATCAAGTTTGATGATTACCACATGATTAATTCACACCACACTCAAAATGTGGAAGTCAAATCCTCAGGCTAATTTTTGCTGTATTGTCTAAAGATAACAAATGCAGATCCAGTTCATCTGACTGTGGGAAACACGGCTTTGTTTTGATGTGTGTTCCTTATCTAGTCCTCATATGTAAGTAATGCAAATTGATCCGTTTTCAGTTGAAGTTCTACAATGACTTTCGAAAAAGTGTTGTTTACATCTGACTGCAAGTCACAGCAGTGTCTGCTGTGATCTAAATGAAATGCTATAGATGCCAGCTCACTTTGGGGCCATCCACTAGGCAGACAAAATTTAAATCAGAGTGCAAGAACTTTTAAATTGAAATCATTTGTTCTAAAGCTTAGGTGGTTAGTGTCTCTGAGGGTCAGACATGACAGTACACTGCAGACTGATGGAAATTGTTCGCCTGTTTTAAAAATATCTTCTAGTCTAAGTTTTAGCATGATTCTAGTCCACATAAAAAAGGATGTCTGCTTCACTGTATTTCTCTCTCTATTTTTCTGAAAAAAGCCAAAAAGGCCAAAAAGGCATTACAGAAAGTGATTTCTATGATTATTTCTTCTCTTTTATGGCACTTGTTTGAAAAGTCCCCCTATGAAAGGAAAAGAAACATTTAATTATGTTATTCACAGGAGGAGGAGGAGAGAATAATTTTTAGACATTGTGGGATAGATTGTATGGAGGAGAACCAAGGTGGTTTTTTTTTTTCCCAGTCTTGTGGGCAAGTGCTATAATCACACTAAGTAAATCACAGCTATTTGCTATAGAGATTCTGATATAAGGTGGTATTATTTCAGGTGCTCTATGAGTATCTCTTGAGAAAGTGACAATCATCCTTAAAGATAAGGTAAGGATAATGGAAAATGTCATCAGTGAACCTCTTTATTTTCAGAGATTCTGATCTACCAAACACAGATGCACACACATTGTGAATTCAAGGTTGATGGGTGTCAAGATGGAGACAGAGAATCACGCCAAATATACTACGGTTATTTCCTGCATTTTAAAAATGTTTTGCAACACACAAGGCTTCAGAAAAACACTCTGTTCTGCTAGATGGTCTGCTAAGTATTCATTTACCTATCGGAGGAGCAATTATTAAGTACATTTGCAGCAGAGATATCAGTATTTAGTGTGGAAATGAATGTTCAGACAAATTAGCACAACAATGTAATAAAATCCATCTGTTAGCTCTATGGAACTACAGGGGGGAAAGTCAGTACTTAAATTTCAAGGAAAATGTTACACTTGAGCTGAGTCTTTAAAGCTAAGTGAAGGTTCTCTGGACAGAAAAGGGAATGACAAGGGAAAAGACAGAGAGAGGGAGGAAAAGAATATTTTAGGAAGAAATAAAATAATTTGTGGAGATATAGAGACAAGATGAAAATATGTCAGCAGCTTCCTGGAAGAAGGGTGGTGTTGGGAGTTGATGGAGCAAAAGGGACCTGTCAATGCCCATGTTCGGTGGGGAAGCAAGTACAGAAGCCAGACCTCCCACCTTCTGCATCCCACAATGGCCCTGGGTCCATACTCCCAGAGGGATAAAGAATAGGAACGTTATTGGGGAGGGGATGGGATACGGAGTTGTGGTGATGGGAATTGTGTGGAGTTGTACCCCTCTTATCCTATGGTTTTTGTCAGTGTTTCCTTTTTATAAGTAAAAGTTAAAAGAAAAGGAGAGAAAAGAAAAGAACAGAACATGTCTTCACTAGACTGACAAAGCTGGAGAGAAGAGAGCTGTTTGGAAATCTCCCTCTGTCATTTTTCTGAGATATAATAGGAACCACAGATGTGGAGAAGCAAATGAAAACTGGGAAAGACGGAAATGAGCTAACATTCTTTTGCAAGTAAGGCTACAGGGCTAGTCAATAAATCAATTAATTAATTAATTTAATTTAATTTAAGTGGCCTAACATCTGTAGTATAAGACACTCCCTGGAAAGACAGATATGTGGCCTTTAACACACGGGGAGAAAGAACAGAGCCCAAGCTTCTAAGAATGAATGATCAATTATCTCCCTTCCTTGTCCAAAAAAAAAAAAAAAAAAAAAAAGGAGGAAAAGAAATCTCTTTCAACATATCATGGAGAGGAAAAAAGAAAAAAAAAACTTTTTTCAAGATAGTCTGGGAAGAGGATCAATTCATTCATCCGTATTGGAGTAAGGATATGGTTTAGTCAGAGTCAACCAAGTTTGAGCAAGATGAACGTGATGTTCAAAGTCATGAACACAGGGAGTCCGGTGGTAGTGCAGCCGGTTAAGTGCACTTGGTGCAAAGCGCAAGGACTGGCAGGAAGGGTCCAGGTTCCAGCCCCCGGCTCCCCACCTGCAGGGGAGTCACTTCACAAGCGGTGAGGCAGATCTGCAGGTGTCTGTATTTCTCTCCCCCTCTCTGTCATCCCTTCCTCTCTCCATTTCTCTCTGTCCTATCCAACAACGACATCAAGAACAACAATAATAACTACAACAATAAAACGACAAGGGCAACAAGATGGAAAATAAATATTTTAAAAGTTTAAAAAATATCTTTAAAAAAAGTCATGAACATTATGCAAGTATATCACAGCAAAAAGGAAAAAAAAGTATGTAAAATGTCAGAAAAAAAGCCAAACTATAAGAAAAGTGAAACTCAAAGAATAAAAGAATAAGATGAAAACAGTATAATTAATTGTTTTAGACCATAGAAATTAAGAATATCAATTCAAAAACTAAATCCCCAAAGTGAGTGAAGAAACCATAATGGAATGACACAACAAGGAACAAAATAGATATGGCTGGAAAAGACATCAAATAATCACAGTGATTTCTAAGGAGGAAAATTAAGCTACAGGCAAAAATCAATAGGAATGGAATGCAAAATGATCAAACACAAAAATAAAATGTTGGGCTAGAACCCCGAAAATGGAGTAGAAGATGCATCCAATAGGGTATAATAAGGACATTTCCAAGAAATGGAAAAAACACTGAGACTTTGGGTTAAAAAGAACATGTGTGTCCCAGGAATTCCAGAAACTCTAAAATAGATTCAGTGAAGCGTTTGAACTTCAGGAAAAAAATCTTTTCTTTCAGTATCAGGCAAATAAGAGTGGGTCAATGTCATAGGGGGGAAAAATGTCAGTTGTTACTGGAACATTAAGTGATGGAAGATAAGAAAGCACTGTATATAATATAGTCAATAAGAAAGTTTAACTCCAAAATATCACTCAGATTATGTTGTGACCACCATCATTTCTGTTAAAGTCTTCTTGACCATGAAATCCAGACAATCAGTAGATGAATAGATTAAAAGATCTTCAGAATAAACTACTAAGAATACAAAAACTGGTAGGAATGTTGAATCCACTTTAATGTGAAACCAACTCTCAATGACTGTGTAAACTGTAATTTACATTATCTATGGGATGCAGAAACAATGTGACTAGCAAGTCTCAGGAGACAAGGAAAGGGAGTCATAGAAATGATGACAGTGCTAATGTCTTCATCTTTCAAAGCAGGAACTTAAAGTATAAAGCTTTTAAAAATTATGGTGTGGAATGACAACCCTTCAGCTTCATCACTCGGGTGAGACCTTTCCTTTCATAGTATTCTCTAATTCCAGAAGTACACAAGAGCATGCAGGGAATACCCCCAACACTTCATCTGCACTATTCCAGCCTTTAGGTCCATGATTGTTCAACAATTTGTTTGGCTTTGTATGTTAACTCTCTTTTCAGCCACCAGGTTCCGGATGCCAGCGAGATGCTGACCAGACTTCCCTGGACAGACGACCCCACCAATGTGTACTGGAGCTCCGGTCCCTCAGAGACTCACCCTACTAGGGAAAGAGAGAGGCAGGCTGGGAGTATGGACCGACCAGTCAACGCCCATTTTCAGCGGGGAAGCAATTACAGAAGCCAGACCTTCCACCCTCTGCAACCCACAATGACCCTGGATCCATACTCCCAGAGGGATAGAGAATGGGAAGGCTATCAGGGGAGGGGGTGGGATGTGGAGATCGGGTTATGGGAATTGTGTGGAATTGTACCCCTCTTATTCTATGGTTTTGTTAATGTCTCCTTTCTTAAATAAATAAATTATGAAAACTCTTAGTGTCTTGAAAATCCATCCATAGAGAGACACTTAAGAAATAAAATCACTATTAAACAATTTGTTCTGCTTTATGTCTTAATGTTTTTACAGTCAGTAAATTGCAGATGCTACCATGACACCAACCTGACTTCCCTGGGCAGAGGACCTCACCAGTGTGTCCTGGAACCCCACCTCTCCTAAGCCCTGCCCCACTAGGGAAAATCAGAAACAGGCTGGGAGTGTGGACTGACCTGTCAATGCGTGTGTCTAGTGGAGAACTACAGAAGTCAGACCTCCCATCTTCTGCATCCCATAATGACCCTGGGTCATTCCGATCAGAAGAGGACAGAGAACCAGAGACAGGCTGTGATAACAGCATGGCGATTCTGCAAGCTATCCATGCCTGAGGCTCTGAGGGCCCATAAGCCAGAACAGAGCAGTGCTTCTCTTCCCCACCCGTCTCCTCTCTTTCTCTTTCTGTCTCTCTCTCTTTCATAGGAAATGTAAAATAATAATAATAATAATAATAATGAGAACCTAAGTCACTCAAGCATGGAAGTTATTTGCCTGACCATTATGCTATCTCCCCAGCACAACCATTATAAACCATATAAACGATATTTCAATACCTGCTTTATAAATTAATATGATTTAAATTTCCTACTATTAAATTTATCTCCAGTGTTAGCGGCATTCTTGCTCTAAACAGTGGCATCACACTAACATGATTCAAGTCCAGAAAGACCATAGATGCCCCACCTGTCTGACTAAATAGAAAAAAAAGTCTATGAAACCTTTCTTAGGTATGTTCTATTACAACACAAGGGCAAATTTATATTTTACAAGCTGGCATTCATAAAGTCAAGTCTATCAGACAAAGCTTTTTTTTTTCCTACTGTAATTTCTCCTATTTTGACTTTAATGGGTATTTAAAACAAACACAAAAACCTTTCCAATCTGTAACTGGCTGGGCATGTCAAAAAAAGAAAGATGCCCTGACCAAGAAATTCTTGTCTTTCTCCCATAAAATATATTTATGATGGGGGGGGTGATAAAGTAAGACAGCCTGAGGTTTGTCCAGTCATTGATGCTTTTCCAGCTGTATGTCTGCAAAGCTTCAACTTCCAAGTAGTCGCCCCGTGGGAAGAAATCAGCAAGGCAAATTTCTCATTTTCATAATTTCAAGGTGACGGAAGCCCTAGAGTCTCCTATAACCGCTGTTCATGGGCATTTAGGATTTATGCTCATCGAAAAATAGACAATTCATACATTTTAACACTCAGATCAACCTTGAGTGGTCTTCTATCCATCTTCAAGTAATAAAGACACAATGATCGATCGTGCACATTTTCTCACTGGAAGCTTACATGACTGTGAAGGCTTAATAGGACTCTATTTCTGAAAAACCATGGCATGTTACGTTAGCTGTTCTAACACTCAAAGATTTGGAAAGGTGAATCATTTGTTCTGCTGCTTAGGGAAATATTCCAAGAGAAAAGGAATCTGCATTCCCTTCCAAGTCTGACTTTCTTTCAAAATCTGTTTTGTTAAACAAATCACTGCTTACCAGCTGTTCTCTTCTTCTCAGAAAAATAATCTCAAACTAGCGCATCTGTAAGTAAACATCCTTCATATAAAAGGATGCTTTTTTTTCTATCAGAGACTCTATCTCTTTAATCAAGTCATCTGATGTTCCTTTACTCAGATAGTATTCATTTCCTCAACGGTGTAATTTCTAATGCTCCACCAAAGGATGTAACTTTTAAGTGCATCTTTTCTTTAGTTTGAAAAAAATAAATATTAGAGGCCACTTATTTATTGGTCATGTATTTAAATATCTATTAAAAGGGCCAGGTCATGGTGCATTTGGTAAAATGGACATGTTACCACGCACAAGAACCCAGTCTCAACCTGTGGCTCCTACCTTCAGAGAGAAAGCTTCATGCACAGTGAAGCAGGGCTGCAGGTGTCTGTCTCTTTTTTTCTCTCTCCCTCTCTATCTCACCCTTGCCTATCAGTTCCTCCCTGTCTCTATCCAATAAATAAACAAATAAATGAATACCTACTAAGGAAGGAGATACGAGCTGCATACAGTTCTAGGACTGAGCTCAAATAAATGAACTGACTCACTAATGGTCCACAATCATTATCAATTCAAAATTGTGAGTGATCTTAAGAGATCTCCTTCCTCCCCAGACCCAGTGAATAAGAATGTCAGGGGGGAGAGGCCCAGCAAGCTGATGTTGAACAATCTCACCAGGTGATTCAGAAAGTTAAAATTTGAAGCACAATGAAAAGTAAAAACACCTAGAGCTATAAATTTTTTTTAGTAAGAATGTGCAGGGGAAGACTACTTAAATTAAAATCTCTGAGCCTGAAGGCTGGGACCTAGGCATTGTTATATATTTTAACAACTCACCAGCAATTCTAAAGGATGCCTAGATCAGAGAACCACTGCTCTAGAGATGCCAGTGCCTTAAATGGTAATATATATATATATATATATATATATATATATAGAGAGAGAGAGAGAGAGAGAGAGAGAGAGATGCCAGTGACTTAAATGGTAATATATATATATATATATATATATATATATATATATATATATATATATCTTAAACTTACAGAAGACAATTTACTGGTTTTGCAATCTATTTGTCATATTCGTCTAGGTGCTTATTTTATCTCCCTGATTACTTTGGAGAGAAAGTTCAAGTACTATTCAGATTCCACCCTCTCAAATGCTTAGTACAATCTCAGGTGCACTGAATTTAATGAGAACCTATTTCCATATCCCATTCACAAGGTCCCATTCTATTAGGTCTTCATGGCAAACCTTTGGTGTTTGTTTGTTTGTTTTTATTAGTGATTCAATGTTGATTTACAAAAATTACATATCAACAGGGGTATAATTCCACACCATTCCCACCACCAGAGTTCTGAATCCCAAGTCCCTACCGAGGTTCTCCCAAGGTTGCTGACATGGGTTAACCGCCATCTCTATAGCTATCTATCTAGATTTGTACACAGTTTGCCCCCTTCTCTCCCAGGTCCAGTACTCTCTTTCCCTCTAAGCCACATGTAACACTATTACTACATTCAAATATCTCTCCCCTTTTCATCTTCTCTCTGGGACCTGATGAAGCTGGAGTTCAGAGCCCTCTTCTCTTCCTCCTATCGCTTCTCCCCCACTGGGAGTACGGATCAAAATTGTTTTGGGGGTACAGAAGGTAGGAGTTCTGGCTTCTGTAATGGCTGCTCTGCTGGACGTGGGTGTCGGCAGGACAATCCATACTCCAGGTGTTTGTTTCTGTCTTTCCCTAGTGAGCTAGGGCTCTGGGGAGGTTTGAGGACACATTGGTGAGGTCCTCTGTCATGGCAAACCTCTCAATAGGCAGATTATTATCACTTTCTTTTTCAATGGGGCTCACAGAGTGTGAGCATATTTTCTCACTGCTAATTACAGCAAAACCTGAATCACCGTCCCAAGTATTTTCCACCAAGTGTTTCTCCTCTTCAGCTCTCATTTAGAAGACAGTTTCCCTACCAAGTCTCTTCACTTGATGAAAGGCTCCTCTCCTACCCCTCGCCCTAATGCCACTTCCTCGACAGAATTTCCAACTTTTAAAAAGCTTTCTCTCTCTCTCTCTCTCTCTCTCTCTCTCTCTCTCTCTCTCTCTCTCCATTTTATTGGATAGGACAGAGAGAGATTGAGAGGGAAGGAGGAGATAGAGAGGGAGAGAAAGACAGACACTTGCAGACCTGCTTCACTGCTTGTGAAGTGACTCCCCTGCAGGTGGGGAGTGGGGGCTCCAACCCAGATGCTTATGCTGTTCCTTGTAGAGTACTATGTGCACTTAACCACGTGTGCCACTGCCTGGCCCCTAAAAAGGTTTCTTCAGGTTCTTCTTCCTTCAGGTTTCTTACTGGCTATAGAATGTGACAACTCTGTTCTCCCTGCAGAGACAAGAGACTTAGGTGGGGCGGCGGGGGGTGGGGTGGGCAGGCAGTGGTTGCACCTGGTTAAGTGCGCGTCTTACTAAGGACCTGGGCTGGAACCCCCACTTCGCACCTGCAGGGGGGATGAAGCAGGTCTGCAAGTGTCTATTTTCCTCTCTTTCTCTATCTCCCCATCCTCTATCAACTTCTCTCTGTCCTATCCAATAACAACAAACAAAAAGGAAAAAAGTGGCTTCCAGGAGCAGAGGATCTGTAGTGCAGGCACCCACCCCCAGTGATAACCCCGGAGGGGAGGGGGGAGATTCTTAAGACTTCACTGATTTGATTTCAGGCAGCTGAAATGTTGAAACTACACTCAGCACAGTCTTCATGAAAGAAGCTCTGGAATTTGGTCTTTGCCACCAATACTTCTCAAAATAAAGGGAATCATTGAGTAGATGGGAGAGTAGACAGTTCTTTTCTACATGAAATTTGCAACTCTTTCAATCCTAGCATTCAGTTAACTCAACATCTCCTGTGGCAAAAATGTGGCCTCAGTGAAGCTGTAGCCAGAACAGCTAGAACCCATATGCTGGCCATGAAGCATCTGCAACCAAGACCTGGAAATAATTCTTCCTTTCCTTCCAAATCCAAATGATTACACTGTACACAAACCGTATTTACAGGTGGATCGTTACACACTCTCATCAGAGGCTTCGGAATAATATTTCTTTTTTTTTTTTCCTAGCACATAAACGTTAACTAGTTGGTCTGCCTCCATCAGAATGTGAGTAGGCTATGTGAAATGTCTTGAGTTTTGATGGTTCCTATAAGCAGGGTACATCGTCTGTCCTTGAAAGAATCAGCATCTGTCTTAATTATCAGTCCTTCTTTGGAAGCACTGTCTGACAGTTTTTCTTTTTACTCCCAGAAGCTGCATCATCCCAAAGATTTTTGCAAGTTTTATTTACTACACTCACATCATCAGATCTGAACCTTCATAATCTGAATAGGGAATAAAGATAAAGAAACAGGATTATCTAGGATCATACGTGCATCCTTGAGTCAGATGAGAAGGTCATATTACTATTCATGAGAGGAGGAGCCTGTGAACTTGCCAGCAGAGATGCTACACTGTATTACAAAGTGTAGCTCACACTCCCTCAGGGTGAAACTCCTTCATGCTCTCTCTGTGACGGCTGACAAGCAAGAAACTGAACCAGTGAGCACAGAAGGACATTGCAGTGAAAATAAGATCAAGGCTTGAAGCAGTAACCACCAGAAGGTGTACTGAGGAGAGAAACTAAATGAAAGCTTTGCTTTTCCATAATTAAAGTTGAGCTTGCAAATACAAATTAGAGTTGATGGCTTCAAATCCAATTACAGGAGACAGATGGTGGTGCTCTTCGTTAAGTACACACATATTGCCAACCTCAAGGGCATGGGTTCAAGCCTCTGGTCCTTGCCTACAAGGAAAGGAAGCTTCACAAGTGGTAAACCAGATTTTCAGGTGTCTGTCTTTCTCCCTCTCTATCTCTCTCCCCTTCCTCCTCTCAATTTCTCTCTGTCCTATCAAACAAAAGGAGCAAGGAAACATGATGGCAGAGGACCCCGGTGGGGTTGTATTGTCATGTGGAAAACTGGGAACTGTTATGCATGTACAAACTATTTACTATTTACTATTGAGTGTAAAACATTAATCCCCCTATTGAAAAATTTTAAAAGATAGATAAAGAACAGGGGGGAAAGTAGAAAGAAAAAAAGAGAGAGAAGAAAAAACAGCTACTGGGAGAGGTGGGTTCATAGTGCTGGCAAAAAGTTCCAGAGATAACCCTGGTAGCAAAAGAAAAAAAAAAAAACATTGTAAGATCAAGGACAGGATTTAAATATTAAGACAACATTGCATATGTGTACAATAAGAAGTATCTTCCAAATACCACTGTGCTAGTAAGACTCACATTTCCCCCTCTCCTGTAATGCTAAACTATTCAGTATTTTAAAATGAAGGTTCACTCAAATCTAATACATGAGTATAGCAACTAGTCATGTTCTGATAAACTCTTCAATGTGACTAAAATCAACAGTTTTAAGTCAAAGTTATGCTCATGTTTTTCTATAATTGAGGCATCATCTTGATGCCTGTTTCAGAGTTGAAATGAAAATCAATCTCATTCTGAAACACAGAAAAAAAGTGTTTATAGTGGAATTCTGAGTGACTCTGATTTTCTTAAATTATCTCAAATGTAAACAGCTCAACAGAATGTTCGTTATTGATAGGATAATGTCAGTGCAGACTATTATAGCAACCCAACACATAAATGCCTGGTTTATAAAGAAAGAAAAGAATAGGGATTTGAAGTTATTTCTTTTTCTAAATATTATATCTATGTATGTATTAACAGAGGGAAATTGAGAAGGAAGTGGGATATAGAGAGGAAGAGAGAGAGAGAGAGAGACCTGCAGGACTGTTTCACTGCTCCTGAAGCTCCCCCCCTGCAGGGGGAGACCAGGATCTTGAACCCAGGTCCTCTCACAGTGGAACATGTGTGCTCTAACAAGTATGCCACCACTTGGCACCTTAAAGTTATTTCTACTTATTTCCATCCTCTGTGAGAGCAAAAGCCAGTATTCATTTTCATGGCCAACCCACTAGACAAATACTTCAGGTTCCATAGTCAAATAAATTCTGTGTATGATCTCTGAGCTGGTCAAAATTCATCTTTCCACATGTGCTACTACAAAATGATAAGAGTTATTCGACTGCTCTTAAGGGTATCTTGGAATAGTGAGTGATAACATAAGCCTCTCAAGAAAACAATTAGACTAAGGCTAATTCTGCAAGCTGCATGTTTAAATCAGTTTCATAACCTCTTCTAGGTTCCAAAGCCTACTTATGGCACAGCCTTGTGTTTGAAAGTACAGAAGGTCAAACCAAACTAGATCATCAGTTCACCCTGTGGTCTGAGAATCTCTGCTCACTTACTATAAAACTATGGTAATGATACCTATCTCCTGAAGTCACTGTGAACACTACTTTGAATAACCCAGGTAAAAGTCCTGTACATAATAGGTTCTCAGTAAAGACATGATGATGATGCTGCTGCTGATGATGATGGCGACGACGATTATATTACACCTTCTATGTTTTCCCCTATAGGTGAAGGTGTTTCCAATTCAATTCATTTATGTCTTCAATTACATGAGAATGTGAAATATTAAACTACACCCTAAAAAAAAACTGAATGAGCTTAGATGGCGGTGTAGGCTAGAATTTAAAGAACATGGTGAGAAGTCTTAGCTTCTTGGTCTTGCTATGAACCGTGCCCTATTGGGAAGATGATCACATAAGCAAAGAAAGAGATTTGCTAGCAAAACTAAAGCAAGCCATTGTCACTGTGTCTCTGCACACTAAGAAAACTGGAAGGTTAACAACAATCGTTTAGATGTGCTCGCTTCGGCAGCACATATACTAAGAATCGTTTAGATAATTGATTTCTTTTTTTTATTTTTTTTAAATTTTTTTTATTAATTTTATTTTTTGAGAGAGATGCAGAGAGAGAGAGAGAGAGAGAAACACCAGAGCACTGCTCAGCTCAGGCTTATGGTGGTGCGGGGGATTGAACCTGGGACTTAGGAGCCTCAGGCTTGAGAGTCTGTTTGCATAACCATTATGCTGTCTCCCCCGCCTAGATAATTGATTTCTATAGAAAAGAACATCTCTTGCTAAAAATACCCAGATATTTCAGGAAGAGAGTTCATTATGTTCAGTTACCCAGCAATGGATGCCATTCTACAGTTCATATGTTGTATATTTCGATGAAGTCTGTTTCTTTGTGAGTCCCACAAAGAACAAAATTATTAGCTGGACTGGAATCAACTGCAACCTTTCTGTGTGTGTTCTTCCTCCCTGTCCCTACTTATCAAGTCCTGCTTATCAGTGAGATCATTTCATATTTATCCTTCTCTTTTTGGCTTATCTCACTTAACATGATGCCCTCTACTTCCATCCATCCAAGAGGGCTCAAAGGCAAGGACCTCATCGTTTATTTTTTTTATATACATAACTTTTTAAAATATTTATTTTCCCTTTTGTTGCCCTTGTTGCTTTGTTGTTGTTTTGTCATTGCTAGATAGGATAGAGAGAAATGGAGAGAGGAGGGGAAGATGGAGAGGGAGAGAAAGATAGACACCTACAGACCTGCTTCACCGCCTGTGAAGCGAACCCCCTGCAGGTGGGGAGTCGGGGGCTCAAACCGGGATCCTTACGCCAGTCCTTGCGCTTCGTGCCACATGTGCTTAACCGCTGCACTACCGCCCAACTCCCAACCTCGTTTTTGACAGGTTTACAAATCTGTTAAACTTTTTAAATGGCTTCACGACTAGTGATTTAACATCGGTTTACAAATGTTTTAAGGGGCTGGGTGGTAGTGCCCCTGATTGAGTGCATGTGCAAATCTAGTGTGTGTGTACAACTCCCCATAACCACCACCAAAGTTCCTAGACCCCCTTCCCTCTGACAACCACCACAGTGTCCACAAAGCAAAGTTGCAAACACACAGGTAACCAAACTATCTCTTAGACTTTGCACAGTACACTTGTATGAGTTATACAGGATATGTTTATATACCACTGCAGGATCAACCCAAAAATACATCTAAATTTTATGGCCTCTGAGTAGTTAAGAAAATGCAGTTTTACTCTGCCCAGGCACTGTAGTGGGTACTTTTCAGATAGGAGGGAGAAGATAAAGCCTGTCTTATTCAAAATAGTGTATTTTATTTATTTTATTCAAATATCCTTCTATTAGCCTGTCCTCTTCAAGCTATAGCTTTACAGAAAATGAACTGGCGAATAAAGACTACCGTTCAATCAGTTCAGGCCTAAAACTCCTGTCTTCATCTAAAACATTTAAGTACTATCACTCTGAACTAAAAAGACATCACAGTTCCAAACATTACACTTTTCTGTATAAAAAAAGTCAGATGTATGTTCACTGGGGTATTCAGTTTAAAATGTAATATATTCTGTTTCCCATATTTGTAATGAAAAATAAGATACTGAATGATAAAGATGAGTTCCATTCCAGTCAGTAAAAGTCATATGTAGGAGCTAAGGGGTGGCACACCTGGTTAAGTGTGCAAGGACCCAGGTTCACATTAAAGTGTGCAAGGACCCAGGTTCAAGCCCCTGGTCCCCACCAGCAAGGGGAAAGCTTCATCAGTGGTGAAGCAGGGCTGCAGGTCTCTCTTTCTCTTTCTCTTTCTCTTTCTCTCTCTCTCTCTCCTCAATTTCTCTGTCTCTAATCCAATAATAAATTTTTTTAATCATATATATATATGGAGAGAGAGTCAATGCTTTACGGTGCAGTCACTGACACACAGTATACTTCACTATGCACCAGGAACCCAAATTTCTCTTCTGTCCCTACCACCTCCCTCACCCAGAATCCTTTGCTCTGATGCCACACACCATGCTCAGTCCATGTTTAACACTGTGTTTTCCCTCTGTCCCTATTTATCAAATCCCACTTATAGGTAAGATCATTCAGTATTTTTCCTTCTTTTGATAGCTTACGTCACTTAATGTGATGTCTTCGACTTCTCCAAGATGATGCAAAGGAGACGACTTTATAATTTTTAACAGCTGAGTAGTATTCCATCATGTATATAAACCATAGTTTTTTAGTCATTCATCTGTCGTTGGAGATCTGGGTTGCTTCCAGGTTTGGGGGATTACAAATTGTGCTGCTATAAACATAAGTTCTGCCTAGATCTCTTCTGACAGGTGATTTTGCTTCCTTTGGGTAAATCCCCAAAAGAGATATTTCTGGGTCATAGGGCAGGTCCGCTTCTAATGTTCTGAGAAATCTCCAGTCTATTTTTCTCAAGGCTTGGACCAGTTTATAATCCCACCAGCAGTGCAGAAGGGTCACTTTTTTCACCATGTACTCTCCAACATTTATTGTTTCTGTCCTTTCTGATGAATGACATTCTCACAGGTGTAAAGTGGTGTCTCGCTACTGTCTTTCTTTGCATTTCTCTGATGATCAGTGACTTTGAGCACCTTCTCGTGTGTCTGTTGGCCATCTGCATCTCTTTCTCAGTGAAGTTTCTGCCCATAGGATGATTTCATATATTCTGAAATCACAAAGGAAAGTTTAATTCCTACAGTTCATGTTTTGTTTAAATCTAAATTACAAATAATCTCCAGCTTATGATGTTTCAGCTTGGGGTTTACTTCATGATTTGAAATCGATGTACATTTAATAGTAACTGTACTTTGACTTTTGAATTGAGACATTCTGAACTTCTTTTTATAATATATCTTAGTGGGGGTGGAATTAATGGTTTAGAACACGGTTGTCTACACACAGGCACCCAGCTCTGCATTATGAGTGTCTGCAAAATACTCTCACCTCAGTCTAATGCCCCACCCCCTTTTTCTCTTCCCCAGAGCTCCTTGCTTCAGGCAGTGCACCATTCCCAGTCCAAGTTTCACCCTGTGTTCTCCCTTCCTGACTCAGTCTCCCAAGTTCCACTGACATGTGAGATCATCCAGTATTTAGTCCTCTCTTCCTGACTCATCCCACCCAACACTTCCCCTTCAGGTTCCAACTAAGGTGAGGCAAAAATGGGAACTGATAGGGGCCGGGGGGTTTGTGCACATGGTTAAGCACATGCATCACAGTGTGCGAGGACCCAGGTTCAAGCCCTTGGTCCCCACCTGCAGAGGGGAAGCTTCACAAGTGGTGAATCAGGTCTGCAGGTGTCTCTGTCTGTCTCTCCCTCTCGATCTACCCCTCCCCTCTCAATTTATGTGTCTCTATCCAATAATAAATAAATATATATATATATATATATATATATATATATATATATATATATATATATATAAGATTGGAACTGTTGCGTTTCTGCTCTAATATACAGGTCTTGGAGAGTCGGCCTTGGTTCACCAACATTGTTCATATGCTCCATTTTGTCCTTCCTTTCCCAGTGCTTTTTTTGTTGCTGTTATTTGTGCTCTCAGCTCTATGCTACCATCATAAGCCGTAGTTGAGCAATTCTCTGTTTAAAATTTTTTTAATAAATTTAAAAGCCTGAAAAAGGAAAAAAGGGGGAGGAAGAGAAAGTGGAGGAGGGTGAGGAGGAGGAGGAAGAAGAGATTAAATAGGGGTTCATCTTCCTTAGCAAAATGCACCACTCACTCTGCCTCTACTCAGCAGGTTACACACGTGGGAGGGCAAGGAGTATATCCATTCCCGTTGATTCTGTTATGAAACTGCCCAAAAAAGTGCTCTTTAAAATTAAAAAAAAAAAAAAAACCATCCCTATTATCATACGCTGCTATAATTCACCTATTTTTGACTACTTTACAACCTACCATTATGTGACTACAGCAGTCTGATAATTTGTTTTCTCTTGGGTGGGTATGTTGGTTCTTTGGGGCTTTTGTTAATGTGACAAGCTGTCCTATAAATATTGTGTTTATGTCTCCTGTTCCAAATGGAGAGTTTCACTTGGTAGACATCTAAGAGTGGAATCGCTGTATCATCAAGTATGAATCATATTCAATAGCCTCCCCTTAATAAATATGGCCACTTACCTTAAGTGTTTCACAAAGGTGGAATTTCCCTTAGTGCATAAAAAGCAAGGCATCAGAGCATAAGTCACCCAAAGCCACTCTCTGCTGTCTGATACTGTGACTTGTTCCAGGAATATATTTACCTTAAGATATAGATAGCTTGCTGGTGCCTCTGTGATTGTTATTTCTCTAAGTGAGTTCTAGGAAACAGCTTAGCAGCAGAGAACACAAGGCTAATAGTTTTGTCAGGAACCTAAGATGCAGACTGACTCTGTAGTTGATTAAGATTAGAAAAGGTGATAAGCACTATTCCTGCAGAACAACACTGTCCTTTCTTGGTATCCTGTAAAAGTTCCTAGTGATAGCTTCTGGAAAAAGTTCAGTTGGGTGCTAAAACCCATTCCACATTTTTTTCCTTAGCATATTTGACTGTGCCTCTTCTAACTAGAGCAGCTAACCAGATGGAGTGGATAAAGGTTTATAGCTTAGAGGGTCAAGTGATCATCAACTGGTCGAGCACACATTACCATAATCAAGGACCTGGGTGCAAGCCTCCAGTCCCCACCTGCAAGGGGGAAAGATCACAAGGGATGAAGCAGATCTGTATGTGTCTCTCTTTCTCCCTCTCGCCTTCCCCACTCCCTTGTCAATTTCTCTTTGTCCTATCAAATAAAAAAATTTTTTTAATGGCCAGCAGGAGTGGTGAACTCATCATTCAGGAAACGAGCTGCAGAGATAACTCTAGTGGCAATAAAAAATATATTTACAGTTTGTTATAGTTTTGAAAAACAGAAGTTAAGTCTCTCTGGAGAAACGGATGAGGTTCACTGGCACAGAGTAGATTTGGACTTGGAACTGGAAAGAAGTTAGGAGCATGTAGGTTGAAACAAGATCAAAGAGAACCTTCTAAAGATGTGGGGAGGGCAGCGGTGCACTCGGCTAAGTGCACACCATACAAAAGCAAGCATGAGGACCCTAGCAAGGATCTTGGTTTGAGCCCCCAGCAGCTCCCCACTTGCAGGGGGGTACCTCACAAGTGAAGGTCTGCATTTGTATATCTTTCTCTCCCCCCTCAATTTCTCTCCAAAAAAAAAATTTTTTTAAAGGCCATAGGAGCAGTGGATTCAAGTGCAGGCACTGAGCCCCAGTGATAACCCTGGAGGCAAAAAAAAAAAAAAAAATTGTCAGCCATCATACTAATCTGAAGATAATTAAGAGCATTGATGGGGCAGGGGTAGACAGCATAATGATTATGCAAAGACACTCTCATGCCTTAGACTCCTTAGACTCCCCCAGTCCTGGAAACTCTAAGGTGGAGCTCACTTTCCTGCATGCTATTCTCAATTCATACCAAATGATATTGCATCTGCCGATCCCAACCTAATCAACGCAATGAGTACCACCTCGGCATGCTTCACTCCAGACTGCCCAGAGACTTCAGGTGTGGAATGACAACCCTTCACCCTCATACTCGGGTGAGACCTTCCCTTTCATAGGATTCTCTAATTCCATTTCAGGTGGTTCACTTCCTAAAAAAGTCCCAAAACCTAGATATAGGAGCTTGGAATAGTGGAGAGGAAGTGTTAGGGAGGTACTCACTGCAAACTCTAGTGTACTTCTGCTTTCAGGTATATATTTTGCAGTAGTTTCTGGATACGTGTGCACATAAGCTCTCTCTCACAGAAACTGGTGTATATCTAGGTTATGGGACTTTGTTAGAAAGTGAACCACCTGAGATGAAATTAGAGCGTACTATAAAAGGAAAGGTCTCACTCGAGTAATGAAGCTGAAGGGTTGTCATTCCACACGTGAAGTCTCTGGATACAGTCTGAGGTGAAGCATGTTGAGATGGCAATCGTTGCATTGGTTAGGTTGTGATCGGCGGATGCAATATTATTTGGTTTGGATTGGGAGACGCATACGGGAAAGTGGGCCCTATCCAAGGGTTCCAGGACTGGGGGGAAGTAGGGGCTCTATAGTGGAGATGTGAGGTTCCTGCTGTCTTAGGGTTCAAAAAGACAATCGATAGTTAATGTTATCGTCACATTATTTGGTAATTGGGTTAACTCTGAAAAGTCCCTTTGTTAGGGTTTGCTGGACAGCACCCAGCATCTTGTCTACAGCTCTGCTATTGGAAGCTCAGTGTTTCCTTTTTATAAATATTTTTTTCTAAAAAAAAATGTCCATTTTTTTCTTCAACTTGACATAAAACTGTCTTTTAACGTGTATTATTATATAATAGTCCCTGTAATTGCTGTCTATTAACTCAAAATTGTTACAAGCATCACCAACAAAATTATTGTTAATGAAACAGAATGACTCATATTGAGATTAGTCCTAATACTGATGTACTGTCACTACAGTAGTACAGTTTCTACCTCTATTTATCACCTCAAGAGGTCATGTTGTCCTCTCTATTCCAAACATTAGTATTTACTTGAAGCATTAATCCAGACACCCGGATAAAAGTATACACCTTAAGGTTATCCAAGTTTCTTCAGTGTACTGAAGAAACAGGTCACATTGTGCAATATAAATATATATGTATGGGTAATTAGTTGCTGAAATCTCAGAATTATACTTCTGTATACCCTAGAACTTGAGTACTTACTACATGTGTTCTTACAGGTTTCAAAGGACTTCTGGGAAGCTGATACTCCTATGAACATGAGAGTTGAAACACACATACTCATTGGAAAGCTGGAGGCTCACATTGCCACGGAGGGAGCAGCTGAACATTCAAAACCCACCATGTACCTGTCCCTCTTGGGTTACCTCATAGTTCAGTCCCTATGGGTCAAGTGTTAATACCGTAAGACAAAATTACTTTTCAAGAAATTTGATGCTTCAGCATACAAAATATGAAATCAGGGCCGGGTGGTGGTGCACATGTTACAATGCACAAGGAATAAGGTGCAAGCCCCCGTTTTCCAGCTGCAGGGGGAAAGCTTCAAGAGTGAAGCAGTGCTACTAACCCTAACCCTAACCCTAACCCTTTCTCTCTCCCTCTCTACCTCCCCGTACTCTCTCAATTTCTGTCTCTATTCAATAATTAAATAACAATCATTTTTTAAAAGTTTTCCCAAAAGATAAAATCTGTCATTCAGGTTACCTTCCAATCCAGTCCTTCTGGACCATATGCTAATCTCATAAAACAAAACGGCTTTTCATAAACTTTGAATTTTCAGCATACAATAGATAAGATCATTACATTGTACAGAACTGCACATTGTGAGAGAAAAATTAAAACTGGTTCCTTTTTGAATAGTCTAGTACTCTCACTTGAAGCCTTAAAAATCCAGAGGCTGACTTCGCAAAGGTGATCCAGGATACATACTCCAAACAGAGGCCCACTGTCACCACAGGCCACCACCACTGGTCACTCAACCCTAAGTTGTTAGCTAAGTAGTAAAAACGTCTGTCGGCACAAAGAGTATGTTTATATAATTGTACAATTATGTGCATACCGCATAATCTATTACACCAGGAAGTTCACATAAAAAAATATACATAGAGGGGAGTCGGGCAGTAGCACAGTGGGTTAAGCGCACGTGGTGCAAAGTGCAAGGACCGGCATAAGGATCCCGGTTCAAGCCCCCGGCTCCCCACCTGCAGGGGAGTCACTTCACAAGGGGTGAAGCAGGTCTGCAGGTGTCTATCTTTCTCTCCCCCTCTCTGTCTTCCCCTCCTCTCTTCATTTCTCTCTGTCCTATTCAACAACAACGACATCAAGAACTACAACAATAAAACAACAAGGGCAACAAAAGGGAATAAATAAATAAATAAAAATAAATTTAAAAAAATATATATATATATATATACATAGATACCAGTCTTTCTGTACTCAAAAGTGGCACACATGAGAATTTAAAACTAAACTTCTATGACAAGAACTTTTTACACTCACTCTCTCCTCACACCAATGGAGAATCATATTCTACTCATGCTGCGGGTCACCTTGTCCATTCATATTAAAATTCTAATTTGCTCTGGACCTATGAGCCTACACACCTAAGGAGTAGATGAAACACTTCTCGGCAAAATAATTTCATTTGAAAGATAATATTCTTTCTAGATCTATGCTCGTGAGCGCTTTGGATCGGGACTGTGTCCCTATGGTGATCATTAGAGTGGTTCACACATACCCCATTTTCCCTTATTTAGGGCATATGGTGACCTAGCACTTCTCTGACACTTTGAAGGAAGGCATAACCAGGTCAATTTCTTGAGCCAAAAAAATGAAACTGAAAATTACAAGTTTCCCACTAGCTTTAAGAGACACCACCTAATTTGTCAGGTTCCTCTGTCTCTTGTCTGGGCAAGTATGGAAGCACACAATGAGATTGGTCTTCTTCAAGTGCCTGCGATCAGTCACTGCAATGACTGACAATAGCATAAGTAAACATTTACCAGAAATACACTTTTTTTTATTTAAGAAAGAAGACATTAACAAAACCATAGAATAAGAGGGGTACAATTCCACACAATTCCCATAACCCGATCTCCATATCCCATCCCATCCCCTGATAGCCTTCCTATTCTCTACCTCTCTGGGAGTATGGACCCAGGGTCTCACAAGGCTAGACACAGACCTTCCATATGACCCAGTAATTCCTCTCCTGGGGATATACCCCAAGGATTCCATAATGCCCAACCATAAAGATGTGTGTACATCTATGTTCATAGCAGCACAATTCATAATAGCAGAAATAAACTTTTACGGGGCTATATCATTGAAATTTGGTGGCCATTACTTCAGCAAAGTTCACCTACTCTGACGCACAAAAGGTCTTAGTAGTTGCAAAAATATTACAAAAAATCACTCACAAATATCAACCATCGTGGTCCAGAAGGTGGAACAGTAGATAAGGCATTGGACTCTCAAGCATGAGGTCCCAAGTTCAAGCCCCCAGCAGTACATGTATCAGAGTTATGTCTGGTTCTTTCTTTCTCTCTCCTCCTTTCTCATTAACAAATAAGTAAAATCTTTAAAACATATATATATATATATATATATATATATATATACCGCCTATTTAAGATTTTATAAAGTAATAAAAATCTGGGAAGTGCAGAGTAAATTTACGGAATACTGTAAGTCAATTTTAGATATTTACTGACAATTTCAATAATAAGAGCAGTACATTCAGCCATCACATTAATATCTTTATCATAAATAAGGCTGAAAATACCGTTCAACCAAATGGCAAATTAGGATACCTAATAAAGGCCTTTAACCAGCTTTCTAGCCTCACTCCCCCCACCCCTCAAAAAAAGAAAATCAGGGAAGAGGGTGGTAGTGCAGCAGGTTAAGCACACATGGTGTGAGGTGCAAGGACCGGCATAAGGATCCCAGTTCCAGACCCCCACTCTCCACCTGCAGGGGAGTCGCTTCACAAGCAGTAAAGCAGATCTGCAGGTGTCTTTCTCTCCCCCTCTGTCTCCCCCCTCCTGTCTCCATCTCTCTCTCTGTCCTATCCAACAGCAACGGCATCAATAACAACAACAGTAACTATAACAATAAAACAACAAGGGCAAAAAAATGGAATAAATATTTTTTTTAAATAAATAAATGTTGTTTCTGCCGGGCTGGCTTCACGGGTGGGTAACAGAGATGACCAGAGACACACGGCTGAGCTGAGAACGCAGTTTAATCTTTATTCACGAGCGGGCAAACATGTGCTCCTCCATCTTTCTCCTCCAGCGGCAGAGAGGGACTCTCAAACTAAACACCACACAGATCTCTCCTGCATCCTTCTCCTCCAGCTGCCGCAGGAACTCAGGAAGTATGTAGGGTCGGGGGCGGGGAGAAGGGGAAGCACGAAACTAGCAGGGGCTAAACCACAATCTCCCAGAGGCGGGGGGGGGGGGGGGGGGGTGAGACCAAACCAATGTGAAGCATAGCAACAATTCCCCCTTTTCTTTGTAACTACATATGGCACCTACAACGTGGGACGTGACCTGCCCATCCCCCAGATAAGTGGCAATTTGGCTACCTATGCACTATGGCCTCTTCTGCTTGAGAAGAGATCTCCAGAGGCCTCTGCCCTTTCTCCACAAGACTGTTTTCGCTGTTTCTGGAACATTTATCTCTGGACCACTCTGTGGTTTCCGCCCAACGCCAGCTCGCAGGAGCCCAACGCTAGCCCGCATGAGCCGGCTCTCCGCCGCGTGGTGCGGGGCATTGGGCGTGGGCTCCCCCCACACTGCTCGGCCACTGAGAGCAGGGCAGCAGGCATGGCAGGCAGGGCTGCAGCCCATCCTGGCCGCCACCCCGGGGCACCTCAGCCCACACCTTCTGCACAGCCGGCCCGCCTGCCCGCCCGCCCTCCTGCTATGAAGTCAGGACAGATCCTGGACCACCCGGAGACCGCAGGCTCCCTGCCGAAACTGGGCCCCCTGACCAAGATCCCCAACTCAGCTCTGAAGTCAAAAAAGCTAGAATACACAGAGATTCCTGCAGAGATCACTACCTACAATTCTTGGAGCTGAAGCTGCGCAAGAAGCCACCGCTGGACAACGCACACCCCGAATGGCTAAGACAGTATAGATCTAAACTCATCTTTAAAATGACATGTCTTCATAACAAAAGTTTTCCTCCTTGTGTATTGAAGACCATGTTTACCTGTGTGTTTAAAGTTTGGTAAACATTAACTTTAAGGTTAAAAATGTAACTTTAAGGCTATATTCTTACCAGACAGAGTTAAATGAAAAAGGTTTTCAACATAGTTCTCATAAAGGTAAAATTAACTTACATTTAAAGTCTGAGTTAAAAATTAGTTAAAAATCAATATATTTTAACTAAGTTAGTCTAAAAAAAAAACTGCGCACACCTAGGGTGTGTCTCCATCTTCAATGGGTGTAACAAAAGGTTAAATAGACTTGTTGATATGTAAAACTCTCGAATCCTTCTCAAATAGAAATGGTAGATTGCACAATGGCTATGCTAATGATTCTCGTGCCTTAGGTTTTTTTTTCCCATGGTTCTTCAGTTTACCTTTCCACATTTTATTGTTTAAACTTTAAACAACCTTAAAATCATACTAAAAAAGACTTCCAATTGTAATAGAGTTATCAATTGTGGTAAACTTCTAACCTGCTACAAGTTTTGTTTCATAAGTAAGTGAATTGCAACTGTCAAGTTCTCTACAGAAAAGCGGAACTCCAACAGCTGACCTTCCTCATACAACGTTCCACCCCCTGGCATTCTTCAGTGGACATCTGCTTTGGACTGGCACTTCTATCGGACTCACTGGTACACCTCTTGGACACTTTACACAACTCTACAGCAGCTTCCCTTTATGCTGCTGGGTTTCTCAAAGACTGACTGCAGCCAGCTGCCTTGGGACTCTAGGCCATACGCCCCCATGGTAGGTAATGCCCATCGAGGCATGTAATGCCCCCCAGAGGCAAAAGAAGCCCCCAGAGGCATAAAATGTTCTTTAGCTGATAAGCTTTGCCCACAGAGGCAAAAACGCCCCCTCAGGCCTACCCTTGGCAGCACACTGGTTCTTGTTGCTCGCTTACATGTTCCTCCATGTTTGTGCCAGTTTCTTTTTTGAAAATGCCTGTACGATATAGGTTTCTGTTCACCCCACACTCCTGATACTATGGTCAGTTAGTTAAAAAGAAAAGGGGGAATTGTTGCTATGCTTCACATTGGTTTGGTCTCACCCCCCCACCTCTGGGAGGTTGTGGTTTAGCCCCTGCTAGTTTCGCGCTTCCCCTTCACCCCGCCCCCGACCCTACATACTTCCTGAGTTCCTGCAGCAGCCGCCGGAGGAGAAGGATGCAGGAGAGATCTGTGTGGTGTTTAGTTTGAGAGTCCCTCTCTGCCGCCGGAGGAGAAAGATGGAAGAGCACATGTTTGCCCACTCGTGAATAAAGATTAAACTGCATTCTCAGTTCAGCCGTGTGTCTCTGATCATCTCTGTTACCCGCCCGGGAAGCCAGCCCCAGCGATAACAACAAAGAAAATCAGTGATAATCAAATCTTCCAAAGAGTTTTGGAATCAACAAGAGTGGAAGTATATATGACTGTTCGCCCCCATCTCCTGAGCAGACTCTCAGAGGAAGTACCACTCAGGCCCAGAGACTCACAGGAAGTAGACTCCCTTAAGGAGCTGCCCCTGCACAAAGCCAGGGAAAACTTTAAAGGTCCCCTTCAGCATTTCACAAGCTGTGACTGCAGCTCACTGTGGGTCCCCTGCCTCCCCAGCCATTAGTTGGCAGAGGTCAGAACGGCCTCCTGGGAGTCCTGGGGTGGTTCTGCATGTCCGGGGTGACCTGTGTGGAGAGGAGAGAATCATGCCAGACTCGTCCAACTCCAGAAGAGGCCTCAGAGGGGCAGCTTGTTTACTGAGGAGAAAGCAAGCAGATATACCCATTGTCCAGGGAGAAGGCTGAAGTAATCATTAACCCAAACACAACCTACAAACTACTTGATCACACTGGAAAGTTACCGTGCAAGGCTTGATTATGAGTTCACAATGCACATTTCTCTGGGGGTAAGTTACAGGCCTTTCGGGTGGGGGGGGGGGAGCAGTTGAGCAAAACCAGTATATTTGTGGCGGTTTTCAAGTCCGCGGTACACAATACACAGTAATTCATGGCCTTTGTTTTAAGGGGGGAAGAAGGGCATGTGCACAAAGGTATCATTAGTTCAGGAGGTTGGGGGGACGGACGTACCATCAACTCTACCCAGGAAGGGGGAGAACTTGGGGTCTACCCACTCAGACTCTCATGGAAACAATGGCCTGGACTTCCGGGCCCATCTCCCACATTTGACTATGTTCAAGGAGCCCATGTCTCTTTGAGTGTGAACATAAAGACTGGAGATGCATTTAATATACTCCTATGACATACATTTATGAGAAGGAATAGCCTTTGTTGTGATAACGTCATGTTGGAGGTGGAATGTTTACTTAGGTAAACCACTCATGTGTCTACCTTCTTTCACCACTTTTTGTTACAGTGATTATCACTGCTGGGACTTGCCACATGAAGCATCCTCCATCATCACTGACACTCGACCATTTGCTTGAAATGTGCTAGGATCCTGTCAGGACAGTCTCAGCAGATATTGCTGTTGTTTCTGTATGATCACCCCAATGATATATTGTGCAGACAAGATTAACTCTTGATAATTCCATTCCCATGGGGATGGACCCAGTGAAGCACACACAGTACTAAGCAAGAACCTGAACAAGGATCTGGGTTTGACCCCCCCTGCTGCCCACCTGCAGGGGGGAAGCTTTGCAAGCAGTGACGCAGGTCTGCAGGCATCTGTCTTTCTCTCTCCCTCCCCCTCCCCCTCCCCTCTCAATTTCTCTCTGTCCTATCCAATAAAGTGGGGAGGGGGGTGTGGTGGCCACAAGAAGCAGTGGATTTGGAATGCTGACACTGAGCCCCAGCAATGACCCTGGAGGCCAAAAAAATAAAATCTATTCCCCTTCCCCTAACAGTGTAATTCATTTATTCATTATTCAACAATTTACTCTTCTAGGTTACAAGTCACTTATAACTTTACTATTTAGGGGGGGAAAAAAAGATAATGACAAGAACACTAAAACAGCTCACCAAGTCATTTTATGATTTTTATGGAGAAAGAAAACAATTTTTAAAAAATCATTGTAGTATCTACTGAGGCACTAAATGAAGAAGAAAGACAGCATGACTCAATTCAGGCAAAACACAAGACACTGCAAGTCATCTTACTGTTCTGAATATAAAGTTTCTGGTCTATTAGAAAATATGAAAACAGACTTATTTCACTTAACATGATTTTTTTCAAGCTCCATCCAAGATGGGCTAAAAATGGTGAAGTCACCATTTTTAATAGCTTAGTAGTATTCCATTATGTATATAGACCACAGTAGAACCTGAACTTGAATTGACCTATACATCAAAGTAAAAGACTCTGGGGTGGGGGTGGCAGGGGAGAATATAGGTCCAAAAAGGATGACAGAGGTCCTGGGAAATGTTATGCATGTACAAACTACTGTATTTATTGTTGAATGTAAAACATTAATTCCCCAATAAAAAATTTTTTTTAAATATGACTTCACTGCTTAATACTTTTGATTGCTACAAGAACAAAATAATCTCCAAGATACACAAATATAAATGAGAAAATATATACATATCAGAGCATTTTATACAAAGTAGGAACACTTTGGCAATAGTTATCAAAGGACTAGAAAAATAGGTATGTTTCACTTAGTAATTACACACTTTAATGAAATAGTCAGAATTTACCCAAAGAGGCATGTGTAACAATGTTTACTGAAGCACACTTTTAATTTAGGAAAAATACAAAAATAGCCAAAAATGACTAGAAGAGTTTACAATATGAAGCTATGAATGTTAGTGACTGGAAGGAAAACTACAATATCACACTAAAACAGAATCATTCCCACAACATAATAGCAACTTTGAAACATTTGCGTATGTATGATGTACATATACAAACAAAAACTGGAGGAAAATATTTGAATACACTATCTACTTTTATTTCTGAGTTATTTCTATTTTCCTCACTATATTTTTAATATTTTTTAATATTCTAAAATAACAGTGTATTACTTTTACATATTCAAAAAGAGAGGAACAAATGCTGTTTTGTTTTGTTTTGTTTTGTTTTTTGCATCCAGGGTTATTGCTGGGGCTCAGTGCCTGCACCATGAATCCACTGCTCCTGGAGGCCATTTTTTCCCCTTTTGTTGCCTTTATTTATTGTTGTGGTTATTATTGTTGTTGTTGATGTCATCATTGTTGGATAGGACAAACAGAAATGGAGAGAGGAGGGGAAGACAGAGAGGGGGAGAGATAGACACCTGCAGACCTGCTTCACCGCCTGTGAAGCGACTCCCCTGCAGGTGGGGAGCCGCGGGCTCGAAGGGGGATTCTTACTCCGGTCCTTGCGCTTTGCTTCACATGCGCTTAACCCACTACACTACCACCTGACCCCCACAAATGCTGTTTTTGCAAGAAATCTTTACCTAAAATTATGAAAGAAAATGAATATTTTATCATTTAATTGCAGATCATGTCTACCAGGAATATTCTTACTTTCCTTTTATTTTTCGCAGGTTGCTGGGGGGGAGGGCATGGGTATTTGGTGGGTGTGTGTGTGTGTGTGTGTGTGTGTGTGTGTGTGTGTGTGTGTTGTGTGTTTGTGTGTGTTGTCCAGGGTCTCATATATGCAAAACAGATGCTCCACCACTGAACTACTTGCCCAGCTCTAACTCTCCTGTTGGTACTCAACTTAAGCCCCCACTTTAGGAAGCACGTTGACCACACCTTTCAAGCAGACCTGAATGTCTTCCTCCCACACACAGCCCAAGCTCTGGTGGCCACAGACATGGACCTTACTGCTAATCTCATCACACTGCTGCAGGTCTGCTACTTATACAACTCCAGGATGCCTCAGCCTATATTTAAGAGAAAGAAGCTCTCCCTAAAGCATTCTAAAACAATATGTTTGGTTTCCATCTTGTGAACATAGTGAAGCAAGTCACTAATCATGTTTCCTTCAATTTGTTAATTGCTAGGAAGTTTACCACTCACACTGACCAAGCTCAGGAAAAACCAAGCTCAGCAGGGTTTTAACATGTGCCTCTAGACTGTGGAGTGAAACCATTAAGCATTCTTTTTCTCCTTGACTCCTATCTCCATGATTTCAAAAAGCTGTCTTGGCACGTGACTGTATCTTGCATAACTTTGAACTTCCTTTGAAACCAGCTATGCTATATATAACTCAGCTAATTAATGAAACAAACATCTTGGATGTATTTCTGTGCTATTCTGTTCTGAATTATTTTACCATATATTTATATCTTCGTTGATAGAGTTGATATTACTAGATCACTGAACTGATTCATTATGCTTTGTAGAGACAAAATATTTCCACATCACATGTTTTTTTCAGTATCCAAATAATTAATTAAAGGGGGATATTTGTTTTCTTTTTTTCTCCACACAGCTGGTGACTTGTCAAGAGGGCCACCATGTGAATGACACTGTTTTCAACTACTTCATAAAATGATGAGGTAGAAATCTCAATTTATTCTAATGACCAAAATTGTAATTTACAACAGCAACCATGTTTTAAAATATTCAGACATCTGTTCTGGTTTGCCTGCAATGGCAAAGATGCATTTCTTTCTTCTTTGGCAAGCACTACGAACATATCTGTTATTTACAAATGCGTTCCCTCATCTATCAAGGTTGCTCAGAGCAGACAGCATTTAGACTGTGTAAGCCATGGAAAATAATGATAAAAAAAAAAAAGAAAAATAATTTCAGCCATAGTTATGTTAGTTCAAATGTTAACTAGAAATGTTAAATCTCCCATCAAGACAGCATTTCCCAAAGGGAAGTTTGGCCACCATCTCAGCATAGCGCCAATAAATATAATTTTTACAGCCAAAGCAATCACTGTGCTGGGCTGTCTTTCTTACTATATGGTTCTATAGCAAAGTCTCAAATTAAACTGAGATACCTAGAAACCCCAGTAGACCAACCCCACAGTAACATTAAATGGGTATTGGCAATAAGGAAAGGGAAATAATTGTACTGGAACATCCGATTTCATGCATTTGGATTCTCTGAATGGTTTTCCAAGGTGCTCTTGATGGCTTTTTTTTTTTCACTTTATTCCTATTTTATCAGATCTCTCTCTACATGCATCTGTCTACTCGCTTATTCCTGCTTTATCAACTATCTCTCTACAGGCATCTCTCTCTGGAGAGGTAAAGAAAATGTTATCAGTTATCAGTCCCCTTAGAGTACTTTCTTTCTACATAAGACCCTCTCTTGGTTATTTATGGATAAGTGCAACAGCGCTTTCTCCTGAATACCTCCTAAGTGATTAAATAGACCACAGAAAGGATATTTTTAGATACAGAGAAACCAAGTGTAGTTAAATACCTGTGGGTCAGAAGAAAATAGATGAGATGCTATTTCTGCTCATTGTCCATTTAGATGGATCATAGGAAGAAGCAGCCCAAAACTCTCTAGGAAGAAAAGGTTCTGAAAATTCTGTTGGGCCTAGCTACAAGTTCGCTATCAGACACAGGCAAAAATTTCTAAAGTGATGGATCTCTTGGAATATATCTAAAATAGGCTCCACATGAAGATCCTTAGTTCCATCTGCTCTACTCTTCCCTTTAAGTTCTTGACTATGAAACAATTGGTCCTGCTTTATATCTTACTGCTGTTTAGCCACTAAGCTGCAGGCACATGATGCCAACCTGACTTGCCTGGGTAGATGACTTCACCAATGTGTCCTAGAACCCCACCTCTCCAGAGCCCTATCCCACTAAGGAAAGATAGACACAGGCTGGGGGTATGGATTGACCTGCCAACATCCATGTACAGCAGAGAAGGAATTACAGAAGCCAGACCTTCCACCTTCTGTACTCCTACCCTATAAAGATCTTTGGTCCATACCCCCAAAGGAATAACGAATAGGGAAGCTCCCAATGGAAAGGATGGGATATGGAACTCTGGTGGTGGGAATTGTATAGAATTGTACCCTTCTTAGCCCATGCTTTTGTTGATCATTATTAAATCACTAATGAAAAGAAAGAAAGAAAAGAAAAGAAGAGAAGAGAAGAGAAAGTTCTATTGGGTAGCCCAGGAGGTAGCATGGTGACTAGAGAGGTAGCATGGTGCCCAGGAGGTAGCATGGCGCCCAGAGTGCGGTGCTGGGAGTGTGAGGGCTCGCGCTCAATCTCTAGGAGCACTATCTAAGCCAGAGTGATGCTTTTGTTTTCTTTTTCTCCCTCTCTACTTGAGAGCGCTCTCTCTCTCGCTTTCTCTCTCTCTTTTTCCTCTTTCTCTTTCCCTTTTTCTGTCTTTCTCCTGTTAATAAATAAATCTTCTTAAGGAGGAGGAGAGAAAAATTGTAATGGGCAATTTGAAACTGGGTCAAGGTTTAGAGTGGGGAGCAGGCTCCAAAACTTTGAGGCAAATGCCCTAAAAGCAGATAAGTGAGTTGAATTAGGAGACAAAGACAACAGCTAAGACACAGGAGTCTCTCTATAACCAAAGGAGAAAATCTTTTCTCTTACAACCAACACTGCTTACTATTATTTACTAGTCTCCTAGGCACTCTGTTAGGCCCCAGAGTTTTGTGAAACGGTGGTTACCATAAGGGAGAAAATAGGAGTGGTTACAGGTGTGGCTTAGAAAGAAGAAGGAGGGAGTCAGGCAGTAACGCAGCGGGTTAACCGCACGTGGCGCATAGCCAAGGACCGGTGTTAAGGATCCCGGTTTGAGCCCCCGGCTCCTCACCTGGAAGGGGTGACACTTCACAAGTGGTGAAGCAGATCTGCAGGTGTCTGTCTTTCTCTCCCCCCTCTGTCTTCCCCTCCTCCCTCCGTTTCTCTCTGTCCTATTCAGCAACAACATCAATAACAATAATAATAATCACAACAATGACAAAAAACAAGGGCAACAAAAAAGGAAAATAAATAAAATATATAAAAAAGGAGGAGGGGCTTGGGTTTTAAAAAGCTGGACCTCAGCTGCCTCCCTAGCGCAATAGGCAGCGCGTCAGTCTCATAAAAAGCTGGACCTTTGGAGCTTTCGCTCTCTCTGTCCAGATCACCATGTAAGCGTTTGCCTGCCTCTCCCTCTCCCTCTCCCTCTCCCTCTCCCTCTCCCTCTCCCTCTCCCTCTCCCTCTCCCTCTCCCTCTCCCTCTCCCTCCCATGCCCTAACATGTGAAAGCTCTCAATTTTCCCTAATATAGTTTAAAGTGCCTGAATAATCATGCTCTCTCTTCAATTCTTTGTCAAGAAACTGTGTGACAGACTTTCTAATGTTGGGGAAACAAATGTTGCCTTTCACTTGCCCTTAGTCAGTGACCACCCCCAACCTCGTGTAGCACAGAGATGGGGCGGCCATGGCAATAATCACAATCATGAGTGGCTGACTCTGTACTGGGTACTGTGCTACCCACTTGGCATATGGTTTCTCATGGTTCCTCTCTATTTAGAGTAAGATACTATAGTCAGGGAACATTAGCGCAGAGGTCTGGAGAAGTGGGTCAGTGGACTATCTGAGATTGAAACGTGCCAAGCAGAGGAACTAGGAAAGTATCAAGGCTTGAATGGGCTTGCGTTCTAGAAAAGTAGGGTAAAAATTAATTAATTAATTAATCAATTAAAATAAAAGAATGGCAGATGATTATGTGAGGAAGCTAGCAGGGATATCAGATCATGAAGAGGTTTGAACTTAATTTTGGATGAAATGAGAAAATGTGGAATCAATCTGAGTAGGATAATGGCAAGAGATGATGTATTTTATTTATTTATTTATTTATTTATTCATTTATTTATGTGGATATAGAGAAATTCAGAGGAGGAGGGGGAGAGGGGAACAGAGACAAAGAGACCTAGAGCACTGCTTCACCATTTGTGAAGCTTCTCCCCTGCAGGTGGGGACCAAGGGCTTATATCTGGGCGCTCAACCAGGTGCGCCACTGCCTGTCCCTGAAGTGATGCATATTTTAACAGGAACGATAGGGTTGTGGAGTATTTTGCTAGTCTGGATGGTATGAGTTGCTTTGTTTTGTGGAGAACAGACATTAGAGGTGACAAAAACAAGAATGCAGCCTAGGGGGTAGTGGAGCTGAGGAGCAGAGACTGGAGCTAAACCATACCGACCACAGCGGGGAGGCTGTGAGAGGAGAAGTTCTGGAATAACAGGTCTGAGGAGCAAGCCCAGGTTTGTCTTGAGACCTGTGTCAGTTGTGAAAACATTTCTCTCAGATCTACAACCGCAGGGAACGTGCTGACTAATGACCCGACTACTGGGCCAAGTTGTTCCAAAGTCACGTTTCCTCCAGACTAACCCCAGCTGGTGAAGGCTAAGGATGCCAAGACTTGCCCCTTCACAAGAGTTACAGGGCTGAGGCCAGGTGGTGGTGTACCTGGTTAAGCGCTCACATTATACTGTGCAAGGACCCAGGTTCAAGCCCCTGTTCCTCACCTGCTGGGGGAAAGCTTCATGAGTGGTGAAGCAGGGCTGCAGGTGTCTCTCTGTCTCTCTCCATCTCTATCTCCCCTTCCCTCTTAATTTTTATCTCTATCCATTATTAATAAATATAATAATAATAAAAGAGAATGATTTTTTTTAAGGTACAGGGCTTCTCTGATGGCATCTTTGGCTCAGATTCCACATGAACTTTGCAGAACTTACTTAAAAATGCACCAAAGCGGGAGTCGGGCGGTGGCGCAGTGGGTTAAGCGCAAGTGGCGCAAAGCGCAGGGACCGGCGTAAGGAACCCGGTTCGAGCCCCCGGCTCCCCACCTGCAGGGGAGTCGCTTCACAGGCAGTGAAGCAGGTCTGCAGGTGTCTATCTTTCTCTCCCCTCTCTCTCTGTCTTCCCCTCCTCTCTCCATTTCTCTCTGTCCTATCCAACAACAAAGCAACGTCAACAATGGCAATAATAACCGCAACGAGGCTGCAACAACTAGGGCAACAAAAAGGGGGAAAAAATGGCCTCCAGGAGCGGTTCCTGCTGTCTTAGGGTTTAAGAAGACAATAGATAGTTATTGCTATAATCACATTATTTGGCAATTGGGTTAACTTTGAAATATCCCTTTGTTAGGATTTGCTGTGTCATACACAATATCACCATAATTTATGTCCTTTGACATTATTTGTATGTAGCTGTACCACCGGCTGCTTCTGTTCTTCCTGGTCTAAGCTTTTAAGAGAGTCAACATATCAAAGAATCAGCTAATCTCAAGACTCCTAATCAGGGAGTCTTGAGATTCCCAAACAGACACGATGGGCCTAGAATAAATCCCTCTCTCCATTGTTACCAGTCATCCCTATCAGGAACAACACAATAGACCCCTTTGTGGATCCCCATAGGACATTGCCCTCAACTTGGATCAACAACAGTAGGGAATGTTCCATCCTCCAAAGGGAGGCTGGACAACATACTCTGTGCTACACCTGAGGATGATGGGTCAACATTGGGGCAGCTTGGAACATTCTTATTCATGACCACAGAATGTGAGCTCAGATCTACAGGGATGCAGAGGTCACATAGACTCCTGTGCACAATATGGGCCCCAGATCAGATCAAATTGATGGGGTTTATAGTCAACTACATTTATATCCCTTTCCCATATTAGGGAGATACTCTCTTCCCAGATCCAGCTTTCTGGTCCTTTTACCAGCCATGACATCATCTCCCCAGAAAATAACTTGGATCCACCTGCACATATTTCAGGCTCAGGGGAAAAAAAAACTAGTATAGGCACAAGCCCTTTGGAATATAACTAAAATATGCCTACTAGCTATCTACAAAATGGAGACACCCCGCCCCCAACTCTTCATCTGCACTATTCCAGCCTTTAGGTCCATGACTGGTCAACAATTTGTTTGGCTTTGTATGTTAGCTCTTTTCAACCACCAGGTTCCAGATGCTAGCATGATTCTGACCAGACTTCCCTGGACTGAAGACCCCACCAATATGTCCTGGAGCTCCACTTCCCCAGAGCCCTTCCCCACTAGGGAAAGAGAGAGGCAGGCTGGGATGCATTGGATCGACCTTCCCGTGGTGCATCTCGTGAGTACCCATTCATTGGGGAAACTGACGATCCTTCCTAGCCAACTGAATCCACATGGATCCCAGTCACTTTCAAAGCCAGCAACAAGCAGCTCCTGACAGCTTTCAAGCTGTTGGTCCTGCTCTTCGAGTCCTCCAACTTAATGTTGAGGGGCTGTCCTTTGCCAAACCCATTCTTATTGGTCAATTGGCGATTGACCAGCATCAGGCAGATGTTATCTGCCTACAAGAAACACATATAGCAGTCGATGAAGCTGCTCGATTCACCATCAGTGGATTCGATTTAATATGCTATAATCTCCATCCTAAACATGGCCGAGCCATCTACACCAAATCGTGTCTTGTGGACGTTTACCATACAGCCTCTTCGACCTTCTACGACTCCATTACTATTGGAACTATTCAGCTCGTCAACGTATATAAGCCTCCCAGTGCCTCATGGGATAACGAGGTCCTGCCTAGCCCAAATCACCCAGCCGTTTACGTTGGAGACTTTAACAGTCATCACCAAGACTGGGGATATTCCTCCACTCGTGCTGACGGCTCTATCTTAGCCGACTGGGCTTCAGCGAATGACCTCTCCCTATTATACGATCCCAAACAGCCAGGCTCTTTTCACAGTGCTAGATGGAATAAAGACTCGTCACCTGACCTGTGCTGGATTAGCACAGTCAACGGCCAAGCCTTTCCCGCTACAAGACAAGTTCTCAAGATCTTCCCGCACAGTCATCACCGCCCAGCTATCATCCACATTGGTCTCCAGCTCCCACTGATTCTGTGCTCAGAGAAACTAAGATGGAACTTTCGGAAAGCAAACTGGCGTCTGTTCAGTGATCTTACCAACAAATCTATTCCTGCAATTCCAATTAACTCTATCCCCTCTGAAGATTCCTACAGGCACTTCCGCCAAGCCATCTTCAAAGCAGCTTCCCAAGCCATTCCTCATGGGAGACGTGCTAACTATACGCCTTGTCTTGATGCTGAATGCGAGCAACTACTAAAGCAGTATGATGAGTCGGGCGACCCAGATGTGGCCAACCATCTCATTGCCTCCCTGGATGCAGCACGCCAAGCCCGCTGGCAACAACTCACGGAAAGTCTGAACTTCACCCACTCAAGTAGGAAGGCCTGGAAGCTTCTTCACAGACTGGGTGCCGGTAGCCAACCCCCTCCTGTCTCCCATCCTCCTGTATCTCCAAACTCAGTGGCCAGTCACCTAATTCAAGTTGGACATGCTAAGATCGACCCAGTCTGGAAAAGAGAAATTTCCCATGAATGGTCATCCCACTTCTGGTTATTTTGTCCATCTCCAAAAATCTCTCCCTTTACACTGTCTGAACTGGAAGACGTTTTGAAGAGGGTTAAACCGGGAACAGCTGCTGGCTATGATAACATCACCCCAGAACTCATTCTTAACCTGGCTTGCTTCATTCCTGTCCCACATCTTGGAATCTGAGTCTATGCCCAAAGTTTGGCGTCATGCGAAGATTATAGCGGTTTTGAAACCAAAGAAAGACCCAACCCTGGCCGCCAGCTATAGACCAATTTCTCTCCTCTCCGTGTGTTACAAACTCCTTGAGAGGCTGCTTCTGTCACGTATTTCACATCTTACAAAGAAATTCCTATCACCCGCCCAGGCTGGTTTCCGCCCAGGAAGATCTACCTGCGAACAAGCCCTGGCCCTCTCAACTTACATTGAAAATGGATTCCAGAAGAATTTAAAGACGGGTGCTGTCTTTGTTGATCTCACAGCAGCCTATGACATGGTCTGGCACCGTGGTCTCCTAGTCAAGATCTCAAGATGCCTGCCTCCATGGGTGGCCAACACTATATCGTTTTTTCTCCAAAACAGAAGATTCCGGGTTCATCTGGGTGACAAGTCTAGCAGATGGAGACTTGTCTCAAGTGGCCTCCCCCAGGGCTCTGTTCTGGCTCCTACGCTATTTAATATTTACATCAATGACCTCCCAGAAACTTCTTCAAGGAAGTTCATCTACGCCGATGACATCTGCTGTGCAACTCAGGCATCCAAGTTCGACATCCTTGAGGAAACACTCACGAAAGACATGTCTCTGATATCTGAGTACTGTAAAAAGTGGCGACTAATCCCTAGCACTGCAAAAACGGTATCATCTGTTTTCCATCTACACCATGCCTCGGCCTCGCGTGAGCTTAATGTGCAGCTTGGCGATACGAGAATCCGGCATGAAGCCCAGCCAGTCTATCTCGGCGTTACTCTCGATCTCACTCTGTCATTTCACAAACATCTCATAAAAACTGCAGCAAAGGTGGGCGCGAGGAATAACATCAATGCAAGACTGGCCAGCTCCTCATGGGGCGCGAGCGCTTCCACACTACGATCATCATCTCTGGCATTATGCTATTCCACTGCAGAATACTGTGCCCCAGTATGGTTCCATAGCCCCCATGTCCACTTGGTCGATTCCAAATTATATTCCTCCATGAGGATCATTTCTGGAACCATCCATTCCACCCTGGTTCCATGGCTGCCAGTTCTTAGCAACATTGCCCCGCCAGATATCTGTCGGGATGCAGCATCATCTAAGTTCATTTCCCACGTCTACGCTCCACCGGACCTGCCAATATACGCGGATATCTTCGCCCACCCTGTCCAACACTTGACGTCTCATCACCCAATCTGGTCCCCTACGCCTACACTGAACTTCTCTGTTCCAGACTCTTGGAAACAGAGCTGGCAGTCAGCTGAGGTAAAGAGCAAACCCCTCATCACAGACCCCTGCGAGCGTCCACCCGGCTTTGACCTAGCACGTTATGATTGGGCCCTCCTCAATCGCTATCGAACAGGCCATGGCCGGTGCGCCGCTATGTTCCATCGCTGGGGAGCCAGAGACGACCCGAACTGCCCCTGTGGCTCCAGACAGACTATGACCCACATAGTCAACGACTGCCACCTCTCCAGATTCAAAGGAGGTCTCGAAACTTTACATCAGGCTCAACCTGATGCTGTTGACTGGCTACAGAAGAAGGGCAAACGCTAGAAAAAGAATCAGGGAAGCAATTACAGAAGCCAGACCTTCCACCTTCTGCATCCAACAATGACCTTGGGTCCATACTCCCAGAGGGTTAAAGAATAGAAAAGCTATCAAGGGAAGGGAGGGGATACTGAGTTCTGGTGGTGGGAACTGTATGGAGTTGTACCCCACTTATCCTATGGTTTAGTCAATGTTTCCTTTTTATAAATAAAAAATTTAAAAATAAAAACAGTATGGGTATAGAACACTAGAATCTAAACAAGGAGAAAAGAAGTATAGTTACAAAGTTACTGAAAGAAAAGTAGCAGCCACTTTTTTTTTTCTGTCCGTCTAGAAATTCCAACAAGAACGGTCCCAGAATTCCATGTTCCTCTCATTTCCTGTCAGCTGTCATTATGTTTAGCACCTGTCTCTTCCCCTCCTATTCCTGAGGGTAGCATCCTGTCTTCTCTTTTCCAGAATCACAGGAGTGAATGCCCAGAATTGCCACCCAATTCATTCTTTTGGTAGAAAAAAGTCAATCAACTGAGTATAAAATTCACCAAAGTTACATCAATAAAGTCATCAATGTGCTCTACCCTGATGAATGGACAATGTTCACTTCTTACTGTTGTCCTCCATTTACGTTACTGATATTTCCAGAACCCTCCTGTAGCACAATAGCAAAGACAGTGATTATTCAGTGTAGTGGCAATGGAGTGGGCTCTTCAATATCCAGCTCTCCTCAGAAATCCAAAATGTGGAGTCACTGTGTCCAAAATCAGCATTAGTTTAAAAAAGAAGAAGAAGGCAGAGAAGGAAGAAGAAGAGGAGGAGCATGAGGAGGAGGAGAGGAGGAGCTAGTATCTCTGGTATCATTGGCCCTGGGTCAAAAAACCAAAGGCTGCTTGCAACTAATCTCTCATCAACTCATGTATTAAAAATAGCTGAGAAAATGGCCAGAGCCTTCCCACTATGCCAAAGGACGGTAGGGGCTGCTCAAAGACACCCTGAGTTTATTGTGAAACCTCAAAATAAACCACGATGGAGACTGCTACTTTCAGGAAGCATTACAGTACAACAACAATAAAGTTAGCCTAGAGGTTTACCCTCTCTCTAACAAAAGTTTTAACTAAGACCATTATGGGATTTCCCTCTGCCATCAAGGAAACATAATTCCAGTTTTATAATTCAATCAGTGGAACAGTAAGATTCAATTTGAAATTTTTGTACATAATCTTCAGCAATATTTCTATTTTATAAATGGAGGTATTCATCAATAGAGCTGTTGCCTAGAGCTTCAACGAGCACATCAAAAGTAATTTGGAACAAAGAATTGACGTTTGTTTGAAAAAGAAATAACATCACTTTAACACGTTTAGCTTGCCTCTGGAAAGAACAGCTTACAAGTATTCTTTTTTTGTGAACTGTAAACATGACAAAGATTTTTAAATAGAATGAGAGGAGATTAAGAAAATTAAATGCAGACTGGCTATCAGGAAAAAATGCAACACTGTCTTCACATCATGAACATTTACTCCCTGGGATCAGTTAAAATAGTCAATGGTTTTCCAGCTATGACACCATCTCCCCAAACAAAACCATGGGTCCACCTGCATATTAGCTGTCAGGCTTAAGCAAAAACTAGTAAAGTCATGGTCCCCTTGGAATATACCTAAAACAGACCTACTAGCTTTTTCCAAAAGGGAGGACCCTCCCCCAAATCTTCATCTGCAATATACCAGCCTTTAGATTCATGATTAGTCAACAATTTGTTCTGATTTATAGCCTAACTCTTCTTCAGCCAATAAGTTCCAGATGTTACCATGATGCCATCCTGACTTCCCTGGGCAGATGGCCCCACCATGAGTCTTGGAGCCCACCTCCCCAGATCCCTGTCCCACAAGGGAAAGAAAAAGACAGGCTGGGAGTATGTACCAACCTGCTAACTTAGCCCATGTTCAGCGGAGAAGCAATTACAGAAGCCAGACCTTCCACCTTCTGTACACCGTAGTGATCCTGGGTCCATACTCCCAGAGGGATAAAGAATAGGAAAGCTATCAAGGGAGGGGATTGGATATGGAGTTCTGGTGGTGGGAATTGTGTAGAAATGTACCCCTCTTATTCTATGGTCTTGTCAATATTTTCATTTTATAAATAAATTTTTTAAATGTTTTTAAATGCTCTTTTAAGTTGAAAAAAAATCAAGGGACTTACTCGAGAGCAGTAATGACTCAACACTGGGGGGTATGTAGCGCCTTGCAGTTACATGTAAGGGCACAACACAGATCCATTCTCAAGTTCTTACAGATTTTTCTGTGTTTTTCAGTGTTCAGTATTGCAGATACATAAATGAAGGAGACAGTCAACAAAGCAAAGCCTCTAATTCAAAAGCCTACAATTCCTCCCAAGAGCACCCAACGCCAATGATTTCCTCAGCCCTACCTCCCCCATCAAGCAGCCTCCCCTGAGGTTGAGTGTGCTTCTGCAGGTTCTGTTTTGACCACAACATGGCTCCCAGTGGTGCAGACAGGATGGTAGAGCTCCCGGAAAATGAACGAGGGGAATTATTTTCAGGCCTCTCTATATTCTGTCACCGCAGGAACCAGTGTACTGGAGGAGGCTACAAACACTGCAGACACAGACATTACTTTTTCTTAGGAAGGGCAGTGGAGCAAGGACAGTGGTGAAATATTGTTCAAATACCTTCAAAGCAGGACATATTAATGGAAAAGCATCGGGGACCTTGGTCATAAACCCCTGAGAGGCACTCTTGGGAACAATCCCAGAAACATTTGAGAAACGGCTTTGTGCTTGGAGTCAGATGCAGGAAGGAGGGCTACTGTGATTATTATTAGGGTCATCTTATTACTACTATATTCTATTATTTTTCTTTTTTTATTGTTTTAGGTGTGATACTTTGTTATTGTATTTTATTATATTAGTGTGTTTTATCATTTTACTTTCACAGTATGTTAAATATTATATAATGATAAGCTATGGATATTTTATAATTGATTTTAATATCGTTTGTAGCTACAGATAGGTGAAGCCTTAGAAAATTTGGACTTCATACCAAAATTTTAATTAGGAGAATAGAAAAGTTAGCTTGATTTACATATTCTGGGCATTTCTGATTCCTTCAATATGAGAGCATGGTGCTATTAAATGAAAAATGGAAAGTTTCTCACTCATCACTTGTGTTTTAATCAGAAAATGAGGAGAAAATCCCACCACAGGACTTACACTTGGATTTCCTCAGATGTAGCGCTTCCTGCCTTTAAGAATCCAATACTGCCCAGCGAGGGACCATCTAAATACATTAAGCATCTACTGAAAGAATTTCAAAAATACATCAATAGTAATACAATAATAGTGGGAGACTTCAATACCCCACTCTCACACTTAGACAGATCAACAAAGCAGAGAACCAATAAAGATACAAGAGAATTGAATGAAGAGATCGACACACTAGACCTCTTGGACATTTTCAGACTCCTCCACCCCAAAAAACTGGAATACACCTTCTTTTCAAATCCACATAACACATACTCAAGGATAGACCACATGTTAGGCCACAAAGACAGCATCAGTAAATTCAAGAGCATTGAAATAATCCCAAGTATCTTCTCAGACCACAGTGGAGTAAAACTAACATTTAACAACAAACGGAATATTATTAAAAGACACAGAATTTGGAAACTAAACAACATGCTCCTTAAGAACCACTGGGTCAGAGACTCACTCAAACAGGAAATTCAAATGTTCCTGGAAACTAATGAAAATGAAGACACAACCTATCAAAATATTTGGGACACAGCTAAAGCAGTATTGAGAGGGAAATTTATAGCCATACAATCACATGTTAAACATCAAGAAGAAGCTCAAATGAACGACCTTACTGCACACCTCAAGGACTTAGAGGAAGAGGAACAAAGGAACCCTAAAGCAACCAGAAGGACAGAAATCACTAAAGTTAGAGCAGAAATAAACAACATCGAAAATAAAAGAACCATACAAAAGATCAATGAAGCCAAATGTTGGTTCTTTGAAAGATAAAACAAAATTGACAAACCCCTAGCCAGACTCACCAAACAAAAAAGAGAGAAGACTCAAATTAATAGAATTGTAAACGATGGAGGAGATATCACAACTGACACCACAGAAATCCAGAGAATCCTGCGAAACTTCTATAAAGAACTATCTGCCACCAAGCTAGAGAACCTGGAAGAAATGGAACAATTCCTAGAAACATATGCCCTTCCAAAACTGAACCAAGAAGAACTACAAAATCTAAATGCACCAATCACAGACAAAGAAATTGAAACCGTTATTAAGAATCTCTCCAACAACAAAAGTCCTGGACCAGATGGCTTCACAAACGAATTCTACAAAACTTTCAGGAAACAGTCAATACCCATACTTCTTAAGCTATTCCATAAGATTGAAGAAACAGGAATACTCCCGTCCACCTTTTATGAAGCCAACATCACTCTGCTATGAAAAGCTGATAGGGACAGAACAAAAAAGGAAAACTACAGACCAATATCTCTGATGAACATAGATGCCAAAATATTAAACAAGATCTTGGCCAACCGGATACAGCAACATATCAAAAAGATTGTTCATCATGACCAAGTGGGATTCATCCCAGGAATGCAAGGCTGGTTCAACATCCATAAGTCAATCAATGTCATTCACCACATCAATAAAAGCAAAGCCAAAAACCGAATGATTATCTCAATAGATGCAGAGAAAGCCTTTGACAAAATCCAACACCCATTCATGCTCAAAACTCTACAAAAAATGGGAATAGATGGGAAATTCCTCAAGATAGTTGAGTCTATATATAGCAAACCTACAGCCAACATCATACTCAATGGACAGAAGCTGAAAGCATTCCCCCTCAGATCAGGGACTAGATAGGGCTGTCCACTGTCACCGTTACTCTTCAACATAGTATTGGAGGTTCTTGCCATAGCAATCAGGCAAGAGAAAGAAATCAAAGGAATACAGATTGGAAGGGAAGAAGTCAAGCTCTCACTATTTGCAGATTATACAATAGTATACATAGAAAAAACTAAAGAATCCAGCAGAAAAATACTGGAAGTTATTAGGCAATATAGCAAGGTATCAGGCTACAAAATCAATGTACAAAAATCAGTGGCATTTCTTTATGCAAACACTAAATCTGAAGAAGAAGACATCCAGAAATCACTCCCATTTACTGTTTCATCAAAATCAATCAAATACCTAGGAATAAAGTTGACCAAAGAAGTGAAAGACTTGTATGCTGAAAACTATGAGTCGCTACTCAAGGAAATAGAAACTGATACCAAGAAATGGAAAGATATCCCATTCTCATGGATTGGAAGAATAAATATCATCAAAATGAATATTCTCCCCAGAGCCATATACAAATTTAATGCAATACCCATCAAAGTTCCACCAAGCTTCTTTAAGAGAATAGAACAAACACTACAATCATTTATCTGGAACCTGAAAACACCTAGAATTCCCAAAAACATCTTAAGGAAAAGAAACAGAAATGGAGGCATCACACTCCCAGACCTTAAACTATATTATAAAGCCATCATCATCAAAACAGCATGGTACTGGAACAAAAATAGGCACACAGACCAGTGGAACAGAATTGAAAGCCCAGAAGTAAATCCCAACACCTATGGACATCTAATCTTTGATAATGGGGTCCAAAGGATTAAATGGAAAAAGGAGGCTCTCTTCAATAAATGGTGCTGGGAAAACTGGGTTGCAACATGCAGAAGAATGAAATTGAACCACTTTATCTCACCAGAAACAAAAATCAACTCCAAATGGATCAAAGACCTAGATGTCAGACCAGAAACAATCAAATACTTAGAGGAAAACATTGATAAAACACTTTCCCAACTACACCTCAAGGACATCTTTGATGAATCAAACTCAATTGCAAGGAAGACTAAAGCAGAAACAAACCAATGGGACTACATCAAATTGAAAAGCTTCTGCACATCCAATGAAACTATTAAACAAACAGAGAGACCCCTCACAGAATGGGAGAAGATCTTCACATGCCAGACATCAGACAAGAAACTAATCACCAAAATATATAAAGAGCTCAGCAAACTTAGCACCAAAAAAGCAAATGACCCCATCCAAAAATGGGCAGAGGATATGAACAAAACATTCACCTCTGAGGAGATCCAAAAGGCTAACAAACATATGAAAAACTGCTCTAGGTCACTGATTGTCAGAGAAATGCAAATTAAGACAACACTAAGATACCACCTCACTCCTGTAAGAATGGCATACATCAAAAAAGACAGCAGCAACAAATGCTGGAGAGGTTGTGGGGACAGAGGAACCCTTTTACATTGCTGGTGGGAATGTAAATTGGTACAGCCTCTGTGGAGAGCAGTCTGGAAAACTCTCAGAAGGCTAGACATGGACCTTCCATATGACCCAGTAATTCCTCTCCTGGGGTTATACCCCAAGGACTCCATGACACCCAACCAAAAAGAGGTGTGTACACCTATGTTCATAGCAGCACAATTCATAATAGCTAAAACCTGGAAGCAACCCAGGTGCCCAACAACAGATGAGTGGCTGAGAAAGCTGTGGTATATATACACAATGGAATACTATGCAGCTATCAAAAACAATGAACCCACCTTCTCTGACCCATCTTGGACAGAGCTAGAAGGAATTATGTTAAGTGAACTAAGTCAGAAAGATAAAGATGAGTATGGGATGATCCCACTCATCAACAGAAGTTGATTAAGAAGATCTGAAAGGGAAACTAAAAGCAGGACCTGATCAAATTGTAAGTAGGGCACCAAAGTAAAAACCCAGTGGTGAGGGGTAGACATGTAGCTTCCTGGGCCAGTGGAGGGTGGGAGTGGGTGGGAGGGATGGGTCACAGTCCATTGGTGGTGGGAATGGTGTTTATGTACACTCCTAGCAAAATGTAGACATATAAATCAGTAGTTAATTAATATGAGAGGGGGAAAATCAATTGTATGTCTCAAAGTTTCTCAAAACACAAACTGAATCCTTTTAATATATAGGCTGTGTATTTGATACGCGGACTCTCTCAAAAGCCTAGACCAAGTAGATTAGAAGCATCCAATAGCACAGCTATATACAAGATACTGGATACTGTACAGCAAACCATAACAAAAGGACTTTTCAAAGTTAACCCAATTAACAAATAATGTGATGATAACATTAACTATCGATTGTCTTTTTGAACCCTAAGACAGCAGGAACCTCACATCTCCACTATAGAACCCCTACTTCCCCCCAGTCCTGGAACCCTTGGATAGGGCCCACTTTCCCGTATGCGTCTCCCAATCCAAACCAAATAATATTGCATCCGCCGATCACAACCTAACCAACGCAACGATTGCCACCTCAACATGCTTCACCTCAGACTGTGTCCAGAGACTTCACGTGTGGAATGACAACCCTTCAGCTTCATTACTCGAGTGAGACCTTTCCTTTTATAGTACACTCTAATTTCATCTCAGGTAGTTCACTTTCTAACAAAGTCCCATAACCTAGATATACACCAGTTTCTTTGAGAGAGAGCTTATGTGCACACGTATCCATAAACTACTGCAAAATATATACCTGAAAGCAGTAGTACACTAGAGTTTGCAGTGAGTACCTCCCTAACACTTCCTCTCCACTATTCCAAGCTTGGGATCCATGATTGCTCAACAAATTGTTTGGCTTCGTATATTAACTCTCTTTTCAATCACCAGGTTCCAGATGCCACCAGGATGCTGGCCAGCCTTCCCTGGATTGAAGACCCCACCAATGTTTCCTGGAACTCAGCTTCCCCAGAGACACGCCTTACTAGGGAAAGAGAGGCAGACTGGGAGTATGGACCGACAAGTCAATGCCCATGTTCAGCGGGGAAGCAATTACAGAAGCCAGACCTTCTACCTTCTGCAGCCTTCAATGACCCTGGGTCCATGCTCCCAGAGGGATAGAGAATGGGAAAGCTAACAGGGGAGGGGGTGGGTTATGGAGATTGGGTGGTGGGAATTGTGTGGAGTTGTACCCTCCTACCTTATGTTTTTGTTTATTAATCCTTTCTTAAATAAATAATTTTAAAAAAAAAATCCAATACTGGTCCCACTCAGAAGGACCATGTGTTTGCTAGTGGTAGCGCTCACCCTGAGAAGGGTCTGTGTCTGTCATACGTGAATTGCACAGCTCCTCTCAGACCATTAACTCAGAAGTAGAAGGCATGCAGCTCACTGTGTCCAGATACTGCTCTTTTCCTTTAATATTTATTTACCTGATAGGACACAGAGGTGAGAGGGAGAGAGACGCCTGAAGCCATGCTTCCCACTCATGAAATTTCCTCCTGCAGGTGGGGACCTAGGGCCTGGGTCCTTGCCAAGGCACTGTGTGTGCTCAACCATGTGCAACACCTCACAGCCCCATCCGGATGTTGTTACAATGGCTCTACACATCATTACTTATTTAGGGGGCACGTGGTAGGTAGCTCACCAGGTAGAGCGCACACACACTACCATGCCTGAGGACCACAGTTCAAGACCCTGGTCCCCAACCACAAAGAGAAGCTTTATGAGTGGTGAAACAATGCTGTAGGCCCCTCTCTCTTTCTCTCTCTCTCTCTCTCTCATTTTATCAAAAAGAAAGAAAGAAAGAAAGAAAGAAAGAAAGAAAGAAAGAAAGAAAGGAAGGAAGGAAGGAAGGAAGGAAGGAAGGAGGAAAGGAAGAAGGAAATGGTTGTCATGCAGGCACCAAGCTCTAGCAATAACCTGATGGCAAAAAAAAGAAATTTTAACTTTTACTTGGCCTAATTAAGTAGTTGTATATTCTTTTATGAACCAGAGCCTTATATATGCACATTTCACATATACCAAGTCATATTTTCTTTTATATATTTTTTTCCTTTACTGGGGGGAATTCATGGCTTACAGCCAACAGTAAAATACAGTAGTTGGTACATGCATAACATTTCTCAGGTTTCCACATAACAATCCAACCCCACTAGGTCCTACTCTGCCGTCATGTTCCAGGACCTGAATGAACCCTTCCCCCACCCCCAGAGTCTTTTACTTTGGTGCAATACACCAACTCCAGTCCAAGTTCTGCTTTGTGCTTTCTTATTTTTCAACTTATTATTATTAGTGATTTAATAATATAGAATAATACTGTAGAGTAAGAGGGGTATAATTCATACACTTCCCACCACCAGAGTGCATATCCCATCCCCTCCATTGGAAGCTTCCCTGTTCTTTCTCCCTCTGCGAGTATAGACTAAAGATCTCTAAGGGGTGCAGAAGGTCTGAGGTGTCTGCCAAGCCATATTTTCATTCATATAAAGAGAAAAAAGAAGGGCACCACAGTGCCTGAGGTGCCCTGGTGCCGTGGCAGTGCTGTGTAGTGCCGGGACTTGAATCTGGACCACGGGCTTAGCAAGGCAGGCGTCCTACCTGGTGAGCTATCCAGTCCCAGCAGCTGCTGTGCGTCATCTCTGCTCCAAGACAATGGTGATTCACGGGCAAGGAAACAGCAGGGTGTGACCTCTATGCCAGGTGTTGAGCACCATATGTACTTCACCTCCTCAGAGACAAGACCTCACCGATTTTCTCTTTTTTTTTTTAATTAGTAGGCTAATGATTTTACAAAATTATAAGATTTCAGGGGCTATGATTCCACAACCATACTCAGTCATTAGAACTAACCACATCTTCCACCAAAGTTCTGTGCCTTCTCATAACCACCAAAGTCAAAGAGACAGTTAAGCCATCTTTTTCTTTCTTTTTGTTTTTGTACATTCATTTAGCTCAATCATCTATAGTCCACATATGAGTAAGACCATCCAGTAGTTAGGAAATAAAGATAAAAGCAGCTAGCTTCTTTCAGTTCTGCTGGAAAGGAAAAACCACTGGTAGAAAACAGGAGGAGCGTGTGGTCCGGGAGGTGGCGCAGTGGATAAAGCATTAAACTCAAGCAGGAGGTCCTGAGTTCGATCCCCTGGCAGCACATGTACCAGAGTGGTGTCTGGTTCATTCTCTCTCTCCTCTTATCTTTCTCATTAATAAGAAAAGATAATGATAAAGATTAAAAAGAAAAGAGGAGCAGCTTCAGGAATGTCCGCATAGGCCTTCTGTAGGCCTCCCTGGGACATTACCCTTATTACAAGCTAACAAAGGCAGGGACTGCCCCACTCGCTGAAGGGATGCGAGTCATTCTACTTTGCCACTCAGGGAAGACTGGTCCTGAAATCGCAGTCTAGAACGTTCCCAGCTGTGGCCACAGACTATGAGTTCAGACTGGCAGGGACTCAGAGGCCATACAGGCGCCTATGCTAATCATTAATATACATGGGCTCCCGGTCAGATTCATGTGGTGAACAGCTGTATTTTATCCAGCTCTCCAATTCCATTCTCCACTCTGACACCATCCTTCCAGGTGATATTTCTAGTCCACTTTCAGGTTAGCTATCAAGCTCAAGCAAAGATTACTAAAGTCCTGAGCCCTAGGGACATAGCTAAAATAGACATCCTGGCTTCTTTCCACCCTAGGCTCCTATTCTCTGTTTTTTAAAACATTTTTGTCCTGCTTTATAACTTAATACATTTCAGCCACCAAGTTCCAGATGTGACTATGACCCCAGCTTGGCCTCCCCAGGCAGATGACCTCACCGATGTGTCCTCACCTCTCCAGAGCCTACCCCACTAGGGAGAGATACAGGCATCCTGGGGGTGTGGATCAACTAGCCTAAGCCCTTATCCAGTGGAGAAGCAATTTAAGAAGCCAGAGTTCCTTCCTTCTGCACCCCCAAAAGAATCTCTTGGTCCCTATTCCCAGAGAGGAAAATGTGAGATAACCAGAGGGCTCTGAAACCCAGATCTACTGGGACCCAGAACTTTTGTGCCCGGGAACCTTTGTTTTTGCACAATTAATGAAAGGGAAGAAAATCTGAAAACCTGAGGAAGTCAGACCCTGTTTCTCTTACCTGAGAGAGAAAAGTAAAAAAAGGAAAGGCACCTGGAAGTTTTAACAGTATACGTCTGGCTTAGAAAGAAAGTGAAGGGGGCTGGGTGGTGGCACACCTAATTGAGTGCACATGTTACAATGCAGAGGGGCCTGGGTTCGAGCCCCCAGTCCCCACCTGCAGGAGGAAAGCTCATGAATGGTGAAGCAGGGCTGCAGGTGTCTCTCTGTCTCTGTCCCTCTCTACCACCCCTTCCCTCTTGATTTCTGACTGTCTTTATCCAATAAAAAAGGAAAGATTTTTTTAAAGCCCACATGGCAATAAAAAAATTATTTAGGGAGTCAGGCGGTAGCACACTGGGTTAAGCACAGGTGGCGCAAAGTGCAAGGACCGGCTGAAGGATCCTGGTTCAGGCCCCTGGCTCCCCACCTGCAGGGGAGTCGCTTCACAGTTGGTGAAGCAGGTCTGCAGGCGTCTGTCTTTCTCTCCCCCTCTCTCTGTCTTCCCCTCCTCTCTCCATTTCTCTCTCTTATCCAACAACGATGACAACAGTAATAACTACAACAATAAAACAACAAAGGCAACAAAAGATAATAAATATTAAAAATTATTTTTTAAAAAAAGCAAGTGATGGTACAGCTTAGAAGTTCATGAAAATGGACCATCAGCTTTCACATGTGGTCCTCCAGCTTAGCTCAAATGGCCCATGTTCTTCTCTGGTGTGTGCTTTTTCTTTTCCCTGACTACGAATTTAAAATATTGAGGGACCCCTATGATGAACAGATAGATAAGAGTTAGAAAGAAAAAAGCCTTTAACAATGGAATAAATATCACACATGTGAGTCACCTAGAAAGAATGAGGATGACAGAGAGTAGGGAGGGACAGGGAGAAGGAGTAGGAGTAGTAGTCGTGGGACTTGCACTCAGTGTAGTACTACTCAATAGTTTCTCTTTGTTTGTTTGTTTGTTTGTTTTTCAACCAGAGCACTGCTCAGCTCTGGCTTATGGTGGTGGTGGGGATTAAACCTGGGACTTTGGAACCTCAGGCATGAGAGTCTGTTTGCATAACCATTATGCTATCTACCCTCTACCCCTACTCAGTAGTTTTAAAAGACTATATTGTGTCCTCTGGGACAAAAATGAACAGAATTGGCCGTGATTATGCTTAGTGAAGTAATTAAGGAACTGAAGGACAACTCTGGAATGATCTCAGTCGTATGTGGAATACAGAGAACTGAAACACATGAACTTGAAAAGAAATATAGAGAAAGTCAAGCCATACCTAGGACATTGGGAGAACTATGGTGGTTACTGTTTGTTGGAGGAGGGGCACACAGCTTTGGTGGTGGGAGTGGAGTAGAATTATACCCCAATAATCTTATAATCACTAATAAAAACTGAAAGAAAAGAAAAGCTGTTAAGTATATCAGCAACCTAACAGACAGATCCCAAGAGGAAGGTACAATGCATAAAGAAAGCCAAAATCCACCAAGAGAGCCAATAAGTCATAGATGACCTCTATCTCCGATCTCTTTATTCCTCCTACAAAAGCCAGCACTTCCTTTTTCATATCCTTGACTTCTTGACCCACACACAGCTCAAGAGTAGCGATGGTGAAGTAGGAAGGAGTGTATATTCCTCCAAAATATGTGTGTCCTAGGGCCAGCCAGCAGTAACTATGCTGCCAGCAAGAAGGCCCTCTACCCTCCCCTGATGTTGTCTGTGAATGGGCCAGTCTTGCAGGCTGAACAGCCCATTTTTCTCTTTCTCCTCCCCGCCCCACTCCTATCTGTTTTGTCACTGGTATCAATGGGAGGAGGGGCTGGCTTTGTAATGGAAGGGGAGGGAAGAGTTTTATCAGAGAGGATGAGGGAAAAGGTGAGACACCCTGAAAGAGCGAGGTGGTACCCGACCCTCACTTGATTTCTTCAGCTGAATTGAAGTCCACTGAGAGAAAGCAGGGAGGGCTTTGTGTGACTGATGGGGAAGAGAGCTCCAGTGGGGTCAAAGTAACCATCTATGGTGAGAGCTGGAGAGGAGGCCGCTTTAAACCGTGGCACTCACTGCGCTAAGCGGTGGAGGTTTGGTGAGCCCTGGAACACTGCTTTGTGGGGACGGACACTTTCCTCTAATGACTGGCAGGAGCACTAGGAAGTCAGAGAGACTATGTGCACAGCAAACAGTCCAATAGCGTCTAATTGTCTGATCTGTGGTCCTGTGTGAGGTCCACCTTTGGAGACACCTAATCAAATTACTAGGCACTAAGTCCACCCTGATTGTAGGTAGAGAAATGAAGGGTGGCCTGGTTTTATTTTATAGTCATACACTGTGGCACACATGTATTTAAGTGGAGATCCCTTTCTGATGAAGATAGTGTCATCAGAGTTATTATTGGGGCTTGGTGCTTACATGATGAATCCACCACCTGGGGGGAGGGTGTGTGTTGAGAGAGAAAGAGAGACAGAGAGAGAGAGAGAGAGAGCTGTGAAACTTTCACCATCATGAAGCCCCAGCCCCCCCCCCCATGCAGGGGGTACTGGGGGTTTGAACCTGAGTCTTTGCCCATAGTAATGTGTATGCTTTACTGTGTGTGCCACCTCCCAGCCCCCTGCAAAAGCATTCTAGGTGGGTTCTCTGCCTTCAGACTCTCCTTCCTGCAGGCTACATGAGAGCAAAGCACCCCTGGGAGCATCTCATCATATTATCTTCCTGTTCAAAACTCACTCAGTGACACAAAACCAGGTGTGCCTGTGGGCAAAACAAAAATCCAATCTAGCTGCCTGCGGAGTACCAGTGTGAGGGTCAGTATTCCCAGGCTGCCCTGGACAGTCCCGCTGTCAGCACTGAAAATCCTACGTACTGGGAATCCCCTCTGCCCCAAGCAACAGAAAAGGCTGTGGCCAGCACTGCCATCGACCTGGGGTTGGTATGGTGCTGTGCGGGCACGCGCCCTTAGTGCTGTGCTTCCACATAGGGGAGAAACATTAGCAGCTGCTATTTTTACACCAAGGAGGAATGAGATTTAGCCGCTTACTTCATAGAGGCAGGTTGGTTGCTATGACAACTGTGAGTGCCTAACTACATGGCCCAACCATCTCAAATCAACAAATCTTTCCGTGTTTGCTTCCTATCTTTAAGTTTCAGTATTTGCTACCACCCAGGCTGAGCCTCGTGCATTGTAAACTTGGATTATAATATTTTAGCATAATGACTTAGCCTCCAAAATAAGTTTTACCAGCAATTAGCTATCTTATTTATGACCACTCTTTGAAATAACATTTTCCCCATGACAGGATTTTTAGAGCATCCGTTTAGTTCCTGGCACATAAACTGTAAACTCTCTGAGGACAGCATGTTTGAACAGCTACTAAATATCCCCCCACGCAGGCACTAACTCACACACGTCTGCAATTACAGTGAGTAGTCGGTATATTTTCCTGGTCTGAAGCTAAGCCTCTGATCTTATTTATCAGTTGACTTACTTGGGTCCTACCTTTCTCAAAAAGACTTTACAGAGGCTTTAAAGATACGATAGCAAGAAAAGAAGAAATGGAAGTAAAAGGAAAATATGAGCAGGAGAGTAAATTAGTTCCAGGAGCAGTGGTAGTCGCCCAAACATGCATACCAAGAAGTTCCAACTCCCTGAAAATGTCTAAAGATAGGTTATACATCTGTTTCTACCCAGCAGGCAACTCAAAGAGAAAAATTACCCTCTAAATGCCCGTGGGCTGAAGGGATGGGGGTGGGAGGGGAGAGAGCCAGTTACTTAGTTCAATTTAAACTTATCTGGTAAAGAGGTAAGTTGGGGGGGGGGGGACAAGCAGTGGTGCACCCAGTTAAGCTTACAGTACAAAGAGTAAGGACCCACACAAGGATCCAGGATCCAGGATCCAGGTTCAAGCTCCCACCTCCCCACCTGCAGAGGGGGATGCAGGGAGGGGGGGAAATGCTTCACAAACTGTGATGCTGGCACTGAGCCTCAGTGATGACCCTGGAAGCAAAATAAATCAATAACACAAATAAAGAAGTACGGCTAGGGAAACAGCATAGTGGTTTTTTGCATAATGGTTTTACAAAAAGACTCCTCTCTGAGTTCTGAGTCTCAGGTTCAATCCCCACCCCTACTGTAAGGTAGAATTGTGCAGTGCTCTGGTCTTTCTCTCTGTGTCTTTTACTCTGTATCTTACTCTCATTAAAATAAAATAAAATACATAAAACAGTTTAAATAAAAAAGAGGAAGCTACTTATCATATAGGCTACACATAAAGACTTTTTAATGATGAGAATTTAAGTTAGTGGTCAACTATATCACCTGAACCTCCTGCACAGGTAAAGAGGAACACCTGATTATTTATACAAAATATCCTGTTCTCAAGGGCAAGAGACTGGCATACTTTAACGATGACTCTGTAGTCACTATCAGGCTACCCCATCAGCTGGGGCCCTAGTCGGGGAGTCCTAAGATTCCCACACAGACATGATGGGCCTAGACCTCGAGGAGATCCGTCTCTCCACTGTCACTGGTCATCTCCATCAGGAACAACACAATAGACCCCTTTGTGGGCCCCCATAGGACATTGCCCTCAATGTGGATCAACAATAGTAGAGATGTTCCATCCTCCTAAGGGAGGCTGGACAACATACTCTATGCTCCACCTGAGGAAGATGGGTCCTGATATTGGGGCAGCTTGGAATGTTCCTACTCATGACCACAGAATGTGAGCTCAGATCTACAGGGATGCAGAGGTCACATAGGCTCCTAAGCTGAATATGGGCTCCAGATCAAACCAAATCGATGGGATTTATACACCCTTCCTCCTTTGAAAATGATTATTTCATGGGGGGTGGGGTGGGGTGGGGAGAAAGAGTGCATAACTCTCATGTGGTGCCAGCAACTGAACCTGGAAAGTCTCACACCCAAAGAATGTGCTCTGTTCACTGGCCAGTTACCCATGAAATGCTTTTTCTATCTTCTAAGTCATTTTAAGAAAAGTATCTAGAGGAAATAACAAAGTCCCTTTCCTAGACTTTCCCTCGACTCTAGAGTCATTTTACCCACAAGCATATCTACTTCTCTAACTTAGAATGGTCCAGTTTTTGTATCTTAATTTAGACCAATTTAAAAGAAACATCCCTACCCCAGAGCTCTCTCTAGTATCAGCTGAGGCCCAGCTGCAATTCGTATCAGAGTCATTGTCCTCCAGAAAAGAAAAAAAAAAAGCTCAATAAGAGATAAGGCTGCAGGGTAGATAGCATAATGGTTATGCAAAGAGACTTATGCCTGAGGCTCTCAAGTCCCAGGTTCAATCCCCCACATCACCATAAACCAGAGCTGAACAACGCTCTGGTTAAAAAAAAAAAAAAAAAAAAAAAAAGAGGGGGGAAAGGGGAGGAATCTCTCTCCCCCTCCCTCTCCCCCCCCTTTCGTCTCATGCGCGCGCGCGCACGCACACACACACACATATAATACTAATGGTGTATAAGTCCCTCACTCAATCACCTGCAAATAAAGACCCAAGTTAAGGAATAATGTTATTCAAGCTGAGCTCAAAGGTCTAAAAACCCAAGGAACTTCTTCTTCTAGCGTTTGCCACCCAAGGAACTGATGGTGCACATCTCAGTCTGAAAGCAATGTCCCAGTCCAATCAGGCAAGAAAGGAATGAGCTCTCTACTCGTCTACCTTTAGCTCCAGCCACGCTTTCAGTGGACTGGATGAGATCCTCCCACACTGGGGAAGACAGTTTGTTTGACTGTTACCAATTCACATGATAAGCCACATACAAACATCTTCATAAACCTACTCCATGATATTTAACCAAATATCTGGTCATCTTGGGAACAAATCCAGTGGACATATGAACTTAATCCTCACAGAACCATGTTAATTCAACTGCATATAATCCAGCTTTGCCTCCTCTGTTACCCCATAGCTCTTGATCCCCAGATCAAGATTCTGTAGGTAAGAAATCCAACTTACAGTTGGCTACTTAGGGAATCTTACTTAAGTCACTTAACCATCCTAAAAATAAAAACTACAATTAGACATATCCATTTTGAGCAAGTACTCTTGGGTATGAAACCTGAGTGGAAAACAGACCTGCCTTTGTACCTTGAAACACCTAATGATTATGTGAGAAAATGCTAACTACAGCTTTGCTTTTATGGGAATGCTTACTTTCTGCTCAGTCTCTCAAAATTTCCATCTCATGACTCATATAGAAATGTTAAAAATTCTTCAGGAGTTGGACGGTGGCACAGCGGGTTAAGTGCACGTGGAGGTAGAGAGAGAGAAAGACAGACACCTACAGACCTGTTTCACTGCTTGTGAAGCTTCCCCCCTGTAGGTGTGCTGGGGCTCACGTGGGGTGACTCCAGCCAGGAAGGTAAGCTTACTGAGCCTGCATCACCAGCTCAAGAGACTACGTGATAAAGAAAGAGACTCAGGGAGGATTCTGGTACAAACACTCTCTTTATTCAGGGGTGGGCTTGGGTATATATAGAGAAAGTTAAACAAAGAACATTCTTCAAATATGTCAGAAATTACAGGTTTCTTAAAGGTCAGCTTGCCCCTATCGTAGGGGGCTGGTATGACAAGAATTGATACAGATACATAAAGGTCAAGATAATTAGTCTCCTGCTGCAGGCATTTAATTACCCAAAGGCATTTGAGAGGAGAATAGGGGTTAAACCAGTTAAGGTGAGATAGAGAGAAGATAAACAAGGCTGGATGTAATTAGGGACATCAAAGGGCACTGTTAGGAGTGTGTGATAAGGTGTGTTCTCCTTTGTGATCAGAAGGTGAGGTGAACTTTGGGTAAATGAACCTTAAAGCAGGCAGCCATGAGAAACTGAGATTTCTGTGGGCTTGGGAGTCTAACAAGGGGAAACTGAGACTGGGAGACTTTTTCCCTTGGCTCATCTCTATGATCTAGGCTCATCTAACAAAGGGATGTCTTTTCCAGACCTCCATCCAAGGATGGGGGAGTATTCCCTACACTCTACCAAGCTTTCACATAGTCCCACATAGGTGGGGAGCCAAGGGCTCAAACCCTGATCCTTGTGCAGGTCCTTTAATTCTGTACTATGTGCACTTAACCAACTTGCACCACCACTTGGCCCCTTATGGTATCTTTTTTATACTATCTAGGCCACTGACCTTAGCTGTGAAGCTGCAACTTATTACAACTAATCTACCATAGGCATACACATAAATCATACATCCTTAATCACATATAAAAAACATGAAAACATTTCTAGGCTAACTGGCACAAGTCAGAGAGTATTTAATGTTGTGCTGATTATGGTAGCCCACTGTTTACCTGTCATTTAAAAACCAGGGTGCCTAGCAGTCACAAAATTCAGTTCAATCAGCCAACAAACATCATTTAAACCTATTTTGTGCATCAAAACTCTGTGTCATTCTTAAGAAAATGTAAGGCATGTTTACTTCTATTTCAAAAGCCTTCCTTTTGACAGAAGTTTGCTCCTTGGTTGGCATCTTTTCAACCAAGTTCTATCTGGAAGTAATTTAGCATCTGAAGAGGAAATGAGCAAACCAAGTTACATGAACTCCCCACCTTTCATAATTAAAAAAAAAAAAAAAAGGTTGGCCAGTTAGTGTTTTATAATGAAAGTAATGATTTGTAAAACACTTGTTGGGGGGCCAGGTGGTGATGCACATGGTTGAGTGCACAGGTTACAATATGCAAGGACCCAGGTTCAAGCCCCCAGTCCCCACCTGCAGGGGGAAAGCTTCATGAGTGGTGAAAGAGTGCAGTCTCTTTCCCTATCACACCCTTCCCTCTCAATTTTGGGTCATCTCTATCTAATAAATAAATAATTGAGATATTTTTAAAATAAGTAAATAAGCAGTTGTTGTCAGAAGAGAGACCAACCAGAAGAAGGATGAATACTTGATGAAATCATTTCTAGGTGGAACTTAAGAACAAGGAAGGAAATTCAGAACACGGGGTAAATGTTGGGCTAAGCACGGTCTACTTACTGTACCAAGGCCAAGGATTTGGGGGGATGAAGGAAAGGAGAAGAAAGGACGTTAAGAACCCAAAGCACAACAGTGGAGGAGGAGGAGCCAAGTTGGTGGTGAGGTTTTAGAAATTCTTTGTCGTACATATTTGATTTATTTTAATGAGAGAGATACAGGGAAAGATGAAAGATAACACAAGACAAGATGCCAGGGCACTGCACAGCTCTGGCTTATGGTAGTGCTTGCTGGGGATTGAACCCGAGACCACAGAACCTCAGATATGAAGGTTTTTTTGCATAACCCTTAAGATATCCACCCAGCCCAAATTTTAAAATATTCTTAGTGACAGACAAGAAAATTGTTGGTTCTGTCACTCTACTTCCATCCTATTATTTTAGGGACTGCCAGACACTGTCTTAATCTTTTTAGTTTAGAATCAGGTAGGAAAATATATTTTTAACTTTATGGCCCTAGCTGAATATTTTTAGCAAAATTGAATCTGGGTTCCAGCAGGATAATTCAATGGTCTCCATGGTAAAAGAAATGTAGCGCTCTCTTTTAATAGCACAGTGCAAATAAATAAAAAGTGCTCCTACACTTTATCTACTGGAAGATTCAAACACTTCAATCACACTTACTCATTACCTTTCTCATCTCTCTGCACAAATGAAATGGCAGGGAAAGGAATACCTTTCACATTTACCATCCTGAACCATCCTGAACAAAATGAAGAGAGATTACATCTCCATAAAATATAAATCATGCTTAATTTAATTGGACATTTTTGCTGAAGCTTAGCCCAAGGTTTAAGACAGAAATATAACCAGATTAGATCATATTGAAAATGTTTGGTAAACCCAAAGATTGAGCAAAAGTACAAGATCATTACTAATCATCTATGTGATTAAATTTATGTGGCGTGAAAAAAGTGGCTTAAAACTTTGGCTTGTACTGCCAAACCTGCCACGTGAAATTTTGTTTACCCAAAGCTACAAATGACTGATGCTGGCAAATTATAGGTCCTTGTTGAATAGTCTTCAAATAAGGACATATTTTCAAAACAAGTAAAAACCAGGCAGCTCTGGAGATGACAAAAATATATAATATGTATTGTTAATTGCTGGCATTTATATAGAGTTGACACTTGGTATCACTTATCACAGCAATTACTAATAGAAATTTACATATCCAGAGACCATAATGAATTTTTGCTAAGTCCCTTTTTTTAATTGATTTTCAACCCTCCAGTTAATGCCTCCTTCATTAGCATGAAGTATAAAGTAGCTCCCAACTTTTTATTATTAAATACACAGATGATAAAATTTTTATCTGATCCTTCCTGACCACAATAAAAAAAAAACTGAGATGATCAACATTTTTGGCATGCCTAAAACCAGCATGGGGACACTAGCTGAATAAGATCAGTTTTGTAGCAATCATTGTCCTCTGGCTTATAAATAATTTACCAAGCATGAGTCCTGGATAGTCATAATTAGTTGAAGTTTCATTATAAGAATTATCTTAACACAGAGAAGATTTGGCATGTATACACAGTGGTATCCTACTCAGGCACTGGGATATGCACTAGTGGGATCTACAAGAAATAAATGAGCCTAGAGGATATAATACTGAATGCAAACAGGTTGGGCAAAGAAAGACAATCACTCAAATGTGTCAAAGATGTCACTTATCTGTGGCAGAGAAACAAAGCAAATGGGGGAAATTTTTGCCACTAAGAGCAATTAGTGGTTTCTAAAAAGGAAGAGACAAGAAGACAGCTAAGGACGTCTTCACTGGAGCTGCCACCGGAGAACCTGGAGGCGGACCTGGAGGAGGAGAAGGGTTTTCTTGCTGGCCTCGCAAAGCCAGAAATACCCATGAGGGAGATTTCCGGTGCCTACAGAAGCATCCACAGGGTAAAGGCAGCTTTAACTGTCTTGTGGCCTGGAAAATACATCACCATCTTGACTATGCCACTACCTGCTCCTGGAAGAGCCTTCAATTCACTTCCCCTGTCCTCAATCCCACCCTCCCAAACCAGCAAGTAGAAAGTAATGTGAGAAAACAAATAGTTTCCTGCCCCGTCCTTAGCATTTGCCCTAGTATTCAGCCAGAGGTTGGAGAGAAATAATCATTTACATGAAATTACATTGAGGGACTTAGCAGTAGCTCCCTTGGTGGAGCACATGTTCACACGTTACCATACAGGGGGTAGTTTCGCTAGCAGTGACACAGGGCTCTTTCCTCTCCCTCACTATCTCCCTTTCTCCTCTCAATGTCTCTCCGTCCTATCAAATAAATAAATAAATTTTAAGCTTTCTTACTTTATTCATTTATTATTGAATAGAGACAGACAGAAAATGAGAAGGGAGGGGGAAATAGGGAGAGAAACAGATACCTGCAGCCCTGCTTTATCACTCGTGAACCCCCCTCCCCCACCACAGGTGGGGGGACTGGGAGGCTTGAACCTGGATTCTTAACCAGGTGTGCCACCGCCTTGCCCCAATAAACAAATAAAATCTTTAAAAAGAAATTACATTGAGTTTTAAAGATTGCTAGTCATAGGACATTCTATTTTCTGGATTGTCTGGAGCTTAACGTGACTCTAAAGCTTTCGATACGTAAAAGTCACCAGAGGAAAGTTGTGGGTGCTGTCTGCTCAGAGTCCAGCCATGAGGAGGGGAAAACCATTTCTAGTGGTATATTTTAAAGGAGCATAAGGGACCAAAAAAAAAAAAAAAAAACAACACCTTCTTTTGCACTTCCTCTTATTCTAAGTGATGCTAAAATTCATTTAAAACAGCAAGTACCTATAAATGTATAACCTTTTTATATATGTGTTAATCTTCATGAAGTGTCTCTCAGCTACACAACCAGAAATCTGTCCTTTCAGGATACTCCATAAGAGATAGATCTCAAAAAAAAAAAAAAAAAAAAAAAAAAAACCAGAAAACATGGACTTTCTATTGTCAATACAATATTTCTGAAAAATTAGACCATTACTTCTAGTTACCAAAATGATGGCTGAAATGCTGGCAATCGTTCATGTAATTAAACAAACAAGAACCTCTAGGAATTCTCTTGAAATCCCATGCTAATGATATCAAGAATACTTTAGTAAAAATTATTTTTAATTATGGTAAAAAAAATACACAGAACTATATCATTTAAACAATTTTTGGTGTACCAGTTCAGGGACATTACACAATCATGTCCACACCATCTATCCATGGAATACTTTTTATATGGGAGTTGGGCGGTAGCGCTTCTTAACAACAAGCCTTGCGTGGAGATAAGGATTGGAGTTGAGGGCAAAGCTCACACATTAGCAAAGAACTCAGGAAAGCAGAGTATTGACAATTATATTCTTATTATCAAGGTCATAAATTAGGACAACTTAAATGAAGAGATGGGAAGCGCAAGGACCAGCATAAGGATCCCTGTTCGAGCCCCCGGCTCCCCACCTGTAGGGGAGTCGCTTCACAAGCGGTGAGGCAGGTCTGCAGGTGTCTCTCTTTCTCTCCCCCTGTTTTCCCCTCCTCTCTCCATTTCTCTCTGTTCTATCCAACAACAACAGTAATAACTACAACAATAAAACAACAAGGACAACAAAAGGAAATAAATAATTTTTTAAAAAGAATACTTTTTATCCTACAAAACTGAAACTATGTACCTATTACACTTTATCTCCCATTTCCTCTTTCTGGCAGCCCCCCCCACCCCCCACCACCACCACCATGCTGCTTTCTGTCTACCAGTCAACTTTTAAGTGCCTGGTCTGAATACAATCTTGCAGTACTTGTCCTCTTGGGATTTGCTCCTTTCACTTAATGTTCTCAAGTGTTTATCTATTCATATGTTGATGGACACTTTTAGTCACTGTACATAATGCTGCTTTGAATATGAGTGTGGTGTCTCTGAAACCCTGCTTTTAATTTCTTTGGGCATAAACCATAGTAAATTCAAGAACTCGATCTTATGGGAATCCTATTTTTGATTCTTGAGCAACTACCATACTGCTTTCTATAGCGGTTAGAGAATTTTACATTCCCATTAATAGTACACAGGCTCAGTTTACCATTACCCTTCATATACGTAATTTTCTGGTGATTTTCTCTAATGACAATTACCCTGGTAGGTGGATGTGACGTGATATGGAATTGTGACCTGCGGGGGAATTCTTCACAAGTGGTGAAGCAGGTCTGTAGGCGTCTGTCTTTCTCTTTCCCTATCTATCCCCCTCCTCTCTCAATTTCTCTCTGTCCTAATTTTAAAAAAATGGTCACCAGAAGTGGTGGATTTATAGTGCCAGCACCAAGCCCCAGCAACTGGAGGCAAAAAAAAAAAAAAAAAAAAAAAAACTCTTATGCCTGAGACTCCAAAGTCCCAAGTTCAATCCCCTGCACCACCATCAAAAACTAGAGCTGAGCAGTGCTCTGGTAAATTAATTAATTAACTAATTAATTAATTCCTGAGTTGTTCTTCTCTTATCCCAGGTTTTGAATTAAAACATATTCCTTCCTATGGTTTTTGTCAGTGTTTCCTTTTTATTAAAAAAAAAAAAAATAGGAAAGCTGTAAAAGGAAGGGGATGGGATACAGAGTTCTGGGGGTGGGAATTGTGTGGAAATGTACCCCTCATCCTATAGTCTTGTCAGTATTTCCATTTTATAAGTGAAAGTTAATAATAATGTTTGCATGGTTAAAAAAAAAAAAAAGTATATTTCTCTAGTATGGTTTGTTCCTAATGAAAAGAATTAGGGACTTATTAACAAGGCCGGCCCATACTGTCCTCAGTACACACACTTTTGAAATGTAAAAGCCAAAGGAAGTAGACATACGTAAAGCTCCTGAAGTGATTATACATGCTCCTGCATGCTACTAGTACCAACAGCCTTCACACCTTCTGCATTGTCTGATAATAGTACCTTTCACAAAGCTGTCAAGGTACCTGAAATTCTTGGGAGATGCACTTCTCCTCTCATCAGTGCACACAGCTTTCACTTGTACTCACATTTCCAACTCGGTCCCCTGCTCAGGCGTCCCATTTCTCTCCTTAAACCCTCCACTCCTTGTGCCTTCTTCATGCTCGCGATATATAAATCTGAAGCATGCCATGATAGAGAAGCATCTCTCCCTGGATAGAACTTTATGAGCCTGAGGCAGTGTATTTAAATTCAGGTGTAAATGCTGTGAGTTGTGAAGCATGGTCATGATCTGCATTTGAACACCTATACTGACTGGCCCAATGGTAGTGGGTTATCAGAAAATCTATGAATGTTACTGTCACTAAAACCTATACCAATTTAGAAATGTCCTCAGGTTTCATAGTCACCTGCTGATGTAACCATCCTGTTAGTTGTGTTGGGTCTCATAAAATTCTCCCAGATCTTTTAGCAATGGTTTCACCAACTCTCAATAAAAAGTACTTCTTTAATGTGTGAACAGCTCTAGAAGAAAATTCACCTAGGTTCAGTAAAAGAGTTTACTGCTTTGCCATGGGCACTACACAGGTTAGATCCAGGCCCCACCAGACTAAAGAAGACTCGTTCTCCTTCCCTCTCTACCTCTCTGTCTCTACAGGAAGGAAGGAAGGAAGGAAGGAAGGAAGGAAGGAAGGAAGGAAGGAAGGAAGGAAGGAAGGAAGGAAGGAAGGGAAGAAGGAAGGAAGGAAAGAAGGGAGGGAGGGAGGGAGGGAGGGAGAAAAAAGGGGGGTCAGGACAGTGACACACCTATTAGAGCTCACATGTTACAATGTACAAGGACCTGAGTTCAAGCCCTTGTCCCCACCTGTAGGGGAAAAGCTTCTTGAGCAGTGAAGCTGTGCTGCAGGTGTCTCTTTTTCTCTTTACCTATCTCCCTTTTCCCTCTGAAATTTATCTCTGTCTTTATTCAGTAAATAAATAAATAAAACAAAATACAAAAGGAGAGCGAAGAGAGGAGGAAGGGAGAGGAGAAAGGAAGGAAGGAAGGAAGGAAGGAAGGAAGGAAGGAAGGAAGGAAGGAAGGAAGGAAATTCACCTAAAAATTCGTATTATCCATGATATGCTCTTACACATAGAGGACCTGAAAAACTGGAAATTATCGGTAATAGCAGAAAACTCCAGAAAACTACTGGAAATTATCAGTAAGTGCAGTAAAGTAGCAGGTCCTAAAAGAATACCCATAAATCTATGGCATTTCTTTACACAAAAGATGGTTCAGAAAAAAGGGAACTGAAGGAAATATTCTCATTTACAATTAAACCCAAAAAGATACAATACCTAGAACAACAGTAATAAAGGAAGGGACGGACCTCTTCAATGAAAACTTTAAGACAGTGTTAAAAGAAATAGAGGATGACACAGAGAAATGGAACAATACCGCCTATCCATGGATTGAAAGAGTAAATATCATTAAAATAGAAGTCTTACCAAAAGCAATCTAGAGATTCAGTGCAATCTTTATTGAAATCTTAGTGACATACTTCAAAGAAATTGAACAACTTACACAAAAATGTGGGTGTAACTATGCCATACAGCAAACAAAAAGCTAATAACCAAAATGGTGGGAAGGCCCTACACAGGAGGTGAGAGTGTTTTGCAGAAAACTGAGAAATTTTACACATGTATCAACAACTGTACTTACTAGAAACCATTAATCCCTCCTAACAATTAAAAAAATCTTTTAAAAAAGAACAAAAAATGCATGTGAGCCCAGAACTAAACCCACACATGTACAAGCACCTTATATACAAAAAGAGGGCCAAAACTGCCCAATGGGGGGAAAGAAGGTATCATTAATAAATGTGCTGGCAGAACTGGACAGGCGCATGTAGAAAAATGAAACTAGGCCACCACTTAACACTATGCACCAAAATTTACTCAAAATGGATCAAAGATCTGGATATTAGACCTGAAACTATAAAATACATAGAACATGCCAGTGAAACATTTCAGGGCCTTAAAATTAAAGATGTATTTGGAGACTCCACCACATGGACAAAAACAATAATGAACAAATGAGGCTATATCAAGTTAATTAAAAAGCTTCTACACATTAAAAGGAAAGTCCATAAGGATTAGCAGGAAACCCAGCAAGTGGGAGAAGATATTTACACATTACACTTCAGACAAGCAGTTGAAATCAAACATCTATAAAGAACTCATATAGCTCAGCAGAGAGATAACAGATAGAAGATGACAAATGGGGGACCCGGGGGTGGCACAGTGGGTTAAGCACACATGTCGCAAGACGAAGGATCCTGGTTCAAGCCCCCAGCTCCCCAACTGCAAGGGGGTCACGTCACAAGCGGTGAAGCAGGTCTGCAGGTGTCTTATCTTTCTCTCCCCCTCCCTTTCTTCCCCTCCTCTCTCCATTTCTCTCTGTCTTATCCAGCAATGACAGTAATAACATTACTAACAACAACGATAAACAACAAGGGCAACAAAAGGGGAAAAAATATATAGCTTCCAGGAGCAGTGGATTCATAGTGCAGGCACCAACTCCCACCAATAACCCTGGAGGCAAAAAAATAAATAAGATGACAGATTATGATAGATAGATAGACAGACAGACAGAGACAGACAGACAGATCGGGTCAACTTATGGAGTGACTTGGGGACAGCTTTGCAGTTTCTCTTGGAGTGAGATGGGGACACAGAATTCTGGTGGTAGGAATGGTATGGAATTAAACACCTATTATCTTAAAATCTTATAAATCAGTATTAAATCGCTAATAATTTTTTAAATAGACAACTGGAGGAAAAAAAGCCCCATCAATTAGGATAAAATAAATGTACAGTCTTTTCACATGTAAGGCAGACTTCCTAACAACCATCTAGCTACTTTAATTATTTGGGAAATGCATTTTCAAAATACAACTGCTTCATCTGAGAGAAAAGTGGTCTTACACAACTGTATTTTCTGAGCACAGCGTTTTGCATAAATAGATTGCTTTTCATATTGTGAACTTGTCAGGTTGGTTCTGAAGTCCTGGTCTACAGACTGTATCACTGAGAGCCTCTCTGCATGGAGTGGCGTCATTGAGAAGAAGCCAGCTATCCTGAGCATTCACTGAATGCCAGAGTGCTGTACCAGAATGAGATGGGAAAAAAGCAAAAGAAAAATGGCCATTTAATCCAAACACAAACTCTTTCCGAAACTGGGCCGGGGAGGAGGACCACTCAATCTGATGCACAATAAGACTTTAAAAGATTCCATGTCTCTTGTGACAACCTATGAAAAGTCTTTTCCTCTATAATATTTCTATTCAATTTTTCCTTTTTTAATACAATTGTTAAGTACCAATAATCCATTACAGATGCCTGACTTATAATGGAGTGTTGGGGGGGGGTGAAATCTTTAAGTTAGTGAATTCAATTTAGACAATAAGAAATTGGTGATATCGTCCCCATCAACTATCTTCCCATCTTTCTTTTCATTAGGCTGCACTGCCCAACCTGCCTTGAACACCATTTTAAATATTTAGTCAATATCCTCAAAGTGTTTGCATCATTATCAAGCAAAAGTGATAAAAACTAGAAAAGATTAGCGTAGGATCTACCTCTTGCTATTTTTGTCTCCATGTTTACCAAACTCTGACTTTGTGCCATTCCGTGTATTTAGTGTCTGGCACATACTCTGACTGCGAGAACAGTGTGATCAAGCATTCAAGTGAGTGCAGCCTGGAAAGTTTCCAGCTATGACCATGGAGTGTGAGCTCACACCGACAAGGATACAGAGGTTACACAGGACCTGTGTTTTTATAATACTTTACTATTCTTTTCAGAGAGAGAGAGAGAGACTAGAGCACTGCGCAACTGCTCAACTCTGGCTTATGGTGGTGTTGGGGATTGAACCTGGGGCCTCAGAGTCTCAGGCATGAGAGTCTTGCATAACCATTCTGTTGTCTCCTCAACCCAAGATCTCTGTTTTAAAGACATAGGAACTGAAATTCAAAGAGAATTTTTCCAAAGACACAGAACTGATGAGTGAGTGGCCAAGACCAGCTATAAACCAAATCAGACTCCAAATCTCATACGTGAAAAGAACAATCTCCCCTCCTCGACATAGGGCATACCTTGGGCCCCTTATCACACCACTCTCCATAGAGCATTCCCAACTACGCAGAGCCCTCTTTCATATTTAGGCAAATATAATTGCCTTTTGATGTTTGGAACAATGTAGGAGTTACCCTAAGCACCCAGATGGCTCTGTAGACAGTCCTCCATTGACCAAATTACAATTGACCTTCCTGGACAACATGGGTGATGGGGAAGACAACTGCCTTCATACCCCACTGGACAGTGGATGGCTAGACACAGTGTAGGATGAGAAAGCAGTAGACAAGAGAATGTAAACTACATCTGTTATAGTTACATCAGACATATGCTGGAGAGTCAAGTGTCCTTACTATTGTGAGAATTATTTTTTTTAACATAACTTCAAACCCCGGTTAGGAAAATTGTCACCACAGATATCCTGAATGATCCAGTCTGACAAGACACTGGTATCAAAAATGCTCTTGATCCAGACCATTTGGTACTTCATAGGCTTGATCTCAACCAAATCAATGCAACCAGTACCACCTCGACTGTTTCACTTCAGACGGTGTCCAGAGACATAGGACTGGGATGTCAACCCTTCAGCTCCAGTACTCTGGTGAGACCTTTCCTAGCTCATGCGACTCCTTAATTCCATTCTGGGTGGCGCACTTCCTAACAAAGCCACAGAACCTAGATACAGACCAGGGCCCATGAGGTAGAGCACATGTGCACATGTTTCCATAAGTTATGTGAAAATATCTACCTTACATTAAAAGCGCACAATAGTTTGCAGTGACTCAAAAAGTGCAGCAAGCAAGTAGAAAGCCCTAAGGAGGTCACCATAAAGTACACTAGCCAACAGTTTCGACTTAGACCTAGATACCCTCCTCACCTACTTCTTAGTTCACTTCCCTCAAGCACCCTAGAGCTAACCTAGTCAGATAAAGCAAGTACTAAAAAATCTGGATAAGGGCAAGAGACTGGCATACTTTAACGATGGTTCTTTTGGTCATTATTGGGACACCCCATCATCTGGGCCCTAGTCAGGGGATCTTGGGATTCCCACATAGATATGATGGGCCTAGGCCTCTAACAGATCCCTTTGTCTGCCATCGCTGCTCATTTTCATCAGGAACAGACAGCATCATGGACCCTCTTGTGGGCCTCTACAGGACCTTGCCTTCAATGTGGAACAACAATGGTAGGGACTTCCCCAGTCTCCGAAGGGAGGCTGGGTTAACATACTCTTGTTACTTGAGGAAGACGGATCCTAAAATGAGAGCAGCCTAGACTGTTCCTAGCTCTGACCATGGAATGTGAGCTCAGACATGCAGAAGCTACACAGGCTCCTGTGCTGAGTAAGGGCCCCAGATCAGAACGATGGGGTTTACAGTTAACAGTATTTATATACTCTTCCCTTATTTGGGAGCTACTCTCTTCCTTGATTTAGTTCTGAAGTCTTATTTCCAACTCTGACATCTACCTAGTCAATACTTTTTGCCTACCTGCATGTTAGCTGTCAGGCTCAGGCAAAAATTAGCAGTCATGTATGGGCTCCTTGGATTATACCTAAGCTTTTTCCAAAATGGAGACCTCAAATCTCATCTGCTATATTCTTCTTACCTTTAGGTTTCTGATTATTAAGCAATTTGTTCTGCTTTATATCTTAATGCTTGTCAGCCACCAAGTTGCAGATGCTACCATGACACCAAACTGAACTCACCTATGTGTCCTGGAACCTCACTTCTCCAGAGCACCACCCCACTAGAAACAGGCCAGGGGTATGGGTCAACCTGCCAATGCCCAGGCCCAGCAGAGAAGCAATTACAGAAGCCAGTCCTCACACCTTATGCACCCCATAATGATCCATATTCCCAGAGGGATAAAGAATAGGAAAGCTGGGGTTGGGACAGTAGCGTAGCAGGTTAAGCGCACATGGTGCAAAGCTCAAGGACTGGTGTAAGGATTTTGGTTTGAGCCCCCAGCTCTCCACCTGCAGGGGAGTCACTTCATAGGCGGTAAAGCAAGTCTGCAGGTGTCTGTCTTTCTCTCCCCCTCTCTGTCTTCCCCTCCTCTCCCCTCTCTGTCTTCCCCTCCTCTCTCCATTTCCTTAGCAACTGTTGCAAGGGTTTTAACTGGTAGAATTAATAATACCCTGCAGGCAGGGAGGGTCTTGAGGGTAGAAAGAAGATAAATCAAAGGAATGGAATGGGTGGGGATCTTTCAGGCAAAACAATGATTATGTAGATAATCATATGTAGATAATAAGGGAGCAGGCCATAATATCAGAAATGCAGAGTGCTTTGTGAGGCAGGGAGTCTGATAAGACAAGGCAAACCTTGGGGGGGTTGTATCCCTTCTCACTTGACCTCTCAGTAGAGAGAGAGAGACTGAAAGTATGGATGTCCCCTCAATTCAAGCCCTGCCAACCTCAACCACATCCTCACAATTTCCCTACACTTGTCGACCATTATTAAATCAATAAAGAAAAAGAAAAGAAAAGAAAAGAAAAATAAATGTTCCCAACCACAAGTTTTCCTGCATTTAGGTGCATTCTCAAGCCTCAGAATAGTATCCTTTCATATTTTTTCAGGGTCTACAACTATTAACTACAAGGGAATTAATCTGATCACCAGAAGCAGTAATTTAATAGTCTAAGATAATCTGATAAAAATGTGCATATTCTAAAGTTTGACTCAGATATCCAACTATCTTTATTTGTCCCTTAGCTATTCCCCACCTTCTATTATATCAAGAAATGATACCAAGTTCCATCCAAGATAAAGCAAGTTTTTTTAAAAAATGATACCAAGATACATCATTTGCATTAAAGGACTTTAAAAGCTACTACCATTATGTTACATTTCATTTCTATGGAAAATAAAATTACTGTCCATTATATAATACCTTCAACATTTTCTGAAGATAAATGAATATAGCACTAGAGAGGGCTGGGGAGATCTTAAGTTTTGTTTTTTGCTTACCAGAGCACTGATCAGCTTTGGCTTATGATGATGCAGGGGATTGAACCTGGGACTTTGGAGCCTTGGACATTAAAGTCTCTGTGCACCATGGCTGGAGAGATAACATAAAAGTTATGTAAGACTCTCATGCCTTAGGTTCCAAGGTCCCATGTTCAGTTCCCAGCACCACCATTTACCAGAGCTCTGATCTCTCTCTGTCTCTCTGTATCTCTCCCATTAAAATAAAAAAAGTACTTTATAAAATAAAAATAAGACTAGAGAAAATTTCCTCATCCTACTTTTCTGCCAAATTTCCCCTTCTTCTTTCTCTCTAAAAGAGAAAGGAAGTCATTTTTAATACAAAGGAACAAAGAGGAGGTCTTATCTATGAGAAATATTTTCAAGAAATCCTTGAAAACAGAAAGATCTATAACCATGAGCAGGACTGAGGATGGCCAAATTAAAAAGGTGGTAGAAAAAGTTGAGGGGCCAGGTGGTGGTCCACCTGGTTGATCACACATGTTACAATGCTCAAGGACCTGGGTTCGAGCCCCTGGTCCCCACCTGCAAGAGGGAAGCTTTGCAAGTGGTGAAGCAGCATTGTATATGTCTCTCTGTCTCTCTCCCTCTCTATTACCCCCTTCTCTCTCAATTTCTGGCTGTTTCTATTCAATAAAGATAGTTTTTTTAATTTTAAAAAGAAAAAGTTGAGATCTAGTCATCAGAATTGAGAAAGTTAGGGCTGGGGTAGTGGGAGTGGAATTACATTGGGATCTCTGGGCTCAGGCTGCATAGTACAAAAACCGTGACATCTGAAAATTCCTTATATAAAAGGTCTATCACCTTTATAAAGTACAATCTTGTAGAAGTATCAATGCCACATGAGAGTATCTAAAAGCTCATAAAAAAGACGAGTTATAAGCGACCATTTTTCTGAAAACAGAAACTAACTTCACATCTCTGATGTTGGTATGCTTCTAAATTCTGCTTCTAAGACCCCTTCTGTTTCATTGGTTTAATCCCCCCTGATTAACACTGTATTCTATTGACATAACCACTGTTAACTGAGCACCGGCCTGCCTCCAGGGCATTGGTTTAACCCTCACTGTTTTGCACACTTTTTCCTTCTCCCCACCCCCTATCCTACGTACATCCTCTTCGGACCTGACTCTTCCGCCTCAGGATATATAAGGATAGGATTGTGATTAGAGATAGCTTAGATTGTGCTGCATTCCACATGAATAAAGACTGAACTGCGTACCACTCAACCATGAGTCCCTGGTCCTCTCTCTCCCACCCGCAAAGCTAGCCCGACATTCTGATATGTCTTTTAGTAAGAGCATAAGTCAAACAACTCCTAAACATTTAACTATGGGCCAAAAATATCTGCCTAGCCTCTCTCTTCCCCATGATCAACTTCATTCCATTCAAGGAGCCCTCAGAGATGAACCCTGGAATGTGAGTTCTCCCATACTTGGGAGTGCCACCCTGCCCTGATTCAGTTTTCTAGTTCTATTTCCAACTCTGACACCATTTTCCCAGACAAAATGTTTAGCTCACCTGCATGTTAGCTGTCAGGCTCAGGCAAAAATTAGTAAAGTCATGGGACCCTGGGAATACAGCTAAAATAGACTTCCTAGCTTCTTCCAACATGAAGACCCCAAATTTTATCTGCTGTATTTTTACCTTTTGATTCCTGATTATTAAACAATTTGCTCTGCTTTATATCTTAATGCTTTTCAGCCACCAAGTTGCAGACGCTACCATGACACTAACTTGACTTCCCTGAGCAGACAACCTCACCAAAATGTCCTGGAACCTCACCTCCCCAGAGCCCTACTCTACTACGGAAAGATAGAAATGGGATGGGGGTATGGATCAACCTACCAACACCCATGTTCAGCAGAGAAGCAATTACAAAAACCAGACCTTCCACCTTCTGCACCCCATAAAGAGGTTTGGTCCACATTCCCAGGGGGATAAAAAATAGCAAAGCTTCCAATGGAGGGAATAGGATATGGAATTCTGGTGGTGGGAATTGTACATAACTGTACCACTTTTATCACATAATCTTTTTGATCATTATTAAATCACTAATAAAAAGTTTTGTAGATTCTTTTCTATTGTCTTTATTAGATACAGACAGCCAGAAATTTGAGAGGGAGGGGGTTGATAGAGAGGTAGAGAGACAGAGAGACACTTACTTGCAGCCCTGCTTCACCATTTGTGAAGCTTCCCTCCTGCAGGTGGGGACCAGGGGCTCAAACCTGGGTTCTTGCACATTGTAACATGTGTGCTCAACCAGGTGCGCCACCACCCAGCTCCTTTAAAAAAATTTTAAAGACATGATGTCTTAAGGTCCCACATTCCATCTCACCACATCCTTCTAGCAGTAAGTGGTTCGGAGAGTATATTAAAACATAAAGGGGGGAAATCTAATTTTGAAAAAGAGGAGGAAAAAATCATCTTAGTGGTCTTAATGAAAATAAATGATGAAGAAAAAGAGCAAACTGTGGTTCAGTAGAGGATGTAAGCGATGCAGATTGAGTTCCCATATTAATTCTGTTACTATGCCAACATGCAATGAAGTCGTCATTGGTGCTCAGATTCCCACCCATTAAATAAGGACACAGAGAGAAGGCAGCAAAACAAGCCTTGAAAATGAATACAGGTATTTTCCATATTAAATACCTACATACAGCTCTTCCATTCTATTCATATAACTTACCTGAAAAAATCTTAAAGAGCCCAAGTTTCCACAATTTTCCCAAAAACTAGGACTAGTATACAATCTCCTCAAAAAAAAATAATAATAGGGAGTCGGGCTGTAGCGCAGCAGGTTAAGCGCAGGTGGCGCAAAGCACAAGGACCTGGCATAAGGATCCCAGTTCGAACCCCGGCTCCCCACCTGCAGGGGAGTCACTTCACAGGCGGTGAAGCAGGTCTGCAGGTGTCTATCTTTCTCTCCTCCTCTCTGTCTTCTCCTCCTCCTCCTCCTCCTCCTCTCTGTCTTCTCCTCCTCTCTCCATTTCTCTCTGTCCTATCCAACAACGACGACAACAATAATAACTACAACAATAAAACAACAAGGGCAACAATAAATAAAATTAAAATATTTTTAAAAATAAAAAATAATAATAATAAAATTAAAAAGCCCATGCCTTGCACTTCTTAACAAAACCTCAAAACCTAGACCAAGGCCCAGGAGATAGAGCACATGTGCACATAAGTCCATAAATTGGGGCAAAATATAGACCTTAAAACAAAATTGCACAATAGTCTGCAGTGAGTCAGTCAATGCAGCAAGCAAGTAGAAAGATCTAAAAAGACACCAAAAAGTACCTAATGAGATAGTTTCTACTTAGACCTAGATACATACTCTCCTCACCTACCTCCTATTACATGTCCCTCAATCACTCCAAAGCTAACCTGTCAAAGTAAGGACTGCAAAAGCTGAATAAGGGCAAGAGACTGCCGTAGTTTAATGATGACTCTTTAGTCACTACCAGGCCACCCCATCACCCGGGGCGCTAGTCAGGGAGTCCTGGGATTCCCATATAGACATGATGGGCCTAGACCTCTAACAGATCCCTCTAGCCATTGTCACTGCTCATCTCCATCAGAAACAATAAAATGGACCCCTTTGTGGGCCCCCATAGGACCTTGCCATCAATGTGGACCAATGGTAGGGACTGTTCCATTCTCCAAAGGGAGTTTGGATAACATACTATATCTACCACCCAAGGAAGATGGGTCCTGAAATTAATGTAGCCTGGAATGTTCCTAGCCATGACCACAGAATGTGAGCTCCGACCTATAGGGATACAGAGGTTACACAGGCTCCTGTGCCCAGGAATATGAGCCCCAGGTTAAGTCAATGAGGTTTACAGTTAACAGTATTTACATAATTTCCCCATATTTGAGAGCTACTCTCTTCCCTGATCCAGCTTTCTAGTCCATTTTCCAACTATGACACCATCTCCCCAGACAATAACCTGGGTCCACCTGCATATTAGCTGTCAGGCTCAGGCAAAAACTAGTAAAGTCATGGACCCTTTAGAATATACCTAAAGGGGGTCGGGCGGTGGCGCAGTGGGTTAAGCGCATGTGGCGCAAAGCACAGGGACCGGCGTAAGGATCCCGGTTCGAGCCCCCGGCTCCCCACCTGCAGGGGAGTCGCTTCACAGGCGGTGAAGCAGGTCTGCAGGTGTCTATCTTTCTCTCCCCTTCTCTGTCTTCCCCTCCTCTCTCCATTTCTCTCTGTCCTATCCAACAACGAATTGCGTCAACAAGGGTAATAATAATAACCACAACGAAGCTACAACAAGGGCAACAAAAGGGGGAAAAAATGGCCTCCAGGAGCGGTGGATTCATGGTGCAGGCACCGAGCCCAGCAATAACCCTGGAGGAGGAAAAAAAAAAAAAGAATGAAAAAAAAAAAAAAGAATATACCTAAAATAGACCTACCAGCTTTTTCTAAAATGAAGACCACCCCCTCAAAAAAAACTTCGTCTGCAACATTCTTGCCTTTAGGTTCATAATTAGTCAACAATTTGTTCTGCTTTATAGCCTCTTTTTCAGCAAATAGGTTCCAGATGCTACCATGATACCAACCGAACTTCTCTGGGCAGATGACCCCACCAATATGTCCTGAAACCCTGCCTCCCCAGAGCCCTACCCCACTAGGGAAAGAAAGAGACAGGCTGGGGCATCAGGCAGTAGCACAGTGAGTTAAGCACACATGGCACAAAGTGCAAGGACTGGCGTAAGGATCCTGGTTCGAGCCCCCAGCTCCCCACCTGTGGGGGAGTCACTTCACAAGTGGTGAAGCAGGTCTGCAGGTGTCTTCCCCTCCTCTCTCCATTTCTCTTTGTCCTATCCAACAATGACCATAATAACAACAATAATAACTACAACAACAATAAAAAACAAGGGCAACAAAAGGGAAAATAAATAAATAAATATTAAAAAAGGAAAAAGTCAATCCATACTCCCAGCCTGCCTCACTCTTTCCCTAGTAGGGTGGGGCTCTGGGGAAGCAAAGCTCCAGGACACATTGGTGGGGTTGTCTGTCCAGGGAAGTCTGGTTGGCATCATGCTAGCATTTGGAACCTGGTGGCTGAAAAGAGAGTTAATATACAAAGCCAAACAAATTGTTGACTAATCATGGACCTCAAGGCTGGAGTAGTGCAGATGATGAGTTGGGGGGGTCCATTCTGTAGATAGCTAGTAGGCATATTTTAGTTATTTTCCAAAGGGCCTCCTATGGTTTTGTCAATGATTCCTTTTCATAAATAAAGAATTTAAAAAAAGGGGGGGGAAGAGACAGGCTGGGAGTATGGGTCGACCTGCCAACGCCCATCTTCAGCGGGGAATCAATCACAGAAGGCAGACCTCCACCTTCTGCACCCCACAGTGATCCTGGGTCCATACTCCCAGAGGGATAAAGAACAGGAAATTTTTCGAGAGGGGATTGGATACGGAGTTCTGGTGGTGGGAATTGTGTGGAACTGTACTCCTCTTATCCTATGGTCTTGTCAATATTTCCATATTACACATAAAAAAATTTAAAGGCCACCCTTAACCACAGAAATAACTCTTGTTGTGATTATCATTCATCCTGTATTTCCCTTATACCATTTATCATTATCTGAAATATCAGATATGGCATTATATTTATAACTTAACTGTAAGCTCCATAAGGGATAACACTGTTGTTTTGTTGGCCTCAAACATGGGGACACTATATTTAGCCTAGCATGGTAGAGCTTAAGTAAGTGAATAAATCTAGATTTCTGTCAACAGAGTCATGGCCTAAGAGTCTTAAGTGATTCTTCTAACACTGGCAACTGAGCCCAGCAGAAGCAGTCTAGCCAAGCTCTCCTCTCATAAGAGAAAAATGACAGCAGAACAGTCAGGGCTCAGTGGTTGCCCATACATACAGGTTGGGGAAACAGAGGCTGTACAGTTGAGCTCCCAGAGAAAAGAACTATGTAAAAAAAAAAAAAAAAAAAAAAAAAAAAGAATCTTTAAATAAAAAATGTAAAAAAAGAAAAAAGAAAAGAACTATGTTGCATTAACTGCTCTGCCATCCACTGGGCTCTGTGCCTCATCTTCCTCTCTTACAACACCTGGAGCCACTCAGGCTTATCTTCTCTCCACCTGCCATAGCTTATAGACAAAAGAGAATCCCTTCCCTTCATATTCATAGCACCACCCAAAGATAAACAACAGAAGTTAACCTGCAGGCACCAACTATCCATATTAAAACCACACATAATCAAAAAACAAACAAAAAAAATCTCACAGCAGAAACTTATAGATACAGGGGAAAAGAAAAAAAAAAAAACTTACCAAAGAAAGGCTTAGATGATTCATCATACGGACATTCAAGGAAATTAGTCTCAACCTGGCTTACAAAGTGGAGTCAAAGGAGACATAAACAAAGTGAATGTGGCATTTCTATCCACAAACATGACTCCTAGGAAAGGGAACTCAAGGTAGATGTAGGCCACGTTGTCTCAACAGTGAGATACCACTTTACTCCAGAGAGAATGACAGACATTAGAACAGAGAGTAACAGCAGATGCTAGGGAGGTTATGGGGATAAAGGGACCCTTCTACACTGCTGGTGGGGATGCAAGTTGGCCCAACCTCTGAGGAGAGCAGTCTGGAGAATTCGCAGGATGCTACAAAGGAGCCTGCTCTATGACCTGGCGATTCCTCCCCTAAGGATATATCTAAAGGAAACAAAGAGAAATATGTGCACCTATGTCGTAGCAGCACACTTGGCAGTACCCCAGACTAAGAAAGTCATCGTGCATATACATAATGGAATACTACTCAATTGCTAAAAATATCAATTATCTCTTTTGCCTCACCTTGGATGGAGCTAGAAGGGATTGTGTTAAGTGAGATAAGCCAGAAAGATGAATAACCAGATTAGCTGACTCATAGGTACAACTTAAGGAATAAGAACAGAATCGGAAAACACAAAGTAAAACTTGGACTGGGTTTGGTGTATTGCACCAAAGCCAAGGACTCCAGGGAAGGAGGGTGGGAGGTTAGAGGAGAGCAATGAGAGGGAGAATTGGGGTTCTGGTACATGATGGTGGAGAAGGAAGGACCTAGGTTGGGAGTGAGATTGTTTTGTAGATACCTATCACCAGGAGATGGGAAATTATACCCGTGTCAACAATAGAATGTGACTTGGCTGAAGCGAAATGTTGCAAGTGAATCAAGACAGGAAAAGCCTCAGTAACAGAGTAAGTAGAAAATTGCATTTCCTGCCTAGTGCCTCAAGGCTTCAGAGAAATATATCTTGGAGGGGAAAAAGCCATCACAAATTGTATCCAGCAACCTGGCCCCCAGATAAACACCTGGTAGGCTGGGAGGCCTGGGCTTCGGATGTTAACTAGTCTTCAAGCTATAGATCTGAGAAAGAGTTTTGACTGACACTTAGATCCAGCAGTAGGAACTAAAATAAAAATGACATGGGATCCACTTTTTTTTTTAATTCCAAAAACCTTTATCTTAAAGATACAAGGGAATGGGGGTTGGATGGTGGCACACCTGGTTAAGCGCACATATTAGTGCGCAAGGACCCAGGTGAAAGCCCCTGGTCCCCACCTGCAGGGGGGAAGCCTCACAAATGATGAAGCAGGGCCACAGGTGTCTCTCTGTCTCTCCCTCTACCTCCCCCTTCCCTCTCAATTTCTCTGTCTCTATTCAATGAATAAATAAACATATAAAATATTTTAAATACTTTTTTTAAAAGATACAAGAGAAGGAAAGTTTTCTAGAAACAATTTGCTGCAGAAACCAAAGTAACATTCTAGGAAACTTATGATAATAGTATATAAATTATATATGAAATGTTTTTAAATGCACCTGGCACATAAGAAGCTGCTCTTGTTTGATTGTTGATAACTCTCAAAGAAATAAATATTTTAGGGGGTTGGGAAGTAGCACAGCAGGTTAAACACACATGGCATAAAGTGCAAGAACCAGCGCAAGGATCCCAGTTCGAGCCCCCTGCTCCCTACCTGCAGGGGGGTCGCTTCACAAGAAGTGAAGCAGGTTGGCAGGTGTCTGTCTTTCTCTCCCTCTTCTCTCCCTTTCTGTCCTATCCAACAACAACAATAATAACAACAATGATAAACCAAAAGGGCAACAAAAGGATGGAAAAAAAGCCTCCAGGAGCAGTGGATTTGTAGTGCAGGCACTGAGACCCAGAGATAACCCTAGAAGAAGGAAGGAAGGAAGGAAGGAAGGAAGGAAGGAAGGAAGAAAGAAAGAAAGAAAGAAAGAAAGAAAGAAAGAAAGAAAGATAGATTTTTAAAATAATAGTGAATGGTGGTCCAGGAGGTGGTGCAGTGATAAAGCTTTGGACTCTCAAGCATGAGGTCCGGAGTTCGATCCCCGGCAGCACATGTGCCAGAGTGATGTCTGCTTCTTTCTCTCTCCTCCTATCTTCCTCATTAATAAATAAAATCTTTAAATAATAATAATAACAATGAATGCCTTATCAGAAACAGTGCATATGACTTAAGGTTCATAAGATAAAAATAAATTGACGTAAAAGGAGAAAAGGGGGGTTTCACAGGTGGTGAAGCAGATTTGCAGGTGTCTTTCTCTTCCCCTCTCTATCTTCTCCTCCTCTCTCAATTTCTCTTCTCTCCTATCCAATAAAATGGAAAACAAAAAAAGCCTCCAGGAGCAGTGGATTCAAGTGCAGGCACCAAACCGCAGCAATAACCCTAAAAGCAAAAAGAGAGAGAGAGAGAGAGAGAGATGAGGCAAAATAACCCTGGAGACAAAATGAAAAAAAATAAATAAATGACATTAAGATGAACATAAGAGGTCACCACTTAACACCATACATCAAAATTAACCCAAAATGGCTCAAAGACCCAGACACTGGACCTAAACCTAACAATCAGGTAAGAGAGATAAAAGAAAAGGGCGGTTATGTACTGAAACAAAGAAGCAAACTGTTACTAATGAGTTTATACAGTATACACAGATGCTGATTTTAACAACGCAAACCTATAACTTTATAATGTTATGACACAATGTTATTTCAGCTTAAACAGGATTTAAAAAAAAAAAAAGGAAGGAAACTTTCCTCATCCCAAATGAAAAGTTTTAACCTGCCCGTTCTCAGTACTCCACAGTCCAAGGTTAATCACACTGCAACTGCTAAGGCTGGGGCATGTCATAGAATGTACAATCAGGATGAAACAAGGTAATGGTTTATCTCTTTCTGTTAAGTCAGTCAGTCCGGGAGGTGGTGCAGTGGCTAAGAAACTAGACTCTCAAGCATGAGGTCCTTAGTTCAATCCCCGGCAGCACATGCACCAGAGTGATGTCTGGCTCTTTCTCTCTCTCCTCGTACCTTTCTCATTAATAAAATAAATAAAATCTTTAAAAAAGAAAAAAAGTCCCAAACAAAAAAAGAGAGATCTAGTCCATGGCAAGTGGTTTTTCCATGGTCAGAAGGAAGCGGTCTTCTGTCTTGAAAGCAACAGAACTCACAAATCATCTCTTAGGATGCAAGAGGAGGAGAATAAGTGTTGTTAAAATTTCCGGAAGGCTCCAGCTGTCCGGGCTTGCTTCACGGCGGGTAACAGAGACGCAGAGACAACGGCTGGGCAGGGAAGCTGTATTTCTTTATTCAGGAACCACGATTCATAAACTAAGACAAACTAATCACCAAACAAAACTCTGCTGTCTCTTTGCGGCGGCACAAGCACTCTTTCCTTTTCTGTATCTCGGGAACTCTCCAACTCTGGAACTCTCTGGCCCTCTCTCTCTTCTTCTCGAACTCAGGAACTCTAGAACTCTCGTACTCGGGAACCCTCTGAAACTCTGGCACACTGGAACTCTCTCTTACTCTGTAACCCTGAAACTCTTGAACTCAGGAACTCCGGAACTCTGGCACTCTCCAACTCAGGAACCCTCTCCCGGGGTTCCTTGGGGCGGGGCCAAGCAGGCCCGCGAAATTAACAGGACTCATCCAATTCTCTTGGCGGGGGAGGGCTAGAACAAACCAATGTAAAGCATACGACAAATAAGAAGGGCAGGGAGCACACATCTCAGCAGAAGCGGCTCCTGAAGACATTCTGAAAATGGCTTCAAGCCTAAACCTTGTTCTCATTTTTCCGCTTCAGTTACATAGACACACCCTGTAGTTTGTAAAATGAAAACTAGCTTGTTTTCAAGCCCCCGCCTCCTTACCTGCAGGGAGCTCGCTTCACAAGCAGTGAAGCAGATGTGCAAGTGTCTCTGTTTCTCTCCACCTCTCTATCTCCCCTTCTTCTCTCAATTTCTTTCTGTCCTAGCCAATAAATTGGGGGGGGGTGGTCTCCAAAAGCGGTGGATTCATAGTGCCAGCACCGAGCCCCAGTGATGACCCTTGGTGGGGGGGGGGGGACTAGCTTTAATTCGGTCAGGCACAAAATATGCACATATAAGTATATCCACACACACATCAGATTTTGTTGAAAGAGAAGAAATTTAGACATGGCAATGTGCAGTTTATGCCAAGCTGCCAACTATGAAGCCTCGGTCCCAGCAAGAAGAGATCAGGCTGAACTCAACCCAGTCTCTCAGTCTGGGTAACATTCAGAAAGTTATTAAAAGTCATAATTTTCTCATAAAAAGTAAATAAAAGACAAGAGCCATATATCAGTTAGGTTGGAAAAAATGGACATGTCTTTTAAAACTGCTTTTGTTCTAGACAGGGAAATAGCATAATGGTTATTCAAAAGGACTCTTATGCCTGAGACTTCAAAGTTCCAGGTTCAATTCCCTGCACCACTATAAACTCAGAGCTGAGCAGTACTCAGGTGAACAAAAGAAAGACATGCATTTTGTTCTGCACAGCTGGGGAGGGCGGTCTCACATCTGTACCATTTTACCACTCCCAGCTAAAGAGACAGAAAGAGAGACATGGCACAAAGCGCAAGAACCAGCACAAGGATCCCGGTTCGAGCCCCCTGATCCCCACCTGCAGGGGGGTCACTTCACAAGCGGTGAAGCAGGTCAGCAGGTGTCTGTCTTTCTCTCTACTCTAACCCGGACCCTTGTGCCTTGTAACATATGTACTCAAACAGGTGCACCACCACCTGTCCCCCTTTTTTAAAAAATGTTTTTAATTATCACCTGAATTTTCTAACCATAATATAACTTAAAATATTTCTAACAAATAAAAAACACACTCAAGGATCAGTAAAATAGCCCATCTAGGCAGTGTGTGTACTTTGCCATAGGCATGCCCCTTGTCCTACCTAATAAAATAGAAAGAAAAAAAAAAGAATTAAATGTAATAAAGATTTTCCATTTAGAAGTACAAACCACAGGGGCAAGGCGGTAGCCCCCAGTTTCCCTCCTGCAGGGGGAGTCACTTAACAAGCAGTGAAGCAGGTCTGCAGGTGTCTTTCTCTCCCCCTCTGTCTTCCTCTCCTCTTTCGATATCTCTGTCCTATCTAATGACAATGACAGAAATAACAACAACGATGACGATGATAAACAACAAGGGCAACAAAAGGGGGGAAATGGCCTCCAGGAGCAGAGGATTCGCAGTGCAGGCACCGAGCCCCAGCGATAACCCTGGAGGCAAAAATAAATAAATAAATAAGTACAAACCACAATAAAAATATAAAAAGCAGACAGTTACAAGAACTCAAACACAACTGGGAAGATCTGGGCTTGTCAGAAAAGTCAGCACATATATTTTTTTTCAATATTTTTATATGCAAAAATGCATCATGACTTCTCCATTGGCCCAATAATTATATAACTATCTCAATCCCTAACAGGACAAGTAGAGAAAATGCTGTGTCCAAAAGTAATGAATAGGCTGAATTTGCAGAGAAATATCAAACTTCAATCCTTCTCAGAAGACTTTCTGCTTCATAATGTGGAACAAAAACAATCATATTCTAAGTCATCAAGACAAATTCAATAAATCCCACAAAACAAAAACCTGACTGACCATTCTCTGAATACAAAACAATAAAGCTAGAAACTAATAACAAAAGAGCAGGCAAATACAAAAGCCATCTGAAAAAAAAAAAGAAATTTCTCCATTTAAGTATTGGAATAAAGAAATTCATGTGACAATATCAGATTATTCAGAAAACGAAAACAAAAACATTATTTTTCAAAACATTAGATACATGACAGAGCTTATACTTAGAAACGTAACTTCAAATATCTTGATTTGGTCAGAAAAAAATAAAAGTTAACTAAGTATGCAAATAAGGTATCCAGGTAAATAAAGAAAACAGAAGAAAGGAAATAATAAAATATGAAACTTAAATAAAAAGCTGAAGAAGAGAAAGAAATTAGTAAACAGAACAGAAAATAATACTGATACACAAATTCAAGAACGAGTTCTTCAATAAGCCGATTAGAAATATGTTTCTGGTAGGCTGGGGATATGGATGAACCTGCCAAAGCCATGTCCAGTTGAAAAGCAATTACAGAAGCCAGATCTTCTATCTTCTGCACCCCATAATGATCCTGGGTCCATACTCCCAGAAAGATAAAGACTAAGAAAGCTTCCAGTGGAGGGAATGGAATACGGAGTTCTAGTGGTGGGAAATGTGTGGAATTGTACCCCTCTTATCCTATGATTTTGTCAATACTTTCTATTTTTTATTTTATAAATAAATTTTAAAAAAGAATACAATCCCTCTCTGAAGAAAAATAAAAAGAAATATGTTTCTGGGGTCAAGTGGCAGCACTCAATAGAGTACACTATGTACAAAGACCTGGGTTCAAGCCCATGGTCCCCACCTACAGGGGTAAAGTTTGACTAGTGGTGGAGCAGTACTACAAATGTCTCCTCTTTTTCTTTTTGTAAATTATCTTTATTTATTATTGGATAGAGACAGCCAGAAGTTGATAGAGAATTGAGAGGCAGAGAGACACCTGTAGCCCTGCTTCGCTGCTTGTGAAGCTTTCCCCCTGCAGGTGGGAAATATCTCCTCTTTCCTCTGTCTCTATCTCCCTCTTGATCTTTCTCTGTCTATTCTTCTATCAAAGTGAATCTTGCTGCCCTGTAGTCACTGAGCCCCAGAAATAACTCCAGTGCAAAGGAAAGAACATGGGAGGGAGGGAGGAAAAGGGGAAGAAGGGTGGGGAGAGGGAGGAAACAAATAGCTTCATTAGGTGGGAAACTTCAAAAGCAGGGAAGTAATGCTGCAGGTTTCTCTCCCTCCCTTTCTATCTCTGCTTTCCCTCTCAATTTGTCCCTGTCCAATAAAAGAAATATCAATGAAATATTTTAAGAGGCTGGAAATTAGCAGAGCTCTAATAAAAAATATATATTAAGTGCCAGAAAAAAATTTTTGTCTTAAAGATTTTTTTTTTCTTTAAAATAAGAGGAGGTGCCATCAGATGCTGAAGCCTCTGGGGAAAGTGTGCTTGGGTATGGTCAGTGTTTTGCCAAAATGGTGCAGATTCAAACAACAGACACTGGCCTAAAGCTAGGCTTTCTGTTCTTATTTGCAGACATTGATGGGCCATCACTTGGGGATACTCTGTGTACTTGGTGAGCAAGACCCTAAGAAGAGGATTTCCATAGTGTACTAAGACCCTGGGCAAGGTCAGGGAACTTTCACTAAACGTGGAATGTTCAAAGAATAAAAAGCAAGAGCCCAGCACTGACAGTTAATTTCTTTTTTTTCCTCCAGGGTTATTGCTGGGCTCGGTGCCTGCACCATGAATCCACCGCTCCTGGAGGCCATTTTCCCCCTTTTTGTTGCCCTAGTTGTTGCAGCCTCGTTGCGGTTATTATTGCCATTGTTGACGTTGCTTTGTTGTTGGATAGGACAGAGAGAAATGGAGAGAGGAGGGGAAGACAGAGAGAGAGGCGAGAGAAAGACAGACACCTGCAGACCTGCTTCACCGCCCGTGAAGCGACTCCCCTGCAGGTGGGGAGCCGGGGGCTGGAACCGGGATCCTTGCGCCGGTCCCTGCGCTTTGCGCCACGTGCGCTTAACCCGCTGCGCCACCGCCCAACTCCCGACAGTTAATTTCTTATCCACAGCAGAGATTTCACTAGCAATCGCTTCTTCTCAGCCTCAACTTGATCTTGTGCTATGACTCTGTCACAGAAAGATCATTTCTCTGTTGGTCAGATTATAGGAAAATCAGAACCAAAGAAAGAAATTTCGTAGACCTGACCTCCTTCAAACAGGAGTGGTCAGTATAACCAGAACAAGTACCTTGATAATCAGGAGACTGGCTTTTAAAGATAAAAGTAACTTACTGGTTTGATCATGCAGATAATGACCTCAATTCTTCTTCGTACACTACTACTGTGGACTTGACCAAAATGAAATTGATAGATTCTGATTCTATTTTAGTTGCATTATTATGTGAGGAAGTGAGAGGGCAGACCTTTTTGTTTGGAAACCTCACTTTTCTACTTTTCTGGCCTCCTCTCCATATGATATGGTAGCATTATACTGAAACTAGCCATGGTCCCAATCAGCCCCACTAATGTTGGCTATGGAAATGTGAATTTAGATCACATATCACCACTTTTGCCTTTGCCCTAGAGGTCTGAGAAAAAAAAAAATCAAGATTTTATGAAGCTAAAAAAAAGTTCATCAGTGTTTATTAAGGGTTGAGGCACCCAGTCACTCAACTATCAATTCAGCAGTCGAATCCTGTATAAGCAGGAGGCATAGAAATTGCAATACTTCTTTATAGTTCTAATAGAAAACAAAAATGTACTGGGTGAGGCTCAAAGGAACTATATACTATCTTCTCTTTTACACTTAAAGAAAAAATATGACTTGGGGGCTGGGTGGTGGCGCGCCTGGTTGAGAGCACACGCTGAAATGCACAAGGACCTGGGTTTGAGCCTCCGGTCCCCACCTGCAAGGGGAAAGCTTCACTAGTGGCAAAGCAGGGTTGCGGGAGTCTCTTTGCCTCTCTCCCTCTCTATCACCTCCTTCTCTCTCGATTTCTGGTTGTCTCTATTCAATAAACAAATAAAGATTAGAAAAATAAATGTTTTTTAAGTATGACTTGGGGGCCGGGCAGTGGTGCACCAGGTTAAGCACACATAGTACAAAGCGCAAGGACCTGTCAAGGATCCCAGTTCAGGCCCTCGGCTTCCCGCCTGCGGGGGGGGGGGGGGGGGTTTTTACATCACAGGCGGTGAAGCAGGTCTGCAGGTGTCTGTCTTTCTCTCCCCTCTCTGTCTTCCCCTCACTTCACAATTTCTCTCTGTCCTATCCAACAACAACAACAGCAACAATAACAACAATGGGAAAAATATGGCTGCCAAGAGCAGTGGATTCGTAAGACAGGCACTGAGCCCCAGAGATAAACCTGGAGGGAGAAAAAAAAAAGTATATATATATATATATATATATATGATTTTTAGAAAGCCTCTGTGCCTCTCTGTCTTCAGCTATAAGAGCAGACTTTGTTTTTGTTGTTATTTCATTGATAAGATGCCACCAGCCACCCTTGCCCACTTTTTCAGATAGAAAGAGACCGAAAAAGACCAATACACTGGGGGCCAGGCGCAAGCCTAGGTCACACAAAGCAAGTACTTCCCCCAAGTGAGTTATTTTGCGAGCCCTGAGATCAGAGTTTTGACAAGAGAATTCACTGATGGCCTCTTCCACCTTAACAGCCCTAACTATGGTAACTTAATCTTCAGCAAAATCAGGAGGAAAAGGATTTGAGATGTAGTTATGCTTCATAAAAAGTCCAATTTTACTTAGATTTTAAAATCTTGGATCCTATTATCTCCTACTTAAATTAGACCCCAAGACTCCAAAGTAATTTTCAAGTCCCTTTGATAGCATGAATACTGGTACTTTTCAACCAAACTTAAGAATAAAATTTAAGTTCCAAAAGAAAAGAATGAAGATGATTGATCACAGAAGTCTAGCGCTAACACTAGAATCTCAGGCTGCTATGTTCAAGCAAGAAACTCAAAAGAACATATTGAATCTTAACTCACTCCATCCTCCATTCTTCCAGAAGAGCAGAATTGCAAGTGGGCTCAGAATTAATTGAATTACCTCTCTGAAACCTCAGTGCATTATGTTTCTTCAAGTAATAAGGAGCAGAATAGTCACATCTCCACATCTCTGTCTTCTGTTCTTAGGAGAGGCCATTAGCTACATCTAGAGTCTCCATTATTCAGAATAGTCAACTGGTAGGTAGAAAAAGATCATCTGCCCTTCCAAACATATAAAAGTCAGTCATCTTTATTTAAGCAGTTGAATATAATGGCCATTAAGAGGTACAACAGAAAAGTCAGATGGCTACATGGAATCAAAAGTCTCACTCTCTGAGGACTTGTGTGCCATCTCTGTTCCTTAAAGGAAAAAAGTGGAGAGAACTAAAAATAGAAATCACTGATCTTTTCCAAGCACTAAGCTTTGTGAAAAAATGGATTTTTTTTTTTTTGCAAAAGGGTAGCTTTCTTCTATTTAAGTATTCCACATCATGCATGCAACATAGCATTCTCCCTAATGTATTCCATTCCAAGTTCTGCCTTTTATTTTGTCAATAGCAACTTTAGTATTAATGATTCATGCTAAAAACAAAAGGCTGAAAAACACATAAATTCAGAATAAAAGGTCTCCCTTTTTTGTCATAGGCAGGAAGCTAAGTTAAACTGATGTTAAACTGCCACTGAGCATGAAAACAAAAAAAAACAATGCAAGCCATTGCTTTTAACAGCATTTGTACATTGTTTACACTTGTGAAAGCCCATTTCTAGTGATTTGAAATGATTTTCTATTATAAAGCACTAACATGTTTTATGAGGCATATGTTTTCATTTTCAACTGGAATTTTTCCATGAACTTGTATTTCATTCTACCCCAAGTTCTACATCATTAATCCAGAATATGTAACAATAAAACTGCATGTATTTGTCATAGAAAGGGGTTTCTGGGCCATAATCAACAAGAGCCATAGTACTCAGGGTGTGCTGTCAGCTGTTTGTTTGTTTGTTTGTTTTGTTTTTTATTGATGTAACAATGATTGACAAGACTGTGGAATAAAAGGGATACAATTCCATACAACTCAGTTCCCACAACCAGAGTTCCATATCCCCTCCCCTTCATCATAAGTTTCCCTATTTTTTTATCCTTCTGAAAATATGGACCAAAGATCTTTATGGAGTGCAGAAGGTGGAAGGTCTGGCTTCTCTAATTGCTTCTCCATTGGACATGGGCATTGACAGGTCGATCCATAACCCCAACCTGTTTCTATCTTTCCTCTTCTTCTTCTTCTTCTAGCATTTGCCCTTCTTCCGTAGCCAGTCAACAGCGTCAGGTGGAGCCTGATGTCAAGTTTCGAGACCTCCTTTGAATCTGGAGAGGTGGCAGTCGTTGACTATGTGGGTCATAGTCTGTCTGGAGCCGCAGGGGCAGTTCGGGTCGTCTCTGGCTCCCCAGCGATGGAACATAGCGGCGCACCGGCCATGGCCTGTTCGATAGCGATTGAGGAGGGCCCGATCATCACGTGCTAGGTCAAAGCCGGGTTGACGCTCGCAGGGGTCTGTGATGAGGTGTTTGTTCTTTACCTCAGCTGACTGCCAACTCTGTTTCCAAGAGTCTGGAACAGAGAAGTTCAGTGTAGGCGTTGGGGACCAGATTGGGTGACGAGACGTCAAGTGTTGAACAGGGTGGGCGAAGATCTCCGCGTATATTGGCAGGTCCGGTCGAGCGTACACGTGGGAAATGAACTTAGATGATGCCGCATCCCGACGAATATCTGGCGGGGCGATGTTGCTAAGAACTGGCAGCCATGGAACCGGGGTGGAACGGATGGTTCCAGAAATTATCCTCATGCAGGAATAGAATTTGGAATCAACCAAGTGGACATGGGGGCTACGGAACCATCCTGGGGCACAGTGTTCTGCAGTGGAATAGCATAATGCCAGAGAGGATGATCGTAGTGTGGAAGCGCTCGCGCCCCATGAGGAGCTGGCCAGTCTTGCAATGATGTTATCTCTTCTTATCTTTCCTCAATGGGGCAGAGCTCTGGAGAGGTGGGGTTCCAGGACACATGCAGAGGTCACACAGGCTCTTGTGCTAAAAATGAATAGGCATGTGCCCTAGGTCAGATCCGTGGGGTTTACAGTTAATGGTACTCATATACTTTTTCCATACTTGGGAGCTACTCTCTGCCCCGATTCTGCTTTCTAGTCCTATTATTCTCAACTCTGACTCCATATTCCCAGACAATACTTTTAGCCCACCTGCATTTTAGCTGTTGTGCTCAGGCAAAAATTAGTAAAGTTTTGGCCCCCTTGGAATATACCCAAAATAGACTTCCTAGCTTCTTCCAACATGAAGACCCCAAATTTCATCAGCTATACTCTTACCTTTAGGTTCAAGATTATTAAACAATTTGTTCTGTTTTATATTTTAATGCTTTTCAGCCACCAAGTTACAGATGCTACCATGATGCCAACCTGACTTCCCTGGGCAGACAACCTCACTAATGTGTGCTTTCAGGTTTTTAAGCCTAACAAGGATACATAAAGAGTTCTTGAAGAACAATGATTTATGTCTTGTAACTAAATTCCACCTAACAGTGCATCTGGTTTGTTTTTCTATCAGGATATGAACCAGAATAATAACAAAATCAGAGATACTAAAGAGCCAGGCTTCCTGGGCTGGCCCGAGGGTGCCTTAATGATGTGTCACACCCCCAAGTGGGTTTCATGATGTCAGTACTTTCAGCTCTGCATTGAGGTCTGCATACTTCCATCAGTGCCAAAGAACTGTTTCGAAAACAATATAGCCAGTGAACACTAACACAAAGAATATAATCTTACGGTATAAAAATATGGGGGGGGATTTGCTAAAAACAAAAAGGAGATAATAGGCTGACAAAATAGAAATAAGCTTTTACAATTCAGACAAGAGAGAGAGAAACTCATTACCCACTTGTTAAAAATGATGAAGTCTCAGCCACTCATCTGTTGTTGGGCACCTGGGTTGCTTCCAGGTTTTAGCTATTATGAACTGTGCTGCCAGGAACATAGGTATACACAGATCTTTTTGGTTGGGTGTTATGGAGTTCTTGGGGTAGATCCCTAGGAGAGGAATTACTGGGTCATATGGAAGGTCCATGTCTAGCCTTGTGTGAGTTCTCCAGACTGCTCTCCACAGAGGCTGGACCAATTTACATTCCCACCAGCAGTGCAGAAGGGTTCCTCTGTCCCCACAGCCTCTCCAGCATTTGTTGCTGCTGTCTTTTTTGATGGTGTGCCATTCTCACAGGGGTAAGGTGGTATCTCTATGTTGTCTTTATTTTCTCTTACAATCAGTAACCTGAAGCAATTTTTCATGTGTTTGTTAGCCTTTTGGATCTCTTCTTTAGTGAATGTTCTCTTCATATCCTCTGCCTATTTTTGGATGAGGTCATTTGCAGTTTTGTTGCTAAGTTTGCTGAGCTCTTTGTATATTTTGGTTAGTAAGTCTCTTGTCTGGTGTATGGCATGTGAAGATCTTCTCCCATTCTGTGAAGGGTCTCTGTTTGTGTGATAGTTTCTTTGGCTGTGAAGAAGCTTTTCAATTTGATGTAGTCCCACTGATTTGTTTCTGTTTTAGTCTTCCTTACAATTGGATTTGTTTCATCAAAGATGTCCTTGAGGTTTAGGTAGAAAAGTGTTCCACCAAAGACAGTATGGGATGATCCCACTTATCAACAGAAGTTGAGAAAGAAGAACAGAAAGGGAAACTCAAAGCAGGATTTGACTGAGTTTGGAGTAGGGTACCAAAGTAAAAATCTCTGGGTGGAGGGTGAGGGTAGATGTTTGGCTTCACTGGGGAGGTGGGGGGATGGGATGGGACACAGTCTTTTGGTGGTGGGAATGGTGTTTATGTACACTCCTATTAACTTGTAGTCATATATATCACTAATTAATATGATAGGGGAAAAATGATTGAATATCTCAAACTTTTTAATGCACAGACCATAGGCTGAGTCTTTGAAATATTGACTCTCCTAAAAGCTTAGACTAGGGAGAACAGAAGCAACCGGTAGCATTACTCTAGAAAACAAACCTATATAGAAATAATGTCAAATGACGTAAATTATGGTGATGTTGTGTATGATACAGCAAATACTAACAAAGAGATTTTCAAAGTTAACCCAGTTGCCAAGTAATGTGATTATACCAATAACTATCTATTGCCTTCTCAAACCCTAAGACAGCAGGAACCTTCCACTTCCTCTAGAGTGTTGGTCAACATTTCTCCTTTGGCTAGTTCTGCTTCTGTTTCTATCCGTGTCACGCCAGGTTTCCCTGCATTGCTTAATGCTGTGGTCTGTTTACATAATCATTGTTTTGTTTGAGACCCGCACTGGTTTAATCCCCACTGGTTCACTCTTTTCCACTCCGCCCCCTCTCCTAGTCACATCCTGTTTTCCACCGTTTAATCCCCACTGGTTCATGCGCTTTTTTTCTTGTCCACACCCCCTATCCTACGTACTTCCTCTTCCTGACACTTCCGCCTCAGGTGATATAAAGGACAGGATTTTCTAATGAAGGGAGATTAAATAGATTGCACTGCATTCTCACTCATCAATAAAGATTGAACTGTGTCCAGCTCAGCCATGAGTCCCTGGTTGTCTATCTCCCACCCGCAAAGCTAGCCTGGCCTGGCACAAGAGAGCCTGTATTTCCATCAGTCTTGGAACCTCTAAGGTGGGGCTCAATTTCCTGCATGCTTCTCTCAATTCATACCAACTGATACTGCATCTGCTCATCTCAACCTAATCAACGCAATGAGTACCACCTCAACATGCTTCACTTCAGACTGTGTCCAGACATGTTGGGTATAGAATGTCAACCCTTCAGCCTCATTACACATGAGACCTTTCCTTTCATAGGAGTCTCTAATTCCATTTCAGGTGGTTCACTTCCTAAAAAAGTCCCAAAACCTAGATATAGACCAGGTCCCATGAGATAGAGCATATGTTCACATGTATCCATAAATTAGGGCAAAATATAGACCTGAAATCAAAAGTGCACAATAGTCTGCAGTGAGTCAGTATATGCAGCAAGCAAGGAGAAAGACCTAAAAAGACACCACAAAGTTCCTAATGAAATAGTGTCTACTTAGACCTAAGATACCCTCCTCATCTACTTCCTATCACTCACTCCAAAGCTAATTATCTGGCATACTTTAACGATGACTGGCATACTTTAACGATGACTCTTCAGTCACTACCAGCCCACCCCATCAGCTGGGGCCCTAGTTGGGGAGTCCTGGGATTTCCACATAGACATGATAGGCCTAGACCTCGAATAAATCCCTCTCTCCATTGTTACGGGTCATCTCTATCAGGAACAACACAATAGACCCCTCTGTGGGCCCCCATAGGACCTTGTCCTCAATGTGGATCAACAACAGTAGAGAATGTTCCATCCTCTGAAGGGAAGCTGGACAATATACTCTATGTTCCACCAGAGGAAGATAGGTCCTGATATTGGAGCAGCTTGGAATGTTCCTACTCATAACCACAGAATGTGAGCTCAGATCTACAGGGATGCAGAGGTCATATAGACTCCTAAGATGATATGGGCCCCAAATCAAATTAAATCACCATACCATGTGCAAAGACCCAGGTTCAAGCCCCCAGGCCCCACCTGCAGGGGGGAAGCTTTGAAAGTGACAAAGCACTGTTGCAGGTGTCTCTGTCTCTCTCCTTCTCTATCATGCCCTTCCCTCTCAATTTATGGCGGTCTCTATCCAATAAATAAAGATAATATAAAAAAATTAAAATAGGGGGCCGGGTGGTAGTGCAGTGGGCTAAGGACTGGTCAAGGATCTGGACAAGGATCCTGGTTTCAGACCCAGGCTCCCCATCTGCAGGGGGGTCAATTCACAAGCGGTGAAGCAGGTCTGCACGTGTCTGTCTTGCTCTCCCCCTGTCTTCCCTTCCACTCTCAATTTCTCTCTGTCTTATCTAACAACAACCACAATGATAACAATAACAAGGGCAACAAAATGGCATAAATGGCCTCCAGGAGCAGTGGATTCATAGTACAGGCACCGAGCCCCAGTGATAATCCTGGAGGCAAAAAATAAAATTAAATTAACTAAAAATAAAGAAAAAATTAAAAATAATATTGAATAAGCCCACAAGAGAATCACATCACTCCTAGACATAGCTAGGTTGGAAGAGAGGTGAATTTCAGAGGACATGAGAATTTAAGAAGCTGACTTGAGCTGGGGAGACAGATAAGTGGTTCTGCAAAACATTTTCATGCCTGAGGCTCAGAGGTCCCAGGTTCAATCACCAGCACCACCATAAACCAGAGCCAAGCAGTACTCTGGTCTTTTTCTCTATATTTCTCTCTCATTGAAATAAAATAAACTAATAAACATTTTAACAGAAGAAGTAGACCTATGTAAGGTTAAAATGAATTCTTTCTTGCTACCCAAAAGTGCTACTGCTATGTTCCTGCAAGAAGTCTCATAACCCATTTCTATCTCAGACTGAGCTGAGGGTCCATGAAGGCAAAGAAGAAAAAGAAAAACAGTTCTGAGCCATGTTTGATAATGTCCTCTCATTGTGGCCCATATGTGGGTTGCTTGATATGGTCAGAACGCAGGCATGACAGGAGGTTAAATAAGCCACGAGTTATAGTCACGACTACATCCTAAAAGACCAACCTTCTCCAAAGCACTGAGCACAGCTCATTTGTCCCTAAAAATCTCAGAGAAGGTGAAGATGTTGACAGTGGAAAACGGATCAAGGACATAGAATGGCCCCGCAGGTTAGTGCTTTCTCTGGTTCAGAAAAGAAAAGAAAGCTCACACAAATCCCCAAGTACACATACTCTCTTAAGCCAGTGCAGTTAACAAGAAGCACTGTAAATACAATGTCCAAAATAGAGAAATGCTCCAATTTCTAGCAGAGAGTTAATTATTTTGAAGGGTTCTAACTTACCTAGTTGCAGTTGTTGAAATATGAACTCTATCTAACATCTATCAAACTCATTTGAAAATCCGTGCCTTTTTAACAAAAGAAATTTGATATATTGGGCTAAGGAGACAGCATAGGGGGTACGCAAAAAACTTTCATGGATGAACCAGCCCAGAGGTAGTGGGCTCGACTACCAAGGGCAAAAGACTTTCATGCCTGAGGCACTGAAGTCCCAGGTTCAATCCTTAGCACCACCATAAACCACAACTGAGTGGTGCTCTAGCGTCTCTCTGTCTCTCTCTCTCTCTCTCTATCTTTCTGTATCTATCATTAAAATAAAATAACTAAAAGATTTAAGTGGTGCAGAAATTACTAAATAGCAGAAGAAAATGTCCAAGATCACGCTGCAGACAACATGCGGCCGCCGCCATTTGAGGGCGTTCACTGTGGGGCTGGACAATGTACCTACTTGACTGCACAGCTTCACTCAGGCTCAAGCCGCCGGTCCCCACCCACAAGGGTGAAGTTTCACAAACAGTGAAGTGGAGCTACAGGTGTTCCTCTTCCTCTCTCCCTACCCCCACCCCAATCAATTTTGCTCTGTCCTATCAAGTAAAAAGAAAAAAACAAAAAGGTAGCAGGTATCAATGGCCACCTGCAGCAGTGGATTTATAGTGCAGGCACAGAACCCCAGCAATAACCCTGGTGGAAGATATAAATAAATAAATAAATAAATAAATAAATAAATAAATACCAAACACCCTTGCAGGTGGGAAGCGAAGGTCGAACCCAGCTCCTTACGCATGGTGATATAAGTGCTTAACCAAATGTGCCACTACTCGGACCCGTCATGACTTGTTTTTTACTTTTTTTTCTATTAATTTTTTTATTTCTTTATTGCGGGATAAATGTCTTACAGTTGACAGTAAATACAATAGTTTGTACATACATCACATTTTTTAGTTTTCCACATAACAATACAACCCCCACTAGGTCCTCAGTCATCCTTTTAAGAAATTTAAAAAAGAAAAAAAAAAAAAGATGGTATTGGCTTCATGAAAAAAGAAAAGATGTGGTCCAGGAGGTGGTGCAGTGGATAAATCAATGGACTCTCAACCATGAAATCCCTAGTTCAATCCCCGGCAGCACATGTACCAGAGTGATATCTGGTTCTTTCTCTCCTCCTATCTTTCTCATGAATAAATAAATAAATAAATAAATAAATTCTTTAAAAGAAAAGAAAAGAAAAAAGTACAGGTGTGGAGGAATGAATCAAACCTGTCAACTTTGGAATATACCTACAAGGCAGTTAACAAGATTCTATCACCCATGAGTCCAAATATCAGAGAGGAGATGTGGGCTGAGCACAGACAGAGAGGAGACCACTGAGAAAGAAAAGACACTTCCTCACATACAGAAGTGGGGGGAAGGAAGGAAGGAAGGAAGGAAGGAAGGAAGGAAGGAAGGAAGGAAGGAAGGAAGGGAGGGAGGAAGGAAGGGAGGAAGGAAGGAAGGAAGGAAGGGAGGGAGGGAGGGAGGGAGGATGAAGGAAAAAATAAGTGGGGCTAAGCGCATACACTACCATGCTCAAGAACTCAGGTTCAAGCCCCTAGTCCCCACCCACAGGGGGAAGCTTCACAAATGGTGAAGCAGGGCTGCAGGTGTCTCTCTGTCTCTCTCCCTCTCTATTTTCCCCTCCCCTCTCAGTTTCTCTCTGTATCCATAATAAGCAAGTAAAATTTTAAAAACGAAAGAAAGAGAAGAAAAGAGTCGATGAAATCAGATCTTCTCTAAGATGTACATGGATGGAATGGTCCACTGGGATCTTTTTTTTTTTTCCTTGCACACAGCTGTCAGCAAGTGCCAGCAAGTGGAATAGTCGGTAACCATCACAAAGATTCTTCCCTGGACTCTCACCTACTCTCTTCCCCTCTAAAACACCTCCCATTCTTCCAGTCCAGGAGAATCCAGTCTCAGAGAATGGAACAGACTCATTCTCCCTGAAAGATTTGACCCAAAAAATAAAATAAAATAAGAAAAACTTTTCCCCTGTGAAAAGTTCTGGCTGTCACTTTCTACACACCCAGCAATCCAATGGGTTTTACTGTGAACAAGATAAACTACACCCTAGCAGCCAAGATAATCACTTCCTTACTTCTCTGTATAGTATTAGCATCTAAACTATTAGGCCTAGTGATATATTTACGTGGCCTGTTTCTGCTATCAAAATTAAGCTATCCAAGTGTCCTCTGTCTAGTTTCCATAAGATGGGAATCATTTGCCCCAGAAAATGACTGGTAGAAATCATGAGGCCAGGCAGTGATGCAGTTGGGTGAGCATACACATGACCATGACCAAGGACCTGGGTTCAAGACCACGATGCCCCCCTGCAGGAGGGAAGCTTCAGAAACAGCGACAGAGGGTTGCACATGTCTTTCTCCCTCTCTTGCCCTTCCTGCCAGCCCCGTTTCACTGTATCCTTTCCAATATAAGCAAAATAAAATAAAAAATAAAAAATCATGGGTAAGACCTTATAGTCCTGAACTTTTCTTAATTGAAAGGTTTTTTAATTGCTGGTTCAGTTTATTTAATAGCTGTAGAAATCATTGTTGGGTTGATACTCAGTTATTAACACTAATACAAAAATAGTCAGGAACTGCCTCATTAAACACAAGTTTCTAAATTTAATCTATTTTTTTTTTCCATTGAAGAGTGAAGAAAGAGTAGGCTGGGTTAAGTCATTACTGTTTTAACCATTGCCAAATTTGCCTTTTCAGAAAATACATTAAATTGCTCTTAAAAGGTAATGGATTATATCTCTACCCCCCAAAAAAAAAAAGTTTAAATGTTACCATAGCTGATGTACTGGACAGGGCCAGGCAGTGACACACCAGGTCAAGCACACATAGTACAATGTGCAGGGACCCGTGCAAGGATCAGGGTTCAAGCCCCTGGCTCCTACCTTGGAGAGGGTCACTTCACAAGTGGTGAAGCAGGTCTGCAGGTGTCTATCTTTTTCTCTCCCTCTCTATCTCCCCCCACCTCAACTTCTCTCTGTCCTATCAATATATATATATGCTGGACTAGTCTCATGTGTCTGCCTAAGACTTTTTAGCAAGTTTTTATACTTACGCTCCATGGCACTGTGAAGATCATCCTGCTGATAAACTGGTGCAGGGTGCAGTGTCTTAGCATATCTAAATATTATCTACTTTATGATTCATATATGATTCACTGATACAAAATATAAGTATATATGAAATGTACAATGTGTACATAAATACCTATTTGTATATAATAAATCTTATCTATAAGTCACCATTCCCCTCCATAAAGTGATAGGACGGAAAGATTTTCATTGTGTTCTTTAGGTTTAAAATATATTCTCTCACTTGTTACCATGTGCTGGTTACTTCACCTGTTAATGATTTTAATTGCTGTCTCTACACTACATCCACCTTCTTTGGGTCTCTCTCCGGTTAGACCGGCTTTATCAAAACCCAACCATTCCCTCCCCCTCTCATTCCATGCTCCTCTCCCTCCCTCTTTCTTTTCTATAGTACACATACATAAAATCAACTAAAGCATGAGTTTAGATTTCAGAAATATCAAATTACTCAGATCGAGAAATATAGACTAGCAGCCAGGGAAGTAGTCCAACACGATAGAGCACAGGACTTGTCTGCATGAGGCCATGGTTTGCCCCTAGCACCGTATGTGCTGAAGGGATGCTCTCTGCTCTTCTCTGCCTCTTTAAGAAATAATTTTTGAAGAGAAAAGAGGGAGCAAGATGAGAGTTCACCTGGTAGAGTGCAGGCCCTGGCTTCAAGCTATGACACCACAAGGGCACACCATGAATGGCACTGGGGAAGGTCCATGGGTGAAGGAGATGTGCTGTGATGTTCCTCTCCTCTCTCTCTTTCTCTCTCTTTCTCTCTCCCTCTCTCTCTCTCTTTCTCTCTCTTCTGCTCTCTTCATTTTTGTCTCTCAAAAATAAAGACTACAAATTGGCAGGTAGACCAATCAGCAGTATCATGTATGTGCAGGGTCTTGGGTCCAACCCCAGGTACCACATTTTAAAAATCATTAATTTGGGGCTGGGTGGTGGCACACCTGGTTAAGTGCATGTATTACCAGGCCCCAGGGCCCACCCACAGGGAGGAAAGCTTCACGAGTGATGAAGCTAGACTGCAGGTGTCTCTCTCTCTCTCTCTTTTTCTCTCCCTATCACCCTCCCTCTCAATTTCCCTCCTTTCTATCAAGTAAAATAAAGTCTTTAAAAAATAATAACAATAATAATTACTTTGTAAAGGGAGGAAGGAGAAAGTTGAAGACTGTCAGCATCCCATAATGCATGTACCCCACTTGAAGTCTACTCCTGGGTCCCCTGGACTTAAGCATTAGCCTCCTTTTAATCATCACTCTAGATCAATCATTCACCAGAGTCACAAATGCAACTGGAACTTCTCTCACACCCAGATGAAGAGTTTAATCACCTAACACCCAGACAGAACGGGAAGCTTTGTTATGATTATGTGCATAAACTAAAGCCAGAAGAATGACAAAATAGCACATCTCCTGAGTCCAGGGAAACAGCAAAATCTTTAACCACCACAAGAACGAGAAAAATAATGCCAAGTGTGCCTTTCATGGCCCAGGCTTCTCCGTGTCACCAGTAGGAACGTGCACTGTGGTTATGAGAGAAAGAAATGAAAACGAAAGATAATTTGAGCCGAAAAATAGACTGAAGATTGACAGTTTCATTTCTAAACTGGTAATTAGCTCATCACCACTCTTAGAAAATGCTTTCTTTTTCTCCTCCTCAGCAAAACATCTCCCATCAACAAACCCCATCACCAGGGCAGACGGACGGGTATTGATTTGCTTTCCTAGGGGCCTGGGGAGCTTCAATGAATCAGACTTTTGAGAGACGAACTGTTCCTTAAGCAATTCATACTTCCACAACTAGACTACGGAAGTCAGAGTTCTTTCTCTCAAGGCCTTCATGGTCTACAAGAGGGGTGACAGGAAATTCTTAGCAGTGAAAGGGAAAAGTCCCGCTTTTCTTTATTGCAAAAATGGCTGGGGGGTGGGGGTGTATCAGTAGTAAAGAAAACATTTTTTAAATTATTTTCAATTCTCTTCCCTGGCCTCTCCTGGTCTCTCTACCCCTGCCTGATAAGAGGCCTGTTTATACGCTCCCACATTTCTGTCACTATTAAATGCCAAGTCTAACCAAGCTGGTTTTCAATCAGGAATCAGTCAGTATCCCATCTAGCAAGAGAGCTCCAAAAAAAGGCATAAGATGGGGAGTCGGGCGGTAGCACAGCGGGTTAAGCGCAGGTGGCGCAAAGCACAAGGACCGGCATAAGGATCCCGGTTCGAACCCCAGCTCCCCACCTGCGGGGGAGTCGCTTCACAGGCAGTGAAGCAGGTCTGCAGGTGTCTGTCTTTCTCTCCTCCTCTCTGTCTTCCCCTCCTCTCTCCATTTCTCTCTGTCCTATCCAACAACGACAACAACAATAATAACTACAACAATAAAACAACAAGGGCAACAAAAGGGAATAAATAAATAAAATAAATATTTTAAAAAATGCATAAGATGTGGGTCAGGGAGATAACTCAATGCTAAAGCACAGCACTTACATGTCTGAAGGCCCAAAGGTTCAGGTTCAATTACTGGCACCACTATAATCCAGAGCAGAGTAGTACTCTGTTCCCTATCTACCTGTCTGTCTATCTATCTATCTAACTCTCGTTAAACTAAAACAAAGGGAGTCAGGCAGTAGTGCAGCAGGTTAAGTGCACATGGCGCAAAGCACAAGGGCCTGCATAAGGATCCTGGTTTGAACCCCCAGTTCCCCACCTGCAGAGGAGTCGCTTCACAGGTGGTGAAGCAGGTCTGCAGGTGTCTATCTTTCTCTCCCCCCTGTCTTCCCCTCCTCTCTCCATTTCTCTCTGTCCTATCTAACAACGACAACATTAATAACTACAACAACAATAAAATAAAATACAAATACTTATCTTTTAAATGAATAAAGAAGGGGGCCAACCAATAACACATCTGGTAGAGTACACATATCGCCATACATAAGGACCCAAGTTAAAGCCCGTAGTCCCTACCTGCAGTGCTACAGGCGTCTCTCATGTCTCTCTTCCCTATCTCTCAATGTCTCTCACTCTATAAAATAAAAAAGAAAACAAATGATCAAAGGGAACAGTGGAGCAGACACCAAGTTCCAGTGATTTCCTGGTGGAAAATAATACAAACACACACACACATATATATACATATACATATACATATACATATACATATACATATACATATACATCATATACATATACATATACATATACATATACATATACATATACATATACATATACATATACATATACATCATATACATATACATATACATATACATATACATATACATATACATATACATATACATATGTAGGCAGGAAGGAAGGAAGGAAGGAAGGGAGGGAAGGAAGGAAGGAAAGAAAGAAGGAAGGAAGAAAGGAAGGGAGGGAGGGATAAAGGAAGGAAGAGAGGAAGGACGAGAAAGGAAAGGACTTTATCATAGGCTAGAACACAGGAAGGACATTCAAAGAAAAGTCCAATTTAGAAAGGGGTCCTCTTCCCAGTCCTGGAGTTCAGATCTGGGTGAGAGTTATAGTTCAACCCACTAGATGGCAAAGATTTCAGCCTATTTACTTGGCTGGAGTCGATGTGCAGACACGGGCCAAGCAGGAAGCAGCCCCTGCAAGTGAGCACAGGCAGTGGGCAGCTGCAGGCCTGAAGGCAGAGGCACGCAGGCAGGGGTGGCACAGGTCTGCAGAGTTAGCCTGGCGCCCCCGACTGAGAAAGCACGCAGTGAAGATGCGTAAAGGAGTCACCATCAGAGCACAGAACAAAAGTGAGGCTGGGCTGACAACAGGCACACTGCAGTCTGTCACTTTGGGCAGAACCCTGAATTCCTAAGTGACCATAATGTCTGCATGTGGCCCTGAAATGTTTGCCTCAGAAAGGTCACGTGACAGAGAAATAAGCATATGGATTCTTCGGCGGCGGAGGGGTGGCTCTTCTTGTTTGTTTATTTGTTTAGTTGGTTGGTGGGTGGGTTGGTTTTGTCAGGCTTTGGTCTTTGCCACCAGGGTTATGGCTGGGGCTCAGAGCCTGTAAAGGACTCCACCACTCCTGGCAGTCATTATTTTCTTTTTTATTATCTTTATTTTACTTATTGGATAGAGACAGCCAGAAATCAAGGGGGTAGGGTTGGTAGAGAGGGAGAGAGACAGAGAGACACCTACAACACTGTTTCGCCACTCGCAAAGCTTTCCCCCTGCAGGTGGGGACCCAGGGACTCGAACCTGTGTCCTTGCACATTATAACATGCACTCAACCAGGTGCGCTAACACCCAGCCCCCTTTTTAGTTATTTTTTTTAGAGAGAGTGAGAGACAGACAGAGATAGAGGGGGAGGAAAGGACAGACACCTCCAGTACCACTGCACTGCTCGTGAAACTTATCCCCTGCAGATGGAGATAGGAACTTGAACGCAAGTCCTCTAACATGGTAACACATATATTCTACCAGTTGTACCACCATCTGGCCCCAGCTACTTGGTTTTATCGAAACGCAACAGTCCAATACGTCAGCCTTTCCTTTCCTGGCTTCCGGGCTTCCTGCATTGCTTGAGAATGTCCTGTAGTCTTAATTTTAAAAATCTAGGTGGTTATGGTCTGAGAGGTGGTGCAGTGGATAAAAATCTAGGTGGTTTCAGGCTCAGGCAAAACAAAACAAAACAAAACAAAACACTAGTATAGTCACAGGTCCTTGGAATATATTAGCTATCTACAAAATGGAGACCCCCACCCCCAACTCTTCATCTGCACTATTCCAGCCTTTGGGTCCATGATTGGTCAACAATTTGTTTGGCTTTGTATGTTAACTCTCTTTTCAACCACCAGGTTCCAGATGCTAGCATGATGCCAACCAGACTTCCCTGGACAGACAACCCCACCAATGTGTCCTGGAGATCAGCTTCCCCAGAGCCCCACCCTACTAGGGAAAGAGAGAGACAGGCTGGGAGTATGGATTGACTTGTCAACGCCCATGTTCAGTGGGGAAGCAATTACAGAAGCTAGACCTTCCACCTTCTGCATCCCACAATGACCTTGGGTCCGTACTCCTTAGGGTTAAAGAATAGGAAAGCTATCAGGAGAGGGGACGGAAAAGAGTTCTGGTGGTAGGAACTGTGTTAAGTTGTACCCCTCTTATCCTATCATTTAGTCAATGTTTCCTTTTTATAAATAAAAAATTTTTTAAAATCTAGGTGGTGACACACCTGGTTAAGCACACTCATTATAGTGCACAAGGTCCCAGGTTCAAGCCCCTGGGCCCCACCAGCCAGGGAAAAGCTTTGTGAGTGGTAAAGCATGGCTGCAGGTGTCTCTCTGTCTCTCTCCCTCTCTATCTCCTCCTCCCCTCACAGTATCTCTTTGTCTCTAGCCAATAATAAACAAGCAAACAAAAAAGTTACAATTATTTTTAAAAATCAGAAAGTAAAAGTCTGTACCAGTTTGAGAACTATGGTGGTCATCAGTGGGTGGACATGGAGCTTTAGTGGTGGGTGTGGTGCTGACCTATACCTTGTCATATACAGAAAACTAATCCACCGCTGTCAATTCCTACACCCGACAATCTTGTAAGCCACTACTTGTAATGACAAGTAATAAATAAATAAATAACTTGACAAAAAATTTCTATAGCAGGTGCTATTCAATTTGGGAGAGACCATTTAAATGAGAATATTGACACCTTGATTATAGCTAGTTGCCAGCTACTTTCTGGTGCAGATACACAGAAAAGGGAAATAACCACCAGGTTCCAGATGCCAGCATGATGCCAACCAGACTTCCCTGGACAGACAACCCCACCAATGTGTCCTGGAGCCCCACCTCCCCAGAGCCCTTCCCCACTAGGGAAAGAGAGAGGCAGGCTGGGAGTATGGATCAACCTGTCAATGCCCATGTTCAGCAGGGAAGCAATTACAGAAGCCAGACCTTCCACCTTCTGCATCCCATAATGGCCCTGGGTCCATACTCCCAGAGGGCTAAAGAATAGGAAAGCTATCAGGGGAGGGGATGGGATACAGAGTTCTGGTGGTGGGACTTGTGTGGAGTTGTACCCCTCTTATCCTATGGTATAGTCAATGTTTCCTTTTTATAAACAAAAAATTAAAAAAAAAAAAAAAAACAGAAGAATGTTAGATAAGACCCATGAACCACAAGCCACTATAGCTCCTCTGAGTTGTTTCTGTGTTTTTTTTTTTTTTTCTAGAAGCAGCTACAGCAAAGAGGGCTTTCATATCAAACAATCGCAATAATTAGATCTCCTGGCAGATTAAATGTCTTCACTACGGTACACAAACATTTGTTAATTAAAGCAAGAGACTTGTGCAGCTCCGCCGAAGGTACAGTTGAGTAGAAAGTTCAGCACTATCTCCCTCCAGAAATTATTCCTCTTGGCTACAACTAAGCCCTAACATTAGAATTGTCCTGTCAAGTGAAAAACTAATCACAGCCTCTCCGTGCAGTCTCCAGTGCCCTCCTGTCCTTCATCACTGATGATTTGTTGTTCTGTGAGAAAGGAGCAGGATCTTACAGGTAAGTCAATACTTAAGGCAGTTCTGTGTATGCATGGAATCTTCACTAGTGATGATAGAAATATGTTGGAGGATAGAGTCCACTGTCCCGGGAAGTCCAGGCCATTGATTTCATCAGGTTCAAGCAGGTTGACCCCCAACTCTCCCTTTAGGTCGAGAGAAGGGCAGGTTCCCCTGACCACTTGACCTAATGATGATGGCTTCCCTGGAAAGGGGGCTACCTTTCTGCACATGTCTCTCCTCTCCCCTGAAAACAAAGGCCATGAATTACTGTACATTGTGTTTGGCCTAACTTGAAAACCACCACATACATTCTTGCTCAACTGCCCCTCCCCTCTCCCCTTCCTCTGAAGTGCCTGTAATTTACCCTGAGGTGCCCATCATTTACCCCTGGGGAAATGTACATTGTGAAGCTTGTGATAAAACCTTGTATGATAATTCTTCTCTCAAGCAGTTTTAGGGCAACATGCGGCATTGTGTTGCTCTGTGCTTGGGTTAATGATGACCTTGACCTTCTACCTGGGCAATGGATGTATGTACTTGCTTTCTCTTTCAATAAAAGAATCACCCTCCAAGGCTTTTCCCCGGGCATTTGTCTCCCTGCGCACGTCGCCCTCGACACGCTGAGCTGCTCCGGGACCCGAGCAGCTCTTGACCTCCGTCTCCAACCAACGGCCGGGGAGACGGGCAGACCCAGGAGTGAGCCTGCAGATTTATATAGGGAAAAAAAAAAGGAGTCGGGCTGTAGCGCAGCAGGTTAAGCGTAGGTGGCACAAAGCGCAAGGACCAGAGGAAGGATCCCGGTTCGAGCCCCTGGCTCCCCACCTGCAGGGGCGACGCTTCACAAGCGGTGAAGCAGGTCTGCAGGTGTCTGTCTTTCTCTCCTCCTTTCTGTCTTCCCCTCCTCTCTCCATTTCTCTCTGTCCTATTCAACAATGACGACTACAACAATAAAACAACAAGGGCAACAAAAGGGAATAAATAAATAAAATAAGTATTTAAAAAAAGGACTTTGTTCAGATCCAAAGATATGACAGAGTGTGAGGGAACTTGAGTCAAGACATCAAATAAGTCAAAGGAACATGCCACTGATTCAACAGCCAGTTGTACCCAGGGTCTACTAGTAGGAGCATGATTCAGACAGAGGATAAGCATGTTGGAGGGAGGGTGCATTTACTTATTTTTACCTCTCCCGTCCTGCCTAACACAAAAGAAGTCTAGTTCGTGGCTACATAAGCATGGGTTCGCTAGTTGAGGCCACCTGCAGACAAGGCAGAAGTCGGAATGTGGTCCCTGACAGAAGGTGGGTGGTGATACGGGTGCAGTTGATGCTGGAGCTTTTTGCCTTTAATGGCTGCACTGCATTCCAGACGCTGTTCCCCAACAGCATGAGCACAAAGCATCTTTGTCATTGCCGGCTTGTGTACACTGGAAGACTGGTCTGGAAAGCATGGCTTCAACCTCAGAATAAACAGAAAACAAAGCCACCTGCCATGACCTCCAACATCTTCATCACTCCTTCTTGGCACCTTGGCACCTTCCTGCTTGAAAAGATTGTCTGCATATCTGATCCCATCAGCACAGTTAAACCCAACTATGCTTCAAGGCTGAGTTCACATTTAATTCTCCAGGGGGGAGGGGGTCTTTTCTGAGTTCCTTGAGGCAGAATTAATTCATCCAGCGTAACAGTTGTCATGGCAAATTGGACACAGCTGTCACAAGTCATCTGCTGCTGAGCCGTGGCAAGGATCTGGCCTGATGTGTGTATTTTTATTGGGTGGGACTTGTATATGGACAATAAAAAAGGATGTTAAAAGAATTAAGATTTTTGCAGGTGGCGCAAAGCACAAGGACCGGCATAAGGATCCCGGTTCGAACCCCGGCTCCCCACCTGCAGGGGAGTCGCTTCACAGGCGGTGAAGCAGGTCTGCAGGTGTCTATCTTTCTCTCCTCCTCTCTGTCTTCCCCTCCTCTCTCCATTTCTCTCTGTCCTATCCAACAACGACAACAACAATAATAACTACAACAATAAAACAACAAGGGCAACAAAAGGGAATAAATAAAATAAATATTTAAAAAAAAAAGAATTAAGATTTTACTTTTACTATATTATAGGCTCCATATTCTAAGGTCAACACTTCAAACTCTAAAAAGTATTTCCCTGAGAGATAAATAATGTTCTGGTAAAACAATGTTTTGGTTAGTATTGAGAGACAAATAATGTTCTAGTGAGACAACGTTTTGGTTTGTATTGGGAGCAGTTACAAGTCTCTGCCCAAGTTTCAACAATCCTAGATTATAGTGGGTTATGTCCTGGAGGTGCACTGCCCTCTGCTGGTGGTTTCATAACCACCAAGGTGCCAAGGTGGTCGCTATAGCTGAACGCTATGGCCTTTGCTTAGAGGTTGGTTCTAATCCTCCTGACCACCCAATAGCATGTTATAAGCAATCTACACAAGGCCAATAGTACAGAATGTTCATTTTTATTCTTTTTTTTTTATTCCCTTTTGTTGCCCTTGTTGTTTTATTGTTGTAGTTATTATTGTTGTTGTCGTTGTTGTTGGATAGGACAGAGAGAAACGGAGAGAGGAAGGGAAGACAGAGAGGAGGAGAGAAAGACAGACACCTGCAGACCTGCTTCACCACCTGTGAAGCGACTCTCCTGCAGGTGGGGAGCCGGGGTTCGAACTGGGATCCTTATCATTTTTATTCTTTATCTATGTTTTACAGGAGGGTCTGAGTTGCTTTTAAAAATTGTACTCCTTTCAGTATGCCCATAATTTTAAGTGGCTTTTCACCATTCTCCTTGGATCATTTAACTGAAGTATAAAATATTGGTGCTACCAAAGTTCCATGATCCCTGAAAAAGTGACATGCTTTATGTAACTGATGGCACCAACCTTTGATTTTACAAAACTATAGAGTCAATTTGTGTTTATTGGCTGAAAACACATTAGCAATAGACTAAACTGAAACCGCATGGGACAAAATACATGAAGAGCTCAGAAAGCTTAGAGCCAAAGAAAATGGGACAAGGACATGGACAGGCATTTCACCAAGGAACAGATCTAGAGGCCAACAGACACATAAGAAGGTGCTCAAACTCACTGATCATCAGAGAAATGCAAAGAAAGACAATAATGAGTTGCCACTTTACCCCTGTGAGAATGCCATACATCTACATCGTGAAGGACAGAAACAAAACAAGTGTTGGAGAGGATTGGGGGGAGGAGGGGCACTTCTGCATGCTAGTGGGAGTGTAAAATGGTCCAACCCTTGGAGATGTCTCAGAACACTAGAAACAGATCTACCCTATGAGGCAGAAACTCCTCTCCTGGAGATTTATCCAAAGGGGGGAAAATACCTATTAGAAGATAATGTATGTATACCTCAGTTCATAGAGGCATAATTATAATTGTCAAAACCTGGAAGCAACCCAGATGTCCAACAGGAGATGTGTGGCTTAAAAAAAAAAAATGGAATACTGTGGTCCAGGAGGTGGCTCAATGGATAAAGCATTGGACTTTCATACATGAGGTCCTGAGTTCAATCCCTGGCAGCACACATACCAGAATGATGTCTGGTTTTTTGTTTTCTCTCTCTCTCTCTCTCTCTCTCTCTCTCTATCTATCTATCTATCTATCTTTCTAATTAATAAATAAACAAAATTTAAAAAAGAGAATACTATTTTAAAATGATGGATTCATCTCCTTTGCATCATCTTGGATGGAACTTGAAGACATTACATTAAGCAAGATAAGCTTCAAGGAGAAGGACAAGGAGTCCTGCTTCCCCTGAGCCCCACCCTACTAGGGAAAGAGAGAGGCAGGCTGGAAGTATGGATCGACTTGTCAACACCCATGTTCAGCAGGGAAGCAATTACAGAAGCCAGACCTTCCACCTTCTGCATCCCACAATGACCTTGGGTCCATACTCCCAGAGGGATAGAGAATAGGAAAGCTATCAGGGGAGGGGATGGGATACAGAGTTCTGGTGGTGGGACTTGTGTGGAGTTGTACCCCTCTTACCCTCTTACCCTTTTGTCAATGTTTCCTTTTTATAAATAAACAAATAAATAAATAAATAAAGGGAGAAGGACAATGAGACTTCATATATGGGGACGGGAAGGAAACAAGACTAGACAAGTTACATTGTCCCAAGCAAAGGACCCTGGGGAGAGCGGTGGAGAGAGGTCCTGATGCCTGATGCACAGTGCAACTACCTCCATGTGTCAATGAAGAGACTATCAACTATGAAGCCCCTCAGGTAAGAAAAGAATAAAACAGCATGGTGCATACAACGTGTGCAGGTGTGTGTGCAACTATAGAGGTACACATACACACCGGAGAAACTTCTAAGTGTGTAAACATATTATTTTATATGTAAATCAGGAATAACTAAACTGCTAGTAACTTTAGTGGCTTTAAATGAAATGTTTGTGATTATCTGTATGTTTCTACAATAGTCATGAAGCAGGTTCAAGGGAGGAGGACATGCCTGGCCATGAATGGAGCCCAGGCCCAAGCCCCAGAACCACACAAGAGGTGCCAGGGCAACTGAGGAAGTTTCTTTTTTTTAATACTTTTATAATTTATAATTTACATTTATAATTTATAATTTACAATTTTTTATTATCTTTATTTATTGGATAGACACATCCAGAGATTGACAGGGAAGGGGGAGAGAGAAAGAGAGACAGAGAGACATTTGCAGCCCTGCTTCACCACTCGCAAAGCTTTCTCCCTGCAGGTGGGGACTGGGGACTTGAACCTGGGTCCTTGCATATTGTAACCAAGTGCATCACCACCCAGCCCCTGCAACTGAGTAAGTTTCTATGCTTGGTGTCTTCCCTCTCTCTCTCTCTCCCCTCCCCCCCTCTCTTGAGTGAAAAAATGACCCAGTCATGGTGAGATGATTTGTGTGCTAGGCCCCAGCTCTGCAAAAGATAAAGAAGGAAATAATCACCAACTACTAGAGTAATGGGAAAATGAACATAGAAAAACTCATCCAGGAGAATATTAATAGATACCATCTGAAGTCGAAATTGAAGTGGTCTTGCTTGGTGCAAGTAGCAAAGAAGAAGCCCTTCATGAGGCAACCACCACTACAGAAAGCTAACCCACCACTGTCAATTCCAGGAAGCCATGTGCTCCGCCCAGGGTGGCTGTCCTTGCAAAAAGCAGCTGTACAGCCTGTGGATTCACAGCAGACCCTGTGAGCCATGGCCCGGCCCCACTGATGTAGCAATTAATCACTCAGCTAGTCTGTTCTTCATTAAGAAGCCGATGGAGTCAGGCCCATGGCTGCTCTGGAAACAGGGCTGCTGGAGAAACTTGCTCAGAGTTTTTCCATAACGGAACCCTGTAAATCACGTGCGTTCCAGCATCCTTAGGAAAGGGGGCGGGAAGGGCAGGAACACCTGGCAGAGAAAGCTCAGCAATTTTCTTTTTAATTACTGAGATAAGAAAGTGAGTTTGGTTTCATTTAGCTGTTCAAATAGAAATCTATTTAAATATTTAAACAGAAAAGCCTCCTGATCTACCATCCTGCCCTCCTGTAACAGCTATGGCCTTTCCACAGAGATAAATTTTCTAGTGGATTTGATTTGGGGAAACTTCTATTTTATGGGTTAGAAATTGATTTCAAGAGCCTTCGGCAGAGTAAAACACACATGATTGTGTATTTGCTTTGGGGGTAAGTCCACACTCCCTTGCAGTACAAACTAAATCTCCTGCTGGTAAACACAAAGATGTTTGGTGTTTGAATTGCTTCTCTTTTAGAGATGTGGTCCTGATAATCTCTCTCGCAAAGCATTATGAACCCAAAACCTCTCCCCGATTACCTCACCCCTACTTCCCAGACATTGTCCTGCGCTGTTTTCCTCTATTCCACTTGGGCAAATAAAATTCAATAATATCAAAGCACCAAATATTGGCTATGTCCCTATTTCGCTGCCCTTGATGAAAATTTACCTTCCCAAGGCAAATTTCCAAAGTGTTCCAAAGTGGAAGGACCCAAGTTCGAGTCCCTGGTCTCCACCTGCAGAGGGCAGGCTTTGGGAGTGTTAAGGCAGGTCTGTAGGTCTTTCTCTGTCTTTCTCCCTCTCTGTCACTCACTTCTCTCTCGATTTATGACTTTTTCTATACAATAAATAAATATTTTTTTAAGTCTGATGAGTTAAATGCTATTACATATTATCTTTTCCCTTTCTTACGGAATTGTTTCTTTTTTAATATTTTATGTATGTATTTATTTATTTACTACCTAGAGACAGAGAGAAATTGAGAGAGGAGGGGAAAGACAGAGAGGGAGAGAGAGACAGAAAGACGCCTGCATCCCTGCTTCACCACTCATGAAGCTTTCCCCCTGCAGGTGGGGACTGGGGGCTTGAACCTTCATCCTTGTGCACTGTAACATGAGCACTTAACCAGGTGTGCCACTGCCTGTCCCTCCCCATTTTTTATTGTCCCTCATCCTGGGGGTGACTGCTGACATGCTCACTTCACACAATGAGCCCTTCTACCACCATGTATGACAAGACTTTTTTTTTTAATTTCTTTATTGGGGGGAATTAACGTTTTACAGTCAGCAGTAAATTTAATAGTTTGTACATGCATAACATTTCCCAGTTTTCCACATAAGAAAACAACCCCCACTATATGGAATTGTTTCTGAATGAATATATAATTTAAGAAAACCTTTACTTTCTTGAGTGGGTGTGGTTAAAATCATTTATTTATTAATGGACAGAGACAGAAATTAGAGAGGGGGAGGGAAGATAGAGATAGAAAGACAGAGAGACACCTGCAGCTCTGCTTCACCACTCATGAAGTTATCCCCCTGCAAATGAGGGCCACAGGCTTGAACCTGGGTCCTTGTGCATGGTAATGTGAGCACTTAACCAGGTGCACCACCACCCGGCCCCTATCATCAGACTTTTTGTGCTCCTTTATTCTTCCTAGAATGCCTGGCCCATTGTTTTGTTCTGTGAAATCTTTTGACCTTGAAGGTCTAGCTTCTATGTTAAAACGACTGACCCCATCAATACAAGGTTTTCTCCCAAATATATGTTTCAATCATTCCCTGGTAATCATTCCCAATTGTCTCATATACTTCTGGCACAGTTCTAACACTGTACTTCAAGTGTTTGTTTATGTGTCTTCTTCCTCCCATATAATAGTAAGTTGCCAAAGAAGCAGACTGTCTCTGGACATGAAATTCCCAGGACAGACTGTTCAGTAAGTAGATGCTGCATGAAGAAATGAACAGAACAGTCTCTACAGAGCCTAACTTTCCTGTATACTGTTCTATGTACAACAGAGAGATTAGAAGATCAAAAATGGCAGTGTGAGAGCTGTGTCTCAATTCTTTCAATTCCATAATCTGTGATAAAATAGGATTGAACATGGACTATTTTAATTAGTGTTTAACAGAACGGCATTTATTAATATCTCTGTAGAGGGTAGTGTGATCGTAGCAATTTTCACCTCGGGGTTTCTCATGAGGAAATCAGCTTTTGGAGAAGAAAAGTAATTTGGGGACAGGAGGTGTGTGGAGTGTATGTGTACTTTCACCAAGTTCTGTTAAACCAAAATAGTCAAGAACTGTTTCACATTTTGTCACCCCAAATAAGGGTTTATTTAATTCCTATTATGCTTGTGTGAACTTTCTTATATTGCTTTTTTCAACGGTGTATCTATCCCTAGTGACTGCGAAGAGAAGATCTCAGACTCACATAGCTTAAGCAAGCCCACAACAGAGAGCCTAGAAAAGTTTGTATGTTCCCAACTAATTTAGTCTTTCATTTTCCTTATAGTCTTGTCTTCAATATTTTAAACTATTTTTTTATTTATTTACTAGGTAAATAACAGAGACACGGAGGATTTGAGAAGGGAAGGGAGAGAGAGAGGGAGAGAGCCAGAGAGACACCTGCAACACGGTTTCACCGATCCTGAAGCTGCTGCCCACCCTGCAGGTGGGGACTGGGGGCTTGAAACCGAGCCCTTGAGCATTCTAACGTGTGTACTCAACCAGGTGTGCCACTGCCCAGTCCTCAGTGTTGTTTTGTTTTTGAAGTAACCTTGGTTTATAAGACTACAAATATTTTAGGACTATGTTTTCACACCTTTTCAAAATACATTTCTATACTACACCCATAGGTGACATCATTTGTTTTTTGTTGTGGGTTTTTTTTCCCTAAAAATAAGACTACTCTGGTTTTTTCCAAATAGAATGTGAGTAACATGTGCACTCAACCAGGTGCCTTTAGAATTTCTACTGAGAAATAAGCTGAAAGTCTTAAGAGACATCCCTATAGATTGATCTTGTTTTTGTTTTTGCCTAGCTGCTTCCGTAATTTTTTCTTTGCCTTTTGATGATTGTCATTTTGATTATTATGTGCCTGTATGAGTTTAGGCATATATATGGGTTTTTTATTTATTTTGTTTTGTTTCAATTTTGCTTTGTAGTTCATAGGGATTCCTGAACCTAGAAGTCTAAGGTCTTTTCACCAATTAGAGGAAACTCTAAACTAAATTTTCTTCAAATTTTCTTCGAAGAATTCTGTCTCTACCCCCCCCCCCAAAGAGAAAGAATTTTATCCCTATTTCTCCTTATTACCCTTTGTGCACTCTGTGATATAAATGTAGTTTTACTGATGGTGTCCCCTAACTCTCCCATCTTTGTTATTTTTTTCTGCTTGTGGGGTTTCACTGATGTTTTCCTCTATCATCTCCTCCACCTCACCAATTTAATCCTTGATTTCTGTTTTCCTATTGGTGGACTTATCTATTGAATTTGTTTTTCAAGTCCAGGTATGATGTTCTCTATAGTTCTGATTATAGCCCTTAAATTCCTAGTTAGTACTGTTGCAGAGTCATATGACTAGGTCTGGTGTTTGGGGTTTGAAAGAATTGTCATCAGAAATGCAGAAGCAACAAATGACACCTGGAAGAAAACACTAATTATCTCAAGGTTATTAGAGAGCTGAAAGCTGAAGTAGCTGAGCTAAGAACACAACTAACTGAACAAGCTAAAACAGTATCAGACCAGGGTAACAAAACAGATGACCTCCAGAAAACAGTAGAGAGGAGAGATAATAGAATAAATGAGGCTGAAGACAGAATTAGCAAGATCAAGGACAAATTAGTGACAACTAAAAGAGAAGTAGATCTCAAAAAGAGATTAAGAGATTCTGAAAACAACAACAGAGACCTGTGGGATGACTTCAAAAGAAATAATATACGCATTATTGGCTTACTAGAGGAAGAAAGAAAGGGAGGGGAAGAAAGCATTCTTCAGGACATAATAGCCGAGAACTTCTCTAGTCTAGACAACATCAAAGACATAAAGATTCAAGAAGCCCAGAGGGTCCCAAACAGAATTAACAGGCCTATCACAGCTAATGAAATTGAAACAGTTATCAAAAACCTTCCCAGGAATAAAAGTCCTAGACCAGATGGTTTTACAAATGAATTCTACAAAAACTTCAAAGAAGAACTAATATTTCTACTTTTTTTTAACTCCAGGGTTATTGCTGGGCTCGGTGCCTGCACCATGAATCCACCACTCCTGGAGGCCATTTTTCCCCCTTTTTATTGCCCTAGTTGTTGCAGCCTCGTTGCAGTTATTATTGCCATTGTTGACGTTGCTTTGTTGTTGGATAGGACAGAGAGAAATGGAGAGAGAGAGAGGGGAAGACAGAGATAGACACCTGCAGACCCGCTTCACCGCCTGTGAAGCGACTCCCCTGCAGGTGGGGAGCCGGGGCTCGAACCGGGATCCCTACGCCAGTCCCTGCGCTTTGTGCCACGTGCGCTTAACCCACTGTGCCACTGCGCAACTCCCAATATTTCTACTTTTAAAAGTCTTCCAGAAGACTGAAGACACTGGAATACTCCCTTCCAGCAAATAAAACATTTTAAAAAGGTTTTCCAGGAGTGATGGATTCATTATGCAAGCACAAAGTCCCAGCAATAACCCTGACAGCAAAAATAAATAAATAGATGACAGATAGGTAGATAGATGATAGACAGACAGACAGTCAGTCAGCCAAAGAGTCTGCTTAGCAGTATTGTTCATGCCCTGCATTTGTTCCTTGACACTGTATTTAAAAAATTGTGTATATTACATATTTTATTTCCTGTTACAGATACATATATCAGACTAGTTTTATTCTGCAGAGAAAACATTTCACTTGTACATCTGTGGCAACCCACTAGACATCAAAGTTCAACTTTTAGGAATATTATATAAAGTTGGTGTTCTGTCTTCAAGCTGTTGGATGTTGTAAAAAAAAGGAACAAAAAATGCCTCTACTGTGAATTTATAAGCAAAAGCAAAGGTGCTAAAATATTAATCAGAATGGGTAGGATAGCATTAATCTTACTACTAGACTTATACTTCCCCTTTGGAAAATTTCTTCACAAAGATAGATTCACTTGGGGAAAGCTGTCTCCACTATGTTATTAGAAATTCAGTAGCCAGGTCCGGTGGTAGCGCAGAGGGTTAAGCGCACATGGCGAAAATTCAGTAGCCATCATTCTTGGTGGGAATGCAAACTGGAGCAGCCCTTGTGGAAATCAGTAGGAAACAAGTAGGTGTGGAAACATCTTGTGATTCAAAAACACCACTCCCTAAGCATATATTCAAAGGACATAAAAGCACAAAATATATGCATCCCTTCATTCATAGCTGCTCTATTCGCAATAGCCAAAATACGGGGTTAGCCTAAATGTTCAACAAGAGAAGGCTAGATAAAGAAATTGTGGGAAGGGAAGGTGCAGTGGCACACTCAGTTAGGCACACATATTACCATGTGCAAGGACCCAGGTTCAAGCCCTTGCTTGCCACTTGCTGGGAGAAAGCTTCACAAGCAGCAGAGCAGGACTGTGGGTATCTTCTCCAGGCCTCTCTCTCTCTCCCTCCCTTCCTTTTCAATTTTTCTCTGTCCTATCAAATAAATATAAAAAAGAGGGAAGAAAGAAAGGAAGGAAGGAAGGAAGGGATGGAGGGAGGGAGGGAGGAAAAGAGGAAGGGAAGAAAGAGGGAAAGAAATAGCCACTAGGAGCAGTGGATTCTTAGTGCCACATCAAGTCCCAGTAATAACCCTGCTGGCAATAAAGAAAAATAAACTATAATATAATTTTTTTTAGTTATGGGAATGACTAGGGAGAAAGCCTAATGGTTATGAAAATATATTCATGCCTGAGGGAATCAAGATTCCAGGTTCATTCCCCAGTATTACCATAAACCAGAGCTGGGCAGCTCTCTGGACAAAAAAAAGGTAATATATATATGTGTGTGTGTGTGTGTATATATATATTTAATAGAATTCGACTCTCTTAGGAGGAACTAGAGGGGATTGAATTGTTATGTGGAAAAACTGAGAAATGTTACACATATACAAACTACTATATTTTACTATTGACTGTAAACCATGAATCCCCCCAATAAAGAAAAAAATAAAGTAAAAAAAAAAAAAAAGAATTCTACTCTGCAATTTAAAAAGATGATATTGTTTAATTTGGGACAAAATGATTGGAACTGAAGGTGACTGTGCTAAGTGAAATAAATAGCTGACAGACAACTATCAAATGATTGAGCTTATATGTGAACTATAGATAACTAAAGTCAATTAGCTTGCAAAGAAATAGTAACGAACTATCTCTTAGACTTTGAGAGAATTACAGTGGGTATCTGAGAAAAGGGGGTGGAGTGGCACAGGAACTTTGGTGGTGAAAGAGAAATTATGCAATTGTGTATGCCACTGTTTAGTCACTAATGTTAAAAAATATTATTTTAACATTTTAGTAGGTTCATAGAGAGAAAGGCCAAGAAACAGTTAAAATACTTGATGTTAATATAGGACTGAAGTCTTGGGAGTCTAAAACTCATATTAAAGATTTGAAATACTTATTTCTCGCACATGTATAGTTTATCAAATTAGCAACTGTTTACTTTTAATAAAGCTTGAAGCTAATACTGAAAACTTTGTAGTTATGAATAATTTAAATTTGAATTTGCATATTTAATAATTTCTGTCTAAAAAACTAGTGGAATGCAATGTTAGGTTGGCTGTTTCTCTGATTCTCATGTAAATTACCAGAATTAGTCTATTTGCATGTCACTTACCAGTGTTTATTTACTCACTAAATATTCTACTTTTTGGTATCAACCTTATAAGCTTTACTGGAGGAAAAAAAATTATAGTGATCTAATCCCTGTAGCTCCTTTGACATACTGGAATATGTTACTTTTTTATCTTTTAATTGAGGGGTTAATGTGCAAACCGTTAATGGACCCTTAATGTGTACAGTTGTTGACACATGGCTACAATTTCTCATCTCACCATGACAAGTGTCTGCAAAACACTCATCCCCGAGCTAGGTCCTTTCTCACCATCACACACACACACACCCAGCCAGCACCATCTCTACCCTTCTTCCCCAGAGTCCTTTGCTTTGGTGCTGAAATTACTTTCTTTTTAATCTAACAAAATCAAGGATTATTTAAGCAAAACATATAAACTCTCACCCAACTACATTATTGCAAATACTTATCTACTTTTATTGTTAGACACATTATATTAGAAGCTGGATACATTTTTTTCTCAGTGTATTTGACATGTTTGTTTTATTTTTATATAATACCCCATCTAATTTAACCAAGATTCCTTTTCTCTAAAGGAAATGTCCCAAGGGCAGATGACAGGGACATAACAGAACTGCCTAAAGATTGTGGAGCTCCAGGCAGAAATTACTAAAGTCATGAGCCCCTGGGAACATACCTAAAACAGACTTCCTAGCTTCTCCCCACACAAAGACCCCTAATTTCATCTGCTCTATTCCTACCTTTGGGTTCCTGTTTATTAAACAGTTTGTCCTGCTTTTTATCTTCCTGCTTGTCAGCCAACAAGTTGCAGATACTACCATGACACCATCCTGACTTCCCTGGGCAGATGACCTCACCCGTGTGTCCCGGAACCTCACCTCCCCAGAGCCCTACTCCACTAGGGAAAGATAGAAATAGGCTGGGGATATGGATTGATCTGTCAAGGTCCATGCCCAACAGAGAAGCAATAACAGAAGTCAGAACCCCCACCTTCTGTACCCCAAAAAGAATTTTGGTCTAGACTCTCAGAGGGGTAAAGAATAAGGAAGTTTCCAATGGAGACGATAGGACACGGAACTCTGATGGTGGGAACTGTAACAGTATCCCTGTTATCTTACAATCTTGTTAATCATTACTAAATCACTAATGAAAATTAAAAAAAAAAAAAAAGGCTGTGGGGCTCACGTTTAGACGGCAACAAGTGATCAAGTTAAGCCTGCGCTAGAATAGAAAGGCAACAACTTGTGCCCGCAAAGGGCTCAAGCCCATAGGTCATCAGCAATCCATGCTTACTCAGGACCTCTAGGCCAAGACAGGAGATGAATTCACATGCATCAAATGGCTTTCATGACACAGGAGCCTCAACCTAACAACCCACTCCATCCCCACCTCCACCCAACCCCCATCCAACCCCCATTCTTTCCAAGAAATATGTCCGAGCAAAGCATACTCTGGGCTCTGGGCTCATTCACTATTTCTTATAAAAACAGATATTTTAAAATATATATTTGTTTTATTTTAGTGAGAGAGAGAGAGAGACAGACAGAGACAGAAAGAGAGAGGGAGACCAGAGTGCTGCCCAGCTCTGGCTTATAGTAATGCAGCAGATGGGGCCTCAGAACCTCAGGCGGAAAAGTCTTTGTGCATAGCCATTATGCTATCTCCCCCACCCATGAATAAATAGTTTGAAATCCCCACAGAAACTTTGCAGAATTAAAAGGCCAAGTTATGTCTTACTAGTCTAATTCACCTTAAACTGGCAATTCAACTTCATTAGGTTGACCTTCCTCTGATCTTTCTCAAGAGTTTGGTGTTGCAGCAGGACTTATATTTTATGGCTAATCACACACACACACACACACACACACACACACACCACATCTCCTTAAAAATGTGCACAAAATCATTCTCACAGCCCTGTATGTTAAAGGACATTCCACACTTAAATCTCCCCTCTGGTTCATTGGAAGTGTTGAAGTCAGGATCTACAGGGACAGTGGAGGAAGCAGATGCAGGTGAGCAAGCTAATGATAGAAGCCATCATCAATGTGTTCATCCAGTAAACATCTTTGTTTTCTTACCCTGCACCTGGCTCCATGTTATATATTGAAGCTACAAAGATAGACAAGAGCATGAGAGGAAAATAATTGCTGAGTTGAATTCATGCCACAAGTCACTCTTGCTCTCTGGGAGCAGGCAGACATGTCAACACTTAGTGTGACGGAATGTGGAGAGAGGAGACAGCCCTGCAAGACAGAAACATTACAGAAGTGCTCCAGACACAGAAGAGGAGGCAGAGTTTCACAAAATGACAACTGAGCCAACTCTTCTCAGACAGATGGGGGCTGATTTTAGGTGAACAAGAGCGGAAAGGGCATCTGAAGCAGGAAGACAGTGTGCATTTGGGGAACCAGAGGTTGCCAGAATTAGAAATGCGGCAGGAGATGCAGGTTTCAAAAACAAGCAGAGGTCACCAAGAGCTTTGGATTCATTGCTGAGGATGCGTGTGGGTACAAGTCGAGATAATCCCACAAACAACTTAAGTATGGAACTAGGGTGTAAAACCAGAAGTCTTTAATTTATGGATTGAAATCAAAAGTAGAATCCATTATACAGAGAGAACTTGTGAGTCAGAAGAGAGACTGAGACTAGTCCTTTGGAGCACCATCAGTTAAGAAGAAGGAATTTCTTTCTTTCTTTCTTTCTTTTTTCTTTCTTTCTTTATTTGTAAAAAGGAAACTGATAAAACCATAGGAAAAAAGGGGTACAACTCCACACAATTCCCACCACCAAAACTCTGTATCCCATCCCCTCCCCTGAAAGCTTTCTTATTCTTTAACCTTCTGGGAATATGGACCCAAGGTCACTGCGGGATGCAGAAGGTGGGGGGGGATCTGGCTTCTGTAATTGCTTCTCTGCTGAACATGGACGTTGGCAGGTCGATCCATACTCCCAGCCTGCCTCTCTCTTTCTTTAGTGGGGCGGAGTTCTGGGGAATCGGAGCTCCAGGACACATTGGTGGGGCTGTCTGTCCAGGGAAGTCTGGTTGGCATCATCTTTGTATCTGGAACCTGGTGGCTGAAAAGCGAATTAACATATAAAGCCAAACAAATCTACTCTCTTCCCTGATCCAGCTTTCTGGTCCTTTTTGCAGTCATGACATTATATCCCCAGACAATAACTTGGATCCACCTGCATATCAGATTTCAGGCTCGGGGGGAAAAGAAAGAAAGGAAAACTAGTGTAGCCACAGGCCCTTTGGAATATAACTAAAATATGCCTACTAGCTATCCACAACATGGAGATCCCCCCCAACTCTTCATCTGCACTATTCCAGCCTTTAGGTTCATGATTAGTCAACAATTTGTTTGGCTTTATATGTTAAGAAACAGGAATTTCTAGCCCACCTGCATGTTACCTGTCAGGCTCAGACAGAAGTTACTAAAGTCATAAGCCCCTGGGAACATACCTAAAACAGACTTCCTAGCTTCTCCCCACACAAAGACCCCTAATTTCATCTGCTCTGTTTATACCTTTGCATTTCTGTTTATTAAACAATTTGTCCTGCTTTATATCTTACCACCTTTCAGCCACCAAGTTGTAGGTGCTACTATGATTCCATCCTGCCCTCCCTGGGTAGACAATCTCACCAATGTGTCCTAGAACCTCACCTCTCCAGAGCCCCACCTAACTATGGAAAGATAGAAACGGGCTGGAGGTATGGATCCACTTCCCAATATAATGTCCAGCAGAAAAGCAATTAAAGAAGCCAGAACTCTCACCTTCTGCACTGCAAAAAGAACTGTGTTCCATACTCACAGAGGGATAAAGAATAGGGAAGCTTCCAATGGAGGGGATGGGACTTAGAACTCTGGTGGTGGGAACTACATGAATTTGTACCACTGTTACCTTACAATCTTGTTAATCATTATTAAATCACTAATAAAAAAATTACATTAAAAAGAAGCAGAAAAGGACATAGAAGGATTTTTAATGGGTATCCAGAAAGTAAGAGGAAAACCAGAAATGAGGAATAAAATACAAAGAGGAGTTTATAAAAGAAATCTATAACAACACAGCAAAGAGGTCAAGTAAGATGAAGACTATGAGTTCAATGGAGCTAAGTAAATGCAAATTAAAACCACACTGAGATTCCACCTCAAGCTAGTGAGAAAGGCCTACAGCAACAAAATATAGAATGGTAACTGTGGTCTAGAATGTAAAGAAAGAGAAGCTGTTACATTCCTAGTAGAATACAAACCCGTGCAGCCAAAACAGTATGGTGAAGACTTCAGTAAAAGTGGAAATAACTTAGCTAGCAATACCCTGCTTGAGCATTTATCCAAAAGACATAAAAACATTAATCCAAAAGGACATATGCACCCCTATGTTCATAGCTGCATTATTCACAATAGCCAAAATATGAGCGTAACCTGAATGTCCATCGAGAGATAACTGGATAAAGAAGTTATGGGACACGAACTCAGTGTAGTCTTACTCAGCAAGTAAAAAAGGTTGATATTGTGTCATTAGAGACAATATGGGTGGAACTGGAGGAGTTTACACTTAGTGAAGTGAGTATGGAAGTACAAGACTACTGAATGGCTTCACTCTTGTGTGCAGTATAGAGACTTGTGTGCAGTATAGAGAACTGAAACTCAGGGACTTACACCAACCAAAAAAGGAGTCCAGCTGTCTCTAAGACCTTGGGAGAACTCTGGAGATTATCCTTGGGGCTGGGGCACTGAGAGGAGGCTCAATGATAGCGGCCTTGTCATGAATGAGGCCTCATGTCCAACCCCAGCACTGTGCATGCTAGAGCAAGTGCTCTGCTCAGTCTCTCCCGCCCCCACCCCCAAAGCCAAGGTGGTGGTGCAGTGAATGAGGTGTTAAGACTCTCAGACATGAGGTTCTGAGTCTGATCCTCAGCATCATATTGTCAAAGTGATGCTCTGGCTCGCTCTCTCTATCTATCTATCTCTATGTTATGCTATATTATGTCATGTCATGTCACATCATGTCATATCATGTTATAATGTGCAAGGACCCATGTTTGAGCCCCCGGTCCCCACCTGCAGGGGGAAAGCTTTGTGAGCAGTGAGGCAATGTTGCAGCTGTCTCTCTGTTTCTGTCCCTTTCTTATCACCCCCTTCCCACTCCGTTTCTGGCTGTCTTTATCCAATAAATAAAGATAATTTTAAAAATTCTTTTAAAGAAAGTGTTGACCAGAAGTTTTTAAAAATGCAGGCAGGAGAGAAAAAAATCAGTCTAGCAGACTATGTTATTCAGAAGCAAAAGAAATGTCAAGAACTGCAAGTTTTCACAAATTTCAGAACTGAAGATGATAGAATTTAAAGAGTAAGGCATCTGGAAAGGACAAAGGCAGTAGTCCAGAAGCAGACCTACCCCAGTGGTGATCAGATTGCAGACATAGTTAGGAGAGTGAGGTCTGGAAACTGAAGGCAGATACAACTGACAACAGAAAAGTCCAGGCTAGGATACTGATGACAAGTTTCCCTCCAAGAAAATGAATTTATTATTGTTGTTGCTCTTTATTTGTTTTTAATTTTTTGTATTATCTTTATTGGGTAGAGACAGTCAGAAATCAAGAGAGGAGAGGGAGAGAGACAGAGAGACACCTGCAGCCCTGCTTCACCACTCGTGAAGCTTCCCCTGTGCAGGTGGGTGCCAGGGGCTCAAACCTGGGTCCTTGCGCATTATAATGTGTGCTCAACCAGGTGAGCCACCACCCGGCCCTGTTGTTGCTCTTTATTTATTATTACTTTTTTGTTATGTGCTAGGCACAGCAACTCTATGAAATAGAAACTATTATTACCATCTGTTATTATTATCATCCTCATTTTGCAGTTGAGAAAATTAAGACACAGAAAGGTTCACCAACTTGCCAAAGTCACACAGCCAACTAGTAAGCTGAAATTGAAACCCAGGCAGTCTGGTCCCACAGCCTTGCTCCCAATAGTATACAACACAGCTTGTCCTAAGATTACAACAGTTGTCTTTGAAAACAGTAATGCATGCTCAGATCAGCAGCTATTTTTCTTTTGTAGGCAGGGAAAAAGATGAACAGATATCTATAATGCAAATAGTCTCACTGATTATCAGCAGCATCAATCACTGTATTTATACTGAGTTTCCACGATAGGCCGGTTTGTGATATTCTGAAACAGTTGCTGCTAGAATAACATCTGTAGACTCAGGCTCTCATTTCATCCATAGTCTTTCCCTAAAATTTGCATAAAAGGTTTTTGTTATGAAAGACAAAACAAAAATGATAGCCTGGTATTCAGCCTGCTGGGTTGGAGAATCTTAAGTTAATTGATTCTATAAAAATCCACAGCTTAGTGGCCAAAGATAATTCATCTAAGAAACAACTGAACAATTCACAGTGGAATCAAATGGGGCTGCAAACACGGGAATAACTTGCTGGTAATAGTTTATTTCACATCTTACTTCCAACCTGGCCAACCTCAAACTCTTTATTCTGCAAAATCTTGATACATCCTAAGGGAAATATCTAATATGAGACTCATTTCTTAACCCAAACTTTTAAATACCTTCTAAAATAATGTGGCCACATAAAAGAGTTCTTCCTTGTTCAAACATTCAACTATGTTTTTGTCCATCAGTTTTTCAACACTTAATGAGAATTACAGCAAAAATTGTGAGTTGACAGGCAGCACAGTATAACTTTTCTAGAACCTGAGTTATTGGTAGAAATAGAATGTCAATATAATGTCAAAATACACTTGATTCAATACTCGTAGCAACAAACTTCAGAATGAGTTATGGCTTGTCATAATTTTTTTGTGTTAACAGAGGATGAAGTTACCTGTGTTTAAACTTTATAACCTCCTTTTATCAGTCTTACCCAGAAAGTCTTAATAGAAAATATCTTTCCTCTTCCCACTTTCATTAAGGAATAATAAGATCAAAATGTTGCAGTAGGCCAGGGGGGCACAGTTCTCTGCCATAGTGCACGCCTTGCATGTACAAGTGAGACCCTAGGTTTGATCTCTGGTACCACCACAGTAACAGCAGTAGACTAGGAAATTAGTTAAGGGGGCCAGGCGGTAGCACACCTGGTAGAGTGTATGTTACAAGGTGCAAGGACCCAGGTTCAAGCCTCCAGTCCACACATGCAGGGGGGAAGTTTCACGAGTGGTGAAACAATGCTTTAAGTCCATCTCTCTCTTGCTAAATTCGTTCCCCGCAAAGGTTCACTGGAAGGCCGTTTAGTTGTGCCCTAAGTTAACAGGTGAGAGCAGGTTGTTGCTTAAGATCCCTGAATCGGGAATCAGGCAGTAGCGCAGCGGGTTAAGCGCACATGGCGCAAAGTGCAAGGGCCGGCGTGCAGGAGGTCACTTCGCAAGCAGTGAAGCAGGTCTGCAGGTGTCTTTCTCTCCCCCTTTGTCTTCCCCTCCTCTCTCCATTTCTCTCTGTCCTACCCAACAATGACAACAATAACAACTACTACAGGCACAACAAGGGCAACAAAATGGGGAATAAGTAGCCCCCAGGAGCAGTGGATTTGTAGTGCAGGCACCGAGGCCCAGCAATAACCCTGGAGGCAAAAAAAAAAAAAAAAAAAAAAAAGAAAGAAAGAAAGAAAAGAAAAATCCCTGAATCACTTGGTTCTCGGCTGTTCACAGCCCAAGTTCCATGTCACTGGAGACCCTGCTCTGAAGACACTGCTGTACTCTCACTCTCGCCAGCCCACTGGAGTTGTCAGAGTTGTTGTTGAGTGTGCTGTTACCTTCTCCAAACCACCCGCCCTGGCTCTGGCTCGCATGAGCCAGCGCTACATCTGGTCCCGAATTTCCTGTGTGCTTTCCTAAAGCTTCTGGCATATTTCTTTCTTTCTGGCATTTCTGAGATGTCCCTGAGCAGAAGTTTTTCCCATGTTACTGTGATTCTTACAGGATTTTATTCTCAAAACAATCTCCTCCTCTGAGGATGTCTGTGCCAGCAGGATAACTAATTCCACTGTCATTCTCTCACGGATGCTACAGATCAGGGATATAGTCCAAGTACCAAATTCAGCCTGCCACCTCATTTTGTACACAAGTGGTTTGTTTTTTTCTTTGCTGGGGAATTAATTAATGGCTTACAGTCGACAGTAAAATACAGTAGTTGGTACATATGTAACATTTCTCAGTTTTCCACATAAGACTCTAACCCCCCACCTAGATCCTCCTCCACTATCGTGTTCCAGGACCTGAGCCCTCCCCCCTTCACCCCAGAGTCCTTTACTTTGGTGCCAGACACCAACTCCAGAGTCCAAGCTCTGCTTTGAGTTTCCTTCTGTTCTTATTTCTCAACTCCTGACTATGAGAGAGATCATCCCACCTTCATCCTTCTCTTTCCCTCATCACCTCTCAATTTCTTTGTCTATCCAAAATAAACAAATAAAATAGATCAGAATCCTAGAAATTTCTAATATGACATTCTAATTATAAACCTAATTTTATGTAAAATCACTTCAAAAATGCCATCAAGATGGGAGCCCTAGGCTTGGTCCCTGGCCATAGACAGACAGACAGACAGACACACACACACACACACACACACACACACACACTGTCATCAACATGGACTATAATGTATCAACTCAAGAGTTTGAAAGCTTGGAAATGAAGATCAAGAACTATACTCAGAAAATAAGAGAGCCATAAGAATATCTGAAAGATCAAGGCTGAGACTTCATTTCATTCTTCCAAACAGTTTTGCACAAAAGATATTAAAAGTAAAAATAATAATAATAACAATAACCTTGGATAAGCAAAAAATGGAAGTACACAGTCTAAAAGAAGAAGAGAGAGTGAGGTTCAAGTCAAACCTTTTTGTTTTACATGCCAGGGCTTCACGCCTGTACAATTAATTTAAGCCAGAGAGAGGCAAAGGTGGAAAGAGAGACAGGGAGAGATTGAGAGACAGGAAATGAGAGATGCCACAGCACCTGCTGTGCAGAGAACTCCCATCTGGTACTAGAGACTCGCACCTGGGTCCTTGCATAAAGCAGTGTGTGTTCCATGTGCAGAGAACTCCCATCTGGTACTAGAGACTCGCACCTGGGTCCTTGCATAAAGCAGTGTGTGTTCCATGTGCAGAGAACTCCCATCTGGTACTAGAGACTCGCACCTGGGTCCTTGCATAAAGCAGTGTGTGTTCCATCAAGCTATCTTGTAGTCCTCAAACTTTTCGTTTTTCAATATTTACTTATTTACTTACTTATTTCCTTTTGTTGCCCTTGTTGTAATTATTGTTGTTGTTATTGATGTCATCGTTGTTGGATAGGACAGAGACAAATGGAGAAGGGAGGAGAAGACAGAGAGGGGGAGAGAAAGACAGACACCTGCAGACCTGCTTCACCGCCTGTGAAGTGACCCCCTACAGGTGGGGAACCAGAAGCTCAAACCGGGATCCTTATGCCGGTCCTTGCGCTTTGTGCCACGTGCCCTTGACCTGCTTCGCTACCACCGGACTCCCAGTCCCCGAACTTTTCAATTATAAGTATTTCCAATTCTCCCTTGGTCATTACAGAAGAAATGGAATTTGTTCGAAAAGAATAGGAAAAGATAATGAGAGAAAAAAAAAAAAAAAAGGAAGAGGGAACTAGACAGATAAGATAAAAGCTCTAATGAAAATTAGTCCTAACATCTGGGAAAATTTAGTTGACCTTTATGGGAGCAAAGACTGAGACTAATTACTGTATTTTTCAACTCTGGCTTTACATAAAGTGTGGGTCTAGAGAGGAGAATAAATGTTTGCCTTTAATGAAATAACTTTTAGGTAATCCTGCATTGTTGTCTTTCAGACAGGTTGAAACATTTTTCCCATTACTAACATTTTCACCAGTACCTGACATTTTCATCAATCACCACCATCCTTACTAATGTGAAGTCTAATACTAGTGCTAAAATAATTTACATTTTTATTAAAATGTTTACTTTCCCAGGTAATTATTTTTCCCAGAGAATTGCTTTTATCCCAACAGTATCTATTACAGTCTGAAGTCTTTACATGATAGCTTAATACCTACAGATCCCAGAGTCTCACCCTCCCTCAGTCAACAGTGGAAGTATCTGATTGCTAGAATGCCTACTGATTAAATTAGCTATACAAACATAATAGCCAAAATAATAATAATAACTCTAAATAGATGGGAGCTTTTACCCTAATCATATGATGAGCTATACCTATCCTGATTTTCTACTGAATCTAGAGGGGAACAAAAAAAAAAAAGGACCAAGCACATTAAAAAAAAATTAATGTTTATAAAATATATCATTTGACTATCTGCTCTCAAAAATATAATGTCAAAGCAAGGAAATTTTTCAAAATGAGCATGATTTTGTAATTTGAGGACTAGCTTCGGAAATCTAGTTGCTTGTATGCAAAAATTAATTTACTGGGCAGAGGAAATAGCATAATGATTATGCAAAGAGACTCTCATGGCTGAGGCTCCAAAGTCCCAGGGTCAATCCCTCGCTCCACCATAAGCCAGAATTGAGCAGTTAGTTCTCTGTTAAAAAGAAAAGAAAAGAAACAAAAGGAAGAGCAAAATAAATTAACTTGCAATATAAAATTCAAGATTATAACTCAACTGCCTGGACTTGCCCATCACAATCACCAGAAATGTTCACACATTTTACCGGAAATTCCTCCAAATCTATAAGCAACTGTATAAAAATTGTAAATGCCACTGTCCATTAAATGAAATTCTCTAAGGAAGTCCACACACTGGAGGCAGTGACTCACCCGTTTATGATTATTGAAAGGTTATACATGAATAAATACCGTCAATATTAATAGTCACCTCAGCTCATTAGGTTGAAAAGAACTATGATGATAACACCAATGTCATTACTATATCACTTACCCCATCTGTATTAACTTCTTTTATGTATGCCTCATTACTTTTTCCCCCCAATTAATCTCTGAGAGGGGGCATCACCTACTTAATTCTATGAAACAAATAGGTCACAAATAAATGAAAGTCAAAGGCTTATAATGGGAACAAGAATGCTAATGTTAACTTTTACTTGGTTAAAAAAAGAAAGAAAAGAAAAGAAAAAGAATATAACTTTTACCTGAAAAGAAACTTTTCCTTGAGTGTAATATGTTTGAATTATGTAGAACTTTTGTCCCTTCGAGTTCAGAACTCCTCATTACCCAGAGAGAGAGAGAGAGAGACAGAGAGACAGAGACAGAGACAGAGAAATGACTGAACTAGAACTAGAGAATAATAAGCTGATCTATTGGAAAGGAAACACTGGCACATTGGGTTTAATCAAAGGATTATAAGATGACAAGATCAGATCTTTCAGACAAGAAAAATGTCTTGTTTGAAATTAAACAGCAAACTAAAATCACACAAAGAATTCCATTGTAACTAGGTAATTTTTTAAGTACTCATTGCTTCACTCAGCAAATACTGGCTCACCAAACATTCACTGAACCCTACTAATATTACATATTACTATATACTCCACACTGTTCCAAGCCCTGGAGTACATAGATAAGAGGACATAGTCTCTGTCCTCATGGTGCTTTGAATCTATGGGGGAAAAAATTAGTTGACAGATGTTGTAATACGGAAGAAGGACTAGAATAAAGGAATATATTCCCAGATAGCCTCTAGTTATCGCTATCCATTATGAAAAGCACCGTTGTTTACTCAAGCTGCTGTCACACAATATGACAGTCTAGGTACCTTACAAGCAAGAGAATTCATTGCTCATAACTTTTGAGACTAGGGGTTTGAGCTGGCAAGGTTGGATGAAGACCCTGTTCTGAGCTGCAGATTTTTCCCTCTATCCTAACAAAGTCGAAGGGTCAGGGAAATTCCTGTCTTGTGATCCAGCAACACCACTCTTGGGTATTTATTCAAAAGACATGCAAACACGAATTTCGAGGTATATTTGAGATCACTGTACTCATAGCTGCATTAATCATAATAGCCAAAGAGTGGAAGCGGCTAAAATTCCCATCAGATTACAAGACTTAAAAAGTTACAGGATAAAGGGCTGGGGAGACAGCATAATGGTTATGCAAAAAGAATCTTCTGCCTGAGACACCAAGTTCCCAGGCTCAATACCCATCACCACCATAAGCCAGGCCTGAGGAAATACTCTGGTTTAAGGGGGGAATAATATGAGGGGTGGGGGAGGTGCAATATGGAACTATACCTTGTAACCTTACTATCCTGTAACACACTACTAGTCACAAATTAAAAATGACTTGATAAATAAATCTAAAAAGAGCCCTTCTTGTTCAGCCTTTAGTTTCACGAAACACTTTGGTCTGTACTTCTTTGTTTTCAGTTTGGGTTTTTCTCAAAGTCTCTACTATTTTCAGATGTGGTTTCTTTGTTATTGTTGGTGATTCCTACTATTAAGCTCTTGAGTTCTATGAATACCATGTGAACTACTGTTGTATCCATTTCTTCAGGGGGCTTGCCAATTTCTGATAGGCTTGGGACTTTTTGAGCACTTGACCCCTTGGTGAAAATGATGAGGAAGGTGTGGAAGATTTCTTTTGTTTCCCCATTAAAACTGCTGTATTTTAGTGACTGGGCAGTAGCTCAGCGGGTTAAGTGCACATGGTGTGAAGTGCAAGGACCAGCATATGGATCCCAGTTGGAGGCCCCCACCCTCCACACCTGCAGGGGAGTCGCTTCACAGCCGGTGAAGCAAGTCTGCAGGTGTCTATCTTTCTCTCCCCCTCTGTCTTCCCATCCTCTCTCAATTTTTCTCTGTCCTACCCAAAAACAACAACAGCAATGACAATAAAAGCAAAAACAACAACAACCACAAAATGGGGAAAATGGCCTCCAGGAGCAGTGGATTCATAGTGCAGACATCGAGCCCCAGTGATAACCCTGGAGGCCAAAAAAAGAAAGAAAGAAAGAAAGAAAGAAAGAAAGAAAGAAAGAAAGAAAGAGAAAAACTTGCTGAATTTCAACTGACTTTAGTAAGTGCCTTAACTCAGTTGTGCCTCAGTAAGTACCAGCTGTTAGGAGTGAAGTTCCACCTGCTACAAAGTCACTAATTATCAGAGAAAAGAAAAAGAAAAAAAAAAGACAACAATATCATGTCACTTTACACCTGTGACAATGCCATACATTAGAAAGGGCAGAAATGTAAATTGCTCCAATCCCTGTAGAAAACAGTCTAAAGAGATTTCTCAAAACAAGAAAAAAATGAATGGGCCCTATGATCCAGCAATTTCTCTTCTGGGGATTTACTCAAAGAAAGTAAAAATACCTGTCCAAATACATTTGTGTGCACCTCTGTTCATAGCAGCACAAAGTGTAATAGCCCAAAGTTAGAAACAACCCAGATATGTGGCTAAGAAAGTTACGGTGTATGGGGTGGGGGAGATAGCATGGTGGTTATGCGAAGAGATTCTCATCCTTGAGGCTCCACAGTCCCAGGTTCCCAGGTTCAATCCCCTGCACCAACATAAGCCAGAGTTGAGTAATGCTCTGGTAAAATAAAATAAAATAAAATAAAATAAAATAACATTAAATAAACAAAAGTTACAGTGTGTATATACAGAATGGAATGTTACTTAGCTATGTAAAATGATGAAATCATCTCTTTGAGATGGATCTCAAAGGGATCATGTTAATTAAGATAAGCCAAAAGGACAAGGAGGAATACTGGATGAAAAAACAAGGAAAGAAAAGGAAAGGAAAGCATAAGGTAGAACTTGGACTGGGTGTGGTGTATCACACCAAAGCAAAGGACTCTGGGAGATGAGAGGAGGAGAGCAAGGGAAAAAGATATTGGTTGGGGGGGATGGGTAGATAGCATAATGGTTATGCAAATAGACTGTCATGCCTGAGGCTCCAAAGTCCCAGGTTCAACCTCCCACACCACCGTAAGCCAGTGCACTGAACAGTGCTTTGGCTTTAGAGAGGAGCCTGCATGAGTAGTGGAAGTGGTGTGGAGATACCCATCATAGGAAGTTAAGATGTAGTACCCATGTCACGACCACTGTCCAGTAAGTGACTACTCCCCCAATAATCCAGTTTGTGAGCATTCTGCCTTGTCAATCTAATCACCTCCCAGGCTTAGTGCCCAGTAATACCATCACTTCCAAAGGGTTAGAATCTCAACATCTTCATTTGGGTGGCACAGAAGCATGCTGACCTGCAGTAGACATGTCTCAGTCTCTTCTAACAACTTCTAGAACGTTTCTTAAAACCTCTATGGGGTCACAATCTATCTCATTTTGAAAGTGAGAAAAGCAAAACGGCAGCCTGTGTTGGGGACATTTTTTTTACTTTTCTACTATTAATATCACTGATGTCTTATAATCTGATGGAAAAAAGCATTGAGCTGATGAGCAAAATCTGACCAAAAAATAGTCTTGATAACCAAACTCTAACTTCTTGAGCAATTATCCTATTTCTATATCTTAAAGAGAAAAGGGGGGGCAGGCGGTAGCACAGTGGGTCAAGTGCACGTGGTGCAAAGCACATCAACCAGTGTAATGATCCGGGTTCCAGCTTCCGGCTCTCCACCTGCAGGGGGTTCACTTCACAGGCGGTGAAGCAGGTCTGCAGGTGTCTGTCTTTCTCTCCTCCTCTCTGTCTTCCCCTCCTCTCTCCATTTCTCTCTGTCCTATCCAGCAACAATGACAGTGATAATAACAATAAACAACAAGGGCAACAAAAGGGGAAAAATAGCCTCCAGGAGCCATGGATTCATAGTGCAGGCACCGAGCCCAGCAATAACCCTGGAGGAAAAAAAAAAAAGAGAGAGAGAGAGAGAGAGAGAGAGAGAGAGAACCGAGAACAAAGTTTATCCTCATTCTAGTCTAGTTGAGGTATAATACCCTGGAGGTTAGAATGAGCAAGTGGACAGATAAAGGAGCAATGAGTAAATATTAACCTAAACTAGCTGAATCTATAAAAAACAGAGTAACATGATGATTAGCAGGAGGTGGGGTGGAGGTCAGGGGGTAAGAGTGTTTAAGGTAAAAATTACTTAGTATAATGAGCATGGACAGCAGTGTTCCAAGTACATAATATGGTACTACTACATTAGCATATTGAAATGCTGCAGTGAGAATGTATCAAAGTAATACACTGCACATCTTACATTGACCTAGTAGTACATCAAAATTATTCAATAACAAAAGGTCTAAATCTTGATCATAGAGACATTAAATATCTCCTATTCAGACTACTTCTAATCATTTCTTCACTACCATTTTCTTTTTTTTTTTTTTTCCTCCTCCAGGGTTATTGCTGGGCTCGGTGCCTGCACCATGAATCCACCGCTCCTGGAGGCCATTTTTTCCCCCTTTTGTTGCCCTTGTTGTAGCTTCGTTGTGGTTATTATTATTGCCCTTGTTGACGCAATTCGTTGTTGGATAGGACAGAGAGAAATGGAGAGAGGAGGGGAAGACAGAGAGAGGGAGAGAAAGACAGACACCTGCAGACCTGCTTCACCGCCTGTGAAGCGACTCCCCTGCAGGTGGGGAGCCGGGGACTCGAACCGGGATCCTTACGCCGGTCCCTGTGCTTTGCGCCACATGCGCTTAACCCACTGCGCCACCGCCCGACCCCTTTCACTACCATTTTCTAAATATGAAGATTAGGTCCGGGAGAAATAGATTACATAACAGAACTAACGGTTACCCTCAAATGCTTTCATGCTGTGGAGAGAAAGGAGCATATTGGCTGACGCTCAGGTTTCAGGAAACTCATCATTCGCGTTGAACAGAAGATGGGCCTCTCTGTGCCATCAAGTCAACTAGTTGTTTTGCAATTTGCTCAAGTTCCTGGTGGGGATAAAGTCAAGTGCTCAATTTAGTCAAAACATACAAATTAACTAAGAAAATTCTTTTAAAAAAATATTGGCCAGGGTGGGGGAGATAGCATAATGGTTATGCAAACAGGCTTTCATGCCTAAGGCTACAAGGTCCCAGGTCCAATCCCCCCACCCCAACATAAATACACACACAACCACCACCACCACTAGCACCATAAACCTGAGAACTGAGCAGTGCTGGGAGGAAAAAAAAATGGCCCAAGGCCATCCTGTGTTAAGCACTTAGCACTTGCAAATGTGTTCCTCTCCGTTAAAATCCATACTCTCAGAGGCCACTGAGCAAGTCTTTCATTATTTTGCTTGATAACAATATGTTTTCCCTGCATGAGACGTTTAACTACTTGATTAGTGTTGAGTGACTAAGTGGAAGGTTCCCTGAGGAATTTAAATTAAGATCAAATAATGGTTTCTGTTTTCTTTATTTTGTTTTTAAACTAAAGTATATAGAACTGATAAAATTAAAAGTTACTACATTCTTTTTTTTTTTTTAGATTTTATTTATTTATGAGAAAGATAGGAGGAGAGAGGGAACCAGACATCACTCTGGCACGTGTGCGCCTGGGGATCGAACTCGAGATCTCACACTTGAGTGTCCAAAGCTTTATCACTGCGCCACCTCCCAGACCACAAAAGTTGCTACATTCTTTATGGGAAGGATAGTATCCCACTGAAGTCAGTAAGTCCTATCATCATGGAATCTTTTTTCAACAAAGAGAGAGAAATTGAAAGGAGAGAAGATAGAAAGTGAGAAAGAGAAACACGTGTAGCACTACTTCATTGCTTTTGAATGCCTGCCTCCATGGGTGGCCAACACTATATCGTTTCTTCTCCAAAACAGAAGTTTCCGGGTACATCTGGGTGACAAGTCTAGCAGATGGAGACTTGTCTCAAGTGGCCTCCCCCAGGGCTCTGTTCTGGCTCCTACGCTATTTAATATTTACATCAATGACCTCCCAGAAACTTCTTCAAGGAAGTTCATCTACGCTGATGACATCTGCTGTGCAACTCAGGCATCCAAGTTCGACATCCTCGAGGAAACACTCAAGAAAGACATGTCTCTGATATCTGATTACTGTAAAAAATGGCGACTAACCCCTAGCACTGCAAAAACGGTATCATCTGTTTTCCATCTACACCATGCCTCGGCCTCGCGTGAGCTTAATGTGCAGCTTGGCGATACGAGAATCCGGCATGAAGCCCAGCCAGTCTATCTTGGCGTTACTCTCGATCGCACTCTGTCATTTCACAAACATCTCATAAAAACTGCAGCAAAGGTGGGCGCGAGGAATCACATCATTGCAAGACTGGCCAGCTCCTCATGGGGCGCGAGTGCTTCCACACTACGATCATCCTCTCTGGCATTATGCTATTCCACTGCAGAATACTGTGCCCCAGGATGGTTCCGTAGCCCCCATGTCCACTTGGTCGATTCCAAATTATATTCCTCCATGTGGATCATTTCTGGAACCATCCGTTCCACCCCGGTTCCATGGCTGCCAGTTCTTAGCAACAACGCCCCGCCAGATATTCGTCGGGATGCGGCATCATCTAAGTTCATTTCCCACGTCTACGCTCGACCGGACCTGCCAATATACGCGGAGATCTTCGCCCACCCTGTCCAACGCTTGACGTCTCATCACCCAATCTGGTCCCCTACGCCTACACTTCTCTGTTCCAGTCTCTTGGAAACAGAGTTGGCAGTCAGTTGAGGTAAAGAACAAACCCCTCATCACAGACCCCTGCAAGCGTCAACCCGGCTTTGACCTAGCACGTTATGATCGGGCCCTCCTCAATCGCTATCGAACAGGCCATGGCCGGTGCACCGCTATGTTCCATCGCTGGGGAGCCAGAAACGACCCGAACTGCCCCTGCGGCTCCAGACAGACTATGACCCACATAGTCAACGACTGCCACCTCTCCAGATTCAAAGGAGGTCTCGAAACTTTACATCAGGCTCAACCTGACGCTGTTGACTGGCTACGGAAGAAGGGCAAACACTAGAAGAAGAAGATTGCTTTTGAAGTTTCCCCACTGCAGGTGGGGGCCAGAGGCTTGAACCCTTGCATGTGATAATATTGTTAATTATGTCTTCTGGGTATATTCTTATGGGTTGATACAAAATCAACAGAATTTTTAGCCAAGTGTGACTGGCACAGAAAATAATGAATTCCTACTCCAAGTGTTTCAACTTGCTTTTACTTTTCCCTCAAGAACGATAATAAGCCGTCAAATGTCATCATTCCCACACATTATTCCAAGTATAATCTGATCAAAGGACCTCATTTATTTCTTTATATTTCCTTTCCTATTTTTCAACCCCAACCCCATCCAAGTACCTAGAATAGTTTCCAGATCACAGTAAATTTCATGTTCTCCACATAACTAGTATTTCTTTACAACTATGTTCCAGTGGGAGTAGAAGGGATACATAGTTTTAGAAGGTCTTTATATATTTGGAAATATCAAGAGACCAAAAATAATAATTCAAATGAAGTCTACATTTAAAAAAAGAACTTTAAGTAACCTATGGATTGACCAAACAATGTCCATGTCCAGCAGAGAAGCAATTACAGAAACCAGAACTCCTTCCTTCTGTACCCCAAAAGGGATTTTGATTCACTCCCAGAGGGAGGAAATTTAGGGGAAGATGACAGAAGGGCTCTTCAGAAGGAACCCAGAAGGGACCCAGAACTTCTGTAACATGGAACCTTTCAGAACTTTCAGCTCTTCAGAAGGGACCCAGGACTTCTATAACATGGAACCTTTCAGAACTTTCAGCTCTTCAGAAGGGACCCAGGACTTCTATAACATGGAACCTTTCAGAACTTTCAGCTCTTCAGAGGGGACCCAGGACTTCTGTAACATGGAACCTTTGTTTTTGCACCATCACTAAGAGGGGAGGGATTTTGGAGAACACCTGAGGAATTCAGGTGCTGTTTTGCTTATTTGAGAGGGGAGAACAAAAAGGAAGGGCAACTATGAGATGATTTCACTCATAAGTAGAATACAGAGAACTGAAACACATGAATTTGAAAAGTATATATATGTATTTTTTATATTTATATATATTTATGTTTTATATATTTTTTTCAACCCATAACTATCATCTTGGGAGAACTATAGCAGTTACGACTGAAAGGAAGTAAGGAGAGACACTGAGCTTCGATGGTGGGAGTGGTGTAGAATTATACCTCTATTATAACTTATAAATTACTTATAAATTACTAATTTAAAAAATTGCCCAAAAGAAAGAAAAGAAAAAATAAAACCAAGAAACATCTCATTATCTGAAAGTAGCTACCTAAATCTGTTACAAATGTAATTGTATTACTTTATAAGGTTTCCTACGGGTTAGTTCAAAGTTGTTTAAATTATTGAAATTCAACCATTCATTTGCTCAAAAAAGATATATCTATATACTTGTTTATTTGTATCTCCAGTAGTAGTAAATGGCTCACTGCATGCAAAATTGACTTCTTTTGATGGTATTCCAATTCCTAGGTATATCTAAAAAGCAGAAAAACCTGGCATTTATTGGAGTTTTATTGAATTCTTTGAATGTATTTAAGTACATTATGGATAGCAAGTTTTTCTTGCTACACTATAAATAGCATTTATATCCACCTAGATAAGAAATCAGGTTAACCATAGCTCACTTTTTTCTTTCAAAAAAAAGTGATCAATTTTAAACACTAGGGCAAGAAATCTATATTTAAGTGTATTATTGAACATAGCTTTGAGTTGTTTCATTCTGAATTCTACATTACAAATAAATCAATTCTAATTTTCTCAAAGCTAAAATTACTCAAGGAAATTTCAGTGATAGCAAGCATTGATCCAGCATGAAAACTAAAGTAATTTAAAATTCAATATTTGATAGTTCTTTCACCCATTTAATTTTAAAAATAAGATTATGTCTCCTCCAAGCCTCTGTCAGTGAAATCAATATGCCCATCATTCTTTTATTCAAAATACTTTTCTTTTTAAACACAGTTTTAAAAGGAAATAAGAACAGTATCACAAAAAACATAATTATATTCCATAGGTATTTAATAAACATTCAATCTAAACTCCCCCAATATTTAATCAGTATTACTTGTCAAAATATAGTGAATTTTATGTTAAATGAAAATCGAAATTTTTAACATAGTTTAAACATGTTATAGATGGTGCTCCGAACACCTTTGCTATAATTAGATATAGGATAGAAAGTCTTTAAACATGTTATAGATGGTGCTTTGAACACCTTTGCTATAATTAGATCTAGGATAGAAAGTCTTTAAATATGGAGCTGAGTGGTGGTGCACCCAGTTGCACACACACCTGTTACAATGTGCAAGGACCTGGGTTCAAATCCCCCAGCTGTCACCTGCAGGAGGTGTTAAATTAATTGATCTAAGTCATACAGTTACTAATTTTGCAAGCCTAAATACTTGTTTTCCTTTATAACTTGAAGTAGTGGCTTTCAGGCTGTGGACTGCTATACCCTCAACTTCCAAGAGCTTACTTGAAGGGTGCAGGAGAGATGACAATCAGATGAGGTTGACTTCCACTCCTGCTTCAAACTGCACCTCTACTTCTTACTAGCTCATGAATTAAAGGAGGTGTAGAAGGAATGTGGGAACCAGGTAAGATTTCACTTAGGAGAAGAACTTGCTGCCCCCAAAAGAAGTATGATATAGTAAATCCTAACCATAGGATTTTCAAAGTAAACCAAGATCCCAAGTGACTTGGTTATAATAATAATTATCTACTGCCTTTTCTAAGACTGCAAGGAACCTTCCCCATTCTCTTTACAATGTGTATTTCTCCCAGTCCTGGAACCTCTGGGACTTTGCTTGTATTTCTTGATACCTCTCCTCTCTATTTTTATTAGTGATTTAATAATGATTAACAAGATTGTAAGATAACAGGGGAACAATTCCATACAGTTCACACCACCAGAGTTCCCTGTCCCATCCCCTCCATTGGAAACGTCCCTACTCTTTATCCTTCTGGGAGTACAGACCAAAATTCTTTATGGGGGTGCAGAAGGTGGAAGATCTGGCTTCTGTAATTGCTTCTCTGCTGGATATGGATATCAGCAGATCGATCCATACTCCCTGCCTGTTTCTATCTTTCCCTAGTGGGATAGGGCTCTGGAAAGGTGAAGTTCCAGGACACATTAGTGTCAGAGAAGTCAGGATAGCGTCATGGTAGCATCTGCATCTTGGTGATGCCTCTCCTCTTGATCCCATACCTATTATACTGCCTCTGCTGACCTCAACTAAGTCAGTGCAACCAATGCCACCACACCACATTATGCTGCCACTGCCTTTTTGCTTCAGATTGTATCCAGAGACACCAAGCCTAAGATGTCAACCTTCCAACTCCAATAATCTAGTGAGACCTTTCCTAGCACATGGGACTAACTAGATCCATTATAATTCTATCTTCTTTTTTAAATATTTTCTTTCTTTCTTTATTAGCTTGTTTTATTGTTGTAGTTATTGTTGTCATTGCAGGTGGGGACCGGACACTCGAACCAGGATCCTTGAGCATTGCAATATGTGTGCTCAACCAGGTGCGTCAACCTGACCCCTGTCTGTTTTATGATAGGACAGAGAGAAACTGAGAGGGGAGTGGGAGACAGAGAGGGAGAAAGAAAGACACCTGCAGACCTGCTTCACCACCTGTGAAACTTTCCCCCTGGTGTTATTGTTGTTGGATAGGACAGAGAGAAATGGGGAGAGGAGGGGAAGACAGGGAGAGGGGAGAGAAAGATAGACACCTGCAGACCTGCTTCACCATCTGTGAAGCGACTCCCCTGCAGGTGGGGAGCAGGGACTCAAACCAGGATCCTTCAGCTGGTCCTTGTGCTTTGTGCCACCTGCACTTAACTCACTGTGCTACCGCCCAACTCCCTCAATTCTATCTTCTAAGAAACCACTTTCATGTACTAAATATGAATATATATGGGCCCTGGGTCCAACCAATGGAATAAATAGTTAATTGTATTTAAATATTTTATTCACGTTTGGGAGCTGCTCCCTTCTCTAGTCCAGCTTTCCAGCCTTATTGTCAATTCTGACACCATCTTCCCAGACAGCATTTTTAGTCCACCTGCATATTAGCTATCAAGCTCCATCAAAAATTACTAAAGTCATGAGCCCCTTGGAACATACCTAAAATAGACTTCCTAGCTTCCTTCCACTCTAAAATCCCTGTTTTCATCCCCTCTATTCCTACATTTTGGTTACTATTCATTAAACATTTTGCGATGCTTTATACCTTATCACCTTTCAGCCACCAAGTTGCAGATGCTACTATGATTCCATGCTGACTTTCCTGAGAAGATGACCTCACCAATATGTCCTGGAACCTCACCTCTCCAGAGCACTACCCCATTAGGGAAAATAGAAACAGACTGGGGATATGGATCCGCCTGCCAATGTCCATGTCCAGCAGAGAAGCAATTACAGGAGCCAGAACTCCCACCTCCTGCATCCCCAAAAGAATTTTGGTCCATACTCCCGGAATGGGAGAAATGTTAGGGAAAGATAACCAGAGGGCTCTGAACTCCATCAGGACTCGGAGAGAGAAGAGGAAAAAAAGGAAGGACATTCAGAAGTAGTAATAGGTGTAGATGTGACTTAGAAAGGAAGAGAAGGGAGGCCAAGAGGCACACCGGTTTATCGCACACAGTACGAAGCACAAGGACCCACACAAGGATCCCGATTCAAGCCCCCACTCTCCACTGGCAGGGGGGAAAGTTTTACAAGTAGTGAAGCAGGTCTGCAGGTGTCTTTCTCCCTCTCTGTCTTCCACTCCCCTCTCAGTTTCTCTCTGTCCTATCATAAAACAGACAGGGGTCAGGTGGTGGCGCACCTGTTTGAGCACACATATTGCAAGGCCCCGCTCCTCACCTGCAGGGGAAAAGCTTTACGAGTGGTGAAGCAGGTCTGCAGGTGTCTCTCTGTCTCTCTCTCACCCCCTTCCCTCTTGATTTCTGGCTGCCTATATCCAATAAATAAAGATAATAAAAAATAAATAAAATAGACAAAATGTTGGCCAGGAGCAATGGATTCAGAGTGTCAGCCAACCCCAGCAATAACCCTGGAGGCAATATAATATAATATAATATAATATAATATAATATAATATAATATAATATAATATAATATAATATAATATAATGAGGAGGAGGAGGAAAGGAAGAGAGTGCAGGAGCATGGAAAAAGGGGGGAAATATATATAAATATAGATAGTTACAGAAATAATGATCAATCCATATCTGTGACCTTGGGAGAACTACTGCAGTTACCAATGGAGAAGACGTGGACACAGAGCTTGGGTGGTGAAAATGGTGTGAAATTACACCCGTTATGTGCTAATTTTGTAAATCAATATTAAATCATTAATAAAAAAAAGTCATTCACACAAATTTTAAAAAGAAATGGAATAAAGAAGATAGAAATGTTCCTGAATAATTCCTGGTTATTTGGTTTACCATCATTTTTCTCCTATTCTGTTAGTGCTCTTGGCACTCTGAATTTTATCTTCCCACTCAAGACTGCAGTCCACAAGAAGTCTCCTCTCCCAATCAACTATAAAATGACCTACTCAGTATCTATCCCAATTGACAATTATGTCTCCATTTTATAACCCAGTTTCCTACTAAATACGTGTCTCGTTTTGTTTTTAATTTTTTAATTCCTTTTTTCCACCAGGATTATCACGGGGCTTTGTACCTGTATGACGCTACCATTTCTAGTGAGTTTTTTTTTCCCTTTCTTTTCTGACAGAAACAGAAATAGAGAGGGAAAGAGAGAGAGAGATACCTCTAACGCTGCTTATGAAGCTCTTCTGCCACCTACCTGTTCAGGTAAAGCTCAATGGACTTAAACTCTGGTCCTCTGTGTCTTCTTAGAAGAGAGAATATATGTTTTCTCTACACAGTCTAAAATCACAATTCAAAGACAACAATCTTAAATCCCTGCAACAAAATCTCAGAAACCCAACTCCAGCAAGTCAAGAAAGTCAGGCTGCAGAGGTGACTTGTGGGTAAAGGGATATGTCTTCATTTCACAGGAAATCTTTGTTTTAAGTTAAACCCAGGCATTAAATGAAGGGTTACTAATGAGTGGTTGTCCTTGACCAAAAACGTATTACTCTTTTTAGTGAAAAAATTAATTCTGTTGCAACCAAATCTAGTATGTTTGTCATTAGTTTAAAGCTGTATATGATTACCCTTTGGGAATGAGGTGGGTCATAGAGATTATAAAATTTGGGTCATTCTTATAATTAGTTATTAATATGCAGATGAAGAAAATGTTGTGTATCTTAAGCACTGTCAAAGAATTCTGCAAGTATATCAAAGGACTATAATATGACATTGGGTAAGATGCAAATTACTTTTAAGCCATGTAGAGCCATTAGGAATGAAAATGAACATGCCATGGAGAATTAAAGACAATTAAAAACACTTACGGCTTTTTAATCTGTACAAAGCAAACGATAACATTTGATCATCATAAAGCAACTAGTCTTCATAATATTTAAAAGCTCACTTAAGGATTAGAGAGAATAATTTCCTAGAGCTATTGTGTATAGTTTATCATTTCCAGACTACTTCTGCTTTTCGTAAGTGAGCTAATAGTGATTTAAAATTCTAAGATAATAGGGGTATAACTCCACACCATTCCCACCACTAGAGTTCTGTGCTTCTATCCCCCTCCAAAAGGCCATAGTTCTCCCAGGGTCACAGACAGGAGTTGGATGTGGATATATATATAGTCCATTTTTATTCACTTCAATGGCCCTGCCTTTACTTCCTTTCTAAGTGACACCTATACCTATTACTACTTCTAAGTGTCCTTCCTTTTTCGAAAAGTCTTCCCTCTCAGATGATATAAACAGTGTCTGACTTCCTCCAGTGTTTTCCAGATTCTCTTCCTTCTCAGTGATGGTATAAAAACAAAGCACAATACTTTTTCTAGTCATTCATCTTAATTAGAGGGCAATCATTTATCTGAGAAGGGTCTCTGTCTCAGAGATGTATGGGGCTAAGTCGACTCTCTACACAAAGATAGAGAGAATGACATCCAGGTCTTCTAACTTCTACTACATCACGCACAGCATCCAGTAAGGCAGATAAATATAGCCATGTGCACACACAGTCAAGAAAATTTTAAATCATCCCCCCAAAAAATAGAATTTGAACAACTCTGTTATATGAAACTATAAACTCACACTTCTAAATTTATTTTTGCATTTATCACATTCTGCAAGTATTTGTATATTTCTATGGAGCTCAATGAGCTACTGTTGCACCATAAATTATACATTATAGCAAACTTATATTTTGTTCTCAGAAATTTAACAAGAGGTCTTATACCTAGTAGGTGTTCAATACAGAGTGGGTAATAATTAAAGCCGAACTACACTATATCATTTAAAAGTTAAAAATCAATGTAACTACTTTCAAAAAAAACAACTGGGCGAGAGAGATAGCATAATGGTTATGCTAACAGACTCACATGCCTGAGGCTCCAAAGTTCCAGGTTCAATCCCCCCATGCCACCGTTAAGTCAGAGCTGAGCAGATCTCTGGTGTTTCTCTCTGTGTATATTTCTCTCTCTTTATCTCTCTCTCCATCTCTCTCAAAAATAAAATAAATAAAGTATTTTAACAGGTTTTTTTATACTTATTTATTCCCTTTTGTTGCCCTTGTTGTTTCATTGTTGTAGTTATTATTGATGTCATTGTTGTTGGATAGGACAGAGAGAAATGGAGAGAGGAGGGGAAGACAGAGAAGAGGAGAGAAAGACAGACACCTGCAGACCTGCTTCACCACCTGTGAAGCGACTCCCCTGCAACTGGGGAGCCGGGGGCTCAAACCGGGATCCTTACGCAGGTCCTTAAGCTTTGCCATGTGCGCTTAACCCACTACACTCCCTCCCGACTCCCATAAATAAAATATTTTTAAAAAATAAAATCAATACTTTTTTAAAAAAGTACACAACTGAGTCAAGGCTTTTGTATGAATTAACACGTAGAGTCAGACCTAAAACTCTAAAACTTAAACAGAATAGCATGAGTTTTTGAAACTTAGGGCCTTTTTTCATGGGTTTCCATTTTGTCCATCACTTCTGTTTTATACGACTTTAAGCGTGATTAAATCTACAGTCGGTCTCCTAAATCAGTGCACATCTAGTTTACATGACATATATGTAGACGCAGACTTTTAATAAAAATGTATTGCATCAATGAGTGAATGATGCCATCAGCAATGAGCCAAATTACACCAGAAAGACATGAAGCGACATGACCAAGTCTTTATTTATTGACTTCCACACCAATGGGACTGTCAATTGCTCCTACAGATACTTTGAGTCTCCCTACTGATCTGAAAATCAGATAAGTCACATGACCTAGCCCTTCCTTCTACATGGACCTGTAGTGGGGAGGAAGGGGGAATGCTAACTTGCAGCCATTGTGCCAGTCATAAATTAAGGTCTTAGAACAAAGCTCCTACTAAGAAATGATCAGCTTTGATCACCACTGTGATCAAACCCCTCCTACCCTATGGTTTTGTTAATTAATCCTTTCTTAAATAAAAAAAATTTTAAAAAACTGTGATGAAAAACGACAATACACTAAACTGAAAGATAAATTAGTGATTTAATAATAATCAACAAGATTGTGGGCTAAGAGAGGTATAATTCATACAATTTCCAACACCAGAGTCCCATATACCCTCCCCTCCATTGGAAACTTTCCTATTCTTTATCCCTTCCTTATCAAAATTATATCAGACTTTTCAAATCCATCTCCAACATCTCCCCACAGTTCAGTTAAAGTCATTAGAACCATATGTCTAATTTCAGATTCTCTGCATAATACTGCCATGTTTGTTTACTTTCTCTCATAGAATGTTAGAAGATGTTCCAAAAGAACCAGTTTTCAGATGATGTCCTACCATGATGTGGATAGGTTGAATGTAAAGAAGAATGCAAATAAGCTTTTGTTATGCAAGAGAATTACATTATTACTCTGGTCTGATTTCAGTACTCACCTAAGCATGCACAAGCCTGTCCTCAAAGTTGGTCTTGTCTTGCCATGTCTTAATTCACAATACATTAACTTAATAACAAAGATGTAAGCTTCTACTGCCCCATACGTCCTTTTTCCTCCAAAAGAGAACTTTGAAATCAATGTGTGACTCTTAGTTAATATGAAAAATTCCAGAGTGACATTCCAACCAAGCACAGCTGTGATTAATGTGTGTGCAAACATCCACTCAACAGAAAAAAAAACTATAGCATCAAATAGAAATTCTGATCAAATTATGGGTTGTTATGACAAGCCCATTATTTTTATAACCCAAGACTGTTATTGTGTTGAAATGTAAATTGTTCGATCACACCTGCAGGTGGTAATAAGAATAGATCCCCCGCTGCCCCCCCAAAAAAAAATAATAATAGCTATACTATAGTAGGCAATTTCTCTGCAAATGACCTTCCAATCCCTGAATGCTCTGCTCTGATCATTTTATACAATTGTGCAGACTCTTACACGTTGGACTAAAGATGGATATTAAACCTATTCGGGCATTACTAGATTTCATCAACTGAAATTTTGGAAATGGTATCGAGTAGCCAGGAGCTTACAAATTGGGGACTCTGGAGCATCCCAGGAAGGAAGTCAGTCAGCTGTGGGGGAGAGGGTCAGTGAAGAGAGAGAAAGGAAGTTGAAGTTCCCCAGTTTCTTTTCAGAATCCCAGCTACTTACTGGTTCTTCTAAAATATTTTTATCTCTTAGTTATAAATTACCTATGTTGTTTGGTTATTCTTGACTTGTTTCCTGAATCCCATTATCTTAAGTAACTGTAAGTCTGTGCATTTGGGATTCATTACATTTGTATGTTTATTTGCATGTATGTATTGTCTCCTCTTCAAAAGAAGTCTAAGGATAGACTTTTTTTTTTTTTAAGATAAAGGGCATACTATTCCACACAGTTTCCACCACCAGAGTTCCATATCCCATCCCCTCCATTGGAAGCTTTCCTATTTTTTTTATTTCTTTATTAGGGAATTAATGTTTCACATTCACAACAGTAAATACAATAGTTTGTACATGCATAACATTCCCCAGTTTCCCATATAACAATACAACCCCCACTAGGTCCCCTGTCATCCTTCTTGGACCTGTATTCTCCCCACCCAACCACCCCAGAGTCTTTTACTTTGGTGCGATACGCCAATTCCATTTCAGGTTCTACTTGTGTTTGTTTTTTTTCTGATCTTGTTTTTCAACTTCTGCCTGAGAGTGAGATCATCCCATATTCATCTTTCTATTTCTGACTTATTTCACTTAACATGAATTTTTCAAGATCCATCTAAGATCAGCTGAAAACGGTGAAGACACCATTTTTTACAGCTGAGTAGTATTCCATTGTGTATATATACCACAACTTGCTCAGCCACTCATCTGTTGTTGGACACCTGGGTTGCTTCCAGGTTTTGGCTATTACAAATTGTGCTGCCAAGAACATATGAGTACACAGGTCTTTTTGGATGGATATGTTGGGTTCCTTAGGATATATCCCCAGGAGAGGAACTGCATGATCACAGGGTAGATCTATTTCTTGCCTTCTGAGAGTTCTCCAGACTGCTCTCCACAGAGGTTGGACCCATTGACATTCCCACCAGCAGTGTAGGAGGGTTCCTTTGACCCCACACCCTCTCCAGCATTTGCTGCTGTTACCTTTTCTGATGTATGACATTCTCACAGGAGTAAAGTGGTATCTCATTGTAGTCTTTATTTGCATTTCTCTGACAGAGACTTGGAGCATTTTTTCATGTGTTTCTCAGCCTTTTGGATCTCTTCTGTGGTGAATATTCTGTCCATGCCCTCTCCCCATTTTTGGATGGGGTTACTTGTTGTCTTGTTAGAAGCTTTCCTATTCCTTATCCCTCTGGATGCACGGACCCAAGATCATTATGGGGTACAGAAGGTGGAAGGTCTGGCTTCTGTAATTGCTTCTCCACTGGGCATGGGCGTTGGCAGATCAATCCATAGCCCCAGCCAAGAACAGACTATCTTTGATGTGTTTTTGAGCAGTATGATATAGCACTATATTGAAGATAGTAAACCAACTTTAAATACTTACTCATTAATGATGGCTCCATGTTGTTTTCCATTCAAAAAATATTTTTGTTAATAATTATGATGCATCACGTGACCTACACAGAAGTGCGTACGTTGCTTCGGGAGTATTTTCTCAGTATTTGCAAACAGCAGGAATTAACCTCCTGGCTCTGTTTTCCAACTTTTGGGTGGCAGATTGTGTTATGTGCTATTCCTTATATTACTACTGCCATGAGTTCATATTAAAATCCAAATAAAGAAAACCCAAAATGCAGCTCTTTTGAGATGAAAAACTCTGACCATCCAAAGACTTAATCAGAACCACTCTCCCAGGGGAACAAATGTTTATGTAGCCAGATCAGAAAAAGTTCAACAGATATGGATGTTAAAGGACAGGAAGTAAAAAACATAAAGAGCGCTTTTTAGGGATCTACATTTCTTTCATTTTTATATTTTATTTATTTTATTATTTTAGAGAGAGAGAAGAGCACTGCACAGCTCTGGCTTGAAACTGGGACCTCAGAGCCTCAGGCACAAAAGGTGTTTGCAGAACCATTATGCTATCTCCCCAGTCCTACATTTCTTTCTCAAAGTATCTTCTCAACCTGTATGATCCCTTCTCCCACAACTTCCTCCTTTGAGCTACTTGGGATAAACCCCTGACACTTCTATTTATATTAGCTCCAGCTTGACAGAAACAAGACCCTTTATTTATTCATTTCATGTTCTTATACTCATAAGCTTAACAATGACAGTCTGCATTCTTGTTCTTTCATTCTTAGATAAAGCAACAGTCTTCTAGCAGTATATTTTAGTTTGTCTCTTTTTTTCCTCCAATTTGTCCTCCTTAATAACTACAGCTCTAAAGTTATGTGTTTCTGCATCACCACTTTACTCAAAAATCAATAAAGTTTTCAGAAATCAAAACTGATCCCATTTAACCTAATTCCTGGCTAACTCATTCACCTATTCAATGACGTGCACCAGTCAATCACCTGCAAGATCAGGCACTGTGCTGAGCACTAGAAACACAATGAGAAATACAGACTGCAAAACAGAATGCAAAACCATGGTGGCAAGTGGTAAAATAGAAATGTATGTATACAGGGAGTCGGGCAGTAGCACAGTGGGTTAAGCACATGGGGCGCAAAGCACAAGGATCATCATTAAGGATCCCGGTTCGAGCCCCCGACACCCCACCAGCAGGGGAGTCGCTTCACAGGCGGTGAAGCAGGTCTGCAGGTGTCTTTGTCACCCCCTCTCTGTGTTCCCCTCCTCTCTCCAATTCTCTCTGTCCTATCCAACAACGACAATATCATCAACAACAATATAACTACAACAATAAAACAACAAGGGCAACAAAAGGGAGTAAATAAATATTTAAAAAAAGAAATAAAAGAAATGTATGTATATAGCATTAAAATGGCAGACCAAACCCCAGTCCAGATAGGCTTTCCAGAGAAAGCTTCCTGGAAGAAATTTTACCCAGAAAAATCTAAAGGGAAAGAGTTACTAAGAAAGTGGTGATGACACATCTGACAAGAGATTGCTATCAAACATCTATAAAGAAATTATATGAGGGCTGATGAAATAGCTCACTTGGACAGTGTGCTGCTTTGCCATGCATGCAACCCAGGTTCAGGCCTAGCCCTCGCTGCATTAAAGGAAGTTTTGGCTTATTTCACTCAACATGAATATGGGATGATCTCACTCTCAGGCAGAAGTTGAAAAACAAGATCAGAAAAGAAAACAGAAGTAGAACTTGAAATGGAATTGGCATATCAAACCAAAGTAAAAGACTCTGGGGTGGGTGGGTGGATGGGGAGAATACAGGTCCAGGAAGGATTCAGAGGACCTAGTGAGGGTTGTATTGTTACATGGGAAACTGGGGAATATTATGCATGTACAAACTATTGTACTTACTGTTGAATGTAAAACATTAATTCCCCAATAAAAAAAAGTGGAAAAAAGTAAGTTTTGGTTCTATAGTATCTATCTATCTATCTATCTAACTATCTATCTCTACCCCTCTGCTTCTTTGCCCCTATCTAGAACATCATCATCACCATCATCATCATCATAAATCATATAACCTCTAGTTCCAATGTTTAGTTAAATAAGAAAAGAGGTGAAAGACAAGTAATGGATGGTTCCCCTCATATGTGGAGTCCAGAGAATTAAAACACATGAACTTAAAAAAAAAAAAAACAGAAGTAAATGAATTATCTCTGAGATTTTATGAGAAGTATGGTGGTTGTCGCTGGGAGAATGGTGAGTGTGGTGTGGAAATATACCCTGTAAATTTGTCATCTTGCAATCTTGTAAACCATTATTAATCACATTTTTTATATTTATTTATTTACTTTCCCTTCTGTGGCCCTTGTTGTTTTTTATTGTTGTTGTAGTTATTATTATTGTTGTTGTTACCGATGTCATTGTTGTTAGATAGGACAGAGAGAAATGGAGAGAGGAAGGGAAGACAGAGAGGAGGAGAGAAAGACACCTGCACACCTGCTTCATCACCAGTGAAGTGACTCCCCTGCAGGTGGGGATCCGGGAGCTCGAAAAGGGATCCTTACAGAGATCCTTACCCTGGTCCTTGTGCTTCAAGACACCTGCACTTAACCCGCTGCGCTACCACCCAACTCCCATTAATCACAATTTTTTTTTTTTAATTTTCTTGGAAAAAAATCATATAGCTCAACAACAACAAAATAACTAAATTTAAAAATGGACAAAGATCTGTACTGACAGTTTTCTAAGGAAGATACACAGATGGCCCACAGACATATTCTTAAAAAGTTCCACTTTACTTACCATTAAACACACACACACACACACACACACACACACACACACACACTTAACCCATAATGAGGTACTACCTCACACCAGAATGGGGGGCTGACTCTCTTATACTGTTAGTAGACGCACAAACTGGTTCAACCCCAATGGAAACAGCATGGAGAAGGGGCAGGGTGGTGGCACCCCCAGTCAACTGCACATTACCATGCACCAGAAACTGGATTCAAGCCCCCTTCCCCCACTTAAATAAAACGAAGAGAAAAAGAAGACAGTGTTGAATGTCTTTAAACAAATAAAGATGGACATACCTCATGATCCTGCAATACCACTCTTGAACATCTATCCAAAAGACATGAAAACACTAATTCAAAGGAACATGTGCACCCTATGCTCATAACTGCCGTATTCACAGTTGCCAAGGAGTGGAAGCCACCTAAATGCCCCATTAACAGATGACTAGATAAATAAGCTGTGGGTCTCATATTCAATAAAAAAAAACTACTTAGCAATTAAAAAGATGATATATGTTCTTTTGGGACAAATGGGTGGAACGGGAGGTGATGATGCTTAGTGAAGTAAGGAAGGAAATGAAAGACAACTACTGGATATTTTTTTTGCCTATATGTGAAATATATGGAATTGATACCAATGAACTTGAAGAACCTATCTCTAAGACACTGTGAGAATTATGATAGTTATCACTGGATGAAAGGAGGGGGAGTCACAGAAGTTTGATGATGGGTGTGATATGGAACTCTACCCCCATAATCTTATAGTCTCGTAAGCAACTATGAAATCCCTAATTTAAAAGGAGGGCATCCATTCCTCCCTATCCTGAGCAGAGAGAAAGCAAGTAAATTTGGAAGAAAAACAGAATTCCAGACAAGAAGAAATGCGCATGTGTGTGTGCGTGTGTACACCAGTAAGCAGGTGTTAGCTTAGAGATCAAGACATGTAGATGAAGACAAGCAGACTCACTAATAAGACCCACTGACGAGTTGGATGTAGAAGGTGAAAAGGAGTTACTGAAAAATGCTTGAGCAATTGTGAGGACAGAGATACGTACAGTGAGTTAGATTAAAGTTTTTGACAAGAAGATAATGAAGACTAAAGAATACCTTAGCTTAATATGCACCTCAGGTATGGGCAACAACACTTTAAAAGTTAAGTTCTTGAATGGTGTTGGGGAAATTGAGTTGAAATGTGCGGAAGAATGAAACTGAGCCACTATATTTCACCACACACAAAAGTAAACTCCAAATGGATCAAGGACTTGGATGTTAGACCTGAAATGATCAAATATTAGAGAAAAACAGAATTTCTATACTTTACCCATATTTGGGAACTACTCTTGTCCCAGGACCAGCTCTCTAGTCCTATTTTCAACTCTGATACCATCTTGCCAGACAATACTTTTAGCCCACCTGCATGTTAGCTGTGGAGCCCAAGCAAAAAATTAGTCCAGATAGACACCTGCAGACCTGCTTCACTGCCTGTGAAGTGACTCCCCTGCAGATGGGGAGCCGGGGATTCGAACTGGGATCCTTACACCAGTCCTTGCACTCTGTGCCACCTGCGCTTAACCCACTGTGCTACCTCCCACTCCTAAATTTCTCAGTTTTAAACTCTACTTTTGTAAGAAAGTGAGAGAGCAGAGCAACTTGAACCTAGGAGGTTATATATGTAAATCCTATGCTGTAGCACTGAGAATTTCTCCCACCCAATAGTTTCAAACTCAGTACAGTGGTATCTTTGTTCATTGAGATTATCCATAGTTTTGGTATAAACACATATAACTTTACAACATTGAAGATTTATGAATATTTTAAACAAAATATCATAATGAATACTAGTAACCTGCATATATACATTGTTACTAGGCCCATAAGCGACAGAGGGATGACACAAGAAGACAACCAAATGTGACAATTCTTACAGTTTTCTGGGACCAATATGACTCCTATGTCATCTTTAAAAGAACAACCAAAAAAAATTATGTACTTGTAGAAATACAAATGAGGTTTCACCATCTGGTATTCAGATCAAACTCATGTCGTAATGTGTAGCCAAGTAATATTTTTTTTTACTTTTCCTTAAATTTTTAATCATTGGAAATTTCCATCATATACAACCATGTAATGCTTTAACAGCACATCTACTCATGTGCTGCTTACAGTGCTAAATTCTCCACGCTGAAGAAAGCAAGGCTGATGCTTAGGACCCAACACAGCTCATCTCCAGTGCTGAGATATGAAAATTATTTCTCACAAAGATCATGGATTTGATTATTTGAATCTGCTCATTTCTACAGTAGGGTTTCTGGCTCATATAGGTCAAATTACTTTCCCCCCTGGAGACATACATGTATGTATTTTTGTTTCTTTTTGTTCAATTATTTACCTTCATCTCAAAGGACTCAGCATAATTATAGACTGCAGCTTCCCTTTAAAAAAAGGGGGAAGTCGAGGAGTCCTGGGATTCCCACACAGACGTGATGGGCCTAGACCTCAAATAGATCCCTCTCTTCACTGTCACTGATCTCCCTCAGGAACAACATAATGGACCCCTCTGTGGGCCCCCATAGGACCTTGCCCTCAATGTGGATCAACAATGGTAGAGAATGTTCCATCCTCCAAAGGGAGGTTAGATAACATACTCTATCTACCACCTGAGGAAAATGGGTCCTGAAATTGGTGCAACCTGGAACATCCCTACTCATGACCACAGAATTCGAGCTCAGATTTACAGGGATGCAGAGGTTACACAGGCTCCTGTGCTGAATATGGGCCCCAGATCAAATCAATGTGGTTTACAGTTAACAATATTTATATACTTTTCCCATATTTGAGAGCTACTCTCTTCCCTGATCCAGCTTTCTAGCTGTTTTTCCAGCCATGACATCATCTCCCTAGACAGTAACTTGGGTTCACCTGCATATCAGATGTCAGGCTCAGGCAAAAACTAGTAAAGTCATAGGCCCCTTGAAATATACCTAAAATAGACCTACTAGCTTTTTCCAAAACAGAGACCCAAAATCTTGATCTGCAATATTCCAGCCTTTAGGTTCATGATTAGTCAACAGTTTGTTCTGCTTTATATCTTAACTCTTTTTCAGCCACCAGGTTCCAGACACTACCATGATGCCAACTGGACTTCCCTGGGCAGACAACCCCACCAATGTGTCCTGAAGCCCCGCTTCCCCAGAACCCCTCCCTACTAAGGAAAGAGAGAGGCAGGCTGGGAGTATGGATCGACCTGTCAATGCCCATGTTCAGCAGGGAAGCAATTACAGAAGCCAGACCCTCCACCTTCTGCACCCCATAATGTCCATTGGTCCATGCTCCCAGAGGGATAAAGAATAGAAAAGCTGGGGGGTCAGGCTGTAGCGCAGCGGCTTAAGCTCAGGTGGTGCAAAGCAAACGGATGGGCAGAAGGATCCCAGTTGGAGCCCCCGGCTCCCCACCTGCAGGGGAGTCGCTTCACAAGTGGTGAAGCAGGTCTGCAGGTGTTTATCTTTCTCTCCCCCTCTCTGTCTTCCCCTCCTCTCTCCATTTCTCTCTGTCCTATCCAACAACAACGACAGCAATAACAACAATAATAACAACAACAATAAGCAATGGCAACAAAAGAGAAAAAAATAGTCTCCAAGAGCAGTGGATTTTTGGTGCAGGCACTGAGCCCCATCGATAACCCTGGAGGCAAAAAAAAAAAAAAAAGAATAGGAAATGAGGGGGAGGGATACAGAGTTCTGGCAGTGGGACTGTGTGGAGCTGTACCCATCTTATCCTATCGTCTTGTCAGTGTTTCCATTTCATAAATAAAAATTATTTTTAAAAAAATATTTTAAAAAATAAAGGGGAAAGCATATATCTGCTTCATGAGGCTTATCTCCAGCCCTTAGAAAAATTAAGCAGTGCTATTCAAAACCCACTCTCAGAAGACATGTCTCAACAGTACAGTGATAGCTTGCATGCAAGAGGCCTGGAATTCCATCTATGCTTCCATATAAATTGGCAGATCAATGCTTTGGTCTCTCTCACATGCACTTTCCCTCACTCATAAAAATCCCAAGGTCAGGTAATGGCTATGAGTAAGATGTGGTAACCACCAGCTAACTATTCCAGGTTGGCCTGCCTGGCAGAAACACCAAGCAGGTTTTGTCTTCAGCCTGGGTATACGGCTAGATACAGTCACGTGTCTATTTTAACAAGGATGGTGGCAAGGGAAATACAGTAAAGTGCTTCTTCTTCTTCTAGCGTTTGCCCTTCTTCCGTATCCAGTCAACAGCGTCAGGTTGAGCCTGATGTAAAGTTTCGAGACCTCCTTTGAATCTGGAGAGGTGGCAGTCGTTGACTATGTGGGTCATAGTCTGTCTGGAGCCGCAGGGGCAGTTCGGGTCATCTCTGGCTCCCCAGCAATGGAACATAGCGGCGCACCGGCCATGGCCTGTTCGATAGCGATGGAGGAGGGCCCGATCATAACGTGCTAGGTCAAAGCCGGGTTGACGCTCGCAGGGGTCTGTGATGAGGTGTTTGTTCTTTACCTCAGCTGACTGCCAACTCTGTTTCCAAGAGTCTGGAGCAGAGAAGTTCAGTGTAGGCGTAGGGGACCAGATTGGGTGACGAGACGTCAAGCGTTGGACAGGGTGGGCGAAGATCTCCGCGTATATTGGCAGGTCCGGTCGGGCGTAGACGTGGGAAATGAACTTAGATGATGCCGCATCCCGACTAATATCTGGCGGGGCGATGTTGCTAAGAACTGGCAGCCATGGAACCGGGGTGGAATGGATGGTTCCAGAAATTATCCTCATGGAAGAATATAATTTGGAATCGACCAAGTGGACATGGGGCTACGGAACCATCCTGGGGCACAGTATTCTGCAGTGGAATAGCATAATGCCAGAGAGGATGATCGGAGTGTGGAAGCGCTCGCGCCCCATGAGGAGCTGGCCAGTCTTGCAATGATGTGATTCCTCGCGCCCACCTTTGCTGCAGTTTTTATGAGATGTTCGTGAAATGACAGGGTGCGATCGAGAGTAACGCCAAGATAGACTGGCTGGGCTTCATGCCGGATTCTCGTATCGCCAAGCTGCACATTAAGCTCACGCGAGGCCGAGGCATGGTGTAGATGGAAAACAGATGATACCGTTTTTGCAGTGCTAGGGATTAGTCGCCATTTTTTACAGTCATCAGATATCAGAGACATGTCTTTCGTGAGTGTTTCCTCGAGGATGTCGAACTTGGATGCCTGAGTTGCACAGCAGATGTCATCGGCGTAGATGAACTTCCTTGAAGAAGTTTCTGGGAGTAAAGTGCTGAATCTGAGGGACTCAGTAACAGATCAGATGGGGGAGGTGAGGAGAGAGAAAGTTATCAAAAATGACTACCAGATGTCTAACCTAAGAAGAGACATGAAAAGGAGTGCCCTGTAATGACAGAAAGTGGCAGACTGATATGGATATTACAAAATTAAAGGAGAGAGGTCAGGCAGTAGCACATCAGGTTAAGCGCACATGACGCCAAGCGCAAGGACTGGTGCAAGGATCCCGGTTGGAGCCCCTGGTTCCTAACCTGCAGGGGGATTTCCTCACAAGCAGTGAAGCCGGTCTGCAGGTGTCTTTCTCTTGCACTCTCTGTCTTCTCCTCCTCTCTTGTCCTCTCCTCTCTCTCCTTCTCTCTGTCCTATCCAACAACAATAACAACAACAACAATAAACAACAAGGGCAACAAAAGGAGGGAAAACGGCCTCCAGGAGCAGTGAATTCCTAGAGCAGGCACCAAGCCCCAGCCCGGAGGCAAATAAATAAGTAAATTAAATAAGTTGGGAATTTTTAAAAAATTAAAGGAGAACATCAGTCCCTGTTGGCGTGTATGGAGACACTGCACGTATGTAGAAGCTGCCTGCTACCTACACAGGTCCATGCGCCAACCGTTTTTCTCTTTTCCCGCCCGCCGACTAAAGGCAGCAGATTCCCAGGTCCTTCTATCTAGTAGAGCCATAAAAAGGAGACTGGGTTTCTACAAGGCTATAAAGAAGAGGCATTAGTTTCTTATGGCTGTTGTAACAAATCATGGCAAAGTCTGGCTTAAAACAACAACAGCAATAAAATAACAAGGGAAACAAAACGGGAAAAATGATCTCCAGAACAGTGGATTCATAATGCAGGCACAGAGCCCCAGTGATAACCCTGGAGGAAGGAAAAAAAAAAAACAACCACAGTCTGTTATTTCTTTTCCCTTTTTTTTGTTTTTTTTTGCCTCCAGGGTTATCGTTGGGGGCTCTGTGCCTGCACTACGAATCCACTGCTCCTAGAGGCTGTTTTTTTCAGATAAGATAGAGAGAAATTGAGAGAGGAGGGGGAAACAGAGAAGGGGAGAGAAAGACACCTGCAGACATTCTTCACCGCTTATGAAGTGATCCCCCCCCCCCAGATGGGGAACCGGGGCTCAAATCGAGATCCTTACACCAGCCCCTGTGCTTCGAACTATGTGACTATCTGGCTTAACGCAGTGCACCGCCGCCTAGCCCTAGTCTCTTCTTTTTGTGGAGAACAGGAATTCTAAAATGGGTTGTCAGAGTTGTGTTCTCTCTGGACCTCTGAAAGGAGAAATCTGTTTCCTAGCTTTTTCTAATTATGGGAGGCCTGCATGGCTCATGCACACACCCTGAGTCCCCAAGGCAGCAGATTAATAGCTTTCTTTTTCTCCTTCCCCTTCCCCTTCCCCTTCTCCTTCTTTTTTTAACATTGTTAAAAACATTTATTAGAGATCTATCTTTTTTTGCCTCCAGAGTTATTGCTGGGGATCGGTGCCTACACTAGAATCCACTGCTCCTAGAGGCTATTTTCCCCATTTTTTCAGATAGGACAGAAAGAAATCGAGAGAGAAGAGAAAACAGAGGGGGGAGGAGAAAAAGAGACACCTGCAGACCTGCTTCACCACTTGTGAAGTGACCCCCCCCCCGCAAGTTGTTGCCCTTGTTGTTGTAGTTATTGTTGTTGTTATTGATGTTATCGTTGTTGAATAGGACAGAGAGAAATGGAGAGAGGAGGGGAAGACAGAGAGGGGGAGAGAAAGACAGACACCTGCAGACCTGCTTCACCTCCCGTGAAGTGACCCCTGTGCAAGTGGGGAGCCGGGGGCTCAAATTCGGATGCTTTAGCCGCACATGTGTGCTTAACCCGTTGCCCTACCGCCCGACCCCCTATCTTTTTTGTTTGTTTGTTTCATTATTGGGGGATAAATGATTTACAGTTGACAGTAAAATAAAACAGTTTGAACATGCATAACATTTTCCAGTTTTCCATATAACAACTCAACCCCCACTCCATCTTCTTCTGCTATCATGTTCCAGGACCTGACCCCACCTTTTTTAATAGAGACACAGACAGCAAAAGATACCCGAGCACTGAAACTTCCTTTTGTTTGTTTGTTGTGGGGGTTCTTTTGTGTGTTTGTTTACCAGAGCACTGTTCATCTCTGACTTATGGTGGTACAGGGGATTGAACCTGGGATTTTGGAGCCTCAGGCATGAAAGCTTCCTTTCATAACCATTATGCTATCTCCCCTCACCTCAGAAACTTCCCTCAGTGTGGTGGGGGCCAGGTCCAAACCTGAGTCTCACACACAGCAGAGTAGTGCATTATCCAAATATTATATTTCATCCACCCTATGGTATCTTTTTCTAATTTTTTTCCCTTTTGTTGCCCTTGTTGTTTATCAATGGTTATTATTGGTGTTGTTATTGCTGTCGTCATTGTTGGATAGGACAGAGAGAAATGGAGAGAGGAGGGGAAGTCAGAGAGGGGGAGAAAAAGATAGGACACTTGCAGACCTGCTTCACCACCTGTGAATCGACCCCCCTGCAGGTGGGGAGTATCTTTCAATCTGTGTGTGTGTGTGTGTGTGTGTGTGTGTGTGTGTGTGTGTGTGTGTGTGTGTGTATCATCACAGACTGTATCTTACCTAACAGATATACTTTAACTCCTGCCAGCTCCAAACCCAGTGGTAAACATCTATTCCTATCTGGGGTGGAGTTAGAACAATGACACCTTGTTCCACTTTGCCACTAAAACATTCCTCTGCACGGAGCATGTAATAACACTCACAGAATGTTCACTAATGATGAAAAGGGCATCATCTTCATGATAGCTCAGAAGAGCCTACAGGCATCTCAGGGTTTTATTCTAGCAAGAAACTGGAACTTTAACCCATCTTAAAACTTTAATCAGAATTTTTAACACCTGGGAACACTGGCTAATTTACAATTTATTTTACTGTGTCTGAATGATTTATGGTAATGGTACTGCCAAAAAGATTAGATGCTAGAAGAAGAAAGAAGGACATACAAAGACACAGTCAAGACTAATAATTTGTAGAGGAGGTCCAAGTAGTCATGTAGCTAAGGCTTTCTCGCCTTTATAAAATGTAGAACTGGGGGCGGGTGGTGGCACACCTGGTTAGGCACACATGTTACAGTGCACAAGGACCTGGGTTCGAACCCCTGGTCCCCACTTGCAGGGGGAAAGCTTTGCGAGTGGTGAAGCAGGGCTGCAGGTATCTCTCTGTCTCTCTCTCTCTATCACCCCCTTCCCTCTCAATTTCTGGCTGTTCCTATGAAATAAATAAAGATGATACAAAAATAAATTTTAAAGAAGTTAAAACTAAATAAAATGTAGGACTGTGGAATTATTACTTCAAGGTTAAGTCAATCTCAACGTCCACAGAGTTTGCTCTCTATAAACTTTCCATTGGGATTCCAACTGGATTGTCATCAAATTTTGTTTTTGTGAGAAGGCAAAGTAAAAGACGAAGGTAGGGTCATATTCCCTTTAGACACTCATCAACAGTGTCCTAACAGATCATCCTAATGACTGCTCACTGGAAAAAAACTTAACGCTTTCATGTTTTCCAATTTAGAAAAAGAATCCAACTGTAATGTGAGCGCATTTTTAACATGTTTTCTGTGCTCTAGGGAAGCTGTTTTTAGGAGGGAAGTGTAATGAATGTTTTTAATCATACTAAAATGGTTTGCCCAGGCTGCGTGGCTTAATTCAACTTTTCACTGACAACAAAATGGAAAAAAAAAAAAAATCAGGTACACATCAGCTACGAGTGACTCCTCCCTTCTCATCGTGGTTACCTATTATTTCAACAGATTTGGGAAATCAAATTCATTTAGAGCAACAAGCACAAATAAGCCTGCCTGGCTGATTTTCACAATTTCCCCCATCATTTTTCTGAAAACCCCTGGCCCCATCTCTCAAAGCTGTCCCCATCCTTGAGACAGCCTCGCCCCACCCGACGCATACATCCCTTTCCCATTTTCCCTAGCTTGTTCTCAAATGCCCTTCAGGTTTTCAATAAATTCTTAATGTCATCGATGAAAATGTCACTGCTGAAAAGATTTACGTCCCTTTGTTCTGTTCAGGCCTTTAACTGCAAAGTAAACAGCCTGCTTTCCATAAGCTTGTCCTTGGATTTAAGCTGAACAGAAATCAAAGAATAATTTCTGCCCCATTTTTCTTTCCTTTGGTTTGAATCATGCACTCAGAGATTCCATGTCAACATCTCCCTGCCAATGCTCCGATCACCACACCATCTCCATGTCACCTCACTCTTTCTAAAGTGTTACAACCAAACCTCAGTGATATTCTAATAATGCCTTTCTCTCCTCAATCTAAGAGATAGCAGGAATCCAGGGCACTCAGATCTGAAGACTATAATAAGGAAAGCGATAAAGGTTTTCATACACAATAAAGAATTGATCTGTAAACGTTGACTGGTGGTTGAGAAGGACGGAGGCAGAAAACAAATCTCCCGAGAGGAGTGTTCTCATCCTACATACAAATTGCCATCAAACGGCATCTGTACAACTTCCCAGCTGCTACTCTAACCATAATGATGTTTCCAGAAAATGAAATGTGTGGTTGTCATCATGGATGCTGTAGAATATGTAATCAAGTTTTCTCCTTAAAAAAAAAAAAAAAAAAAGTTCACAGCCCAGATCTAGATAAAAGAAGACTGATGTGATTAACGGGGTAGGTTGTGCAAATCCACATGAATTCTAGTAATCTGAGCAGCCCGCTCCCCTCCCTAAAGGAAGCGTGCGTGAATGCCAGCCAATGACTTTCTGAACTTGCACCGTAAGTTCTGCCCAGTTCACACTTCAGGTCCCCTCTGGCCGTGTTCCCACTGTTGCCACTGCATGCCAGGATAACAGGACCAGGCCGAGGTAATGCCTACTTTGAAAAGCTTGCATCATGTCCTTCACCTTTACAAAAGTCCTACACTTGAGCCTTCTTCCTCTAGCCAAAAGAAATCTGAAAAGGATTTTCACTTTTATAACAGACGACACAAAGCAAAATGGCACTGGGCGCTGGCTTTGTGGAAGGCAGCAGCTGGAATGTGTGCCAGGCGTCGGCGGTGGGACTGCTGAGCTCCTTACCTGGAAACTGCTTTGTACAGGCTGTCTATGCGTCTGTCTGTCCCGGCTTCTTCTAGAAGCTGCTGGTGAGGCTGAGGAACTAGTGTGGCTGCTAGAACATCAGACTGGCAGATAGAAGTCTCCCAGTATAGTCACTGGCACTGCAAATGCCAGAGTGGTGCTCTGGCTTCTCTCTCTCTCAGAATGTTTTTTATTGGGGGGGGGGGGTTGCTGGAAAAAATAGCTCATTTGGATAGTATGCACTTTTGCCATGTGCATGCACTGCAACAGTCTCAGCCTGGGCACCACCACACTGAAGGAAGCTTCAGTGCTGTGGTCTCTTTGCTACTCTGTCTCTACCTTAATTAAAAAAAAAAAAAAAAGCTGGGGCAGTGGCACATGCTACAGTGTACAAGGACCCAAGTTCAAGCCCCCAGGGCCCAACTTGCAGGGAGACAGCTTCATAGCAGTGAAGTAGTGCTGTAGGTCTCTCTCTCTTTCACTTTCTAGTTCCTTGATTTCTACCTTTATCAAATAAATACATATTTGGGGGGGTAAAGCTTTCTTACATCCTCTCTCTCTCATTCTCTCTCTATATATACATACATATATATATATATATATATATATATATATATATATATACCACATAAGATAAATATTTATAAAACTATTTTATTAATGGCATGTTTTGGTAGATTACTTGGGGTCTAGAAATGCTCCAAGTTTTGTCATGTAAGTTTATTGTGATTACTTTATGCCCTTTTGGATCATAAAAATCTTGATAGGAGTGCTTCATCTTTAGATATAAGGGAAGCCTGCGCTATCACAACTGCAAAAAAATAAAAAAGTGTCAATGTAGCTGTTTCAACACCAAGGACTCTCCAATAATTACAAAGTGCCCCTGAGACCACCTATTTCTCACTGCTTCTGTTCCCTCCTCCCTTGAAGAACTAGCCCTAAGGATGTAGGACAGTAGACTTTAAGAACTTCAAAACTCTCCACTAAAAGGTGTGATTAAGGTCTAAAAATACAACTATCTAAACTAATTAGAGGGAATTATTATCTAATTTAGTTCTATGATGTGGAGCTGCTCTGCTTCGGCTTTAGTAGAAACACAAATTCTATTATATTCCAAATTCAATTGCACAATTCCACAGCAAGAATCAGATAACCCGTATAGCTCTTCAATGTTCTCGCCAAGATTCAAAGTTTTGTTTATTTCGAGTTATGAGAGATGACTGATTTCAGTGAATCAACCTCTAATTTCAAGGAGATTTGAGGAACAACTCTTTAATTAGTCTTGATGGTGCCGGCTTAAGCCTTGCCAGCCATCTCTCTTCTGAAAGTAAATTCAAGTGAGAGGAGAAAGAATCTGAATGACCTGCTATAACACAGCTGGCTACTCAACAGATAAGTCTTCATAAGATCCATCCTTCTGAAGAACAACATAATTTTAGCTCCAAGCACTAACTGTGCTCAGAAAAAGTTATAATACCATGCAATGAGAAGTCAGAGCACGGTCTTGAACGTGTTAACAGATTATCTCATATTTACATCAGATAAGTAATGCGCCCTCATTACTTATCATTCATTTTTAATAGTTTTCCAGCCCTGAAAATATTTATTTGCCCATCCTGAATGATTACCAACACAAAATATATTAACTTTTGCCACCATAACATATTATTAATAAGCCCTCGGCCTGTAAATCACAAAGAAAAAGCACTCAAAGGAAAAACACACATAGTGAGTAGATCTACAAATATTTTATGACTAAAAGAAGTAACAACCATCATGTACTCCCAGACACTGTACAAAGAAAGTCCTTTACATATAATATCTGATTTAATCCTCATAAAAACTCTCTAGGGATGCTATATATTAATTATCTCCATTAGCTACTATAGGAAACAGGCACAGAGAAGTAAAGAAACTTGCCCAAGTCACACAGCCTCTGAGCAACTTGCCTACAGTTTAACTGCATGTACAGCTAACCGTCTCGGCGGCAGTACGTGTACAACTTACACATCCACGTGAACATAGAACTAAAGTGCAGACAAGTCCCCTATGTGGACAGTTTCTCCCCACGGCCTTTAGCACAAAGCCTTGCAGGCACTTGGGACAAAGTCGGTACCTTCCTTTGTTCCTTCTTGCTGAGAACATATCAGAATGATCAACTTGCCAAGAAAGATCTACGGCACTCTTGTTTGAAATTGGGTAACGACCAACTCACCCTATTGCTATTAAAAGCCAGGATGTTCATTCAGCATCACAAATGCCACGACGGGGCTGGCTCCCCACCCCTGCAGAACCAGGCTGCCCTGAAACACAAAGTTTGGCTGCCTTTCTAACACAGGCTGGTTTGCTATAAAACCAGAAGATTAAAACTTCCTTTGAAATTACTTTTTTAAACCAGTGTTCACTGGAACAACACTCTAATAAAAAATTTTTAATCATGAAGGTCATCAAAATTAAAACTGTTTTCGAATATAAATCTGTATTTATAAAATATAAATTTTTTAATTCCCATTAAAAAAAAATCTCAAAAGATCATGAAACCCTGACTTCTTACTGATTTGGAATCAATCATCTTGTTTCAGTGTCCTAACCTTAGTAGGAATCATAAAAACAACAGTTTTAGTCAACTGCTTAAGTCAGCTATAAAATGAGGTTTTGCCATATGCCTCAGTCCCTGGGAGGTGGCTCTGTGGAGAGAGGACATTCTCTCCACACACGAGGCTCCAGCGCTGTTTTGGGGGTTGGGTCTGTCCCTCTCACTCTGTCTTTCACACACAACATATAAATCATAGTTTTAATAGCAAGGGGATTATAGGGGGCCGGGTGGTGGTGCACCTGGTTGAGCACACATGCTACAACACTCAAGGATCCAGGCTCAAGTCCCCAGTCCCCACCTGCAGGGAGAAAGCTTCCCAAGTGGTAAAGCAGTGCCGCAGGTGTCTTGTGTCTTTCCTTCTCTCTCCTCCCTTCCTCTCAGTTTCTCTCTGTATATATCTGCTGGGAAATTGTGCAGATGCAGTCATATCTGCCATGTTGTCCCCTCAGGCTATTGCCAGTTCCCACGAGAGTTGGGACATTCTCGGAGTGCCTTTCCCAACCAATCCTGTCCCGGCTCGTCACTCCCAGTTTTTGCCCTGTAAAGCCCTTCTTCTTCCACCCCTCGCTCTCTTGTCCGCTTTTCACCTCGGTGAACAGAAGGGTGTGGTGTGTAGCGGGAGGCGGCCATTTTGGCTAGCTCCACGTGGCCCGAACTGCTGCACTCTCACCCAACTCTGAGGTGCCCCCGTGAATAAAGAATTGTGTTCCCTCTCCACTCCGGATTCTCTCTCTCTCTCCTCCGCGTCGCAGCCCAACATATATCCACTAGATAAATAAAATATAAAGAGTTCTTAAAAAGGGAGGGCTTATACTTGAATGTATGCTAAAGCTCTATGTACCTTGTCTCAGGTTTCAGCGGGGATTCAGATGGTTATACAGCTGTTCCACAGGGCTAGTGTGATTAAAGCAATAATAAGTTTCCATTTGAAGACACAAAGCAAAACTTGGACTGGGCAGGGTATACTTCACCAAAGCAAAGGACTCTGGGGAGGGAGGGTTTGTGCAAAAGGGTCTTGTGGTATTGATGTGCCCATAGGGCAACAGCTGTACTATAAACCACTAACCCTCCAATAAAATGAAAAAAAAAAAATAGACAAAAAAAAATTATTATCTTTATTTTTTAAATGATATAACTAACATTTCCACTGCAAAAATACCATTTTGACAGCCTCCAGGTATGACTCAAGGAGGCATGGCAACAGCGGTGCTGAGCCAGAGAGCACGGTAACCCAGTGTCTCAGTGCCTAGGCATTGCCGGCTGCCAGAGCACAGGTGGCCGCTGAGGAGCCGGAAAGGATGTTGTTTTCAGGAGTCAAGTGCTGAATTTACACCCTTAATGGACCTGATTAAATCTGGTGAGTTTAAAGGACACCAACATTAACACCCAACTTAAAGAGGAACATAAAAGTTCTAATTTTCAAGTTTCAACTCAAGGTGAACTTTTCTAGAATTCTAGATTGGATTCATCTGATGAAAATATTTAATTTAACACCTCAAGATGTCTCCTAGATGCTAAAAATTGAAGGAGAAGTTGGGGGGGGCGGGGAATAGAAGAGTAACAGTCATTGTGGGATGCAGAAGGTGGAAGGTCTGGCTTCTGTAATTGCTTCCCCACTGATCTTGGGTCCATACTCCCAGAGGGTTAAAGAACAGGAAAGCTATCAAGGGAGAGGATGGGATTCGGAGTTCTGGCGGTGGGAACTGTGTGGAGTTGTACCCCACTTATCCTATGGTTTTTGTCAGTGTTTCCTTTTTACAAATAAATAAATAAATAAAATTAAGTAAGTCAGAAAAGAAAAAGAAGAAGAGTAACAGTGACATCAAATTGGACTTTTTAATTAATCAGAGGCAAAGGCTAGCCACAACTGTAAGGCACTGTGGAGAACTGCTGACAAAATAGTTGGTAGAAAACTTCTTGATCTTGGGCCAGGTGGTGACACACCTGGCTGAACGCACATGTTACAATGCATAAGGACCCAAGTTCAAGCCCCAGACCCTAACTGCAGAGGGGAGGCTTTGCAAGCAGTGGAGCAGTGTTGCAGGTGTCTCTACCTCCCCCTACTCTCTCAATTTCTGGCTGTCTGTATCTAACAAATAAATAAAAATAATTTTTAATTAAAGTCTCGATCTCACCATAGGGAAGCAAAACACACAAAGGTACAATAAATAAATAAAAAGCAATTGCTTTTTGTTTAAAACACAAAATGCAAGAACACCAAATATAATCATTTTTGTTGCTATCTTTTACTTAGTTATTGGATAGACAACCAGAAATTGAGAAGGGAGGGGGTGAGAGGGAGAGAGAGAGACAGAGAGGCACCTGCAGCCCTGCTTCACCACTCACAAAGCTCTCCCCCTGCAGGTGGGGACCAGGGGCCCAAACCCAGGTCCTTGTGCATTGTAACATGTGCACTCGGGCAGATGCCCCACCGCCTGGCCTCAACATAAGATTTTTTTCCACCCACACATCTTTTTCTTCTACTTCAGACACCTCCAAACTATTAAAATTTAATCTCCTCCCTTCCTTCCTATCATCCACATGAGATGCATCAGGTCAAGGGGAGGTAGTAATTGGAGCCTCTTTGCTCCGATGGTGTAAGAAGCCGGACTGGGCTCTCACTGATGAGGCCTGTGACAATTTGAACATCAATATAAAGAATGAGCTAACAGATGAGAGCCCGTTTAATAAACTCGAAATGCATGAGTTCGTCGCAGTGACATAAATATTTATCACTACCTTCTTTGAATGTCAACTAATAAGATGCAGATGGAAACGGAAATGGGAGGTCATCATTTGGCAACTTTGATAGGAGGGCTTGATTCAGGCAAGGAACACCCATGGCTGCTGGAACTAATTGTTATAGGAGATCAACCATAGGCCAATAAAAATTAATAATTACTTGTGTGGAAGTCTATGAGGTCTCCAGACCCCATCTTGCAAAAAGCAAGAAGCTTCCAGATGCAAGTTGGACAATTAAGAGGTGTTTAAAAAAAAAAAAAAAAAGGAGTCAGGTTAGGTCAGTAGTGCAACAGGTTAAGCGCACGTGTCGCAAAGTGCAAGGACCGGCATAAGGATCCTGGTTCGAGCCCCCGGCTCCCCACCTGCAGAGGAGTCGCTTCACAGGCAGTGAAGGAGGTTTTCAGGTGTCTTTCTCTCCCCGTCTCTGTCTTCCCCTCTACTCTCCATTTCTCTCTGTCCTATCTAACAATGATTACATCAACAACAACAACAATAATAACTACAACAACAAGGGCAACAAAAGGGAAAATAAAAATAAAAAATAATAAATAAATCCAGGAAGGACACAAAGGACAGGATGAAAAGTGACAGAGCTTGTGGTCAGTCGTGTCCTGCCAAGGACAACCATCTTGTCTCACACCTGCCACACTCACGAAAGACAAAGCCCAAGAAGAACCTATCACCTGGCTTATTAATGGGAGCAATGTCCACTTGTACACAACCACGTGTGGGACAGACTTAGAAGAGATAAGTGGACAGAAGTGACCCCAGCTTCATTATAGTACCACTGTAAAAAAAACTGCATCGTGGTTTTTGCCCTTTCCATGGGTTTTTCTTTATTATTTTTTTATTGGATAGAGACAGGGAGAAATTGAAAGGGGAGGAGCTTGATAGAGAGGGAGAAAGACAGGGAGATACCTGCAGACCCGCTCCACCGCTCATGAAGCTTTCCCCTGCAGGTGGGGAGCCAGGGCTTGAACCCGAGTCCTTGCACACTACAGTGTGTGTTCTTATCCAGATGTGCCACCGCCTGGGCCCTCTGGGGGTATTTCTGAATCTAGTATAGGTCAGCACATGAGTATACAAGGACACTGTGTCCGTCAGTCATGTAATCTTAAACTCATCGGGAAATTTTGCCTCGTCGTCTCAGAATCTGTACCAAGAGCTTGTTTCCCTTCTGAGGAGTGAGCCCTCTCGTTGTTGCTGAATAGCATTGCGTACTGACACGGCAATAAAACTCTCTGCTTCTGGGAGTCGGGCAGTAGCGCAGCGGGTTAAGCGCAGGTGGCGCAAAGCACAAGGACCGGCATAAGGATCTCAGTTCGAGCCCCGGCTCCCCACCTGCAGGGGAATCACTTCAAAGGCGGTGAAGCAGGTCTGCAGGTGTCTGTCTTTCTCTCCTCCTCTCTGTCTTCCCCTCCTCTCTCCATTTCTCTCTGTCCTATCCAACAATGACAACAACAATAATAATAACTACAACAATAAAACAACAAGGGCAACAAAAGGGAATAAAATTAAAAAATTTTTTTAAAAAATAATAAAATAAATAAAATAAACTCTCTGCTTCAAACTTGGGTGTGTTAGTCTCCAATTCTTTGCACACTGCCTGCCACAAGACCCAAAGTGGCTGTGGCTCTGTCTCATGCATAGACTGTAAGAGCATGAGTGAAGCACCCGACGACGCAGTACACTGTCTCAGAGCAGTTCCTCACAACATGCTGCTTAAAGCTATAGGGAAAGGAGTAACTTTGCAGTCGGGAGCTCTGGATCAAGGTTGGCGTGACTATTCATAGAACAGCTGGAAGTCATGTACCACCTAATAAAGTGTCACGGGACAAAAATATATACTATCTGTGATACTACTGCAGCACAAATACATACAGTCATGGGAAAATAGAGACTGAGGTCAGGCAGTGACATGCCTGGTTAAGCACACACACTACAATACGCAAGGACTCAGGTTCAAGCCCCTGATCCCCACATGCAGTGGAAAAGCTTCACAAGTGATGAACCAAGTCTGCAGGTGTCTGTCTTTTTCTCCTTCTAACTCCCGCTTTGTTCTCAATCTCTGTCTCTATCCAATAATAAAGGAAGGAAGGAAGGAAAAGAGAAAGAAAGAAAGAAAGAAAGAAAGAAAGAAAGAAAGAAAGAAAGGAAGAGAGAGAGAGAGAGAAAGAAAGAGAGAAAGAAAGAGAGGGAGGGAAGGAAATCAAATAAAAAAATTTTTTAAAAAGTAGTATCAGCACTACTAACTTGCAAACACTGCCACCTGACCACTATCACCCACTGTTTTCTTATCCATTGTTATCAGCACTGTCTCTCTCTGAACAAATATTTCCGAATGCAGCCTGTCTGTAGGGCACTGTACTGGGTAATGATTCGGCCTGAGCACAGAGATGCAGCCTGAGGCAGAACTTCTTTAGATCCCACGGCATGCTGGTGATGAAGAACGTTAAGTCTTTTCCTGAATTGTAAAGTCTGTGTGTTCAAGAAAGAGTAAGTGCAGAAACCCCCCTCCTACCCCCAACCCCATTCCAGAGCTGTCCTGTGGGTTCTATGAATCAGGCAACATTTCTTCCAGTTGCATTACTTTCAGGGGACACTTTGTCATTCTTAAATTCAACTATCCCAATGGCCCAAAAATTGTTATTGAAAAAGGAAAGACCAGGGGCCAGGCAGTGGCACACCTGGTTAAGTGCACACATTACAAAGTTCAAACCCCTGGTCTCCACCTACTGGGGAAAGCTTCACAAGTGGTGAACAGGGCTGCAGGTATCTCTCTGTCTCTTTCCCTATCTCCATCTCCCCTTCCCAATTTCCCTTTGTCTCTACTCAATAATAAAGAAAAATATATTGTGAGTGGTGAAGCAGAGCTGTAGGTGTGTCTCTCTCCCCCTTTACCTTCCTCTTCCCTCTAGATTTCTGGCTGTCTCTATCCAATAAATAAAGATAATAGAAAAAGTTCAGTAAATGACTTGGTGGCAAGTGAAGAGTGTTTTGCGGACACCTATCACGGGTGTGAGAGATTGTCACTAGTGAGAAATTGTACCCATGTGTCAGCAGACACTGTAAACCATTAACCCCCAATAAAAATGTTAAAGGAGGGGAAAGGAAAGAAGGGAAAGAGAAGGGAAGTGAAAAGATGGAGAGAGGGAAAAGGAAGGGGGAATCTAATTTATCCATGTTCATGGAAACAAGAGGTCGCATTCACAGTGATAACTCATCACTTCACAAGTCATTGACTTTAAAGAAAAAAAAAACACGGGGGTCGGGCGGTGGGACAGTGGGTTAAGTGCATGGGGCGCAAAGTGCAAGGACCGGTGGAAGGATCCCGGTTCGAGCCCCCGGCTCCCCACCCGCAGGGGAGTCGCTTCACAGGCGGTGAAGCAGGTCTGCAGGTGTCTATCTTTCTTTCCCCCTCCCTGTCTTCCCCTCCTCTCTCCATTTCTCTCTGTCCTATCCAACAACAACAACATCAACAATGGAAATGATAATAACCACAACGAGGCTACAACAACAAGGGCAACAAAAGGGGGGGGAAATGGCCTCCAGGAGCGGTGGATTCATGGTGCAGGCACCAGCCCAGCAATAACCCTGGAGGAAAAAAAAAAAAAAAACACAACTAATCAGATCAGTAAATTCCTCAAAACCCTTTTTCAGTCATTTGTGTGCCTGCATATACCTGTACACAGCTGTGAGTCTCTCTTCAAAGAGTATTTCAAGCCATTCCCATTATTAGTGCTAGTTTATATTTGCTTTGCATCAAACCTTCATGACTAGAATCTGGTCCATTTGCCTGGCTTCCACCCAAGGAGATGGGCTAAGGCTCACTTCTCAACCATCTCAGCCCATCACTACAAGTCTAGTACGCCTGCCTCCAGACTGAACATTTACTTGACAGGCAGGAGTTCAGTTCTCTTGGCTGATTCTCTCTGAATCACTTCATTTCTGTACACATTTAAGACAGCATTCTGCATACCAAGCATCCATGCTGAGTGGACCAGCATGCTCAAACCAAATAAGACACCCCACCACACACACTGGCATCTAAAGAAGGCATCACTGTTCAGAGGGTAGGGGGTGAGAGTGTTTTGTTGCAGTTTCCAACTGGAGACCAATTTTATGTTTTCTGTGAAAGCGGTAGTCATCCTACCTATGCCAGTCCTGATGAGTCTGGCAGAAGCCAACTCTCTGCAGTTTCAAGCTCCCTCGTGTTGTTCAAAGACTCGCAGCTGTGTGTTTAGAGTGATTGGGTGGGACCTTAGAGTTCATAGATGCACTCAGCAAATAATGTGTTGTTTTAGTTGTATCAACTTTTACAAAGGTAATGCTCTCCAGGTGCTTCCTCCCCTGGAGTAATTAGCTTGGCTGAACATATTCTGTCTCAGGACACCACTGTATAAAGTATGCGGGATTAGTCCCTTCAGGGCTGTTATATTTTATAATTTAGGTCAGAATTTCATTATCTGGGATTGATGCAGATACTTACTCAATGTATGATACAATGTATCACCAAATCCTCTTAACTATGTGATGAAACTGTTATTGTTTGTCTACACTACAATCCACTGTTCCCGAAGGCCATCTTTACCGTTGTTGTTGTTGTTGTTGTTATTGTTGTTGCTGGATAGGACAGACAGAAATTGAGAGAGGAGGGGAAGACAGAGAGGAGGAAAGGCAGACACCTGCAGACCTGCTTCACCGCTTGTGAATTCGCTGTGCTACCATTCGCGCGCATGCGCACACACACACACACCCTCGTCTACTGGTTTTTTAAGTATCAGAGGCAGTTCTAAAATCATTCTATCCTCTCATTTAACCTTCAGAATAAGCCTATGAAATGGACATTATTATCTGCCTTCTGAAGAGTATCAAAGTATATCTCTGGTTATACTGACAGTTGTTTTCTATTATAGTCACCTATAATTTTTATTTATTAAAATGTTTTTATTAAAGAAATAGAACTTTGCATTCTTAGTTTTAATGACAGCTAAAATAAGGGATGATAAAATATACACTAATCAGTAAAAAAAAACAGAAGAAAACTAGATAATGTCATCTCTTCCTTGTAAAATTTGTATGGTTCATATAAACATGTTGCTTTATTAAGAATATACAATAAAGTCAGCATTTTAATTGGAAAAGAGAATGGATTTCATTTTTATTCATTTCATTTGTCTGTCTTATAACTGTTTTGTGCCTTTTGTGTTTATATTTATAATTAAAATGTGGGGGGTTTGTTATATGGAAAACAGAAATGTTATGCATGTACAAACTATTGTATTTACTGTCAACTGTAAAACATTAATCCCCCAATAAAGAAATTTTTAATGTGTTTTTTTTTCTAGCTCTAGTATCACTTTATTGAAGGGACGCTGATTTACAGGATTGTTGTAGTCATCAGGGGACATTTCCACATTTCCCCAAGGTAGGTGTCAGTATACCTCACCCTCCACCACACCATCATCCTGCTCCACCAGAGGTATTTAGGTCTCCAGACTCCTCCCTTTCTGGTCTGAGTGCCCTGGTCTGCTTCAGTAGATCATAGCCAAATTGTATTGTTTCGATAAAGAATTTTCTTATAGAGTTGGGGCCAGGCAGTGGGGCACCTGGTTAAATGCTCACATTACAGAGCATAAGGCCCCAGGTTCAGGCCCCTGGTCCCCACGTGTAGGGGGGAAGCTTCATGAGTGGTGAAGTAGGGCTGCAGGTGTCTGTCTGTCTCTCTCCCTCTCTATTACCCACCCTCTCACTTCTATCTCTATCCAATAAATAAAAATAAACAAAAAGTTTTTTAAAAATTTAAAATAATAATGGAGTTAATATTTTGATAAGATCGCTCTGAAGCTATTATTAAACTTCAACATTAAAAGAATCGCAAATCCCCCTCCTCCTAGCAAACACAAGACAGACAGAAGACAGGCTTCCATCTAGGAAGGCTGAGCTGCGGAGCTCTGTCCACCCAGAGCAATCAAGGGCAGCGCTGAGGCATGATTAAAAGAAAGGCATAGAGATCTCTGTGTACTGAACAGAGGTCTGCAGCCTCTCCCTCTCCCTCTCTCCCTCTCTCCCTCTCTCTCTCTCTCTCCCTCTCTCCCTCTCTTTCTCCCTCACTCCCTCCTTCCATCCACTGTGAGTGCAGGTTTTTATCTCTCTAGAAGGAGGCCAGTGAATTCTTCTTTGTGGAAAGTAACCACTCAAAAAATAAAAATAAAAAAACTCTGATACTAGCTATTTTATTCTATTTTTTAAACTTATTGTCTTTATTTATTGGATAAAGACAGCCATGAATCAAGAGGAAGGGATAGATAGAGAGGAGGAGAGGCAGAGAAACACCTGCAGCCACTGCTTCGCCACTCATGAAGCCTTCCCTCTGCAGGTGGGGACCGGGGACTTGAACCCAGGATCCTTGAGTATTATTACATGGGCACTCAACCAGATACACTACCACCCAGCCAAGATATTACTTTTGCTGTTCTGTCTATATTTATGTATGTGCTTGCAGATAGATGATAGATTCTGTTAATATTCAGTCTGAATTTTATATTAATGTTTCTGTACACACACAGATACATTCATTTTATATTAATGTTTCTGTATGTACACAAATAATTCATATTCCCTGAAGGCTACATTTGTATCCTATTCGTATTTTTTTCCTCCAGGATTATTGCTGGGGCTCAGTGCCTGCACTAAAATCCACTGCTCCTGGAGGCCATTTTTTGCCCTTTTGTTACCCTTGTTCTTTATCAGTGCTGTTGTTACTATTATTTTTGTCATTATTGTTGGATAGGACAGAGAGAAATGGAGAGAAGAGGGGAAGACAGAGAGGGGGAGAGAAAGATAGACACCTGCAGACCTGCTTCACCGCCCGTGAAGCGACTCCCCTGCAGGTGGGGAGCCAGGGGCTCAAACTGGGATCCTTATGCCGGTCCTTGTGCTTTGCGCCATGTGCGCTTAACCTGCTGCACTACCGCCTGGCCTCCCCTATTCATATTTCTACCCCTCAATGCTTTTCATGTATTAAATTCTCAGTATTTTTATTAATTTATTTGTAAAACAGAAATATTGACAAGACCATAGGATAAGAGGGGTACAATCCCACACAGTTCCCACCACCAGAGTTCCATATCCCATCCCTTCCCTTGAAAGCTTTCCTACTCTTTTTTTTAATTGGCGGATTAATGTTTTACATTCAACAGGAAATATAATAGCTTATAAATGCATTAACATTTCTCAGTTTTCCACATAACAATACAACCCCCACTAGGTCCTCTGTCATCCTTCTTGGATCTGTACTCTTCCCCCACCCACCCCAGAGTCTTTTACTTTGGTGCAATACACCAACTCCAGTTCAGGTTCTACTTGTGTTTTCTCTTCTGCTTTTGTTTTTCAACTTCTGCCTGAGAGTGAGATCATCCCATATTCATCCTTCTGTTTCTGACTTATTTCACTTAACATGATTTCTTCGAGCTCCATCCAAGATGGGTGAAGTCACCGTTTTTAATAGCTGAGTAGTATTCCATTGTGTATATATACCACAACTTGCTCAGCCACTCATCTGTTGTTAGACACCTGGGTTGAAAGTTTTCCTATTCTTTATCCCTCTGGGAGTATGGACCCAGGATCATTATGGGGTGCAGAAGGTGGAAGGCCTGGCTTCTGTAATTGCTTCTCCACGGGACATGGGCATTGGCAGGTCAATCCATACTCCTAGCCTGTCTCTCTCTTGATTTAAAGAGAAAATTTTGGGCAGGGATAGATATAATGGTTATACAAAGAGACTCTCGTGCCTGAGGCTCCAAAGTCCCAGATGCAATCCCCCACACCACCATACACCAGAGCTGAGTAATGCTCTGGTAAAAAAAAGAGAGAGAGAAAGAGAAAGAGAGAGAGAGATAAATAGGGGCCAGGTGGTGGCACACATGGTTGAACGCACATGTTATAGTGTGCAAGGACCTGGGTTCGAGCCCCCAGGCCCCACCTGCAGGGGGAAGCTTCACAAGTGGTGAAGCAGGGCTGCAGGTGTGTCTGTCTCTCTCCCTCTCTACCACCCCTTTCCCTCTTGATTTCTGGCTATCTCTACTCAATAAATAAAGATAATAAAAAAATTTACTTTCAAATAAAGAGAGAGAACTTCTAAGAATAGAATATTCACGACTGTGTATCCAGACCTAGAGTTTGGTTCTTAACTACCAAAAGTTGTTAGGTCACAGCTTAACTCCAACTAAAAGCCAAAGCAAAGTGGCTGAGCATGTGTCATGCCCACAGGGACCATGGAACCTGAGTCCCCTCACAGCCCCCAGAGTGGTGATCTGAAGTCCGTTCAGCATGTCCAGACTGCAGGTCATGAAGTTCACCCAGACTATAGTGCCTGTCTTCACAGACTGATAGTTGATGAATGTGGATATAGTAGCTATATCCTGTAGCTACTTAGCAACAGAATGACCACCTTATAAAAACATCTGCATAAAGAACTTTGGTCCAGGGGGCCAGGTTGTGGCACGCCAGATTAAGTGCACATAGTACCAAGCATAAGGACTCACGCAAGGATCCTGGTTCAAGCCCCCAACTCCCCATCTGCGGGGGAGGGGGGAGTCACTTCACAAGCGGTGAAGCAGGTCTGCAGGTGTCTGTCTTTCTCTCTCCCTCTCTATCTTCCCCTCCTCTCTCGATTTCTCTCTGTCCAATCCAAAAATAAAAGTAAGAATTGTGGTCCATCCTCCCAGAAGGATAAAGAATAGGGAAGCTTCCAATGGGGGGGGCAGTGAAGGGGAACATGGAACTCTGGTGGTGAGAAATGTATGGAATTGTACCCCTGTTATCTTATAACCTTGTTAATCATTATTAAGTTACTAATAAAAATTTAAAAAAACATTTGCAAGTATGTTAAAGTTTTTGAAATGTTTCTCATGATTCTTATTTTCCTCAGATAATAGTTCATGTATAAGGTGTCATTCTTGTAAAAGAAGTCGATGGAGTGATTTAGTACAAAAATGTAGTGAAAGAAATCAGAAAAGTTGGAAAATGGGCTCTTTGAGCAGGAAAAAAAAAAAAACTTGAGTTCACATTTCAGGCTGATCTTTTTTTTTCTTTTTCTTTTTTCTTTTTTCTTTTTTTCACCAGAGCACTACTCAGCTCTGGCCTATGGTGGTGCGGGGGATTGAACCTGGGACTTTGGAGCCTCAGGCATGAGAGTCTTTTTGCAAAACCATTATGCTGTCTACCCTCCGCCCAGCTCTTTTTTTTTTTTTTAACTTTTCCTAACAGGGAAATACCCCAGAGGAGACTGGTTTTCTGCTGTCAGTTCCAGGGTGACATCTGTGGTTTTCACCATTACCCATGAACATTCGCCATTGGGAAGCATCACTAAGTGATCTGTAGGTTGCAGAAAGCAGCCGGAGCCTGGGAAGGCATCAGAGGGCTGTGCACATAACAAGGGCTGGCAGCATTTCAGAAACGGGGTGGCCAAGTACCCAACTCCTCTTCTTTAGCAAGTCATCAGGGGTAAAGAAGAAGGGAGATGGTGAAAAGAGAAAAGAGGCAGAAGCCAGAGATTAGCTTCGCTTACAGGATAAAATTTTACATTACAACTCAGTGTTAGAATAAAATTTTGGATGAATTTTGAAATTATTTTTTAAAACAGAGCATACCGTCAAGAACAGTGATTACAGCTGATGTTCACAACAGACTTGCTCATTCGGAATTTTCACCTCCACCTCATGCCCAGAGAACATAAAAGCCTAAGACTGGAACTTCCTGGAGCATTCTCCTCCACCAGCCTGACAGCCATGTCCTGAGAACTAGTCGAGGTTTGCTTCCCTTTAACAGTCGTGGGACAGCCTCTCTGAACTCTGCCTCCTCCTCTTCCCCCTCCTCTTTTTCCTCTTCCTCCTCTACTTTCTCCCCCTCCTCCACCTCCCCTTTCTCTTCCTCTTCCTCCTCCTGGCTCCCCACTCCTCTAACATCCCTGCAGATAAAAGCTACTCATCCTACTTGTCCCTGGGAGTTGAAAAGGTACTGAAGACTGCTCCCTCCATACTGTTTCAACTTATCACTCGTCCACCCTCCCAGAAAAGTATCTGTCCTAACGAATCGGGTGCCACATGTCACACTAACTATACACTTGCTTCCCTTGACTGTGTCATCTGCCTTCCTCTAAGTCAGGTAGATGCAAGGAAGAAAACCCTGATGTGAAGAACACCATACTCACTGCTGGAAGAATGATGCATAGAAGAAAGTGACTAGGAACCCAAGTTAACTTCCACTCGGCCACTTTCCCTGGGGTCCTAATTCAGTTACCACTTTGGGTACCACTGACTTGACTAAGTTTGGATACTTAGGGTGTGGGATGCTATCAGCTTTATCACCTGCTCCATTTGACTAGTGCTGGCAGCAGAGTAAAAACTGTGAATTAATGCAGATTATGGAAATTAAAAATTTTGAATATCCAGCAATGTTTGGAAAAGTTAGATGGATTTTTTCTATATTAACTGTAATATCTATATAATGAAGACATGACTAGGTTCCAGCTGTCACCCACTATCTGATATGTTATTCTTTCAGAACCCTGGAAGGTGATAAAAAAGGGATTGTAAGAGAAAAATTAACTAAAAAAATAGCTGAGAAGCCACAATACTGCTTAATAACAGTAATAATTCTTTCCTTTCCCTCACGTATTCTCTGATGAGATTGTCTTCTCTGAGCTGCTAATTACTAACAACCTACAAGATTGCCCTGATTCTAGCTGGGCAGAAATTTCTGTTCTTACTTTTCATAAAAATTTAGTCCAGGCTTGCCAGCCTCCACAATTATTTAAACCAATTCCAGGAGAGAGAAATAGAATGTCTATTATCTCAGCTTCTCTGGAGAACTCTAACCAATACAAGTAACAAAAAATAAAAACTGTGACAAAATCCTAAATATTAGAGAAATGACAAAGGCAGGAATAAAGTTATCATCCAAGGTCTTATACACATGATTAGACATGAGCCACAATTCTGACCCTGAACTTCCTAGCAACCAACTCAAACAAGCAAGCTTGTAGTGGGGGTTGTATTATTGTGTGGAAAACTAAGAAATGTTATGCATGTACAAACTACTGTATTTACTGTTGACTGTAAAACATTAATCCCCAATAAAGAAATTTTTTAAAAAATATTAATCTTGTATTATTTAGGAAGATCATATAAATACAGCAATTTAAAGACTTCCTTAACTAGCCTTTATTAATTTCACCATAAACATTTCCATTCCAACAAGCTCTTTTATCAAAGACATATAAGAATTATATTTAGACTTCTGGGGTTGGAGCGATGGTGACCTAGTCTCTAGAAGTTGCCTCTTCCACAGAAAACAAATATCACAACAAAACAGCCCAGAAAATTCCAACAGAGAACACCTGGGATTTCTTCACTGACGGTTGATAATTGCAAGTGAACAGCTGGAACAGAAGGAGAGGGAGAGAAGGATGCAAGCAGAAAATCAGCACTGCATTGCTGGTGGGCACCATAACTGAAATCCCTGCAAATCCACATGGCAGATTTAAGGGGCTCACACAGAACCACTCAATCGCCAAGTGGCTTAAGAAAAGGAGCTCAGATGGGCTCCAGATCAAATCGATGGGGTTTACAGTTAACAATAGTATATACTTCTCCCATATTTGCGAGCTACTCTTCCCTGATCCAGCTCCCATATTTGGGAGCTACTCTTCCCTGGTCCAGCTTTCTAGTCTTATTCCCAACTCTGACACCATCATGTGTAAATTGGCAAAAAGATGTTAAAAAAGGACAAAGGAGAATGAAGTTGCAGACACTACTATGATTCCATCTTGACCACCCTGGGCAGAGGACCTCACCAATGTGTCCTGAAACCACACCTCCCCAGAGCCCTGTCCCACTAGGAAAAGATAGAAACAGGCTGAGAGTATGGATCAAGCTGTCAATGCCCATGTTCAGCAGAGAAGCAATTACAGAAGCCAGACCTCCTACTTACTGCACCCCATAAAGAATTTTGGTCCATACTCCCAGAGGGGTAAAGGATAGGGAGCCCTCCTATGGAGTAGATGAGATATGGAACTCTGGTGGTAGAAATTATATGGAATTGTACCCCTACTATCCCAAATCACTAATAAAAAAGAATATATAAATTACATGTATAATACTTTAATACATAACACATTTAGAAACCTATAGTCCTCTATGTCTTGTAAAATTATGTCATTTTCTAATACTTTTTTTAATCTTTTTTTTTTTTTCCAGAGCACTGTTCAGCTCTGGCTGATGGTAGTGCAGGGGATTGAACCAGGGACTTTGGAGCCTCAGACAGAGAGAGTCTGTTTCCATAACCATTATGCTATCTACCCTCCACCCCTTTTTTAATCTTTCTTACATTTTTGTTGTTGTTCTCATCCTTTCATATAAATACCTTGAGGTACTATTTATTTATTTATTTATTTATTTATTTATTTATTTATTATTGGATAGAGACAGAAATTGAGAGAGGAGGAGGAAATAGAGACAGACAGACAGAGAGAGAGAGAGACCTGCAGACTTGCTTACCACTTGCAAAGTTTTCCCCTGCAGGTGGGAGCCAGGGGCTCGAAGTCAGGTCCTTGTGCACTGCATATGCGCTCAACCAGGTGCGCCACCACCTGGCCCCTCTTGAGGGTCTTTACTTTGGTGTTTGTGCTCAAGAATTCCTATTGCTATAGTGTGTATCTATTACCAAATGACTTAGATTTCTCTGAAAGTCAACTACTGGATGTTTCTCTTCATATGTGTAATACAAATAACTGAAGCACATGAATTTGTTTTTTAAAATGTCAAACTGTCTCTAAGACTTTGTGAAAACTCTAAGACTTTGTGACCACCATCCCTAAGGGGAAAACTGAGGAGGGGAGGCACAGACAGAACTGTGGTGGTTGGTGTGGTCTAAAACTATACCCTTTTTATCTTATGCTCTTGTAAACTATGGCTAGATCACTGATAAAAATGTTTAAAAATAGTTACATTGAGGGAGTCGGGCGGTAGCACAGCGGGTTAAGCGCACATGGCACAAAGCACAAGAACAGCAAAGGATCCGGGTTCGAGCCCCGGCTCCCCACCTGCAGGGGAGTTGCTTCACAGCCAGTAAAGCAGGTCTGCAGGTGTCTGTCTTTCTCTCCCCCCTCTCTGTCTTCCCCTCCTCTCTCCATTTTTCTCTGTCCTATCCAACAACGCCATCAACAACAATAAGAACTACAACAATAAAACAATAAGGGCAACAAGAGGAAATAAATAAATATTTTAAAAGTTACATTGAATATAAATACTTAAGAACTGCTCCCACTCAATTTCATCACTTTTTAGTAATTGCATTATTTACTTGAATTACTTATTCAAAATAGCATTTGATTATTCAAAATTATGTTACTCAGTTGTAACTGAATCCTAGAGCGAGTCAGCATATAGCATCTCCGCTTGCATTGTAATTCATCAATACTTTCATTATGTATTTTGCATGAATAGGACATGGACTAAAATAAGAGATCTGGTTAAAAGTATGTCTCCTTTTCTTTAAGCAAAAAAATAAAAAATAAACAGTCTTTTGTCTAAGAAATCTAAGTATTTCAAAATATATCAAAATTACAAGGTTACAATGTATATTTCCACACCACAGCCACCACCAAAGTATCTCAGTGTAGTTTTAATTTGCAATTCTCTCACTAGAATTGGAGCACTTCTTTATTTAATTATTTTTTATTTATAAAAAGGAAACATTGACTAAACCATAGGATAAGAGGGGTACAACGCCACACAATTCCCACCACCAGAACTCCGTATCCCATCCCCTCCCCTGAAAGCTTTCTTATTCTTTAACCCTCTGGGAGTATGGACCCACAAGGTCATTGTGGGATGCAGAAGGTGGAAGGTCTGGCTTCTGTAATTGCTTCCCCGCTGAACATGGCCGTTGGCAGGTCGATCCATACTCCCAGTCTGCCTCTCTCTTTCCCTAGTGGGGAAGGGTTCTGGGGAAGCGGAGCTTCAGGACACATTGGTGGGGTTGTCTGTCCAGAGAAGTCTGGTCAGCATCCTGCTAGCATCTGGAACCTGGTGGCTGAAAAGAGAGTTAACATACAAAGCCAAACAAATTGTTGACCAATCATGGACCTAAAGGCTGGAATAGTGCTGATGAAGAGTTGGGGGGGTCCTCCATTTTGTTGATAGCTGGTAGGTATATTTTAGTTATAGTCCAAAAGGCCTGTGGCTATACTAGTGGTTTGATTTTTTTTTTCTTTTTTCCCCTGAGCCTGAAATCTGATATGCAGGTGGATCCAAGTTATTGTGGAGCATTTCTTCACGTGTCTGTGGGCCATGCATGTCTCTCCTTTAGAAAACTGTTCAGCTCTCTGGTCCACTTTCACTTCTTTTGTAGAGCTGTACCAATTCGGTATAGATGTTTGATAGCAGTCATCTGTCTGATGTGTGGTGTGCAAATATCTTCTCCCACTTAACTTGCTTGGTTATCCTGCGTAGTTCGCACTGGATGGGAGCACTTTTACTCTGAGGTATAGCTGCCCCTAATCTATGGATGCATGTATACACTTATCCAGTGCTCTACGCCCTAGTCTGTATCTAGGCTTTGTAATTTTGTTGGAGAGTTGTACACTTAGATGTAGTTTTGTTTTGGGGTCTTTTGTTTGTTTGTTTGTTTTGGCCATCACAATGTTTGTGACTATTATTGTTGTGATGATGATTATGATGATGATGATGATGATGATGATGATGATGACGACGACGATGATGATGTTAATAGACTTGAATCGTGTTAGGCTGAAGTCCACCGCCCTGTCCTACTTCTTGCAAAGAATCTTTGCTACTGCGGAATGTCTTACCCAATGATTACATTCGTTCAGACGGTCCATGGATGTAGAAGGCCTTTGAGCTCACGTCCTTGATCGCTCAGCTTCTAATTGTAATTATTGCTCTTCATTTTTAAAACAATTTCTTACTTTTTAGTTTTTTATTGTCATTCCTTCAAACTTTCAACCCAGTCTCACTATCCAATCTAATCTATCTAACATGTATTATCAAATTTATTTATTCAACAAATATTTATTGCATCCTTACCAACATGTTTAGGTTCAGCTGATAGTCAACAAAATAGACAAATTGCCCTAGCTGTCTAGTAGAAATATTCTAATAAAAAATAACAGATAGATAGACAGACAGGTTTGAGCCCCCAACTCCCCACCTGCAGAGGGGTCATTTCACAAGTGGTGAAGCAGGTCTGCAGGTGTCTTTCTCTCCCCCCTCTATATTTTCCCCTTCCCTCTCAAATTCTCTCTGCCCTATCCTATAAAATGGAGAAGGGGAAAAAAAAGGCCACCAGGAGCAGTATTTTTTTTCTTTTTTTGCCTCCAGGGTTATTACTGGGGCTCGGTGCCTGCACTACAAGTCCACTGCCACTGCTCCTGGAGGCTATTTTTTCCCATTTTGTTGCCCTTGTTGTTGTTATTATTGTTATAGCTGTTGTTGTTGGATAGGACAGAGAGAAATGGAGAGAGGAGGGGAAGACAGAGAGGAGGAGAGAAAGACAGACACCTGCAGACCTGCTTCACTGCCCGTGCGCTCAACCTGCTGTACTACCGCCCAGTCCCCCCAGGAGCAGTAGATTTATAAATAGTACAGGCACCAAGCCCCAGAGATAACAAAAAGAAAAAAAAAATAAATACATATAGATAGGTAAACAGATTAACGCCATAGTTGGGGAAGGGACGCTATTGCGAAGAATATATCAAGAAGCTTCTTCAAGGAGGTGCTATTCGAATAGAACTGTGAATATAAAGAGAACACATGACTCATATGAATGTCTGTGGAAGAACAAGCAGAGAAACAACAAGACGGTTGGTAGCGCAGCGGGTCAAGCGCACATGGTGCAAAGCACGAGGACCCTGTTCAAGCCCCTGGCTCCCCACCTGCAGGGGTGTTGCTTCACAAGTGGTGAAGCAGGTCTGCAGGTGTCTTTCTTTCCCCCACACTGTCTTCCCCTCCTCTCTCCATTTCTCTCTGTCCTATCCAACAACAAAAATAACAAAGGCAACAAAATGGAAAAAAATGGCCTCCAGCAGAAGGGGATTCTTAGTGCAGGGACTGAGCCCCAGTGATAACCCTGGAGGCAAAAAAAAAAAAAGACAGAAACATGTTTCATACACTCTAAGAAGAAAGATAAGCACAAAGAGCATGGAGAAGAGACGCGATGAACAAGGTCAGAGAGGTAATCAGGGAGAGGCCAACTGACACTCGTCTTATAGCTCCTAATGTAGACCTGGAATTTGCTCTAACCACTAGATTTTTTAGCAGGGGAGTAACTTGGTTTCTATATGATACTTTTAAAAAGATTAATCTAGGGGGCCAGGTGGTGGCGCACCTGGTGAAGCACACATTACCGTGCACAAGGACCCGGGTTCGAGCCCCCAGTCCCCACCTGCAGAGAGAAAACTTTGCGAGTGGTGAAGCAGGTCTGCAGGTGTCTCTCTGTCTCTCTATGCCCCTCCTCCTCTCAATTTCTCTGTCTCTATCCAATACATAAATAAAGACAATAAAAATTATTTTTAAAGATTAATTGAGAAGGCTGGGTGGTGGCACTGCTGGTAGAGTATATATGTCACCAAGCACAAGGAGACCCCTATGTACAGGGGCAGCCCCACAAGCAGCACAGCAGAGCTACAGGTGTCTTTTCTTCTCTCCTTATCTCTCTCTCTCCCTCTTTCTCTTTTTCTGTTCTCTCACCCTTGGTCAAGAAAGAAAGAAAAAAGAACACTGGTAGCCAGGGATGGTAGAGTACAGGCATCAAACCCCAGATATAAGCCCACAGGGGGAAAAAATAATGATGTGGCTGCTATGTTTAGATTAGATAATAATGAGGGGCCAAGCAGTTGGACACCTGGTTAATCGCTTACATCATAGTACACAAGGACCAGGGTTCGAGGCCCTGGTCCCCACCTGCAGGGGGAAAGCTGTGTGAGTGGTGAAGCAGGGCTGCAGGTGTCTCTCTGTCTCTCTCCCTCTCTATCTCCTACACCCCTCTCGATTTCTCTCTGTCTCTATCCAGTAATAAGTAAATAAAAATATTAAAAATAAATAAATAACAGACTAGATAATGAAGGAGTGAGAGTAAACAGAGAACCATCTAGGTTACTACTCTAATCCAGATAAGAGAAGAATGGATTAAACCCCTTGTTAATGGTCCAGGTATGAGATATAGCCAGAAAAAAACAACCAAATGGTTACACAAGATTTTGCAAGAAGAGGAAAAAACATTATTGCCACCCAAACCCACAATCAAGGACAGAGTTAATAACTCACATCAGTCTCCCCACTCCTCGCTCAAAGGAGGGAGTTCTTACAGACAGAAGGAGGGGAGGCTGGCACGCCAGGAACTGGATTTAGGAACAGTCAGGAAGAATTCCAAAGCCTTCAGATCTTCCTACCTCCTGGACCATGATTCCTCAAAGTCCCTACTACAATAATTTATTTTCTTTAATGGGGGATTAACAGTTTACAGTCGACAGTAAATACAGTAGTTTGTACATGCGTGACATTTCCCAGTTTTCCACATAACAATTCAAACCCCTCTAGGTGCTCCTCTGCCATCATGTTCCAAGACCTGAACCCTCCCCCTCACCCCAGAGTCTTTTACTTTGGTGCAAGACACCCCCTACTATAATCAGTTTTAACTAATCTTTATTCTTCGAAAGGGGTTGACATTTCCACAGAAACAAGGTAAGTTATCTGATGCTGTCCTTTTATTTTCCAAATTGAGTTTGAGCTGCTGGCAGAGTACTGATAGTTAAGACTTAGTCTGATTGATCAATATCAGATGACCCGTCATCACCCCGACACACACAGCCAATCATACATCCCAGTCTTTGGCGGGGCTCAAATTCAGCACATATATTAAAAGGTAGGATTTACAAGATTTGATGGTGCAAGGTTAGAGAGAGAATAAGAGATGAGTAAAGATGATTCCAGGAGGTCCAGGAGCTAGCTAGCTCAAGTGTAAGAGCGCACAACTTACCAAGCGTGAGACCCCGGGTTCTAGCCCCAACACTATAAGGGAATCTACAGGTAGGATTAAAGAAACTGTATTTAATGTAAAAAAATTTTTGAAACCTGCCCATTTTTCTCATTTTTAAAGCAAATTTTATTGATTTATAGGAATATAAAAAGGTGTAAGGACCCAGGTTCAAGCCCCTGGTCCCCACCTTTGGGAAGAGGGGTAGTTTCAAACAAGCTGTGAAGCAGTGCTACAGGTGTCTCTCTTTCTCCCTCTCTACCTCCTTTCTCAATGTCTCTCTATCCTCTCAAATAAATAAAAAGAAAAAAAAAGGGTAAAGATGGCCACCAGGAATGGTAAACTCATGGTACAGACACCAAACCCAGCTATTGTCCTGGAGGCAATAAAAAATTAAATAAGAGGAGGGTCGGGCGGTAGCACAGCAGGTTAAGCACACGTGGCGCAAAGCACAAGAACCAGAGTAAGGATCCCGGTTTGAGCCCCCGGCTCCCCACCTGTAGGGGAGTCGCTTCACAAGCAGTGAAGCAGGTCTGCAGGTGTCTGTCTTTCTCTCCTCCCCTGCCTTCCCCTCCTCTCTCCATTTCTCTCTGTCCTATCCAACAACAACAACAATAATAATAACTACAACAATAAAAAACAAGGGCAACAAAAGGAGGACATAAATTAATTAATTAATTAATTAATTAATTAAGATAAAGTAAAATAAAATCCTGTGTTTGATTGCCACAACTATAAATGGTAAGTGTTTTCAAAATTCAGGAACCTGGATCTGTCAGGGTTGAGCAGGAAGGGCGTCCCGCCAGAAGTGTAGTGTGGTGAGCTGAGCAGACTATCAGCTGTTGTAAACTGTAGGCTGGTGAGCAGAAGAAAGGACAGGAGTCCTCCAGACTGAAAAAAGAACCGAGGTAAGAAGCAACACAGCTGGTGGACCTACGAGATAATAAGACTCGCCAGAAAACGGAAGGCGTCATGAGGAGTGGTAGGAAATAAGTCAGACCTATTAGGAAGCACCTTACAGTCAACTTCAATAAACAGCCACTCAAACCTCAACTTAGAAGAGTGTGATGTGAAGACCAGGAGGAAGGGAATTCTGACCCACCTTGAGCTATTTAGCTCAACTCTAGTACTAACTACTGAAAATCTCTAGAGAGGTGATTCTGGACAAAAGAAGATTTTGACCAGACTTCTAATTCTGAGTAAGATGAAAAGGCAGGACTAACTGGTGTTCAGTTTTCTTTCTAACTTTTATGATCCTATTTTTTTTCAGTGTCATCATATTCGGGGAGTCACTTTAAGCATTCTCTGCAGTTCTTTTGAGTTTTTACTTTTCTCCATTATAAGGAGGTTACATGGCCAAGTAATGTGGGCAGTCGTGGCTGATTTTTTTTTCCATTAATCTCACAATAGTAAGGATACATCTACATCCCAAACTGGAATTAGATGCACTGTTCTCCCCAGTTTGATCTAGAGACTTTGTGACCTCAATTATTTCTTCCTCTTCTTCTTCTTCTTCTTCTTCTTCTCCTTCTTCCTCTTCTTCTTCTATTTTTTCTGAAATAAGGTTTTAAAACACACACACACACACACATACACACACTGGACTAGTATGTCACACTAACATAAATGAATAAAGCTCTATAGCAAATAACATGTTAAATAAATCTGACACAATAAGCACTTCTGCAGTGGGAATCATTTTTCCCACAGGATCTAGTGTTGCATGATGACTAATATACTCTTGGGATAAAGGCTACATCTTCTATTTCCAAGCACACTGACACAACCCCAAATCAATTTTCTCCTCTTCTTGAACATAGTTCCAATCTGTCAAGATCATCCCTCGTTGGTCACCTCCCTTTTCCCATCATATTACTTAGGGACTGCCACTGCAAATCACAAAGATAAAGATTCAACAGAAAAAAAAAATGTATTTGCTGAAATAGAGAATTCTGCAATGCCCACTTAAAACTGATTTACTGAAAGCTCATGAGATTTTTCTCTTCTCAGGGAGGGAAAAAAATTCAGTAATTCCCTTCCTCAAAATAAAAATAATAATATCCAGGGATATGTCAAGAACAGTGGAATTGTGGTAAATATCGACAAATGAAGCAGAGAGCATATTAAAGTTAATAAAGCCCCCTTTTCTTAAGTCTGCTTGAGTGCTCTGGCATTGTACTATATTAGGGATATCTGATAGCTTATCTGAGTTTCAAATGAAAGACTTACAGGATGAAAGTTGTAGAGGAAATAGAATGATTCACTCTGGAAGCCCTAGTTCTGTTCCTTATATTTGATTTGTGTCCTGGAAAATGATCTCTTTAAAGCAGTCCCAGGATACAGAAGAAATTATTTCCTATTTAAAAGAGAGAGATGGAGAAAAAAAGAATACACCTGCTCACAATTGTTCATTGACCTGCGTTAATTAGATTGAAGAATTCAAATATATATATATAATTATTGTGCATAATATTAACACATTACTTTACAACTTTATAGTACATGAAATAATAAACTGCTTATATTACATTATATAGAACTATATTATATGGTACTTTAATACTGTTTATAATATCATTATTAATTTAGTTTTACATGTAAAATAAAGTTTCTTTTTTAATTTCTTTATTGGGGGACTAATGGTTTACAGTTGACAATAAAATACAATAGTTTGTACATTCATAATATTTCCCAGTTTTCCATATAACAGTACAACCCCCACTAGGTCCTCCTCTGCCGTCATGTTCCAGAACCTGAGCCTTTCTCCCCACCCCAGAGTCTTTTACTTTGGTGCATTAAACTAGTAAAACAAAGTCTCAAAAGCAAACAAGCTGATGGAAAAAGAAGATTATTTATGACAAGGAAAGCTAGTTCTTTTTTTTTTTTAATGATAAACATAGGAGAGAGAAAGAACCAGGCATCACCCTGGTACATGTGCTGCCAGGGATTGAACTCAGGACCTCATGCTTGAGAGTCAGATGGCCCATCCACTGCGCCACCTCCCAGACCACAAGGAAAGCTAGTTCTTATTTATCCTCAATACAACAGACAGAAAGTTGCCCACATCAGTGATTAATGGTCATCATCTGGAGCTGTAAGTCCTCAGGGAAAGTTTTGTAGAGAATCAGATTGGAGCTAGACTTGGAGGGGTCAGCAAATTAAAAGATCTTAATATTTTGAGGATGACCTCTGCCCTGTCAAAGCTACCCAAGTAGATTTTACGTTTGCTCCCTTTTCTCAGTCTGCCCTAGTTCCAGCCACCACCATCCTCCACCTAACTGCCCATTGCACTTTATTTCCCTTTCCCTTTTGCCCAGTCCAGCCCATTGATCCCCTCGCCTGCTTTCTGTCCCTTATTTATAGTTTTTATGCTGTACTGTCTGGCTCATAGCAACTGCCCAACAAATGTGCTCAATCAAGGAATTATCGTTTCTTTTTTGGCTAGGTAAGCCCTGAAAAGTTTAATCTACACACACACACTGAAAGTCACCACAGCATACACTCAGTGTTCCAGAAATAGTGACTGAAGGTAAGAAAGAGAAAGGGAGAGAGGAAGAGATGCAGGGAGAGAAGGAAGGAAAGATTCAGCAAATACCAAAACTGTTGCATGAGTTTTGCTTGACTATCCTTGTTATTATGATAACTCCTAGTTCCTTTGGAAGCATATAACACCACCATGACACAGTACAGAACAAAGGCAGGAAAGTCTATCTTAGCATTTGCTCTACTACAACTGCTTCATAACTATTTGACTGAATATACTATTTTGAAAAATAATGAAAGTAATAAAAGTTACATAATTGCACCTAAATTAGCCCCAAAGTGGCATCACGATTGCCTTCTTCTGGATTTCTAGATGCTGACTTATAACTAAATAGATGGGTTTTCTGTCATTTTAACAAGACTTTCACTTTAGTATTAAAAAAAAGTAGATATGTATGATACAAATTATCTTACTAATAGTTTGAATCCTATAAAATCATTTCATTTATTAGAGAAATATAGTTCTAAATTTGGAGGTAATATTACTTCAGTGACACTACCAATGTGTACATTTTGATACACTATCAAAAACTGTACATGTTTACTACAGTAACTTATGCCATTAAGTTGGATAAGTTGGATTTAGCAAGTACCCACCAACAAGACTGTTTCATACTTAGTAACCCCAGGGTATGCCAGGCAGGAATAGCTTATTATGAAAGAAAAGTTGTTTTCCACTCTTCCTTGTCAATTGTGCCCTCTGTTCCATTCTCCGTGTGGTAAGTTGTGAACACTATGCAGAGACGTAAATGCACTTGACTAAAGTTGACAACAAAGTCAGCTGGTCAAGAGCCAAGAGCTTATTATAGTGTAAACAATGTAATAAAAGAAAGTGGGACAGTGCAAGTTAAGAGGTGGCACAGTGGATAAAGCATAAGTTGAATAAAGAGAATTGGAACTAAAGTTTCCTAAAATTAGACAAATGTAATTTTGTTTTAAGTGTACTGCTCCCACTTTTTTCTTAACATAATCAGTGCTTCACACTAGCCTAGGTGATGCTCGAGACTGAACTCAGGGCCTCTTGCTTAAGAGTCCTATGATCTGTCCACTGAGCTACCTCCCGGGTCACGCTGTCTGGTTTTTATGAAGCAAGATTTCTCTAAGAATAGTACCCTGCAATCTCAGGAGTTATTTCTCCGGAAATATAGCTGGCCTTAATAATTCTCTCTGATCTCCTACTGACATACTAATAGCACATGCCTTCTATAACAAGTATTCTTTGATCTTCTTCCTACCCATTAAAAATACCAGAGTACACAGTTTTCTAAAAATTCAATGAGTTTATAAATTAGCTTCTCATATGAATCTTAGTAACTTGTAACTAGAGATAAAATAGAAAATATAGAAAAAGTCTAAAATAACACCATTATTCCACGTTCAAGAGTTCATCATTAGTAGCATTCTCCTGAGTCCTCCTTGATTTGGTGCACTAAAAGTAGTCATTCATGCAACTAGCAACAAATAATTATTGATTGAGTTCTGTGTGCTACTCATTATTTCAGGTATCAACAATGCTGCTATCAACAGAACAGATAAGATGACTGGGCCCATAAAACCAGCATATAGTCAGACTTCTGGGGACGCCAAAGAACAACAACAAAAGCAAACTTGCACCCAAAACAAAAACAAAAACAAAAAAAGGTCCTAAGTTTTTTGTCTGTCTTTTTTTTTTTTTTTTTTTGCCTCCAGGGTTATTGCTGGGCTTAGTGCCTGCACCATGAATCCACTGCTCCTGGAGGCCATTTTTCCTCCTTTTGTTGCCCTTGTTGTAGCCTTGTTGTGGTGGTGGTGATTATTGTTATTGTTGTTGGATAGGACAGAGAGAAATGGAGAGAGGAGGGGAAGACAGAAAGGGGGAGAGAAAGACAGACACCTGCAGATCTGCTTCACTGCCTGTGAAGCGACTCCCCATGCAGATGGGGAGCTGGGGGCTCGAACCGGGATCCTTACGCTGGTCCTTGCTTTGTGCCACGTGCGCTTAACCTGCTGCACCACCGCCAGGCCCCATTTGTTTATTTTTTAAGAAAAGCCCAGAACCTCACAGCACAACCTACAAAGATTGAAGACCGGGTGTCCACAGAATGGCAGGGGGAGACTACCGTAGGGTCAAAAGTGACTCAAATCCTGAGTGATTAGAGCAGCTGGGGAAAGGAGACATGCTGCAGGGGCCAAGCAGTAGCACTGGGGAAACACAGGATGGCTGAATAAGGCAGACACAGGCCACAGGAGTCTGAGAAAGTCAGACACAGCTGGCTTTGAACCACTAACAGAAATATCCGGTGTCAGGCGGTAGCACACCAGGTTACGCGCATGTGGCGCAAAGTGAAGGGACCAGCATAAGGATCCCAGTTCCAGCCCCCGGCTCCCCACCTACAGGGGAGTCGATTCACAAGCGGTGAGGCAGGTCTGCAGGTGTCTGTCTTTCTCTCTCCTTCTGTCTTCCCCTTCTCTCTCCATTTCTCTCTGTCCTATCTAACAACGACGACATCAATAGCAACAACAACAGTAACTACAACAAGGGCAACAAAAGAGAAAAAAAAAAAAAATATATATATATATATATATCTCCCCATCAATCATCTGGGATAGGGAAATGGGGAGAATGGTGATACATAGATGGCCCTAATGTGAAGTATCTACTATCCATTTCATCCTAACCAGAAATGAGTAACAAGAACTACTGCTCCCTAGCTCCGCCCCCACCACCACTTCCATACACAATTCAACCACAGGCCGAAAGCTACTTAACCCCAAACAGCCGACACCAAGAAACTTAATAGTCACACTTTCCAAAAACAATGCAAGAAACAAACATTACAGGAAAGAAGCTGACATACAGAGGCAGAACCACACTCTCAGCAGATCTCTCAGCACAAACCCAAGAAACAAGGAGGGAATGGAATGACATTTTTTTTAATATTAAAAGACAAGGACCAATGAGATGTGACACAGCCTGGTTTCCTTAAGAGACTCACATCTCACTGAATGAACACATTACAGTGTACAAGTACTGGAGGACAAGTCCCCACTCCCCACCTGCAGGGAAGGGAGCTTCAAGGGTGTTGAAGCAAGTCTTCAGGGTCCCTCTTTCTCTCTCTTTATTTCTCTCTGCTTCTACCCAATAAATAAATGAAATAGAATATAGAAAAAATAAAAGGCAATAACCACCAACCATGTGTAAACTACCCTGCCAAACTATCCTTTCAGTATGAAGGAGAAACCAAAAGTTTCCCAAACATACAAAAACTGAAGGAATTCACCAACAGCAACCTCACCTTGCAAGGACTACTGACCAGAGTCCTAGCGGAAAAGACATGAAGCAACTCCAGAGGAGGTAAGCTGAGGCAGGAAGTCGGACAACAGCGACAAAAGGAACAGACATACGGGGAGAGAATGCAGGAAGGACAGAGTGGTATGACCAACAAAGACCTAGACACAGACCAGAAACTCCTAAATCCTCATTTTTTTTCTTTTGCCTCCAGGGTTGTTGCTGGAGCGAATCCACTGCTCCTAGAGGCTTTTGTTTTTCCCCTTTTGTTGCCCGTGTTGCTTTATTTTTTTGTAGTTATTATTATTCTTGTCACTGATGACATAAGCCCTCTTGGGGCCCTCAGCAGGACCTTGCCCTCACTATAAAGTAGCAATGGTAAGGGCTGCCTCACTTTCTCAAGGGAGGCTGGATCCTACTCTGCCACTCGAGGAAGACTGGCCCTAAAATGAGCGCAGCCTAGAATGTTCCTAGCTGTGACCATGGACTGACAGTGACTCAAAGGTTACACAGGCTCCTATGCTAAATACGAATAGATACAGGCCCTAGGTCAGACCAATGGGGTTAACAGTTAATTGTCTTTCTATACCTTCCTCATGTTTGAGAACTACTCTCTGCTTTACTCCAGCTTTTTAGTCCTATTCTCAACTCTGACACCATCTTCCCAGACAATAGTCCACCTGCATGTTAGCTATCAGGCTCAAACAAACATTACTTAAGTCATGGAGCCCCTGGGGACATACCCAAAATCGACTTCCTAGCTTCTTCCCACACGAAGACCTCTAATCTCATCTGCTCTATTCCTATCTTTGGAACCCTGCTCATTAAACAAATTGTCCTGCAGATGCTACAATAATTCCATCCTAACTTCACTGAGCAGATGACTCCCTAATGTGTCCCGGAACCTCACCTCTCCAGAGCCCTGCCCCACTAGGGAAAGATAGAAACGGGCTGGGGATAACTTGAGTCCACCAGCATATCAGATGCCAGGCTCAGGCAAAATCTAGGAAAGTCACGGGTACCTAAAATAGAACTACTGGCTTTTTCCAAAACAGAGACCCCACATCTTCATCTGTAAGATCCAGCCTTTAGGTCCATGATTAGTCAACAATTTGCTTGGCTTTATAAGTTAACTCTTTTTTCAGCCACCGGGTTCCAGACGCTACCGTGATGCCAACAAGACTTCCTTGGGCGATGATGACCCCACCAGTGTGTCCTGGAGCCCTGCTTCCCCAGAGTGCTGCCCCACTAGAGAAAAAAAGAGACAGGCTGGGAGTATGGATTGACCTGCCACTGCCCATGATCAGCGGGGAAGTAATTACAGAAGCCAGACCTTTCACCTTCTGCACCTGGGTCCATACTCCCAGAGTGTTAAAGAATAGGAAAGCTATCAGGTGAGGGGATGGGCTACAGAGTTCCGGTGGTGGGAATTGTGTGGAATTGTACCCCTCCTAGCCTATGGTTTTGTCAGTGTTTCCATTTTTAAATGTGAAAAGGAAACAGGCTGGGGGTATGGATTGACCCGTTAATGGCTACGTCTAGCAGAGAAGCAATTATAGGAGACAGACCTCCCACCTTCTGTACCCCCAAAAGAATTTTGGTCCATACTCCCAGAAAGATAAAGAACAGGGAAGCTCTGGGACCGAGTGGTGGTGTACCTGGTTGAGCATACATGTTAGAATGTGCAAAGACCCAGGTTCAAGCCCCTGGTCCCCACCTGCAAGGGGAAAGCTTTGCGAGTAGTGGAGCAGGGCTGCAGGTGTCTCTCTGTCTCTCTCCCTTTCTATCACCCCCTTCCCTCTCGATTTCTGTCTCTATGCAATAAATAAAGATAAAAAAAAAAAATTTTAAGGGGGGGCCTAGCGGTAGCGCAGCACATTAAGTGCAAGGACCAGAGTAGGGATCCCAGTTCAAGCCCCAGGTTCCCCACCTGCAGGGGGGTCACTTCACAGACGGTGAAGCAGGTCTGCAGGTGTCTTCCTCTCCTCTCTCTGTCTTCTCCCTCCTCTTTCCATTTCTCTCTGTTCTATCCAACAACGACAACAATAACAATAATAACCACAACAACGATAAGCAAGGGCAACAATAGGAGAAAAATGGCCTCCAGGAACAGTGGATTCGTAGTGCAGGCACCGAGCCCCAGCAATAACCCTGGATGCACAAAAAAAAAAAAAAAAAAAAAAAAAGAATAGGGAAGCTCCCAGTGGAGAGGATGGAATATGGAACTCTGGTGGTGGAAACTGTGTGGAATTATACCCATTAGCTGACATTCTTGTAAATAATTATTTAATCACTAATAAAAAATTTAAGTAAAAAAAAGGAAGCTAGGCTACGTTCTATAATAAAAGCCAAAAATAAAAAACTATTCTTAAGATCCAGATGTAAAGTCTGAGTTACACAACAGTCACCAGACAGTCACAACGCTGTGAAGCCGCGATCATGATGGAATACGGAGTGTTGTATGGACCACGTTTTAGACAAGGCGAGTATATGTCATTTCATTTCACTAAAAACGTGAGTTCCTTCATCCTCATGAATCCTCTTGTCATTTTCCTAACATCTGAATGGAGATCCACCCTCTCAAAGTATTTTTATTTTATTTTATATGAATTCCTGAACAATGAAGTCAAGATTCTGGCATGTAGAATCAAAAAGAACACAGGCACTGCCTCTTCCCAGAAGACTCTCTGCAGACTGATTTCTCCTGGGCATGCTCTGCTCTTCTTTCACAATCGTCAACTGACTATGTGACAACGGTGTCATGAAGTATGCTGAACCTCTATGACCACACCAAAGAGAAGGCGATTCGGGATGGATGACTTGTCCGAGGTCATACAGCCAGCAACGGAGATGGGTAGCCCTGGCCTCCAGGCAGCCACAAGCCCAGCTCTTTTTCATCTCATCATCCTTTTTGTATTTTACCGTAAGTCTGAAGTTTTGTTTGGGTTTTTTTTAATATTTATTTATTTCCCCATTTGTTGCCTTTGTTTTATTGTTGTAGTTATTATGGTTGTTATTGATGTCATTGTTGTTGGATAGGACAGAGAGAAATGGAGAGAGGAGGGGAAGACAGAGAGGAGGAGAGAAAGACAGACACCTGCAGACCTGCTTCACCGCCTGTGAAGCGACTCCCCTACAGGTGGGGAGCCGGGGGCTCGAACCAGATCCTCACGACAGTCCTTGCGCTTTGCGCCATGTGCACTTAACCCGCTGCGCTACCACCCGACTCCCTGTTTGTTTTTTTAAGTGCATATTGGAACTCTTCAATTCAGTAAGCTCCCCTTTTGCTCATGGAGGAACCACAGTGGGTCACAGAAACTGTAAAAACTCTCCCGAAGGCTTTGAGAGCCTTGTTTACTGCTCACTGATTGCCATGACAATGCGACCATAAATAGCTCGCAAGAGATTGCTGTGTATAACCACGGGAGACATCCATATGCATGAGTCACCTGTCAGCTCGCCAAGCCCATCATTTCCAATACCTGTCAACATGCCATCAAGGTCTCTCTTGGTTGTTTTTTGTTTGTTTTTGTTGTTTTTTTTAAAGAAACGAAACTTCTGTCATCCTTTTTGGACTAGGATGACAGAGGACCAAGTGGGGGTTGTATTGTTATATGGAAAACTGGGAAATGATATGCATGTACAAACTATTGTATTTACTGTTGAATGTAAAACATTAGTTCCCCAATAAAGAAATTTAAAAAAAAGAAAAAGAAACAAAACTTCTTGAAGAAGTTGAAACTCATGCATGCAGTACCACACAGATCTGTGCTTGAAGAAAACACAATCAGAAATGCCCACAGTTAGCCCGTAACTCAGGGATGTCTCTGTCTTGCTCCCATAGCACAAGAATTTAGACTCCAAGACACAAACTTTTGAAATCACTATTTCATTTACAGTTGAACAATAGCCACTGACTTAATTGGCATGAGATGTAAGAGGCAACAGACAGAATTCTCTCTCAGAATCTGCTAGGTCAAACCCCCAAAAGAGAACTTACCCTGATGGGCTGGACCTGCCCCGCCATTTTTAAGAAAGACTTTGGCCACTTGGGCGGGTTCAGTTACAAAGCACTGGTGTAAATGAGCAAGTGTTTATATTGAGAGACCATCAGTATTAACAGTCAGCAGGACAGATGGGTCAGCCCACCGGCTAGCAAGGTAAACAGGATGTAACTACTCATCTCTTGGAAGAGGACACAGGACAGGATTTCAGCTGATAAGAGTCAGGAATCAAGCAATCACTACAGTGAAAGGGAGAAAAGTAAGCAACGATCCACACAGACAACCTACTGGGGTGTGAGGTACCAGTTAGCAGAGGGGCCAGAAAGCAAACAGACCAAGACTGGGACAAAAAGTATGCCCATTCAGGACACTGGTAGTTAAAACAGCATGTCATAAATCTGACTCCAATACAAGATTTGTCTCATCCAAGGACCTCTTAGACACTGGCTGCCAAGTCCCCATTCACAGCTGCAAAAGAATAAGTGGCTTCACCTGTCAGGAAATTTTTTTTTCTTTTAATTTTTTTATATTTATTTATTTTCCCTTTTGTTGCCCTTGGTTGTTTTTATTTTTTTATTTTATTGTTGTTGTTATTGATGTGGTTGTTAGATAGGACAAAGAGAAATGGAGAGAGGAGGGGAAGACAGAGGGGGAGAGAAAGATAGACACCTGCAGACCTGCTTCACTGCTTGTGGGGAGCAGGTGGGGAGCCAGGGGCTCGAACCTGGATCTTTAGCCAGTCCTTGAGCTTCGGGCCACCTGAGCTTAACCCACTGCCCTACCACCCAACTCCCAGGAAATGTTTTTTTGTTGCTACTGGAAAACATCAGCAAAAAATTAAAGCTCAAATGTGTAGACTATAAATGACTAGACCAATGAACTTCCAAAAAAAAAAAAAAAAGGAGGGAGGGGAGCACAACTATATCCCAAACTCGGTGAGAACTGGAACGTGGGGGGGGCAGGGAGGTGGAGGATCTTGGTGGAGGGCATGGTGACATGTACAGATCATGCATGCGCATGAAACTATACCTCCAAAACCCTACAATATTGTAAAACAATGTCAAATCACTAGTAAAAAAAAAAAATCAAATAAGAGGTAAGTTTGTGGGACGAAGCATACCAAGTTGAACACACACATCGCAATATGCAAGGTTCCAGGTTCAAGCCTCCAGTCCACATCTGTAAGGGAGAAGTTTCATGAGTGGTAGAGAAGTGCTGCAGGTCTAGGTCTCTCTCTCTCTCTCTCTCTCTCCCTCTCCAACCAAACATAAAGTTAACAATCTAGAGAGCTGTACCCCTCTATGGATTTCACAGGCGGTGAAGCAGGAGAGGGGAAGGGATATAGAGCATTACTTCATGTCAGGCTTTATGCTCAGTACCTTCCATAGGTGACAACAATCAGCAAGTACTTTCAGAAAGTTCCATCCTTCATTTCGGCCTCTATAGCGAGAGGGAAGATCAAAGCATTCCCCTACTTGTAGCACTTGATGAGCAAAGCCAAAGGACAAAGTCAAAGCCATGCCAAAGATGATAGCCAGCAAGGTGATTTTCAGAGGGTGGGACAGATCAGAAATAGAAGGTAGAAACGGGTAGGGAACTTGTGACAATCTTAATGAACAATAGCAGAAACGGGCTCTGTGGTGGGTACCTACATGCTTGTGTGCTCATGGCAAGCCTGGATCAACTCAGCAGGTATCAACTGTCTGAAGGACCTAGAATTAAAGAGTCACATTCCTTGAAATTCTCAAGGACAGATCAAGCTTACCTTTCCAGATTTCTTGTGTTATGAGTATATGATGCCCTCAGTAGTGTCTTTCCCACTAGAGACAGACAGAAACAGTCTGACATTGACTATATGAGGGGTGACTGACTATATGAGGGGTGACTATATGAGGGGTGACTATATGAGGGGTGACTATATGAGGGGTGACTATATGAGGGGTACTATATGAGGGGTACTATATGAGGGGTGACTATATGAGGGGTGACTATTTCATGAAAGTGAGAGCAGAGAACAGCTAGACGGCTACTCTGATTCAGTCTGTCTACTCTAACCTTTCTTATGAGGGTGCCTCTCACATTAAGAAGGGACAAGAACGCAAACAATTAAACATCTGTCATCACATTCCCTTTAGGGTTAAATTTGAATAAATTCTCCATTTCCTTCTTAATGAGAGTCAGTCATTCAGGGGAGAGCTGGCTGCACTGTGTATGACACTGGCTTGGCCTAGACGAGCCTGAATCAGCTAGTCCATCAATGCTCAGGTCTGCAGGCTCAACAGGACGAAAAGGGGGGCAAGGAGGTAGTGAAACTGTAGAACCCCAGACTTGCATGCCAAGGTTCAATCCTTAGCACTACCATATGCCACAGCTGGGCAGTGCTCTGACCATATTCACTTGCAATCTCTCTCTAATAAACAAATACTTAATTTAAAAAAAAGGGGGGGAATTATCATAAAGGTTCAATGAAGCTATCTATGTGAGTACTGCATTCACTGCAAGTACCCAGATTAAAGAACACAGCCACCAGACTGGCACTCTCAACATTGCCCTGAAGCTAACTTATTTATTTATTTACTTATTTTTCCTCCAGGGTTATCGCTGGGGCTTGGTGCCTGCACTATGAATCCACTGCTCCTGAAGGCCATTTTCTCCCATTTTATTTGTTGGATGGGTTAAAGAGAAATCGAGAGAGGAGGAGAAGACAAAGATGGGGAGAGAAAGGTAGACACCTGCAGACCTGCTTTACTGCTCATGAAGCCCCCCCCCCCCCCGCAGATGGGGAGCCAGGGGCTGGAACTGGGATCCTTACGCCAGTCCTTGTGCTTTGTGCCATTAACCTGGACACTAATTCAAAATGCATAATGTCACAGATCAAATCTTATGTCTATAGAGCCACAGACCTTCCTGTTAGGAAGTGTGGGAAATGGCTTGGGGTGTTACCTATAGCTTCTCCTTTTTTTTTTTTTTCTTTTTACCAGAGCATTGATCAGCTCTGGTTTATGGTGGTGTGGAGGACTGAACCTTGGATTTGGAAGCCTCAGGCATGACAGTCTCTTTGCATAACCATTATGCTATCTACCCACCTCCCCATAGCTTTTTTTTTTTTTTCCTCCAGGGTTATTGCTGGGCTTGGTGCCTGCATCATGAATCCACCGCTCCTGGAGACCATTTTTCCCCCTTTTTGTAGCCTCACTGTGGTTATTATTATTGCCATTGTTGATGTTGTTCATTGTTGGATAGGACAGAGAGAAATGGAGAGAGGAGGGGAAGACAGAGAAGGGGAGAGAAAGACAGACACCTGCAGACCTGCTTCACCGCCTGTGAAGCGACTCCCCTGCAGATGGGGAACCGGGGACTCGAACCGAGATACTATCAAAGAGGTACAGAGTTAGCTAGGTACTCAGATCAGGCACTGCATCTCTTATCTCCCACCATGTCTCAAATGCCCGTGTCTCCAGCCTCATGGAGCTGCTTGTCTTTGCCTGACCTAAACACATCCTGTCACTCTTGAGTCTTTGTTCCCTGGACTGGTATACTCAGGGTGACAAAACCAAATCCCATAGACTAGATGGCTTACACAAGAGAAATTTATTTTCTCACAGTTCTGGAGACAGGTGCAAGACCAAAAAGCCAGAAAGTTTAGTTTTGCCTAGCTGTGACCATGGACTGTGGGCTCAGACTGACAGGGACTCAGAGGTCACACAGGCTCCTGTGCTAGATAGGAATATATATATATATATATATATATATATATATATATATATATATATATATGGATGGGCCCAAGGTCAAACTGATAGGGCTAGCAGTTAATGCTATTTATATACTTTTCTCATATTTGGGAGCTACTCTCTGCTCTAATCCATCTTTCTAATCCTATTCTCAACTCTGACACCATCTTCCCAGACAATACTTTCAGCCCACCTGCATGTTAGCTGTCAGGCTCAGAAAAAAAATACTAAAGTCATGGGCCCCTTGGAACATACCTAAAATAGACTTTCTAGCTTCTTCCCACCTAAAACCCCTAATTGCATCTGCTGTGTTCATACCTTTGGGTTCCTGATTATTAAACAATTTGTTCCTGCTTTATATCGTACCACATTTCAGCCACCAAGTTGCAGATGCTACCATGATGCCAACCTCACTTTCCTGGGCAGGTGACCTCACCAATGTGTCCCAGAATCTAACCACCACCCCCCAAAGCCCTGCCCCACTGAGGAAAAACAGAAACAGGCTGGGGATATGGATCAACCTGCCAATACTCATGTTCTATGGAGAAGCAATTATAGAAGCCAGACCTCCCAACTTCTGCACCCCAAAAAGAAGTTTGGTCCATTCTCCCAAAGAGGGGTACAGAATAGGGAAACTTCCAATCAAAGGGATGGGACACGGAACTGTAGTGGTGGGAACGGTGTGGAATTGTACCCCCGTTATCTTACAATCTTGTTAATCATTATTAAAAAAGTAATAAGCAGAGCTGAAGGTGTCTGTCTCTTTCCCTCTATCTCCCCCATCCCCTCTCAATTTGTCTCTGTCGCTATCCAATAATAAATAAATAAAGGTTTAAAAAATTAAGACAATTTTAAGTAGAAATCACCTATAGTGTTGCTTTCCTCAGTCATTAATATGAGTCGTGAGGAGACATGAAAACTCACACTCAATTTAAAAAAGGTAAGTCAACACATTCAGTCACAGAAGATATCATCTAGTTGTGTAGACAATGTAGAAACCCTTCTTTATAACTCTGATTAAAACAGAGAAATTAATGAATCTCAACAAAGAGTCATTCTAACAACAGTGAGGCTGTCATAGCAGTTCTCAAAATGAGTTATAAAGCAATAAAATATTTTATAGAGTTGCAAAGTAGGAATGTTTGGCTCATCACCTTCAGACAAAACCAAGTAGAAGTCATTTTCAATAAGGCAATAATAAATCTACAGCGGCCACAGTTGTTGACACAAGGCTCTTTGGACAGTTTCATCAATGGCCCTCAACACTACATGACGGGACAGATCATCAATACCCAGGCCTGAAATGTAGTCAATACTACAATTTAGAAACGTAGGCTTATTACCTTTCAATATGGCTAGGGAAAATGAATTAACAATAGAATACAAAAACAGTTCTTTGAATATTTTTTTATTGGAGGGACTAATGGTTTTCCATTGTGGATATATGAGCAAAATTTCTCAATTTTCTGCAAAACACTCTTCTCAGAAGAAGCTCTTAACAGATGGGATAAAATGCCTCTCTCAACTCAAGAACTGCACTAGACCTAAAAGCCGAAATTTACAGAGAAAAGTTAGCACTGAGCAGACCACAGTAACAAGAAATGTGGGAGGAATGAATCCTATTTGGCTAAGATTTCAAGTTGAGGGCTAAGGAAACTGCACAATGGTTCTGAAAATAACTTTCACACCTGAGGCTCTGAGCTCCAAGGTTCAACCCCCTGCACTACCATAAACCAGAACTGAGCAGTTTTATTTCTGAAATAAAATGAAATAAAATAAAATAAAACTTTCAAGTTGATGATTCATCACTGCACACAAATCACCTGCTAAAAATGCACCTAAAAGGAAGCCATTAAAATGTTGATATTCCCCCCCCCCGGGATTATCACTGGGGCTCGGTGCCAGCACCACGAATCCACTGGTCCTAGAGGCCATTTTTCCAATTTTGCTGCCCTTGTTGTTGTAAATGTTAAGATTTTTAATGTGGATTTAATCACCCAGAAATTTATTTGAAAACAGATTATTTACTAATAATCAGTTTTCTATTATAATTTTACAAATTATTTTCAACAGTGTTATAGTGCAGGTAACTTATATTATCTTTCATGGACTGCTTTTTAAATACAAAGGAAGTCTGAGAGACTGTGTTGCAAAGAATAAGAAACTTGTGTGACAATTCAAGCAAGACCAAACAGAACCTTCTAGAGACAGAGTGTGGAAATGTACTTAAAGCTTCCATAGTACATTAAAAAGGATCCTAAGTTACACATCATCTTCTCACACAAAGGATAAGTTGATATGTGACAAGACTAATTTTCTTATACAATTTAGAATATGTTGCATTGCTCTGTAATCCCATTGAACACACCTTGAGTTACAAACCTTAATACCAACCAACCTGCATTACATAAAGAGCTACAGATGACCAAGATTATATGATCTCAAATGTTCCTCAAGACATCAGCTTGAGCACTCAGAGAGGTAGCAAGACACGGACATATGAAGCCCCCAAGTTTGACCCCCAGCATCGTCTGGGCTACAGCAGTAATGCTCTGGTCTTTCTCTCATAAACAAAAAGTTGCTATTTTTAATTACTATCTTTAATTTCAGCTGAAGAAACAGGTTCACAAAGATGAAATGCCTTGCCCAGTTCAACTGGTAAAATTTCCACTAGCGCTGTGCCACAGTCTTCTGAGTCCAGCACTTTTTCCAGTGCACGACTGCTAACTCCTTGTAACTGGGACCACCCAAGCACATCTGCATGCTTGACCCTGTGAATCCAGCTCCTCAGTAAACATGTCTCGATCATCTACTATGCGCTTAGCACTATTTTAAATGTTAAGTGTTCAAAGATGAATTGGAGTAGCTGCTGTGGTGTGGCTCAGGACAAAGCCCAGGGCTTGTACATGAAGGGCCTGAGTTCAATCCCTGGCATCTCATCTTCCTGAATGACGCTCTAGTTCTCTCTCACACATTAATGAGTAAGCAAACAGATATAAGTTGAGTCAGATAAACCTTGCTACACTCTCAGAAACACAGTCCAAAAGGAAGACAGCAGTACCACCAGCATTATCAAAAGGACAACTGGGGGGGGGGGGCTGGGCACCCAGCTGAATGCACATGTCACCATGAGCAAGAACCTGGGTTCAAGCCCCCTCCCCCAGTTCCCACCTGTGAAGGGAGAAGCTTCACAAGCGTTGAAGCAGATCTGCAGGTGTCTCTCTTTCTCTCTCCCTCTCTACCCCACCTTCCCCTCTCAACTTCTATCTCTATACAATAAACAAGCTGAAAAAATTATACAAGGGCTCCTGTTGAGGCCACAAGACTGCCCAGCTGGTAGAGCACAGGCTGTGCATGTGAGGCCCTTGGTTCAAGCTCTGGCTCACGGAAGCAACATGGACAGAACCAAGGTGAGCCCCAGGGGCAGTAGAGTAGTGTGTGTGTCTCTCTCTCCCTCTCCCTCTTTCCCTTTCCCTCTCCCTCTTCCTCTCCCTTTCTCTCTCTCTCTCTGTGTGTGTGTCCCTCTCTAGAGAATGAAAAAAAAGAGCTGTGGAGGCCCCCTCAGTGGTATAATACATGGGTTAGGTTCAAAAAGAGGGTGGGGAGCACTGATAATGTTTCAACTTACTATATGCTAGGCACTATTCTAACTCAATTCACTCTCATAAAATCTCTATGGTAGAAATATTCATTAAAGTCATGGTGGTAATTATACTGCAAAATAAAAATGAATCCAATCAACGTATTATATCAGGTTGTCAGAAAAGTCCTGATGCATGGCTGCACAGGAAAACATAGGAAGGGGGGAGTTGGATGGTAGCGTAGCGGGTTAAGCTCACGCGGTGCAAAGCACAAGGACTGGCATAAGGATCCCAGTTCCAGCCTCCAGCTCCCCACCTGCAGGGGAGTCGCTTCACAAGCAGTAAAGCAGGTCTGCAGGTGTCTTTCTCTCCCCGTCTGTCTTCCCCTCCTCTCTCAATTTCTTTCTGTTCTATCCAACACCAACAACAGCTATGACAACAATAACAACTACAACAAACACAACAACAAGGGCAACAAAATGGGAAAAATGAGCTCCAGGAGCAGTGGATTCGTAGTGCAGCCACCAAGCCCCAGCACTAACACTGAAGGCAAAGAAAAGAAAGCAAAGCAAAGCAAAGCAAAGCAAAGAAAAGCAAAGAAAAGAGAAGAAAAACATAGGAAGGGGGCCAGGCAGTAGAAAGGAAGATACCTGCCAACACCCATGTTCAGTGGAAAAGCAATTACAGAAGCCAGACCTCCCACCTTCTGCACCCCATAATGATCCTGGGTCCGTCCTCCCGGAGAGATAAAGAATAGGGAAGCTTCCAGTGGAGGGGAGGAGATGTGGAAAGTCTGGTGATGGGAATTGTATGGAATTGTAGCCCTCTTATCCTACAGTCTCGTCCATCATTGTTACATCAATAAAAAAAAGACACAGAATGAAAAAAAAAAAAAATTGGCAAGACTGAAAAGTTACGCTACCTCCTCAAATGCTATTGTTCTTTGACCTCCGTATTGGTATTCTTTTCGGTATGACTCACCTTCCTTTCAACCTACCTAATCTAGCCATCAGTGCTTCCAAGCAGTGATCAGTGGGAAAGAAAAGCAATTCCAAAATATTCAAAGGAAACAACAGGAAGTATGGACCTGCTTCTGACTGAGATGAAGGTCTTTGGGAAAATCAATTTGAAGACAATAAGGAAAGTTGCAAAATAGAGAGAAAGATAAAAAGTCAAAGCTGTGCATCCTACACAAACAGCATCTGTCCAGGAAGATAAGTCTTTTTTTTCCTAATTTGCATAAAACAAACATTATAGCAGCTCTGAGAAAAATCAACAGTTTGGTTTCAGACATGTTAAGGGATTTATTGACATCCGAAGTAAATCTATCAAGGACGCAGTTGAATTAACAAATCTGCAGTTCCCCAGATTTAAACAGGCCCAGAAAAGAAATGCCATTTGGGACCTGCAAGTGTAATTGCGCTATTTAACAGTATAAGGCGAGATGAGTCCATCAGTGAAGCAAGAAAAAAATAAAGGTGATCCAAGGACTGCAGTACGGGGTCGCCAATATTAAGTGACCGGATGAGGAGCTACCAAAATGGGGGAGTAAGGAAGAATGAGGTGACATTGGTGGAAACTTGGAAGTTACTCTGGAAAGTCAAAAGAGCAGAGGGATGTCAATACTGCTGAGAGACGCCGTGAGAGCAGAACGGAGACAGGAGAGCGGCCTCGTACCAAGAGCAGTCAATGAGAAAAGTCTCATCAGATTAAATTTAAGTGAGACTGGGGAGTAAGGAATCGGAGACAGCCAGAAGAAGCCATGCTTTAACATTTTTTATAAAAGGAAGGAGAAAAATACTGCACACTTCCTGGGAATGTGGGAGTTGGGTTGCATGTCTGTAACCCAATGAAAGTGATCCAGCAGAGGGGGAATCACGGCACAGAAAAAAGGGAGGCAGAATTCCTAAAGGAATGTCATGAGTTGACGATAAAAAATGGGATCTCGGTCAGGGAGGTGGTGTAGTGGATAGCACACTGGGCTCTCAAGCATGAGGTCCTGAGTTCAATCCCTGGCAACACATGTACCACAGTATGTCTGGTTCTTTCTCTCTCTCCTATCATTTCTCATGAATCAATAATGTTTTTTTTAAAAAAACTGGGATCTCGGGGTGGAGGGTGAGGGTGTCGGTGGTGGTGCACATAGTAGTAAGTGCAAGGACCCGCACAAAGATCTGGGTTCAAGCCCCTGATTCCACGCCACAGGGGGACGCTTCACAAGAAGTAAAGTAGGCCTGCAGGTAGTTTTCTCTCTCCCTCTGTATCTCCTCCCACCTCTCTCAATTTCTCTGTCCTAGCCAATAAAATGGAAAAAGTGGGGGGGTGGGCGGTAGTGCAGTGGGCTAAGCACACGTGGCACAAAGTGCAAGGGCTGGCTGAAGGATCCCTGTTTGAGCCCCCAGCTCCCCACATGCAGGGGAGTCCCTTTACAGGCAGTGAAATAGGTCTGCAGGTGTCTGTCTTCCCCTCCTCTCTCCATTTCTCTCTGTCCTATCCAATAACAATGACATCAATAACAACGATAATAATAACCACAACAATGGTAAAACAACCAGGGTAACAAAAGGGAAAAATGGCCTCCAGGAGCAGTAGATTTGTGGTGCAGGCTTGGCACCCCAGCAATAACCATGGAGGTTTTAAAAAAAAAAATGGAAAAAGTGGCCGCCAGGAGCCATGGATTTGTAGTGCTGGCACTGAGCCCCAGCGATAACCCTGGAGGAAAATAATAATAATAATTAAAAATAATATGGGATCTCAAGCACAAGTGGAATGATTGGTCACAATTAAAAGCCCAGACCATTTATTTCTTTTTTTAAAATATATATTGCTTTTCTTCTTAATATTTTATTTTTTTATTTTTTTAGACAGATACAGACAGACACACACACAGAGAGAAACACCAGAGCACTGCTCAGCTCTGGCTTATGGTGGTGCAGAGGGATTGAACCTGGGACTTTGGAGCCTCAGGCAGGAGAGTCTGTTTGCATAACCATTATGCTATCTCCCCTACCCAAGACTATTTATTTCTTTATGTTAGTAGGAGAGAAGGCAGGAGCAATGGTGCATGGAAGGAGATACAAGTGGTGAGAGAAAGTGAGCCATGCTGCTTTGGACTGTTTTATTTTCTTGGAGAAATGAGAGGGAAAGTCATCATCTGAGAATAAGGACTGTAAAATAGTATAAACATTGCTGGCAAAGAAAAAAACATTCTGACACACAAAAGGAGATGCCAATGTATGTGAAACAACAAAAATTCTCAAGGAGCGGGGTGGTGGCACACCTGGTTGAGTGCATGTATTACAATGCGCAAGGACCCAGGTTCAAGCCTCCCCCCACCTGCAGGAAGAAAGTTTTGCTAGTGGTGAAGCAGTGCTGCAGGTGTCTCTCTGTCTCCCTCTCTATCACCCTCTTGATTTCTGGCTGTCTCTATCCAATAAAAAAAATAAAGAAAGAAACATTTAAAAAAAAAAAACTCTTATTGCTGGTGACCATGAGAAATTTTAAGAGCCATTTGGAAAATAGTGTGACGATTTCATAAAAAGCAAAGTGACAGGGCAGTTTCTCGGTCTGTATTTTATAGAAATGTGTGCACTTGTGATATCAGTCCCTGTACAGAAATAATTATGACCTAGTTACTCTTATAGTCGGTGATAAAAAAAAAATTAAGTAATGACAGCCAATTATCACAATAGCGGTTACCACTAAAGAAAATGCACTGTGATCACAGATGAAAACAACGGGAGATTCTAAAATATTGCTCCTCCATTTTGTTTTTCTTAAGCTGGTTATTTTGTTATACAACACCTATGTTTCTGCGTGCTTTTTTTTAATAAGGAGATTTATACTTTATGTATTTATTGGATAGAGACAGAGAGAGATCAAGAGAGAGAAGGGGAAGATAGAGTGGGAGAGAGAAGACACTTGCAGCACTGCTTTTACCACTTGTGAAGCTTGCCCCCTGCAAGTGGGTGCTGGGAGCTCGAACCTGGGTCCTTGTGTGTTGTAGCATGTGTGCTCAACTAGGTGCACCACCACCTGGCCCCTCAGTGTTCTTTTAAACATTATTCAATGTCAACATTTAAAATAACGGCTCTCATTTCTTGGGCTTGCCACTTTATGTTAACACAGCTACATTTTATTTAGACTCACTAGGTAAATAAATGAGCTCAAGACTCTACCACCCATGCCTCCCTTTCCTTCTTCTCTGAGGGTGACATAATTTCCCAAGGTGGTTACAGGAAATTCTGACAGCTAGAAACAAACAAACAAAAAAAAGGTAGCTGGTCCACATCTACTTATCTGGACCCAGTAACATCTATTCAATATTAAGGATTAGCTCCCCACCTGGTCAGAGATACCATGCACTGGCAGTGTCTCCTGACAAAGTTTCTCAAGCTTCACCCCCACAAATGTGTACATACACACACACACACACACGCACACACACGCGCGCACACACACACACACACACACACACACACACACACACACCTCTAGGTGAGAAGCAGCCCTGGAGGAAACCCCAGTGTGAGGTGTGAGGTATGGGTGGGGGAGGTCTGGTCTCTAGTCTCTAGCAGATGACAGTGGTGCAAAGAAGGCCAAGTACTCAAGAAAATGGAGACTTTCACATCAGAATCATTGCTTTGTGGCACTTTAAACCTAACAGATGCTATCAAATCATTTAAATCCCAAAACCCTGTTATTTTGGAAACAAGGTAATTGTACCCCCACATACCCACAAGGTACAATTACCCACAAGGCAATTGTACCCCCACATGGCCTGCCTCATAATTAAGTCACACTGTCCCCCTCCCCCTGATCTCACTATGGGTGTCATTCTGTTCTTTTTAGCCAAGACCTGGGACCTGTTACATTCTGTCCTGACTAATCAACATTGTGTAAGATAGCTTTAAGTCTGAGCCATTCCATTCTTTCTTAAACATGCCAAAGAATTCTAATATAGAGCTTTTTGTTTTGTTTTGTTTTTGTTCTTTTTCCTGTATAGCTTGGAGTTTTAATCACAGCAGAGTGAATTGAGGCCTGTGTGTGTGTGTGTGTGTGTGTGTGTGTGTGTGTGATTGCATAGAACCCATTGGGCTCCAACTCTCTTTTCTAATTATGATAAAGCCATGTGGCCTTTCATGGATCATCTGTCATAGTGTCCAGGTATAGATGGCTCACAGGAGTTTTCAAAGATTAATTCAGATTAGTTTGTAAGTTTATTAAAGGAGGTATCTACTAGGTGTTCCTGTCTGTCTGTGTGACTGCTATTGACAATAATAAAAATGTAATGAATTCCAAACTCCCTTGTCCCATGCTATCTTCAGATTTAATCAGTGATCGGAATCTGCACTCTGCCCTTAGGTATCTTTTTGTCATCTTGAATACAAATGACAAGCTGAGATCAGTGAATTTAGTTTATTTTAAATACAGTTTTCATAGATTTATCTTCTGCTCTTGATGTTCGGGTTGTAACAAAAGTTAACATCTTCTGGACAAATCAATATACATCAAGATGCATACAATTGCCAAAGGACAGTATGTGCTTCCAATAACACCAATGGACAAGTGAAAAGAAAAAGTCAAGAACAGCCATGATTCTTTTTAAAATGATGCAACTTAACCCTCTGCTCTCCTGCCAACCAGCAAAAGCCCAAAGAGTAATATAACAAGTAGCTTTATAAGGCCGGACAGAACCCAAGAGTGGGCTAGCTTTGAGAGCTTGCTTTTACTTCCTTCCCTTAGATAAAAACCAGAAATATCAATATTCATTTAAAATCTAAACACACTGGGGGCCAGGCAGTGGCACACCTGGTTAAACACTCACCCCACAGTATGCAAGGACCTAGGTTCAAGCCCCTGGCCCCCACCTGTAGGAGGAAAGCTTCACAAGTGGTAAAGTAGGGCTGCAGGTATTTCTCTCCCTCCCTCTATCTTCCCCTCCCTTCTCAGTCTCTCTCTATCTCAGTCCAATAATAAATACATAAAAATATCCTTTAAAAATCTAAACACATTTACCATATCAATTTTGAGGCTAAGATTGTAACAGTCCAAATCTCATTTAAAATTTGGCCCTCAGAGAAAGAAATAGCAATCGTGTGTTAAGTAACTAACTACAAGTAGAACCAAAGAACAGAAAACGTGTCAAAGACACCTAAGGGTCTCTTCTAATATCCTGATAACCATTTATCTGTTGTTAGTGTTGTTTTTAACATTTTTGTGCTTAAAGTTTTCATCTCCATGAAGAGTAGTTTCTGCAGGCCTAGAATACTGCTGTTGGTTGCAGTGACAAGTCTGATGACCTTCACACACATAACCAGAATTCACATATGATACTGGGTCCTGATTCCTTTTTTATCAGAGACAGAAACAGAGCTGGCAGTCAGCTGAGGTAAAGAACAAACACCTCATCACAGACCCCTGCGAGCGTCAACCCGGCTCTGACCTAGCACGTTATGACTGGGCCCTCCTCAATCGCTATCGAACAGGCCATGGCCGGTGCGCCGCTATGTTCCATCGCTGGGGAGCCAGAGACGACCCGAACTGCCCCTGCGGCTCCAGACAGACTATGACCCACATAGTCAACGACTGCCACCTCTCCAGATTCAAAGGAGGTCTCGGAACTTTACATCAGGCTCCACCTGACGCTGTTGACTGGCTGCGGAAGAAGGGCAAACGCTAGAAGAAGGAGAAAAGCCCTGCTCATCTCTGGCTTATGGTGGTGCTGGGGATTGAACGTGGGACCTCAGAGCCTCAGACATGAAAGTCTTTTACATAATCATTACTGTCTCCCAGGCCCCTGGTCATTTTGAAACAAGATAAATTTTCATTTCTCAACATTCTCGATAACTACCCATGCAAATGTATAATAGCAAAAGTTGCATCCGATTAAGCAGATTTACAAAAATTAATAGCAACAAACACCCAGTCGGCTCTGAGAAGACATGAAACCTTGCCAACATCAATGGCCAGCACCAACAGACAGGAGCAGGAAAGGAAGGACAAAGAAATCTCCCTATGACACTTTTCACATCTCTTTGCTAGATTTCCCCACTCATTATGTCCCTGAAGTTATTGGACTCTATCTCCCTTAACCTTGAGAAAAATAATTCCAGCAACCTTTAGCCTCTAGAAATTTCATCCTCCGAACATAATTGCCGTTAAAATTAATGGGCACACTTACGCCAGCTTATTTTTTTATTACTGTCCTAGGGCTAATTTAAAAATCTCTTCTCTCGCTAATTATTGAATGCACTCATTTGATGAACAAATATTTAGCTGCTGAATAGGTGTGAGGCAACAGGGAAAAACAAGATCGATGAGACAGACAAGAATGGGCCTTTCAGGCAGAGGAAGTCTGTGTATAGCTTTCCTCACATCAGCCAAGACCATCCAAAGCTGCTGACTTATTTCTAAGCAACACTGATCCATCGGAAGTCCTGAGCACTCATAAGTCTATGAATCCCTACCCCTAAAGAGAAGCTTTACACCAAGAAAAATAAGACTGAATGAGAGCTTATTGTTTAGTGCTATCTTGTAATTCAAGTCAAGCTTTTGATACTCCTTGAAAATTACTCTTTTAAACCAGAATTCAGGAGGAATATATGGCAACTACCTTTTTTAAATTTTTATTTATTATTGGGGAGAGAGAGAGAGAGAGAGAAATTGAGAAGAGAGGGGGAGATAGGAGATAGGGAAAGAAACAGACAGACAACTGCAGCCCTGCTTCACCACTCATGAAGCTTTCCCCCAGCAGGTGGGAACCAGAGGCTTGAACCCAGGTCCTTGCACACTGTAATATGTGCACTTAAACAGGTGCACCACCGCCTGGCCCCAACAACTACCTTTTATAGTATCAACTACATAAGTGACTATGCCAGACTGTCATATGGAAAATATACATTTGCTTACATGTCTCAGGGGATAATAATGTCTATGACAGGTAAGTAAAGTGTAAAGTAAGGCAGCGGTCACAATATGGTCTTTAAAATGAAATATACAGGGGGCTGGGCAGTGGCACACCCAGCTGAGCACATGTGCAAGGACCCAGGTTCAAGTCTCAGCTCCCCATCTGCAAGGGGTACTCTTCAGAAGCAGTAAAGTGGATTGACAGGCATCTCTCTCTCTCTCTCTCCCTATCTCTCTCTCCCCTCTCAATTTCTCTCTGTTCTACAAAATAAAATAGAAAAAAAAGGCCACCAGAAGCAGTGGATTCATCATGCAAGAGCCAAGTCCCAGTGATAACCCTGGTGGCAATAATAAAAAAAAAAGTATATTTTAGGGGGCTAGCAGTAGCTCAACGGGTTAAGCACACGTGGCACAAAGCTTAACCAGGTGTAAGGATCCTTGCTCGAGCACCCGGCTCCCCACCTGCAGGGGGTCACTTCATAAGCGGTGAAGCAGGTATGCAGGTGTCTGTCTTTCTCTCCCCCTCTGTCTTCCCCTCCTCTCTTCATTTCCCTCTGTCCTATCCAGCAACGACAGCAATAACAACAAGAAGCAACAAGGGCAACAAAAGGGAAAAAATAACCTCCAGGAGCAGTGGATTCACACCAAGTCCCCCAGCAGTAACCCTGGAGACAAAAAAAAAAGTATATTTTATATCATTTTAATTTTTTTTTTCTTTTTAAGACCAGAGCACTGCTCAGCTCTGGCTTATGGTGGTGTGAGTGATTGGACTTGGGACTTCAGAGCCTCAGGGTTGACAGTACCTTTGCATAACCATTAGGCTATCTCCTCCACCTCTTTCCTCTCTTTAAAAACTCTAATACTGGGAGTCGGGTGTAGCTCAGCGGGTTAAGTGCACGTGGCACAAAGCCCAAGGACCAGCATAAGCTTCAAGCCCCCGGCTCCCCACCTGCAGGGGAGTAGCTTCACAAGCAGTGAAGTAGGTCTGCAGGTATCTATCTCTCTCCTTCTGTCTTCCCCTCCTCTCTCCATTTCTCTCTGTCCTATCCAACAATGACACCAATAAGAATAACTACAACAATAAAACAACAAGGGCAACAAAAGGGAATAAATAGTTTTTAAAAATCAAAAAAACTCTAATACCCTCTGTCTAAAATGCCTTATTAGATAAACTATCATCACTAAGATAAATGTCACCTCTTGCCCTCTGAGGCCTCTGTAACAGAATCTGTTCTCTAAATATCACTATTCCTTGAGTGCTTTATTGAACTGATATATCTTGAAACAAATGAAAAGTATAAGCTGTGAATCATACTTGCTTACATTGGAAAAGAATACATTTCTTGTGGGTTAGCACTATAATTAAATTCTCAATACAAAATATGTCCCTGAGGGTCTTACTTCAGAAATAATCCCATGGGAGTCCTATCACAAAACATTAATACACACATGTATACAGAATGTATTATTAATATATTGTTGGTACAAAAATGTAAGGTGTTACGCATTAAACAAAGCGAATTAATTTACCCCCTTTTCAAAATGAGTCTTCAGGGGCCAGGTGGTGGCGCACCTGATTAAGCACTCACATTACAATATGCAAGGACCCAGGTTCAAGCCCCCGGTCCCCACCTGCAGGGGGGAAGCTTCACGAGCGGTGAAGCAGGGCTGCAGGCGTCTCTCTGTCTCTCTCCTTCCCTATCTCCTCCTCCCTCTCAATATCTCTCTGTCTCTATCCGGCAATAAATAAATATTTTTAAAGGTGTCTTCATATTACTACACAAATGGCATTACAAATGCAAAACGTAACATTAAAACTAAAATGTAAACTCACGCGAATTACCTTAAGGATACATAAAAAAAAAAAAAAGAAAAACACAATAACCAGATGAAGGTTATTGTATTTTTGTATTATTGTACAAGAGTACAAGCTTCCTTGTATAAAAATAAAGAATTCTACGTTCTTTCGGATAGAAACAAAAAAATGTGCAGAGTTTAGCTCTTGTTTTTTTAACATTCTGGTTCTTATCAGTATAACTGAAAATGAGGGTGAGGAGGGAACTCCCTGAGGATCCATCCTATGACACTCTGGTTGAGTTCTGAGAATTCAGTGTGGAACAAAAAAAAAAACAGTTCCTCACTCTTCTGAAACAACAGGGACAGGAATATTGGGGAGAAAAAACACAGCATTGCAAATAGTGATGAAACAACAGAGAAAGAACAAAGAGAAGTTTCTTTAGATTCAAACCTACTTGTCACCAGTAGGTGAGCAGTAGTTGTTTTGTTTAATATGACTTACCATGAAGGGTGGTCAAATCAGTGGCAGTACCAAAGGTTAAGGAGGCTTACCTAGGTCTTCCATCACTGTCTCTGGGCTATCACTCCTGACTCCTTTTCCTTAAGTCAGAACAAAGCCAGAGTGTTTATTCCATATTTCAAAATTAAGGGAAAATGACGACCCTTATCAAGGATGGCTTCTGTGTACATGGCACCACACAAATTGAGTGGCTCTTAGCCCAACCAACACGGAAAATGGGAACAGACACACGTAGCATAATCACGATAGACAACCTGGTCTTTTAACCACCAGATCCACGTTCCACAAAACCAATTTAGTGGAGACAGATATTGATCATGAAGACACTTACAGCAAAGAGATCAACTCTGTCCATTTCTCCTCATTTTCCCAACAGCTCTTCAAGGTCAGAGAAGACGTCTACTACCTTCTATAAATCTTCATTAAATCTAGGACAGAGCTGTCCACACGGGAAGTCTGCCAGGTACCCTTGAGGGAAGAAAAGGTATTAAAGGATTCAGTGAGTTATTTTCATGGAAAATAAATGTGGCATCTAGACACAGTGAATAGATAAATCGGACTGAGGGAAACATGCACACGGGAAAGTAAGAGAGGTGAGATTGGATCTGGGGGTCGGATGCAATGCAGGAAGGCAAGGAGAACCAAGTGTGAGAGGGGAACTCAGGGGGGCCAAGCAGGTTAAGTGCACATGATGTCAAGCACAAGGACCAATGTAAGGACCCCAGTTCGAGCCCCGGAGACCCCGGCTCCCCACCTGCAAGGGAGTCGCTTCACGGACAGTAAAGCAGGTCTGCAGGTGTCTCTCTTTCTCTCCCCCTCTCTGTCTTCCCCTCCTCTCTCCATTTCTCTCTGTTCTCTCCAACAACAATGATAGCAATAATAATAACAATAAACAACAAGGGCAGCAAAAGGGTTGGGGAAATAGCATAACGGTTCTGCAAGAAGACGTTTGTATCTGATGCACCAAAGGTTCCAGATTCAACACCAGCATCACCAGCATATGCCAGAGCTGAGCTGTGCTCTGGTAATAATAATAATAATAATTAATAAAATAAAACTCAATCAGCATATTGGTATTTATTTTTTTAAAAGATTGAATTATCTCCATGAAATTCAAGATGACACATGATATGATTGTATTTTAATAACAATGATATGAAAGTCAACAGAAATAATTAAGGAAATAGTCATTACCAGATATCAATGAGATAATTAGGAAACAATTGGAAATTAGATCTGAAACAGAAAAATTAGGCAGGTCTTGCACTGCCTATGTGAAGGTCATTTGTCTCCAAGCATGTTTGAGTTTCTGTAGTGCACCAGGCATTGTTCTGGGTACAGAGTGGATAGGAGTGGGTGGGAGAAGATAGCATAATGGTTATACAAACAGACTGACGGATGCCTGAAGTCCCAGGTTTAGTCCCCACCAACACTATAAGCCAGAGCTGATCAGAGTATATAGGAGCAACAAAAAAAGAAGAATTTAAGATGCTCTAGAGAAAGGAGTAAGGTAAATAATCAGAGACAGGGTTTCTCATAATGCAAAGTATGCATAATTATACAAAATATGCATCATTTTCAAAAGGTGAGTAATTGAGAGTGAAGGTGTCTTTCAAGTGGTTTGGAGATAAAGCTAAGGGATATAAGAGGGTATATAAAGGCCCCATCGTCCTCCATGATTCTGGAACTAAACAAAAGAGGCAGGGCCTCTGCCCTCATAAACACCACAGCTTTAGTCTAGAAAAGAGATCATTTTAAGAGAAAGGGAAAGAGAAAGCTATGAAAGAAAAGAAAGTATGTAAGGACTTGAAAGGGGACTGAGGTGTGATTTAGATTACAGAGGTTAAAGAAGGTCGGTCATCTGAATAAGTGACATTTTGTCTACAGTCTGACAAATGAGCATAACAGGGGAGGAGGAGGAGAGGGACTCAGACAGAAAATAAGATAAGCAAACATCCTGAGGCAGGAAAGGCCCTGCTGCCTTTGAGGCACCAGAGATTAAGAGTCCTCAAGGGGGTCGGGCGGTGGCGCAGTGGGTTAAGCGCATGTGGCGCAAAGCACAGGGACCGGCGTAAAGGATCCCAGTTCGAGCCCCTGGCTCCCCACCTGCAGGGGAGTCTCTTCACAGGCGGTGAAGCAGGTCTGCAGGTGTCTATCTTTCTCTCCCCTCTCTCTCTGTCTTCCCTTCCTCTCTCCATTTCTCTCTGTCCTATCCAACAACGAATTGTGTCAACAAGGGCAATGATAATAGCCACAGCGAAGCTACAACAAGGGCAACAAAAGGGGGGAAAAAATGGCCTCCAGGAGCGGTGGATTCATGGTGCAGGCACCGAGCCCAGCAATAGCCCTGGAGGAGGAGAGAAAAAAAAAAAGAGTCCTCGAGGACAAGCTCAGAACAATCAAAGAGAACAGGGCACAAAGCAAGATTGAAAAAGTGGGCATTTACAGATGTGGAAACTGAAGCTCAGAGAGGCTGAGGAACACACTCAGGCTTATCCCGGTAGAAACTGACACTCACTCCCTGAACACACATGATTTTGAGTCCAAGTCTGGACTCCTCGCTATTCCAAGATATTCCTCAAACTTTCTGACCTTAAGAGTCACCTGAAGGGCCTGTTCACATACAAATTCCTAAATACAAACCAAAACAACAATGAGTCCTCACATTGGTGAGAATAGCTGCCAGACAAAAGACTAGAAACAAGTATTATAGAGGATCTGGAGAGAAGGAAGCCTTGTACACTGTTGCTGGGACTATACACTGGTGTAGCCACTGTGGAAAGCAGTAGGGAGATTCCTCAAAAAATGAAAAATAGATCCAGTTAGCTCACTTCTAGATATATACTCAAAAATGCAAAAATACTCATTTAAATAAATATATGCTTTGTGTCAGGCTTCTAGGAACATTCCTAAATAGAGTCCCTAGCTCCCTTCCACCCTGAGGCCCCTACTCTCACCTGCTCTATTCCTACTTTCTGGTTCCTGCTTATTAAACATTGTGTCCTGTTTTCCATCTCACTGCCTTTCAGCCACCAAGTTGCAGACACTACTATGATTCCATCCTGACCTCCCTGGGCAGATGACCTCACCAATGCATCCTGGAACCTCACCTCCCCAGACCCCTGCCCCACTAGGGAAAGACAGAAACAGGCTAGGGGTATGGATCCACCTGCCAACTCCCATGTCCAGTGGAGAAGCAATTACAGAAGCCAGAACTCCCAGCTTCTGCACCCCATAAAGAATGTTGGTCCATACTCCCAGAGGGATAAACAATAGGGAAGTTTCCAATGGAGGGGATGGGACACAGAACTATGGTTGTGGGAACTGTATGGAATCACACCCCTATTACAATTATACCCCTTATAATTTTGTAAATCACTATTAAATCAACTAATAAAAAATAAAACAAAATAAATTTATGCTATGTGTGTATTGCAACACTATTTACAATAGCCAAGAAGAAGTTAAGTGTCCATCAATTAACAAACGATATATAAGATATATATGTATATGTATATATATGACATGGAATACTATTAAATAATTATATATGTGAAGTGGCAGGTGCAAACCTGCCACTTACAACATGGATGGACCTAGAAAGGATTTTGCTTAATGAAACAAGCCCAACAAAAGAGCAGATTATGTTGGATCTCATTCATATGTGATCTAGAGAGAAAACAGATGAACTGAATGAAACAAAAATACGCTTTGAAACAACTTTTTCTAACCATCAAGGAAAGGGAATGGAGTTGGGTAAATCAGGACAGAGAAGGAAAACTTCCAATGGTCACACTCACAGGTTCTCAGTTTAAGAGTTCAGTAACTTTGGGAGAGAGGCCATTCAACCCGTAGCAAAGTTTATCCTCAAAGATGTGCGGAGGGGAAGTTCAAGAGAAAGTATGGCACCTGAGATCAGCAGCAGCAAATGCCCATTACCATTCACCAGGGAAGGGCTGAGGCAGTAACTGTCCCAACTTCTGTCTCTCCAACCTCTGCCAGAGACAAACCCAACCAGAAGTCAAAAGGCAATGGAGGAGTCCATAGATGTTGTTGGAATGCAGGGGTGGGGATGTGGGGGAGGGAAATCCACTCACCCTTCTAAATTCTTCTTTGTGGGCTGGATAAGTTGTCAAAACAACCTCAGATAGGTTGCCAAAGGAGAAATCAATTTAATAAAGTGAGCACAATAATTATGCAGGCCCTGTCCTCAGTCCAGGAAAAAGGGCACATAAATCTCAAAGCGAGGGAACAGGGCATCCGGGAGAAGATGAGGACTTCTATAAGACAGAAAGGACGACTTGCTGTGACAAGCTGTGCCTCTGGGTGTACACCCTGCCTCAAGGTAGGTTCTCCTAAACGTTCTTGCCAATATCTCTAAACCTAGGTAACCCGTATTCTTTAAATCATATTAACAGTTTCTTCCTGAGGTCCACAGAGCCTCAATTCACCTCAAAGAAAGGAAGCCCTGGTTTACAAAGTTCTGCCTGGGGGCCAGGCAGTGGCGCACCTGGTCAAGCACACACATTACAGTGCGCAAGGAAGGACCCAGGCTCAAGCCCCTGGTCCCCACCTGCAGGGGGGAAGCTTCACAACTGCTGAAGCAGGGCTGCAAATGTCCACCTCTTTCCCTCTCAACTTCCTCCCCCCCCCAATATCTCTGTCTCTATCTAATAAATAAATGAAAATTTTTTAAATTCTTTCTGCTTTCTCATCACTAGAACATTCAAATAAGCACTGTGAGCTAAGAATCTCCATTTCTGAGAGTTAATTTGACTTTCACGTATGGTTGTTTTTCTAAAATACAAGATTACTATAATATGAAATGCTAATTGTTTCAGCATCTTGCATGACACCACTGGAAGAGGAGATGCAAATCAAGCCATAATATAATTATGGATGCTCTCACCCTATCTAAATGTGCTTTTCTTCTCTAACGGGTTCAGGTAAGTGGCCCTTGTATTTTTCCATCTAAAGCCTACCTCTTGCAGGCTAGGGATTCTGTGCTGCTGCTGAAATGCTTGACATTACCAGAAGGTACAGAGAGTCTTGTTTTAAATAAACAGAACAGAGCTTTTGTATCCAAATTACACTTTCTAGATAATCACCTTGAGAGGCTAAATATTTAGTCCACATGGCTGTATTTTTATACCAGTGAACTCTTATTAAAATACTATATCAAGACAAACTCTGAAAGTGGGGGGGGGGGGGAGACACCATCAGAGAAGGAGGGCACAGCTTGAGGGACATTAGAGAGGCGGGGCTGCACACGGGCTTAATGACTACGGAGAGTTAAAGAGGCAGAAAACCCTCTTTATCTTCATCACAAGATGTTATAGGCTGCTTTCCAGCTGTCCATCTTTATTCATGTCTGTTCTCTTACCAGGACAGAATGAAACACCTTTTTGATAGAAGTGTTTCAAGGAAGGAAGGAAGGAAGGAAGAGGGGGAAGGAAGGAAGGAAGGAAAGAAGGAAGGAAGGAAGGAAGGAAGGAAGGAAGGAAGGAAGGAAGGAAGGAAGGGGAAGGGGAAGAGAAGGGAAGGGAAAAGGAAAAGAAGGAAGAAACAGACTGGAGTTGAAGAAGGGGAGGGGAAGGGAAGAAATGTCAGCAGAGGGAAAAGACATCAAGATGTCATTTAAGAAATGTTTTGGTGGTCCGGGAGGTGGTGCAGTGATAAGGCTTCGGACTCTCAAGCAGGAGGTCCCGAGTTCGATCCCCAGCAGCACATGTGCCAGAGTGATGTCTGGTTCTTTCTCTCTCCTCCTATCTTTCTCATTAATAAATAAATGAAATCTTTTTAAAAAATAAATAAATCCCTGTGCCCTTTTCTCTTTAAAAGGAAAGAAAGAAAAGAAAGAAAGAAAGAAAGAAAGAAAGAAAGAAAGAGGGGAGTCGGGCTGTAGCACAGCGGGTTAAGCGCAGGTGGCGCAAAGCACAAGGACCGGCATAAGGATCCCGGTTCGAACCCCGGCTCCCCACCTGCAGGGGAGTCGCTTCACAGGCGGTGAAGCAGGGCTGCAGGTGTCTGTCTTTCTCTCCCCCTCTCTGTCTTCCCCTCCTCTCTCCATTTCTCTCTGTCCTATCCATCAACGACAACAACAATAATAATAACTACAACAATAAAACAACAAGGGCAACAAAAGGGAATAAATAAATAAAATGAATATTAAAAAAAAAAAAGGAAGGAAGGAAGGAAGGTGCTATGGGGGCCTGGCAGTGGCAAACCCGGTTAAGAGCACAATCACCATGTGCAAAGACCCAGGTTTGAGCCCCCCACCCTCTTCTGCCCCCCACCTGCAGGGAGGGCACAGGTCTGCAGGTGTTTCCCTTTTTCTCTCCCTCTCTGGATCCCACTCCTCTCTCAATTTCCCTCTGTCCTATCAAATAAAAGAGAGGAAGGGGGAGATAAAAAGAAAAAATGGCCATTGGGAGTAGTGGATTCTTAGTGCATTCACCAAGCCCTGGTTAACATTGGTGGAAGAAAAAAAGAAAGGAAGGAAGGCAGAGGAATAGGAGGGAGAGAAGAAATGCTAAGTGACGTGATGTGCCATAAAAAATGGGTAGACGGCTTAAAAATAACATCCTAGCTTTTGAACTTTAAGCCTGGATCATTTGGGAAATAGGAGGCCAGATGGTGGCGCAGTGGGCTAAGCACACGTGGCGCAAAACGCAAGGACCAAGGAGAGGATTCCGGTTTGAGCTCTGGACTCCCCACCTGCAGGGGGTCACTTCACAAGTGGTGAAGCAGGTCTGCAGGTGTCTGTCTTGCTCCCTCTCTGTCTTCACCAATTACAAGGACCCGCACCTGGATCCCAGATATATATATAAAAAGATAATTTGGGAAATGAAGGAAAGGCAATATATAAAGGAAAATGAGTATCTTTTAGCCAGGTACCTGAAAAATCTGTCAATAAGACGTTAAGCCTCAGAAACGTTGCAAAGAACGGGCCACTTATGGTAGCAGATGCCTGGTGTCGCTGAAGCGCTAAATCGAGGGCCTGGTGAAAGAACCACGGACTATCCATACAATGACTTTTTTCTTTTGCTTCAAGTTTGGGGGCTACTCTCTGCCCTGATCAACTTTCTAGTCCTATTTTCAACTCTAACACCATCTTCACAGGTAATATTCTTAGTCCACCAGCAAGTTAGCTATCAAGCTCCAGCAAAAAATTACCGAAGTCATGAGCCCCCTAGGAACATACCTAAAATAGACTTCACAGTTTCTGTTCTCCCTATAATCCCTATGCCCTTCTGCTCTATTCCTACCTTTTGGCTCCTATTTATTAAACAATTTGTCCTGCTTTATACCTCAGAGTCCACAGGCAGAGCCACTACTCCAGCCTGGCAGTGTGCTGCTGTATACCTTACTGCCTTTCAGTCACCAAGTTGCAGATGTTACTATGATTCCATCCTGAACTCCCTGAGCAGACAGCCTCACCAATGTGCCCCTCCTAAGCCCTACTCCACTAGGGAAAGATAGAAACAGGCTGGGGATATGGGTCTACTTGCCAATATCCTGTCCAGCAGAGAAGCAATTACAGAAGCCAATACTCTCACCTTCTGCACCCCACAGCGTTTTGGCCATATGCCCAGAGGGGTAAATGTTAGGGGAAGGTGAACTCTAATTCCATCAGGCCCCAGAGAAATAAGAAGGAATGTATACACGACAGGATACTTCTGAGCTATTCAAAATGGTGAATTCAACTTCTTCACCTCATCTTGGATGGAGCTGGAACCAATCATGTTAAATGAGGTAAGTCAGAAAGAGAAGGATGAGTATGGGATGATCTCAGTCATGGACAGAAGTTGAAAAATAAGAACAGAGGGGAAAACACAAAACAGATCTTGGACCAGCTTCGGTGTGTTGCACCAAAGTAAAAGACTCTGGGGTGGGGGAGGGGGAGTACAGGTCAAAAAGGATGACAGAGGACCTAGTGGGGGTTGTATTGTTATGTGGAAAACTGAGAAATGTTATGCATGTACAAACTATTGTATTTACTGTCAAATGTAAAACATCAATCCCCCAATAAAGAAATTTAAAAAAGAAAAATGAGAACAGAAGGGAAAACACAAAACAGATATTGGAATGGGTTTGGTGTACTGCACCAAAGTCAAAGACTCTGGGATAGGTAGAGGAGGGTTCAGGTCCTGGGACAGGACGGCAGAAGAGGACCTAGTGGGGTGGGTTATTCTGTGGAAAACTGAGAAATGTTACACCTGTACAAACTACTGTATTTTACTGTTGACTGTGAACTATGAATCCCCCAATAAAGGAATTAAAAAAAAAAAAAAAAAAGGATACTGGGAGTAGTAGGTGTGACTTAGAAAGGAAGAGACGGGGGCCAGGTGGTGGTGCATCCGGTTGAGTGCACATGTTACAGTGCACAAGGACTCAGGTTCAAGCTCCTGGCCCCCACCTACGGGGGTGGGGGGAACTTCCCAAGAGGTGAAGCAGGTCTGCAGGTGTCTGTCTCTCTCCCTCTCTCCATCCCCCCTCCTCTCAACTTCTGGCTGTTTCTATCCAATAAATACATAAAGATAATTGTAAACAATTAAAGAAAGGGAGAGAAGGCAGAGCCATAAGAAAAATGGGCAAACATATGTAACTATAAACATAGTTATAGAAATAGCAGTCTTGGGAGAACTACTGCAGTTTCCAATGAAGGGAACAGGGACACAGAACTCTGCTGGCGGGAAAAGTGGGGAGTTATAGCTGTTCTCTTACAATTTTGTGAATCACTAAGAATTGTTTTAAATCAGACACAAATCTCCAGAATCCACATCTAGTGCTTTGAGAAACACAGTTTTGGCATCTCTAACACATATTAAGTAAAAAAAGCTAAATGAAGATGCAGAAAATGTGTAAACTGTGCAACCAATTGTTCACAAAAGAAGAAAATAAACATATATATCTGATTGACTTATAGGTGTACAAAAATTAGCTCTAAGGGTAAATAAAAAAACACAAATAGTGATTACCTGCAGAGAAAAGCAACTATTTAAGAGTTCTTTATTTTGGGAGTCAGGCGGTAGTGCATCGGGTTAAGCGCACGTGGCGCAAAGCGCTAGGACAGGTGCAAGAATCCCGGTTCAAGCCCCGGCTCCCCACTTGCAGGGGAGTCGCTTCACAAGCGGTGAAGCAGGTCTGCAGGTGTCTGTCTTTCTCACCCCCTCTCTGTCTTCCCTTCCTCTCTCCATTTCTCTCTGTTCTATACAACAATGACTACAACAATAAAACAACAAGGGCAACAAAGGGAATAAATAAATATTTTTAAAAAAGAGTTCTTTATTTTGGTAATGTTTAAGAACTGTGAAAATATTACATCATCGAAAACAAATGTTACATATTTCCCATTAATACCTCTCCGTGACTTATCTTTTTTGCCAGGCACCCCTGGGGTTATACCTAGGTGACTGTCTTAGTAGTTTGGTTCTGATATAGTGTTATTTTCCAATATTCATCTGCATGACGTTCATACGGTTGTTCTTGGTCTCTTTTCCAACGTGAAAGGTAGCATGACCTCGGCAGATGGGGACAGTCTGTGCACCCTAGTGCTGAGCAGGGCTGATGACTGATTGATATCCTGTGCTTCTTCATTGTCAGCTCACCAAGAAGGTCAAACAGAAAAGAACCCGCAGCTGAGGGTTTGCCGTTACTGGCCATGCGTGAGATGCACTTTCTCTTTCATAGTTCTGTTTGGCTTCAGTACTAACTTCTCTTGGATGACAATGCTGCCTCTATGGTTTCCCCATTAACAAGGTGCACCCAATGGGAACATCAGCTCAACACGAATGAGCTGTTCGCAGGAGAAGCAAGAACACGGGGCAGGGAGCCAAGGTAAATAAATGAGTGGGAGATGAAGAGTGTTGGCTCCTGACCTAAATTGAATGGCTTTTAAGAGACAGAAACAGATTTTTTTTAATTATGTAATCCCTTTGTTTCTCATTTGCTTTAAAGCTTAAAGGTCAAATGCCCCTTACAAATGCCAAGAAGCCGACCTGACAACACTGTGTCTGAGAGGACTGAAAATTGAAGAGGTTCCCCCACTCAACCCAGATGGATGAAAAGCATTTTTTTTTTTTTTTTGCCCTTTTTTGCTATCATCAAAACTACTGTTTGGAATAATTAGGTAACAATTAATCTTCCTTCCTTTACATTTTATCTCTCTTTTCAAAGAAGTTTAAACTGCATTTACTATTTAAAAAAAACTGTTTCAATGCACAGAGATCTTAAATAAGAGAAAGTATAATTGGAAGTTGACTTTGTTCTGAGATTGTTTTAATCTATTCTTTTCACCATAGTTAATTGTTTGCATTTCAATAACAAGAGAGATTCTTCTCACACACTTCTCTGCACTTTATTTTTTTCTCCTCCAGGGTTATTGCTGGGCTCGGTGCCTGCACCATGAATCCACCGCTCCTGGAGGCCATTTTTCCCCTTTTTGTTGCCCTAGTTGTTGCAGCCTCGTTGCGGTTATTATTGCCATTGTTGACGTTGCTTTGTTGTTGGATAGGACAGAGAGAAATGGAGAGAGGAGGGGAAGACAGAGAGGGGTAGAGATAGACACCTGCAGACCTGCTTCACCGCCTGTGAAGCGACTCCCTGCAGGTGGGGAGCCGGGGGCTCGAACCGGGATCCTTAGCCGGCCCTTGTGCTTCACGCCACGTGCGCTTAACCCGCTGCGCTACCCCTCCTCTGCACTTCTTCCTTCACCACCGTCCCCACACCTCCCTCCCTCAACCTCCCTAAGGCAGTCTCTTCAACAGAAATTTGGAGTCGCATCCACTCCTCACTTCCTCCATCTTTCCATGCCTGCGGCTCACTCAGAGAACATTTTTTGTTGGCGACAATGAAGAGTGAAGCCAGGGGCTCATGTGCACATATGACTCCGCAGGTCTCCCAGTCCAACTTCTTTTATTGTATCAATGATCTAATATTGACTTATAAAAACTGTAAGCTAATAGGGCTATAATTCCATACAGTTCCCAGCACCAGAGTTCTGTGTCCTCAACCCCTCCACTAGAAACTTCAGTAGTTCTTCTAAAGTCACTAATATGGGCTAATATATGGATTAATAATATATTAATATATGGATTCACTAATATATGGTCACTAATATATGGATTCTATAACTATCTGTATCTGTGTATATATATTTATTTTTGCATTTTTCTTTTTTTAACTTTTTAAATACTTATTTATTTCTTTTCCCTTTTGTTGCACTTGTTTTTCATTGTTGTTATAGTTATTGTTGTTGTTATTGATGTCGTTCGTTGTTGGATAGGACAGAGAGAAATGGAGAGAGGAGGGGAAGACAGAGAGGGGGAGAGAAAGACAGACACCTGCAGCCCTGCTTCACCGCCTGTGAAGCGACTCCCCTGCAGGTGGGGAGCCGGGGCTCGAACCGGGATCCTTACGCTGGTCCTTGAGCTTTGCGCGTTACCGCCTGACACCCTATTTTCGCATTTTTTTCAGTGGTCCTGCCTTCATTCCCTTTCTAGTTCATCCCTACAGCAATTACTACTTCCAATTGTCTTTTTTTTTTCCCTTGTCTCTCTCAGATAAGAGAAACTGTCCCTGGCTGCTTCTTGTGTTTTCCAGATTTGCTTCCCCTTCATTGATGGTATAAAAACAAGATTTCAGAGGTCAGGTGGTGGTATACTGGGTTAAGCACACATAGTACAAAGCACAAGAACCTACACAAGGATCCCGGTTCGAGCCAGCCCCCCCCCCACACACACACACACACACACTTCTAGCTCCCCACCTGCAGGGGTGGGAGGGGTTGTCCCTTCACAGGAGGTGAAGCGGGTCTGCAGGTGTCTGTCTTTCTCTCCCCCTCTCTATCTTCCCCTCCTCTCTGTCCTATCCAGTAAAATGGTAAAAATGGCCCAGAAGCAGTGGATTCATAGTGCTGGATCCAGCCCTAGCAATAAGCCTGAAGGCAAAAAAAAAAAAAAAAAAACAAGATTTCAGGTGACAAATGCTTCAGAGGCCTCTGATTTACTTCCCCCTGTCGTTTACTCCTCTGGAAGTACGGACTAAAATTCTTTTGGGGTACAGAAGGTGGGAGTTCCAGCTTCTCCGCTGGACATGGGCATCAGCAAGTAGATCCATCCCCCCCAGCCTGTTTCTGTCTTTCCCTGGTAAGGCGGGGCTCTGGGGAGGGGAGACTTCAGGATACGCTGGTGAGGCAGCTGCCCAGGGAAGTCAGAATGGAATCAAAATAGCAGCAGCACCTTGGTGGCTGAAATGCAGTAAAATGGAGAAAGCAGGCCAGTCCAATTTTTTATTCAATATGCTTAGAGAGAGAGAGGTGAGGGACAGACACGCAGAAAGAATAGATACCACTGCACCACCCACGGAGCTCCCCTGGTGCTGTCCAAGGTGCTTTCTTATGTTATCAGGGATTGAACCTGAGCCAGACAAGCATAGTAGCCAAAAAAGAATCATAAAAAATCTTTAGCTGGGGGAGTCGGGCGGTAGCGAAGCAAGTTAAGAGCACGTGGCATGAAGCACAAGGACCTGCACGTGGCGTGAAGCACAAGGACAGGTGTAAGGATCCCGGTTCCAGCCCCCAGCTCCCCATCTGCAGGGGAGTCACTGCACAGTCAGTGAAGCAGGTCTGCAGGTGTCTTTCTCTCCCCCTCTCTGTCTTCCCTTCCTCTCTAGTTTTCTCTCTGTCCTATCCATCAACAATACTGCCAAATAACAATAATAATAACAACAAGGGCAACAAAATGGGAAAAATGGCTTCCAGAAGCAGTAGATTCGTAGTGCAGGCACCAAGCCCCAGTGGTAACACTAGAGACCAAAAAAAAAAAAATCTACAACTTTAGGGGCCAGGCCGTGGTGCACCTGGTTAAATGCTCACATTACAGTGTGTAAAGACCCAGGTTCAAGCCCCTACCCCCACCTGCACGGGGAAAGCTTTACAAGTGATGAAGCAGGACTGCAGGTGTCTCTCTGTGTCTATCACTCTTCCCCTTTCAATTTCTCTGTCTCTATCCAATAATAATTTTTTTTTAAAAACCTACAACCATCTGGGTGTCTCAGGCCGCATTCTCCATCTCTGCTTCCCAACTGAAATACAAGCCATATTCCAAAAGTACTTAACTAGCATCTAGCCTGTACATGAAATGGGAGAGGGCACCCACAATTAATTTACTGCCTTGCTTAGTTGCTCTAGACTTTTTATTCTCATGATCAGAAGCGCATGGACCTCTAGGCCATCCCTCCCCAACTCCTCTTCACTCCAGGGATCTATTTCAAAACCCTGGGTGCTAGAGAGAAGTCAGTTCATGGGAGCAAACTCAATATGTAGGAAGCTCCACAACAAATTCAGGAAACAAAGTGAGTGAAAAATAAGCAGACTGTGGCCGGGTGGTGGTGGTGCACCTGGCTGAGCACACATATTATAATGCACAAGGACCCAGGTTCGAGCCCCTGGTCTCCACCTGCAGGGGAATAGCTTTGCAAGTGGTGAAGCAGGGCTACATATCTCTCTATCTATCTCTCTCTCTCTCTCTCTCCCTCCCTCCCTATCTCCCCCTACCCTCTCGATTTCTGACTGTCTCTATCTGTTGGTCTGCTTCTAAATTCTGCTTCTAAGACCCCTTCTGTTGCATTGCTTGACGCTGTGGTCTATTTACATAACCACTGTATTATTACCTAAGAACCACCCTGCCTGCGGGGCATTGGTTTAATCCCCACTGGTTCACACTCTCTTTTTGCTCCACCCCCTCTCCTAGTCACACCCTGTTTTTCCACCACTAGTTTGCACCACCCTCTCTATGTCACATCCTGTTTCCGCCCTACTTGGTGAGTATAAATACAGCTGCTCTTCTGATTAAACACACTTGGGATTGCCTTCTGGCTCCGAGAGTCCCAGAGTCTCTCTCCTGCGACTAGCCCGGCACAAGTTCCTGACCCCTCTCCCACACAGCAGCCCAGGTTGGCTCTAGTCGAGTACTCTCCAACCCAGAGAGCACTTGCTGTTGTGAGAAGGATGCAGGAGAGTTCTGTTTGGTGATTAGTTTGGGTTAGTTTATGAATCGTTGTTCGTGAATAAAGAAATACAGCTTCCCGGCCCAGCCGCGTGTCTCTGGTCGTCTCTGTTACCCGCCTGTGAAGCCAGCCCGGTTAAAACAACAACTTGCTTGGGAAGAATCACCCTCAGGTTATCCCGGCATCTATCCAATAAATAAAGATAATTTTTAAAAAATCAAAAGAAAAAAAATTTTTTTTAAAGCAGACTGACTGGTGCTGCAAACAGACTGGGGATGTGATACTGTGCTTTGTGCCCCTTAGGGGTATCTGCTAGTCGTAGCATCTTAGATACTGGCAGGGCCAAAAAATGTTTTGATCTGTCTGGCTTAAGGTTGTCGGTAACTTAGATCTTTAAAAAACTGTATATACAAATAAATATTTTAGAGATCCTTGAACAATGAAAGCCCAGTGTCAGAATTTGATCTTAGAAATCTGAAACATGAAATACTCAGACTAAAGAAAATACGAATACACATAGCTATGGTCTAGGCAGTTAGAGAACTGGAAGGATTAAGTATATTGTGCCCCCACATGTTAATTAATAATGATTTATAAGATTGTTAATATGATTATAATATACCTTGCCCACCACCAAAGGTCTGTGTCTCCTCCAACCCCAGCCCCTCTAGATAACCACTATAGTTTTGATCTGTCTGGCTTAAGGTTGTTTCTTTTTTTTTAATGGCATCTTTATTTTTTTAATTGGCTAGAGACAAAGAGGAATTGAGAAGGGAGGGGAAAACAGTGAGACACGTGCAGCCCTGCTTCACCACTCGTGAAGCTTTCCCCTTGCAGGTAGGGACTGGGGGCTTGAACCTGGGTCCTTGCACACTGAGTTGCAAGTGCTTAACCAGGTGTGCCACCACCTGACCCCATCAATTCTTTTTTTTCCCCTGCCACCAGGTAGGGCTCGGTGCATACATTACAAATCCATCACTCCCAGCAGCCACTTTTTCCTTTTTTTTTTTTTTTTTTTTCATCTTTATTTCTTTATTGAGTAGAGACAGCCAGAAATTGAGATGAAAGGGGGAGGTAGAGAGAGAGACAGAGAGACACCTGCAACACTGCTTCACCACTTGCAAAGCTTTCCCCCTGCAGGTGGGGACCAAGGGCTTGAACCCAGAGCCTTGTGCACTCTAATGTGTGCACTCAACCAGATGCGCCACCACCAGGCCCCCCTATTTTTATTTGACAGGACAGAAAGAAACTAAGAAGGGAGGGAAGATGGAGAAGGAGAAAGACACCTGCAGGCCTGCTTCACCGCTTATGAAGTGTCCTCCCTGCGGGGGGGGGGGGGGGGCTTAAACCTGGGTCCGTGTGCATGACGATATGTGTGCTTAACTGGGTGCACCACCATCAGTCCCCACCACTACAGTTTTCCGCAGTCTTACCAACCCCTCTTTAAATAATTTGAAAGCTGAGAAATATATTCTTAATTTGCAAGCCATATAGAAACAGGCAGAGAAACAGATCTGACTAATGGGCCATAGTTTACCAACCCTGCTCCTAGAGTATTGCAGTTTTATTTATTTAGAAAGGATTTCTGCATCCTGGGAGGTGACACAGCAGATTAGGTGCTGGACTCTCAGGCCTGAGGTTTCAAGTTCGGTTCCCAGTACTGTATGTGCCAGAGGGACAACTCTCCCCACTCTCATTAATCAATGGGGGGGTGACAGGAAGTGGGGAGAGGGAGGGTAAGGTGGTAGCACAGAGGGTTAAGCGCACATGGCCCGAAGCACAAGGACCAGCGTAAGGATCCCGGTTCGAGCCCCGGCTCCCCACCTGCAGGGGAGTCGCTTCACAGGTGGTGAAGCAGATCTGTGGGTGTCTGTCTTTCTCTCCCCCTGTCTTCCCCTCCTCTCTCCATTTCTCTGTACTATCCAACAACGACATCAATAACAAAAATGATAATAACCACAACAATAATAAAATAAGGGCAACAAAAGGGGAGGGGGAAATAGCCTCCAGGAGCAGTGGATTCGTGGTGTTGGGCCCCAGCAATAACCCCGGAGGCAAAAAAAAAAAAAAAAAAGAAAAGCTAAAACCACATCTCTAGCATAGCAGGTTATCAATGAACATGTAATTAATTTAACTAGTGGTTTCACTGCATGTAGTCATCCCAAATTGATCAAATACCCTGTTAATCCACGTGGATTTTTCCATTGACAAACCCATCCACAGACTCAGCACTCAATGGCTCACTGTGTTTCAGACACTAGGTAGCAACAGCAGAGAGCAGTTCACGTATACCACACAGTAACGGGGGAGATAAATAACGTTTCTTTGGTGTTTTTAGTTTTTCAAACTGTTTTGAAGGTGACTGTCTTATTTGTGTGTCATTATGTCACTTATTTCTCCCCGCCACCAACACCAACACCCACCTGTCACAGCCCATATTGGTAAGTGAGCTTGGCAAGTTGGTGTCTTTTGAAAATGCATTTTAGTCCATGAAAACAGAATAAAATCAGAAAAGCGAAGGGACTTGAAGAATCAAGACAGGTCCTCTGACTCAAAATGCTTTTTTTCATTCCATGATACTTGCTTAAATGAATAAACCTTGTGCATAAAATCAGCCTTTTATGAACATCATATGTATCTGTGGCTTGTCTAAAACATGTTTAATTCACACAAAAAAGCAAATAACAGAACAATTAAGACTACTACCCTCAGGAGTCGGGCGGTAGCGCAGCGGGTTAAGCGCACGTGGTGCAAAGCGCAAGGACTGGCGAAAGGATCCCGGTTCGAGCCCCTGGCTCCCCACCTGCAGGGGAGTCGCTTCACAGGCGGTGAAGCAGGTCTGCAGGTGTCTGTCTTTCTCTCCCCCTCTGTCTCCCCCTCCTCTCTCCATTTCTCTCTGTCCTATCCAACAACAACAGCAATGAGAATAACTACAACATAGGAATAAACCTAACCAAAGAAGTTAAAGACTTGTATACTGAAAATTATGAGTCACTACTCAAGGAAATTGAAAAAGACACAAAGAAGTGGAAAGATATTCCATGTTCATGGGTTGGAAGAATTAACATCATCAAAATGAATATACTACCCAGAGCCATTTACAAATTTAATGCTATCCTCATCAAGATCCCAAGCACATTTTTTAGGAGAATAGAACAAATGCTACAAATGTTTATCTGGAACCAGAAAAGACCTAGAATTGCCAAAACAATCTTGAGAAAAAAGAACAGAACCGGAGGCATCACACTCCCAGATCTCAAACTGTATTATAGGGCCATTGTCATCAAAACTGCTTGGTACTGGAACATGAACAGACACACCGACCAGTGGAATAGAATTGAGAGCCCAGAAATGAGGCCCCACACCTATGGACATCTAATCTTTGACAAAGGGGCCCAGACTATTACATGGGGAAAGCAGAGTCTCTTCAACAAATGGTGTTGGAAACAATGGGTTGAAACATGCAGAAGAATGAAGCTGAATCACTGTATTTCACCAAATACAAAAGTAAATTCCAAGTGGATCAAGGACTTGGATGTTAGACCACAAACTATCAAATACTTAGAGGAAAATATTGGCAGAACTCTTTTCTGCATACATTTTAAAGACATTTCAATGAAACGAATCCAATTACAAAGAAGACTAAGGCAAGTATAAACCTATGGGACTACATCAAATTAAAAAGCTTCTTCACAGCAAAATAAACCACTACCCAAACCAAGAGACCCCTCACAGAATGGGAGAAGATCTTTACATGCCATACATCAGACAAGAGTTTAATAGCCAACATATATAAAGAGCTTGCAAATCTCAACAACAAGATAACAAATAACCCCATCCAAAAATGGGGGGAGGACATGGACAGAATATTCACCACAGAAGATATCTACTTCCCTTCTCTTCTATATTTTAGCCTAGATTGTTAAAGTATAAAGATTAGGGGAGTCGGGCTGTAGCGCAGCGGGTTAAGTGCAGGCGGTGCAAAGCACAAGGACCGGCATAAGGATCCCGGTTCGAACCCCGGCTCCCCACCTGCAGGGGAGTTGCTTCACAGGCAGTGAAGCAGGTCTGCAGGTGTCTGTCTTTCTCTCCTCCTCTCTGTCTTCCTCTCCTCTCTCCATTTCTCTCTGTCCTATCCAACAATGACAACAACAATAATAACTACAACAATAAAAAAACAACAAGGGCAACAAAAGGGAATAAATAAAATAAATATTTAAAAAAGTATAAAGATTATAAGAAAAAAAAGATTATAAGAAATTATCTTCCCTTTTGAACTTAGAATGTTATCTGTTTCATTTATTTTATTATAATGAGAAAAAGAGATACAGAGAGAAAAACGAGACAAAGACCAGAGCACTGCTCAGCTGTGGCTTATGGTTGTGATGGGGATTGAACTTGGGATCGTGAAGCCTCAGGCATGAAAGTCTTTTGCAAACCGTTATGCTGTCTCCCCCACACCATCTGTTTCTGTTAATAAGAGATTATAAAGAATTTTAGAAATTGGACAGATGAAGTTATATAAGAATCCATTGTAAGGGAGTTCAGTGCTAGCACAGCGGGTTAAATGCAGGTGGTGCGAAGCACAAGGACTGGCTGAAGGATCCCAGTTCGAGCCTCTGGCTCCCCACCTGCAGGGGAGTCGCTTCACAAACGGTGAAGCAGGTCTGCAGGTGTCTGTCTTTCTCTCCCCCTCTCTGTCTTCCCCTCCTCTCTCCATTTCTCTCTGTCCTATCCAACAACAACGACATCAATAGCCACGACAATGTTAAGCAACAAGGGCAACAAAAGGGAAAATAAATATAAAAGAAAATAAAAAAGAAACATTTTAAGTCAAAAGAATAAAGTTTGTGATTTTAAAAGAAAGAAAGAATCCATCTCTCCTGGTTGCTATTTTTTCTTTTGTGTTAGTTTGATAGGACAGAGAGAAATTGAAGGGAGGGGGACAGAGAGGGAGGGCAACAGAGAGACATCTGCAGCCCAACTCCCTATAAGATTTAATTTAGTAATTCATTTCTACCAGTGCACTGCACAGCTCTGAATCATTTTGGTGCAGAGGATTGGAGCCTCAGGCATGAAAGTTTTTTTGCAGAACCATTATGCTATCTCCCCTCCCCACCTCAAAAGATAATTTTTATTATTTATTTATTTAATACAATAAAATAAGAGAGAAGCAGAGCACTGCTTTGGTATAAGCAGAACCTACTTGGAGGGCTCATGCATATAAAACTCCTGTTCTCCCCACTGAGCCAGCTCCCTGGCTGCAAAAGATTCAAGTTTTTCTCCAAGTTTTCTTGCTCATAAGTGGAATTTCCTATCTTTTTAAAGTTTTATTATTTTTTTTATTCCGCTAGCTACAAATACTTTTATTTGTGTTGTTTCTATAATTTCTTTTTTTTAATTTTAATTTTTTATTTGTTATTGGATAGAGACAGAGAGAAATTGAGAGGGACAGGAGAGAGACAGAGAGACACCTGCAGCCCTGCTGCACTGCTTGTGAAGCTTTCCCCCTGCAGGTGGGGATCAGGGGCTTGAACCTGGGTACTTGTGCACTGTAATGTGAGTGCTTAACCAGGTGTGCCATCACCTGGCCCCAGTTTTTACAATTTCTGTAGTACGCATACCAGATTCTTCTTTTTAAAAAAATATTTTGTTTCAGTTCGAGCCCCCGGATCCCCACCTGCAGGGGAGTTGCTTCACAGGCGGTGAACAGTCTGGTGAAACAACTTTCTTTCCTTCCCTCTGTCTTCCCCTCCTCTCCCCCATTTCTCTCTGTCCTATCCAACAACGACGTCATCAACAACAACAATAATAACTACAACAATACAAAAAAAAAAACAAGGGCAACAAAAGGGAATAAATAAATAAATATCGGCGGAGGGTAGATAGCATAATGGTTATGCAAAGAGACTCTCATGCCTGAAGCTCCAGAGTCCCAGGTTCAATCCCCCGCACCACCATATGCCAGAGCTGAGCAGTGCTCTGGTTAAAAAAAATAATAATTACCCCACACCTATGGACATATAATATTTGACAAAGGGGCTCAGATTATTCAATGGGGAAACCAGAGTCTCTTCAACAAATGGTGTTGGAAACAATGGGTTGAAACATGCAGAAGAATGAAACTGAGTCACTGTATTTCACCAAATACAGAAGTAAATTCCAAGTGGATCAAGGACTTGGGTGTTAGACCAGAAACTTATCAGATACTTAGAGGAAAATATTGGCAGAACTCTTTCCTGCATAAATTTTAAAGACATCTTCAATGAAACAAATCCACTTACAAAGAACCTATGGGAATACATTAAATTAAAAAGCTTTTGCACAGCAAAAGAAACCACTACCCAAACCAAGAGACCCCTCACAGAATGGGAGAAGATCTTTAATGCCATACATCAGACAAGAGTTTAATAACCAACATATATAAAGAGCTTGCCAAACTCAACAACAAGACAACAAATAACCCCATCCAAAAATGGGGGAGGAACTTGGACAGAATATTCACCACCAAAGAGATCCAAAAGGCTGAGAAACACATGAAAAAATGCTACAAGTCTCTGATTGTCAGAGAAATGCAAATAAAGACAACAATGAGATATCACTTCACTCCTGTGAGAATGTCAGACATCAGAAAAGGTAACAGCAGCAAATGCTGGAGAGGGTGTGGGGTCAGAGGAACCCTCCTGCACTGCTGGTGGGAATGTCAATGGGTCCAACCTCTGTGGAGAACAGTCTGGAGAACTCTCAGAAGGCTAGAAATGGACCTACCCTATGATCCTGCAATTCCTCTCCTGGGGATATATCCTAAGGAACCCAACACACCCATCCAAAATGATCTGTGTGCACATATGTTCTTGGCAGCACAATTTGTAATAGCCAAAACCTGGAAGCAACCCAGGTGTCCAACCACAGATGAGTGGCTGAGCAAGTTGTGGTCTAGATACACAATGGAATACTACTCAGCCGTAAAAAATGGTGACTTCACCGTTTTCAGCCAATCTTGGATGGACCTTGAAAAATTCATGTTGAGTGAAATAAGTCAGAAACAGAAGGATGAATATGGGATGATCTCACTCTCAGGCCGAAGTTGAAAAACAAGATCAGAAAAAAAAAAAAAAAACACAAGTAGAACCTGAACTGGAATTGGGGTATTGCACCAAAGTAAAAGACTCTGGGGTGGGTGGGTGGGGAGAATACCGGTCCATGAAGGATGATAGAGGACCTAGTGGGGGTTGTATTGTTATATGGGAAACGGGAATGTTATGCATGTACAAACTATTGTACTTACTGTTGAATGTAAAACATTAATTCCCCAATAAAGAAATAAATAAATAAAAAAAGAATAACTACAACAGTAAAACAAGGGCAACAAAAGGGAATAAATATTTTTTCAAAAAGAAAGACTACTAGCCTCGGGGGCCAGGTGGTGGTGCACCTGGGTGAGTGCACACATTACAATTCACAAGGACCCAGGCTTGAGGCCCCGGTCGTCACCTGCAGGGGGGAAAGCTTCATGATTGGTGAAGCAGGGCAGCAGGTGTGTCTCTGTCTCTCTTCCTCTCCCTTCCCTCTTGATTTCTGACTATCTCTAGCCAATAAATAAAAATCTTTAAAAATCTGTATTAGAAAAAAAAAAAAACACTAGCCTCTTTACAAGAAAAATCTTAAATGAAAAATCCTATCTTGTGAGGCAAATCTAAAGAAAAAATAACCTGATTTGCTGTGCCTGTGAGAACCCCAAAGGTGGAGATGAAGGCATTGTTCCAAAAGGCGACAGAAAGTCATGTCCTGCACCACGAATCCAGAGACTCGGTGCCTGCACCACGAATCCACCGCTCCTGGAGGCCATTTCCCCCCCATTTTTGTTGCCCTTGTTGTTATTATTGTTGTTATTGATGTCATCGTTGTTGGATAGGACAGAGAGAAATGGAGAGAGGAGGGGAAGACAGAGAGGGGGAGAGACAGACAGACACCTGCAGACCTGCTTCACCGCCTGTGAAGCGACTCCCCTGCAGGTGGGGAGCCGGGGCTCGAACCCGGATCCTGACGCGGGTCCCCCACAGTCACGTCCTGGAGGTCGAGGACCAAGTCTAAAGCAACAGGTGGCCTCACGCCGGCCTGGCTTCGCCAAGTTCCACCCTCCACGGTCTTGCCATCCAGGCAGCCACATTTCTGTCTCTGTCCAACAAGCAGGCAGGAGTTTGAGAAACGGTGGAGACCCAGAAATAGTCTAAAACTGGGGGGGGGGGGGGGTGTGAGCATAATGGTTATGCAAAGAGACTCTCATCCCTGAGGCTCCAAAGTCCCGGGTTCAATCCCCTGCAGCACCGTAAGCCAGAGCGGAGCAGCGCTCTAGTGTAAAAAAGAAACAGGAGAAAAAGTTTAATAAATTAAAAAATTGAAGTATTCTAAAACGACACAGCTGCTGAGAAAGGACGTGCTTAAGCCCCCCAGCAGGCTGCCCTCCTATTAGGGAAACTTCGTCTCAAGAACCTACCTCGCGCAAGCTGTTTGCACAGACGGCCTTCAGCAGGCTGCGACCAGAACAGCCGCAAATGCGGGACCACGTGACAACAGCGGCGCGCAGATCCCGGCAAACAGGGGGGTGGAAGTCACGTGGGCGAGAGCGGCCTATCACAGCAGCCGGAGGTGCCCACTGGCCATCACCTGAGTAAAACCAGTGAGTCACGGGAGTCAGGCGGTAGCGCAGCGGGTTAAGCGCACGTGGCGCAAAGCACAGAGATCCCGGTTCGAGCCCCGGCTCCCCACCTGCAGGGGAGTCGCTTCACAGGTGGTGAAGCAGGTCTGCAGGTGTCTGTCTTTCTCTCCTCCTCTCTGTCTTCCCCTCCTCTCTCCATTTCTCTGTCCTAGCCCACAACGAACGACAACAATAATAACCACGACAAGGCTACAACAAAAGGGCAACAAAAAAGGGTAAAAAAAAATGGTCTCCAGGAATAGTGGATTCATGGTGCAGGCACCGAGCCCTGCAATAACCCTGGAAGCAAATAAATAAAATGATGGGCGGGGGGGTAAGCGGTAGGCGGTAGATCAGCAGGTTAACCGCACTTGGCACGAAGCGCAAGGACCAGCATGGGGATTCAGGTTCGAGTCCCGGCTCCCCACCCTCAGGGGAGTCACTTCACAGACGGTGAAGCAGGTCTGAAGGTGTCTATCTTTCTCTCCCCCACCCTCTTCTCCCTCCTCTCTCCATTTCTTTCTGTCCTATCCAACAATAATAATAACAACAAGAGCAACAAAAATTGGGGGAAATAATAGCCTCCAGGAGCAATGGATTCGTGGTGCAGGCACCAAGCCCCAGCAATAACCCTGGAGGCAAAATAAATAAATAAATAGGCCAGATGGTCTCCCACCGGTGTTACCCTAACCCACCCTGGTGGGCTGGTAAGCTACAAGCTTGCCCCTAAACTGCAGGTCATGCAAGCTAATGTTCCCCCTGCTTCCTCTACCTCCACCTGGCCCTGCTTCCCTCTCCTCAGCCTGAACGGGGCATCGACTTGGGCTTCTTCCTTCAGACCCTCGTCCCGTACGGCTGAGCAAGCCCCCAGTACAGTTTGTTTCGTTTTGTTTTGTTTTACCAGACCACTGCCCAACTCTGGCTTATGGTAGGACTCAGGATTGAATCTGGGATACTAAAGCCTTGGGCATGAAAGTCTTTTTGCGTATCCATCATGCTGTCTCCCCAGCCCTCCAAAGTATCGATTAAGGCAAGGTACAGAAGACTGGTTGGGACTGTCTTCCCCATTTTTTAGATCTGCTAAAAGGCCAGTGTCTCTTGCAAACTAAAGTCTTTCTTTTCTTTTTTTTTTAATTTTTTTAATATTTTTATTTTATTTATTTATTCCCTTTTGTTGCCCTTGTTGTTTTATTGTTGTAGTTATTGTTGTCGTTGGATAGGACAGAGAGAAATGGAGAGAGGAGGGGAAGACAGAGAGGGGGAGAGAAAGATAGACACCTGCAGACCTGCTTCACCGCCTGGGAAGCGACTCCCCTGCAGGTGGGGAGCCGGGGTTCGAACCGGGATCCTTATGCCGGTCCTTGTGCTTTGCGCCACCTGCGCTTAACCCGCTGCACTAAAGCCCGACTCCCTAAAGTCTTTCTTTAGTCTCTTCTGAGAGCTGTTCTGAATCTCTTCCCTGGAGTGTCTAATAGGCTGATCAGACCCTGCTGGGTAGTGCAGGGGTGGACCGCATTAAGGACATTCCTACTCGGTGTGCAGCCGCCCTCTCCCAGGTCTGCCTCCTTCTCAGCCCCTGACTCCGTAAAAATCCACGGGTGTGGTGTGGCCGCCCAGACAGGGTGCCTGGGGGAACGGAGGGGCTCTGCTGGAGGGAGGCCGCTGGCTTTGAGCAGGACTGAGATCCACACAGGGCTGAGCAGCCTCCTTCTTCTGCTATGTGGCTCCCCCTCGTGGCTATTTCTGCACTTTCCCTTGTTCCCTAACATACTGGATAAAATTACTAAAGTTGTAAATTGAGAGGCGCCAGAAGGTTGAGTAAACCCGAGGCCTTTAGGCATTGTAGTAAGTTTAAATTGAATGGACTGGTAGAGATACACTAGGCCCAATTGGCACCAAATCTGAATTCATTGTCTTCTTAGAACAGAGCCCGGCAATGGTGGATCTATTCTAAGGGCTAGCAATCTCAACTCCATGGTATCGACGACATTTGACTTTGGTTTTGACAGAATGCAGGCAATGGAAGTGTTAGTCAAGAAGAAAAACAGTGGAAGCCAAGTGAAGGACAGGGAGGTGAACCTGCCCACCCATGAATATCTTGCCCAAAGAAAAGCCACCACACCCAGAGCAAGAGCAATATGGCCCCTGTGCAACGAGGAGGAGGAGGAGGAGAAGGAGCTGGAGTAGAGGGTTCTGCTCCCTGGGCTGGAGGCATGCACACAGCTCCTAAGGAAGAAAGCCAGGTTGCAGAAATCCAAGCCTGAGGGCCAAGAAGCAGAGCTGGAAGCTCCAGCATGTGGGCCTGTGGATCTGCTCGGGCAGCTGCTGAAGGAGAAGGAAGTAAGCAGAGGCCAGTGGGAAGACCAAGAAGAAAACCGACAGGAGAGGCCGGAGACAGTTCTGGGCCAGAGTGCAGCAGAAGCGCAAAGCCAGCGCCCTGCCTGATCCCAGCCCACAGAAGGTCAGAAGCACTGAGACCCTCTGCAGGAGAGGCAGAAGCGTGGGGGTAGGGGGTGCAAAGAGTACTACACTCCTGAAGGGCCGGGAGCTGAAGGAAAGACTCTGCACCAAAGTCCGGAGACCACTGATGGGTTTTCCTGTCTTTAGTCCTTTTCTCTCCCTGTTTTGAGTGACTGATTCAAATATGCAGGAGGACCAGTGAAATAATTCACTTGGCTAGGGTGTTGCAGTGCGGTGCGGGCTACCCAGGTTAGACCCCAGCCCCCACTGCACTGAAGGAAGCTTGGTGTCTCTCTCTCTCTCTCTCTCTCTCTCTGCTTCAGGACTATCTAAAATAATAACAAACAATCAACTAGACAAAGGCTGAGTGATTTGTGATTCACTGACTTGACTCAGCTGCTACTGAGTGGGCAGCTTCAGCTGCTGATAACCGGCCACAGCCTCCCGGGTGATCTTCACACCAGCTGGGTGTCCTCCATCTTAGCTCCAGGCTGCAACGTGGCCTCCATATTGAGACTACTTTCATTACCGCCTAAGGAAACTTTTTTTTTTTTTACCAGAGGCCATTTGGATATAACAGGCAACATTTCATTTATGGGCCATATAAAATTCCCAGGTTAAGGGTCTAGGCAGTGGTGCACCTGGTTGAGCACACATAGCACCATGTGCAAGGGCCTGGGTTCAAGTCCCCACTCCCCCACCTGCAGGGGGGATGCTTTACGAGCACTGAAGCAGGTCTGCAGGCATCTGCTTTTTGCTCTCCCTGCCTATCTCCTCCTCCCCTCTCAATTTCTCTCTGTCCTATCAGATAAAATAGAAAAAGAGAGAGAGAGAGAGAGAGAGAGAGAGGGGATAGCCACTGGGAGTAGTGAATTTATAATTCTGGCACTGAGCCACAGCAATGACCCTGATGGCAAAAAGAAAAGAAACGAAAAGAATTAGGGAGCCAGGCAGGAGCGCAGCAGGTTAAGCACACATGGCGTGAAGCGCAAGGACCCGCACAAGGATCCCTGTTGGAACCACGGCTCCCCACCTGCAGGGGGGTCGTTTCTCAGGCAGTGAAGCGGGTCTGCGGGTGTCTATCTTTCTCTCCCCCTCTCTGTCTTCCCTGCCTCTCTTGATTTCTCTGTCCTATCCAACAACAATAATAATAATAACTACAACAATAAACAAGGACAACAAAAGGAAAAAAACAGCCTCTAGGATTCGTAGTGCAGGCACTGAACCCCAGAAATAACCCTGGAGGCAAAAAAAATCTATTTAAAAAATAGTATTTGGGGTGCAGTAAGATAACATACAAATAAGATAATGAGCTTATAGTAGGACTAATAAAAAATAATTTGACAGTGCTTTGGTTTTAGAAATGTGTCCCTGAGGGTTATGGTAACAGGATAACAGCTATATGCAAAACACTTTGATGTGTGAGGCTGCAGAGTCCCAGATTTAATCCCAATCACCACCGTAAACTCTCTCGTTATAAATAAATAAAAGTAATAATAACAGCTAGGGAGTCGGGCAGTAGCACAGCGGGTTAAGCACATGTGGCACAAAGCACAAGGACCGGCATAAGGATCCCAGTTTGAGCCCACGGCTCCCCACCTGCAGAGGAGTCACTCCACAGGCAGTGAAGCAGGTCTGCAGGTGTCTGTCTTTCTCTCCCCATCTCTGTCTTTCCCTCCTCTCTCCATTTCTCTCTGTCCTATCCAACAACGACAACAATAATAACTACAACAATAAAACAACAAGGGCAACAAAAGGGAATAAATAAATAAATATTTTTTAAAAAACAGCTAATGTTGCTATAAAAAAACCACCGTTGCCACAGCAGGGCCAGACCAAATGATTCCGTGGCTCGTGGGTGTCCCCACCCTGTATTAATGCAACCTTGTCTCAGTACCCCATCCACATAGAGAGTTCCACCCTCACTACAACTGGGGCACTTGTATAAAGCCTGCTAGCTTTAATTCAGTATTATTTCACAGCCTGAACATAGTTATCAGATCCCCAATTCGAGCATAACCTTTGGACATCAGTTTCACTTCCTGTATCCCAGCCTCTTTGTGATTAGCTATCACATCAGGGGTCACGGTGATGGCCTATTAGCAATTTATCACCCCTAGTGAGGCACAGGCACCAGCATTCACACACTGTGCTTTCTTCTCCCTTTAATTAAAGTACACTATGTCAACAGCTTTAGCCATAAAAGCAGAGGAGTGACACTGTGCCAGTTCCCAGCCTAACCCCTGAAAAAAACCCAACACTTCTGAGTTCTGAGGATTCTGAACTACCACACAAGAAGTTGCTGGTGGCCTGGGAGGTGGCACAGTGAATTAAGTATTGGACTCTGAAGCATGAAGTCCCACAATGTTGATCCCTAGTACCACATATACCAGGGTAAGGCTTTGGTGTGAGTTTTCTCTCCCCTCCCCCAAAAAAAATCTTTAAAAAAGAAGAAGCCGCCCCACCTTTGGGAGGAAAGTTTCACTAGCAGTAAAGCAGAGTCTTTCTGTCCCTCTCTGCCCCCCTTTCCTCTCAATTTCTCTGTCCTATCAAATAAAATAAATACTTAAAATAAAAAATGTAATATTAAAATAAATTGCTGGCGAGGAGCCTTATCATGCTAGTACCCAAACTGAGGACAGCCCCCAGCTGACCCACAAGCCAAGTAAGTAACAGACATCGGCATGGTCTGCGAAAGAACTCCCCAGCTGAGCCCCATATTGCATAACTATAAAGAAACAGTGATTTTTGTTTGTTTGTTTTTGTTTTGCCTCCAGGGTTATTGCTGGGGCTCCATGTCTGCACTATAAATCCACTGCTCCTGGAGGCTATTTTTTCCCTTTTGTTGTCTTTGTTGTTTATCGTTGTGGTTATTATTGTTGTTATTGATGTCATCATTCTTGGATAGGACAGAGAGAAATGGAGAGAGGAGGGGAAGACAGAGGGGGAGAGAAAGACAGACACCTGCAGACCTGCTTCACCGCCTGTGAAGCGACTTCCCTCCAGGTGGGAAACCAGGTTCGAACCGGTATCCTTAAGATGGTAGTTGCACTTCGCACCATGTGCGCTTAACCCGCTGTGCTACCATCCAACCCCCAAAGGTGTTTTTTTTTTTTTAAGATTTATTTCTTAAGAGACAGAGCGAGATCAGAACACTCTGGTTTATGTGGTACCAAGAATATAACTCAGGACCCCATGGCTGTAAGCCTAATACTCTACTACTAAACCACCTCCCAGGCCTCAAGATTTTATTCTGTTTTTTTAATATTTATTCATTCATTTTCCCTTTTTGTTGCCCTTGTTTTATTGTTGTAGTTATTATTGTTGTTGCCATTGATGTCATCATTGTCAGACAGGACAGAGAGAAATGGAGAGAGGAGGAGAACACAGAGGGAGAGAGAAAGACAGACACCTGCAGACCTGCTTCACCGCTTGTGAAGCGACCCCATGCAGGTGGGGAGCAGAGGACTCAAACCGGGATCCTTACCGGTCCTTGCGCTTTGTGCCACGTGGGTTTGCCACCTGCGCTTAACTGCTGCGCTACCACCCGACTCCCTCAAGATTTTATTCTAAGCCACATGGAGGTTTGTTTGTTTTTTTTTAACAAATTGGAGTTTTAGAGTCTATTATATAATAATAATAAATGAGAGCCAGGGAAATAGTTCCGGTGGTATCACACCAGATTTTCATGCCTGAAGCACCTGAGATCCCAAGTCTAATACCTGGCACCACCATATACAAAACCTGAGCGGTGCTCTGGTAAAAGAAAAATAATAATAGTAATGGATAACTGGAAACAGAACTTGGAAAATGTTTGTTGGTTAGGCGAATAACTTAACAGAATTCTCGGGGGAGTTGGGCGGTAGCGCAGTAGGTTAAGTGCAAGTGGTGCAAAGCACAAGGATCGGTAAAAGGATCCGGGTTGGCGTCCTGGGCTCCCCACCTGCAGGGGAGTCGCTTCACAGGCGGTGAAGCAGGTCTGCAGGTGTCTGTCTTTCTCTCCCCCTCTCTGTCTTCCCCTCCTCTCTCCATTTCTCTCTGTCCTATCTAACAACGAAGACATCAATCTTCTTCTTTTAGCGTTTGCCGAAGACATCAATAACAACAAATAATAACTACAACAATTAAAAACAACAAGGGCAACAAAAAGGGAAAATAAATATCAAAAAAAAAAAAACTTAACAGAATTCTTGGTTTTTTTTATTCTGCTACAAAACTACCACAACAAATGTGACATTACAACTCCAATAACTAATTTTTAAAGAAGTTAAATGGGGGGAGTTGGGCAGTAGCACAGCGGTAGGACAGCGGGTTAAGCGCATATGGCACAAAGCACAAGGACAGGCGTAAAGATCCCAGTTCGAGCTCCCGGCTCCCCACCTGCAGGGGGGGGGGGGTGTTTCTTAAGTGGTGAAGCAGGTCTGCAGGTGTCTGTCTTCCTCTCCCCCTCTCTGTCTTCCCCTCCTCTCTCCATTTCTCTCTGTCCTATCCAACGACATCAGTAACAACAATAATAACTACAACAATAAAAAAGGGTAACAAAAGGGAATGAATAAATAAATATTTTAAGTATTTTTTTAAAAGAAGTAAACTGGGGGGGGGGGCTAGGCGGTGGCCACACTTGTTTAAGTGCACATAGTACTAACTGCAAGGATTGGAGCTCTAGTCCGGTCTCCCCACCTGCAGGGGGGACGCTTCACAAGCAGCGAAGCAGATCTGGAGATGTCTTTCTATCGCCCTCTTTATCACCACCCTTGACGATACGAGAATCAGGCATGAAGCCCAGCCAGTCTATCCTGGCGTTACTCTCGATCGCACTCTGTCATTTCACGAACATCTCATAAAAACTGCAGCAAAGGTGGGCGCGAGGAATCACATCATTGCAAGACTGGCCAGCTCCTCATGGGGGGCGAGCGCTTCCACACTGCGATCATCCTCTCTGGCATTATGCTATTCCACTGCAGAATACTGTGCCCCAGGATGGTTCCGTAGCCCCATGTCCACTTGGTCGATTCCAAATTATATTCCTCCATGAGGATCATTTCTGGAACCATCCGTTCCACCCCGGTTCCATGGCTGCCAGTTCTCAGCAACATCGCCCCACCAGATATTCGTCGGGATGCGGCATCATCTAAGTTCATGTCCCACGTCTACGCTCGACCGGACCTGCCAATATACGCGGAGATCTTCGCCCACCCTGTCCAACGCTTGACGTCTCGTCACCCAATCTGGTCCCCTATGCCTACACTGAACTTCTCTGTTCCAGTCTCTTGGAAACAGAGTTGGCAGTCAGCCGAGGTCAAGAACAAACACCTCATCACAGACCCCTGCAAGCGTCAACCCGGCTTTGACCTGGCACGTTATGATCGGGCCCTCCTCAATCGCTATCGAACAGGCCATGGCCGGAGCGCCGCTATGTTCCATCGCTGGGGAGCCAGAGCCGACCCGAACTGCCCCTGCGGCTCCAGACAGACTATGACCCACATAGTCAACGACTGCCACCTCTCCAGATTCAAAGGAGGTCTCGAAACTTTACATCAGGCTCAACCTGACGCTGTTGACTGGCTACGGAAGAAGGGCAAACGCTAGAAGAAGAAGTGCCTGCACCATGAATCCACTGATCTTGGAGTCTGGTAGCCGATAGAATACAACTAGCTTCCCCTCTGCTTTTCCATGGGGTTTGAAGCTCCTCCTATGTGACACTATACACTTATATTACGTTCAAGACTTCATGCAAGATGTTACGAGCTGGTACTGCTCAGTTTTCTGGAACACCCATCCCAATTCCTGACATGATTGCAAAATTCTAGCAACTTCTTTTCAAATGATAGTTATTTATTGGCTTAAGACAGTCTGAAGTCAGAAGATCCTTAAGACCAGGAGACTAGACACAAAACCAGATCACATGAGTTTTACCCAGGAGCACAGAAATTCCAGAAGAGAAGCCGTGTGCTCCATGCAGTACATTAAGATGCATGTCCACATCCGGGCACACCCATGGAGAGGCTGGCTCAGTAAGTCTCAGTGTGACAGTGAATAAAGATGCATTTTTATGAGCTCCCCATTTGATTTTGATGCCCAGTCAGGTTTGAAAATTTCTGTTCTGGTCCATTTAAAAATATATACCTAATTCAGGAAAAACTATTAGCTTTCACTCCTCAACTCCTCAGAGCCTATGTCATACTAATAGTCTGTGAAAGACAATGCATTTTTAATTATGTGAATTGTCTAACTTGACATCTTCAATTCACTAGATGTCAACTCCCATCTTCTCTAATGCTGGCTTATATAACACTAGTTTAGTAGCCCAAAAGGAAAAATTTTGGTCTTAGTAGTCATAATAAAACTGGTACCATTGCCCCATAAAAGAACAAAGTAGACTGAACTTTGTTTCTTTGAACACCTACTAATACATAGTTACTATGCTTCCAACTGATAGAAGTCATAAGATTTAAGAAAACATACCAGGTGGCCTGGGAGGTGGTGCAGTGGATAAAGCAGTGGACCTCTAAAGCATGAGGTCCTGAATTCAATCCCCGGCAGCACATGTACCAGAGTGATGCCTGGTTCTTTCTCTCTCTCCTCCTATCTTTTTCATAAATAAATTTTAAAATATCTTTTAAAAGGGGGGGTGGGCGGTAGCGCAGCGGCTAAAACGCAGGTGGCACAAAGCCAAGGGCCGGCGTAAGGACCCCAGTTCGAGCCCCCGGCTCCCCACCTGCAGGAGAGTCCCTTCACAGGCCGTGAAGCAGGTCTGCAGGTGTCTGTCTTTCTCTCCCCCTCTCTGTATCCCTTCCTCAACTTTTCTCTGCCCTATCCAACAACGACATCAATGGCAACAATAACAGTAATGACAACAACAAGGGCAACAAAATAGGAAAAGTGGCCTCCAGGAGCAGTGGATTCAGAGTGCAGGCACTGAGCCCCAGCAATAACCCTGGAGGCAAAAAAAAGAAAGGAAGGAAGGAAGGAAGGAAGGAAAAAAGGAAGGAAGAAAGAAAGAAAAAAGGGGAGAGAGAAAATATAGCGCAGCCGGGTGGTGGTGCATCTAGTTGAATATACATGTACCTGTATATTGTACATGTTACATGCCCCAGGACCCAGGTTCAAGCCCGCAGCCCCCACCTGCAGGGGGAAAGCTTCATGAGTGGTGAAAAAATGTTGCAGATATCTGTCTCTCTCCTTCTCTGTCTCCTCCCTCTTTCAATTTCTGGCTGCCTCTATCCAATAAATAAGTAAAGATAATAAATTTTTTTTATATTTGTTAATCATGTTTCTCTTCTTTGCTAATTACATGAAATACACTGTGACTTCCAGGTCAAAGTGAAATCTGGTCAACATACTCCCATAAAACTGCTTTTATTTTTGCAAAAGATACACAAAAGTACCCATGAAAAATATAAAACAAAAATCACACTAAGTGATTAATAACCTCACATCAGAACTTTAGTGAAATCAAACAAAGCCCAAGGCATTTGAAAGTGCACTGGGAAAGCCATGTTCTTGTTCAGCACATCACAAGCTCCTTTGCATAATGAAAAAAAAAGCCACTTTGTGTGGGGGAGAGAAATACACAATCACAAAGGCTCCTTAACCTTTAAAAAAACTTTTACTGGGGGCCAGGTAGTGTTGAACTCAGTAAAGCATATATATTGATATGCACACGAACCCAGGTTCAAACCACCTACCTGCAGGGGGGATACTTCACAAGCAGTGAAACAGGTCTGCTGGTGTCTTTTTCTCTCCCCCTCTCTCTCCTTCTCCCTCTCAATTTCTCTCTGTCCTGTCCAATAAGATACAAAGAAAAAGAAATGGCCCCGGGAGTACCAGGTTCACACTGCTGGCCCTGAGCTGCAATGATAGCTCTGGTGGCAATTAAAATAAATTTTTAAAAGTCTGAATAAGTCTCACATTGTTCAAGGAAAAAAAGAAGAAAACAGCAGGATTCTTTGGAAGAAAGTTACAATATGTAAGAAACCAGGAATATATAACTACCTCTGAAAATTAGCTCTTTTTATACTCTAGAAGAAATTTTCCAGATTCCAATTAGCCTTCTAAGAATAGTATTAAAGGACACAGTCTAACAAAGAAAAGGAGGACAAAGAAGGAACAGGCTGAAGTCAGATGGTAAGATGATGGATGATTTTAAGGAAATTAGAAACACTCTTAGCATTCAGCACTGCTTTAGGGGAATGTCTTAACAGTACCTAGCAAAACGAATTGATTGGGTGTATGCAGTGTGTTCCAACAAACCCTCTCACAGGTATAAAATCTACCCTTAAAAATGTCAAGACACCAATATACAAACTCCAAGTTAATAATACTGCATTCAGAAAAGTAATAATAATACTACAATCGATACTGGAAATTTTCCCTTTTTTTCTAATCTTTTTTAAAATACTGTTTATTCCCTTTTTGTTGCCCTTATTGTTTTATTCTTGTAGTTTTTATTGTTGTCATTGTTGTTGGATAGGACAGAGAGAAATGGAGAGAGGAGGGGAAGACAGAGAAGGGGAAAGAAAGACAGACACCTGCAGACCTGCTTCACCTCTTGTGAAGCGACTCCCCTGCAGGTGGGGAGCCGGGGGCTCGAACCGGGATCCTTACACTGGCCCTTGCTTCACGCCACATGCGCTTAAACCGCTGGTCTGCCGCCCGACTCCCGATACTGGAAATTTTCTAAGATTATAGACTGCAATTGTTCAGATTACAAAAAAGAGAGAGAGAGAATTACACAAGCCAGACCTTCCACCTTCGGCACCCCATGATGACCCTGGGTCCACACACTCCCAGAGGGTTAGGGAATAGAAAAGCTATCAGTAGGGAGTCGGGCTGTACCACAGCGGGTTAAGCGCAGGTGGCGCTAAGCTCAAGGACCAGCATCAGGATCCAGGTTCAAGCCCCCGGCTCCCCACCTGCAGGCGGGTCCCTTCACAGGCGGTGAAGCAGGTCTGCAGGTGTCTGTCTTTCTCTCCCTCTCTCTCTGTCTTCCCCTCCTCTCTCCATTTCTCTCTGTCCTATCCAACAACAATGACAACAATAAAAACTACAACAATAAAACAACAAGAGCAACAAAAGGGAATAAATAAATAAAATAAATATTTTAAAAACTCTCAAAAAAAAAAAAAGAAAAAGAAAAGCTATCAATGGAGGGGATGGGATACGGAGTTCTGGTGGTGGGAATTGTGTGGAATTGTACCCCTCTTATCCTATGGTCTTGTCAGTGTTTCTATTTTATAAATAAAAATTTAAGAAGAGAGAGACAACTCCATTAGAAAATATGGTAAGTAGCATGACATACTGATCACTTCACTGTTTATATGCATATCAGATCACTGTATTGCATGCTTTGGATATATGAATTTTATTTCAAAAGACATTGTAGGGGGCAAGGAGGCCATTAAGCAGGAGAGCATTTGCATGGCATGTCAGAGGCCTTGAGTTCAGTCCCCAGTACTATATAAAGATATTATCTAGGTGCATTAGGCTTCTGTGTGTGTGTGTGTGTGTGTGTGTCAATACAAAATAAAATTAAAAATAAAACAGAAGAGCCTTTTTAAAAACATTTAACATTTAGGGGCTGAGTGGTGGTACACCTGCTTAAGCTCACATCGTAGTAAGCCCAAGAACCCAGGTTCAAGACACCACTCTTACCTACAGGGAGGGTGCTTCACAAGAGGTGAAACAGGGGAGTCGGGTGGTGGCACAGCGGGTTAAGCGCACATGGTACAAAACACAAGGATCCCGGTTTGAGCCCCCGGATCCCCACCTGCAGGGGAGTTGCTTCACAGGCAGTGAAGCAGGTCTGCAGGTGTCTGTCTTTCTCTCTCCTTCTCTGTCTTCCCCTCCTCTCTCCATTTCTCTCTGTCCTATCCAACAACAACGACATCAGTAATCACAACAAGGGCAGCAAAAGGGAAAATAAGTAAATATTAAAAAAACAAGAGGTGAAACAGGTCTGCAGGTGTCTGTCTTTCTATGCCCTTCTCTGTCTTCTATGACGGTTATCCTTGGGAGGTGGGAAGGTGGGCACACAGAATTTTGGTGGTGGGTGTGGTTACAATCTCATAATATTAATAACAAATTTTTAAAGATTAAAAGGGAGTGGGAGATAGCTCATTCCTTGCCAAGCATGACACCCTGAGTTTGAGCCCTGGCACCACATGAGCACACCATGGGCCACACTGAGGATGCTCTGTTGCTGTGGTATCTCTCCCTGTGTCTCTCTCTGTCTCTCCCTCTCTCTCTCTCTCATTCTCTCCCTAAAGTAGATAATTTGTTAAGAGGCCCAGTCACGAGTTTGGAGTATGGCACCAAAGTAAGAAAGCAGAAGTATACTAGAGTTTGCAGTGAGTACCTCCCTAATACTTCCTCTCCACTTTTCCAAGCTTTGGGTCCATGATTGCTCAACAATTTGTTTGGCTTTGTATGTTAACTCTCTTTTCAGTCACCAGGTTCCAGGTGTCATCAGGATGCCGGCCAGACTTCCCTGGATTGAAGACACCACCAATGTGTCCTGGAGCTCAGCTTCCCCAGAGACCCATCCTACTAGGGAAAGAGAGAGGCAGACTGGGAGTATGGACCGACCAATCAACGCCCATGTTCAGCGAGGAAGCAATTACAGAAGCCAGACCTTCTACCTTCTGCAACCCTCAATGACCCTGGGTCCATGCTCCCAGAGGGATAGAGAATGGGAAAGCTATGGGGGGGGGGGGGTGGGATATGGAGATTGGGCGGTGGGAATTGTGTGGAGTTGTACCCCTCCTACCCTATGGTTTTGTTAATTAATCCTTTCTTAAATAAAAAAAAAAATAAAATTAAAAAAAAAAAAGAAATGGAGAGAGGAGGGGGAGATAGAGAGGGGGAGAGAAAGAGCGACAAAAAAAAAAAAGAGGCCCAGTCACTGGTCACTCAGCAGTGGGATCACATGAGCATGAGATCCTGGGTTTGTTCCCAGGTGCCAAAAAAAGAGCTGTAAAGAGACATACTGATTTTTTATTTGAGCTTTATATCTGTGATTAATAGTAGGTTAGAAGATTGTAATATTACAGTGTGCAGTTACACAACTCACCCACCACCAGAGTTCTGAAGGGACACTCCTTCTGATGCACGGATTTGACATGCACTCAGTTGTCTTACATTTGTGGAAACAATAAAACAGATATTTCAGAACATACAGCCACTCATGTGAAAAATAAAGTACATCTATTTGAAGGCAAACCTCAGTTGACCAACAGAAGACTGAAAGGTTAAAATGAGGCAGGAATAGCACGAAAGGATTGTTCCAGAGCTCTGAAAACGACTGAGGAAAGATTTCATGATTGTAGAAATTTTGACACCGTTTTTTTTTTAAAAAGCAATATTATCAAAACATTCTTGATACAAGTTCTTTTTTAATCTTTAAAGTAATCTAGAAAGCAAAGCCTTGATTTTACTCACAAAATGGAGTAAGAAACAACAAGAAACCTGGAGGTGGGACGCAGGTTAAACCTCTCTGGCAGGATAATCATTTATATTTCTTTTTTTTTTTTTTTTTTTTATTATTTTTTACCCACCATTTATATTTCTTAGTGGGTAGAAAGATGCAATTTAAAGGATACTTCTGAAGACTAAGTACCACGATGAGAATTTAAATATGTGTGTGAGCATCTCTGAAGGAAGATAAAAGCAAAGAAAATGAGATCTATATTTCAAAACAACGGAAATGCAAAAAAATGGGAAAACTAAACATGAAACAAAATGACAGAGCAAATGTATTAAAGTCAAAGGGTTGCAAATGGAGTCCCAAGACGCTGTGTTTAAGACCTCCACCTAATATAAAGTGCTCCATGAAGTAAAAGGAAAAGAAATATATGTGAAATACAAAGGCAAGCAAAAAGTAGAAATGAAAATATCAGGATTAAATCAGAAGGAATTTAAAACAAAAGTATTATCCGGAATAAAATAGAACTGTTGGATTGGCATACTGATAAATACCGGGCGGAGTGTCCGGCAGTAGCGCAGCAGATTAAGCGCACGTGGTGCAAAGTGCAAGGACCGGAAGGATCCGGGTTGGAGATCCGGGTTGGAGATCCCGGTTCGAGCCCCGGCTCCCCACCTGCAAAGGAGTCCCTTCACAGGCGGTGAAGCAGGTCTGCAGATGTCTATCTTTTTCTCCCCCTCTCTGTCTTCCCCTCCTTTCTCAATTTCTCTCTGTTCTATAGCAGCAATTACAACAATAATAATAATAACAACAGCGATAAACAAGGGCAACAAAAAGGGGAAAAATGGCCTCCAGGAGCAGTGGATTCATGGTGCAGGCACCAAGCCCCAGCAGTAACCTTGGGGGGCAATAAATAAATAAACAAACAAACAAAAAAGGGGGGAGTCAAACCTTTAAATGCTGATGCTAATAAAACATATACTGGGAATATATTCTTGGAGGGGGATGTGTTCAGCAAGTCAACAGTAGTAAGAGTCTGACATAGTCTCTTGACAAATCAACTACATAGCATAATTAACATAATGGCTATGTATATCAAACCTTGAATCCCAAACACCTAATACCATCTTCTAAAGACCTGAGAAAAAGAAATATATATATTGTTGTATGCTTTACATTGGTTTGGTCTAGCTCTCCCCCTGCCAGGAAAATTGGTTTAGTCCTGCTAGTTTCGCAGCCGCTTGTCCCCGCCCCAAGGAACCCCGACAGAGTTCCAGAGTTGGAGAGTTCCAAGAGTTCTTGGCGCTGCCATGTGAGAAGGATGCAGGAGAGTTCTGTTTGGTGATTAGTTTGGTTTAGTTTATGAATCGTTGATCCTAAATAAAGAAATACAGCTTCCCGGCCCAGCCGTATGTCTCTGGTCGTCTCTGTTACCCGCCCGTGAAGCTAGCCCGGCCTGCTGAAGCCAGCCTGTCGAAAACAACAATATATCACTACGATCAACTTAGAAATAAGCAAAATGAGAACACTATAACTAGATATGGTATCACCAAGGAGGAACCCAAAGAAAACCATCCAGCAGGGAGTTGGGAGTTAAGCGCGCGTGACACAAAGCGCAAGGACCGGCGTGAGGATCGCAGTTCCAGCCCGGGCTCCCCACCTGCAGGGGGTTCTCTTCACAAGCAGTGAAGCAGGTCTGCAGGTGTCTGTCTTTCTCTCCCCTTCTCTGTCTTCTCCTCCTCTCTCCATTTCTCTCTGTCCTACCCAAGAATGACATTATCAACAATAATAATAACTACAACAACAATAAAAACAAGGGCAACAAAAAGGAAAATAAATAAATATTTTAAAAAAGAAAGAAAACCATCGAGCAATAACCCTAGTGGCCAAAAAAAAAAAAAAAAAAAAAACACCATGAAGGGGACCAGGAAAGTGGCTCTCTTAGTACAGAGGAAGCTCACCTATGTGCTAGAACCAGGGCTCAAGTCTCTTTCACCACATTCCAACACCTGCACAGAAGAAGCTTCAAGAGCAGTGGAGAACCACCATAGTGTCTCTGTATCTCTTCTTAATTTTTCTTTCTGTATCTCTTCTCACTAACTCTCTTTCCCTCTCTGTCTCTCTCCCTCTCGCCAAGAAATAAAAAATAAAATAAAATAAAGGCTGCTAGGAAAGGAAGCATCATGCCAATTCAGGACCCTAGCAATAACCCTGGATGATAAATAAATATGCAGTGTTTGTTTTTCTGTGGCTGTCTGTTTTCACTTAGCATAATGTACCCCCCACCCCATCCAGGTTGTCACAACTGGCAGGCTTTCTTTTGCTTCTGAGACTGAAGGCTATTCCTTCCTGCATGTGGATGTGGGCACATATGCATGTGTGTTGGTTTTTCCTGTGATCCAGAGAGCAGGCAATTTTTTTTCTTTTTAATTATGTTTGTTTATTTATTGGCTAGAGACAGCCAAAATCGAGAGGGAAGGAGGTGATAGGGAGAGAGACAGAGAGATACCTGCAGCCCTGCTTCACCACATTCAAAGCTTTCCCCCTGCAGGTGGTGACTGGGGGCTTGAACCTGGGTCCTTGTGCATTGTAACATGTGCGCTCAACCAGGTGTGATACCACTGTCTAGCCCCCAGATAATTCTTAATCGAACTTTTACAAATCAAAATGTTTAGGAAAAGCAAAAATAAATTTAAAAAAATATCAGTACCCACGATTCATATGGACATATTTAGAAGTATCCTCAGTGACCTTCCCCCCCCCACCGACCTCCAGATCAAAGCAAGTGCGGCATCAGAGGCACCGGGCACCTATCTGGAAAAAGCAGCTTGAGAGGCATCTTAGCAGCCCCGCTCCGCCCTGGGTTCCAGCAGCAGCTCCGGTGGCGAGAGACACAGGCTGGACAGTGTTTTGCTCTCTTTCATCTGAAAACAGAAAATCTTCTTCAGAGGGCCGGACACACCTTGACCATGTTCGAGGGTCCGGATTCAAGCCCCAGGATACTACCAGGAGCAGCTGCCCGAGGGGAAGCCGGCATGGTTGTGTCTCTCCCTCTCCCTTTCTCTCCTCCGGTCTCTGATACTGAAAGGGAGGGGGGGAAAGGTGGGAACAGGGGAATACAGAGGTGCAAAAAGACCTGGAGGCGATATAAATAAATAAATAAACAAACAGGGGGTCGGGCGGTGGTGCAGTGGGTTAAGCACACTTGGCACCAAGCACAAGGACCGGCGTAAGGATCCCGGTTCGAACCCCGGGCTCCCCACCTGCAGGGGAGTCGCTTCACAGGCGGTGAAGCAGGTCTGCAGGTGTCTGTCTTTCTCTCCCGCTCTCTGTCTTCTCCTCCTCTCTCCATTTCTCTCTGTCTTATCTAACAACAGCAACAACAGCAGCTATAACAACAGCAGCAACCATAGCAACAAAATGGAGAAAAAGGCCTCTAGGACCAGTGGATTCATAGTGCAGGCACCGAGTCCCAGCAAAAACCCTGAAGGCAAAAAATAAAAAATAAAAAAACCCAAAAGTAAATTAAATTAAATAAACAAGAGTCTTCTCAGATTGGGAGCTGAGGGGAGAGGAAGAAGAAGAGGACAGGTGACAGCCCACTCCCAGTGCTCTGAGTGTGGGGCAGTCAGCGGGGCCAGGGTGAGCAGGTGTGCGAGTCTGGGCTGCAAGGGGGGGCGAGTGGGCTCTCCAGCCACAGGGGGCTGGTGGCGGCACACCCAGCTGAGCTCACACAAGTTGCCACACGCAAGGACCCTGCCTGGTTCAAGCCCCCAGTCCCCACCTGTGGAGGGGAAGCTTCCCAAGCAAGGAAGCAGTTCTGCAGGTATCTCTCCCTCTTGTTCTCACCCCTTTTCTGTCCCTCTCAATTTCTCTGTCCTATCAAATAACAACAAGAATAAATAAATAAACAAACAAACAAACAAATAAATGCAGGGGTGTGTAGAGGGGGCGGTGAGAGAAACAGTTCAGAAGTGACAGGAATGACACGGAGGGAAAACCTGATAGCTAGAGACCCAAAGGAATAAATAACCTGGGAGTCAGGCGGAAGCACAGCGGGTTAGTGCAGGTGGCGCAAAGCGTAATGATCGGCCTAAGGATCCCGGTTCAAGCCCCGGGCTCCCCACCTGCAGGGGAGTCACTTCACAGGTGGTCTTCCCCTCCTCTCTCCAGCTCTCTCTGTCCTATCCAACAACAACGACATCAATAACAACAACAATAATAACCACAACAAGACTACAACAACAAGGGCAACAAATGGGGGAAAAGAAAGAAAGAAATACTCTTCCAGCCAGAAAACAACAGTGATGGGGCCAGGCGGCGGAGTCCCAGGCTAAGCGCACATAGCACTAAGCACAAGGGCCTGCACGAGGACCCGGGTTCGAGACACCGTTCTTACCTGCGGGGCGGGGGGACGCCTCACAAGCGGTGAAGCAGGTCTGCAGGTGTCTCTCCCTCTCTGTCTCCCCCTCCTCTCTCGGATTCTCTGCCCCATCCAATAAAATGGGAAAAAAGACGGCCGTCGGGAGCAGTGGATTTGCACCCAGGCCCTGCGATAACCCTGCGGGGAAAATAAAACATTAAAAATAAACAGTGGGGTGGGGTAGATAGCATAATGGTTATGCAAAGATACTCTCTCGTGTCTGAGACTCCAAAGTCCCAGGTTCAAAACCCGCCCCCACGCACCACCATAAACCGGATTATTATTATTATTATTATATTATTAACAAGCCAGAGCTGAGCAGTGCTCTGGTAAAAAAAAAAAAAAAAAAAAAAAAAAGAGAGAGAGAGAATCAGTGGTGATCAAATGACCTTTCCTGAGCTCAGGAATATTTTAAATATTCCAAACACCAAGGAGTTTTGATGACCCAGAAGAAAAAGGGCATGAATTCTGGAACAAGCTCTCCGGACTGACATGTCAAGTCTACCACAGGGAGATAAATAGTCCAGAATAAATCACTGAACCACTTTGCCTTAGTTTCCTCAAGGACAACAGAATGGAAGATTTCAGGAGATTTTTGAGTTGTGATATAGAACTCAAGTCATACTTTCAAATTTGGTAACCTGTCCACAAATTACTTACCTTTGGAGTTCAGTTATTTTGGATAGATGCAGGAATTAGATCATAAAATGCAAGCACTAAAACACAAGTGTTGGTCGAAATCACAAAGAATGAGAAAAATCTCAGAATTTAAAATGCAGAACGGTATTGAGTTTCTGCTTATGTGGTCCTTACTGCCCCCAAGCGGTGAAAAAGTGTTAGTGCCTTCAAGTTAGATTTACCTATTTCTTGAAAGTTAATTTGTCCTTTGCATATTTCTATTCTGTTTTTCTGAAATGTCTTCCTTGTTATTTTTATTATTTCATTCTCTATTTTGCTTCTTTAGTCATTCTTCTTTGTTCACTAAAATCTAAATGATAAAAAAATATCAAAGTGAATTAAAAGTTCACACAATTCAAAAGCCATTTCAGCAATTCTACAGAAAAGTGAAAATAACACAGAGAAATGCATTGATAGCTCTCTCAACAGAAATAAATGGTATGGAAAATATCGCTTTACAGTGTTTTCATAATCCTAGGATTTTACAGTAAAGAAAAGTAATCAGTGGTCCAGGAGGTGGCGCAGTAGATAAAGCACTGGACTCTCAAGCATGAGGTCTTGTGTTCAATCCCTGGCAGCACATGTACCAGAGTGATATCTGGTTCTTTCTCTCTCCTCCTATCTTTCTCATGAATAAATAACTAAAATATTTAAAAAAAAAAAAAAAAAAAGAAAAGAAAAGAAAAGTAATCAAAAACAAAATTGTATTGGCTGGGCATATGAATCAACCTGCCAATGTCCATGTCCAGTAGAGAAGCAATTACAGAAGCCAGACCTTCCACCTTCTGCACCCATAAAGAATTTTGGTTCCGGAGAACAGCAGTAGCGCAGCGGGTTAAGTGGTGAAGCAGGTCTGCAGGTGTCTTTCTCTCCCCTTCTCTGTCTTCCCCTCCTCTCTCCATTTCTCTCTGTCCTAACGACGACGACGACATCAATGGCAACAATAACAATAATGACAACAATAAGGGCAACAAAATGAGGGGAAAAAATGGCCTCCAGGAGCAGTGGATTCGTAGTGCAGGCACCAAGGCCCAGAGATAACCCTGGAGGTAAAAAAAAGAAGAGTTTTGGGCTATACTCCCAGAGGGATAAAGAGTAGGGAAGCTTCCAATGGAGGGGATGGGACACAGAACTCTGGTGGTGGGAACTGTGTGGAATTATACCTGTTATCTTACAGTCTTGTTAATCATTAATAAATATTTTAATTGTATTATCAAGTGCGTTAGAACACAGGAGTCTAGTATAAAAGCAAATATACTCTAATATATGGGTCACCTAACAAAATCTTTCAATGGTTATTTGAAAAGAAATTAAAATTTTCATTCTGCAAAGGATAAATTATTAAATATTTTGTGCTTTCTTCCCTTCAGATTGGTAAGTTAGGTCTATTTCTAACTTTCTAGAGTCATCAGCAACCAGTATTTTTAGCACAAATCACTGCTCTATAAATCATTTTTATCTCTAGTCTATCAGCATTTAGGTAACCTAGATACTATTTTATTGCATATGAAACTATTGAATGATAATATCTCTGAGCTATTTTTTAGCTGCAGCCAGCAAGAAATGTTTACTGATGTTGCACACGGGGGGCTAGCATTGCATAAATGATTGTCCATTTCTAGCCCAGACTCCAAGCAAAAGAACATTCTTATTACCGAAACCTTCAATAAGAACAAAATCAAACAGGGTCTGGGCAGAGAGTATAATGGCTATGCGAATGACTTTCATACCTGAGGCTCTAAACTCCCAGGTTCAATCCCTAGTACTAGTAACACCATAAGTGAGCTGTGCTCTAGTAAAAAGAGAGAGGGGGAGAGAGGGATAGAGGGAGAGAGGGAGAGAGAGAGAGAAGAAGAGAGAGAGAGAGAAAGGAAGTAAGGAAGAAAAAGGAAGGAAAGTGAAGAGATGGCCTTGTCCAGCATATTGGAGGCAAGCATAGACTGGCACTAGAGTTAATTGCCAGGGGTTGGGCAGTAGTGCAACGGGTTCAGTGCAAACTGCGCAAAGTGCAAGGACGGTAAGAATCCCGGTTCGAGCCCCCAGCTCCCCACCTGCAGGGGGGTTGCTTCACAGGCGGTGAAGCAGATCTGCAGGTGTCTTTCTCTTCCCCTCCTCTATAGATTTCTCTCTGTCCTATCCAACAACAACAACAGCTATAACAACAATAACCACAAGGGCAACAAAATGGGAAAAAATAGCCTCCAGGAGCAGTGGATTCGTAGTGCAGGTACCAAGCCCCAGCGATAACCCTGGAGGCAAAAACAAAACAAACAAAAAAAAAAACGACGAATTAATTGACAAAGACTGGGGAGACTGTGAGTTTTTTTGTTTTTTTTTTTTTTTCTGTGTTCTGTTGTTTTTGTTTTGTTTTGTTGAGAGGCAGAGAACATGGAGAGGGAAGGGGAAGAAAGAGAAACAGAGAGAGAGAGAGGTGCAGCACTGCTTCACCACTTAGGAAGTTTCTCCCCGCTGTGTGGGGGCCCACGGCTTGAACATTATAATATGTGCAGTCTACCACATACAACACCGCCCAGACCCAAAAATTTGGTTCCTAGGGTTTTGCTCTGAACAGTTTGTAAGCAAACCATCTATGCAGGAATGAAGGCCTAAAGTAAGAACTGTATGTCAGGGAGCAAACTCTGTGGAGTAGAATTGAGATGTGCGACTCAGACCAGAAGAAACTCCTACTTCTGGGCACAGAATACACTAGTGTACAGAACTGTTCCCAAAATATAATGATTTAAGAAAAGTATGGGTTTCCCCCACTTTACAAGAGGATAGTGTTCCTGTCAAATATTGGGTTGTTGGAAGGTTGTGAGACATTTTTATTTTTGCATAGAAAAATGTCATGACTTTTCTGACAACCCAAGGTTTTGTGAGCTGAAATGGCATGAAACAAAGAGGCAATAGCCATTAATTGGAGGTTTTTTCAATATATTTATTTGTGATATTTTAAATAAGAGGGAAAGACAGAAAATACAGAGAGAGACCACAGCACTGCTCAGCTCTGGCTTATGGTCATGTTGGGAGTTGAACCTGGGACTTCAGAGCCTCAAGCAGGACAGGTTTGTGTGTGTGTGTGTTTGTTTGTTTGTTTGTTTTTGCATAATCATTGTGCTACCTCCCCCCACCCAATAACCACTTATTTGTATAGAGACACTTTTTATCATTCTCAAACCCCCCAAAAAAATACCAGATCAAAATAAACACTACATAGACTTAAATGGGCAGCCACGCAAGGGTGCGCCTGGCTGAGCACTCATATTACCATGTGCAAGGACCTGGGTTCAAGCCCCCAGCACCCAGCTGCACGGGGGAAACTTCGAAAATGGTGAAGCAGGAGCCTGCCTCCCTCTTTTCATCTGCCGCTCTTAATTTTTTCTGTCTCTACCAAAAAAATAAATACAAATCTTTTTAAAAGATTAAAATGGCACTAACACAAAGAAAGCAGGAATTATGTGATACACAGACTTTAAATAGTAGTTCCCCAATCTGCCAATGCCCATGTCCAGTGGAGAAGCAAATTTAGAAGCCAGACCTCCCACCTTCCCAGAAAGAATTTTGGTCCATACTCCCAGAGGGATAAAGAACTGGGAAGCTTCCAGTGGAGGGGATGGGGTCTGAAACTCTGGAGGTGGGAACTGTATGGAACGGCACCCCTCTTTTTTTATATTTATTTATTTTCCCTTTTGTTACCCTTGCTGTTATTGTTGTAGTAGTTATTATTGATGTCGTCATTGTTAGATAGAACAGAGAGAAATGGAGAGAGGAAGGGAAGACAGAGAGGGAGAGAGAAAGACAGACACCTGCAGACCTGCTTCACTGCCTGTGAAGCGACTCCCCTGCAGGTGGGGAGCCGGGGGTTCGAACTGGGATCCTTAGGCCGGTCCCTGCACTTTGCACCAAGTGCACTTAACCCGCTGTGCTACAGCCCGACTCCCCAATTGCACCCCTCTTATCCCACAATCTTGTCAATCACTAAGTCACTAAAAAAAAGGCGTTCCCATGAAAAGAACTCGAGGCCGCCCCTCTCGGTGCTCATGGCTCACTGTCTCTAAGGGCAAATACAAAAGACGATTTCACTCTCCATCTTTTGTCAAGAAAGTGAAAATCTGCATATTTCACTCAGCCAAAAAACGAGTACTCATGTAGTTCTCTCAAAAAAAAAAAAAGAAAACAGCATAAGGAGGGTTTTGAAAACGCAGTGCGGAATAGCTCACTGGGTAAAGTCCCAGTGACACACTAAGTGTCACAGTACCCGGGACAGCTCTGTCGCTGCCATGCAGTTTCTCTCTCCCCGCTCCCCACCCCCTCTCTCTAAATGAAAAATTCACCCGGAAGTGGTAAAAATCACACATGGGCAAAACCCTAGCTCACAAAAAGAAAGACAGCAGTGGACACCTGTCTCCCTGTGAGAAGAGACTAACGGGCGGAATAGAGCGCACCTGTTACGGTACACCAAGACCTGGGTTCAAGCTTCCAGTCCCCACCTGTAAGGAGGGAAGCTTCACGTAAGGTGAGGCAGTGCTGCAGGTGTCTCTTTCACTCTCCCTATCCCCTCCTCCTCTCCCAATTTCTCTATCTAAAATAAACAAAATATCATATTTTAAAAAAGAGACTGGCAGGGGGGCCAGGTGGTAGCGCAGCGGGTTAAGCGAACATGGTGCAAAAGTGCAAGGACTGGCTCAAGGAGCTTGGTTCGAACCCCCAGCTCCCCACCTGCAGGGGGATCGCTTCACAAGTGGTGAAACAGGCCTTCAGGTGTCTTTCTCTCCCCGTCTGTCTTCCTGTCCTCTCTCCATTTCTCTCTGTCCTATCCAACAACAATGACAGCAATAACAACAATAATAATAACAGCAACGATAAACAAGGGCAACAAAAATGGCCTCCAGGAGCAGTGGATTCGTAGTGCAGGCACTGAGCCTCAGCAATAACCCTGGAGGCAAAAAAATTTTTTTTTTAATTTTTTTAAAAGAAACTTCACATTCATTTTACATCAATAACCTGCCTTTTTCTACTCTCCGTTTCTTCTTCATGTGTCATGTTGCTTTTCATTGCAGAATGACTGCTGCTCTCTGACTTTTTTCCTTTCCAACTTTTACAGAAGGGTCTCATCCAACTAGTTAGTTATCATTCTCCTTATGGGGAGACTTTATTGCCAAGTTATTTCATATGTTAGCAGCAAGTCTATGGCTAAGGGGGCTTTAGTTGAACTGGTGCATCTCTTTGCTTAAGGACTAGACCAGCTGACTGCTTAGCTCAGCACAGATCTTCAAGCAAGCAAAAGATGTGCTAAGAACAGCCAGTGTGATGACTGATATGTCTGACATGCTGGAAGGATTATTATATCCTTGCTCTCAAGGAAAGAAAAAGGAAAATACCCCACCTGCAGGGGAGTCGCTTCACAGGCGGTGAAGCAGGTCTGCGGGTGTCTGTCTTTCTCTCCCCCTCTCTGTCTTCCCCTCTTCTCTCCATTTCTCTCTGTCCTATCCAACAACGAATGACATCAACAACAACAACAACCACAACAAGGCTACAACAACAAGGGTAACGAAAGGGAAAAAAATAGCCTCCAGGAGCAGTGGATTCATGGTGCAGGCACCGAGCCCCAGCAATAACCCTGGAGGCAAAAAAAAAAAAAAAAAAAAGGAAAATAAGTGCATTTATCTATGACAATACCAGATACACATTACAACGTATAACACAGCTATGTCATAATAACAAATAATAAATAAACACATTTTGTGATTATATTCTTAATGGAAAAAAATACAAACCCTGGGTATGTTTAAGCCGTCTCTTTATCTACTTGACCAAAACAAATCCCCACATCACTCCACAAAACTACCAGAAGTGTGGAAATGCTTTCAACCCACTTGCTTCCCTTCACTAGACACAGGCAGTGTCATCAGTATCACAGACAGACAGCTGATGGCATCAACTTAAAGCTGAGAGGTACAGATGGAGAGGCAGATATAGATGTCAGTCGTACGGGCTGAGTAAGCACAGGGACCACGAGCACTGTGAATGTTCTTGCCAGAGAACCTGCAATCATTCAACATCAGCTCCCTGGAATCGTGCCGGACTTTAGCCTCCTAATGGAAACTAATCATTACAGTCATTTACAAAGCCGTGTCAAAAGTGTGTATGGTGCTCAGTCAGTAAACATATTTTTCAACTGAGAAGACTCACCGCAAACATCTAAGATGAGAAGAACACACACACACACAAAAAAAAAATTGTTGGTTCAAAGTTCAGCTAGACTTTTCTTGTTCTTTTTGTACTATATTTATTTATTGGATAGAGACAGTCAGAAATTGAGAGGGAGTGGAGAGAGGGAGAAAGACAGAAAGACACCTGCAGCCCTGCTTCATCACTTGCAAAGCTTTCCCCCTGCAGGTGGGGACCGGGGACTCAAACCTGGATCCTTGTGCACTATAACATGTGCACTCAACCGGGTGCACCACGCACCAGCCCCAAAATTTGCATTTTCTAATTTCAGGAAAATTATGTCTATCTAAGTGTCTAGTCAGTTAATAAATATCTAGCTAGGGATACTTCATAGTATGCCTTGGCAATCAGTTTTGAGCCTAAAAAAAATGGAAGGTGTCTTCCTTAAAATCATTAAACACAGTGGGTCGGGCGGTAGCGCAGCGGGTTAAGTGCACATGGCTTAAGGATCCCGGTTCCAGCCCCCTGCTCCCTACCTGCAGGGGAGTCACTTCAGAGGCGGTGAAGCAGGTCTGAAGGTGTCTATCTTTCTCTCCTCCTCTCTGTCTTTCCCTCCTCTCTCCATTTTCTCTCTGCCCTATCCAACAACGAACGACATCAACAATAACAATAACAACTGTAAAGTCTCAGGACGTTACCACGCCCAAGGACCCAGGTTTAAGCCCCTACTCTCCACCTGCAGAGGGGATGCTTCACAGAGGTGAAAGCAGATCTGCAAGTGTCTTTTTTTTTTTTTTATTTATTTTCCCTTTTGTTGCCCTTGTTATATTTTTATTGTTGTTACAGATGTCGTCATTGTTAGATAGGACAGAGAGAAATGGAGAGAGGAGGGGAAGACAGAGAGGGGGAGAGAAAGACAGACACCTGCAGACCTGCTTCAGCGCCTGTGAAGCGACTCCCCTGCAGGTGGGGAGCCGGGGCTCGAACCGGGATCCTTATGCCGGTCCCTGCGCTTTGCGTCACGTGCACTTAACCCGCTGCGCTACCGCCCGACTCCCTGCAAGTGTTTTTCTAGCTATCCCTCTTCCCTCTCAATTTTTATATCCTATCAAATAAAAGTAATATTTAAAAAAATTTAAATAACTGGGAAGTCTATTTCAAACCTACTAAATCAAATTTTACTTTTTAAAATTTAAGTTATTTACTTATAGCCACCAAGGTTTCACTGCTAAGAAATTCCACTGCTCATAGTCCAGGAGGTGGCACAGTGGAGAAAGCACTGGATTCTCAACCATGAGGTCTGTTCGATCCCCGGCAGCACATGTACCAGAGTGATGTCTGGTTCTTTATTTCCTATGTTTCTCATGAATAAAAAAATTCCTGAAAAAAAAAATATATATAGGATGACAGCAAATACCTAGCATGTATCTTTAAAAAGAAAAAAGGAAATTCCACTGCTCCTTTTTCTTCTTTTTCTTTTCTCAAGATAGGTGGCAAGAGACGGAAAAGGAAGCTGAGAGACACACTACTTACTGCCGAAGAGTGGCGGGAATTCTTGAGTCGGTGAGGAAATCAAATGTCATGGCCTCAGAACCCTTTAAACTTCACTATTCCAGTTTCTCAACTTTGTGATTACTTCTTTTTTTATTTTTTTTATAAATTTTTTTTTTTTTCTTTTGTTTTTGTTTTTTAATTTTTTTTTCCCCCCTCCAGGGTTGTTGCTGGGCTGGGTGCCTGCACCATGAATCCACCGCTCCTGGAGGCCATTTTTTTTTTTCCCCCTTTTGTTGCCCTTGTTGCAGCTTCGTTGTGGTTATTATTATTGCCCTTGTTGACGCAATTCGTTGTTGGATAGGACAGAGAGAAATGGAGAGAGGAGGGGAAGACAGAGAGGGGGAGAGAAAGATAGACATCTGCAGACCTGCTTCACCGCCTGTGAAGTAAACCCCCTGCAGGTGGGGAGCCGGGAGCTCGAACCGGGATCCTTACGCCGGTCCCTGCGCTTTGCGCCACATGCGCTTAACCCACTGCGCCACCGCCCGACCCCCAATTTTTTTTCTTTTTTTAACATTTATTTTATTTATTTATTCCCTTTTGTTGCCCTTGTTGTCTTATTGTTGTTGTTGTCGTTGTTGGATAGGACAGAGAGAAATGGAGAGAGAAGGGGAAGACAGAGAGGGGGAGAGAAAGACAGACACCTGCAGACCTGCTTCACCGCCTGGGAAGCGACTCCCCTGCAGGTGGGGAGCCGGGGCTCGAACGGGGATCCTTATGCCGGTCCTTGTGCTTTGCGCCACCTGCGCTTAACCTGCTGCGCTACCGCCCAACTCCCTACTTCTTTTTTTAATTAATTTATTTTAAAAGGGAGACATTGGGAATCGGGCGGTAGCGCAGCAGGTTAAGCACACATGGCGCAAAGGACTGGGCTAAGAATCCTGGTTGAGCCCCCGGCTCCCCATCTGCAGGGGAGTCACATCACAGGTGATGAAGCAGGTCTTGCAGGTGTCTGTCTTTCTCTCCCCCTCTCTGTCTTCCCTTCCTCTCTCCATTTCTCTCTGTTCTATCCAACAACGACGACATCAGTAACAATAATAACAACAATAAAACAAGGACAACAAAAGGGAATAAATTTTTTTTTAAATGGAGACATTAGCAAAACCATAGGATAGGAGGGGTACAACTCCACACAATTCCCACCACCAGAGCTCCATATCCTATCCCCTCCCCTGATAGCTTTCCTATTCTTTATCCCTCTGGGAGCATGGACCCAAGATCATTGTGGGATGCAGAAGGTGGAAGGTCTGGCTTCTGTAATTGCTTCCCCACTGAACATGGGTGTTGACAGGTCGGTCCATACTCCCAGCCTGTCTCTCTCTTTCCCTAGTAGGGTGGGTCTCTGGGGAAGCGGAGCTCCAGTGTGATTACTTCTATGCACACAAAAGATGATATACAGATCTGCTCAGCAATTCACTGAAGAAAAGTTTTAAATACTTTGCTCACTGAACAGCTGAGCGACTGTGCCTTTTGACTTGGACAGAAAATATTGAGAATTTTAAAGTTTGCCATATTTTTTTTTCACCTGCCATACCCTGTAGAGCCCATGTGCAAGGAACTGGGTTCAAGACCCAGTTCCCACCTTCAGAGGGGAAGCAATGTTGGCACTAATTACGGCACAGTGTTGCAGGTCTCTCCTTCCCTTAGGCCCCCCTTTCCTCTGTCCATTTTAAGTTTCTATTTTTGATAGCATGCAATATATATTTTATAATTCTCATTAAAATTTAATTCATGAGTAAATCCACTGTCACTTATTTCCAACCACAAAAGTGCAACAGAATACATTTGAGTTTAATCATCACCCTATGCCAGAAAGTCCAATTTCCATGATAAAATACTCCAAACCAAAAAAAAAAAAAGAAAAAAAAAACTTTCCATGGTCTATAATCTACACAACGGCTGTGGCGATTTGGTTGGTTTTAATGTGTGTGCCCTTCTGACTAGTACATTTTTATAACTTACCCTTTTAATAAACATTTGTTTTCTACATGTAAATTATTTCTGGAAGTGCCCAGTACTGTAATCCAGTCCCAACCTATACACAAGATACCCTTGAATTCAAAAGGTGAATTAGTACTAGTTTGTGTCTTCAATTCTCATGGCACTAAATATCCTACTGTTCAAGTAGTAAACTCAAACAGTCAAAGCACAGTAATTATGAAGTTGAAATAATTAGGGCCACTTTTTGTTTGCAATTGTCCCAAAATAAAAACAGCATGAGCTCTGTTGTGTAACTTTAAATGCAAATTTTAGTAGGTATGTGGAATCCTTTGCTGAATCTATTTTTTTTTTTGCCTCCAGGGTTATTGCTGGGGCTCAGTGCCTGCACCATGAATCCACTACTCCTGGAGGCCATTTTTTCCCCTTTTGTTGCCCTTGTTGTTGTAGCCCTGTTGTGGTTATTATTGTTGTTGTCATTATTGTTGTTGTCGTTCGTTGTTGGATAGGACAGAGAAAAATGGAGAGAGGAGAGGAAGACAGAGAGGGGGAGAGAATATATCAACATCCGCAGACCTGCTTCACCGCCTATGAAGCGACTCCCCTGCAGATGGGGAGTTTGGGGCTCGAACCAGGATCCTTATGCCGGTCCTTGCGCTTTGCTCCACGTGCACTTAACCCGCTGCACTGCCACCCAACCCCTGCTGAATCTATTTTTATCATTAATTTTATTTATTATTGACTAGAAACAAAAACTGAGGGGGGAGGAAACAGAGACACCTGCAGCTCTGTTTCACCACTCGTGAAGCTTTCCCCCTTCAGGGGGGGCCAGGGACTTGAACCCGGGTCCTTGTGCACTCTAATATGAGCACTTAGCCAGGTGCACCACTGCCTGGCCCCACTTTTTTTACTTCTTTTAAAAACTGTAAAGGGCTGCGAAAAAACGTAAATTAGAAATAGTTTTAGAAATTTTCTGTATATAAAGTTTTAATTATGCTTAATTAGAGCCCAAAACAGTTGCAGTTTGATCAGGTTTGAACAATGTAGAGTCAAACAATAAGCTTTGAAATTATTCCTTGATGACTGGCACAGAGAAATTGTAGAGAAGGTTACTAACAATGCAGCAACAAAAAGAAAATGGGCGTTTTTTATCATGAAGAAAGAAAGATTTCAAGAAAGCCAGAAGAGCAAAGAAAGATGTCTAGGGAGTCAGGTGGTAGCGCAGCAGGTTAAGTGCACGTGGCACCAAGCACAAGGACTGGCAGAAGGATCCCAGTTCGAGCCCCTGGCTCCCCACCTGCAGGGAAGTCGCTTCACAGGCGATGAAGCAGGTCTGCATATGTCTATCTTTCTCTCCCCATCTTCCCCTCTTCTCTCCATTTCTCACTGTCCTATCCAACAACAACGACATCAATAACAACAATGATAAACAACAAGGGCAACAAAAAGGAAAATAAATAAAAGAAAGATGTCCAGAGACTTCAGGTGTGGAATGATGACCCTTCAGCTCATTACTCAGGTGAGACCTTTCCTTTCATAGGATTCTCTAATTCCATTCCAGGTGGTTCACTTCCTAACGAAGTCCCAAAACCTAGATATAGACCAGGTCCCATGAGATAGAGCCTATGTTCACATGTGTCCATAAACTAGGGCAAAATATATACCTGAAAGCAAAAGTACACAATAGTCTGCAGTGAGTACCCCCCAACACTTCATCTGCACTATTCCAGCCTTTAGGTCCATAATTGTTCAACAATTTGTTTGGCTTCATATGTTAACTTTCTTTTCAGCCACCAGGTTCCAGATGCCAGCAGGATGCCGACCAGAATTCCCTGGACAGACAACCCCACCAGTGTGTCCTGGAGCCCTGCTTTCCCAGAGCCTCACCCTACTAGGGAAAGATGGAAGCAGGCTGGGAGTATGGATCGACCAGTCAACGCCCATGTTCAGCGGGGAAGCAATTACAGAAGCCAGACCTTCCACCTTCTGCAACCCACAATGACCCTGGGTCCATGCTCCCAGAGAGATAGAGAATGGGAAAGCTATCAGGGGAGGGGGTGGGATATGGAGATCGGGTGGTGGGAATTGTGTGGAGTTGTACCCCTCCTACCCTATGGTTTTGTTAATGTCTCCTTTTTAAAGTAAATATATAAAAAAGAAAGGAAGGAAGGAAGGAAGGAATAAAAGGATGGATAGATGGATGGATGGATGGATGGATGTCTGGTCCTTTTTGGTCAGAAGAAACCAGAACTGCAAATATTCAAATGCCTTGATCATGTTGACCATCAGACATTCGTTCTAAGTCAGTGGAGAAAATAACGATAAGCTAAAATGGCACAATGGTCTATCTGTTCATCCTTTTACCAGAAAGACTGGGGTACTTCCTCACCATGCTATAATTTGACTTGCGAGAGACCCCACAGCACCACCATGCTGCTCAAAAAGTTTCCGCTGGTGCCTGTATAGTGCTCCCGTGTGGGGCTCAGCGCTCGCATGCTGAAGTGTGCTCTCAACCAGGGAAACTATTTTGGTTTTGGTTTTTTGCCTCCAGGGTTATTGCTGGGGCTCGGGAATCCACTGCTCCTGGAGGCCATCTTTCCCATTTTGTTGTTGTGCTTGTTGTTGTTATTGTTGTCATAGCTGTTGTTCTTGCTGGACAGGACGGAGAGAAATGGAGAGAGGAGAGGAAGACAGGAGAGAAAGCTAAGACACCTGCAGACCTGCTTCACCACTTGCAGGTGGGGAGCCGGGGGCTCGAACCGGGATCCTTATGCCAGCCCTTGTGCTTTGCACCATGTGCGCTTAACCCGCTGCGCTACCGCTCGACTCCCGTTTTGTTTTTAATGAATAACTTCTCAGTTCACTAATCAGACTTCCAATGTCCTAAATTCTGCATGAGGGTTCAGAAGGCTACACTAGGTTTCAAAATAAGCAAGCAAGCAGAGAAAAAAGTATATTTTATTAGTATGTAGGCCTAGCATACAGTTTGATTCAAATAAAACAGCAATTTATAGAATCTAATTGAACAGAATAATTTTTTAGATTTTCTATTTTACCGTCATATGATTGTGTTCATGCAAGTGCAACCATTAAAACTGTCCTTCCAATAAGCAAGTGTCAATACACAGCACCACCTTTGATTTGCAGTACTTGATGCAAATTTCATTGCCACACATCCGGTCCTAGCAATGTAAACATATGCCACAAGTAAACTTATAGAAGTGGATAATACTAACAAATAAATCAAAATAAAACTGCATCATCACCACATGATGTGATTCAACAAAATTGTATATAATACTGTTTTAATAAGAACCACAACTTAATAAAATCACACAAAATTTAAAACTCCCAAAGTAGAGCTAAAATACTGAAGGCTAGAATGTAAAGTTAACCTCAGAAAAACAAGGGGAAATAATAAAACCATGAGCTGAAAATTTAACTGTCATTTGACTGCAAGACTTTTCTAAAATACACTCTGAAGTAAATGGTTTGCTTTCCATCTCACTTTTAAAAAAAAGTATCACATTTAATCACATTAAGTTGGGTACTTTGTGAGAATTTCACATTTATTATCAGTTGTAGGATTGTTCCCAAAAGTCTTTTTTATCTTTAAACTATTTTTCCTAATAACCAAAAGCATTATCTTTATGAAAATTACTGTATATAAAGTAAAATAATCCCTAAACAAATCATCATAAAATAAATCTACCTAAACAGATTAAGTACAGAAAAAGTAGATGCATAAATGTTGAAAATCACAGAAAAATATTCAGTGAGTAGGCAAAAAAATGTTCACATCTATCATTACTGTAGATGAGTTCACTTTCTGAATAAAATTAAGAAAGGAGTTTTCAGAAAGTCAACAAGGACAAGGCAGTGCCACTTTGAATTTGTCTGTAATATACAATGAGATATGTCTCTGTAGTGCAAGGCAGACTATTGTCACTCCTTAACATAATAAAGTTATAAAGACCTCAGATTTCTAAAACAAGTTATAATACTGTGGCAAGCAAAAAAAAAAAAAAGATTTGTTCTTATTGCTCTTAGATTCCAGTTTAATCTATAAAAGTGAACTTTTTCCTATATGTTATCTCAAACCATAGTAATAACAATAACAAAAAAAAAAAAGTCCAAAGAGTTATATCTCTGTTGGTTTTCACAAATAAACTGAAAAGGGGAAAAAAATGAAAGTGAAACATTATTTCATCTTCGTGAAAGTCCTTGATATTGAAGTTTAGCACTTTAAGCAGCGCTGGACACTGCAAGTTTCTTCAAGTGATCCATAAACACTTGTAAACTAACGTCATCAGTGAGGATAGGGGCTCCAGACTCCTAGGGGGAAAGAAAGATAGTCATCATGACTGCTGAAACTTAAGGCGATACCTTGAGATGTACAAGCAATGTGTAAGCAAACACCTGAAATAGGGGAGGAAGCCATTTAAGCAGCAAAATGGCCATGTTCCTGCTAGATTATTAAAACAAAACAAAAACTTGACTCCATTTTAACCCTGATTCCTGAAATGGAGACTTTTTTTTTTTAAGATTTTATTTATTTATGAGAAAGATAGGAGGAGAGAGAAAGAACCAGACATCACTCTGGCACATGTGCTGCCGGGGATTGAACTCGGGACCTCATTTTGAGAGTCCAAAGTCCTATCACTGCACCACCTCCCAGACCACTGAAATGCAGACTTTTATCACTGGATTTCCTAGCAGTGCTGTCTTTGCTATTTCTGTGGCACTAAGATCACCGCTGAGTTGTGGCTGTGAGATCAGTGACTCCAGATGGGGGCCAGACACCAGAAAGACCAACCATGTGACTAGAAGAACGAGCTTTAAGACATTCTGAAAGCTGAAGCTGAAGCTCAGTCACAGAGCCAGGGGTTCAAGCAAAAGAAACTGGCCCAGTGGACTTAGTGCAGCAGGTAGTGTGTCAACCTGATAAAAAGAAACTATCCCAACACACCACCATTAAATCACTAATACAAATTTAAAATAAATAATTCTTTTTTAAAAACCATCCTACTACAAAGTGAAGGGAAGGGAGGGAGGAGGAAAAGGGGGAGGAGGAAGAAAGGGCGGGGGGGGGGGAAGAAAGAGGCAGAGGAAACAGTATAATGTTTATGCAAAAAGACTTCCATGGCTGAGGCTTCAAAAGTCCCAGGTTCAATCCCCTGGACACCACCATAAGCCAGAGCTGAGCAGGGCTCTTGAAAAAAAGAAGGGAAGGAGACAGAGAAAGGGGAAAAGAAACTGTTACACCGAAACATTAAAAAAAAAAAAAAATTGAAGCAAGCAAACTATTTATAAGACTTGTGAGAACTTTGGTGGTAATCTTGGGAAGTGGGAGGATGTGGACACAAAGCTTCGGTGGTGGGTGTGGTGTGGGGCATACACTGTAATTTTACAATGAAGAAAAAGAAATCTGGATGCCAAAACTAACAATAAACAAAGCTTCCTGCCTAATAAATATATCCCGGTGTCAGGAGGGGGACACAGACTGATTCCACAAGGAAACTGCCAGAAACCCTGTACCTGGAGCCCTCCCAGACCCTGCTCCTTCATATATATAATATTTTCCCTTTTGTTGCCCTTGTTTTTTTTATTGTTGTTGTAGTTATTATTGTTGTTGTTATTGATGTTGTTGTTGTTGGACAGGACAGAGAGAAATGGAGAGAGGAGGGGAAGACAGAGAGGGGGACAGAAAGACAGACACCTGCAGACCTACTTCACCGCCTATGAAGCGACTCCCCTGTTGGTGGGGAACCGGGGGCTCGAACCCGGTTCCTTACGCCGGGCCTTGCACTTCCTATCTCTTCATTTAACTGGTCTTAATTTATGACCTTGATAATAAAAATAAAATTGTCAATACTGTGCTTTCCTGAGTTCTCTGCTAATGTTTTAGCTTTGCCCCCAACTCCAATCCCCAACCCCATGGGCTTGTTGGTAAGAAGTGCAGGTATCCTGTAATCCCACTTAAAACTGGCATCTTGGGAGTCGGGCGGTAGCGCAGCGGGTTAAGTGCAAGTGGTGCAAAGTGCAAGGACTGGCTCAAGGATCCCAGTTCGAGCCCCTGGCTCCCCACCTGCAGGGGAGTCGCTTCACAGGCGGTGCAGCAGGTCTGCAGGTGTCTGTCTTTCTCTCCCCCTCTGTCTTCCCCTCCTCTCTCCATTTCTCTCTGTCCTGTCTAACAACAACATAAATAATAACTACAACAACAATAAAAAACAAGGGCAACAAAAAGGGAAAATTAAAAGAAAAGTTTTTTTAAAAAAGAAACTAAAAAAAAACAAAAAAAAAACCTGGCATCTAAAGTGGAACAAACTTGCTGGGACGCAGGTCCCTTAGTCTGTGGGGTCCGCACTGTGGAGTCCCTGTGGTCAGCATGAGGTGCCTATTATCACTGACCAATTGGCATTAGAATATCTCCATACCCGGGAGTCGGGCTGTAGCGCAGCGGGTTAAGCACAGGTGGCGCTAAGCTCAAGGACCGGCGTCAGGATCCCAGTTCGAGTCCCCGGCTCCCCACCTGCAGACAGGTCCCTTCACAGGCGGTGAAGCAGGTCTGCAGCTGTCTGTCTTTCTCTCCCCCTCTCTGTCTTCACCTCCTCTCTCCATTTCTCTCTGTCCTATCCAACAACAACGACATCAATAATAACTACAACAATAAAACAACAAGGGCAACAAAAGGGAATAAATAAATAATAAATATAAATTTTAAAAAAACTTTAAAAAAAAAGAATATCTCCATACCCAACTTAATCTTTTATTTTTAAATTTGTTCCCAACTTAATTTTTTAAATATGTATTTATTCCCTTTTGTTGCCCTTGTTTTATTGTTGTAGTTATTATAGATGTCATCACTGTTGGATAGGACAGAGAGAAATGGAGAGAGGAGGGGAAGACAGAGGGGGAGAGAAAGACAGACACCTACAGACCTGCTTCACCGCCTGTGAAGTGACGCCCCTGCAGGTGGGGAGCCGGGGGCTCAAACCGGGATCCTGGCGCCAGTCCTTGTGTTTTGCACCATGTGCGTGTGCTTAACCCACTGCGATACCGCCCGACTCCCCCAACTTAATTTTTAAAACAGGGAAGTGTTCACTCGTCTGAGTGTAATGGTGCTTTCATCACTGCTCTGGAGTTAGACTCCCAAGGCAAGATCACTGCTGTCTTATTATATTCAGTGACTTTGCAGTTGCATATATTTCAACAGTTTCCAACTGGGAGGAAGCAGATTTGTAATAATGATTTTTAATAAACTATGTTGTTAAGTTTTCAACTTATTGTCGTTGATTCTAAGTAATTAACAAGAGTGAGGGAAATTTTCTAATCTCTATTTTTAATAAAAATCTGTGTTTACAGAATGATCTTGGTAATCCTGTCCTTAATAATGAAACTTTATTCTACCAAAGAAAGTTGTTCTAAAAGATTTTGTATCTGCATTTTTAAACTTTCAACTCAGACTCAAACTTTCTTTTTTTTTTTTTGTATTTTATTTACTTTATAATAATGAGAGAGATATAAGCTAAAGATGCAAAGAACAACACCAGAGTGTTGCTCAGCTCTGGCTTATGGTGGTGCTGGGAATTGAGCCTGGGACCTCAAGAGCCTCAGGCAGGAAAGGTTTGTGCAGAACCACTGTGCTGTTTCCCCAGCCCCAGCCCCAGCCCCAAGTTCTTATATGTCAGTAAATATAAAACAGCTAAAACTGGAAATAAACTTCTTTTTAGAGGAGGCCAGTAAATCAGTGGCAAGTATGAGATGAGAATGTTTAGATGCTTAGTATCTAGTCTGCCTTCGCAGGCTGCAGGAACCTCACTGAATACCTCACTTCCGGGGGGGGGCTGCATTCTGGGTCAGCCAGATAGCTCAGCGCGAAGACACTGCACTGGAGGGAGCAGCAGTGCTGAACTGTCTTTCCCTTTCTCCCTATCTGAAGAAAAAAAAAGGAAAAAAAAACTATCTTGTTGTTTTTCATGTGTTAATTCCTAAGAAACTGAAAAGGAGGCAAGAGCACCAGGGTGAAAGGTCTGGAGTCAGGCAGCCCAGAAGACGGCGAGGTAGGAATGAAAAGCCTGAGTCTGAGTCTGAGTACCAGCACTGCGCGTGCGAGAAGGATCTTCTTCTTTTTTTCCCATTTCTATGTTTTACATTCGACAGTAAGTACACTAGTTTGTACATGCATAACATTCCCCAGTTTTCCATAGAACAATACAACCCCCACTAGGTCCTCTGAATCCTTCTTGGACCTGTGTTCTCCCCACCCACCCACCCCAGAGTCTTTTACTTTGGTGCGATACGTCAACTCCATTTCAGGTTCTACTTGTGTTTTCTTTTCTGATCTTGTTTTTCAACTTTGGCCTGAGATGGATGAATATGGGATGATCTCACTCTCAGGCCGAGAATAATATTCTTTATATATATATATATTTATTTATTTATTTGCCTCCAGAGTTATTGCTGGGGCTCGATGCCTGCACTAGGAATCTAGTGCTCCTGGAGGCCATTTTCCCCATTTTGTTGTCCTTGTTGTTGTCATTATTGTTAGTGTTGCCATTGATATTGTTGTTGGATAGGACAGAGAGAAATGGAGAGAGGAAGGGAAGACAGAGAGAAGGAGAGAAAGACAGTCACCTGCAGACCTGCTTCACTGCTTAGGAAGCGACCCTCCTGCAGGTGGGGAGCCGGAGGCTTGAACCGGTATCCCTGCTCTAGTCCTTGCACTTTGTGCTGTGTGAGCTTAACCCGGTGTGCCATCGCCCGCCCCCTTTCTCTCTTTTTTTTTCCAAACATATGATATAGTCAAGGAGATAGTTCAGCAGGTGAGCACAGGAGTTGCAAGACTGAGGTCACGGGCTCAGTTCCCAGCACCAAATCTGTGAGAAGTGAGCGGTGCTCCTGTTTTCTTTCAAGAAATAATTATTTTTAATAGTGCAACAAATTAAGAGTACCTGATAGCTCTCTCTAGTTTTTGTTGTAACTATACCTGATCTTTTTGTTTCATTTTATACATTTTCCATCTCCCTCGTCCGACTCCCCGTCTCTCTCCATTTCTACCTCCTCTTCCCCTTTCAATTTCTCTTTGCCCTATCACATAAGTTTTTAAGAATTTTAATTGCACCTGGTTGAGTGCACACGTCACAAATTCATCATCTAATGAGGTTCAAAGTTATGAAGTCACAGTGACTGATCCCAGATCTATTTTTACTAGTCAAGACAAAATGTGTAAAACTTCAAATATATACACTGCAGAAACCTTATCTGAAATTACAGATAATAATACCAATTTGACCTTATCAGAAAGCTGCCACTGACTAGTGTCAATTTTTCAAATGTATCCTTTCTTTCCCTAGAATGTGTCCAGGGTAAGGCAGAAAGCTCCAAGTTTTCTATCAGTCAGCCTACACCACTATCCCAGCAGACCGCCGGCACCCTCTCGGAAGTGCTAGGGCAGTGCCCTCTCCATGTTATCATGGCTATCAACGGCTATCACTGATCACTGGCTACCTGAATTCTAACAAAACGAGAACAGAGGTGTGTGATTCCATCACCGTCATTAAAATGTGTGATTATCAACGTGACCCTCTAAACTGCAGTCAATCTAGATTTGCTGGCCCTCTCTGTCTACTCGTGATCAACAAAACAAGAGATGACACATGTTGGCAGTGATGTGGAGGGAAGGAGACCTGACAGGCTGTTGAATCTAACGGGTGCAGCCCCAGTGGCCGACAGTTTGGAGAGCCCTTCAATAAACAGAAATGGCTGGAGAGCCCTTCAATATCAACAAACAGAAATGGACATACCTTCTGAGCCATAATGGTAATAATAATGCAGACATTAGGTCACAAAGAGATTTTTATTTGGTCTGCAGGATGTAGGCTCCTAAGACCTTGTCACCTGTACCATGCCAAAGGCAGTTAGTTGTGCATTCTCCCCACGGGTCTTAGCCCGTCACTGTGCCCTCTCCAGGAATTGCTTCTTACCGTCAAGAGTATCAGGTTTCCACACATGTAGCCCTTTCCACTAATTTGTTATCACCTGGCCCCTCGTGGTATCTGATACGTGACCCAGGACAAACACTACTTTAATGCGCACTCTGAAGTCCTGCCATGATTCTTAGCCTCTCTTGCAATGCTCTTTTTTCTAAGAAATAATGATGAAAATTAATTTAAGTTCCACTTTTACTTATTTTTTGATTTGATAGAACAGAGAGAATTTGAGAGGGAAAGTGAAGAAATAGGGGAGAGATGAAGGAAGGAAGGAAGGAAGGAAGGAAGGAAGGAAGGAAGGGAGGGAGGGAGGGAGGGAGGGAGGGAGGGAGGGAGGGAGGGAGACAGGGAGGGAGGGAGGGAGAGACCAACCGACCTGCGTCACTGCTTCCCTACACTGAAGCGTCCCACCCTGTATGAGGGACCAGGACCTGAGGCTGGGTCCTTGAGCATGGTGGTGCGAGCACTCAACCAGGTGCACCACCACCTGGCCCCAACAGCAGTTCTCTTCCCTAAGCCTGAATTCCTCTAAGTGATGAGACAGAGTGAGCAGACTGAAACGTGACGGTACTTCATGGTACACTCTGTGCTCAACCTCTCGCGTCTTAGTATTTATTACCCTTGGTGTTTTTGTTCCCTGACAAGTGGGACGAAGTGGGATGATATCTCAAGTCAGGGTATACTTTGTTTTTCCTCACAAGTGCTACATCCTCTACCAAGAAAACCCTCCCTTGTGCAGATTCACTTGCTGGTGAAAACGACCTTTCTAGAAGTCAGCGCCCCTTTGCCTGAGCTCTTTCTGAGACACACATCCTTCCCTGCTACCTCTGGGTTACTTCCTCCTCTCTTCCTCTTTCAATCCTGTAACTTATGACCTCCCTAAAAGTACATATCCTGTTCTACCTTTTATTTTAACCAGTTAGGTGGGTATTTTTTCTTTTATATTTTTTATAGATAATGGCTTGTTTTATTATTTTTTAACTTTATTTTTTTAAGAATTTATTTATTCATGAAAAAGACAGGCAGAGAGACAGAAAGAGAGAACCAGACATCACTCCGGTACATGTGCTGCCGGGGATCGAACTCAGGATCTCATGGCTGAGAATCCAATGCTTTATCCACTGTGGCATCTCCCGGACCACTATTTTGATAAGAGAAAGAAATTGAGAGGGAAGGGGAGTAGAGAGGGAGAGAGAATGAGAGACACCTGTAACACTGCTTCACTATTTGTGAAGCTTTCCTCACTGCAGGTGGGGCCAAGGGCTTAAACCTAGATCTTTGTGCATGGTAATGCATGCAGTTAACCAGGTGCATCACCGCCTGGCCCACTAGGTGCTACCTTGTCTCTTTAAGAGCAGACTGTAAGCTTTTCAAAGGGAAAAATGATCACTCCTAACGTGCACTCAACAACCTGCGCCACCACCTCCCCCCACTTTTTAATTTTTTTTTGTATTATCTTTATTTAGTTATTGGATAGAAACAGCCATAAATTGAGAGGGGAGGGGAGGATGATCACTCTGTAATGTAAGACAACAACAGAGTCCTGTGTATTAGACACTAAGTTTTGATAAACTGTACCAACTTGAACTTCTACAAGATTAAAATATATTAACGTCTCCAGCTCTCCAGTCTCTTCTGCTCAACTATCATTCCTGACCTCTCCTCTTCCTGTAGTTCAGGGGCTAGCATTAAGCTTAAATCATTACTTCCTACCTTACAGTTACTTTACAACTTTTTGTCTTGAGGATAAAGTAAATTTCCAAAGGAAAGAGGTTACAGTCATTTGCTTTATGCATTGGATAATGACAGAGAGAAAGCAAGAGGGAAGGAGGTGAGAGATGAAGAAAGAGAGGTACCAGCAACACTGCCTCTCACTCATGAAGCTTTCCTTATGCCGGTAGGGACCTGGGGCTTGAACCTGGGCTCTCACACAGGGTAACAAGTCTGCTCTACCAATTGCACTGCAGCCTGCCAGCCTCATCATTTTACTTTCTATAGTGCTACCAAGAATCAGTTCTATTTTCTTCTCTATTTTTATTTTTTTCCAATAGAAATATATAGGGGGAAAAAACACACAGCTTTTTCTAAAATAACAAACTATAAATGCATGAAAACTAATTCCCAAGATCTGTTGTTTATACTTACCTGTCCCCAGGCATACATATTATTATGAGTCTGTGAAGGGTTGACTTTGGAAAGCAGGAAGCGAGCCTTTAAAATAAAGAACAGGTAACATTACCTATCAAAACAGATTCTGTCAGCAGCATCTAAACATACAGTGTGCTATTTTCTCTTGATAGGGAGGAAGGGACAAAAAGACAGAAACACATCAGCAGCCCAGCCGCATCACTTGTGAACCTTCCTCCCTGCAGGTAGGGAACAGGGGCTTGAACCCTGGGTCCTTAGCACATGGTGACATGTGCTCTCCACTGGGTGTGCCAGCCCTCAGCCTCACATTATGCCACCTAAAATCCAATACACACACACACACACACACACACACACACACACACACACACACACACACACGAAAAGGGTCCTAAGTAACCTAGTCTTCTGAAAGGCGTTCAAGGAGTAGGTATGAATTCATAGATCTTATATAATCTAATTCTAAACACCACCAAGTTCTTTATAATTTCATAACGTTTTCCTATGTATGGCATTTTCTAGGAAGCTGGAATAAGAAAATGAGAAAAACAGAAAAAAAGCATGTTACTGAAGACGTGCAGATTTTACCAGTAAGTAACAGTTTCAAGCACAGTGCGCTGTGTTATTTCCCAAGCTGCTGCTGTTTCTTGCTCCACAAGAGCTGGCACAGCACCACACTGCCACTCTGGTTTTGTCTTCAGAGCTGGACAGAAGCTGCCAATTTCTGGCAGTCAATCATCTTACTGCTTTCCTTTTTTATTTTTTATTTATTATCTTTACTTATTTGTTGGATAGAGACAATCTGAAATGGAGAGGGGAGGGGGAGACCAAAAAGGAGAGAGACAGAGAGACACCTGCAGCCCTGCTTCACCATTGGCAAAGCTTCCCTCCTGCAAGTGGGGACCAAGGGCTTGAACCTACGTCCTTGCACACTGTAACATGTGCACTCAACCAGTTGTGCCACCACCTGGCCCCTTGTTGCTTTATTCTGTTGCTCTGCTTTCATGTTTTCCCCTGGATATTCTCTTCCACTCGTCTCCTTCCTTTTTTTTTTTTTTTTTTTTTGCCTCCAGGGCCATTGCTGGGGCTCAGTGCCTGCATCACGAATCCACCGCTCCTGGAGGCTATTTCTCCCCCTTTTTGTTGCCCTTGTTGTTGTAGCCTTGTTGTGGTTATTACTGTTGTTGTTGATATCATTTGTTGTTGGATAGGACAGAGAGAAATGGAGAAAGGAGGGGAAGACAGAGAGGGGGAGAGAAAGACAGACAGCTGCAGACCTGCTTCACCATCTGTGAAGCGACTCCCCTGCAGGTGGGGAGCCGAGGGCTCGAACCGGGATCCTCCCGCCGGTCCCTGCGCTTTGCGCCACCTGCCTAGTCTCCTTCCTTTTTAATTTGCCTGAGGAAGTAGTCTATTCCAACTAAGGTCAGAAGGCGCTGAAAATCTACCAACACACACGCGCACATACAAACACGTAAGTGACTCGTACTGACCTGGCTGCCCCCGTGCTCAGTGTCAATGTATCTTGGCATCGGGAATCTGGAGTGAAGGATCTCCTGCGCGTCATCCACTGGGGCCTGCAGGAGGTGGCGGAAGTTCTCATACTCGGGCATGTCTTGGTATCCTGACTTGCGCCACTGCGCTATGGTCTAGTGTGAAGATAAAGAAAGAAATTTTTTTATTATTTTTTCCCCTTTTATTGCCCTTGTTGTTTTTCATTGTTGTTGTAGTTACTGACATCGTCATTGTTGTTGGACAGGACAGAGAGAAATGGAGAGAGGAGGGGAAGACAGAGAGGGGGAGAGAAAGACAGACACCTGCAGACCTGCTTCACCACTTGTGAAGCGACTCCCCTGCAGGCAGGGAGCTAGGGGCTGGAACCGGAATCCTTACGCCAGTCCTTGTGCTTTGCAAGAAATTATTATTATTTTTTTTTAATTCCAGGCTATCTAAAAAAGTGTCTTGTTTTCTATTTTTCCAAAGAATTAGTTCCATGGTCTGGGAGGTGCTGCAATGGTTAAAGCATTGGACTCTCAAGCATGAGGTCCTGAGTTCAAGCCCCAGCAGCACATATATCAGAGTGTCTGGTTCTTTCTCTCTTCTCTCATTCATAAATGAATAAAATCTTTAAGGAAGAAAAGAAAGTAGTCTCAAAAAAATTTTGTTCTGCTTTATATCTTAACTCTTTTTCAGCCACCAGCCACCAGATTCCATGATGCCAACCTGACTTCCCTGGGCAGGGCATCATGTGTCTTGGAGCCCAGCTTCCCCAGAGCCCTGCCCCACTAGGGAAAGAGAGAGTCAGACTGGGCGTATGGATCGACCTGTCAACGCCCATATTCAGCGGGGAAGCAATTACAGAAACCAGACCTTCCACCTTCTGTACCCCATAATGACCCTGGGTCCATACTCCCAGAGGGATAAAGAATAGAGAAGCTATCAAAACAAGGGCAACAAAAGGGAAAATAAATAATTTTAAAAAATAACAGGGAAGCTATCAAAGGAGGGGATTGGATATGGAGCTCTGGGGATAGGCATGTGTGGAAATGTACTCCTCTTATCCTATAGTCTTGTTGATATTTCCATTTTATAAATAAAAACTTTTTAAAAATTATCCATCGGGAGTCGGACTGTAGCGTAGCAGGTTAAGCGCAGGTGGCGCAAAGCACAAGGACCGGCATAAGGATCCCGGTTCAAGTCGCTTCACAGGCGGTGAAGCAGGTCTGCAGGTGTCTATCTTTCTCTCCTCCTCTCTGTCTTCCCCTCCTCTCTCCATTTCTCTCTGTCCTATCCAATAACGACAACAACAATAATAACTACAACAATAAAACAACAAGGGCAACAAAAGGGAATAAATAAATAAAATAAATATTTATTTTTAAAAAATTATCCATCACTGAATTTAGCCCAATTTTTTTTTTTCATTTTACTGTGAGGTGGAGGTGGCAGGAGTTTGCAGTTTTAAGTGTGACTGTTTTTATATGGGAACATAAGTGTCCCCTGACTCTTCTCACTCCCAAGTCTTTTACTTTGCTGCAGTACATCCTGCCCTGTGCAATTTTTAAGAATAATAATTTCAAGGTTCCGGGTGGTTCGACTGAGCACAACACACTGCTATGTATAAGAACCTGGTTTCAGGGAGTCGGGCAGCAGCGCAGTGCGTTAAGCGCACGGACCCGCTTAAGGATCCTGGTTCGAGCCCCTGGCTCCCCACCTACTGGGGAGTCGCTTCACAGGCGGTGAAGCAGGTTGGTCTTCTTCAGGTGTCTCTCTTTCTCTGTGCCTCCCCCCTGCCCTCAATTTCTCTCTGCCCTATCAAAATGTACATAATATAAAAATAACTTCAATACTCTTGAGTAAATGGCTGCAAATTTAGGTTTTTTTCTCTTTTAAAAGTGAAATAAGTCTGAATAATATTTATTAATATGTACTGCTTATTTTTTACTTTTCATTACTGATTTAATATTGATTTACAGAATTGTAAGATACAATTCCACACTGTTCCCACCACCAGGGTTCTGTGTCCACATTCCTCTGGGTTGTTGTTTTTTTTAATATTTATTTATTTATTTATTCCCTTTGTTGCCCTTGTTGTTTTATTGTTGTAGTTATTCTTGTTGTCGTCGTTACTGAATAGGACAGAGAGAAATGGAGAGAGGAGGGGAAGACAGAGGGGGACAGAAAGACAGACACCTGCAGACCTGCTTCACCGCCTGTGAAGCGACTCCCCTGCAGGTGGGGAGCCGAGGGCTCGAACCGGGACCCTTACGCTGGTCCTTGCGCTTAATCCGCTGTGCTACTAACTCCCTCCTCTGGGTTTTTTGTTTGTTTGTTTGTTTGTTTTTGCCCATTTTTTCTACAGTCCTGCCGTCGCTTCCTTTCTATGTGATGCCTAAACTGATTATTACTTCCAGCATCCTTCCTTTTTTCCTCTTTTTTCTATAAGAGAAACAGTGCCTGACTTTCTCTGGTGTTTTACAGATGTGCTCCTTTTCAGTGGTGGTATAAAAACAAGATTTCTGGCTACAGATATTTCGGGTCCTGATGGAGTTGGGGTTCAGAGCCCTCTGGTCATCATCCCCTATCACCCCTCTGAGAGTGTTTACTGCCTATTTTATAACACGCTGCTTGGAACTAGGAACACAGCAATAAAGCAAGAAAGAAAAAAAATTAATGACTATGCGTCTCAAGTTAGCTAAAAGTTAACTAACTACCTGAACTTATGATAAATGAAGGACACTTTTAAAACACAAGATTTAATCGGACACTTCAGACTTAATAGCTACTATTTACGATGAGTTACATTCTGGCAAGATATATGAAACACGCATGATAATGTCAATACCATCATAAAGATAGGCAAAATATATGAAACACGCATGATAATGTCAATACCATCATAGAGATAGTATACCTGGTAAGGAGCAGCTGAAGCCAATTTTTATGAAGGCAAATGGCTCCCAAAACTATGTAATTAAAACATCAAAAAAAATTTTTGGTAATATTTATTTTCCTTTTTGTTGCCCTTGTTGTTTTATTGTTGTAGTTATTATTATTGTTCTTGATGTCATCGTTGTTGGATAGGACAGAGAGAAATAGAGAAGGGAGGGAAAGACAGAGGGGGAGAGAAAGACAGACACCTTTCTTTCTTTTTATAAATAAACAGTCTGAAGGTGTAAGACAAAAGCTTAAACTAATGATGTAAATTTGGGTACCACCTGTGAAGGCAACTCCCCTGCAGGTGGGGAGCCGGGGACTTGAACTGGGATCCTTACTCAGGTCCTTGTGCTTTGCGCCACGTGTGCTTAGCCCACTGCGCTGCCACCCGACTCCCGAAGTTCTAATTTTTAATTCACGTCTGCTTTAAATGAGTTTTTGAGATCAAGTGGAATACCTTTGCTTTAAGTACTTTGTGTGGGATGCTTTTATAATGACCTATAATAATGCAAACAAAAGCCTGTCCACCAATGAAGACTGGTTTTCCCCTCTCGGTATCTTTAGGTAAAACCCAAAGTCTGATGTGCCCACATGCATATATACATCAGTGCACTGACTTTCATGATAAGGTGCTTCTGTGTCAAATTCACTTGTCCAACTGTATGTGCAAATGAACAAAACAATGAGTGAATCACCCACAGATAAAGTCTAAAGATCTCTAGCAGGAAAAACTGTGTTTTAGAAAAATGGAAACAAGATTTTATCAGAGGAAAAATTAGCAAACTATGATAAAGAAAAAAAACTTCCATGAATAAAAAAATAAAAACGTTTAAAAAGACAGAGGAGAGAGACTACATGTATGTACACAGCCTCCAGGGCTGCAGAATCTTACCTCTCCGTGATAGATCAAGATCTGGAAGAACGTGTCCATGAGAAGAATCCGGTCTGCAAGAATGCTGCTGCTGTCAAGAAGGACCGGCTGACATGCAAGAGAAAATGAGGCAAGAAGAAGGGAAAATAAATTACCTGAAGGCACAATACAGATTAATCCAAGATGCTTGGAACCTTTTAAACTTTATCTTATTGCTTAAAAGCCCTCGATATTAAGGATTCTAAACAGCATGTTCTGATTTCCTGAGGAATCTCTAACAACCGAACAATGCAGTAGTCAGGAGAAAGCCAAAGATGACCCCTGAGCCTGATGACAGTGTCACTGAGTGAAGAGGGTAACACTCGGGATAGAGAAATTTAGGGGTTTGGGCGGTGATGCACCCGGTTAAGCGCAAGTAGCACTAAGCACAAGAACTCACGCAAAGTAACAGATTCGAGCCCATTAGCCTCCTGCATGGGGGACACTTCAAGAGCGGCGAAGCAGGGTCTGCAGGTGTTTCTCTTTCTCCCTCTCTATCTCCCTCTCCTCTCTCAACTTCTCTCTGTCCTATCCCATAAAATGGGAGAAATGGCCTCCAGGAGCAGTGGATTCGTATTGCCAGCACCAAGCTCCAGCAATAACCCTGGAGGCAAAAAAAAAAAAAAAAGAAAAGAAATCTGCAGAAGACAGGAAAAGAGGTCTGTGGGCTGAGGGCAGCCCAGCTGATACAGCTGACAAAGTGTTAAGATTCTCCACCATGAGGGTCCCAAGGTCAAGCCATATCATCACATCTGCCAGTGATGCTCTGGTTTCTTTCTTTTTATAAATAAACAGTCTGAAGGTGTAAGACAAAAGCTTAAACTAATGATGTAAATTTGGGTATCACATGAATGAAGATGGTAATTTTCCTGCATCAAAGAGAGAGAACAGAAATGCCCAGAGACTGGGTCCTAGAACATCGCAACTTCTGGGTCTAAGAGTTCAGGAGGTCGCGAAAGCAGGCAGCCATGGTCTTGGAAGTGGCGCAGTGGGTAAAGCACCGGATTCTACCATGAGGTCCCAAGTTCGATCCCCAGCAGCACATGTACCAGAGTGATGTCTGGTTCTTTCTCTCCTCCTATTTTTCTCATGAATAAATAAATAAATAAATAATTTTTTTTAAAAAAAGGAAGAAAGAAAGAAAGCAGGCAGTGAATAGGAGGGAAAACAGTAGACACTTAAAAGTGTTAACAAAACAAGAAAGCAAAGACTTTCAGTTTTCAGAGTAAAAAGAGTTGAGTGTCTGGCAAAACACAGAACTCTGTTGGCAATTGCTTCAACACAATGTTTGAGGAATCTGACTTGTAGACGAAGAGAAGAGAATATAGGGTGAGAAAGAATAGACAACTAACAACTAGATAGTAAACCAATATTGAGTCAGTGATAAAAAGATTAAAAAAGAGAGAGAACTTCTGTTTAGACAGACGGTCCTAACTACTAGACACTAGCTCTAGATAAGCCATAAGTTTCAGAGTCATCATCTCTTCTGGACGTTGTTTAAAAATAAGAAAAATCATATGTGACAACCACTATCTCGTAAACTATTATTTCCCTAATAAATTATAAATAATAATAAGCCCTAGAAGATTTGATTAACCAAATGAGCAAAAAGATTTCAAGTTTCAAATCTCTCCCAGACCACTATTAAATATAGTTGTTTATACTTTTTATTTAATTTGCTAGGACAAAGAGAAATTGAGAAATAAGCGGGGGAGAGAGGGAGAGAGAGAGAGAGAGAGAGAGAGAGACCTGCAGCACTGCTCCCCTGTTCATGAAACTTCCCCCATGTGGGGGACTAGGGGCTTGAACCTGGGTCCTGGCACATGGTAACAAATGCACTTACACGGGGCACCACTGCCCGACCCCCTATTAACACTTCTTAATGGTGCACATCACAGTAACAAAAGCAGTTTGGTTTCTGTATGTCCCTCTTACCTCTGGCGGCCCACTAAAAGAATATGCATACAGAATAGGCTGGATCATGATTAGAGACTGGGTCAGGTCTTGACGCATAAAATGGTGACGATAATATGAACTCTCATCTGGACTGTTGTTAAAAACTTGCAAGAAGGGAGATCTTCTTAAGTGAAACATAAACTGTAAGATAAAACACGTAAAATAGCTTTTACTAATTTGAATATTGCAACAAGAAATTTACTATTATAGAAATAGCAACCAACAATTACAAAACAGTAATTTGACTACAACTGTTAACAACACACTAACACAGCAAGTTATATAATAACATTCTAATTACATTCTTCAGAAAGAATCTTAATCATAGGTTTTACCAATTACAGCTCGACATTTTTCTTTAAAGTGAAAGCGGCAACTCCAAGGGAAAAAAGACTAAGAACAAGAAACCTCTGCTCAGATCTAAGTTATTCAGAGGATGGTGGTACATTAGCAGCTGACACAGCTCCAGACTGTGTTACTACTCAAGAGCCTAAGAGAATATAAACACAAAGCAAACCTTTCTATATTTTTTCTAACTATGAAAAATTGTACCAGAAAGAATCTACACAGGTCTTTTACAAAAGGACTTACATACTACAGTTTCTTGTTTCTTTTTTTTTTTTCCTCACACCTTAGTTTCTTAATACATAAGGTTTGCTGTCAAATGTAAAACAATCCCCAATAAAGAAATTTAAAAAAAATACATAAGGTTTACCCTATCCCTAAGAAACATTAATTAGACTTGGCTTCACTTCACTACTTTTTCCTCTTGCACTCATTCTTCATGAAAAAAAGAAAAAAAAAATTAGATCAAAAAGTGAGTCATGGATGTGAGGGCGATCTGGTTGCGACATCTGTCACCCCATTGATCGCCAGGGTTGATTCGGCTGATCTGGCTGGCTAGGCGGGTGTCCCCTTCCTCCCTCACCGCTCCATGTGCGTCCCTCCCGAAGCTGCGCACTCGGTCAAAGAGGACGGTCTTCCCCGAATAGAGACGGACCGGTCTTCGGACGAGGGTATACGAGTAGCTGCGCTCCCCTGCTAGAACCTCCAAACAAGCTCTCAAAAAGTGAGTCATACCAGGATAAGAACAGCTAGTGTCTTTTTACACGAAGGGTCTTTGATACAGTCAGTAGAGTTACTCCTTTTTCTTTTAATATTTTTTTATTATATTTATTTTTTCCCTTTTGTTGTCCTTGTTGTTTTTATTGTTGCTGTTGTTATTGATGTCCTTGTTGTTGGATAGGACAGAGAGAAATGGAGAGAGGAGGGGAAGACAGAGAGGGGGAGAGAAAGACAGACACCTGCAGACCTGCTTCACCACTTGTGAAGCGACTCCCCGGGGGCTTGAACCAGGAATCTAACGCTGATCTTTGCAATTCACTTCACGCTGCACTACCACCCGACTCCCCTACCTTTTTTTTTTTTTTTGCCTCCAGGGTTATTGCTGAGGCTCGGTGCCTGCACTATTAATCCACTGCAACTGGAGGTTATTTTTTCCCTTTTGTTGCCCTTGTTGTTTATTGTTGTTGGTATTGTTGTTGTTACTGCTCTTCCTGTTGGATAGGACAGAGAGAAATAGAGAGAGGAGGGGAAGACAGAGAGGGGGGAGAGAAAGATAGACACTTATGAAGATAGTCACTTATGAAGCGACTCCCCTGCAGGTGGGGAACCAGGGGCTCGAACCGGGATCCTTTCGCCGGTCCTTCCACTTTGCGCCATCTGCACTTAACCCCCTGCGCTTAACCCACTGCAACAACGCCTGACTCCCCTCATTCCTTTTCTAATAATTCACTGAGAGGTTCTTGCTAATCCCTTCAGCCATTCCTATTTACTAACAGAAATGTGTAACTAGTAAATCTGAGGGGTAAATATCTTGAAAATGAAGACCTCCCCTTAAATTTTATCTATGCCGCCCTTTCTAAGGTCATCGAGCTTTGAAAAACTCTCAAAAACGTATTTCTGGATCTCCTGCTCTCTATTTCCCACAGGAAGGGGAAGCTGGGGTGTTCAGATCTCTCATATCTACAAAGACCTTTTAGGTCTAAGAATTAAAGAGCAGGTTTAGAGTAGGGAGAGAAGGAAAAATACAAAAAAGTATAGAGAAAATAGTCAAAAACTTTGGCCACTGCCCTCAATCCCTTTCCTATTATGCCGCAGCGAGGAAGCCTGAGAATTCCCAGATAGAACATGTCTTGCCTGTTAAGAAAAGTAAAGTCTACCTTTTTTCCAAGCATTCCAATACCTTAACCAGGTGTTTAAGGAAGTTTTCCTATATAAACATGCAGTCTCTAGATTAAAAATCAATACCTGATTTTCCAAATAACAGTAAAGATGATGGTAATAGATCTGAAGAGAAAGTGGATGCTGTAAATAAGAGTTTTTGTGATGCGTCAGCAAGATAGCTAATCGGGCAAGGTATCTGCTTTTCCATACACTTGGTCCAGGTTCAAGCCCCTGGTACACCACTTGGGAGTACTACAGCACTGGGAGAAGTCTGCCTGCCTTCTTTCCTTCCTTCCTCCCTCCCTCTATCTGAAAAAGTTGACCCTGAGAAGTGAAGCCCTGCTAGCAACCAAAAACACACACTTTTTTTGTGAGCAAATATTCTAATATCTAACAGCTGAAAACGAATCACTCTTCAGGCTAAGATGAAATACAGTCTCTTCTATAAAGATGTATCAAACCACCCACTTGGAAGAGTCACGTTAAGTTTCTTTTGAATTCAGTGTATATTTCACATGATTTCTCACTTTTCCTCACTGTTCATGTTTTAGATTTGTCCCTTTAGACTGAAAGCTCCTTGAAAAGAAAACCCAGGTCAGACATCACTATTCTCCTACAATTCCTTGCACAGAGTACTCAGGTGAATGTTCTCTCTATTACTAGCAGTCTGGACTTTGAAGATCTATTAAAAAACAAACAAGGGGAGGGGGCAGGTGGTGGCACATCTTTTTAAGCACATGATACCAGGGACAAAGACCTAGGTTTAAGCACCGACTCCCATCTGCAGGTGGGGGACGTTTCACAAGTGGTGAAGCAGGCCTACAGATGTCTATCTTTTTCTCCTCTCTCATTCCCTCCTCTCCCCTCCCCTCTCAATGTCTATCTTATTAAATAAAAAACAGAAAGGGGGGGAATAGCCCCAGTGATAACCCTGATGGCAAACAGACACAGACACAGACAGACAGACAGACAGACAGACACACACACACACACACACACACACACACACACTTCACTGTCCAATTAGAAAAGACTCTGTAAGGTAAATCAAGTTAAGTTTTTTCCTATTTTCCTGATACCTTCCCACAAAACTCGAAATTCTCAGGAGGTGATGCTCTGCTCTAAGACTAGCTGATTGCCAAGGTCCTTTTGGTACCACTGTTGTTAGATCCTTTATATCAGGTGGAACGCTAACTTGACTCACATCTAATTCTGCCCCATAGTAAGGTTATGGGACAAATTACATTTTGCCACAAACCAGTGACTAATCTACAAGCCCAAAAATAAAAATCCTACATGCTTCTCACTGATTCCTCACAGTACAGTATTCATTTCTTAGTCATCCCAAAGAATAGCCAAAAAATAGATGAATAATAAAATACAAGTAACAAAGAGAGACCCCATGCTACTGTCAATGCTATAACTTGAACTTGTTATCTACTTACCTGTGGATAAAGGGAGAATGTTTCTGAAAATCTGAAGGAACTGGGATCGTCTTTATGATACTCTCCAAATTTCTGACACTAAATGTAAAATAAAATATGTTAGCAGCAATATGTTTCCTGGCACAGAGCTAAAGTGCTGCTCTACTGACAGAAAACCATTACTTTTTTTTTTTTTTAAGACAGACAAAAAGGCAGACAGAGAGTGGCAGAGACCACAACAGCAAAGTTTCCTCCAATGTGATGGCGACCAGGCTTGAACCCAGGTGACCACATAGCAAAGCAGAACACTATTCAAGAGAGCTATTTTGCCAGGCCAGAAAGTCACTACTCTTTAGGAGTCAGATAGCTGGCTGGCATTGTTAAAAATTGGAATATAATCTAACAACTTACTAAGAGACTGGTTTCAACCAAAGAAATAACATTTGAATTTCAGAAGCAAATAATAAATTGCTTGAATGTATTGCATGTCTGAGGCCCTTGATTTAACCCCCTACACAACATGAGACAAAAGCAGGTCAAACTCCATGAATGGTGAGTCAGTGGGTTTGTTCTAGCTCAAAAATAAATAAATTAATAATGATGATGATGATGATGATGATGATGATGATAACTGGGCTGGGAATTAGAGATGGAGAACATGCCTTACATTTATGAGGCCCTGGATTATATCTCCTGCACTGCATAAAAACAAAAATAAAAGGCGGCCAGGCGGTGGCACCTGGTTGAGCACATGTTGCAATGCGTAAGGACCCGGGTTCCAGCCTCTGGTCCCCACCTGCATGGGGAAAGCTTTGCGAGTGGTGAAGCAGGGCTGCAAGTGTCTCTCCCTCTCTATAACCCCCTTCCTTCTCGATTTCTGGCTGTCTCTATCCAATAAATAAATAAAGATTTTTAAAAAATTTAAAAAAAAACAGTAGAAAACTATAAAAGTTGAAAAATATGCAAGTCAGTAAAAAAAATGCTATAAATAAATAAAAGAGCTATAGTACAAAGTAGTCACTCTAAAATTTTAATGGAAAAAAAGGCATTTTTGTGGGAGTTGGGCAGTAGCACAGCGGGCTAAATGCAGGTGGTGCAAAGCACAAGGACCAGCATAAAGATCCCGGTACAAGGCCCTGGCTCCCCACCTGCAGGGCAGTTGCTTCACAGGCGGTGAAGCAGGTCTGCAGATGTCTGTCTTTCTCTCCCCTCTCTGTCTTCCCCTCCTCTCTCCATCTCTCCCTGTCCTATCCAATAACGACGACATCAATAACAACAACAATAATAACTACAAGGGCAACAAAAGGGAATAAATAAATAAATATTTTTTTAAAAAATGCATTTTTGTGGGGCTAGGCAATGGCATACCTGGTTAAGCACACACATTAATAGTGCACAAGGATCTAGGTTCAAGCCCCTGGTCCCCACCTATGGGAGGAAGCTTCATGAGTGGTGAAGCAGGTCTCTGTCTCTTTCCCTATCTTTCCTCCTCTATCAATTTCTATCTCTATGTAATAAAAATAAATAAATAAAATGTTACAAAAGTAAAAAAGCATTTTGATTACAAGAGGAGATAAACCTCTTTCTCAGAAACTTGCAGACCTTTATACAGTCGTTAGTTAGGCTATTAAGTACCTCGAAAGAAGTGTATTGTACCGTGGTCCAGGAGATGGCGCAGTGGCTAAGGCACTAGACTCTCAAGCATGAGGTCCTGAGTTCAATCCCTGGCAGCACATGTACCAGAGTGATGTCTGGTTCTTTTTCTCCTCCTCTCTTTCTCATTAATAAATAAATAAAATCTTTAAAAGAAAATACAGAGGATAAAAATAAAAAAAAAGAAGTGTATTGTACCAAAGTAAAAGACTCTGGGGGGGGGGGGGATGGATGGGATTCAAGTCCTGGAACAGGATGGCAGAGGACCCAGTGGGGGTTGTGCTGTTGTGTGGAAAACTGGGAAATGTTATGCATGTACAAACTATTGTATTTACTGTCGAATGTAAAACATTCATCCTCCAAAAACAAAATAAAAATAAAAGTACTTCGAAAGAGGTCAGCAGCAACGAAGGCTTACTGCAATGAGAGTGTACTGACGCAGAAGAGCACATGTGGACTCCTTACCAGGCGGATGAGCTGTCTGTCTAGCCACCTAAGCACGTCTGGTCCTTCCTCTGTCTCTGCTCTGTATATCGCCAGCCGTGCCATGAGAATAGCAGCTGCCTCCTGGTCAAAAGATGCAGCAATGTTTTGGATTTGCGTTTGAGCATCTGCCCAGCTAGAGACAAGAAGAAAACACAGAAATTCTGCTGAGTTACTGTCTTCACAATCTCATAGATGGTTGTCATAGATTTAAACTGAAAAAAAAAAACCAGAAAATTATTCTGAAACTTCAATATTACCTTCAAATAAACATTTAAAAAAATCACTAACAGCAATTTCAGTAGACTACTTGTCATTTATCAGAAAAATATATCCAAGCTTAAAAAAAAAAAAAAAAAAAGATCAGGGAGTCAGGTATAGGTGCAGTAGGTTAAGCGCACATGGCGCGAAGCACAAAGACAAGCGTAAGGATCCCGGTTCGAGTCCCTGGCTCCCCAACTGCAGGGGATTCACTTCACAGGCGGTGACGCAGGTCTGCAGGCGTCTGTCTTTCTCTCCCCCTTTCTGTCTTCCCCTCCTCTCTCCATTTCTCTCTGTCCTATCCAACAACGACGACATCTATAATAACAACAATAAAACAAGGGCAACAAAAATGGGGGAAAATGGCCTTCAGGAGCAATGGATTCATAGTGCAGGCACTGAGTCACAGCAATAACCCTCGAGGCAAAAAAAAAAAAAATCCTCCTAGGTTACTATAAAGGTAACATATTCCGGGGGTCTGGCAGTAGTGCAGCAGGTTAAGTGCATATGGCGCCAAGCCCAAGGACCGGCATAAAGAACCCGGTTCAATAGGGCACCAAAGTAAAAACCCTGTGGTGAGGGGGAGGGTGGACATGCGGCTTCCTGGGCTGGTGGGGGGGTAGGATGGGGGTGGGGGTGGGGGTTGGGTGGGTGGGATGGGACACAGTCTTTTGGTGGTGGGAATGGTGTTTATGTACACTCCTAGTAAAGTGTAGTCATATAAATCACTAGTTAGTTGAGAGGGGGGAAATTAATTGTATGTCTCAAAGTTTTTAAAACACAGACTGAGTCTTTTTAATATATAGGCTGTGTATTTGATTTGTGGACTCTCTCAAAAGCCTAGACCACGTAGATCAGAAGCAACCAATAGCACAGCTATATAAGATACTGGGTACTGTACAGCAAACCCTAACAAAAGGACTTTTCAAAGTTAACCCAATTACCAAATAATGTGATAATAACAGTAACTATGCATTGTCTTTTTGAATCCTAAGACAGCAGGAACCTCACATCTCCACTATAGAGCCTATATTTCCCCCAGTCCTGGAACCTTAGGATAGGGCCCACTTTCCCGCATGCCTCTCCCAATCCATATCAAATAATATTGTATCTGCCGATCGCAACCTAATCAATGCAATGATTGCCACCTCAACATGCTTCAGCTCAGACTGAGTCCAGAGACTTCAGGTGTGGAATGACAACCCTTCAGCTTCATTACTCGGGTGAGACCTTTCCTTTCATAGCATTCTCTAATTCCATTCCATCCCAGGTGGATCACTTTCTAACAAAGTCCCAAAACCTAGATACAGACCAGGTTCTGTGAGAGAGAGCATATGCTCACACGTATCCATAAACTACTACAAAATATATACCTGAAAGCAGAAGTGTACTAGAGTTTGCAGTGAGTATCCCCCTAACACTTCCTCTCCACTATTCCAACCTTTGCATCCATCATTTGTTTGGCTTCGTATGTTAACTCTCTTTTCAGCCACCAGGTTCCAGATGCCATCAGGATGCCAGCCAGGCTTCCCTGGACTGAAGACCCCACCAATGTGTCCTGGAGCTCCTCTTCCCCAGAGCCCCACCCTACTAGGGAAAGAGAGAGACAGACTGGGAGTATGGACTGACCAGTCAACGCCCATGTTCAGCGGGGAAGCAATTACAGAAGCCAGACCTTCCACCTTCTGCAACCCACAACGACCCTGGGTCCATGCTCCCAGAGGGCTAGAGAATGGGAAAGCTATCAGGGGAGGGGGTGGGATATGGAGATTGGGTGGTGGGAACTGTGTGGAGTTATACCCCTTCTACCCTATGGTTTTGTTAATTTATCCTTTCTTAAATAAAAAATTTAAAAAAAAAAAGATCCCGGTTCGAGTCCCCAGCTGCAGGGGGTCACTTCATAGGCAATGAAGCAGGTCTGCAGGTGTCTATCTTTCTCTCTCCCTCTTTGTCTTACCCTCTTCTCTCCATTTCTCTCTGTCTTATCCAACAACAATGACAACAATAAAACAACAAGGGCAACAAAAGGGGGAGAAAAGTAACATATTCCTTAAAACATTAAGACTTCTACAAATAGGGAGTCAGGCGGTAGCGCAGCGGGTTAAGCACACGTGGCACAAAGCGCAAGGACCCGGGTTCGAGCCCCCGGCTCCCCACCTGCAGGGGAGTCGCTTCACAGGCAATGAAGCAGGTCTGCAGGTGTCTGTCTTTCTCTCCCCCTCTCTGTCTCCCCATCCTCTCTCCATTTCTCTCTGTCCTATCCAACAACAACGCTATCAACAACAACAATAATAACTACGACAACAATTAAAAAAAAAACACCAAGGGCAACAAAAAGGAAAATAAATCATTTTAAAAAATTAAGAAAAAAAAACTTCTACAAATGAAACTAATAAGGTGCAGCCATGCATAAAAACATAAGGTATACAAACTTCAAAAACATTTTTTTCAATTTTATAAAAGTAGAGATGGAGACATAAAAATTAGTTTCCTCCCAGTCTAAGTAATATGTACATCTATATGTATAATGTTTATTGGGTTGGAGAAACAGCAAGGTGATTTAAGGAATAGACTTTCACATTTAGGCACCAGAGGTCCCAGGTTCAATCCCCAGAATCACCAAAAGCCAAAACTGAACAGTGATTGGGCAAGAACAAAATAAACCAAAAAAAAAAAAAAAAGTATAAATAAATAAATAAGAATAATGCTATTAGTTTTTTTCTCCTTTTCTCAGAGATAAATAATAGAATTGAATTAAAAATGCCTTACAGGAATGACAATGAATATTTAAACAAGTAAGCTGAGTTACAAAAAGAATGAAAGAAAATGTTAAGTCATAACTGTTCTAGTTTTTTTTTTTTTTATTTCTTTTTTGCAGTGCTAGGATTTCATACATGCTTGATTCTACTGCTCCTGGGCCATCACTGTTTTATTCTTTTTATTTCAGATAAAGAGTGGGTGAGACTGAGTGGCGGCACACCTAATTAAGTGTATACATTGTCCAGTGCTCAAGGACCTGGGTTCAAAACTCTGGGCCCCATCTGCAGGGGGCAGGGGTGGGGGGTGTTTCATTAGTGGTGAAGTAGTGCTGCAGGTGTCTCTCATTCCCTCTCGCTATCCAAACAAAGAAAGAAAGAAACAAAGAATTTAAAAGAGTGAGTAGAGGGGAGAATGGGAAAGAAACGACAGCACCAGCCCAAGGACTCAAACCACCAGGATCTTAAACACAGTGAGGGCCACACTCTCCCAAGTAAGCTGTTGTCTCCAGCTCCTAGATGTTCATTTCCCAGTCAGGAAAGTCTCCTAAAAGAGGAGCCCAGGATGGGAGCAGCAGCCAAATTAAATCTCTAACAAGCACGACTTACTTCCTGGCAATGGTGGTCACTCGGATGCGTCTCTGTCCACTTGAATGTTGATACTGGGTCACAAACTGGATTGCGCCGCGCCCCCCTTGAGGAATTGGGGCATTATGCTGTGGAAAAGGACTGAACATTAACCAGGATCTTGTCCACTGATGCTGTACAATCAGCAATTGCATATTTTCACACTAAAATTCATCCTAAAAGCAACTGGGATGCTTGATTCCAGTCATACAAACTGGCTATATTGAGCACATTACAGAAAATAAGACTGCAGGTGGGGTGGGGGTGATGAAGGATGAGAGGAGTGAACCCAGCTAGGAATCAGTCTCAAGGAATATGTAACTCAGTGGGACATGACGAAACGAAGGGAGAAGCCAAAGGGGGTTAACAGATGAGACTCAGCAGCAGAGCACAGTCTCTGAGCGAGAGCTCTGCAATCCAAGCACTACATAAGTGCTCTGGTCTTTTTCTCTCTCAGGAAATAAATATTTTTTAAAAATGAAAGAAAATCAGATAAAGAAGGGTGTGAGAGCGGCAATGTTGACTAGCAGTAGTTAAATAGGGAGAAGTCAGGATCAATCCTTCTCTTCTGGGTATGTAGGAAAAGCAGGACTTTTAGGGAGATAATCACACAGTGAAGAGATGACCACTAGGAGACCGTTAGTGAGAAGAGGACAACAGTGATACATATATATTAGTGATCCTTAGAGGGAAAAAACAGAAAGGCCCAGAAAGAAAACTTTTTCATGCCCATGGACAACAGATATTCTTGGCTTGGTTTCTGTTTGCTTTGTCTTAGTTCTGGCTAACAAGAGGCACACTATCTCTTTCACAAATTTCCACTGCTGAGCATATTCCCAGGACCCCGGGAGTTAATTAATGAGCAATGCCTTCCACGTGCTGGGCGGGGCCTGTGTTGGATCCTCTGCAGCACATGGAATCTATGAGGTGTTTATAGCCTTAAATACTTATTCAAATGTATGTTTCAATATTCGAACATAAAAAGTCATACCTGATTGACAACTTCAAAATATATGGCTATGGTTGTCGTGGGGCTGAGTCCACATATCTTCCACTGGCAGGTGCCCCCTGTCCCTATCTCCTGTAAAAGGATAAGAAACTTGTGTGAGAGCTGGAGACACAATTTATTGTTCTAGTAAATACTAAGAGGGGGGAGGGAAGACTCCACTAAAAAAAAAAAATCAGGTTTCTAACAAATTCAAATATTAAAATACTAAGAATTTTCAAGATCAAATAAAGACATCATTATACAACAAAATTATAAAATAACTCAATTTTTATTAATTTAAAGATGATGATTCTCAATAAAACTTCTGGCATAATTATTTATGAAACATGCAAAATGCTTGAAGTTAGCTTATAAACTGTCACTTTAAAAAACTCCCTTTGGGGAGTCAGGCTGTAGCTCAGCGGGTTAAGCGCAGGTGGTGCAAAGCACAAGGGCGGCGTAAGGATCCCGGTTTGAGCCCCCGGCTCCCCACCTGCAGGGGAGTCGCTTCACAGGCGGTGAAGCAGGTCTGCAGGTGTCTATCTTTCTCTCCCCCCTCTGTCTTCCCCTCCTCTCTCCATTTCTCTCTGTCCTATCCAACAACGACAATATCAATAACTACAACAATAAAGACAAGGGGCAACAAAAATAAATAAATAAATATTAAAAAAAAAAAACTCCCTTTGGTAGCGGGTTAAGTGCAGGTGGCACGAAGCGCAAGGACCAGTAAAAGGATCCCAGTTTAAGCCCCTGGCTCCCCATCTGCAGGGGGAGTCGCTTCACAGGTGGTGAAGCAGGTCTGCAGCTGTCTGTCTTTCTCTCCCCCTCTCTGTCTTCCCCTCCTCTCTCCATTTCTCTCTGTCCTATCCAACAACAACAACAGCAATAATAACTACAACAATAAAACAACAAGGGCAACAAAAGGGAATAAATAAATAAATAAATAAATAAACAATAAAGATAACTCCCTTTGTGTTACTATCTCATATCCCATCTAGTCACAAGAATCTTACCACAAAAAAAGAAAAAAAAAAGAATCTACCATAATGAAGCCCATTATATGCTCATTAGATGGATTAACAAAAAAGAAAGTGAATGGGAGTCAGGTGGCAGCACAGCAGGTGGCACAAAGCAAAAGGATGGGCATAAGGATCCTGGTTCGAGCCCCCGGATCCCCACCTGCAGGGGAGTCGCTTCACAAGTGCTGAAGCAGGTCTGCAGGCGTCTGTCTTTCTCTCCCCCTCTATCTTCCCCTCCTCTCTCCATTTCTCTCTGTCCTATCCAACAACGAAATCAGTAACAACTACAATAATAACTATAACAACGATGAAAAACAAGGGCAACAAAAGGGAAAATAAATTAATTAATTAATTTTTAAAAAAGAAAGTGACTGAAACTTAAAACTCGCCCATTCAGTTAGGCTGCTAGAAATTCTACTAACAAAAATTATTCTGGAATTTTTGACTTTCAGAAATCTCCAAATTTCCAAATCACAACTGTTTTTGATTAGGCACAGTAGGGCAGCATGAAAAAAACTTAGGCATTAACTGGGGAATGTTATGCATGTACAAACTACTGTATTTACTGTGGAATGTAAAACATTAATTCCCCAATAAAGAAATAAAAAAAAAAATGAAGAAAAAAAAAGAAAAAAAACTTAGGCATTAAAATTAAGACTGGTGTGGTCCTGAGATCAATCCGCAGAACCACATGCGCCAGAGTGATGCTGGCTGGCCTCTTTCTCTCTCGAGAGCCCTCTGTCTCTGTCTCTCTTCTGAAATGAGCAAATCTTTAAAAGTTCATAGAATTCTGGTGACAGTGTACTTTTTTGATTTAGGGGTAAACAGAAAAAAGAAATAATAAGCAACTACAAAGAGATTCAAGAGAGACTGGACCACATTCTACTAAAAAATTTAGCCCACACAGTAATTCTGAAATGAACACCAGATCTTTGTTGGTTCTTCCCTATTAATTAGCTGTCATTTCTTTCCTAGAATAAAGGAGACTTACATTTTCAGACACGCAGGGTCCTTTAGAATTTAGGGACACACAGGGTCCAATAGCTCCTGAAATCTTTATTTCTCTTGAAGTCTAAAAAAAAAAAAAAGACCTAGGTTTGCTCAAAGATATTCCAACATTCAACTGTAAGTATACAACAATACAGATTATTTCCCATAATTACCCAAAGGTCAATTAAAACATACTAAAGTTTAAAATAATCAATCAAGTTACAATAAAAACAATAAGTTAAAATAATCAATCAAGTTACAACAGTAACTTCAAAATTCAACATCTTGCCCTGACCTAACTTTAATTCTGTTTTCAGTTGTTTTCTTTGTGTTTCTATTTGAGAACCTCACTCTGAATTCAAAGTCATACCATGCCCGAAGTCCATAATGTTCTAACCCAAAAACTTGAACATCATCATCTGTTTTTCCTCCCACATAAAATCTGTCAAAATTAGTTTCTTTGGGACTGGGTGGTGGTAGCCCTGGTTGCATGCACATATTACCATGTCAAAGGACCCAGGTCCAAACCACCCCCCATCCCCACCTGGAGGGGGAAAGCTTCATGAGTGGTGAAATAGGGCTGCAGGTTATCTTCCTCTCTCTCTCTCTCTCTCTCTCTCTCTCTCTCTCTCTCTCTTTCCCTTTGTCTTAGAAAATCAAATAAAAAAATTTTAAAAAACAAATTAATTTCTTAGGGGGGCCAGGTGGCACACCTGATTGAGTGCATGTTACGATATGCAAGGACCCAGCTTCGAGCCTCCCAGTCCCCACCTGCAGGGGGAAAGCTTTGTGAGCGGTGAAACAGGTCTGCAGGTGTCTCTGTCTCCCTCTCTATCTCCCCGTCCCTCTCAATTTCTGACTATCTCTATCCAATAAATAAAAATAAGAAAAAATGTAAGAAAAAATTAAGTTTCTTTCTGATTTCTGCTGCAACTAAAATTTAAGCTACCATTACCACTTAACAAGAAATTAGAAAGTCCCAATAAAACAATTACTAACTGTCCAAATGGCAAAGGGCAAGTTTCACTTTAGTCAGAGAACATATCCTTCAATTAAAGAAATCTAACACTAACATTTAAAAAAAAAAAAAGGGGACAACAAAAAAGAGAAGACATACTTAAAAAGTCAAATCCTGGAGTTGGGCAGTAGCACAGCAGGTTAAGCACACATGGCGCAAAGCGCAAGGACCGGTGTAAGGATCCCGGTTCGAGCCCCCGGCTCCCCACCTGCAGGGGAGTCGCTTCACAGGCAGCTAAGCAGGTCTGCAGGTGTCTGTCTTTCTCTCCCCCTCTCTGTCTTCCCCATCTCTCTCCATTTCTCTCTGTCCTATCCAACAAAGATGACATCAATTACAACTACAACAACAATTTTAAAAAAAGGCAACAGAAGGGAAAATAAATATTTTTTAAAAAGTCAAATCCTTTATGTAGAAAAAAAATAGGGGTCAAATGGTGGCATATTTGGTAGAACAGACACGTTATAATGTGCAAGGACCCAGGTTCGAGTCCCTGGTCTCCACCTTCAGGGATGTGAAGCAGTGCTGCAGGTCTCTATTTATTTATTTACTTATTTATTTATTTACTTATTCCCTTTTGTTGCCCTTGTTTTTGTAGTGACTGTTGTTGTTGATGACGTCGTTGTTGGATAGGACAGAGAGAAATGGAGAGGAGGGGAAGACAGAGAGGGGGAGAGAAAGACAGACACCTGCAGACCTGCTTCATCGCCTGTGAAGCGATTCCCCTGCAGGTGGGGAGCCGGGGGCTGAACTGGGATCCTTACGCCGGTCCTTGTGCTTGGCGCCACGTGCGCTTAACCCGCTGCACTGCCACTGGACTCCCTCTCTCTCTCCATTTATACCCCCTCTTCCTTCTCAATTTTCTCTGTCTCTTCCAAAATAAGTAAATAAGATGAACATTAATAAAAAGCTCTTTGTATAAAGCATATATTAAATTTAACTAAGGACAGATTTTTTAAATTATGAGCAAGTCTACAAATATGCTTCTTGGTAACTTACCAGGCACGTGAAGTTTTGGTTCTTACCTTTATTTCTAAAGTGCCACCAAAGCCCATTTTAAACTGGCCATGCATATCTTTGGTAAAGACTCTCTGAAAAGTCTGCTTGAATAAGGAAGTATTAAAAGAGTCGCCCATTACCATGTATCCTCTGCATAGAAAGAACAACAACAACAACAAAATGTGACTCAAACACAGGAGTCTCTGTATTAAAACTAGAAAACCAATTACTTTTAAAATATTAACAGCGGAAGGGCGGGGGTAGATAGCATAGTGCTTGTGCCTGAGGCTCCCAAGTCCCATGTTCAATCCCCGGCACCACCATAAGCCAGAGCTGAGCAGTGCTCTGGTGTTTCTCTCTGCGTCTTTCTCTCTTTGCATCTCTCTCAAAAATAAAAAGAAAGAAAATACTCTTAACATACTAGCAGCAGAGCCAAGAGATGGCTCAGCCTATAGAGAGCACACTCAGTCATGTTCAAGGATCTGGTCTTGAGCCCTCAGTGACCACGTCAGACCCGCCAGAGAGGGAGGCACCTTCACAGGAAAAGCTTCACACATGACGGGTTCAGGCCAGGGAGAGAGCTCTCTCTGCGCATTATCAGCGCAGCCAACTAGCACGCCTGGGGCCACGGTTCAATCTCTGGTACCACCATATGGCAAAGCTAAGCAATGCTCTGGTATCTCTCAAAAAGACAAGTAAATTATAGGTTATATTCTTGTTTCTACATTCCACTGAAGAAAAACAACTGAAGTCAGATAATCCTTTTAAAACATTAAGCCATTTTTTGGGGGGGGACCAAGCTACGCTGCTGGTGGGAATGCAAACTGGGGCAGCCCCTTTGGGAGACTGCATGGAGAGTCCTTAAACAGATAAAAATGGAATTACCTTATGACCCAGCAATCCACTCTTAGGCATTTCTCTAGTGGACTCTCAGACACTAATTTGAAGGGATGCATGCACCCGTATATTCATAGCTGCATTATTCACAATCGCCAAAGTAGAAGCAGACTTTGGAAGCAACAGATGACTAGCTAAAGAAGTGATGGAATATCTACTCCGTGAAATACTACTTTGCAGTCAAAAAAGATGTTATTGTGGTCCAGGAGGTGGCACAGTGGATAAAGCACTGGACTCTCAAGCATGAGGTCCTGAGTTCGATCCCTGGCAGTGATGGCTGGTTCTTTCTCTCCTCCTACCTTTCTCATGAATAAATAAATAAATAAATAAATTATTTTTAAAAAAGAAAAAAATATGTTATCATGTCCTTTCAGGAAAAACAGGCTAGAACCACAGGTGATCATGCTTAGCAAAATGAGTGAAGAGATGAAAGGCCGCTACTGGATGGTTTTACTCAGATACGGAATCTAAAAAACCAATGCACATGAATTTGCAAAAAAAAAAACAAGCAAAATGTTTCTAAGACTTGTGTGAGAACTAGTTGTGTTTGGGAGGTGGGAGTGTAGGATACCTAACTTTGGTGGTGGGTGTGGCATGGAGCTGTACCCTGTAATCTTACAGTCTTATAAACCATCATTAGTTACAAAGACATTATGCCAAGCATCCTGGGAGTTGGCTAGTTTTTCAAGCAAAACGTGGTTTCTTTTGCTGTACTTTACACTATTTAAAAAAATTTCTATTTATAAAATGGAAATATTGACAAGACTATTGAATAAGATGGGTACATTTCCACACAATTTCCACGCCCCCCCAAAAAAAAACCCATATTCAATCCCCTCCCTTGACAGCTTTCCTATTCTTTATCCCTCTGGGAGTATGGACCCAGGATCATTATGGGGTGCAAAAGGTGAGGTTCAGAAGGCATTAACAGCTATTGTCCTGAAATGGTAGAATGATGATCCTTTCTCCCCCTAGACTATCACTGATTTGTAACCGCCAGCACTGTAAAAATATATAAATACATACCCAGTAAGGTTGGGACAGCATTTCATCTCCAGGAGACCTGTCTGATCTAATGCACACGCATAGATGTCAATAACATGACCAGTTGTAGCGGCTCGATTAGCTAGAGCTTCAAAGTGCTATAAAAGAATTGGTTTCAAATCAGTATGCCAATGTAAACATTCTGTAAGTTTTCCCAATAGATCAAAATAATGTGAGAAATACCAAAATAGTCCACATAGCATTTAAATGTAAACTTCCTTACGCTGTTAACAGTATCTACAACAACCCAAAGGTAACATCACACTTAAATGGTATTGAGGTAGAAAATTACTTGCTCTGGTTAAATTCACTGCCCTATCTTAGCAAGTGGCACAATAACTTCTCTAAGTCTTTATTTCTTTCCAAGGCATTCTTCCTGAGGCTGGGCAGTGGAGCACTTGGAAGAGTGTCCACATTACCACGAACAAGGACCCAGGGTTCAAGTCCTCAGTCCCCACTAGCAGCAAGGAAACTTGACAAGCAGAAAAGGAAGTACTGCAGTTAACACTTCTCTCTCCTCTCTCTCTCTCGTCATCTACCTACTTTATCTCTTGTCTCTTACCCTGGATCAAAAAAAAAAAAAAGAAGTAGAGAACTTGAAGACATATTAAGTGAGATAAGCCAAAAGGAGAAGGGTACTCACTTATAAGCAAGACTTACAGAATAGGAAGAGGGAGAGAGAGCACAGGGTAAACATGGACTGGGCATGGTGCATTGCACTAAAGCAAAAGACTCTGGAAAAAGAGGGAGACGGAGGGGCAGAAGGGAATCTTGTGGTCCTGGTGCACAATGAAATTGTGTCTATGGTCCATGACTACTATAAAGCATTAAACCCCCCCATAAAAAGATTTTTAAAAATATTTACTTTTTGTTGCCCTTGTTGTTTTTATTGTTGTTATAGTTATTACTGTTGTTGATCTCATCGATGTTGGATAGGGCAGAGAGAAATGGAGAGAGGAGGGGAAGACAGAGAGGGGGAGAGAAAGACAGACACCTACAGACCTGCTTCACCACCTGTAAAGCGACTCCCCTGCAGGTGGGGAGCCAGGGGCTCGAACCGGGATCCTCAGGTTGGTCCTTGCGTTTTGTGCCACATGTGCTTAACCCGCTGCGCTACAGCCCAACTCCCATAAAAAGATTTTATAAAAAGTGAAGAGGGGGGTTCAGGTCCTAGCACAATGGTGGAGAGCTTAGGCAAGGGGATAGAGTGTTATGCAGAAAACGGAAAATTTTTCTTTTTTCACTTAGTTTGTTTTTTTTTAATTAGGGGGATTAATGGTTTATAGTCAACAGTAAATACAGTAGTTGGCACATGTGTAAATGTCTCAGTTTCCTGCATAAAGTACTAACCCCCCCCTCCACTTAGGACCTCCTCCACCTTTTGAGTTGTAGGACCTGAACCCACCCCCACCCCCAAGAAAACTGAGAAATTGTATGCACGTACCAACAACTGTATTTACTGTCAACTATAAACCATTAATCCGCCCAGTAAAAAATAATAAAGTAAAAGATGTGATGGTGAAATAGAATGTTTTGAAAATATGTTATAAAAAAAAAGATGTGAAAAATAAAGAAGAAAAAGGGAAAGGAATAAAACGGCTGCTGGGAGCAATGAATTGTGTGAACATTAATCTCCAGCAATAAAACTTGTACCAAAAAAGAAAATAAATAACAGTAACGATCCAAGTTCATAAAGAACATTACATGTGGTCCAGAAGGTGGCACAATGCATTGGATTCTCAAACGTGATGTCAGAGGACCTAGAGGGGATTGAATTGTTAGGTGGAAAACTGAGAAATGTTATATATGTACAAACTATTGTACTTTTTTGTTACTGTATTTTATTGTTGACTATAAATCACTAATCCCCCAATTAAAAAAGAAAAAAGAAACATTAACAGAAAAGTGCGTAAAGATGAACTAATCTGTTCACACGTGTCCATAAACTAGGGCAAAATATATACGTGAGGAGTCGGGCTGTAGCACAGCGGGTTAAGCGCAGGTGGCGCTAAGCACAAGGACCTGCATAAGGATCCTGGTTCAAGCCCTGGCTCCCCACCTGCAGATGTGTCGCTTCACAAGCGGTGAAACAGGTCTGCAAGTGTCTATCTTTCTCTCCCTCTCTCTGTCTTCCCCCTCCTCTCTCCATTTCTCTCTGTCCTATCCAACAACAATGACAACAATAATAACTACAACAATAAAACAACAAGGGCAACAAAAGGGAATAAATAAAATAAATATAAAAAAAAAATATATATATATATATATATATATATACGTGAAAGCAAAAGTACACAATAGTCTGCAGTGAGTGCCCCCAACACTTCATCTGCACTATTCCACCTTCTGCATCCCACAATGACCTTGGTTCCATACTCCCAGGGGGATAAAGAATGGGAAAGCTATCAAGGGAGGGGATGGGATATGGAGATCTGGTGGTGGGAATTGTGTAGAATTGTACCCCTCCTATCCTATGGTTTTATTAATGGCTCCTTTTTTTTTTATTGTTGTAGTTATTGTTGTTGTTACTGATGTCGTCGTTGTTGGATAGGACACAGAGAAACGGAGAGAGGAGGAGAAGACAGAGAGGGGGAGAGAAAGACAGACACCTGCAGACCTGCTTCACCGCCTGTGAAGCAACTCCCCTGCAGGTGGGGAGCCGGGAGCTTGAACCGGGATCCTTACAATGGTCCCTGCGCTTTGCGCCACATGCACTTAACCTGCTGCGGTACTGCCAGACTCCCTCATGTCTCCTTTTTTAAATTAATTAATTAACTTAAAAAAATTAAAATTAAAAAAAAGATGCACTAATCAGGCTATGAGATTCACATACTTCTTATACATACACATCTCTAAGGAATAGCCTCTTGGAAATTTAAAAAAAAAAATGTAAAGAGCAAGAAATAATTTAATGTGAATATATTTTTGGAAGTTATTTTTTTAATATTGTTATTTATTTACTGAATCTAGACAGAAAAAAAAAAAACAGACAGAAACCTGGATTCAAGCCCCTGGTCCCACCTGTAGTGTTGCAGGTTATCTGTCTCTCTCCCTCTCTCCACCCCCCCCAATTTTTTTTTTATGTCTTGGCAAGAAACAAGAAAGTCTTCTGAATAGCAGTTATTTATTATGTGTGTTCCTCCTCTTCCATCAAATTAAGTTTTCTAATTAGGCTGAAAGACTTCAACACCAGAATTACCTTAGTTCCTTTTTTAACATATTTGGCATTGTCTTTTTCAATGTCGTGCCACGATCTTATAGGTGTCTTCAATTCATCTCCAACCACCATTCCAGGTCCCTGAGTAGCTGGACCACCAATGAACATCATGATACGAGCACCAGTGTTAGGAAAAGTACACTGTTGGAGAAGGGGGGAAAAAAGAGGGGGTAGGAAGAAAGGAAAGTAAGTTGTGAAAAGAGTTTAGTGGAAATCACAAAGGACATACATTTCGGACATACACAAATTTCTTTTGTTTTATCTAGAAAGTAAGAAAATATACATTTTTCAAGAAATCAGATAAAATGTTTAAGTGAAATTTTAAAACAAGATATTGGTGTGGTCTAAGAGGTGGCGCAGTAGATAAAGTACTGGACTCTCAAGCATGAGGTCCCGACTTTGATCCCCGGCAGCACAGGTACCAGAGTGATGTCTGTTCTAAACAGCCGTGCTTCCTAGTTTTAAAATAACCTGTGAACTCTTTGTTTTATACACAGATATGATACATGAATGATATGTATTTTCATGAGTTTAAAGAGAAGCAGAACATTTGCATGGTGTCCAGGATCCATGCCATGTAATGTCTAACTAAAAAAAGGGAATAAGTGATGTTACAGTGAGGGGAGGAAAAAAACAACCTGTGACCATCATCAGCAATGAGGCAAATTAAGAATCATGTGCCATCTCACATGGCACAGCAGAAGTCCAGTATTTCCTGCATTATTTCTGCCAACGATGCGAGACCTGCATCTAAACGGGAGGCTACAGCACGTCAAGCCACGAAATAGCTCACTCGGATAGTGTTGCTTGGCCGTGTGCGTGTGCACTACCCAGGCTCGAATCCAGCCCCCATCAAATCGGAGGAAGCTTCAGTGTTGTGGTTACTTTCTCTTTCTCTGTCTCCCTGTCTGTCTGTCTGTCTACCTAGCTATCTATCTACCTCTATCTTAAAGGAAGACAGACAACAAAGAGAGAGGCCATGCATAAAATAATAGTCCTGAATCCTCCTAAGGGTCAGCATCATGAAAGTAAAGACTAAGAAACTATTCCACACTGAAAGGAATTAAAGACAGACATAGTTACGAAATGAATCCCTCTGCAAATAAGTCTTTTTCTTTCGGTGGGGGGAGGATGTGTGTGTGTGTGTATGTGTGTGTGTGTGTGTTTTTAAAGGGCTAGGGGGTAGGAAAGGTAGCATAATGGTTATACAAACATACTTTCATGCCAAAGGCTTCAAGTTCCCAGGTTCAATCCCCCATACCACTATAGGCCAGAGCTGAGCAGTGCTCTGGTTAAAATAATAATAATAATAATAATAATAATAATAATAATAATAATAAATTTTAAAAGGCTAGGAAGATAGCAAAATAGTCATGCAAAAACACTTTCATGCTTTAGGCACTAACTGTCTCAAGTTCAATACCCATAGGCCAGGCCAGCTGAGCAGTACACTCTGGTTAAAATACACACACATACATACACACACACACACACACACACACACACACACACACACACACATTAGGATAATGGGCAAATTTGAATGAAGTGTGACAATGAAGTGGCAGTAAAGTGTCACAGTCAATACTCTGGTTTTAATATTTATATAATGGTAGGCAGAAGAATATCTGGGCTTATAAGAAATACAATTAAAGAATTCAAAAGCTCAAGCATATGATGTTAGCATTTAATCTCAGCTCAAAAATAGAGTTCTTTTCAACTTTTCTGTAAATCTGATAGTACGTTAAATTTTTTAACCACTTTAACTCTATTTTCTAATTAAAAATAAAACTCTTTTATTTTTAACTCCTTTCTTCCTACCACTGTTAGCTAGCATTTCAATGATATCCTTCCAGAACCCTTTTTTAACTTTAACTCTATTTTAACTCTATTTTTTTTCTTTTATTTATTTATTTATTCCATTTTGTTGCCCTTGTTGTTCCATTGTTGTAGTTATCAGTTGTTGTTATTGATGTCATCGTTGTTAGGACAGAGAGAAATGGAGAGAAGAGGGGAAGACACAGAGGGGGAGAGAAAGACAGACACCTGCAGACCTGCTTCACCGCCTGTGAAGTGACTCCCCTGCAGGTGGGGAGCCAGGGGCTTGAACCAGGATCCTTATGCTGGTCCTTGTGCTTTGTGCCTCCTGCGCTTAACCTGCTGCACTACCACCGACTCCCTTAACTCTTTTTCTAATTAAAAATAAAACTCCTTTAACTCTATTTAACTCACTTTAACTCTATTTTCTAATTAAAATTAAAACTCCTTTCTTCCTACCACTGTTAGTTAGCTAGCATTTCGATGATATCCTTCCAGAACCCCTTTTTTTTTTGCCACTAGGGTTATTACTGGGGCTCGGTGCCAACACTAAGAATCCCCTGCTCCCAGCAGATAGATATATTCCCCTGTTTTCTTAGACAGGACAAAGAGAAAGTGAGGGGAGGAGACAGGAAGGAAGAGAGAAAGAGACACCTGTAACACTGCTTCACTACACATGAAATGTCCCCCCGTAAGTGGGGAGCGGGGGTTCAAACCCAGGTCCTTGCATGGGTCTTAGCCCTTAGTACTATGAGCGCTTAACAGGCCCACCCCCCAGAAGCTTCTCTAAACACAAAAAGATATAATGCAGATAAAACTTTAAATAAAATCCCGTACACACCATCTTATGAGATGAGCTTTTCAGTGAACATTCTGTTGTACATATTGCGCACGCACACACACACACACACACACACACACACACACACACACACACACACACGTAGGAATTCCACAACAAAGTCATTGTCACTACCTCAAGGAGTCCTACAGCTATGGAGAGCGCCACCCCAGAGGAACGCAAAGGTCTTTTCCCCTGTGGTACAGGCCAGGGGTCTCGCTGCAGTTCTCCCAGAAGATCTGTGAGATTCATGTCTATTTTCTGTACTGGTTGCAAAAATCTGTAAAATAAAATTAAATAAAAATCCATCTAATGTTTATGGGTGAGGGTTTAAGAAACTGTCCACTTTTCTAAAAATAAATACTTTGGACACACATTTGATCTAACTTTTGTGTACATCAGAACCGATGGAAGGCTTGTTTTAACAGAGGTCGCTTTTTCTAGAATTTTGTTTCAGCTGGTTTTGGGTGGGACCCAAGAAACAGCATTTCAGACCGGTTTCTAAGTGATGCTGCCACTGTCTGGGAACCAGGAATATAAATGTTACAAGTGAAGCAAACCAGTATTACTTCAATACTGAAAACTAAATCAACCTTAGTTCTAAGGCTACTGACATAATTATGAGAAGACACATAAACTCATTTTCAGTAGTATCAGCTCTACTTAGAAAGCTTAGAGGAAAGGCTGAGACCCAGTAAACTACACATTTGCCATCCAGGAGGACCTGGGTGCAAGCCCACACAGTAACCACATAACCACAGAGGAACACCATGCACTGAGGAAGTGTAGGAGTGGGCCAGGGAGATAGCAGTAGCGGCAGCACATGAGCTTTTCATGCCTGAGGCGCCAGAAGTCCCGGGTTCAATCCCTAGTACCACCGTAAACCATAAACCAGAAGTGAAGTACTGTTGTAACTGTGCTCTCTTGCTCTTTCTGCCTCTTCCCCCCACCTTGTGTCCCTTCCTGTTTCCATCTGAGAAAGAGAGAGACAGAAGTAAAAAAAATAATAAAGTCCACCAGCGAAAACATCTCAAATGCTGCTCAGTCACCCCTTGGGTGGATTCCATGTGATGTATTCCATGTTGCGCTCCTCCCCATTAAACAGCAGATGCAAGACCGTCCTGGAAGCCACAGAATTACTAGAAGCACAAACTAACTGTGTGTATATTTAGCTACTGGCTACTGCTTCTTTTATTCTTTTTTCCCCAGAGCTGAAAGACTGCAGAGCTCTCTATTTGATTTTTTTTATTTCTTTTTTCTTTTTTTATATTTATTTTCCCTTTTGTTGCCCTTGTTTTTCATTGTTGTTGTAGTTATTGTTGTTGTTATTGACGTCGTAGTTGTTAAATAGGACAGAGAAATGGAGAGAGGAAGGGAAGACAGAGAGGGGGAGAGAAAGACAGACACCTGCAGACCTGCTTCAACTCCTCTACAGGTGGGTGGGGAGCCGGGGGCTCGAACCGGGATCCTTATGCCTGTCTTTGCGCTTTGTGCCATGTGCGCTTAACCAGCTTTGCTACCGCCCGACTCCCTCTATTTGATTTTTGAGAGCATTCTGTTTTCTTAATGTCTGATACTAGAAACTCATTTGCTTCACATGTCAGTTGTATCAAATATTTAAAGATGCATTTTATAGACAAGTTCTGTTTTTGAACTTTGTGGAACTATTCCAATTAATTTATCAGTTATGGTGAGTGTTTATATTGTGAATATATAATCCAATCTTTATCTGTAAAGCCTACAGTATGCTTTTATTACATAATACTTTTTTATAAAGTGTCTTCTGACTTGGCTATAATATTGGAGTCTAAGTTGACAGCTTGGTTCCTTAAAGTTCTAGTTACAAACAAAAGTTTCTTTTTTTAATATTTATTTATTTCCTTTTGTTGTCCTTGTTTTTTTATTGTTGTAGTTATTGTTGTTGTTACTGATGTCGTCATTGTTGGACAGGACAGAGAGAAATGGAGAGAGGAGGGGAAGACAGAAAGGGGGAGAGAAAGACAGACAGCTGCAGACCTGCTTCACCATCTGTGAAGCGACTCCCCTGCAGGTGGGGAGCTGGGGGCTCGATCCGGGATCCTTACTCCGGTCCTTGCGCTTTGCGCCACGTGCGCTTAACCCGCTGCGCTACCGCCCAGCCCCCCGCCAGTTGCACCTCTTACCTGTTGGAAGGAGGTGGCTGCTGGACCTGCGGACCACGTGGTGCCTGGGCAGGTACTTTTGAGAGCCCCAGCATTTCCTGTAAAGACATCACGGCTACAATATTCACTGTTACTGCTAAAGTAACTACTTGCCATGTGCTATGCTAGGCATTACTAGGACACAAAAATAAAGAGCACAAGGTGAGGCCTAGGAAATGACAAAGCAGTTGAGCAAGACACTTTGATGCCCAAAGCTCTGAGGTTCCCGGCTCAGTCCCTGACACCCTAGCAGGCCAGAGCTGAGCAGTGTTCTATGAATCGAATTAGACTGCATAAGAGACAGACCAGGTGGTCTCTCGCTCTCACTCAATCTTTTGAAAAATAACTAGATAACTAATAATAAAACAAAGCATTATGTGAGCAAAGAATGAGACTCAGAAAAAACGTTATTCTAGGGCTGGAGAGAGAGCACATTGGTTATGTAAAAAAGACTTTCATTGAGGAAAATGGGTCCTGATACTGGGGCACCTTGGAACATTCCTACTCATGACCACAGAATGTGAGCTCAGATCTACAGGGATGCAGAGGTCACATAGGCTTCTAAGCTGACTATGGGGCCCAGATCACATCAAATCAGTGGGGTTTACAGTCAACAATACTTATACACCTTTCCCATTAGGGAGCTACTCTCTTCCCTGATCCAGCTTTATGGTCCTTTTTCCAACCATGCCACCATCTCCCCAGACAATAACTAGGATCCACCTGCATATCAGATTTCAGGCTCAGGGAAAAAAAAAACAACTAGTATAGTCTTGGGCCCTTTGGAATATAACTAAAATATACCTACTAGCCTTTAGGTTCATGATTAGTCAACAATTTGTTTGGCTTTATATGTTAACTCTCTTTTCAGCCATCGGGTTCTAGATGCTAGCATGATGCCAACCAGATTTCCCTGGACAGACAACCCGACCAATGTGTCCTGGAGCTCTGATTCCCCAGAGCCCCACCCCACTAGGGAAAGTATGGATCAACCAGTCAATGCCCATGTTCAGCAGGGCAGCAATTACAGAAGCCAGACCTTCCACCTTCTGCAACCCACAATGACCTTGGGTCCATACTCCCAGAGGGATAAAGAATAGGAAAGCTATCAGGGGAGGGGATGGGATACAGATTCTGGTGGTAGAAACTGTATGGAGTTGTACCCCTCTTATCCTATGGTTTTGTCAGTGTTTCCTTTTTATAAATAAAAATAAATAAAATAAATAAAAACTAATTTAAAAAAAAGACTTTCATACCTGAGACTCTAAGATTCCAAGTTGAAATCCCAGCACCACTATAAGTCAGAGCTGAACAGTGTTTTAGCCTGCCTCTCTCTCTCTCATTAAAATAAGGTTTTTTTTTTTTTTTTTTTTTTGCCTCCAGGGTTATCACTAGGACTCTGTGCCTACACTCTGAATCCACTGCCCCAGAAGCAAATTTTCCCCTTTGTTGCCCTTGTTGTTCATCGTCGTTGTTGTTGTTGATGTCATTGTTGCTGGATAGGACAGAGAGAAATGCAGAGAGAAGGAGAAGACAGAGGGGGGAGAGAAAGACAGACACCTGCAGATCTGCTTCACCGCCTGTGACGCAACCCCCCTGCAGGTGGGGAGCTGGGGGCTTGAATGGGAATCCTTATGGTCCTTGCATTTCACTTAACCTGTTGAGCCACCGCCCAGGCCCCAATAAAAATATCTTTAAAAAAGAAAGAGGGGCCAGGTGGTGGCACCCCTAGTTAAGCAGACACATTAGCGTGCGCAAGGACCCAGGTTCAAGGCCCCAGTCCCTACCTGTACGCTGCAGGGGGAAAGCTTCACAAACAGTGAAGTAATGCTGCAGATGTCTCTCTCCCTTTCAATTTCTCTCTGACACATCAAGTTAAATAAATGAAGTTGAGGGTGTCGGGCGGTAGCACAGTGAGTTAAGCGCACATGGCACAAAGCGCAAGGACCAGTATAAGGATCCCGGTTCGAGCACCCAGCTCCCCACCTGCAGGGGAGTCGCTTCACAAGCAGTGAAGCAGGTCTGCAGGTATCTATTTTTCTCTCCCCCTATTTTCCTCTCTCCATTTCTCTCTGTCCTATCCAACAACAATGAATCAATAACAATAATGATAACTACAACAATGATAAAAACAAGGGTAACAAAGGGGGCAAAAAATAGCCTCCAGAAGCAGTGGATTCGTGGTGCAGGCACCGAGCCCCAGCAATAACCCTGGAGACAAAATAATAATAATAATAAAGTAAGTCAAGTTTAAAAAAATCTTTAAAAAATAATATAATGAAATAAAGTGGTTTACAAAATATCTAAGTTTTCAGGAGTATAGTGTGTGTGTGTGTGTGTGTGTGTGTGTGTGTGTGTGTGTGTGTGTGTGTGTAGAAGGAATGGGGGGTGGGGTCCAGAATGCTGAAGTGCTATGCTCCCCTCCAGTTTCCCTCCAATCACAGCAGCTCTCACAAAGTTTAAGGAGCAATTTAGTTACTTTTTTTTCTTTACAAGTTCTTTTGACTTAGTTATATATTTCTTAACTTAATTCACTCATCCCTTTGAACAACTATACCTCATGTACCTACTACATGATAGTAATTTGGTGGTAAAAAAAAAATAGACAAAAACTAAAATTGGTGAAACAGACAAGAATTAGATCAATCAAATTATTGATCGATAAAATTGCAGTTATAGTTGCCAGGGAAGTAGTTCATGGAATGCACAAGGCCCTCGGTTCAATACTCAGCACTGCTGGAGTTGAGTTATACTCTGGTCGGTCTCCCACTCTCATTAAATCTCTTGAAAAATAACACAAAATGACAACTGTAAAGACTGTTATGAAGACATTTAAAAACACTGAGTGATGGGAGTCAGGTGGTAGCGCAGCGGGTTAAGTGCAGGTGGCACAAAGTGCAAGGACCGGCATAAGGATCCTGGTTCGAGCCCCCAGCTCCCCACCTGCAGGGGAGTCGCTTCACAAGTGGTGAAGCAGGTCTGCAAGTGTCTATCTTTCTTTCCCCCTCTGTCTTCCCCTCCTCTCTCCATTTCTCTCTGTCCTATCCGACATCAACAACAACAATAAAACAACAATGGCAACAAAAAGGGAATAAACAAATATTAAACACACACACACACAGTGATAGTCACAGATGGGTTGATACCATTTTTGTTTCTTACCTGCAGTTGCTTGGCAGACAGGTCTTTGGTTCCTCTGAAGACATAGCTTTTCGAAATGCCCTCACATCCAAGTTCATGAACCTGTACCATTCTCCCAAAAGTAATAAGTCCAACCAAAGCCGTAGGTGGTAAAAGACTTAATGACATCTGCATGGATTCTTTCAGAGCTTGTAAATCTTCATCTTCCATGCAAGTGTCAACCACATAGAGGAATATCAGAGGCATCTGAGGACCACGCTTTAAAAAAAAAAAAATGTCTTTAAGACATTAATATATACCTAAAACTAAAAAAGGCTAAATGTCAAATATATATATATATATATATATATATATACACACACATATATATTTCTTAAATAATGAAAAATAAAAGCAGTAGAAGTTAAGCTAATTCAGTATGATTTCATAGTCTGATCATAGAAAACTAATTCATACACTGAAAGTAGATTCATAATCATGAAATCCTAATAAAGCCATTTTAGAAATACAACAGTTTACATTCAGGGTTAGATATCCAAGACATATCATCCAGTGAAAAACATTTATAGTTCCATAAGAAGTGATTTCACTTACTGTATTAACAATAATTATAGGGGCCAGAAGGTGGTGCACTTGGTAGAGCAGACATGTTACAATGCACAAGGACCCAGGTTCAAGTCCCTAGTCCCCGCCTGCAGGGGCAGAGCTTAAATGCATGATGAAGCAGTACACAGGTATCTTTCTCTCTCAGTCTCTATCTCTCCCTCCCCTCTTGATTTACCTCTGTTTCTATTTGAAAAATAAAATATTTTAATAATCTTGAAAATAAATATGCAACTAGAAAGCAAAATAAGGCATTTTTTATAGAATTATCTAACCCAGATACTACAGAAGCCCACAATGCAGCACAGTGGATCAAAAATCTTGGATTCTTGGGGGCAGAATTCTTGGACAGGCAGTGGTGCACCTGGTTAAGCACACACATTATAGTGCACGAGAACCAGGTTCAAGCCCCCGTTCCCCACCTGCAGGATGAATGGACAGGAAAATATGGTAACATATTCACAGTGGAATGCTACTTAGGTATAAGATTTAATCTTCTCTTTTGCTAACAACATATGGCTCTGGAAAAGGTCATGCGAAGTGAAACAAGTCAGACAAAACACAAAACCAAATGTCAAATGATCTCACTTGTGAGATTTAAGATACAAAGCAGGGCCAGCAAAATAACTCACTTGGGTATCTAGATTTTCCTTTGAAATCAATGCTTATGGTCTTACCAGAACTACATATTCGATGCTAGAAAACTGAGGTAGAAGTTCAGCAGGTTGATTCAGTTCAGATATGCCAGCGTAAGTCGGTGGAAACTAGAGAAAAAATGATAATAATAATTTTAAAACTATTGCTAAAAGAGATTTAAAATATTTAGTGAATCTTTAATAGTTTTTAATATATTTATATAAAATCACTTTACATATGCATTTCTCTTGCTATTCAGTCTAGGAGTACAGCATTAACATACACAAGTTTCTTTTTTTAACATATATATTAAAATACATAAATAAATAAGTATATATTAATAAACATATATATATATATATGTTTTTTATTTATTTTCCTTTTTTGTTGCCCTAGTCGTTTTTATCATTGTTGTGGTTATTATTGTTGTTACTGATATTGTTGTTGCCAGATAGGACAGAAAGAAATGGAAAAAGGAGAGGAAGACAGAGAAGGGGAGAGAAAGACACCTGCAGACCTGCTTCACCGCCTGTGAGACAACCCCACTGCAGGTGGGGAGCCAGAGGCTCGAACCAGGATCCTTATACCAGTCCTCCAGTTTCACGCCACGTGTGCTTGCTTAACCCACTGTACTACAGCCCGACCCCCCCATACACAAGAATTTCTTACCTGATTCCTTTGATAACAAAAGTTGCAAGCCCACAGTTTTGCTCGGTAATCCACTTGACTGTTTTGGAAAAAGATAGGATAGACCATGTTTCAGTTCAATTTTACAAGAATTCTAATTTCATTAAAATTACTTTCTAAACTAGGAACACATTTAAACTGATAGCCAAAATGAACTTTAAATTCATCTATTAAAAAAATCTATGGGGAGTCGGGCTGTAGTGCAGCGGGCTAAGCGCAGGTGGCGCAAAGCACAAAGATCAACATAAGGATCCCGGTTCGAACCCCGGCTCCCCACCTGCAGGGGAGTCGCTTCACAGGCGGTGAAGCAGGTCTGCAGGTGTCTATCTTTCTCTCCTCCTCTCTGTCTTCCCCTCCCTCTCTCCATTTCTCTCTGTCCTATCCAACAATAACAACAACAATAATAATAACTACAACAATAAAACAAGGGCAACAAAAGGGAAAAAATAAATAAAATATTAAAAAAATTTAAAAACAAAAAAAAATTTTTTAAAGAATACTTAAAAAAATCTATGTTATGGGGGCCAGGTGGTGGCGCACCTGGTTAAGTGCACACATTAAAATGGACCCAGGTTCAAGCCCCTGTTCCCTACCTGCATGGAGAAAGCTTCACAAGTGGTGAAGCAGGACTGCAGGTGTCTCTCTGTCTCTTTCCCTCTTACCTCCTCATCCCCACTCAATTTCTCTGTCTCTATCCAATAATAAATAAATATATATTTTTAAAATCTATTTTATAGAGTGGGGGTATAGCATAATGGTTATGCAAAGTTTCATGCCTGAGGCTCTCAAGTCCCAGGTTCAATCCCCAACACCGCCATAAGCCAGAGCTGAGTAGTGCTCTGGTTTAAAAAAAAAAATCTATTTTACATATTACAATATCTAATTCATATTTTTAATATATACAAGCTAATCTACTATAACTTTAATATGTAGCAACTATCAACAATAAAATTACTATAATTCTATTTTTCTTCAATATTTAGTAAGTTCTTATAAAAATATTTTATTTATGTGGTCTGGGAGGTGGCACAATGGATACAGCACTGGACTCTCAAGCATGAGGTCCTGAGTTCAATCCCTGGCAGCACATGTACATAGTGATGTCTGATTCTTTCTCTCTCTCCTATCTTTCTTATCAGTAAATAAATAAAATCTTTAATATATACATATATATATTATTGATTGATATATTATTTATGAGAAAGAGGAGGGAGCAAGAGTATCACCGTAGCCCATGCAATGCCAGAGACTGAACTCAGGACCACATGCTTGAGAGTCTAATGCCTTAGCCGCAGAGCCGCCTCCCAAGTCAAATACCTAGCATTTGTCTTCCCCTCCTCTCTCCATTTCTCTCCGTCCTATCCAACAATGACGACATCAATAAGTACGACAAACAAAGGCAACAAAAGGGAATAAGTAAATAAATAATATAAAAAAAAATAGATGCAGGAACACAGGAGACACTTTTATTTTTTTAAGAATTTATTTATTCATGAGAAAGATAGGAGGAGAGAAAGAACCAGCCATCACTCTGGTACATGTGCTGCCGGGGATCGAACTCAGGACCTCATGCTTGAGATTCTGGTGCCTTAGCCACTGTGCCACCTCCCGGACCATAGGAGATACTTTTAATTAGCATTGATAAAAATTAGAGAAAATAAAGCAGGATACAGGAAAGTCAGTTTAAGGGAAAAGTCCTCAAAGGTGCTGGGCAGTGGTGCATCTGATAGAACACACACGTTACAGTACACAGGTTCAAATCCCCAGTCCCCACCTGCAGGGGAAAGATTTACAAGCAGTGAAGTAGCGCTACAAGTCAGTGTGTAGGTCTGTCTGCCTGCCTGCCTGTCTGTCTGTCTCTCACCTCTACCCTCCCCTCCCCTCTTTCTACCTCCCCCATCTCTCTTAATTTCTATCTCTAAGCAAAATAAATAAAGAAAAATATTTTTAAATAAAATCAAGTCACCAGTGGCATATAGTATACAGAGAAAATAAATACGTTGATAAATTAAACAAACAAAAAAAAACCTTTTAGGCAGTAACATCAACTAGTGGTTACTAAAAGGAAAGGAGGGAAGGCAGTGAGCGAACTAGGTAAAAGGAACCAACTGCAGAACAAAGAACAGAACTGGGCTTCTGATGAAGTTAACTTAGTCTATACACATGTGAGTTTTTTGGGGTTTTTTTACATGTGAGTTTTTATTTAATGTTGCAAGCCTAATACTTACATAATACTGTCGTGCAATATTACTTAAGTTAAAGGCAGGCAGGCTTAAATAAACAATTGAAAAGTACTTAAATCCAAAGAAATCAGTCACAGGAAAATTGGAGAGTAAAGCAATGCAGGCAGATATCTTAGTTATTACACAAATGCCATGGCATACATTAGCACATCTAGGGTCAGAAAGAGGGTAACAGGGTAACTCGTAACATAGAAGAAAACAAAAAGCATGGATAAAGATTGAAATAAAGATGCTAGATCATGTTGGACTTTGTGGGTATTTCTAAGAAGTTTGGATTATTATTATATTGTTTTATTTCAAGTATAGTGAGAAGCTATTGAATTTTAAAAATATGACATTCATCTGTAAAAACTCTTAACTTTTTAGGTGGAGAGTAGACTGCTGTTAACAGGTAGAGCAGCTAAAAAAATAAGAAAACTCTCCAGAAAAAAAGAGAGAAAGAGAGAGATCTTGAAGGCTGGGGTGACAGCATAGTGATTTTGCAAAGAGACTTTCATTCCTGAGACACCAAAGGTCCCAGGTTCAATCCTCAGTACCACCATAAGCCACAGCTGAGCAGCGCTTTGGTAAAATTCCAATAAATACATAAATAAATATGTAAAAAACCTTTTTAAAAAATATATTTTATCGTGAAATAGAGCAAACTAGCAAAAGACAAGAGTATGAACAGAATGTTCTAGTTGTGTAGACTCCACCAGCTTGTGAAGGTGACTGGAAACTGAGGAGAAACAGAGAAATATCACCATGTACGAGGTCACGAGCTTGATTTCCCAACTCCCACAAAGAGAAGAACAAAATAAAGGAATCAAAGATGATGCCTGAGCTTTCGATTTACCCAAGAAATCATAACACTTTGAAACATCATCCTATTGACTTTTCTAATGATACATAGTGGCTCCAGGAGCAGAAAGTATTGATAGGGCCTTATGGTTTTCACTGTGATGATTACACAGTTGAGATCTTGTCAACTCACTACAAGAATGATCCTCAGAATGCTATAGCTCTTTGAACTTGACTATTCAAATTTGAGGGGGAAAAAAACTATAAACAAAACTGAAGTCTTTTTTAAAAAGAAGACATTTTTATATAAGCAGGAAAGATTTTAAAATTATATTGTACATTCATCTTTTCCAGATAGTAAAATTACCATAATGGATTCAAAACTGCGCGACAAGTGGTCCTACTGCACAGAACAGGTTCATATTGAATAGGCGGTAAATCGGGTCTCTCCTTCAAGGGCGTGAACAGGGATGCCACTGGAACAACCATTCTTGTAGCTTCCAACCGACTCGATGGCCAAACATTCCAACTAAATCGGACCCCATCTCGTTCTTCATTTTGTTGGATGAATTCTAAGTAGGTTGTCATTGTAGACCTTGGTTCTTATTTCTGTAACAAAATTAAAAGAATTCAGGAGTCTTTTTAAAAATTCAAAATAAGTATGCTCTAGGAATATTCTCAATAACATTAACCCATTAGAAATCACAGATTATGACTGGGAGTATGGACCGACCAGTCAACGCCCATGTTCAGTGGGGAAGCAATTACAGAAGCCAGACCTTCCACCTTCTGCAACCCTCAATGATCCTGGGTCCATGCTCCCAGAGGGATAGAGAATAGGAAAGCTATCAGGGGAGGGGGTGGGATATGGAGATTGGGCGGTGGGAATTGTGTGGAGTTGTACCCCTCCTACCCTATGGTTTTGTTAATTAATCCTTTCTTAAATAAAAAAATTAAAAAAAAAAAAAAAGAAATCACAGATTATGTGGCCTGGGAGATGGTGCAGAGGATAAGGTATTGGATTCTCAATCATGAGGTCCTAAGGTCAATTCCTGGCAGCACATGTACCAGGGTCATGTCCAGTTCTTTCTCTCCTCCTATCTTCCTCATTAATAAAATCTTTTTTTAAAAAATCACAGATTAATAAAAATATTGCTCAGATAAAAATTAACAGTAAACCCTCCACTTATAGCAAAATAATAAATTATTCCACAGTATACAATGCCAATAGGTCCAATAAGAAGTTTTTCTGGTTTGGTTTTGTTTTTTAAATATTTATTTGTTAATTTATTCACTTTTGTTACCCTTGTTGTTTTATTGTTGTAGTTATTGCTGTCGTTGTTGTTGGAGAGAAAGGGAGAGAGGAGGGGAAAACAGAGAGGGGGAGAGAAAGACAGACACCTGCAGACCTGCTTCACTACCTGTGGAGTGACTCCCCTGCAGGTGGGGAGCTGGGAGCTCAAACCGGGATCCTTACGCCGGTCCCTGTGCTTTGTGCCACGTGTGCTTAACCTGCTGCACTACTGCCCGACTCCCTGGTTTTGTTAATTGCCACCAACATTATCACTGGGACAAGGTACCTTTGTGATGATAAATCAACCACTCCCGGTAGCCACTTTTTCTTCTTTTTTTTTTTTTTTTTCAACCAGACCACTGCTCAGCTCTAGCTTATGGTGGTGCAGAGGATTGAACCTGGACTTTGAAGCCTCAGGCATGAGAATCTCTTAGCATAACCATTATGCCATCTACTCCCCCACCCTTGCTTTTTTTTTTTTTTAATAAAAACCAGCATATTTATAGACTTAGTTAACTCTCTCCCCCCTCAATTTCTTTTTGTAGCAGCTTAATTCAGGGTATTTTTTACATTCCAATTTATGGAAGCACTAAAAGTCTCATTTGAGATATATAACTTCAAAATAATCACTTAAAACTGACTATGGAAGAAGGGAGATGCCACTCCAGGAAGGGCCCTGAATCAAGAGACATCTCCACGTTGCTACCTGACAACTGCCTAGTGGGACTGGAGGTCAGCTTCTGTACCTAGGCAACAGTGCTAGCTTGCGTTCTCAAACTGCCAACAGTGCTTAGCGGTGAAAAGAAGCAGCAGCGTAAAGGTCTAGGTGGATACAGAGGTTCCAGGGCTATCTGGCTACTTAGATATTTGTGGCAAGAGAATAAGGGACATCAAGTTAGAAGAACTGAAAGTGTGGTCGGGGAGGTGGCGCAGTGGATAAGTTGCCAGACTCTCAAGCATGAGGTCCTGATTCAAGCCCCAGAAGCACATGTACCAGAGTGCCGTCTGGTTCTTCCCCTCTCCTCCTCTCCCTCTCATTAATAAATAAATATTTTTAAAAAATACTAGTAAGTAAGCTGAAAGTGATGAGGGTAGGATGCTAGGAGAGCCGATGTGGATAATGGAGCAGTGAGACCGAGAATTCGTTCTGCGGTGTAGTTGAAAGAAAGAAAAGGTTTGTTTTTACCGGAGCACTGTTCAGTTACGGGTTATGGTGATGCAGGGAATTGAACCTGGGACTTTGGAGCTTCAAACACGAAAACCGTTTGGTTTTTTTTTTTTTTCCTCATAATCATTATGCTAATTTCCCAGCCCCAGTTCAGCCTTTGTGAAGAATATGCACAATTCTGAGAAAAAGGAACTTAAAATTTCCATACTTAGTCCAACTATATTGACTAAATTGGGTTACATTTTCTTTGTATTTATATTATTTTTAACCTTATTTATTTTATTTGATAGAACAGAAAAGTTTAAAAGGAAGAGGGAGATAAGAAGGAAGAGAGACACCTGCAGAACATCTTCACCCCTTGTGAAGCTTTCCCCCAGCAAATGGGGACCAGGGGCTTGAACCCAGGTCCTAGCACACTGTAATGTGTGCACTTGACCAGGTGCGCCACCACCCGGCCCCTGATTTTCTTCATAAAATTCAAACAAAACACCTTATCACAATAGCTTGAACACAGCAGGCGATAGGAAAATCCACCTATTTTCTATTAAGATGGAAGGAGGGAAGGCCATTCAATAATGCTTAAAATTACATATATATATATATATATATATGAGCCTGAGAATCACCACCTTGGAACATCAGGGCTTAATTCATTCAGAAAATGTATTGGATAGTAGAGAATGGGTTCTGAGAGAGAGCGAGAGAGAGACCACAGTGACGCTGTCATAACAGTGCTGGGGCTCAAACTCAGGACTTGATGTTAATGAATCTAACACCATGCACCATGCCGCCTCCCAGGTTCCCTCTCTCTCTGAGATCCAGCATGAAGATACTTACAGGCAAATGGTCAAGCTTCAGTGTCCACGACAGGTAGCAAGACTGGATGCTAACTCCATGGTCTTGTTTCTTACATGTCACTTGAGTGATATCTGAGCACAATCTCCCTCCTCTTCCTCATTTTTTTCTCTCTCAGTCACACTGCTTTAAAAAGCATATTTGTTTACTAAATCATATCCATTACATTCTCGCTGCCCATGAGTGGTTTTAAGAAGTTTAACCTGGTTTTTTTTTGTATTTTGTATTTATTTTTGGAGCAAGACAGAGAAATTGAAAGGGGAGAGGGAGGCAGAGAGACACTTACAGCACAGTGTGACTGTTTGTGAAACTTCCCCTGAGGGTGAGGATCAGGGAATCGAACCTGGGTCCTTTTGCAGGGTAGCTTGTGTGATCAAACAGGGCACCACCACCTGGCCCCACCTGTTTCTTCTTAAGTGGTTCAATTCCACGACCACACACGTCCCATCTTTTTCACTAGACCCTTTTCTAGGTCTAAGCTACTTAATCCTTAAATCACTAAATCTAGGGAGTCGGGCTGTAGCGCAGCGGGTTAAGCGCAGGTGGCGCAAAGCACAAGGACCGACATAAGGATCCCGGTTCGAACCCCGGCTCCCCACCTGCAGGGGAGTCGCTTCACAGGCGGTGAAGCAGGTCTGCAGGTGTCTGTCTTTCTCTCCTCCTCTCTGTCTTCCCCTCCTCTCTCCATTTCTCTCTGTCCTATCCAACAACGACGACAACAACAATAACTACAACAATAAAACAACAAGGGCAACAAAAGGGAATAAATAAATAAAATAAAATATTTTTTTTAAAAAATCACTAAATCTAATATGAACTTTTTCCATCCTGATTCCATATTCAACAACTGAAGTATCGGAAATAAAGTGCTTTCATAAACTAGTTGTTTTATAAAACAGCATTATTTGACAAGGGCTCGCACCCCTAATATTATGTTTGCATAAGGCGGACTGTAAGGCTTATGAAAACTATTCTGGTGGTGATCTTTGGGAGGTGTGAGAGTGGGGACACAGAACGTCAGTTTTGGGCGTAGTACAGAACTGTACCTTGTAATCTTTCAATCTCGTGACAAACTTAATAACAAATTTAAAATATTTGCTAGCATTAAAAAGTCAAAATAAAAATGATTCAGTCTAGATTAGGATGCAGATTCACGTACTTGATATATTTTGTGTTTTGTTGTTTGTTTTTTTTTTTTAATGGCACAAAGGTACATTTTAAGGCAATGTCTTTTACTTCAGAACAACTTAAAATCACTGGGAGTTACTTCACTTAAATAACTTGGCATACTCAAAAGCAAAGACACAAAGCATTGAGTCACTTTAACCGGCATATTATACGCATGTCTATTGTACTTTTAAAGTGTTTCCATGTCATACAAGTTCTCCATATTCCCATTATTTTAGCCCTTACAGAGAAAACTAAATGAAAACCATTCCAAGTCACAAGTAAAAGTTGAGTTCTCAATAAGATGTATTTGTGGGAGTTGGGCTGTGGCGTAACGGCTTAAGCACATGAGCGAAGCCCAAGGACTGGCATAAGGATCCCGGTGGAGCCCCCAGCTCCCCACCTGCAAGGGCGTCACTTCACAAGCAGTAAAGCAGGTCTGCAGGTGTCTTTCTCTCCCCCTCTCTGTCTTCCCCTGCTCTCTCCATTTCTCTCTGTCCTATCTAACAATGATGATATCACTAACAACAATCATAACTACAACAATAATAAAAAACAAGGGCAACAAAAGGGATAATAAATAAATAAATAAATTTTTAAAAAGATGTATTTGTTAGCAATTGAGTGTGTATCTGTTTCTCAGCTGAAGAACACTCAACCAAAAATGTCTTCAATTATTTCCAATCACATCTTTTTATGGTCGTGGACAAATAGCTTCACCTCTCTGGTCTTCAGTTTCTCAACAGCAAGTTGAAGAACTTAGTCTAGAAAAATATGTGATCCTTTCTAACTCTAAAATTGAATGAAACTACTAAAAATAGACTTTTTGGACTTCCAAAACGATGTTCATTAGACTTCTTCCAGAAGGGAGAGAAAGACCTAGTAGGCCTGTATATTTATACTCAAATCTAAAGCTCTTTTTAGCTGGGGGGGGGGGGGGGGGCATGGGGGAAGTAGCTGAGAAAGCTCAAATAAAATATATGAATTCACCATACTTACTCCACTGATCACACACAGAGTTAACTAGATCTTTGCAACAAAAAAAGGACAAAACCAAGCCAGGTTCCAGCCCGACCCCCACCACATTGAATAAACATATAGAAAATGGTAAAGTGGTCCAGGAGGTGGTGCAGTGGATAAAGCACTGCACCCTCAAACATGAGGTCCCAAGTTCAAGCCCAGGCAGCACATGTGCCAGAGTGATGTCTGGTCCTTTCTCTCCCTCTCTCTCTCCTATCTTTCTCACTAATAATAAAAATCTGAAGAAAAAAAAGTATCGATACTTATCTATTAAAAAAAAATGGTAAATAGGGAGACAGGCGGTAGTGCAGCGGGTTAAGCGCACGTGGTGCAAAGCGCAAGGACCAGCGTAAGGATCCCGGTTCGAGCCCCCAGCTCCCCATCTGCAGGGGAATCACTTCACAGGCGGTGAAGCAGGTCTGCAGGTGTCTATCTTTCTCTCCCCCTCCCTGTCTTCCCCTCCTCTCTCCATTTGTCTGTCCTAACCAGCAACAACGACAACAAGAATAACTACAACAATAAAAACAAGAGCAACAAAAGGTAATAAACAAATATTTTGATTAAAAATGGTAAATAAAAATTTAAAAATAGTGGTCCCGGGGAGTCGGGCGGTAGCGCAGCGGGTTAAGCGCTGGTGGCGCAAAGCGCAGGGACCGGCAGAAGGATCCCGGTTCGAGCCCCCGGCTCCCCACCTGCAGGGGAGTCGCTTCACAGGAGGTGAAGCAGGTCTGCAGGTGTCTGTCTTTCTCTTCCCCTCCTCTCTCCGTTTCTCTCCGTCCTACCCAACAACAACGAAGACATCAATAACAACAATAATAACCACAACAACAATAAAAATTAAAAAAGGGGCATCGAAAGGGGAAATAAATTTAAAAATCTTTTAAAAAGTGGAAACGACTAAGGCCACTGGAAGCACCACAGGTGAAGGCTGGACTCAACTGACAACTGAACTCTTGGCTATCCAGACCAGGTGTTATCTGCAGCAAGCACGATTCTTTTCTTTTTTTCAATCCTCTGCCAGGGCCGAGCCACAGGGTGACGAAGTCCCCGCGGTTCAAAGTCTGGGGCACTTGGGTCGCCGATGGGGCGCCCGGGGCCGGCGGGGCGCGGCGACAGCAGCGCAGCTCCCACCGCATCGCCACCGACCCCCGTCCCGCACCTGCCCCGGGGCGAGGCGTTGAGGCGGCCGAGCCCCCGGCCCCAGAAGAGCCGCCCAGGAGGGTGGCGGGTGGGAGGGCGGCCAAGTTCAGGGCTCCAGACGGCGGCCGCCGAGCCCGGGGGCAGCCCCGCTGCGTGCCACCCCGGGCACCCCCAGGGCTGGTGGGCGCCCACCCCGACCGCGACCCCGACCGCGACCCCGACCCCCGCCCCGCCCCGCCCCGCCGTCCCGCCCCGAGACCCCCACCCCCACCCCGCACCCGCAGCCGGGGAGAGGCGGCCGCCAGGTCAGCCCTTACCACGGTGTTCTCCCACGAGATCCGCGCCCGCCGCAGCAGCCCCGAGCAACACGCAGTCCCCTCCGCCGAGCCGTGGCCGCCGGGGCTCAGCAATCAGGGCCCGCGCCGCCCCGCCCCCGGCCTCCGCGCCGACCCGGTCCCGGCCAACATGGCAGGAGCCGCCTTTGCCACGTCAAGGGGCGGGGCGGGCGGGGCTCGAGGGGCGGGGCCGTTCCGGTGGGCGTGTCCGGGCGCGGAGACGTCATGGGGTGGGCGTGCTGACGTCAGGGGCGGGGCGAGCGGCACAGTCCGGAAACAGGAAGTGCGGCCCGGGGTGGGTGGAGAGGAGGACCGGAAGAAGGCGGGTTGGCAGAGCCCGCGGCTGCGGGACCGAGCCCGGGGAATGCGGGGGAGAATGCAGAACTGGCTGCCCTGATGGGACACCGAGAGGAACGGATGGTCCGGGAAGGGACGGGCTGAGACGGACCCTGGAAAACACACGAGAGCGCGTTGTTCCAGGCAGGAGCCTCTGCCTGTCCGGCTTCCTGCGCGCCATAGAACTCGGGTTGTCTTGGCTGAGACTCCTTAACTGGCTAGGAGACATGGACCACCCACTAGGGCATACACAAACCTCATCTTCTCTCTAAAGAATAATAATAATAATAATAATAAATCTTAAAACAGTGGGGCAGGCAGTGGAGCACCTCGTTAGCGCACATACTACAGTGCACAAGGACCTGGGTTCAAGCCCCCAGTCCCCACCTACAGAGGGAAAGCTTCGCGAGTGGTGACATACAGCTGCAGGTGTCTCTCTGTCTCTCCATATCTACCTCCTCCTCCCCTCTCAAGTTTTCCGTCTCCATCCAATAACAAATAAAAAGAATGAATTCTTTTTTAATCTTTTTATCTTACTTTATTTATTATTGGATAAAGACAGAAGTTGAGAGGGGAGGAGGAGGGAGAGCGACAGAGACACCTGCAGCCCTGCTTTACCACTCGTGAAGTTTTTCCCTACAGCTGGGGACCAGAGGCTTGAACCTGGGACCCTGCGCACTGTAATGTGTGCACTTAAACACGTGCGCCACCGCCTGGTCCCAAATGAATAATTTTTTAAAATGGGAAGTTGGTTCTTGGACTTAGTGCTATTAATGTTTACTGAACATCTACTATATGCCAGGTATAGCTGCAAGGGAAATGATATGACCTTAGGGGAAAAAAAAAAACATTCGAAATCTCTGATCCAGCTCTGGAGAGACAGAATAATGGTTATGCAGAAATACTTTCATGCTAGAGGACGTTCAGGTTCCAGATTCAACTCCCAGCAGGCACCACCATAAGATAGAGCTGAGCAGGGAGTTGGGCGGCAGCGCAGCGGGTTAAGCGCACGTGGCGCAAAGCTCAAGGACCAGCACAAGGATCCGGGTTCGAGCCCCCGGCTCCCCACCTGCAGGGCAGTTGCTTCACAGGCGGTGAAGCAGGTCTGCAGGTGTCTGTCTTTCTCTCCCCCTCTGTCTTCCCCTCCTCTCTCCATTTCTCTCTGTCCTATCCAACAACGACGACTACAACAATAAGACAACAAGGGCAACAAAAGGGAATAAATAAAAGAAGAAGCTGATCTTGGATGGACCTTGAAAAATTCATGTTAAGTGAAATAAGTCAGAAACAGAAGGATGAATATGGGATGATCTCACTCTCAGGCAGAAGTTGAAAAACAAGATCAGAAAGGAAAACACAAGTAGAACCTGAAATGGAATTGGCATATGGCATCAAAGTAAAAGACTCTGGGGTGGGTGGGTGGGGAGAATACAGATTCATGAAGGATGATAAATGACATAGTGGGGGTTGTACTGTTAAATGGGAAACTGGGGAATGTCATGCATCTACAAACTATTGTATTTACTGTTGAATGTAAAACATTAATTCCTCAATAAAGAATTAAAAAAATTAAAAGAATTTTAAAAAAAGGAAAAAGCGGCTGTCTGGAGCAGTGGATTTGTAGTGCAGGCAATAAGCCTCAGCAATAACCCTAGTGGCAATTAAAAAGTAAAATTAAATTAATAACAATTTTTAAAAGCAAAAAAAAAAAAAAGTAAAATTATTGAGCCTGTATTCCCCACCAGCAAGGGTGATATTTCACAAGTGGTGAAGCAGATCTGCAGGTGTCTTTCTCTCTCCATCTCTACCAGCCCACCCTGCAATTTCTCTCTGTCCTATCAAATGAAATAGAAAGGAAAAAAGAAATAGCCTCCAGGAGCGGTGGGTTCATATTGTCAGCACAGAGCCTGGTGGTAACTAAATCAAAGTATTTATTTATTTATTTATTTTACCAGAGCAACTCTCGGCTCTGGCTTGTGGTGGTGGTGGATGGGATTGAACTTGGGACCTCAGAGCCTCAGGCATGAGAATCTGTTTGCATAGCCATTATACTAGCTTCCCAGCACAAATTATTTATTTATGAAACAGCGCATCACTTTCATACATGCAATGCCAGGGATCAAACTCAGGACTTCATGCTTTTGAACCTAATGCTTTATCTACTACTCTACCTCCCAGGTCACAAGGAAATGCAATTTTTTTTAAATTTATTTCCAGAACACTGATCAGCTCTGGCTTATGGTAGTTAGGGGTTTTGAACCTTCGACCTCAGAGCCTCAGGCATAAAATTTTAAATGTCTTTTAAATGGGGGTTGGGCAGTGGCGCAGTGGGTTAAGCGCATGTGGCGCAAAGCGCAAGGACCGGCATAAGGATCCCGGTTCGAGCCCCCGGCTCCCCACCTGCAGGGGAGTCGCTTCACAAGCGGTGAAGCAGGTCTGTAGGTGTCTGTCTTTCTCTCCCCCTCTCTATTCTTCCCCCTCTCTCCATTTCTCTCTGTCCTATCCAGCAACGAACAACATCAACAATGGCAATAATAATAACCACAAGGAGGCTACAACAACAAGGGCAACAAAAAGGGGGGAAAATGGCCTCCAGGAGCGGTGGATTCATGGTGCAGGCACCGAGCCCAGCAATACCCTGGAGGGAATAAAAAAAAAAAAGGAAAAAATGTCTTTTAAATAAAAACTAAAAGTCAGTTATACTGTGCTGCTTTACCTGTGGACGACTCTAGTGCCTACGTGGCTATCACTGCATTAAATACAGCTCCAGTGCTGTGGTGTCTATCTCTCTCTCAAATATGCTATTTATCTTATTAAGACAGAAAGAAGTAGAGAGGGAAAGGAGAGGTAGGAAGAGAGAGACACACCCCTGTAGTGTGCATTCAACCAGGTGCAGCACTGCCCAGCCGCTCTCCCACCTCTCTCCCACTCCATCTCTCTATCCCTCTTTGCCTGTCTCTAAGACCATAAAAAGGACAGAGGGCCAGGCACCGGCATACCTGATAGAGCACATGTCACCGTGCGCAAAGACCTAAGTTCAAGGCCTTGGTTCCCACAAGCAGGGGGAGAACCCCATGAGCAGTGAAGCAGGGCTGCAGGTATCTGTCTTTCTCTCTATCACCCTTTCCCTCCCAATTGATCTCTATCAAAAAGATAAAAGTTCATCCCTGAGGCACCATAGGTCCCTGGTTCAACACCTAGCACCACCATAAACCAGAGCTGAGCGGTGTTCCAGTGAAAAAGAAAAGAAAAAAGGAAATATATAAATTAAAAAGGAGGGGTGGGTGGTGGCGCACCTGGTTGAGTGCACATGTTACAATGCGCAAGGACCCAGGTTCGAGCCCCCAGTCCCCAGCTTCAGGAGGAAAGCTTTGCAAGTTGTGAAGCAGTGCTGCAGGTGTCTGTCTCTCTCCCTCCCTATCACCCCCATCCTTCTCAATTCCTAGCTATCTCTACCCAACAAATATATATATATATATATATATATATATATATATATATATATATATGTCCAGAAACAGTGTATTCATCCTGGAGGCAGCAAGCCCTATATAACCGAGTAATAAGTAACCCTGATGGCAATTTTTTAAAAAGCCAATTGTACAAGCAGAACTTATATTGAGCAGAACTCTGATAAACCTTAGTCTCTACCTTTGCTTTAGAAGAGAATAGAAGGAGTAGAACGTAGCTAGCATAAGGTTTATGCAAACAGACTCTTATACCTGAGGCTCCAAAGTCCCAGGTTCAAGCCCCTACACCACCATAAGCCAGAACTCAACAGCGCTCTGGTTTAAAAAATAATAATAATAATTTAATTTGTGGTCCGGGAGGTGGCGCAGTGGTAAAGCTTTGGACTCTCAAGCATGAGGTCCCCAGTTCGATGTGTCAGAGTGATGTCTGGTTCTTTCTCTCTCCTCTTATCTTTCTCATAAATAAACAAAGGAGAGGGGGGAGAGAGGGGGAGGAGAGGAGAGGGAGGGAGAGAGAGAGAGAACAGAAGGAAAGTATCAATCAGAAACTGCAGAACCAGTTTTTACCAGGAACTATAGTTGTACCACCGGAGCCTTAATGTTGGGACAACGAGCAGGTTCGCGCATGCGCGCGAGTGTCACCGCCGTCTCCCGCTCAACTCCGCAGCGGCAGAAGTTCTTGTGCGCCTGCGCTGTGACCTAGATTTGGCGCATGCGCTGAGCGGCCTGTCTGGGTGGAACACCATGGCGTGGGTGCCCGCGGAGTCTGCGGTGGAGGAGTTGATGCCGCGGTTGTTGCCGGTGGAGCCCTGCGATCTGACCGAAGGGTTCGACCCCTCCGTCCCCCCGAGGACGCCTCAGGAGTATCTGAGACGCGTGCAGTGAGTGCCTCGGCCGCGGCGGTGGCGGACAGCCCGGCGGTTCCCCGCGCACAGCTGCACGTGGGCAGAGTCTGTGCACTTGCCCGCGTCCAGGTTCAGGGCCAAGATGTGCTTGCCAGACACTTTTTTTTTTTACTTTTAAAAATATTTTGATTTATTATTGGATAGAAATTGAGAAGTAGGCAGAGAGACACCTTGTGAAGTATTTCCCCTGCAGGTGGGGGCCAGGGGCTTGAACCCGGGTCCGTGCGCACTGTGATGTGTGCGCCACCGCCAGATACTTCCAAAACCGTCTGCTTCAGTTGTTTATTACTGTCTTGATTCAGTGGATAGAGACTGGCAGAAATCAAGAGGGAAGGGGGAGATCTAGAGGAAGAGGGGCAGAGAGACACCTGCAGCTCTGCTTGCAAAGCTTTTCCCCTGCAGGTGGTGACTGGGGCTCGAACCCAGGGCCTTGTGCATAGTGACACGTGCACTCAACCAGGTGCGCCACCACTCAGCTCCTCAATCGCAATTAAAGATTTTTTTTTTTCTTTCTGATTTTATAGTGTTACTGGTTTTGATGTCACCAGAACACACACTGATGGGCTGTGGCTTATGGTGGTGCAGGGCGCGGGGTGTGGAGGCTGGGAGCCTCAGGCAGGAGAGTCTGTTTGCACGACTGGTGTTCTCAGCCCGCCCCTGGCCCCTGACGGTACAATGAGCTGTAGCCGCTGACCTGCCCGTGATCAAAGCACAATGGTAACTACATGGTTTTGTATCCATTACTCACTTGTAGGATCGAAGCAGCTCAATGTCCAGATGTTGTGGTAGCTCAGATTGACCCAAAGAAGTTGAAAAGGAAGCAAAGTGTAAATATCTCTGTGAGTTTCATTATCCATCAGTTTGTTTGTTTGTTTTTTCTTAATTGGAGTGGGTTAATGGTTTCACAGTGGACAGTAAAATACAGTAGTTGTTACGCGTGTAACATTTCTCAGTTTTCCACATAACACTCTGAACTCCCCTAGGTCCTCCTCTGCCATCATGTTCCAGGACCCATCAGGGGATTTTTACTTCCACAAATGAAAAGACCAAGTCCCTTCCGATAGTACTTGACAGTAGTACTTATGGTTGGGGAAGATCTGACAGGGCCGGCAAATAGCCCACTAGGGTAGTGTATCGCTTTGCCGTGTGCTCTAGCCAGGCTTCAGCGGGCACCCACTGTATTGAAGGAAGTCCAGGTGCTGCTGTCTTTCTCTCTCTCTCTCTGACTCTCATTAAAATAAAGTATAATAGGGAGTCAGGCGGTAGCGCAGCGGGGTAAGCGCACATGGCGCAAAGCGCAGGGACCGGCGTCAGGATCCCGGTTCGAGCCCCCGGCTCCCCACCTGCAGGGGAGTCGCTTCACAGGCGGTGAAGCAGGTCTGCAGGTGTCTGTCTTTCTCTCCCCCTCTCTGTCTTCCCCTCCTCTCTCCATTTCTCTCTGTCCTATCCAACAACAATGACATCAATAACAATAACTACAACAATAAAAAAAAAACAAGGGAAAATAAATAAATATTAAAAAAACCAAAAAACAAAACAATTTTTTCTTAATTCTAGAAACTGAGTTATCTTATACTTCCTAGCTACTTGTACATTGTAAACATTTTCATTCATTCATTTATTCATCACCTAATCTAATTAAGCAACTAGATTGTTCTGGGCTATGGAAATAGAACAGAATGAGTCAGAAAAGGTCCCTACACTGTACAACTTATATTCTCCTAAGGCAGACAGTAAACAAGCAAACATATTTGGTAATATAACTGACTTTTCTACCTTGTGACTATTCCTTGGACTAAAGTTAACTTATATAGTAACCAATAAATAGCAAGGAAAATTACTTTTCATGGAGTGGTCACAGAAAGTCTCTAGGAGATGATATTTAACCTAAGGTCAAAGGAGAGCAGCAGGGTTTTTTTGTGTTTTAATATTTATTTATTCCCTTTTGTTGCCCTTGTTTTATTTCTGTTGTTATTGATGTCATCATTGTTAGGTAGGACAGAGAGAAATGGAGAGAGGAGGGAAAGACAGAGAGGGGGAGAGAAAGACAGACACCCGCAGACCTGCTTTACCACCTGTGAAGCGACTCCCCTGCAGGTGGGGAGCCAGGGGCTCGAACCCAGATGCTTATGCCGGTCCTTGTGTTTTGCGCCACGTGCGCTTAACCCGCTGCGCCACCGCCGGACTCCTGAGCAGCAGTTTTAAAACTGATAAGACCTTTGCCTTTTATAATCTAAGTGATTCCTTAATCTGATGTTTATAACCAAGGAATTTTAATTCAGACACAATTGTTTTGTTAATAGACAATGCTGTCTTATGTATCGGCTTTTTAAAAGTAACAACACTAAGTTTTATAAGGCATCGTCCAATAATTGTGAAATATGTCTTGTTTTGTAAAGCAGAACACTCTAGAGAATCGTTATTGAAGTACATTTTGCTCATACTAGGGTACTTTGTTCTGAATATCTCTCCACTGCCTCAAACTATTATGCTACTTTGAAAATGTATGAATAGATTATACCTCCAGTGTTCAGATAATTTAGAATTTCTTAGAAAGTTCCAACTACAGGGGCCCTGGGTAGTAGTGCAGCCAGTTGAGCATATACATTACAGTGTACACTGACCAGTGTACACATACATTACAGTGTACCAGTGTAGAGCCTGCCTACAATGAAACAGGTCTACAGGCATCTTTCACCCCTATATCCTCTTCCCTTTCAGTTTTTCTTTGTCATAGCAAACAAAAAGAAAGAAGAAGGAAAAAGAGAGAGTCGCGAGAAAAAGGCTACCAGGAGCAGTAGATTTGTAGTACCAGCACCAAGCTTGCCTCATTGATTACCCTGGTGGCAATAAAAAAGAGAGATGGGCCGGGTGGTGGCACACCTGGTTGAGCGCAAATGTTACAGTGCACAAGGAACTAGGTTCAAGCCCCCAGTCCTCACCTGCAGGGGGAAAGCTTCACGAGAGTTGAAGCAGTGTTGCAGATGTCTCTGCCTTTCACCCTCTCTTAACTCCCCTTCCCCTCTCGATTTCTGACTGTCTCTATCCAATAAATAAATAAAGATAATTAAAAAAATTTTTAAAAAGAGAAACTTCCCACTAGAGGCCACTCATATTGTTCTTATTAAAGCGACCGCGTAAGTTCTTTTCCTAGTATCATAGGTAGTAACATAAACGCCTACAGTATTTTTTTAAGTAGCTCATTCTTTTTCTTATGATTTTATTTATTTATTTATATTCCCTTTTTGTTGCCCTTGTTTTATTGTTATAGTTATTGTTGCTATTGATGTTGTTGTTGTTGGATAGAACAGAGAAATGGAGAGAGGAGGGGAGACAGGGAGGGGGAGAGAAAGACAGACACCTGCAGACCTGCTTCACCACCTGTGAAGTGACTCCCCTGCAGGCGGGGAGCTGGGGCTCGAACCAGGATCCTTATGCTGGTCCTTACGCTTTGTGCTACCTGCACTACCTGCGCTTAACCCGCTGCACTACCACCGGACTCCCAGATTTTATTTATTTATTAGTGAGAAAGATAGGAGGAAAGAGAAAGAACCAGGCATCGCTCTGGTACATGTGCTGCTGGGGATTGAACTTAGGACCGCATGCTTGAGAGTCCAATGCTTTATCCATTGTGCCAACACCTAGACCAGTATTTTTTATTTTTTTTTAGAGAGAGACACAGAGAGTGAAAGAAACCATAGCACCAAAGCTTTGAATGCAGTGAGACCTGGGCTCAAACCTGGATCACACTCATGGCAAAGCACCACACTATTCAAGCGAGCTATTTTAGTGGTCCTCCTGTATAGTCTCACTCAGATACTCTTTGCTTCCTCACTTGTTTCTCCTTTTCTACAAGGGCATGAGCTCCCATAACATTCACTTTGATTCTGACATATCTGCACTTGTCTGCAGCTTTCAGGGTGCCAGCCTGCTCCTGCGGGGTACTCCCCCACACTTCAGTGGCAGCAGCAGCAAGTGGCACAGTTTTCAGCTGTTCGACAGGTGAGTGTTCTCCTTCCCTCCCTTCCTTCCTCCCTTACTAAGCTTTCGTTTGTTTTTATCTTTCCATCTTTATTTATTGGATAGAGACAGCCAGAAATCAAGTGAGAAGGGCATGATAGGGGGCGAGTCAGAGAGACACCTGCAGCCCTGCTTCCCCCCTGCAGGTGAGCATGGAGGCTGGAACCTTTAGGGCAGCCCCCCTGCTCCATCCTCCATTGCTGGTACTGTGGTCTGTTTACTTAATCATTGTTTTGCCTGAAAGATCCCCAGCTTTGATCTATCTTCTTTCTACCTGGAGACCCGCCCTGCCTGCAGGGCACATTAATCCCTCCAGTTAAAACCCTAGCAACCGTTGCTATGGAAGCTTTCTACCTTCCGGCTCTTTCCTTTTCTCCACCCCCTTTCCCAGCCATTTCCTTTTCCGACTTGCCACTTCCGGTTCTAAATATATAAAAGGTGTTGTCATCAATAAACACACATTGTGTTCCTGCTCTGCCATGAGTTCCTGGTCTCTCCTGCGGCGCTGCGCCCAGGTTGGCTCCAGTTGAGCTCTCCAACCCAGAGAGCACGTGCCCGGGGAGAAACACCCTCCCACTAGCCCGGCAGAACCTGTGTCCTTGTACATTGTAACATGTGCGCTCAACCAGGTGCTTCACCACCCGGCCACTCTAAGATTAATTTCTGAGAGAGAGAGAGAGAGAGGGAGAGAGGGAGAAACCTTAACATCAGAACCTTAACATGTGATGCTAAGGATTGAATTTGGGACTTCATGCCTGAGAGTCCAGTGCTTTATCCACTGGGCCACAGTAAGTGTACTTTAATAATTAAAGACCTTCACATCATATTATTGCAAGCCGCTCTGTTCATCAGAAGCCACAGGACTTTCTTCATTTTTTGCATAGTCCAAATGGTTTATCATCTGATAGTTGTTGCTTTTAATAATTAAAGACCTTCTTCCATCCTTCCATCTTCAAGATTTATTTCTGCCTTTAAATTTCAGTTGGAATAATGAGTTAATAATAATAATAATAAGTAGTGTCAGGGAGGCAGCTCTGAAGTAAACACAGGACTTGCAATGCCTGTGTTTGAACCCTAGCACAACATATGCCAGAACCGAGTAGTAGTCAGTCTGTCTGTTGTTTGGAATCATTACAGTCGGAAATGTAGTTTCTATATTTTAAGATTGTTCATAGTTATTCAATGGTTGCTTTATTTTCAGTAAACTGTTTGCTGAAGATCAGTTTCTAACTTTTTTTAATGCATAAATTTTTAATTTAATTTTTTATTTATAAAAAGGAAACACAGACTAAACCATAGGATAAGAGGGGTACAACTTCACACAATTCTCACCACCAGAACTCCATATCCCATCCCCTCCCATGATAGCTTCCTATTCTTTAACCCTCTAGGAGTATGGACCCAGGGTCATTGTGGGATGCAGAAGGTGGAAGGTCTGGCTTCTGTAATTGCTTCCCCGCTGAACATGGGCGTTGGCAGGTCCATCCATACTCCCAGCCTGTCTCTCTCTTTCCTTAGTAGGGTGGGGTTCTGGGGAATCTGAGCTCCAGGACACATTGGTGGGGTTGTCTGTCCAGGGAAGTCTGGTTGACATCATGGTAGCATCTGTAACCTGGTGGTAAAAGAAAGAGTTAACATACAAAGCCAAACAAATTGTGGACCAATCATGAACCTAAAGGCTGGAATAGTGCAGATGAAGAGTTGGGGGAGTTTCTAACTTTTTCAAGTATTTTATTTACTTTACTTTAATGAGAGATAGATACACCAATGTACTGTTTAGCTCTGGTTTTTTTTGCTAGGGTTTGAACCTGGACCCCAGAGCCTCAGGAGTAAAAGTCTTTTTTACAGAACCATCATGCTGTCTCCTCTTTCTTTAGAGTGTGAACAGAAATAGAACTCACTGGAAATCACAACAGTTGGATAGCAATGTGTCTATGGTATGTAAAATTTTCTTTTTACTTTGTATAATGTGGTCCTCTTTGAAAATAGTCCATATTTACTACCTGCCATAAGGGGGTCTCAGGGATTGAATCCATGTCCTGTGGGGCATCTGAAACACACGGGGCCTTATAGCCTGAGCTATTGCCTCAGCGCACAGACACACACCTACCTTATGTTTTGTTTTGTTCTGTTTCTTTTAGCCCAAACCTGAAGATGAAGAAGGCTGGAAAAAATTTTGTCTGGGCGAAAGGCTGTGTGCTGAAGGGGATGTCGGACCAGCTACAAGTGAAAATCCTGGAATAGATTATATTCAAGTAGGTTATATGTATATAAATAAAACAAAGTGTGTTCTGATTTTACTTTGTCATTTGGCCTAGTCAGCAGACTGCAGTCCACATCAATCCAGTCTGCAACTTGTTTTTGTACAACTGATTTATATATATATATTTTTTTATGATTTTAAAGCATAAGTTTTTGGGGCCAAGTGGTGGCACACCTGGTTGAACGCATATGCGTGGACCCCATTCAAGCCCCAGCCCCCACCTGTCAGGGGAAGCACTGCTACAAGTATCTTTCTCCCTCTAACGCCCCTTCCCAATTTCTCTCTGCTTTACCAAATAAAATCAAATTTTTTAAAGTTTCCCATAAGTCAGTGCTACTTTCACAAAGAGAGCTCCCAGCAGTAAATTCCAAAGAGTGCTTTTCCATAAATCATATTAGGTGGTGGGGGGGGGGGCGGGTCCTCTTAATTCCTGAAAATGTTAGTTTTAGTTAAAGATGTTGAAATAGGGAGTCGGGTGGTAGCACAGCAGGTTAAGCGCAGGTGGTGCAATGCACAAGGACTGGCATAAGGATCCCGGTTCGAGCCCCCCCCCCCCCAATTGCAGGGAAGTCGCTTCACAAGCGGTGAAGCAGGTCTGCAGGTGTCTCTCTTTCTCTCCCCCTCTCTGTCTTCCCCTCCTCTCTCCATTTCTCTCTGTCCTATCCAGCAATGACGACATCAATAACAACAGCAATAATAACTACAACAATAAAACAACAAGGGCAACAAAAGGGAATTAATAAATATTTTAAAAGATTTTGAGATAATGAACAATGAGGGAGTTTTCTTTCTATCGCTACCTCTCTTTCTATCATTCTCTCTCACACACACACTCTCTCTCCTTCCCTCCCTTTTAAACCAGAGTAGTCCTCAGCTCTGGCTGATGGTGGTATGGGGGATTGAACTTGGTATGAATAAAAATGAAGCCTTGCCTCATAGAGCCACTTTGTAACTTTCTCTTTTTTCTTTCAGATTGGCTTTCCCCCTTTGCTTAGTATTGTTAGCCGAATGAATCAGGTACAGTAATGTAAATGATAAGGACATGTGCATCTGTAATGGGTATGAACACACATAGAGTTGATTTACTGATTATATATGCAAGATCTTAACCTAAACAATAACAGGTTGTTTTTCTTAATGTATCTTATTTTAAAGAGAGAAAGATACAGAGAAACATCAGAGCACTGCTCAGCTCTGGTTTATTATAATGGTGCAGGGAATTGAACCTGGGACCTTTAAGCCTCAGACATGAGAGTCATTTGTATAACCATTATGCTGTCTCCACTAAATTTTTGTTGAATCTTGACTCATCCTATTTTTTTTTATGACTAATAGCAAACTTAGAGGTTGAGTAACTTGCAGGTGTATTTTTAGCTAGCTTTGTGGTGTGCTGTGTTTCAATTCCAGTTTTCTTTTTTTTTTTTTTTTTTCCCCTAATGTGGCTGGGGCCTTATGCATGGCCATGTGCAGTATTTTCACTGAGTGGTATCTCTGAGGCCAGTGTTTCATTGTTTATTTTAGAGAAGGGGGAGACGAAGAATGAGAAGAGAAGCCACAGCCCCACTCCACCATAAAGTGAGCTTCCCCAGTCTGTTCATGGTTCTCCCATGTGGGGCTGGGGCTTGAAGCCAGGACCTCCTGCATGAGGGTACCTCACCTCCTGGCATGGTGAGGTACCCTCTCAAGTGATTGTACTATCTTCCAACCTCCAGGACTGACCCCCCCTCCTTCCTGTGTGTCCATCCAGAGCCTCACAAGTGGGCATTTCACTGCTCTACGCTACTTTTCATTCTGATAGAGACAAACAGAAGCAGAGACATCACTGCACCTGAGTTTCTCTGGTGCGGTCACAGCACTCCTTATAAGGTGTGTCAAGGCTCAAACCTGGACCATGTGTGTGGCAAAGCAGCTGCTCTATCCTATAAATTATTCCTCTGGCTCCAAGAACTGCTCTTTAAATCTATATATACAGGGCCAGGTGGTGGTGCACCTGGTTAAGTGCACACATTACAGTGCACAAGGACCCAGGTTCAAGCCCCTGGTCAGAGAGAAATGGAGAGAGGAGGGGAAGACAGAGAGGGGGAGAGAAAGAGAGACATCTGCAGACCTGCTTCACCGTCTGTGAAGCGACTCCCCTGCAGGTGGGGAGCCGGAGGCTCAAGCAGGGATCCTTACACTAGGTGCCGTGTGCGCTTAACCCGCTGCGCTACGTACCGCCCAACCCCCACAGAGACTCTTTTAAGAGCAAGTAGAATTTTTTTTTTTTTTTAACAGAACACTGCTCAGCTCTGGCTTATGGTAATGCAGGGGATTGAACCTGGGACTTTGGAACCTCAGGCAGGAGAGTCTCTTTGCATAACCATTATGCTGTCTACCTCCGTTCAAGTGAAATTTTTTTTAGTGATTACAAACAGATCTTCAGCACTTACAACAAAGTATCAATATTTTGACTTGGTGGATAAAGCAGTGGACTCTCAAGCAGGAGGTCTCAAGTTCAGTCCCTGGCAGCACCTGTACTAGTGTGATGACTGGTTCTTTCTCTCTTTCCTCATATCATTCTCATTAATAGATAAAATTTAAAAAAGAAAAGAAAAGAAAATTGGTCTCAAAGCAACCTCAATGAATGAACTATCTTAACAAATTACTAGTTATAGTTTTCTGTGTAAGTCTAAGTGATGGGATCATTTCAACTAAACTCAATGAAATTCATGTTGAAGATGTCACTGGTTTTGTCTGTCTGTTTTATCTAATCGAGTTCTTCTATCTGCTCTCTCCACCCCACTTTTCAGGCGACGGTAACTAGTGTCTTGGAATATCTGAGTAATTGGTTTGGAGAAAGAGACTTTACTGCAGAGCTGGTAGTGTGCTGCATTTGTGGTTTGCTATTTACATAGTGTAATTTTGCGCATGCTCACTCTGTGTAACAGAAACCTCTGTGTATTGGCTTATCTTATATAAATGTATATTCATTGTACATTGCAAGCTCTACTCGTTTGCAGAAGTCTGTACTAGACTGTAAATCAACATACTTCTTCAATTGAGAAAATCTCGCTTTGAGACAAGGGGAAATGTCAGTGAAAGAGTCTGTACCCTGAGGCAGACTGCTCAGCTCCATGTAGACCAACAGCTGACAGACAGGTCACAAGCTGGTAGCCAGACTGCAAAGCCATTTATTATTATTATTATTATTATTATTATTATTATTATTATTTATTTAAATGATTTTATTTATTAATGAGAGGAGAGAAGAGTGAAAATCAGAGCATCACTATGCACATGTGATGCCAGGGATTAAAATTGTCTTGAAATCTCGTGCAATAAAGAAAATCACAAGTAGGGGCAGAGGGTGTTATAGCATAATGGTTGTGCAAACAGACTCTCATGCCTGAGGCTCCAAAGTCCCAGGTTTAATCCCCTGTACCACCATAAGCCAGAGCTGAACAGTGGCGCTCTAATTTAAAAAAAAAAAAAAATCAGGGTCCGGGTGGTGATGCACTGATAGAGTGCACATGTTAATGCACAAGGACCCAGGTTCAAGTCCCCTGTCCCCGCCTGCAGGGGGAAAGCTTTGCGAGTGGTGAAGCAATGCTGCAGGTAACACACTCTCCGCCTCTCTCTCTCCATCTCTCCCTCTCTCCCTCTCTCTCTCTCTCTCTCTATATATATATATATACATATATATATATATATATATATATATATATATATATATATTGTAAAGAGAGAGAGAGAGAGGGTGATATATATATCGTCCTCTACCCTCTTGATTTCTGGCTATCTCTATCCAATAAATAAATAAAGATAATTAAAAACAAAAAAAAGGAGAGCTTTTCTTACTGGGCAGGCCTCCTGGTATAAAAAAAATCAGGGAGTCGGGCGGTAGCGCAGTGGGTTAAGTGCACATGATGTGAAGTGCAAGGACCGGCCTAAGGATTCCGGTTTAAGCTCCCGGTTCCCCACCTTCAGGGGAATCACTTCACATCGGTGAAGCAGGTCTGCAGGTGTCTGCCTTCCTCTCCCCCTGTCTTCCCCTCCTCTCTCCATTTCTCTCTGTCCTGTCCAACAACGACAACAATAATAACTACAACAATAAAACAACAAGGGCAACAAAAGGGAAAGTAAATAAAATCTTTTTTAAAAAATAAGAAGTAGCAATAATAATAATAGACAGTGTTTGGCATTTTAAGTGTTCTCTAGATAACTTTTTAAATCCTGGTGTAATCTGTGAACTTATTATTTTCATTTTGTAGATTAGGAGACATAGATTCAGTGAACTATTAAAGTCTTACAGGTCATAACTGCCAGCTAGGACCCATGCCAGCTAGGACCCATGCCCACGCAATCTGGCTATATTCCTCTCTTCACATTTATTTTCTGTATCACAGATGAGACAGAGAAAGCAGAGCAGCACTCCACCTCATGCAGCACTGAGGATCAAACCTGGAACCTCAGCACATGCAAGTGCAGTGCTCGGCTAGTAAGCTCTTGCCCAGCCACATGAGCTATGCTCTTTTTTTTTTTTTTTTTTTTTATTTATTTATTCCCTTTTGTTGCCCTTGTTGTTTTATTGTTGTAGTTATTATTTTTGTTGTTGTCGTCGTTGTTGGATAGGACAGAGAGAAATGGAGAGGGGGGGGAAGACAGAGAGGAGGAGAGAAAGACAGACACCTGCAGACCTGCTTCACCACCTGTGAAGCCACTCCCCTGCAGGTGGGGAGCCGGGGTTCAAACCGGGATCCTTATGCCGGTCCCTGTGCTTTGCGCCACCTGCGCTTAACCCGCTGCGCTACAGCCCGACTCCCGCTATGCTCTTTTTTAATAAAAATTTTAAAAAAAAAAGATTTTTAAAAATTATCTTTATTTATTTATTGAATAGAGACAGTCAGAAATCAAGAGGGAGGAGGTGGGATAGAGAGACAGAGAGATACCTGCAGCAATGCTTCGCCACTCGTGAAGCTTTCCTCCTTCAAGTAGGGACCAGGGACTTGAACCTAGGTCCTTGCATATTGTAAAATGTGCGCTCAACCAGGTGGTGCACCACCACCCAGCCCCTATACTCTTTTTTTGTTTGTTTGTCTGTTAATATTTATTTATTCCCTTTTGTTACCCTTGTGGTTTTTTTTTTGTTGTTGTTGTAGTTATTGTTGTTATTGATGTGGTTGTTGGACAGGACAGAGAGAAATGGAGAGAGAAGGGAAGACGGGGAGAGAAAGACAGACACCTGCAGACCTGCTTCACCACCTGTGAAGCGACTCCCCTGCAGGTGGGGAGCCGGGGGCTCAAACCAGGATCCTTATGCCAGTCCTTCCGCTTTACACCACCTGCGCTTAATCTGCTGCACTACCGCCCAACTCCCTATACTCATTTTTAAATATAGAAATAGGCAGTGATCCCAGGAGGTGGCACTGTGGATCAAGCATGAAGTCCTATGGTCCAGGAGGTGGTATAGTAGATAAAGCATTGGATTCTCAACCATGAGGTCCTGAGTTCGATCCCTGGCAGCACATGTACCAGAGTGATGTCTGGTTCTTTCTCTCCTCCTATCTTTCTCATGAATAAATAAATAAATTCAAAAAAAAATTTTTTAAAGCATGAAGTCATGTACCAAAGTGATGCTTTGATTCTCTCTCTCTCTCTATTCCCATCTCTTTAGTAAATGAATAGAATTGAAAGGAAAGAAGGGAGGGAGTTCAGTCCCCAGCAGCACGTGCCAGAGTGATGCTCTGGTTCTCTCTCCCTCTCTCTGTTTTTCACCTTCAAAATTAGATAAATTTTTTTTTTTAATTATATAAATTTAATCCCCCTCGTATGAAATTCTATTATATTTTGAAGTTTGACTTGTTATTCAGAAGAACATACTTTTCACAGTTGAGTATATTTGCAAAAGAGTATGTTTGAGGCTCCAACTCTTCCTGTCAGAACTTGAGATATGATCTCTACACTCCTTTAAAAGCTTATCTGGGAGAGACAGGTAGCCAGCTTTGTGGTATAGTATGTGTTCCATGCCTACCATTCAGCTAAGTAACTAAGAAGTCTCTTCCATAGCTTAGTGAGCATATGCTTTACCTCATTGTCACAATGTTAAAAATTAGTATTTTTATGTATTTATTATGAAGGACCTTAGGAGGAAAAAGGAAGACCAGAGTACTTCTTGGGTCTGACATGAGGTGATGAGAGGAATTGAACTTGGGGTAGGCTCTCTCTCTCTCTCTATCCCTCTCTCTTACTTACCAGAGCATAGTTTAGCTCTGCTTTATGGTGGTGCAAGGGATTGAACCTGGACCCTTAGAGCCTCAGTCTTCAAAGTCTTTACATATCCACTGTGCTATACTGTCTCCATGGCCCATGACTTAACTACATTTTTTTTAACTTTTTAAATTTTATTTACTGGGGCCGGATTTTGGTCCACCTCGATGAACGCACAAGTTGATTTTATTTTATTAATTTTAGCTTTTACTTATTTATTAATGAGACAGATCAAAAGAGAGCGAGGGAGAACCGGACTTCACGCTGGTACATGTGCTAATGGGGATTGAACTAAGGGCCTCGTGATTGAGAAACCAGCACTGTATCCACTGTGCCACCTCCCAGAACGCTATTTATTTGACCTCACATAAAGAAAATGAATATCCAGTGTGAAGAGCAGGGTCCTTTAGGGCAACCTGGACAAGCAATTGGCTACAGACACAGGAGGCTGCTGTTTGAAGCCACTGTACATCTTAATGCAGGCTTCTAATTCGATATTAGAACTGTGGTGATAGTCAGAATAACTGATACACAGCTCTTCAGAGGCGAGAATATTTTGAAATATCTAATATTCTTTCTGTCTACAGGTAGAAGGTAGAAAAGGTATCATTTGGCCGTTTTATCATCTGGCTGTTTTGTCATGTGTATCCAAACAGTACAGTCAAATGTTTGATGATATATTTTCTCACAGAAGATGATCATATATGACTCAAGACATTTGTAGAAAGAAGTTGAACTTACGGTGTGTTATCTGTGTACTTACTACTTGTTAAAATTCTGTGTAGGGAAGATGGCTTTATGCTTTATTGGCTTGTCTTGAAAAGCCTTTATTACCTGAGGCACATTCACTGATTCGGCAACTTGCGAGAAGGTGCTCTGAAGTAAGGCAGTTAGTGGTAAGTTGCAACTTACTATTTTACTTGCTTTATTTTTTTCTCCATTTTTCTTTTTCTTTTTTTGATAGTTATTTATTTTATTCCCTTTTCTTGCTTTTGTTGTTTTATTGTAGTTATTATTGTTGTTATTGATGTCATTGGATAGGACAGAGAGAAATGGAGAGAGATGGGGAAGATGGGGGGGGGAGAAAGATAAGACACCTGCAGACCTGCTTCACCGCCTGTGAAGCGACTCTCCTGAAGGTGGGGAGTCAGGGCTCGAACCAGGATCCTTACGCCGCTCCATTAATGCTTTGTGCCACGTGCACTTAATCCACTGCGCTACCATCTGACTTCCCCAATTTTTTTTTTTTTTTTTTTTAACCAGAGTACTGTTCAGCTCTGGCTCGTGGTAGTGCTGTGGGTTTGAACCTGGGACCTCAGAGACTCAGGCTGTTGCACTAGTGATGGTGCTATCTCTACAACCCACTTACATACATATATATATTTTACCAGAGCACTGCTCAACTCTGGTTTATGGTGGTGTGGGAGATTGAACCTGGGACTTTGGAGCCTTAGGCATGGGAGTCTGTTTTGCATAACCATTATGCTATTTACCCCTGCCCATTACTTAATTTTTTAATGTTTGTTTACATTTTTTATCTTTTTTTTTTTTTAATTTAAGAAAGGATTAATTAACAAAACCATAGGGTAGGAGGGGTACAACTCCACACAATTCCCACCACCCAATCTCCATATCCCACCCCCTCCCCCAATAGCTTTCCCATTCTCTATCCCTCTGGGAGCATGGACCCAGGGTCATTGTGGGTTGCAGAAGGTAGAAGGTCTGGCTTCTGTAATTGCTTCCCCACTGAACATGGGCGTTGACTGGTCGGTCCATACTCCCAGTCTGCCTCTCTCTTTCCCTAGTAGGGTGGGTCTCTGGGGAAGCGGAGCTCCAGGACACATTGGTGGGGTCTTCAGTCCAGGGAAGCCTGGCCAGCATCCTGATGACACCTGGAACCTGGTGACTGAAAAGAGAGTTAACATACAAAGCCAAACAAATTGTTGAGCAATCATGGACCCAAAGCTTGGAAAAGTGGAGAGGAAGTATTAGGGAGGTACTCACTGCAAACTCTAGTGTACTTCTGCTTTCTTACTTTGGTGCCATACTCCAAACTCAGTCAATTTCTGCTTTGCGTTTCTACTTCTTCCTTTTTTTTTTTTTTTTACATGCATAACATTCCCCAGATTCCCATTTAACAATACAACCCCCACTATTTCATTCATCATTTTTCATGGACCTGTATTCTCCCCACCCACCCACCCACCCCAGTGTCTTTTACTTTGGTGTAATACTCCAATTCCATTTCAGGTTCGACTTGTGTTTTCTTTTCTAATCTTGTTTTTCAACTTCTGCCTGAGAGTGAGATCATCCCATATTCATCCTTCTGTTTCTGACTTATTTCACTCAACATGATTTTTTCAAGGTCCATCCAAGATCGGCTGAAAACGGTGAAGTCACCATTTTTTACAGCTGAGTAGTATTCCATTGTGTATATATACCACAACTTGCTCAGCCTACATTTTTTATCTTTTGATAGAGACAGAGACTTTGCGAGGTGTGGGGGAGACAAAGACAGAGACACACCCACAGCACTGCTTCCCTGCTTGTGAAGCTTTTTCCCCCCCTTCAGTTGGGGACTGGGGGCTTGAACCGATCCTTAGGCACTGTAAGATGTACACTCAACCAGGTGCACCACTGCCTGACCCCTCACTTAATCTTCTCCCTGTTTTTCCTTCTTTTTAATTTTTTAAAAATTTATTTGCAGGCAAGTCTATCACTTAGTGTTTCATGTTTTATATATTGACAAAAGGAAATTTATCCTCAAGATAATAGAAAGCAGACTACACTTAACTTTTCTGTCTTTTTCTTTTCTCCTGTTAGGATAGCAAAGATGATGAGAGGGTTCCTGCTTTGAATTTATTAATCTGCTTGGTTAGCAGGTAAGAAGTAGCCCTCGACTTCCTGGCTTCTAAGTAGTGTTAGTGATGTAGGGAGTATCATTTTCACCTTACAGCAAAGAAAGTTGAGGTGTCAGAAGACATAATGTTGTGTACATCTCATTTCCTCGTTTGTTCCTAGTTTTTCTCTATAATGTTGAAATGAAGATCTTATACATAATAGTTGCACTGTTTTCTAAAGACAAATCCCTAGAAACAAATGAAAGGACGTGTATTCTCTTTTCGTTATTTTTTGGATAGAGACCGTGAGAGAGAAATAGAAACACCTGCAGCCCTGCTTCACTCATGAAGCTTCCTCCTGGCAGGTGGGGACCAGCCCCTTGAGCATGGGCGCTGCATATTGTAACCTAATGCGCACTATACTGGGGGCAAGCCCACCCAGCCCCTAGACGTGCATTTTCAAAACTCCTATTTGCCATTTTGCATCCCAGAAATGTCATATCATTCTGTGTTCTCAATAAAGTCAGAGAGCCCATTTTCTTGTCAGTACTGGGCATTTTCAAGTGATGTGAATATTTATCTTCCAGTTCTCTCAAGAATTATAGTCAAATTATAATTATATTGCTTTTTGGGGTTTTTTTGGTCGGGGCAGTGTGTGTGTGCTTGTGTGTTTAAAGATTTTATAATAATTTTTATTATAATTTTATTAATAATTTTTAAATAATTTTTTGTTGCCCTTGCTTTATTATTGTTGTTGTTATTGATGTCGTCATTGTTGGATAGGACAGAGAGAAATCAAGAGAGGAAGGGGGGAGACAGTGGGAGAGAAAGATAGACACCTGCAGACCTGCTTCACCATCCTTGAAGCGACTCCCCTGCAGGTGGGGAACTGCGGGCTCTAAGTGGGATCCTTACGCTGGTCCTTGCACTTGGCACCATGTGCACTTAACCTGCTGCACTACCACCCAACCCCTTAAGATTTTATTTATTGAGAGTCAGGTAGTAGCGCAGCAGGTTAAGCACACTTGGTGCAAAAGCGCAAGGACTGGCATTAACACCGGTTGGAGTCCCCGGCTCCTCACCTGCAGGGGAGTCACTTCACAGGTGGTGAAGCAGGTCTGCAGGTGTCTATGTTTCTCTCTCCCTCTCTGTCTTCCCCTCCTCTCTCCATTCCTCTGTCCTATCCAGCGACGGCAACATGAATAACAACAATAGCTACAACAATAATAAAAAACAAGGGCAACAGAAGGGAAAATAATTAATGAGAAAGATAGGAAGAGAGAAAGAACCAGACATCACTCTGGTACATGTGCTGTGGGAGATTGAACTCGGGACCTCAAGCTTGAGAGTTCAGTGCTTTATCTACTGTGCTATCTCCTGGACCACAGGTTTTTGTTTTGTTTTTAGTCTCTTCCCCCCCCCCCCCCAAACACACACATTGCTGGGGCTTTACCACTTCTATTAGAATTTGTTTGGGTAGAAAAAAACAAAGACACCTTAGCACCAGAGATTCTCCAGTAATGTCACGTCTGCTTAGGAAGTCTAGAGGACTGAGGAGACAGACGCGTCATGGTTCTGCAAGAGCCTTTCCAGCCTGAAGCTGGTCCCAGGCTCAATTCCCAGCTCCACCATAAATCAGAACTGAGCAGTGCTCTGGTTTCTTATCTCTCCTTCCCCTTGTATCTCTTTCATTAAACTAATAATAATAAGAGAGATATAATGATAATAGTAGAAAGTTTAGAGAAGGGGTCTGGAAATAGCTTGCTGATAGAACCTTTTTTTTTCCTGACCACTGCTCAACTTTGGCTTTTGGTGGTGCTGGACCTCATTAGTAAAAGTTGTCTTATATAATCACTATGCTATCTTCCCAAATACGCTCTTTTCCTTATTAAAATTTCATAGTTTTTTGGTCCGGGAGGTGATGCAGTGGGTAAACGACTGGATTCTCAAGCACGAGGTCCTGAGTTCTATCCCTGGCAGCACATGTACCAGAGTGATGTCTGATTCTCTTCTCCTTTCTCATTAATAAATAAAGCCTTTAAATTTTTTTGTTGTTGTTTTCCACCATGTAGATGTATGCTAGTATACTAAGTCCTCAATGAATTTTGGCTTTTTTGAAGTCTTTTGCTATTACAATGTAATTAAAAGTAATCCTGCAATTAATATATTTATGCATACATTAACTTTTTTTTTAATTAGGTATTTTGACCAACATGATTTAGCTGATGAGCCATCTTGATATAGCTGGTCTCTCCGGGAGTAGAAGACATTTCGCTGAAGGCAGCCTAAGCCTGGGGAAGTGCTACATCACTTCAGGCATGGATCTTACCACATCACACACACTGTGGGAAGAGGCCACAGCGTAACCTGAGCCACTCAAATCGATTTTCAGAAGACAGACTGTATTGCTTTAGCTATCTGAAGTTTGAAAATCCTGCCCAGTTTTTTGGTCAATAGTTTCTAGAAACTTTCTGCAGTCATATGCTTTTAAAGCAAGTTTAGTGCCATTTTTTTGGTGAAACACGATGCACAGAAACTAGGATGAAATTTTACAAATGTATTTGGTGCTATTTTCGTTATTTACTTACTAGGTATTTTGACATAATATTTTATAGAAAATATATTTTGGTTAATAAAAATTTGCTTGACTCTTGAAGAAAAGAGTTGGAATTAAGTGCCTGAGGCTCAGAGGTTCTCGGTTTAATTTGTGGCACCATCATAAACCAGAGCTGAGCAGTGCTGTGGATAAGAGAATATGCTTTTTGTTTTGTTTTGTTTTGTTTAAAAAGAAAGGCTATTATATTTAAATTAAGCACATAGTTTTCCTTCCTTTGCTCAAAAATTCCAGAGGTGGGTTGAAAGTCATGATGGGGGTTGGGAGTAGAAAGCATAGTGGTTCTGCAAGAGACTCATGCCTGGGACTCCGAAGTCCCAGGTTCAATCCTCCACACCACCATAAACCAGAGCTGAGCAGTGCTCTGGTAAGAAAAGGAAACAAAAAGAGTCGGGTGGTAGTGAAGTGCCAAGGACCCATGTAATGATACTGAATGATCCTGGTTCAAGCCCCTGGTTCCCCACCTGCAGGGGAGTCACTTCACAGGTGGTGAATGAAGCAGGTCTGCAGGTGTCTGTCTCTCTCTCTCCCTCAGTCTTCTCCTTTCTCCATTTCTGTCTGTCCTATCCAATAATGATGACATCAGTAACAATAATAAATACAACAATAAACAAGGGCAACAAAAGGGGAATATTAAAATTTAATTTCAGGCTGGTGTGTAATAACTACATCTTAAATCTAGGTCATATTCAGATTTTCATTAATTGTAGTTTGTAAGGTTTTTTTTTTTTTTTCCTTTTTAGGTAGTTTTATAGTTTCTTTCTTCCTTTAATTGCTGCCAGCATTATCACTGGGGCTCAGTGCCCCACATTCCTGGTGACTATTTCTTTTTTCTTTCTGTTTTTGTTGCATAGGACAGAAATTGAGAGGAAGAGAAAGACAAGACACCTGCAGCTTTACTCTTAAGTTTCTTCCAACAGGACCTTAGAGCCTCGGCATGAGTCTTTCTGTGTAACCATCATGCTGTCTCCCCAGCCCTATCTTTTTTCCTATCTCCTTTTCCTCTCTGTCCTATCAAAGGTGGGGTGGGAGAGGCATGGATTCATTTCAGGAAATCTTCAAGTAGGGACCAGTGGTGCACTTGAGTGCACACATTACTGTGCACAAAGACCTGGGTTCAAGCCCCTGGTCCCCACCTGCAGGGGGGAAAACTTCATGAGGTGAAACAGGGCTGCAGGTGTCTCCCTAACTCCTTATCCTCTTTTAATTTTTCTATCCTATCAAGTAAAACATTGTTTTACTCTTACACATCATTTGCCAGTCTGAGGAAGCAGTAGCAAACTATAAATGCAGCTGTATTTTACCTTTCCCATAAAAGATTCATTACTCCTTTCAGTCAGATTATGTTAGTACATTATTCTGAGTTGTAATAATACTTCTACTGGAGTGGGTGACGGTGCAGCACATCTACCAGAGTGACGTCTGGTTCTCTCTTATTATTAATAGAGATCTTTAAAAGAAATGTATAAGAAAGAACAAATTGAACTATGTTCATACCAAGATTCTACTTTCTTATACAGAATCACAATGTTGTTTTGCTATTTTTTTTTTATTTCTTTATTGGAGAATTAATGTTTTACATTCAACAGTAAATACAATAGTTTGTACATGCATAACATTCCCCAGTTTCCCATATAACAATACAACCCCCACTAGGTCCTCTGTCATCCTCCTTGGACCTGTATTCTCCCCATCCACCCCCACCCCAGAGTCTTTTACTTTGGTGCGATACGCCAATTCCATTTCAGGTTCTACTTTTTTTTTTTCCTCATCTTGTTTTTCAACTTCTGCCTGAGAGTGAGATCATCCCATATTCATCCTTCTGTTTCTGACTTATTTCACTTAACATGAATTTTTCAAGGTCCATCCAAGATCAGCTGAAAACGGTGAAGTCACCATTTTTTACAGCTGAGTAGTATTCCATTGTGTATATAGACCACAACTTGCTCAACCACTCACCTATTGTTGGACACCTGGGTTGCTTCCAGGTTTTGGCTATTAGAAATTGTGCTGCTAAGAACATATGTGTACACAGATCTTTTTGGATGGTTGTGTTGGGTTCCTTAGGCTATATCCCCAGGAGAGGAATTGCAGAATCATAGGGTAGGTCCATGTCTAGCCCTCTGAGAGTTCTCCAGATTCTTCTCCACAGAGGTTGCACTAGTTGACATTCCCACCAGCAGTGTAGGAGGGTTCCTTTGACCCCACACCCTCTCCAGCATTTGCTGGTTACCTTTTCTGATGTGACATTCTCACAGGAGTGAAGTGATATCTCATTGTTGTTTTCATTTGCATTTCTCTGACAATCAGTGACTGGGAGCATTTTTTTCATGTGTTTCTCAGCCTTTTGGATCTCTTCTGTGGTGAATGTTCTGTCCATGTCCTCCCCCCCTTTTTGGATGGGGTTATTTGTTGTCTTGTTGTTGAGTTTGGCAAGCTCTTTATATATGTTGGTTATTATCCTCTTATCTGATTCTGTGAGGGGTCTCTTGGTTTGGGTAGTGGTTTCTTTTGCTGTGAAGAAGCTTTTTAATTTGATGTAGTCTAAGGTTTATACTTGCCTTAGTCTTTTTTGTAATTGAATTCTTCTCATTGAAGATATCTTTAAAATTTATGCGGAAAAGAGTTCTGCCAATATTTTCCTCTAAGTATCTGATAGTTTCTGGTCTAACATCCAAGTCCTTGATCCACTTGGAATTTACTTTTGTATTTGGTGAAATACAGTGGTTCAGTTTCATTCTTCTGCATGTTTCAACCCATTGTTTCCAACACCATTTGTTGAAGAGACTCTGCTTTCCCCATGTAATAGTCTGGGTCCCTTTGTCAAAGATTAGATGTCCATAGGTGTGGGGGAGAATCACAATTTTTTTAAAAAAAGATTTTATTAATGAGAAAGATAGGAGAGAAAGAACCAGACATCAATCTTGGTACATGTGCTGCCAGGGATTGAACTCATTACCTCATGCTTGAGAGTCTAGTGCTTTAGCCACTGTGCCACCTTCCGGACCACAGAATCACAAATTTTTTAAGTCATTTTTTTTTTATTGTGGGTATTAATGGTTTAAATACAGTTGTTGGTACCTGTATAACCAGTTGTCCACCTTTTTTTTTTTTTTTAGGTATACAGTTTCTCACCAGTCCCACACACCCCCAAATATCAATTCTCAAACTTCCATGTATAATTCTCCTTGTCTACTAAGACTTCATTTTTTCCCCTTTTGTTGCCCTTGTTGTAGTTATTATTGTTGTTGGTTAAGACAGAGAAATGGAGAGAGGAGGGAAAGACAGGGAGAGAAAGAGAGACACCTGCAGACCTGCTTCATTTTAACTCCAAGTAACAGTATACAAAACCAAAAATGGATTGAACAAAATAAGGAATTTTAATATCTCACATTAACAAAGAAAGAAAAACTCAACACTAAAGCACAGGAGTGATGAATTCACAAGCACCACTGAGTTAGTTACTATCTGTGTGCCCTCTTATCCTCAGTGTGGTGGCTTTTGTCTCCATAGTCACAGGTAGAAAAGGAAGAGATCTACTTATCTCAGTTTCTCCCCAACCCACTGAGATGATCCTCCTAACAGTGTTGGTGTGAAGGAAAACAAAAAAGCCCCTAAGCTCCTTCCAGGTGGAAGAACAGCTTTTGTTAAAAAAACAAAACAAAAAACCCTGTGGTGTGAATAGGCAAGCAATTCTCTAGCCCTGGCCCTCTGCCCTCAGGAGGTTACTGAGGGGATAGCAGTAGCAATTCTGAAACCACTGCCAGCACTTGCAGGGAAGGGAAGGGAAGCTGAAAGTAGAGGCTGTAACAGGAGGATAAGAAGTCCATCATGGGTAGGGTGGTAGTGCAGTGGGTTAAGCGCACATGGTGCAAAGTGCAAGGACCAGCATAAGGATCCCAGTTCGAGCTCCAGCTCCCCACCTGCAGGGGTGTCGCTTCACCAGCGGTGAAGCAAGTCTGCAGGTGTCTATCTTTCTCTCCCCGTCTCTGCCTTCCTCTCCTTTCTCCATTTCTTTCTGTTCTATCCAACAATGACGACACCAATAACAACAATAATAATAACCACAATGATAAAACAACAAGGGCAACAAAAGAGAAAGAAAATAGCCTCCAGGAGCAGTGGATTCATGGTGCAGGCACTGAGCCCCAGCAATATCCCTGGAGACAAAAAAAAAAAAAGTGCATCATAAAACACTTTTTTTTTTGCTTTTCTATTTTGGCTCTAAACTTACATTTAAACAAGTCTGTTATTTCACTGTTAGTACATTAATGGGCCTCTCAAGGGTGACTTCTATTAACATAGAAATAATTCTGTAAGCGACTTAGGCAATTAGATGATATATATGTATATGCATATATATATATATACATATATATACACATACCACATATACAATGGCATCCTTACATTGGCATACAAGTTATTAATAGAAATAAATTATGAACAAAATAAAAATGCATTTTAGTGTACTATTTGCCTTTTTAAATAAAGTCCTTAAGATGCATTCGGAGTCTGTCCGCTCTCACACAGGTGACCCTGGCTGATGCCACTCTCACTCAGGCTGCTTTCCCAGGCCCTGCGTTTGGCTTCTCCGTGTCATTAGCCGCGTCACTTGAAGCAAGTGACATTTCAGGAAGGGTCCTGCATCTCAGTGTTTATTATCTGGAATCAGGCTTTCATTCAGGAAGGTGTAGGTTGAAGTGTCTCTACTTCAGCCTGGTCTGTGTTAGATCCATAAAAATACTCCCATTTAAGAGTGCAACCTTCCTCGGGTAAGTTAGCAGATAGCTTTACAGCAATACAAATGTCCAACAATACGTCATCCTTGCTACTTGAAAGACTCTACACGGATAGTTTATCTCTTTACACTGCTGAAGCTTTTCTCAAGTTTGTTCTACAGCTTCTGTATCATCACCTGGAACTTACCTAGAAAAGAAAGCGGGTGACGTCATTCTTTGATTTTAGATGTAAGGAAAGCAAGCCTGAACATCAACTTTCTACTATACTTGGACAATAGTTTTCTTTTCCCTTCCTTCCTTCCTCTTTTTCTTTTTTCCACCAGTTATCAAAGGTTCAAGTACCTGCCCAATGACACCGCTACTCCCAATGGCTATACTTCTAAAGAGAGAGCGTTGGGGGGAGGTGGAGAGGGAAGGGGGCAAATAGACTTCCATGCCTGAGGCTCGGGGATTTCAGGTCCCATTCCAACACCACCATAAGCCAGAACTAAGCAGTGCTCTGGTAAAAAGTGGGTAAAAGAGAGAGAGAACTCTACAATACTGCTCCACTGCTTGTGAAGATTCCCCCAACCCCAGCTGGGAACAGGGACTCAAACCGGGGTCCTCAACCATGGTAATGTGGGTGCAACCCGCCCCCAGGCAGCTGTTCTGTCAAACAACTTTTTTTTTTCCCTCCAGGGTTATTGCTGGGCTCCGTGCCTGCACCATGAATCCACCGCTCCTGGAGGCCATTTTTCCCTTTTTTTGTTGCCCTAGTTGTTGCAGCCTCGTTGCAATTATTATTGCCATTGTTGACATTGCTTTTGTTGTTGGATAGGACAGAGAGAAATAGAGAGAGGGGAAGACAGAGAGAGAGGGGGAGAGAAAGATAGACACCTGCAGACCTGCTTCACCGCCCGTGAAGCGACTCCCCCGCAGGTGGGGAGCCGTGGGCTCGAACCGGGATCCTTACGCCGGTCCCTGCGCTTTGCGCCACGTGCGCTTAACCCACTGCACCACCGCCCAACCCCCCAAACAACTTTTTAAACTCATACACTAAGTATTCAATAAAGTCAATTTCTTTTTTTTTTTTTTTTTTTGCCTCCAGGGTTATCACTGGGGCATGGTATCCACTGCTCCTAGAGGCCATTTTCCCCATTTTGTTGCCCTTGTTGTGCTTGTTGTAGTTATTATTGTTGTCATAGCTGTTGTTGTTGGATAGGACAGAGAGAAATCAAGAAAGGGGGAGAGAAAGGCAGACACCTGCAGACCTGCTTCACCGCTTGCTAGGGGACTCCCTGCAGGTGGGGAGCCGGGGGCTCGAACCGGATCCTTACGCTGCTCTTGCGCTTTGCGCCACGTGTGCTTAACCCGCTGCGCTACTGGCCAGCTCCCAATAGAGGCGATACCAGATTTATGAAGAGGTGCCTTCCTTTTTCTTTTCTTTTTTCCTCTTCTTTTTCTTTTCTTCTTGCCTCCAGGGTTATCGGTGGGGCTCGGTGCTTTCTCAACAAATCCACCGCTCCTGGAGGCGTTTTTTTTCTTCTTTTGTTGCCCTTGTTTTATCATTGTTGTGGTTATTGTTACTGATGTCGTTGTTGTTGGATAGGACAGAGAGAAATGAAGAGGGGAGGAAGACAGAGAGGGAGAAAGGCACCTGCAGACCTGCTTCACCGCCTGTGAAGGTGGGGAGCCGGGGGCTGGAACAGGGATCCTTACTCTGGTCCTTGCACTTCACGCCATGTGCGCTTAACTGAAGGCGCTACCACCTGACCCCCAAGGTGCCTTTATTTTTCTTTGGGATTTCTACTTAATAGGCATTTATTCCATTGCTAATTATTGTGAATAAAAGATCTTTGGACGAGTTTAGCTTCATCTACATGTATTTATTAATTTTTGCAATGCCAGTGCCTCACACATGTGCATATCTCACCTCGCAGAACAACTTTTATTATTCTTTTTTATTTCTGGATGGAGAGAAACTGCGAGGGAAGGGGATGAGAGAGACACCTGCAGCACTGCTCCACTGCTCCTGAAGCTCCCCCTCTGCAGGTGGGGACCGAGGGCTTACACACAGGTGCATGCGCACAGTAACACCACCGGAACCCCACCCCCAAACTATTTTTCATTCAGATAGAAAAAGACAGTGAGAGAAACCACAGCATAAAAACTTCTCCCAGTACCATGGCACTCACTCCCAAGGGGTGCCAGGATTTGAACCTGGGCAAGGCGTGTGCCCTACCCAGAAATCGTTATCTCTGGTGCCCCCACCCTGACCCACCTAGTTTTATATAATATACTCTAGAAAACGTAAAACATTTTCCATGTTGTAGGGAATTCCGCTATTTTAAGGAAATGCTTTGTTTGTTTAAGAATCAAGACAGTGCCGAGAGGACGCACTCCCTCCTCCTGCAAGAAATATACAAGCCAAATGTGAAAGCAGTTAACTCAAGGACAGTCAGAGGAAACTATACAGAAAAGGAAAAAGAACTAAAACAAAGGAAGATAATATAAGAGAGCTGTGGGACAAAGTCCAGAGGAGCATAGAGGTGCCATAAGGAAAAAATAAAAGAACAGACATTGTATTCAGTGAAGTAATAGCAAGGAGTTTACCAAAAGTGAGGAAGGAGACACTCAGATCCAGGAACTCTTAAGAGTAACAAACAGAATAAATTCAGAACAGACACAGTGGTCCAAGAGGTAGTGTAGTGGATAAAGCACTGGACTCTCAGACATGAAATCCTGAGTTCAGTCCCTGGCTGCACATGTACCAGAGTGGTATCCTGGTTCTCTTTCTTTCTCTCTTATCTCTCTCATTAATAACTAAATAGAAATCAAAAGATTCACATAAAGTCAAACTATAATTAGCAAAGAATCTCCCCCCCCCCCTTTGGAGAGAGAGAGATTGAGAGGGAGCAGGGAGATAGGAAGGGAAAAGAAAGACATCTACAGATCTGTTTTAACACTCACAGAGTTCTTATTTGCAGGTGGGGACTAGGGGCTTGAACTTGGGTCTCTGCACACTGTAACATGTGCATTCAACTGAGTACGTTATCACCTGGCCCCCAGTGGTAGACAGTCTTAAAAAAAAATGGAAGTGAAGAGTAAAGAAGGCCGGAAAGGTATCTCAGTGGGTAGGGCAACTCTGCTATTCATGTATATGACCTGGGTTCAAGCCTGGTGCCCACCACACAGGGACACTTCAGTGAGGCGCTAGCTTCCCCTATCAAGGGTACAAAAAACTGAACCTAGGACTTCAGAACCTTAGGCATGGGAGTCTCTTTGCATAACCATTATGATATTTTACCCCAACTCCCCAAGATATATACATATATATATCAGTTGAATTCTAAGCACAGACTCAAAAGACCAGAAAGAATTAGCCTGATGAATATATGCAAATTTTGATTGTAGAGAGACCCTAAAAGAAATGTTGATGGAAAAAAGGAAAACCGAGTGATCTCACTCCCAGGAAGAACCGAAACAAACAAACAAACCAAGGGGAAAGTAGAGTCAAACGAAAACAAGCCTTAAACCAGGACTACAGAACTGAGGTCGCTAGAGTGGGGCACAAAGTGAAGACTGGGTGAGTCCGAGAGGCTTGGTGGAGCGCTGTTTGTAGTTTGGTGGCGGGTACAGTGTGGTAAGGTCTTTAAAGAGGTGTGAAGTTACACTTCTAAAGCATATATAGTCTTAAAAACTAGACTGAGTTTTTAAAAACTAGACTGAGGTCCTGAGTTCGATCCCTGGCAGCACATGTACCAGAGTGATGTCTGGTTCTTTTTCTCTCTCCTATGTTTCTCATGAATACATAAATAAAATCTTTAAAAAAAAAAAAACTAGACTGTCTCAAAAACAAAATTAAAGGGATGCACAAGTTACACGGGCTCCTCTGCTGAGTGTGAGTAGACATGGGTCCCAGATCAGATTGATGGGGTCTACAGTTAATGTAATTTATAGACTTTTCCCATAATCTTAGCTGTCAGGCTCGGGAAAAATTTAGTAAAGTCATGGGCCCTTTGGAATATATCTAAAATAGACTTACTAGCTTTTTCCAAAATGGAGACCCCAAAGCCCATGGTTCCTGATTATTAAATAATTTGTTCTGCTTTATATCATGAAGCTTTTCAGCCTCCAAGTTAAAGTTGCTACCATAACACCAACCTGACTTCCCTGGGCAGATGACCTCACCAATGTGTCCTGGAAACTCATCTCTCTAGAGCCCTGTCCCACTAGGGAAAGACAGAAACAGACTGGGAGCATGGATCCACCTGCCAACATCCATGTCTAGAGGAGAAGCAATTACAAAAGCCAGACCTTCCACCTTATGCACACCATAAAGAATTTGGTCCATAGTCCCAGAGGGATAGAGAATAGGGAACTCTGGTGGTGGAAAGTGTATGGCATTGTACCCCTTTATCCTAAAATCTTGTCAATCATTATTAAATCAATTTAAAGAATTTTTTAAGGCAAGAATAATTCCATAAATTAGTTGCTTTTAGCAAATTTTAAGTCACTGACCACAATGAATTCAAAAAATATTATGAATACAAGTATAATATTTATGCTTTAGATGTAGTTACATATGCTACAGTTAATAAAGTTAAAAGTAAAATGAAATGGTTAAAGCATTTTAAAATTTCCTCCAAGTTAACAAAAACAAGAAAACACATTCTGAAAAAAATCACTAAAAATATTTGTAAGAAAAGTAAATTGAACTTACAGGCAGGCATTGAAGACACTTCAGCTGTTACAATACTTTTTATCCCCAAATTTGATAAACCACCTCTGATTAAGCCACACGTAAATGCTAAATACTAAAAGGGGGAAGGAAGTAAAACATTTTAAGCATTTACTAAGACAGTAAAGGTACTGATATATACGATACTTAGCTCAGTCTTTGCTATTACAAGTCACTGCAGAGGTCGGGGAGACAGCCTAATGGTTATGCAAAAAACACTTTTATGCCTGAAGCTCTGAGGTCCCAGGTTCAACCCCCAGTAACACCATAAACCACAGGAGAGTAGTGTTTTGGTGGTGGTGGTGGGGGGGGTATCTTCAATTTAAATAAATGAGTAAACAAATATTTTTAAAAGTATAGAATTAAAAAAAAAAAGCCACTGCTGTTTGGGGGATATACCAGGCCCTTGGGCTTATATGATACCCCCACTACCATGCCCTTTCACCCTCTAATTTCAGATAAAGAGGGAAGGTCCATGCGACTGCCCCGAGTGCCACAGTACTGCCATGCAGCTGCGCACAGGGACGGCACGTGCTCGACATAATGAACTCTCTCCAATGTTGCTTAAAAAAAAAATTGGCGGAGGGAGTCGGGCTGCAGCGCAGCGGGTTAAGCGCAGGTGGCGCAAAGTGCAGGGACCGGCATAAGGATCCCGGTTCGAGCCCCCGGCTCCCCACCTGCAGGGGAGTCGCTTCACAGGCAGTGAAGCAGGTCTGCAGGTGTCTGTCTTTCTCTCCCCCTCTGTCTTCCCCTCCTCTCTCCATTTCTCTCTGTCCTATCCAACAATGACAACATCAATAACAACAACAATAATAACTGCAATAACAATAATGACAAGGGCAACAAAAGGGAAAAGAAAGAAAGAAAAATTTTAAAAATTGGTGGGATCCGGCTAGTGGTGCGCCCAGTTAAGCACAAGTTAACAATATGCAAGGACCAAGGTTCAAGCCCCTGGTCCCCACCTACAGGGGAAAAGATTCACGAGTGGTGAAGCAGGGCTGCAGGTGTCTCTCTGTCTCTCTCCCTGTCTATCTCCCCCTTCCTCTCAATTTCTGGCTTTCTCTATGTAACAAGTTAAGATAATTTTTTTTTAATTTTTAAGGGTATTTCTTCAATAAATAGTTTTTCTTTGTTTTTTTAAATTTTTATTTTTTTCCCTTTATTGGGGGATTAATGTTTTACATTCAACAGTAAATACAATAGTTTGTACATGCATAATAACAGTTTTTAGTTTTCCAACATAACAATATAACCCCCACTAGATTCTCTGTCATCCTTTTCCAGGAAATTTTTATTTTTAGTCTATTCTTTTGATAGAGGGTAAGAGAGAGGAAGAGAAGTGAGACACCTGCAGCACTGCTCCACCACTCCTGAAGCTTCCCCCTGCAGGGGGGAACCAGGGGCTTGACCCCAGGTTATACTATCTCTGCTAACCATTTCAAAAGAGACCTTATATTAAAATATGTCAGCTATCTTGAAATAATACATCTACTTGCTGATTTCTATATGACATTGATAAAATAAAAACTATACAAGCACAGAAACAAGTTTCTTTTTTTTTTTTAATTTTTCTATATTTATTTATTCCCTTTTGTTGCTCTTGTTTTATTGTTGTAGTTATTATTATTGTTGTCATCACTGTTGGATACGACAGAGAGAAATGGAGAAAGGAGGGGAAGACAGAGAGGGGGAGAGAAAGACAGACACCTGCAGACCTGCTTCACCGCCTGTGAAGCGACTCCCCTGCAGGTGGGAAGCCAGGGCTCAAAACCTGATCCTTACACTGGTCCTTGCACTTTGCGCCACCTGCACTTAACCCGCTGCACTACAGCCTGACTCACACAAGTTTCTTTTTAAAAAAAATTATACACACACATATATGACTATCTATTTCACGCTTAAACAAAAAGTACCACTTATATAACGTATATTAAATTCCAAAGTCTGTGGTGATTGGCACTATACTTTCTCCCAGGATACTACTCTCAGCCAGCCCTCTGTTCCATTAAATACCTTAGATGCATGTTCTAAATACTGTTTTCCTGCAGACATCTGAGTAAGCAGGCGAAATTTGTTGTCCTGAAGTACGTAGATGCCCTATTTCAAAAGAAAAAGAGAAAAATAAAAAAGTAAACATCAATATAATTATATTTCTTTTCTTAAAAAAACAAGGGAGTTGGGGGGTAGCACAGCGGGTTAAGCGCAGGTGGCGCAAAGCACAAGGACCGGCACAAGGATCCCAGTTCGAACCCCGGCTCCCCACCTGCAGGGGAGTCGCTTCACAGGCGGTGAAGCAGGTCTGCAGGTGTCTGTCTTTCTCTCCCCCCTCTGTCTTCCCCTCCTCTCTCCATTTCTCTCTGTCCTATCCAACAACGACAACAATAATAACTACAACAATAAAACAAGGGCAACAAAAGGGAATAAGTAAATTTAAAAAAAAATTAATAAAAATAAAAAGAGCAGTGGTTTAGTTATCTAAACTCTCCTTCCATTGGCAAGTGGGTTTTTTGTTGTTGTTGTTTTTTCTGTTTTGTTGCCTTTGTTTTTTATTGTTGTTGTAGTTACTGTTATTGATGTCGCTGTTGTTGGATAGGACAGAGAAATGGAGAGAGGAGGGGAAGACAGAGAGGGGGAGAGAAAGACAGACACCTGCAGACCTGCTTCACCGCCTGTGAAGCGACTCCCCTGCAGGTGGGGAGCTGGGGGCTCGAACCGGGTTCCTTACGCTGGTCCCTGCGCTTTGAGTGCGATTAACCCGCTGTGCCACCACCCGACTCTTTTGCTTTACCACTTTTAAAGCCTGCCCCCGCAAGTGAGGACTAGGGGCTTGAACCTGGTCCTTGAGCATTGTAACATGTCCACTCAACCAAGTGAGCCACCACCCAGCCCCCAGAAACCTTTCAAAGTTAACTAGAAACTGTGTTGAGTTGTTACTGTTGTTTGTTCTTTGTCACCACGTGAGCTTCACTACTCCAGGCTGACTTTTTCAGGTAGAGACAGATACAGAGACTCCACAGCATTGAAGCGTCCTTCAGTGCAGGAGGGACCAGGGTTGAACCTGGGTCATGCATTATTTTCAGTTTTAAGTAGCAAGTAAATCACTAGTAGCACATTTATATCAAGTTAAAAGACTCTTAGAGAAATAGGCCTTAGTTATCTAAATACCTGATGATTTGTCCTTAGATTGTCAATTTGTTTCTTGAATACTGTAGTCCAAAAATCTTTACAAACGAACTTCATGATGTCTAACTCATCCTTGAACCTCGCAGTATCTTTTGTAAACCTGAAAAGATCAACTAGAAGTAATATTTTTCCTCATCAAAAAAAAAAAAAAAAAAATCACGAGGAAAATATTACTAATTATTTGTAAAGCAGCATTGTACTAATAGTCATAAAGTGACAAGCACTAAGCAAAGCAGGGACCATCCAATTGATTCTTATTATGTTATACACTGACAGGACTCGACTAGTAAGCTATGGTGTTAAGTAGGATTCATCTTAGCTGAGCATGATCATGGAATTGTTATATAAGATAATCAGAGTTAAAAAAAAAAAAAAAAAAGGAAAGGAAAGGAAGGGGCCGGGTGGTAGCACACCTGGTTGAGTGCACAAGGATCCAGGTTCAAGCCCCCGGTCCCCACCTGCAGGGGGAAAACTTCACAAGTGGTGAGGCAGGGATGCAGGTGTCTGTCTCTCTGTCTCTCTCCCTCTCTGTCATCCCCTTCCCTCTCCATTTCTGGCTGTCTCTATCTAATAAATAAAGATTTTTTAAAAAGGAAAAAGGAAAGGAAAAGAAAAAAAGAAGCCCCCAGCAATAACCCCGGAGGCAAAGGAAATAAACTAAAGAAAGAAAGATAATTAGAGTTCAAACTACTTCAACAGTGAGAAAGGAAAACTAAGAATTAAGAACACAGTTTTCTGTTCGTAGATTCACAGAATCTCTCCAGGAATTGCAAGAGGACATGCATGCACACAGACACTAAAGCAAACCATCTCCCCAGCGTAGTGATTCCAGCCTAGGCATTTAGACAAAATCTCATTTAGGCGATGGGCCCTGCCAGACCTTAAGTAGGAAACACAACACAAAGTTTAAAAAGTTGTTTCAGTACACGAGTTTTCAGGGGAGGGTGGGGGTAGATAGCATAATGGTTATGCCTCCTGTCTGAGGCTCCAAAGTCCCAGGTTCAATCCCCTGCACCACCATAAGTGAGAGCCAAACAGTGCTCTGGTAAAAAGTTTTCGGGGGAAAAAACACATATGTTCTTCAAATACTGAAACATAAAAATTGGGTAACTGAGTTCGGGTTCCATCAGACTGAAAAGAAACTTCAATTTGTGTATTAGAGACATGAAATAAAATGTGGAGACTAGAGCTACCCCGAGTGTTTCACAGTCTTGTGCAATGGATCATCTTGGCGTGTAACCTACCTGGAAGAAAAGTTTCAAATCCATACTGCTCACCTTTCTATCAATCCTTGTCCCACTCGAAACCCCATGTTTTCCAGTTTAGTAATACAGCGTCCATTCTCCTATTTAGAGAAATATCAGTATTAAATACTTTTAGAATTCAGAATGTTAATATTCAAAAAAAGTGTGTTAAGTAGTCCCGGAGGCGGCGCAGTGGACAAAGCACTGGACTCTCAGGTGTGAGGTCCTGAGTTCACTCCCCCGGCAGCACATGTATCAGAGTGATGACTGACTGGTTCTTTCTCCTATTTTCTTCATGAATAAGTAAAATCTTAAAAATAAGAAAAATAAATTAAGAAGCAGACTAACAAGTCTCAAACACAGACAAAATATTGAGAGGCAGGCAGTAGTGCACCTTCAAGCACACACGTTACAGTGATTAATGACCCGGGTTCGAGCCCTCAGTCCCCAACTGCAGGGGGGAAGCTTCAGGAGTGGTGAAGCTGTGCTGCAGCTATCTGTCTGTCTGCCTGTCTCTCTCTCTTCCTTTTCCTCTCAAAGTCTCTGTCTCTATCTAAAATAAATCAATATGGTAGTCCAGGTGGTGGTGCAGTGGCTAAGGTGTTGGACTCTCAAACGTGAGGTCCCGAGTTCAATCCCTGGCAGCACATGTACCAGAGTGATATCTGGTTCTTTTTCTCTCTGCCTATCATTCTTCATGACAAACAGATAAAATCTTTGTCAGATATCTAGTATTTACTACACATTTGCTCTGGCACTACCACACTTTATCTACATAAGAGCCTGATCAGGTATAGACATGGTTATGCTCACTATTAAATGTAAAAAAAAAAGAAAAATAGATAAAATCTTTTAAAAAATAAAATAAATCAATATGAAGGAGGAGGAAGAGGACGAGGATGAAGAAAAAGAAGACTCAACACAGGGAAGAGGTGGCAGTGGTGCTGCCTATAAAGCTCACAGGTCACAACGCACAAGGACCTGGGTTCAAGCCCCCAGCTCCATCTGTGGGGGGGTGTGTGTGGAGCTTCACAAGTGAAGCAGGGCTACAGGTCTGTCTCTGTCTCACTCTCTCGCCCTTCTCTGTCAATTTTTCTGTCTCTAGTCAAAAGCATACATATATAGACAGAGGGGGCTTGTGGTGTCACACCTGGTCAAGCGCACACATTACAGTGCACAAGGACCCGGGTTCAAGCCCCTGGTCCCCACCTGCTGGGGGGAAACCTTAGCAAGTGGTCAAGCAGGGCTGCAGGTGTCTCTCTGTCTCTCTCTCCCTCTCTATTTCCCCTTCCTCTCTATCCCATAAATAAAGATCATTAGGGCTGGGGGGACAGCATCAGGGCTCCGCACAAGCCTTTCCTGCCGGAGGCTCTGAGGTCCCAGGTTCAATCCCCAGCAGCTGAGCAGCACTCTGGTCTCTGTGTGTCTACTGCTCGGTATCTCTCTCTCATTAAAATATATTAAGATGTTCGAGCCCCCGGCTCCCCACCTGCAGGGGAGTCCCTTCACAGGTGGTGAAGCAGGTCTGCAGGTGTCTGTCTTTCTGTCCCCCTCTGTCTTCCCCTCCTCTCTCCATTTCTCTCTGTCCTATCCAGCAACAGTGATATCAATAATAACTACAACAGAAAACAACAAGGACAACAAAAGGGAATAAGTCAATATAAAAAAATTTTTTTAATCTTAAAAAAAAAAATCTTATTGGGAGTCGGGCAGTAGCGCAGTGGATAAAAGGCACGTGGCACAAAACACAAGGACCGGTGTCAGGATCCCGGTTCGAGCCCCCGGCTCCCCACCTGCAGGGGAGTCGCTTCATAGGCGGTGAAGCAGGTCAGCAGGTGTCTGTCTTTCTGTCCCCCTCTCTGTCTTCCCCTCCTCTCTCCATTTCTCTCTGTCCTAGCCAATGACAACAACAATAATAACGACAACAATAAGGGCAACAAAAGGAAAAATAAATAAATTAATTAAGATAGCTAAATAATAATAATGTTTTAAAAATCAAGCTAAAAAGACAGGTGTGAGGCTGGGGTGGCGGACCGGGGCGGCAGAGGCGGCGGCCGCAGCACTCACCCCCTCGCCCTGCTCGGCGGCCTGGTACACCCCGGACACCATCTCGTTATGGAGCAACAGAAACAGCGCCTCGTCCGCCATCGCCGCTCGTCTCCGGCCCGCGTCGCCGTCCCGTTGCTAGGAGACCCCCGCGGCTCCCGGGGCCGTCGGAAGCCTGGCGGGGCGAGTGGGGGGCTGGAGGCCCAGCCCAGGGCCACCCCCAGGGCCGCACGGGAGGCGGGCGACACTCAAGCAGCCAATCCCGTCGGCCGAGCCTATGGGCCGGGGGAGGCGGGGTGGGAGGGAGTCCAGACGTCACTTCCGGTCCTGCCGCCCCGGCGTCCTCCCCGCTCACTGCTTCCTTCCGGTGGGCTAAATGGTTCCTCCAGCAAAGGGTGTCAGGGCGGTGTGGGCAGGCTCGGACACCTGCGTTTCTTAGCTCCGAGTTTGGCAAAGGAAACGAAAAGGTGACGCGGCTGGCCAGAGGCCATGACGGTTCTGCGAAGACTTTCAGGCCTGAGTGTCCAGGGTTCCAGGTTCAGTCTCCATCACCGCCATAAGCCTGAGCTGAGCAGTGCTCTGGTCTTTCTGTGCCTTTCTCTCTGTTCATTTCCCTCTCATTGAAGTACACAGAACCGATTTTTTAAAAATTCATTTATTTTCCCTTTTGTTGCCCTTGTTCTTTATTGTTGTCGTTATTGTTGTTATTGGTGTTGTGTAGGACAGAGAGAAATGGCGGAGGGGAAGACGGGGGGGGGGGAGAGAAAGACAGACACCTGCAGACCTGCTTCCCCGCTTCAAGTGGTGTCTGAAGGGCGGGTGGGGAGCCGGGGGCTGGAACCCGGGTCCCTACACCAGTCTTTGTGCTTCAACACATGCGCTTAACCTGCTGTGCCACCGCCCTACTCCCAACAAAAATATTTTTAAAGGGGCCGGATGGTGGCACACCTAGTTGAGCTTAAGAAGCCGGGTCCGAGCCCCCGCTCTTCACCTGCAGGGGGAAAGCTTTGCGAGTGGTGAAGCACTGTTGCAGGTGTCTGTCTCTCTCTCCCTATCTCCCCCTTCCCTGTAGGTTTCTGTCTATTCAATAAATAGAGATAATAATAAAAAAAAATAGACATGTTTTTTAGGGGCCAGGCAGTGTCTCACCTGGTTGAGCACACATGTTACAGTGTACAAGGACCCGAATTTAAGCCCTAGGTCCTGACTTGCAGGGGGAAAACTTCAAAAGTGGGGAAGCAGGGCTGCAGGTGTCTCTCTGCCTCTCTCCCTCTCTATCTGCCCCTTCCCTCTTGATTTCTGGTTGTCTTTATCCAATAAATAAAGATAATAACATGTTTTTAAAATATGACAAAAGTATATCAACAGTATGCAAAGTATCCGTTCCCTACTATGTTTTTCACAATGGCAAACTGGAAAAGCAGATAATCAGCAGGTGCTTGAATATAGCTCACCGGGCATAGCGCCGCCTTTCCATGCTCTGTGTCATCGGCTCTAATTGCTGATACCAGAGAGCACCGAGCACCGTGGGGCCAGGGTTACTCAGATAGTGGTCGGTGCTGTGGTGCCAGCCTCTCTCGCTCTGCCTCCCCACAACCTCCATCTGAAATAAAGAATGAAAAAGTAAATTCAGGAACAGCATGTTTGAGTCCCACTGGTGCACCATTGACCTTACATTTTAGAAATACTGAGAAATGATCCCATATATTGGATTTGTATACAGACCTGCTTCACCGCTTGTGACGAGGGAGCTAGGCGGTAGTGCATCGGGTTAAATGCACATAGCGAAAAGCACAAGGGCAGGCTTAACGATGGTTCGAGCCCCGAGGCCCCACCTGCAGTGACGAGTGGTGAAGCAGGGCTGCAGGTGTCGCTATTCCTTCCTCGCTATCTCCTCCTTCCCTCTCAATTACTCTCTGTCCTATGAAATAACAGAAAGGAATAAAAAAGAGGGAGGAGGGGGTGAGCACTAGGAGCTGTGAGTTCTTTGTGTAGACACAGAGCCCCAGTGACATAAATAAACAAATAAATAGATAAATAAATTAATAGATGGCTAACAGGAGCAGTGGATTTGTCAGCAATAACTCTAGTGGCAATTTAAAAAAATATGCAAAAGACTTTTATACCTGAGACTCTGAGGTCCCTGGTTCAATCCCTAGCACCACCACAAGTCAGAGCTTAGCAGTGCTCTGGTCTCTGTTTCTCTTGTTAGTGTTTTATTTACTTAGTTATTTAAAATTTTTATTATCTTTATTTATTTATTGGATAGAAACAGTCAGAAATTGAGAGGGAAGGGGAGATAGAGAGGGAAAGAGAAACACCTGCAGACCTGCTTCACCGCTCGAAAAGCTTCCCCCCTGCAGGTGGAGAGTGGGGGTTCAAACCCAGGTCCTTGCACACTGTACCATGTGCGCTCAACCAGGTGCGCCACCACCCGGCCCCAGCGTTTTATTTATTTTAATGACAGAGATACAGAGATACAGAAACATCAGAGCATTTCTTAGCTCTGGTTTGCGGTGGTGATGGGATTGAACCTGGGAGCCCTGTGCCTCATACATGAAGGCCTTCTGCATAACCACTGTACTGTCTCCCCAGCCCTCTCGGTACCTCTCCCATTAAAATTAACTAACATATATATATTTTACCAGAGCATTGCTCATCTCTGGTTTACAGTGGTGCTGAGGGTTGGACCTTTGACCTTTGGAGCCTCAGGCATGAGAGTCTGTTTGCATAACCACTATGCTACCTATCCACCGCCCAAGACTATTATTATTATTATTATTTTACCAGATCACTGATCACCTCTGGTTTATGGTGGTGCAGGGGATTGAACCTGGGACTTTGGAGCCTCAGGCTTGACAGTCTGTTTGCATAACCATTATGCTATCTACCCCTGCCCCAAGACTATTATTTTTAAATGTCTAGTTATTAACATAAGACTAAGTCTCATCCTTCCTGTACTTGCTATTATACAGGAGTGTGTCAACCTAAAAACTCATGAGGAACTTTTTTTTTTTTTCTTTTTGGGCACCTTCACTGTAGCCCTATTCCTTTAGAGGGGATACAGATATAAATAAATTCACCTTTTATTTTTTCACTATTAAATTTTTTAACACAAAAACATTCAGTAGGCAACTGAAAAGTCAAAAGGTGGGAGACGGGCGGTAGCACAGCAGGTTAAATGCAGGTGGCACAAAACCGCAGCGGAGTCCCTTCACAGGTGGTAATTTTTTAAAATTTCCCCTTTTGTTGCCCTTGTTTTTCATTGTTGTCATAGTTATTGTTGTTATTGATGTTGTCATTGTTGGATAGGACAGAGAGAAATGGAGAGAGGAGGGGAAGACAGAGAGGGGGAGAGAAAGACAGACACCTGCAGACCTGCCTCATGGCCTGTGAAGCGACTCCCCTGCAGGTGGGGAGCCGGGGCTCGAACCGGGATCCTTACGCCGGTGTGCTTATCCCGCTGCCCTACCGCCCAACTCCCACAAATATATTTTTAAAAAAACAGATCAACTCTGCTTTATGGTGTTGCTAGGGATTGAACCTTGGCCCTGGGAGCCTCAGGCATGAGTTTCTTTGCATAATCATTATGCTATCTACCCCCGCCCCCATAAATAATTTTTACAAGTTAAAAAAAAAAAAAGAAAGAAAGAAAAAGAAAAAGGGTTAAGTGCACGTGGCATAAAGCGCAAGGACCCGCTTAAGGGCAGGGGAGTCACTTCACAGGCGGTGAAGCAGGTCTGCAGGTGTCTGTCTGTCTTTCTCTCCCCCTCTCTGTCTTCCCCTCCTCTCTCCATTTCTCTCTGTCCTATCCAACAACAACATCAGTAACAACAACAATAATAACTACAACAATAAAACAAGAGAAATAAAAGGGAAAATAAATAAATAAATATTAAAAAGCAAAAAGGTTCCCACGATGGCAGTGCAGGCTGAACAGTATGAGATACTCTTACAGTATGATACTGCATGAGATACTCTTACGGCAGCCAGTAAGGCCCCTCCCCTGTCTCCAACCAACGGGCTCCAGGTCAAGCCTAGAAGCGAAAACCATTCTCAGGTGTCACAATTAATAGTTGTCAGGATTTTCCTTTTAGCCCCGGCAGCGCACAGGCTCTGATGGGAGACTGGCTCTCTGCCGGAGTGACAGCAGCACTGCCTCCGGTTTCAATGTCCTGAGTGGTAACAATAGGCATCGTATTCAGGCTTTCCGTTTGCGAGAGGTAAGGGATGCACAGCATCTCACAAAAATCAGAGCAAAATAGCAGGATGACTAAACAGATTGCGGGTTCTGGTTCCTCCACGGTCGTGCACCGTCTTCTCATTTCGCCCAAGAGGAAAGCCCGCAGGGGGCGGAGGGACCTCTCTGCGCATGCGCAACAGCAGAATGGCCGCGCCCTTTGCTAATCGAGTCATTCATCCCGGAGAGGGGCAGAGACTCGCCTCAATCCCACCCTGATGTGCCTAGGCAGTTCCAAAATCAGGTCGTTGTAGGGCACGTCAATCACAGGTTAAGAGGACCGGAGACTCTCGCGCTCCTCACTAGAAGAGGAGGACGCCTCTGAGGTTAAGTCTCCTAGGACCCAGGGGCCCCCAAACCCGCCTCAGTTCTGCGCTAAAACAGGGGGTCCAATCGCCCGCCGCTGATTGGGGAGGGAGGGAGGGAGGGAGCGAGCCCGCTCGCTGGCTTCTCATTGGCTCAGGGCCCGTGAGGTCAGCCGGCCCCCTCCTCCTTCCGGTCTCTGAGTGGTGGAGGCCAGATAACAACGCCTCTGCTCATTGGCTGAGCCCGGCTGCCTGGCGTCTCGCGTCTCGCGTCTCGCGGCGCGACACCGCCAAGCGCGGCCTGGAGAGCAGTCTCGAAGCCTGCTGCGGGGAGAAGATGGCGGTCGCCGTGAGAACTTTGCAGGAGCAGCTAGAAAAGGCCAAAGAGAGCCTGAGGAATGTGGACGAGAATATTCGCAAGCTCACCGGGCGGGATCCGAATGACGTGAGGTATAAAGGCCGCCTGGGAGACGCCCGCTCCCCGGCATGGAAAGCCTTTCCGCCGGGCTCCATGGGAGGGCGGGGAGGGCCACTCGGCCCTGCGAGAGCTGCAGCCACCGGGCCTGGCCCCGGGGTCCGCGGCTGGAGCCCTTCATCAGGGAGGGGGCGCGTCTCCGGGCCCCAACCCCCTCCCCGAAATGGGTGCCGGAGGCCACATGCGCCGGCACGGCTCCCCTGCCCGGGGGACGACCCGGCCGCCGGTTCCCGCCGTCGGCACCGCCGCACAAAGCCCGCCGCCCCCGGCCCTGCGGCTCCCGCCCGGCCGCCGTGCACCTGCCTCTTGCCCACGTGCAGCCCCTGGGCTCCGGCGGGACGGGAGACCCGACCTGGAGCGCAGAGCGGCCTCGCGATGAAATAAATGGACATTGGTGACATTGGCTTCATTGGCGCCGGTCGCGCAGAAACGAGGAAGTTCGGTGCTACTTCCTGTCCTGTGGCAGACACGTGGGTTTAAAACAGATACAAACAGACAAACAAACCCACCCACCCCGTCTTATTAGAGCTTCTCGGGCAGTTTTCACCACCCTCGAAAATTACACGGCGGAGAAAGGGCTCGGTGATTATGCAAGACTCTCCCGCCTGAGGCTCCCTCCGCAGAGACCCAGGTTCAGTCCCCAGCACCACCACGAGCCAGAGCTGAGCGGCGCTCTGGTTTTTTCCTTTGTTTGTTTTTTAGTATTTTTTTTTAAATTTCCTTTTGTTGCCCCTGTATTATTGATGTCGTCGTTGTTGGACAGGACAGAGAGAATTGGAGAGAGGAGGAGAGAAAGACAGACACCTGCAGACCTGCTTCACCGCCTGTGACAGGCGACTGCCCTGCAGGTGGGGAGCCGGGGGCTCGAACCGGGATCCTTGGGCCGGTCCCTGCGCTTTGCGCCTCCTGCGGTGCGTTTAACCCGCTGCGCCACAGCCCGACTCCCTGCTTTTTCTGTGTCGGTGTTTCTCCTTAGAAATAAAATATTTAAAAGATGAAAACGGGGGGGGGGGGCCCAGGCGGTGGCGCACCTGCTTAAGCGCTCACATTCCTGTGCCCAAGGAACGACCCGGGTTCGAGCCCCCGCTCCCCCATCCCCCAGTCCCCACTGGCAGGGGGAAATCTTCGCAAGCGGTGTCTGTCTGTCTGTCTCCTGCTCCCGTCTCGATTTCTGTCTCTATCTAGTGATAAAGTAAAGTCGGACGTACTCACTCCCGTGACATGTTCGGGTGCGACTTTTAAGCCGGTTTATTTCCCGTAGGCCCATCCAAGCCAGACTGCTGGCCCTTTCTGGTCCTGGTGGAGGTAGAGGCCGTGGTAGTTTACTGCTGAGGTAAGCGTCCCCGGGGCAGGGGGGGAGGCCGGTGACGGGGGGCTGCACGTCCTTAGGACTTTATGCCAAGACTTGATTTCAGTACTAAACTGATCCTGTCATTTTATTTTATTTAATTTTTAATTTTTAAACTTATTTTCCCTTTTGTTGCCCTTGTATTTTTATTGTTATTGATGCTATTGGAAAGCTAGGAAGAGAGAAAGAACCAGACATCACTCTGGTACATGTGCTGCCAGGGATCAAACTCAGGACCTCATGCTTGAGAGTCTAGTGCCTTAGCCACTGCACCACCTCCCGAACTACCTTATTTATTTTATTTATTTATTTTAATTTTTTAAAAATTGCTGTAACAGCTGGGGTGATGGCTCAATGGGTAGAGTGCAGGACTTGCATTCCTGAGGTTCCCAGTTTGATGCCCAGCACTGCTTATACCACAGTGGCACTCTGACACACGTCCAATATTTCTGTCTGGTATAAAATAATTTCTCTGATATGTGACAATAGATATTTAAAGAATGCGTGAAAGGGCCCACAGAAACAGCGTCATGTTGCTGTGCCCGGTGAAGGCTGCTTTGCTTTAAGTGGGAGGGTGAATGTGCCCCTGAGCTCTGCCTAAGTGCTGGTGCCAGGGGTCCAACTGGGGCCTCTCAACACGCACGGCCTGTACTTAACCACAGCACTTCTCCCCAGCTAATTAGAAAGGTTTTTTTAAAAATTATACTATAGGGGCTGGTGCAGTGGTGCCCCTGGCTGAGCACCAGGTTTGCGCCCCCTGGTCCCCACCTGCCGGGGGAAAGCTTTGCATGTGGTGAAGCAGGGCTGCAGGTGTCTGTCTCCTACCCTCTCAATTTCTGACTGTCTCTATCCAATAAATAAAAATGTTTTTAAAATTATACTGTATTATCCTGCTAAACTTATGTTAAATTTCAAGTGCTTTACATTGAACACTTTGAATTGCAGGCGTGGATTCTCAGATAGTGGAGGAGGACCCCCAGCCAAACAGAGAGATCTTGAAGGGGCAGTCAGTAGGTACGTTGGAAAAAAGATCCTGAAGGCATACTTGTTTACTATATTTCCTGTGATAGCATATGAGTGTCAATTGTAATGAACATTGCTAGATTTAATTTTATTAACACGGAATCATGCTCCACCTCCTCTAAGTCTAGGCATTTTACTGAAACTCAGCTCTTTGTTATGAAACAGATTTCACCAGCATGAAGATCATGGGGAGAAATCATTGTGAGAAAGTAGGGGCTGGGCGGTGGCACCCCTTAGGAAAGTGCACGTGCTACCATGTTCAAGGACCCAGGTTCAAGCCCTTCGTTCCCACATAAGATAACAGAAAATAGCTCAGTGGTGTCACCGCCGTACAGAAACCTGACTGGTTTGGCAAAATGAAAGTTTGCGTTGGGCATCCGATTCATTACCCGAGCAAAGAGTAATGTGTGATGGAGAGTGACAGAATGATGTTTCTGGCAGTGACTCGTAGAACATGTCATCATCTGCCTATGCCATGCATTTAGGGGGAATGTTACAATGGCCGTTGAAATTATTTTCCCTACAATAGGCTGGGTGGGGAGCGCCGGACTCGGAGAGAATCACGCCAAGAAAGCGACCCAGAGGAGGAGGATGTTAAAAAGGTAATTTGCCATGGAAGTACCATCTAGAGGGTGAATATTAGCATCTTCACCTTACTGCATTTAAAACGTACTTCCCAAATGCTAGCTCAGCTAAGGAATTTTCTTTTCTTTTATAGCCGGCTTTGCAGTCTTCAGTTGTAGCTACCTCCAAAGAGCGCACGCGCAGAGACCTTATCCAGGATCAAAATATGGATGAAAAGGGAAAGCAAAGGTATTGTTGATGCTCTTGGGACAGACTAGCCAGTAACGCGGTTTTAAGACAGCTTGAGGAAGTGTTCGAGTGCCTGTGTTATTATTTGGGAAAGGACAGGTTTGAATGAAGTAGATCCTGTTGAAATGGACTTTTTCTTTTTCCACTTTGTAGGAACCGACGAATATTTGGCTTGTTGATGGGCACCCTTCAGAAATTTAAACAAGAATCCACTGTTGCTACCGAAAGGGTATTACACTTATTTATTTTATGAGAGACACCCAGAGTACTGCACCTGGGAGGTGGTGCAGAAAATTTGGAAGTGTGGCGTTTTGAGTTTGATCCCCACAGTCCAGGTGCCAGAGTGATGTCCTGATTCTCCCTCCCTTTCTAGCTTATTGATAGGTTATAAGTAAGTATACTTAGATTTTAAAACTTATTTCTCTTTAGCAAAAGCGGCGCCAGGAAATTGAACAAAAGCTTGAAGTGCAGGCAGAGGAAGAAAGAAAGCAGGTTGAAAACGAGAGGAGAGAGCTGTTTGAAGAAAGGCGCGCTAAACAGACAGAACTGCGGCTTTTAGAGCAGAAGGTTGAGCTTGCGCAGCTGGTAGGTACTATTTTGGAATTCTGAGACTTAACAGTTCTTCGTGTTTATAAAAGCCACTAACCTCTCAACCTTTTGTTTAGCAAGAAGAATGGAATGAACATAATGCCAAGATTATTAAGTATATACGAACTAAGACAAAGCCACACTTGTTCTATATTCCTGGAAGAATGTGTCCAGCTACCCAAAAATTAATAGAAGAATCACAGAGGAAAATGAATGGTATGTGTATGTATGAAAAGTGCCATCGAAATTTATTTATTGGGAATCGGGCTGTAGCGCAGCGGGTTAAGCGCAGGTGGCCCTAAGCACAAGGACCCGCATAAGGATCCTGGTTCAAGCCCTGGCTCCCCACCTGCAGGGGTGTCGCTTCACAAGTGGTGAAACAGGTCTCCAGGTGTCTTATCTTTCTCTCCCTCTCTCTGTCTTCCCCCTCCCCTTTCCATTTCTCTCTGTCCTATCCAACAACAATGACAACAATAATAACTACAACAATAAAACAAGGGCAACAAAAGGGAATAAATAAATAAAATAAATATTTTTTTTAAAAAAAATTTATTTATTTATGAGAAAGATAGGAGAAAGAACCAGACATCACTCTGGCACATGTGCTGCAGGGGATTGAACTCAGGACCTCATGCTTGAGAGTCAGTCCAAAGCTTTATCACTGCACCACCTCCCGGACTACCCATTGAAATTTTCTTAAGGGGCAAACTGGTGTACTCACACATTCTTTATTGAGAGGTGAGAGAAATAGGTTATTATGGCAGCACATGCAGTGCCGGGGCTCTAACTCTAACCTTAATGCTTGAGGGTCTACGACTTTATCCATTGCTCCACTTTCTAGCACGCTTTCTTTTTTAAAAAAATATTTATTTATTCCCTTTTTGTTGCCCTTGTTTTATTGTTGCAGTTATTAATGTTGTTGTTGGATAGGACAGAGAAATGGAGAGAGGAGGGGAAGACAGACATCTGCAGACCTGCTTCACCGCCTGTGAAGTGACTCCCCTGCAGATGGGTGGGGCGGGGGCTCGAACCAGGATCCTTAAGCCGGTCCTTGCGCTTTCTGCCATGTGCAGTTAACCCGATGCGCTACCGCCTGACTCCCTCCCTTCCTTTTTTGTGGATCCAGTACCTCACACACACATTTCATGTATGCTTGAACCGAGTGCACCTCTTGTCTGGCCCCCACAGGCTGAATCCCCCCCCCCCTTTTTATGAGAGCAGTATCAGCTCTGGTTTATGGTGGTACGGGGGATTGAACTTGGGGCTTTGTAGCCTCAGGCATGACAATCTGCATACCATTATGCTCTCAGCCCCATCCACTGAATTTTTTATTAAAAGGGAGAATACTAGAGCACTTTAGCTTCCCTTGGTTTTGTGAATCTGTGTATGGCTCAAACCAATGTTGTTTGCACGGCAGTGGACCTATCTTATCCAATGCTCTGTCTTTCTGGCCCCATAATCTGTATTATCAGTTTTGGGGTGTTTTTTGTTTGTTTGTTTGCTTTTCTTAAATAACATACCACATCACTATTTATCTATGGGGTTCCCCTAGTGCCATCTGTTTTGCTTTCAAATTGGTGTGGGGTGGGGGAGGGATAAGAGATGCCTGCAGCACTATTTTGCTGTTCATGAAGCTTCTTCCCGTTGGTGGGGACTAGGGGCTTGAACTTGGCTCCTCATGGCAATTTGTGTGCTTTCCCAGAGCTTCAGCACATTAAGGTCTGTATTCTGTGGGGTGAGCTACTTCCTCATCCTTATTTTAAAAAGTTACTAGTGAGCAAGAGAGGGGGAACCACAGAGCATCACGGGTTTTTGTTTTTTGCCTCCAGGGTTATTGTAATCCACTGCTCCTGGAGGCTATTTTTTCCCTTTTGTTGTCCTTGTTTATCATTATTGCTGTGTTTGTTGTTGGATGGGACAGAGAGAAATGGAGAGAGGGAAGACCTGCGTCACCACCTGTGAAGTGACACCACCCTCACCACCCACCCCCTGCGCAGGTGTGGAGCCGGGGGCTCAAACTGGAATCCTTACACCTGTCCGTGCACTTTGCATCATGTGTGCTTAACCCTCTGTGCTACCACCCAGCCCCCAGAGCACCGCTTTTAAAGCCTTGTTTTATGTATCCATTTCACATGAGCTAGAGGAACCAGAGCACAGCTCTGGAACATTGCACAAAAGATCAAACCAGGAGCCTCAGGCATCCAAGTCTCACACTCTGCTAGTAGTGAGGAGACATTTGTTTGCTAATGGAATTTAACCTTAAAGTATTTGTATTTAGTATTTATTTACTTATTTCATTTATTTTTTAGCAGATCACTGCTCAGCTCTGGTTTATGGTGGTACAGGGAATTAAACTGTATTTTGTATTTAGTGCTTAACTTGTATATATTAAGCATTCTGAGTTAGATGATTTTTACTGAGCACTACTTAGCTCTGTCTTATGGGGGGCAAGGGATTTGAGCTTGGGACTTTGGAACCTCATAGACATGAAAGCCTTTTTGTAACCATTATGCTATCTCTCACACCTGAAGTAGATGACTTCTTTTTGCTTAATACTGCTAGTCAGCAGATCTAAAAGCTGATTCAACAAGAATGTGAACATTGATGGAGTCCATGGAGGGAATACTACTAATATGGTGATTAGGTGATTTGTCTTCTTTAGATCAGAAAAAAATATTTTTCAATTAGCCTAAGATTAAATAAATTTTTTCCCCATTTCTTAGGAAATGTGGTATAGGGGAGTAGGTAACATAATCGTTATACAAAGAGACTTTCATGCTTGAGGCTTCAAAATCCCAGGTAGGACCCCCTTCTCCATTATAAGCCAGAGCTGAGCAGTGCTCTGGTAAAAGTAAATAAATAAATATAAGGAAGTGTAGTATAGAATCAGTGGAATAGCTCATTTTTGTGTACTCTTTCCCCATGTCACAACACAGGGTCAGGTCCAGCTCCTACTGTATTGAAGGGAGCTCTGACTCTGGTTTTTTCCCTCTCTCTCACTTTCTGTATTAGTGTGGGGGGAGGGGGCGGGGGGCAGGGCAGTGAAACACAGTAAACTACTAGAAAAGAAAAAAAAAAGTAGTATATTTTGCTTGCTTCCTAATTTCTTGGTCTGTAGGTTTCTAATCTCTGCCATGATTATCATCTTTTGATAAAGACACGACAGTTTGTGATCAAGTATCAAATTGTGGCACTGCATTTCCTTGCTCATAATACATCTTATATGTGTGAATTTTGTCCTCTAGCTTTATTTGAAGGTAGACGCATCGAATTTGCAGAACAAATAAATAAAATGGAGGCTAGACCTAGAAGACAATCAGTGAAGGAGAAAGAGCATCAGGTGGCGCGTAGCGAAGAGCAGAAGGCGGAGCGAGAAGAGGGTAAGGCGGCCGCGGAGCGAGAGGAAGAGTTGGAGGAGACAGGTAATCGGCACAATGACGTAGAGGTAGAGGAAGAAGACAAGGAAAGAAGTGTAGCTCACAGTGATGCAGAGAAGGAGCAGGAAGAGGAGGAACAGAAGCAGGAGATAGACACGAAGATGGAGGAGGACACTGAGGTAAGGGAGAGTGACAAGCACCAGGATAGTCAGCCTGAAGAAGTTATGGATGTGCTAGAGATGGTGGAGAGTGTCAAAAATGTAATTGCTGAGCAAGAGGTGATGGAAACCAATCAAGTCGAGAGTATAGAACCTTCAGAAAATGAGACTAGCAAGGAATTAGAGCCAGAAATGGAGTTTGAGGTGGAGCCAGATAAAGAGTGTCAGTCCCTTTCTCCGGTAAAGGAGAATGCTGGTACTGTAGACATGGAGGCTGAGCCTGAGGACAAGGAAGAGAAAGAATCTGAGCCCCAGCCTGAGCCTGTGGCTCAGCTTCAGCCCCAGCCCCAGCCCCAGCTCCCGACTTTGGCTCAGTCCCAGCCCCTTGCCCAGCCCCAGCCCCAGCCCCAGCCCCAGCCCCAGCCTCCACCTCAGCCTACCTCTCAGCCTCACTCACATCCAGTGCTCCAGCCCCCGCCTGTCTCTCAGCCCGAGACTTTGCCATTAGCTATGTCACAGCCACCAACTCAGGTTAGTCAGGAGCAGGGGCATTTGCTGCCTGAGAGGAAAGAATTTTCTATAGATTCTTTAAAACTCACTGAGGTATCAGAGCCAGTCTTGACAGTCCATCCAGAGAACAAGAGCAAAACCAAAACTCGCAGCAGAAGTAGAGGTCGGGCTAGAAATAAGACAAGCAAGAGTAGAAGTCGAAGCAGCAGCAGTAGTAGCTCTAGCAGTAGTTCAACTAGTAGCAGTAGTGGAAGCAGTTCCAGCAGTGGCAGCAGCACTAGTCGGAGTAGTTCGAGCAGCAGCTCCAGTACAAGTGGCAGCAGCAGCAGAGACAGCAGCAGTAGCACTAGTAGCAGCAGTGAGAGTAGAAGTCGGAGTAGGGGCCGGGGACATAACAGAGACAGAAAGCACAGGAGAAGTGTGGATCGGAAGCGAAGGGATACTTCAGGACTAGAAAGAAGTCACAAATCTTCCAAAGGTGGTAGTAGCAGAGAAACAAAAGGATCAAAGGATAAGAGTTCCCGGTCTGACAGGAAAAGATCTATCTCAGAGAGTAGTCGATCAGGCAAAAGATCTTCAAGAAGTGAAAGAGACCGAAAATCAGACAGGAAAGACAAAAGGCGTTAATGGAAGAAGCCAGGCTTCCTTAGCCTATTCTTTGCAGCAGAAGATTTCTTGATGAGTAAAAGGATTCCCTTCCCTTGTAAGGAGGATGCTGCCTTAAGAATTGCATGTTGTAAAAAGTCTTTTTTGGAAAATACAGACTGCTTGTTTACCAGACATTCTTGTACTTTTTGCATAATTTTGTAAGAGTTATTTATCAAAATTATGTGAGGTTCCAAGATATGTAAAAATGATAATAATAAAAAAAGATTAACATCCCTTGTCATCTTTTTTAAATACCCTAGACTCTTGAGTAAGAATCTGTATATTTTACTAGGTAAATCTCGAAGTCTGTTTCTTTCTAACTGTATCAGACATTGCTTTTGTAGAAATAAATGTCCATTTCATCCTTAGCTTTGGGATGTCCTTGTTGATGCTTGTATAATATCTTGATACCACTTCCAGCTTTTATCACTAGATACTGAGCATTATTTGAATGTCTTTGAAGGTTTTCTCACATTTAGTTGCCCTAGATGAGTTACTGAGTTATTGAAGTCAGATCTTTCCTACTTGGAGGTGAGGGCAGGGAACATAATTTTTTTTTTTTTTAATCATCTTCCTACTTTTCTAAATTTCCTTTGTTACTCTGACATAAGCAGGTTCTCATATTTGAGTCATACATTTGGTAGATAGCAAGCAATACAATTTGGTTGCATATTTTCTCCATGATTATAGGAGTATCTTTCTCTGGGCTTTATAATTACCTGTGTGGCGCAACTTAGGCTTCTGTTAAAATGATCACTTCTGGGAGGAAGGTAGAAAAGTGTGTTCTGAACTAGGTTTTTAAGTCGGTGGGCTTGTCTTTTGTGTTGACTTTCACCGAAACATCCCTATGTATTCTAAAGAATTTTTGTTTTTAAGTATTGTATTAAGCTAGCTTACAGAATGAAGGAAGTTCATTTACACTTAAAATTTGTAAGCAAGATATCACGCAAGTGTACCAAGTGATTATTAACCTTGTTTTATAAATTTGTATGGAGTATCTGTTGCCCATTGCTATACATGTGCAAATAAATGTGACTCAGATTTGTGTGGCTACTTAAGACTAGTATTTGTACTAACTTTCTGATATTTTCTACAGGAGTGCACTCAGATTGCAAACAGCCTTTGAGGTTGTAATTTACCACTAACAGTAGCTTTAGGCTTGACTTTGCATACTGTCTTCCCTTGAAAAGTAAATGAAGGAGTCGGGCGGTAGCGCAGCGGGTTAAGCGCGCATGGCACAAAGCGCAAGGACCGGCCTAAGGATCCCGGTTCCAGCCCCCGGCTCCCCAGCAGGGGAGTCCCTTCACAGGCGGTGAAGCAGGTCTGCAGGTGTCTGTCTTTCTCGCCCCCTCTCTATCTCCCCCTCCTCTCTCCATCTCTCTGTCCTATCTAACAACATCAATAACAACAACAATAAAGAGCAAAGTGAATGGTGCTGGTGGTTTGGATCCAGCTGCTAACACCCATGTCCAGTGGAGAAGCAATTACAGAAGTCAGAACTCCCACCTGCACCCCAGGTAGAATTTTGGTCCATACTCCCAGAGGGATAAAGAACAGGGAAGCTTCCAATGGAGGGGATGGGATGGGACACAACTCTGGTGGGAACTATATGGAATTACACTCCTGTTAGAATCATACGCCTTTAATCTTGTTAAATCACTAACAAAAAAAAGAAAGCATTAAAAAGAGAAAAGTAAATAGTGGGCTGGGGAGATACTAGGTTGTTGGGAAAGTCATGACCCATTGTGGTCCAGAAGGTGGCACAGAGGATAAAGCATTAGACTGTGAAGCATGAGGTCCTGAGTTCGATCCCCAGCAACACATGTACGAGAGTGATGTCTGGTTCTTTCTCTTCTATCTCATAAAATCTTTTTTTCAAAAAAAAGTCATGACCCATTTTGCATAGAAAAATAAATGTATTCACTTCGGCAGCACATATACTAAAACTGAAACGATACAGAAGATTAGCGTGGCCCCTGCACAAAGATGATAAGTAAATTTGCGAAACGTTCCATATTAAAAAACAAGGGAGTGGGGGCAGTAGCGCACTGGGCTAAGCGCAAAGCACAAAGATGGGCATAAAGATCCAGGTTCAAACCCCCGGCTCCCCACCTGCAGGGAAGTCGCTTCACAAGCAGTGAAGCAGGTCTGCAGGTGTCTATCTTTCCCTCTCTTCCCCTCTCTCCATTACTCTGTCCTATCTATGACTACAACAATAAAATAATAAAGGTAATGAGGGAGTAAATAAATATAAAAAATATTTTTTTAAAAAGAATTGCTATTTTAAAAAGATACTATTTGTAGATTCCCATAGATAACATTCTATGCCTCATTAATGTCAGCTATTTAGAAAATAATATTGGGGCTGGGTAGTGGCATACACAATTAAGCTGCTCACATTACAGTACACAAAGATTATGAGTTCAAGCCTCAGGTTCCCACCTACAGGGGGCAAGCTTGAGCTGTGGAGCAGGGTTAAGGTATCTTTTTTTAAATATTTTCCCTTTTGTTGCCCTTGTCTTTTTTTGTGGTAGTTATTATTGTCGTTGTTGGATAGGACGGAGAGAAGGGGAAGACGGGGAGAGAAAGATAGACACCTGCAGATCTGCTTCACTGCCTGTGAAGTGACTCCTCTGAGGGTGGGGAGCTGGGGGCTTGAACCCGGATCCATAGGCCGGTCCTTGCGCTTTGTGCCACCTGCGTTTAAGCCGCCTGGCTCCCAGGGTTCAGGTATCTTTATCTACCCCTCTCAACTTCATTCTGTCTTTATAAAGAAAAAAAAAAAAGTACTCTAACACTGTTCGTCAGATTTGTAGGAAATAATAGTTTCTCTTGAAATAAAACTTAAAGTGGGGTGGGGGTGAGCTGGAAGCAAAGAAGCAGGTTCCTTCAGAAATCTGGCTGGGGATGGGGTGACACCTGGAAGCGCAAGGATCTGGGTTGTTGCAGCCCCCAGCCCCCCACCCTCAGAGCTCTCCTCACAGGCAGGGAAGCAGGTGTCTCTTTGTTTCCCCCTCCCGTCTCAATTTCTCTTGTCCTGTTCAGTAAAAATGGAAAAAGTGGCCTCCGGAAGCAGTGGGGGTGGGGTGAGAAGTCGTGCTGTGTACCTGTGGAAACTTCAATTCATCTGCTACATCAAACCACTGACAGTTGCAGTCTCTGGTCTCCGCTACCCTTCATCTACCTGTATAGCTAACTACACGGGTAGGGAAAGAGTGTACGCCAACAGCTTTCATGCCTGAAGCTCTTAAATTCCCAGGTTCAACCCCAGCACCATCATAAACCAGAGCTGAGCAGCGCTCTTGACACGTGCAATGCCGAAAATGCAGTTGGGAAATCAGGCTTGAGAGTCCAGTGCTTTCATCTACTGTACATTAAATGTCAGACACGTGAGTGAATTAATCACTGGCTAACTAAAACAAAGTTGTAAAAGATACAGCCATCTGGGGGCTGGGCAGTAGCGCAGCAGGTTAAGTGCACGTGGCGCAAAGCCCAAGGACCGGTGTAGAGACCCGAATTAGAGCCCCGGCTCCCCAGGGGGGGGTCTCTTCACAGGTGGTGAAGCAGGTCTGCAGGTGTCTGTCTTTCTCTCCCCCGCTGTCTTCTCCATTTCTCTCTGTTCTATCCAGCAACAACGACATAAATAATAATTTCTACAACAATAAAACAAGGGCAACAAAAGGGAATAAATAAATATAAAAAATTTTTAAAAAGAAATAACCTTAAAAAAGTATATATATATATATATATATATATATATGGCCAGATGGTGGCGAACCAGGTTAAGTGTACATGTTATAATGGACAAAGACAGGCTTGAGCCCCCAGTCCCCACCTGCAGGAGGAGAGTTTTGCAAGCAGTAAAGCAGTGCTGCAGGTGTCTCCGTCTCTCTTCAACTCTTATCTCCCCCTCCCTCTTGATTTTGACTGTCTATTCAATAAAGATAATAAAAATATTTTAATTTATTCATGAGAAAGTTAGGCAGGGAGATAGAAAAAGAATGAGCAGGGAGTCAGGCGGTAGCGCAGCGGGTTAAATGCAGGTGGCACAAAGCGCAAGGATCTGCGTAAGGATCCTGGTTCCAGCCCCCAGCTCCCCACCAGCAAGGGAGTCACAGGTGGTGAAGCAGGTCTGCAGGTGTCTGTCTTTCCCCCTCTCTGTCTTCCCCTCCTCTCTCCATTTCTCTGTCCTATCCAACAACAATGACATCAATAAAACAAGGGCAGCAAAAGGAAATAAAATATTTAAAAAAAGAAAAAATGAGTGATCACTGGTACATATTGAATTTAAGACCTCATAGTTGAGAATCCAATGCTGTAACCACTGGACCACCACCTGGACCACTCTATCTCTCCCTTCACCCTCATTTTCTGTCTTGGCCTAATAAATTAATGAATAAATAAAGTATTAAAATAAAAGTACACACCATTTCAATAAGCTTTAGGCTTAAACATATATTATCACTACTTTTTTTTTTTTATCAGAACACTGATCAGCTGTGGCCTATGGTGGTGCGGGGGATTGGAGTGGGATTCCAGAGCCTTGGGAGAGAGTCTCTTTGCATAACCATTATTCTTTTCTACCCCGCCCATCTTAAATATTAACTTTAAAATGATTTTAGGGTTGAGATAGTACAGTCTATGCAAAAAAAAAAAAAAAAACTCATGCCTATCATTCAATCCCAGCACCAGCTGAACACTGCTCTTGTGAAAATAAATATTTCAAACTATTCTCTGTCTGGTGTTGTCCATGGCATTCCCGTGTGGTTCAGAGTCTCTAGTCCAGGACATCCTGAATGGTAAGCCTCCTCTGATAAGTCATCTTCTGACCTGGCTCCATATGACCTATTATTATTGGATAGAGATAGAAATTGAGAGGGGGAGAGCCAGGCAGTAGCGCAGCGGATTAAGCGCAGGTAGCACAAAGTGCAAGGTCCAGCAGAAGGATCCCGGTTTGAGCCCCCAGCTCCCCACCTGCAGGGGAGTCGCTTCGCAGGTGGTAAAGCAGGTCTGCAGGTGTCTGTCTCTCCCCCTTTCTGTCTTCCACTCCTCTCTCCATTTCTCTGTCCTATCCAACAACGACAACATCAACAACAATAACTACAACAATAACAACAAAAAATGTGAGGGATATAGGGAGAGAGACTTCTAAATCTCTACTTTACCACTCATCAAAGTTTCCCCCTGAAGGTAGGGATCAGGAACTTGAACCCCAGGTTCTTGCACACTGGTGTGTGCACTTTACCAGGTGTGCCACAGCCTGGCTCCATTTCATATGACCTATTAAAATTGTTTAAAGTTCATTTTAAGTTTGATTTATTTATATTTTCCCTTTTGTTGCCCTTGTTGTTGAACATTGTTGTGGTTACTGATGTTATTGGATAGGACAGAGAGAAATGAAGAGAGGAGGGGAAGACAGAGAGGAGGAGAGAAAGACAGACACCTGCTGCAGACCTGCTTCACTGCTTGTGAAGCGACTCCCCTGCAGGTGGGGAGCCGGGGGCTCGAACCGGGATCCTTATGCCGGTCCTTGTGCTTTGCGCCATGTGCGCTTAACCTGCTGCGCACATAGTTGAGTACACATGTTACCAGGCTTAAGGACTTGGGTTCAAGCTTCTGCTCCCCACCTGCAAAGGAAAAGCTTCATCAGCAGTGATGCAATGCTGCTGGTGTCTCTCCCTCTTGCCTTTCAATTTCTGTCTCATCAAATTAAATAAAATATTATTTTTAACCAAAGCACTCTTTTTTTTCCTTTTTTTATATTTATTTTATTTATTTATTCCCTTTTGTTACCCTTGTTGTTTTATTGTTGTAGTTATTATTGTTGTTGTCGTTGTTGGATAGGACAGAGAGAAATGGAGAGAGGAGGGGAAGACAGAGAGGAGGAGAGAAAGATAGACACCTGCAGACCTGCTTCACCGCCTGTGAAGGGACACCCCTGCAGGTGGGGAGCCGGGGTTCGAACCGGGATCCTTATGCCGGTCCTTGTGCTTTGCGTCACCTGCGCTTAGCCCGCTGCACTACAGCCCGAATCCCAACCAAAGCACTCTTAAGGTCTGACTTATGGTGGAACTGAGGATTAAACTTAGGCATCTTTGGTGCCTCAGACATGAAAGTATTTTTGCATAACCATTGTGCTATCTACCTATCCTGCTCATATATATAAAATGTTTATTTATTTATTTTTATTTTTTCCCTTTTGTTGCCCTTTTTTATTGTAGTTATTGTTGTTGTTAGTGATGTCGTTGTTGGATAGGACAGAGAGAAATGAAGAGGAAGGGAAGACAGAGAGGGGGGAGAGAAAGACAGACACCTGCAGACCTGCTTCACCGCCTGTGAAGCAACTCCTCTGCAGATGGGGAACCGGGGGCTCGAACCAGGATCCTTATGCCAGTCCTTGTGCTTTGTGCCACCTGCGCTTAACCTGCTGCGCTACCGCCCGACTCCCTCATATATGCATTTTATTCCTTTTTAATTTTTTTATTATCTTTATTTACTTATTGGATAGAGACAGCCATAAATTGAGAGAGAAGGAGGAGATAGAGAGGGAGAGAGACAGAGAGACACCTGCAGCCCTGCTTCACCACTTGTAAAGCTTTCCCCCTGCAGGTGGGGACCAGGGCCTTGAGCCTGGATCCTTGCACATTGTAACATGTGCACTCAGCTAGGTGTGCCACCGCCTGGCCCCATTTTATTCCTTTTTTAAAAAATATTTATTTTATTATTATTATTTTTTTTAGAGAGATGCAGAGAGAGAGAGAAACACCAGAGCACTGCTCAGCTCTGGCTTATGGTGGTGCAGGGGATTGAACCTGGGACTTTAGGGCCTCAGGCATGAGAGTCTGTTTGCATAACCATTATGCTATCTCCCCCACTCCCCCATATGTATTTTTTTTTTAAAAAGATTTTGTTTATTTGTTTATGAGAAAGATAGGGGAGAGAGAGAAAGAACCAGACATCACTCTGGTACATGTGCTGCCAGGGATTGAACTCAGGACCTCATGCTTGAGAGTCTAGTGCCTTAGCCACTGCGCCACCTCCTGGACCACCCCCATATGTATTTTTAAGGATTTTATTTATTAATGAGAAAGATAGAATGAAGGGCCAGGTGGTGGCGCACCTGGTTGAGCACACACGTTACAGTGCACAAGGACCCAGTTTCAAGCCCCTGGTGGTACACACCTGCAGAATGAAAGCTTCATGAGTGGTGAAGCAGGGCTGCAGGTGTCTCTTGCTTTCCCTCTACCTCCTCCTCCCCCTCTCAATTTCTCTCTGTCTCTATCCAATAATAAATAAAATACAATAAAAATTAAAAATAAATGAGAGAGAGACAGGAGAGAGAAAGAGCCACACTTCACTCTGGTACATGTGCTGCTGGGGACTGAACTCAGGACCTCATGCTTGAGAGTCTGATGCTTTATCCATTCTGCCACCTCCCAGACCACTGCTCATATATTTCTGTGCTGTTGCTCATATAGTCACATATAGGAACTTGACAGCATCTACAGTGTTTAGAAATCAAAAGGCTTTGGTTCTGGATACTTAGATTTTATTACTGCTATAAAATACTAATCCAGTGATAAAGACAAATATGATATCCCCTTTTGCCAAAGTTTTTATAGGAGAGGAATTATTACTATTATTATTGTCATTATTATTTTAATTTTTTTATAAGAGCACTGATCAGCTCTGGTTTACAGTGGTACAGGGGATTGAACTCGGGACTTCGAAACCTCAGGCATGAAAGTCTGTTTGCATAACCATTATGCTATCTACCCCTGCCCTATTGTTATTATTTTTAACATTTTGTTTATTTATTTGATAGCGACAGACAGAAATGGAGAGAGGAGGGGAAGTCATAGAGGGGGAGAGACAGAGAGGCATTTGAAGCACTGCTTCACTGCTTGCAAAGCTTTTCCCCTGCAGGTGGGGAGTGGGGAGCTTGAACCTGGATTCCTGCACATTGTAACATGGGCACTCAATCAGGTCCACCACTTTAAACCAGTACACTCCTTAGCTTTGGCTTCTGGAAGTGCCGGGAATTGAACCTGGGAACTCAGAGCCTCAGGTATGAAAGTCTTTCTGCATAACCATTATGCTATCTCCTCAGTCCAAGAAGAGAAAATTCTAATGAAAAGGATTACTTGACTTTCTCTTTGAAATAAGAGGAGAGCAGTTGAGCTACACTAGAAGATAGAACTAGAAAAAAAGGAAGGAAGGAAAATATTTTTTTGGGGGGTAGGCAGTAGCACACCTGGTTAAGTACACACACTACAGCGTGAAGGACCCAGGTTCATGGGTGGTGAAGCAGGGCTGTAGGTGTCTCTCTGTCTCTCTCCCTTTCTGTCTCTCCCTCCCCTCTCAATTTCTGGCTGTCTCTAGTCAATAAATAAATAAAAATAATAAAAAGACTATGAGCTGAGCAGTGCTCTGGTCTCTCTTCTCTCTGTATCTCTCATTAAAATAAATAAAATGTTAAAAAAAAAAAAAAGAAAAAAAAGGGAGACAGAGAACAAAGCATCACTCTGGGGTAGTCAATGCCAGGGAGGGAATAGACTCAGGACATCCGGCTAAGAGTTCAATGTTGTTTTTTTTCTTTCAATTTTTAGTATTTATTTATTTATTTATTTGCCCTTGTTGTTTTTTATTGTTGTTGTTATTGATGTCGTCGGATGGGACAGAGAGAAATGGAGAGAGGGAGGGGAAGACTGGAGAGGAGAGAAGAGAGACACCTGTAGACCTGCTTCACCGCCTGTGAAGTGACTCTCCTGTAAGTGGGGAGCGGAGGCCTCTAACCAGGATTCTTATGCCGGCCTTTGCATGTTGCACCACCTGTGTTTAACCCGATGCACTACTGCCCGACTCCCGAGAGTTCAATGTTTTATCCACTATACCACCTGCTGGACTGGAAGACAGAATTTTATTTAGTTATGAGTCATAAACTATTGTCCTTGGGGGATGGTGGTGGAAATAAGTTCCTTTACTATTTCAAGGAAGTATCCTTTCATCCATTCAATAAAAAAATCAGTGTTTTTTTCAACAACTTGTTTGGCTTTATATGTTAACTCTCTTTTCAGCCACCAGTTTCCAGATGTTACCATGATGCCAACCAGACTTCCCTGGACAGACAACCCCACCAATGTGTCCTGGAGCTGCAATTCCCTAGAACCCTACCCCACTAGGGAAAGAGAGAGACAGGCTGGGAGTATGGCTCGACCTGTCAACGTCCATGTTCAGCGGGGAAGCAATTACAGAAGCCAGACCTCCCACCTTCTGCATCCCACAACCACCCTGGGTCCATACTCCCAGAGGGATAAAGAATAGGAAAGCTATCAGGGAGGGGGTGGGATATAGAGCTCTGGTGGTGGGAACTGTGTGGAGTTGTACCTCTCTATGGTTTTGTCAGTATTTCCCTTTTTTTTTTTTTTTACCAGAGCACTGCTCAGCTCTGGTTTATGGTGGTGCAGGGGATTGAACCTAGGACTTTGGAGCCTCAGGCATGGGAGACTGTTTGCATAACCATTATGCTATCTACCCCTGCCCCAGTATTTCCTTTTTATTAAAAAAAAAAAAAAATCAGTGTTTGTTTTTGTTTGCCTCCAGGCTCAGTGCCTGTGCTACAAATCCACTGCTTCTGCCCTTGTTCAGACCTTCACCGCTTGTGAAGTGACCCCCCTGCAGGTGAGGCGTCGAGGGCTCCAAGCAGGATCCCTATGCCAGTGCTTGCGCTTCACATGCACTTAACACTCTGCGCTACTGCCGACCCCCTTAAGGGGGCTATATTTTTAAGTGATTTAGTCTAGGAGAGCTGAAGATAAGTAGGATTTAGCAAAACAAAAATGGAGAAATTATATACAAATAATGTTATTCTCTCCCCTAAAATTTTTAATTGTTTCCTGCTGAATTTAGTATAGAACTATCATTTTCACAGACAGAAGGAAAACTCTTCAGCTCTGGCTTCCGGTGGTGCAGGGCATTGAACCTAAGACTTTTAAGCCTCAGGAGAGTCTCTTTACAATAACCATTATATTGTCTACCTCCTCTCCCTTATAGTTCTTACTTACCTTTGTATGTCAAGTTAGTATCCACCTTGAAATATTGCTTCTAACATTCTGTAAGCATTCTTAATTTTGTCCTTGAATCTTTGGGGGCTGGGCGGTGGTGCACCTCAATAAGCACACATAGTAAGTACTATGGTAAGAACCGTGTATTGGACTCCTTCCAGTCTCCACTCCCCACCTGCTGGGGGAACACTTCAGGAGTGGTGAAGCAGGTCTGCAAGTATCTCTATTTCTCTCTTCCCCTCTCCTCTCAGTTTCTCTCTGTCCTATAGAATAAAATGAAAAGAGAAAAAAAGGGGGGCTAAGAAAGAAAGATGCCAGGAGCAGTAGATTCGTAGTGCCAGCACTGAGCTCAAGCTATAAACCTGGAGGCCCAAAAAAAAAAATCTTTGGTAGTCATACTGCATACAACAAAACTCTCATTAATTTCTCCCTTTGCACTGGTCATTCTGTCTTCTTCCTCCCCCATCTTATGGCAAATGTCACTCTCCGGGCTGAGCTCCCTTCTCTGACAATTTTGTCTAAGTATATCGTTTTCTCTGGAATGACGTAGTATGACTTCCTCCAGTTATCTTGTTCATTGACTTGTTGTTTGCTGGTCTGTCTCCTATGGAGAATGCAAGGTCCATGGAAGCAAGGACTTTGTCCTGTTCCCTGTCCCCAGTCCCTACAGCAGTGTGTGACACATCCTGGGCGTTCAGTGAGGACACATCCTGGGCGTTTAGTGATACATAAGCAGGAAGGGGAGATTTTCATGTGACACATTAAGCTCCCTGCTACAAAGTTAGTGTTCAACAAGCATTATAGTTCTTTTCTTTCCTACCAACTAATAAAATGAATCAATTTGGTCTCAAATATCACCCACACTCTTATCTTGATTATCTAGGCTATCTAAACTATCACAAGCACACAGAGAAGGAGTAAATTATTTTTCCAACCCACTCTTCCCATTTTTTTCTTTTTCCTTTGCAGAGCAGGGACCTAAGGAATGCATGATAGGACTTTTTCCGGGCTGCTTTTTCCCGTCCTTTCCTTTCCTTTCTCTTAAAGATAAAACTCCTTTATTGTTTTATTTAATTAATTTTTTTCTGAATTTTAAAAATTTATACCCCTTTGCTGCCCTTTTTTATTGTTGTTGTTACTGATGTCATTATTGTTGGATAGGACAGAGAGAAATGGAGAGAGAAGGGGAAGGCAGAGATGAGGAGAGAAAGACAGACACTTGCAGACCTGCCTCACCGCTTGTGAAGCGACTCCGACTCCTCGGCAGGGGGGAGCTGGGGCTTGAACCCGGATCCTTACGCGGGTCCTTGTGCTTTGCGCCACGTGTGCTTAACCCCTTGCGCTACCACCCGACTCCCTTTAATTTTTTAAAATATTTATTTGTTCCCTTTTTGTTGCCTTTGTTGTTTGTTTTATTGTTGTAGTTATTATTGCTGTTATTGATGTCGTTGTTGGATAAGACAGAGAGAAATGGAGAGAGGAGGGGAAGACAGAGAGAGAGAGAAAGACAGACACCTGCAGACCTGCTTCACTACCTGTGAAGCGACTCCCCTGCAGGTGGGGGACCAGGGGCTGGAACTGGGATCCTTAGGCCAGTCCTTGCACTTTTGCACCATGTGCGCTTAACCCGCTGCAATATAGCCTGACTCCCTGTTTTTATTTTTGCTTTTTTTTTTTTTTTTTGACACCTGCAGACCTGCTTCACCTGTGAAGTGACTCCCCTGCAGATAGGGAGCTGGGGGCTCAAACCTTTTATTTTTTAAAAGAAAATACATATTGGGCGGTGGATAAATAGCATAGTGGTTATGCAAGGAGACTCTCATGCCTGAGACTCCAAAGTTCCAGGTTCAGTCCCCTGCACCACTATAAACAAAAATAAAGAGAATACAGCTGGGGACTGAGAGGTAGCACACCTGGTTCAGAGCACATGTTATCAAGTTCAAGGACCCAGGTTTGAATCCCATCTCCCCAGCTGCAGGGGACAAGCGTCAAGAGGGGGAGAAACAAGTATTGCAGATGTTTTTCTGTCTCCCAGCCTCTCTGTATTCTCTTCCTCTCTCATTTTCTCTCTGTTCACATAGATGAAGGGAAGATGGGGGAAGGGAACTGCCACCAGAAGCAGCGGGCACCGGGCCCCAGTGATAATCCTGGTAGCTATAAGGAAAAACATTTTTACATTTACTTATTTACTGATAGGACAGAAAGAAATTAAGGAAGAAGGGAAGATAGGGAAAAATAAAAAGAGACATCTACAGCCTTCATTTCACTACCAGTGTTGTCATGATTTCTTTCTTGGTGCTAGTATTTGTAAGAGCAAATATTCAGTTTTGTAAATAGATTAAGAGGGGATAGCGGGGTCAGTCTCCCTCTTTCTATATCTCCCCCTTCCTTCTCAATCTCTGTCTCTATTCAGCAAATAAGTAAATAGACAAGATATTTAAAAAAAAAAAAAAAAGAGGCGATAGCGGGAGTCGGGCTGTATCTCAGTGGGTTAAGCACACGTGGCACAAAGCACAAGGACCAGCGTAAGGATCCCAGTTCGAGCCCCTGGCTCCCCACCTGCAGGGGAGTCGCTTCACAGGTGGTGAAGCAGGTCTGCAGGTGTCTGTCTTTCTCTACCCCTCCTCTCTCCATTTCTCTCTGTCCTATCCAACAACAACGATATCAAAAAATTCAACAATAAAACAACAAGGGCAACAAAAGGGAATAAATAAATAAATATTAAAAAATTTAAAAAAAAAGAAGCAGCGCCTAATTAACTCAATCCCTAGCAAAAAAAAAAAAAAAAAGGCGATAGCATACCTTAACCTAGTGTGATTAAGCACACACACTACAGTGCACAAGGACCTAGGTTCAAGCCCCTGGTCCCCACCTTCAGGGAGAAAGCTTCACAAATGGTGAAACAGGTGTGCAAGTGTCTCTGTCTCTCTATCTCCCCCTGTCAATTTCTCTTTCTCTATCCAATAATAAATAAAATATAATATTTAGGTGGGAGTGGATAGCATAATGGTTATGCAAAGAGACTCTCCTACCTGAGGCTCCAAAGCCCCAGGTTCAATCCCCCGCACCACCTAAAACCAGAGCTGATCAGTGCTCTAGTAAAACAAACAAATAAATAAATAAATATGCAAAAGTCATTTTAAAAAGACTGATCTACCTGGAAGATTTAACAGAATGATGAACTATCTCTTTTTTTGTTTGTTTCATTTCATTTTTTTAAATTAATTAATCAATTTATTTATTCATTCATTCCCTTTTGTTGCCCTTGTTTTGATGTAGTTATTATTGATGTCGACGTAGTTGGATAGGACAGAGAGAAATGGAGAGAGGAGGGGAAGACGGGGTGGGGGGGAGAGAAAGACAGACACCTGCAGACCTGCTTCATCTCCTGTGAAGCTATTCCCCTGCCGGTGGGGAGCCGAGGGCTTGAACCAGGATCTTTACACCGGTCCTTGCGCTTTGTGCCACGTGCGCTTAAGCCACTGCGCTACCTCCTGACTCCATTTTATTTTATTTTACTTATTTTTGTTACCAGAACTCTGAATTTTGGCTGTACTGGGGTTTAAACCTGGAGTCTTTGGTACTATACGCCTGAAGACCTTTCTGCATAACCACAATGCTATGTCCCCTAAACTACCTCTTGCTGAAAGCAAGAATTTGCCCGGCTGAATGCAAAGTGACTTTGAGCAAGACAGGTTACAAGAGCCACCTTTATAAGACATGAGTACAAAAAAAAAAAGGCCCCTGTTAATTATTAAGCTCTTAAGTATTATCTGAGAACCTGAGTACCTGACACTGCAGATTGAGAACAGAGTGTTTGTCTCTCAAATTAAGCCTATATACTGACAGAGAAATGTAGTTACTAAGGGATTTTATTTTATTTTTTCCCTCTCTTACACTTCATAAAGAGAGTGGAAGTATTTTCTAAGCCTGAAACAGTTGGCTTTTCCAAGTTCAGAATTCCTGCTTGCTCTAACATGGCGAAGTTTGGAGTTCACAGAATCTTCCTTCTAGTCATTCCACTGATGAAGTTTGTAGAAGGCACAAAACTGCTGGCGGACTTTAAGAAGTGTGGTGACCTGGAGTGTGAAAGTAAGTTTGCTTTTCTTTCATTATTAAAAAATTATTAGTGATTTAATAATGATTAACAAGATTGTAAGATAACAAGGGTACAATTCCATACAGTTCCCATAGCTGGAGTTCCGTGTCCCATCCCATCCATTGGAAGCTTCCCTATTCTTTATACCTCTGGGGGTATGGACCAAAATTCTTTTTTTTTTTTCAGAGCATCTCTTTTAAATTTAATTTAATTAATTTATTTTTAAATATTTATTTCTTTTTGTTGCCCTTGTTCTTGCTTTATTGTTGTAGTTATTATTGTTGTTATTGATGTCACCGTTGTCAGATAGAACAGAGAGAAATCGAGAGAGGAGGGAAGACAGACAGGGAGAGGAAGATAGACACCTGCAGACCTGCTTCATAGCCTGTTAAGCAACTTCCCTGCAGGTGGGAAGCCGGGGGCTCAAACCAGGATCCTTACGCCGGTCCTTGAGCTTTGCACCACCTCTGCTTAACCCTCTGCACTACCACCTGCTCCCTTTATTTTATTTTTAAAAAAATTAAAATATTTATTTCCTTTTTGTTGCCCTTGTTGTTTTATTATTGTTGATATTGATGCATCGTTGTTGGATAGGACAGAGAGAAATGGAGAGAGGAAGGGAAGACCGAGAAGGGGAGAGAAAGATAAGACACCTGCAGACCTGCTTCACCGCCTGTGAAACGACCCCTGCAGGAGGGGAGCCGGGGGCTTGAACCGGGATCCTCAAGCCCGTCCTTGCACTTAGCACCACAGGTGCTTAACTCGCTGCGCTACCTCCTGACTCCCGACCAAAATTCTTTATGGAGAGCAGAAGGTGGGAATTCTGGCTCCTATAATTGCTTCTCCGCTGGACATGGGCGGATCCACACCCCCAGCCTGTTTCTGTCTTTCCCTAGTGGGGTAGGGCTCTGGAGAGGGGAGACTTCAGGATACATTGGTGAGGTTGTCTGCCCAGGGAACTTAGGATGGCATCATAATAGTGTCTGCCACTTAGTAGCTCTTTCTTCTTTTTCTTCCTTCTTTTACTCTGAAATGACATAAAATGTTATTGTGGATATAAATGATAAAAGTGAGATGTGGGGGGAGCTGGGTGGTAGCACAGCGGGTTAAATGCAGGTGGCACAAAGTGCAAGGACCAGCATAAGGATCCGGGTTCGACCCTCCAGCTCCTCCCCTGCAGGAGAGTTACTTTACAGGCAGTGAAGCAGGTCTGCAGGTGTCTGTCTTTCTCTCCCCCTCTCTGTCTTCCCCTCCTCTCTGCATTTCTCTCTGTCCTATCCAACAGTGACGGGATCGATAACGACAACAATAAAACTACAAGGGCAACAAAAATGGAATAAATAAATAAATATTAAAAAATACAAAAAAAGTGAGATGTGTAACTGTATAGTTCAGTATAAATGGGAAATTCTGGAAGCAAAGCAATTTAGGAGGGTATTTAATGTAGATAGACAAAGAGGTCCGTCAGTCTCAGGTATATGTATCAGAAATTATAAAGATACTAATCCATTACTCAAAAACAAACTTATTATTAATCAGAGAACTGTTCAGCTCTGGCTTATGGTGGGGTGAGGGATTGAACCTGGGACTTTGAAGCCTCAAGCATGAGAGTCTCTTTGCATAGCCTGACCCCCAGATAATTCTTATTTATCACAGTATCCGTGAATACTGAAGGAATACAAGTAAATTTAGGTTTTTTTCTTTTTCCTTTTTTGATATTTTATTTATTTATTTTAATGAGACAGAGAGAGAGAGAGAGAAGAGAGAGAGAGAGAGAGAAAGAGGACAAACTAGAACACTGCTCAGCTCTGGCCTATAGTGGGGCTATGGATTGAACCTGGGACCTTGCAGCCTCAGGCATGGTCTTTTTGCATAACCATTCTGCTATCTCCCCAATCCAAACTTAGTTTTTCAGGAACTACCAAAGTTCTAGTTGCACTATGCATAGAATTGGTTTTCTTTGGGAGTCGGGCTGTAGCGCAGCGGGTTAAGAGCATGTGGCGCCAAGTGCAAGGACTGGCATAAGGATCCTGGTTCAAGCCCCTCACTCCCCACCTGCAGGGGAGTCGTTTCACAAACAGGTGAAGCAGGTCTGCAGGTGTCTGTCTTTCTCTCTCCCTCTCTGTCTTCCCCTCCTCTCTTCACTTCTCTCTGTCCTATCCAACAACGACGACATCATCAACAACAATAATAATTACAACAATAATAACAACAAGGGCAACAAAAGGGAATAAATAAATCAGTATTTTTAAAAAAAAGACTTGCAGGTGGTCCAGGAGGTGGCGCAGTAGCTATGTCACTAGACTCTCAAGCATGAGGTCCTGAGTTCAATCCCTGGCAGCACATGTACCAGAGTGATGTCTGGTTCTTTCTCTCTCTCCCCTATCTTTCTCATAAATAAATAAAATCTTAAAAAAAAAAAAAGACTTGCAGGGGTAGATAGCATAATGGTTATGCAAACAGACTCTCATGCCTGAGGCTCCAGAATCTCAGGTTCAACCCCTTGCACCACCATAAACCAGAGCTGATCAGTGCTCTGGTAATAAAATAAAATAAAATAAAATAATAAATAAATAAAAGACTTTTAAAAAGTTATAAGGTAGTAGGGGTATAATCCCACACTATTCCACCACCAGAGATCTGTGTTCCTATTCCCCTTCAGAAGAAACGCACACAGATTCAGTTCTTAGTGTCAAAACTCACTTTTGACTTGACAATCTTTCACAAAGAAAACTATTAAGGAAAAGACACTTTATGCCAAAAGATAAAATGATCTTACTAGCTATGGATTCATCACCATGAAATAGTGAATAATGATTCAACTGAAGGACATTAGGTGATCTTGAAATTCAGACAAGGGGCAGGTAGGCTGGACCCATTAGGGGTATCTCATACAGGAAGCAGGGTGTAAGACTTAGACTTCTAGGCTTAAAAGAAAAGTGCAGTGTGGCCTGGGAGGTGGTTTTAGGGTCAGTCTTCAGCCTTCTATGTGCCAAGACTGATTCTCTCTCTCTCTCCTTCTCTCTCTCTCTTCCTCTCTTCTCTTACTCCTCTCTCCTAAGTAAAACAAATAAATAGATAAATAAATAAATGAAATTTAAGTTTAGCATATAGGAAGCAGAGGTTGTAAAAAATAATAAATAAATAAAAAACAACCACCCCAGAACAAAACCTGACTTTACCATTTAGTAGATGAGTGACCATTTTCTAACACTAAAGGTCCATTTCTTTTTTTTTTTTTTAAGATTTAAAAAAAATATTTATTTATTCCCTTTTGTTGCCCTTGTTTTTTAATTGTTGTAGTTATTATTGTTGTTGTTATTGATGTCTTTGTTGTTGGATAAGACAGAGAGAAAAGGAGAGAGGAGGGGAACACAGAGAGGGGGAGAAAGATAGACACCTACAGACCTGCTTCACCGCTTGTGAAGCGACTCCCCTGTAGGTGGGGAGCCGGGGGCTCCAACCAGGATTCTTACACCAGTCCTTGCACTTTGCGCCACCTGCACTTAACCTGATGCGCTACTGCAGACTCCCAGTCCATTTCTTTTTAAAGATGAACTTTACGTTTATTTCTAGTTTGTTTGTTTGTTTGTTTGTTTACTATTGGATAGAGACAGAGATTGAGAGGGGGAGGGGGAGAGATAGGTAGAGACAGAGAGACACCTACAGCCCTGCTTCACCACTTGTGAAGTTTTCCCCTTGCAGGTGGGGACCAGGGGCTTGAACCTGGATCCTTGCACACTGTCACATGTGCACCACCACCTGGTCTCTTAAAGGCCCATTTCTTAGATTATGATGAGATTACTTACTTTATAGGTCTGTTTTAAGACTCTGATAAAATATAGATATTTAAAAAAGGTTATCATAATGCCTAGAATATAATAAGTACCAAGAAGACAACTATTATTATTTCTTTTCTTTTCTACTGACTGGAATGACAATAGATTGACAAGCTTGTGGGGTGGGGAGATAGCATATGATAATGAAAATTATTCCCTGCTTGAGACTCTGAGGTTCCAGGTTCAATCCCCAGCACCACTATAAGCCAGGGCTCTAGTCTCTCTATTCTAATAAAAAATAAATAGAGTATTTTGGGGGGTCGGGTGTAGCTCAGTGAGTTAAGTGCACATAGCACAAAGCGCAAGGACTGGCTCAAGGATCCCAGTTTGAGACCCTGGCTCCCCACCTGCAGGGGGTCTCTTCACAAGCGGTGAAGCAGGTCTGCAGTTGTCTATCTTTTTCTCCCCCTCTCTGTCTTCCTCTCCTCACTCGATTTCTCTCTGTCCTATCCAACAACAATGACATCAATAATAATAATAACCAAGAGTCGGGTGGTAGCACAGCGGGTTAAGCGCAGGTGGCACAAAGCATAAGGACCCGCATAAGGGTCCCAGTTCGAGCCCCCAGCTCCCCTCCTGCAGGTGGGGTCACTTCACAAGCAATGAAGCAGGTCTGCAGGTGTCTATCTTTCTCTCCCCCTCTGTCTTCCCCTCCTCTCTCCATTTCTCTCTGTCCTATCCAACAACGATGACATCAATAACAACAACAACAATAACTACAACAATGAAACAACAAGGGCAACAAAAGGGAATAAATAAATAAATATTAAAAATAAATAAATAACAATGAGATACCACTTCACTCCTGTGAGAATGATATACATCAGAAAAGGTAACAGCAGCAAATGCTAGAGAGGGTCTGGGGTCAAAGGAACCCTCCTGCACTGCTGGTGGGAATGTCAATGGGTCCAACCTCTGTGGAGAACAGTCTGGAGAACTCTCAGAAGGCTAGAAATGGACCTACCCTATGATCCTGGAATTCCTCTCCTGGGGATATAGCCTAAGGAACCCAACACATCCATCCAAAAAGATCTGTGTACACATATGTTCTTGGCAGCACAATTTGTAATAACCAAAACCTGGAAGCAACCCAGGTGTCCAACAACAGATGAGTGGCTGAGCAAGTTGTGGTCTAGATACACAATGGAATACTACTCAGCTGTAAAAAATGGTGACTTCACTGTTTTCAACCGATCTTGGATGGACCTGGAAAAATTCATGTTAAGTGAAATAAGTCAGAAACAGAAGGATGAGTATGGGATGATCTCACTCTCAGGCAGAAGTTGAAAAACAAGATCAGAAAAGAAAACACAAGTAGAACCTGAACTGGAATTGGTGTATTGCACCCAAGACTCTGGGGTGGGTGGGCTGGGTGGGTGGGGAGAATATAGGTCCATGAAGGATGATAAATGACATAGTGGGGGTTGTATTGTTAAGTGGGAAGCTGGGGAATGTTATGCATGTCAAACTATTGTATTTACTGTTGAATGTAAAACATTAATTCCCCAATAAAGAAATAAATTTTTAAAAATAAATAAATAATTTTTTTTTTTTAGTAGATAGACGAGAGGAGGCCAGGCGGTAGCACACCAGATTCAGCGCACGTGGCGCAAAGCGCAAGGATCCTGGTCCAAGCCCCCGGCTCCCCACCTGCAGGGAGTCGCTTCACAAGCAGTGAAGCAGGTCTGCAGGTGTCTATCTTTCTCTCCCCCTCTCTGTCATCTAATCCTCTTTCAATTTCATTCTATCCTATCCAACAACAACAAAAAGGGGAAAAGGGAGTCGGGCGGTAGCACAGCGGTTTAATAATAGCAGGTGGCACAAAGTGCAAGGACCGGCTTAAGGATCCCGGTTCAAGCCCCCGGCTCCCCACCTGCAGGGGAGTCGCTTCACAGGCTGTGAAACAGGTCTGCAGGTGTCTGTCTTTCTCTCCCCCTCTCTGTCTTCCCCTCCTCTCTCCATTTCTCTCTGTCCTATCTAACAATGACAATATCAATAACAACAACAATAATAACTACAACAACAAAACAAAGGCAACAAAAGGGAATAAATAAATAAATATTTTTTTACAGGGGGGAGGGGAATGGCTGCCAGGAGCAGTGGATTTGTAGTGTAGCCACCTGAGCCCCAGTGATAACACTGGAGGGGGAAAAAAATAGATGAGCTTGACTAAATGGAATGAGAAAAAGGAATTACAAATAGAAAGAGAGACCAGTGTGTGGCTATCAAGTGTTAGAACTGATTTTGTGTAGGGTGAGACATCTGTATAGGTTTTGGAGGTCGGCAATCGTATGTAGAAACTAGCCTGTGAAACCACATAGAATGGACTGGAGGAGGGCAAGATGGGAGGAAGGAAAAGAACATTTTAACTTCAAGTGTGTGTTTTTCTTTACTTGTTTACATAGCTTTAATAAGCAGAGTCATAGCCATAAAAGATTTCAGAGGACCTGACTGCCGATATCTGAACTTCACTACTGGAGAGGAGATATCTGTTTATGTCAAGCTTGTAGGAGAAGGAGAAGAACTGTGGGCAGGAAGTGTAAGTATCTAGTCTTAAAAATGATACAGAATCGGGAGTCGGGCTGTAGCGCAGCGGGTTAAGCGCAGGTGGCGCAAAGCGCAGGGACCGGCATAAGGATCCCGGTTCAAACCCCGGCTCCCCACCTGCAGGGGAGTCGCTTCACAGGCGGTGAAGCAGGTCTGCAGATGTCTGTCTTTCTCTCCTCCTCTCTGTCTTCCCCTCCTCTCTCCATTTCTCTCTGTCCTATTCAACAACGACGACATCAATAATAACTACAACAAGGGCAACAAAAGGGAATAAATAAATAAAAATAAAATAAATATTAAAAAAAATTAAAAAAAAATGATACAGAATCTATGGCTAGCTTGTACAGGGATGGCTGCTTCTCACTCCTTTTTAATATTTATTTATTTTCCCTTTTGTTGCCCTTGTTGTTGAACATTGTTGTGCTTACTGATGTCGTTGTTGTTGGATAGGACAGAGAGAAATGGAGAGAGGAGGGGAAGACAGAGAGGGGGAGAGAAAGACAAACACTTGCTGACCTGCTTCACCACCTGTGAAGCGACTCCCCTGCAGGTGGGGAGCCCGGGGCTCCAACCGGGATCCTTATGCCGGTCCTTGTGCTTTGCGCCACCTGCGCTTAACCCACTGCGCTACCGCCCGACTTTCTTATTACTTTAAATCTTTCTGATCACTAGGGCTTGCATGATGATTCCATGGCTCCTTTTCCTTTCTTTCTTTCTTTCTTTCTTTCTTTCTTTCTTTCTTTCTTTCTTTCTTTCTTTCTTTCTTTCTTTCTTTCTCCATTTTGTTGCCCTTGTTTATCATGGTTGTTGTTATTATTGTTGTTGTTGTTGGATAGGACAGAGAGAAATGGAGAGGGGGGGTAAGACAGAGAGGGGAGAGAAATAGAGACATCTGCAAACCTGCTTCATCGCCTGTGAAGCGACTCCCTTTGCAGGCGGCAAGCCGGAGGCTCGAACCGGGATCCTTCCGCAGGTCCTTGCGCTTTGCACCATGTGCGCTTAACCCGCTGCGCCACTGCTTGGCTCCCTTTATTAACACATTTAAGTAAACAAAAACCTGTACTATGTTGATGAATATACTCATGCTGTCAGAGTTTAAGCCTCTCACCTGACCGACATATTGCAAATGCCGTGTATATCAAAGCTACACCTAGCACAGCTACTGCCAACTTTCTTTTTATTATTATTTATTTATTTATTTATTCCCTTTTGTTGCCCTTGTTTTTATTGTCATAGTTATTATTATCGTCGTCGTCGTTGTTGGACAGGACAGAGAGAAATGGAGAGAGGAGGGGAAGGCAGAGGGGGAGAGAAAGGTAGACACCTGCAGACCTGCTTCACCACCTGTGAAGCGACTCCCCTGCAGGTGGGGAGCCCGGGGCTCGAACCGCGATCCTTATGCTGGTCCTTGCACAGTGCCACATGCACTTAACCCGCTGTGCTACTGCCCCACTCTCGTTTTTGTCTCTTTCTTTTTATTTTTTTCTTTTTTTAGATTTTATTTATTTATTCATGAGAAATGATAGGAGAGAGAGAGAGAGAGAGAGAGAAAGAACCAGACATCACTCTGGTACATGTGCTGCCGGGAATTGAACTCAAGACCTCAAGCCTGAGAGTCCAAAGCCTTATCCACTGTGCCACCTTCTGGACCACTTCTGTCTCTTTGTGGTAGCCCAGATTTGCTCATCTGAATCATGGGCTTGTCTGAGCAAGGTGGGTCAGCGAGGTTGAAGAAAGGAAGAAAACTAGTATGCGGGGGGTCATGGGGGACCTAGCTTAACTGGCAAAGCAGCAGACTTCCTTGCGTAGCTGTCCTGGTTAGGCACTGGTGCTGCATGTAACACAGTGGTGCTGTAGCCTCTTTCTCCCTCTCCCGGATCTCCCCTCCCCCTCCCCTCCCCCTCCCCTCCCCCTCCCCTCCCCCTCCCCTCCCCCCTCCCCTCCCCCTCCCCCTCCCCCTCTCCCTCTCCCTCTCTTCCTCCCTCTGCCTCTGCCTCTGCCTCTGCCTCTGCCTCTGCCTCTGCCTCTGCCTCTGCCTCTGCCTCTGCCTCTGCCTCTCCCTCTCCCTCTCCCTCTCTCTCTCCCTCTCCCCCTCCCCCTCCCCCTCCCTCTCCCTCTGTGTCTCACAGGTCCTCTCAAGGACCAGCGTAAGGATCCCGGTTTGAGCCCCCGGCTTCCCACCTGCAGGGGAGTTGCTTCACAGGCGGTGAAGCAGGTCTGCAGGTGTCTGTCTTTCTCTCCCCCTCTCTGTCTTCCCCTCCTCTCTCCATTTCTCTCTGTCCTATCCAACAATGACGACATAAATAACAACAACAATAATAACTACAACAACAATAAAAAACAAGGACAACAAAAGGGAAAATAAATATAAATAAAAATTTAAAAAGCCTCTCTTTCCCACATATAATCTGTAAAATTAATCTTGAAAATAAGAAGAAAATGAGTAAGCGGACTGATTTTGTTTCTGAAGTTTGGAAATGTTGCACGTCACGGTTTGTCTCTTTGCTCTTTCTCATTCAGGCTGTTTGTTTTTAACAAAAGAGGGATATGATTTTGCTCACCTTCTTTCTGGATGTCAGAAGAAAGCCAATTTATATCTGATTTGAAACAGTTGAGGGTATGGGGCCTAAATTGAACTCAAAAGTTATTGCTGTTTGGATGACTCGTCTTTGATAATCTTTTTCCCCCTCCATTTTGATAGAAAGAAAAAGACTTTGGATATTTTCCAAGAGATGCCGTCTACATTGAAGAGGTGTTCATATCTGAGGAAGTTAAAATATCTACTAAAGTGAGTAAACTCAGGCTTGGTCATTAACTGAAATGAACATTTGTTGACTAAAACAGTCTCTGTAATATAAATGCTCATTGGATGTGTACATTGTACAGTGAAGGCAGAAACTAGTTGTTCTGAAATTTTATTTTAAGAGTCATCATCTGTGATGTGGGAGGTGGCCCAGTGGACAAAAGCACTGGATTCTCAACCATGAGGTCCTGAGTTCAATCCCTAGCAGCACATGTGCCAGAGTGATGTCTGGTTCTTTTTCTCCTGTCTCTTTCTCATGAATATATAAATTTTTTAAAAAAAGAGTCATCATCTAAGTATTTGAACAAAATGAGGTAAAATTAAATTGAAGACAGGTAAATATTTTGCTTTCTGAACAACTAGCAGACAGGCAGTAGAGTGCAGTGGTTGACCACACGTATTTTCCATCCTGTGAGGTGGTACAGTGGATGAAGTGTTGGACTCTGAGGCACGGGGTCTTGAGTTTGTTTCCTAGCATCAAATGTGCCAGAGTAATGCTCTGCTTCACACTTGCTCTTTTCTCATAAAGAAATAATAATAGTTATTCTTTTTTCTTTTTTTATATTTATTTTATTTATTCCCTTTTGTTGCTTTACTGTTGTAGTTATTATTGTTGTCGTCACCGTCATTGTTGAATAGGACAGAGAGAAATGGAGAGAGGAGGGGAAGACAGAGAGGGGGAGAAAAAGACAGACACCTGCAGACCTGCTTCACTGCCTGTGAAGCGACTCCCGGGTGCTCACCGGGATCCTTGAGCCGGTCCTTGCACTTTGCACCACCTGAGCTTAACCCGCTGCACTACTGCCCGACTCCCATAATAGTTATTATTTTTATTGTATTTGCTTATTATTGGATAGACATAGAGCAATTGAGAGGGGAGGGGAGGTAGGGAAGGGAAGAGACAGAGAGACACCGGCAGCCCTGCCACACCACTTGTGAAACTTTCCCCCTGCAGGTGGGAACCTGGGGCTTGAACCTGGGTCCTTGCTCACTGTAGAGTGTGCACTTAATCAGGTGTGTCACTGTCTGGTTCCTAAATAATACTTATTATTATTATTATTATTTTTACCAGACCACTGCTCAGCTCTGGTTTATAGTGGCTTGGGGATTGAACCTGGAACTTGGAGCATCAGGCTTGAGAGTCTCTTTGCATAACCATTATGCTATCTACCCTGCCCCTAAATAATAATAGTAATTTTTTATATTTTTATTTTATTATTGGATCAAGACAGAGAAAGATTGAGAGGGAAGGAGAAGATAGAGAGGGAGAGAGACAGAGAGATACCTGCAGCCCTGGTTTACCACTCGTGAATCTTTTTCCGTGCAGGTGGGGACCAAGGGCTTGAACCTGGGTCCTTGTGCATTATGCTATGTGCACTTAACCAGGTGTGCCACTACCTGGCCCCTAAATCATTATTTTTTAAAAGGAGGGTTGTCTGAGGAGATAGCATAATGGTTATGCAAATGATTTTCATGTCTGAGGCCAAAGCTAAGCAGTACTCTGGTAACAGAAAGGAAAGAAGAAAGAAAGAAAGAAAGAAAGAAAGAAAGAAAGAAAGAAAGAGAGAGAGAGAAAGAAAGGAAAGTGGTGCTTCTGGTTGAGTGCACACATTACAGTGCGCAAAGACCCAGTTTCAAGCCCCTAGTCCCCACCTGCAGGAGGAAAGCTTCACACGTGGTGAAGCACTGCTGCTCTCTCTCTCACTCTCAGTCCCTCTCTCTCTCCCTTCCCTCTCAATTCTCCCCTGTCTCTATGCAAAATAAATAAACTATTTTAAATGGTAAAGAAAGTGTATGGATGCGGGTAGGGGTAGACAGCGTAATGATTATGCAAACAGATTGTCAAGCCTGAGGCTCCAAAGTCCCAGGTTCAGTCTCTTGCACCACCATAAACCAGAGCTGATCAGTGCTCTAGCAAAAGAAAGAGAAAAGAGAGAGTATGGATTGCTGGAAGTACACTGAGTTTAAAGCCTCACTCAGTCACTTTAGTAGCTATATAGACTTTTGTGCTTTAATTCCCCCCTCCATATATATACACATATATTCCAGAGCCTTTATCAAGTTGTTACATTGATCATGCCATGACTTCATAGGGAATAGGTCCCAGCAACTCTGGTTCCTTTCCATTGTCAGTGCAGGCTGACACTTCAGCTGAACCCAAGTAACCTTCTCTTTGGCTCCCTTTTTTTCCTGATCATTTTCCCTCACACGTTTCAAGAAGCTGGCTCTGCTCTTAATTAACTAATTAATTAATTAGTATGCTCAAAACATTACTTCCCTTGGCAAGCATCTCCCCCTTTCCTTGTTTGTTTACAACAATGCCAAAAGCATGCTGGGTAACATTGTAGCCTCTCCCAGTGTTGCCATGGTAACATTTGGGGGCATTCCTTTTTGAAGAGTGCCTATTCGGCCTGCACTGTCACCTTTCTTATAGGTCCACATACATGTGTGTGGCTAGAGAAACATGTTTTCTAGAAGGCCTAGAGAACATATAGTGGGTTCCTCTCCTCTTTCTCTTTGTGTTACTTTGGCGACTTACTGGGAGACTGACTGCTGTAGTGGAAAAGATTTCTGTCTTTTTTTTTTTTTTTGACTTTTTTTTTGGGGGGGGGAATTAATGTTTTACATTCAACAGTAAGTACAATAGTTTTTACATGCATAACATTCCCCAGATTCCCATATAACAATACAACCCCACTAGGTCCTCTGAATCCTTCCTGGACCCGTATTCTCCCCACCCACCCACCCCAGAGTCTTTTACTTTGGTGCGATATGCCAATTCCATTTCAGGTTCTACTTGTGTTTTCTTTTCTGATCTTGTTTTTCAACTTCTGCCTGAGAGTGAGATCATCCCATATTCATCCTTCTGTTTCTGACTTATTTCACTCAACATGATTTTTTCAAGGTCCATCCAAGATGGGCTGAAAACAGTGAAGTCACCATTTTTTTACAGCTGAGTAGTATTCCATTGTGTATATATAACACAACTTTCTTCCTTTCTTTCCTTTTCTTTCTTTCTCTTCTTTCTTTCTTTCTTTCTTTCTTTCTTTCTTTCTTTCTTTCTTTCCTTTCAGGGCAATGCTCAGCTCTGTCTTATGGTGGTGCTGGGGATTGAGTCTAGGACCTCAGTGCCTCAGGCATGAAAGGCTCTTTGCATAACCACTATGTTTTTTTGCTATCCCCATAGCTTATTTCTTGACTTTCTTCTTTTTTAAACCAGAGCACTGCTCAGCTCTGATTTACAGTGGTGTGGGGGATTGAACCTGGGACTTTAGAACCTTGAGAGTCTCTTTGCACAACCACTGTGCTATATACCACCACCCCTAAAATGGTATGCTGTTGACTTCTTTCTTTCGTTCTTCCTCTTATTTCTTCATTTCTTTTTTACTTTTCATCAGAGCACTCACTGCTCAGCTTTTGTTTATGGTGGTGCTTGGGACTGAACTGAGGACCTCAGAGTCTCAGGCATTAAAGCCTTTTTTCTTTTTTTGCCTCTAGGGTTATTGCTGGGGCTCGGTGCCTGCACCACAAATCCACTGCTCCTGGAGGCTTTTATTTCCCCCTTTTGTTGCCCTGGTTGTTTTATCGTTGTTGTGGTTATTATTGTTGTTATTGATGTCGTTGTTGTTGGATAGGACAGAGAGAAATGGAGAGAGGAGGGGAAGACAGAGGGGGAGAGAAAGACAGACACCTGCAGACCTGCTTCACTGCCTGTGAGGAAGTTAATTAAAAAAAAAAAAAAACTTTGTATAGATTCCAGGAGAACTGCTGAATCACAAGGCAGATCTGTTTCTAGTGTGTTGAATATCCAAATGGCAGTTTCCTTTTCCATAGAAAGAATTAAAAAAAACACCTATCCACAGAGGTCTCTGTACACCTATGTTGATAACAGAACAGTTTCTGATAGCCCAAACTTGGAAGCAACCTAGATGCAATATTGTCCTGGTTCGATCCCCTGGCTCCCCACCTGCAGGGGAGTTGCTTCACAAGAGGTGAAGCAGGTTTACAGGTGTCTATCTTTTTCTTCCCCTCTCTGTCTTCCCCTCCTCTTTCCATTTCTCTCTGTCCTATCCAACAACAAAAACGACAGCAATAACAACAACAACAACGATAAACAACAAGGGCAACAAAAAGGGAGGGGAGCCTCCAAGAGCAGTGAATTCATAGTGCAGGCACGGAGCCCCAGCGATAACCCTGGAGAAAAAAAATCATAGAGGGGGCGGTGTTAAGCAGCAGGTTAAGCACACATGGCCCGAAGTGAAAGTACCAGGCTTAAAGATCTGGGTTCCAGCCCCCAGCTCCCCACCTGAAGGGGAGTCGCTTTCCAAGCGGTGAAGCAGGTCTGCAGGTGTCTGTCTTTCCCCCTCTCTGTCTTCCCCTCCTCTCATGATGTCTCTCTGTTCTATCCAACAGTGATGACAATAATAATAATAACGACACAACAAGGGCAACAAAAGGGAAAAAATGGCCTCCAGGAGCAGTGAATTCGTAGTGCAGGCACTGAGCACCAGCAATAACCCTGGATGCAAATGAAAAATTATAGAGTAAAAGGATTACAATTCAGATTTATATCATTAACCCTTGAAGTTAGTTGTGAGACAGATATTTGAGGTTAGGGCATCTGATTTCAGTTTTTGTTCTGCTATTGTGGAACTGGGGAAATCACTCATTTCAAATGACTTAGAGAAAAAAAAATAAAGTTTTAATATATTTATGTCAAACATGATTTTTCCCTTTAAGGAATCTGATTTTCTTTGCCTTTTTGGAGAAAACTACATATTTGAAAATGAAGATAGTGAATTAAACAGTGATGTTGGTGGAAATATAAACTCATATGAAGAAGATAAAGAACAGAAACCTAGGAAATCTAGAGTCTATGAAAATGATTTTCACGCAGAACATGGGTTTTATTCAACTTCTGAAAGTACATGGTTTGAAGACCAATTTTCAGCTTCAGAGGCTCCTGAAACTCTTGTAAGCATCCGAGAATCAGAAGCCAATGAAGGAGCAGAGAGTCAAAATGTCAAACAGACTCCAGATTCAGAGGTGAGTCATGCCCCACTGTCCTCAGCCACACCAGATGGACAAGGATGGTTTGGATTTGGCGGGGAGGAAGCTGAAGGGCAAACTTTGGAATCAGTTACTGCAACTCTACAAGAAAGCTCATTTCAAAGTAGAGAAATAGCAGTGGAAGATGAGAACGATCTAGAGGAATTAAACTCTAGTGAGTCCCAAACAGAATATAAACAGGAACCTGAATATGAACTAGACTCATTGCCAAGGAAAGAATGTGAACTGATGACCGAGGCGGAAAACATTCCCAGAACTCAACCCACTGGTTGGTTTGGTGGTGGATTTACAAATTATTTAGGCTTGGGAGGTGAAGAGACAGAACCTGAACTACAGTCCCAAGAAAGTAGCCCACCACTGCAAGATGTTCCTAGTTCATCCGATGAAGAGCCCATAACTCCATGTACAGAGATATTAACAGAAAAAGAAGACGTCATCAGTAATGAAAACTCAAGTCTCAAACCAAGTTGGTTTGATTTTGGTTTTGGTATGCTGGGTTTTACATATGCCAATGCAGATATAAGTCTGTCAGGTGATGGAGAAATGAAAGAAAGGGGTGAAGGAGATGGACATGAACACATTCCACGTGAATCTGACCCTGATAAGGAACGAGAAACAAAAGTAATAAAAGATATGGAAAATGAAGATCAAATAGACAAGGAAACAGTCTCAGAGAAAATAGATGATTCTGACACTTTACAATACTTGCAAAAGTTTTTGCATAATTTTAACAATCCTTGGAACTTCCAGGACACTCCAAAGGAAACAGATCTATCCTTTCCTGAACACATACTAGATGAAACTCATGTAGTTGAAGATGAAGAATTTTTAGCTGAAGATTATCCTGAAGATGACATCAAAGCTATGATATCTAAAGGCAGTTACAGTCAGTCAGGTTGGTATAACATATCTGTAATATAATTTACTTTCAAGTGCTTTATTTTTATAAATACAAGTAGATGAAAAAGCCCAAGAGGGGAGTCGGGCAGTAGCGCAGCGGGTTAAGCGCACGTGGCGCAAAGCGCAGGGACCGGCATAAGGATCCCAGTTTGAGCCCCCGGCTCTCCACCTGCAGGGGAGTCGCTTCACAGGCGGTGAAGCAGGTCTGCAGGTGTCTTTCTCTCCCCCTCTCTGTCTTCCCCTCCCCTCTCCATTTCTCTCTGTCCTATCCAACAACGATGACAACAAGAATATCTACAACAATAAAAAAAAAAAAAAACAAGGGCAACAAAAGGGAATAAATAAATAAATTAAAAAAAAAAGAAAAAGCCCAAGAATCTGTTTCTCAAAACACTCAAAATCAATGACAAATTTATCATTCATCCTTTTGTCCTTTTCTAGTTTTCTCTGGGACTTAGACCTTATTATTAAAAAGCAAAGTCCAGAGGAAAAGAATGACTAGAGATGCAATTATGTTCCAAGAAAATTTCAAGTTGTTTTATGATAATTTTTTTGAATTTTTATTTATTTTCCCTTTTGTTACCCTTGTTGTTTTAGTTATGATTGTTGTTGTTGGATAGGACAGAGAGAAATGGGGAGAGGTAGGGGAATACAGAGGGGGGAGAGAAAGACAGACACCTGCAGACCTGCTTCACCGCCTGTGAAGCGACTCCCCTGCATGTGGGGAGCCGGGGGCTTGAACCGGGATCCTTACGCCGGTCCTTGCACTTTGTGCCACCTGCGCTTAACCCGCTGGGCTACTGCCCAACCCCCCTTTCTTTCTTTCTTTCTTTCTTTCTTTCTTTCTTTCTTTCTTTCTTTCTTTCTTTCTTTCTTTCTAGCTTCCACTCATTATTTCATTTATTCATTAGATCTGAAAATGCCTTAGAACTTTACATGATGCAAGGATATTTTCAAGATACACCATAATATTTACAAAAATCACAAACTATTTCAATGCTGATAGTATTTATTTTAGATAGAGCCAGAGAGCCAGAGAAAGAGAGAGTGGAAGAGACCTCAGAACCAAATAAAAGAATGATGATGTAAACAACTTTCATGCTTGAGGCTCTGAGGTCCCCAGTTCAATTCCTAGCATCACCATAAGACAGAGCTGAGCAGTACTCTGATCTCTCTGCATCTATCTCTCACTAAAATAAATTTATATTACATATTTTAGGCCTTACTTGCAATTGTTAAGTGACATAAAATTGTGAATAATTAATTTATATTTAAATGCATTTGGGAAGATCATTATTTAGGTAATGGAATCCTGTACTCATTATTTAGTAATTAGAGTATTTTTATAAGGAGCTGTATGGATGGTATAGTTGTATTATGGCACATATCCTCTCTGTTTCTCCCTCTCTCCCTCCAACAAATAGAATGAGCAAACCAGCTCAGGCAAGACCTCTGAATGGTGGTATCTGTGTGCGAGGTTCTGGTGCTCCACTTAAGAAAAGCACAGACACCTCTTCTGGGCCTTTTAACAATGAGCTCCTTCTAGTGGAGAGGTGTTTCCTCTTGAGGTTGCATCATTGTTGATGTCTTCTTGCTAAAAGTTGTCTGTCATTCTAGGATTTAATTGTTGCTGTATGACTGGTCAATATTTGATGAGTTTCTAAGCTGTCTATCATATAGACATCAGAATAGAGATGTGAAAAAAAGAGTCATCCTCTATAATTTATTACTTAAAATATGATCCACACAGACCAGGGAGATATCAAGGTGGTAGGACACAGAATCTGTATGCAAGAGGTTCCAGGTTCAATCCTGGGCACAGCCATAGCCAGAGCTGAATAGTTCTCTAGTTAAAAAAGAAAAACCCCATGACTCAAACTGGTAAGACCAGTGGAGTGCAGGACCCGAATGCCTGAGACTCCTGGTGTGATTCTACACACGGTATGTGCCAAGAGTGTTGTTCTAGCTTCTATCTCTTTATTTTTCTATTCTTTCTTTCTTTTTTTTTTAGAGAGGTTTTATTTATTTATTTATTTTCCCTTATGTTGCCTTTAAAAAAAATTGTTGTAGTTATTATTGTTGTTGTCATTGTTGGATAGGACAGAGAGAGAGAAAGATAGACACCTGCAGACCTGCTTCACTGCCTGTGAAGCGGACCCCCCCCCCCTGAGGTGGGGAGCCGGGGGCTCGAACCGGGATACTTATGCTGGTCCTGGTCCTTGTGCTTTGTGCTATGTGCGCTTAACCGCTGCGCTACTGCCCAACTCCCCTCTTTCTTTTTCTTATCTCATATGAAGTGGATAAAATAAATAACTTTTGAGAAAACATGGGCTCTGGGGGCTGGTAGTGGTGCAGTTTGGGTTGAGCACATACAGTACAATGACCCAGGTTCAAGCCCAGGTTCCTACCTGTGAAGGGATACTTAGTAGTGGTGAAGTAGATCTGCAGGTCTCTCTCTCTCTCCTGGTGTCCATTCCCTCCTCTTCATTTTACTGGGCAAGAGAGAAAAATTGAGAGAGGAGGGTAGATAGAGAAGGAGAGAGTGGGCAGAGGTAGATAGCATATGGTTATGCAAACAGACTGTCATGCCTGGGGCTTTGAAGTCTCAGGTTCAGTCCCCTGCACCACCATAAACCAGAGCTGATCAGTGCTCTGGTTAAAAAAAAAAAAAAAAAAAAAAAAAGGACAGAGAAAGAGAGACACCTGCAGACCTGCCTGGCCCCTTGTGAAGAGGCCCCCTGCAGATGGGGAGCAGGAGCCTTGAGCTGGCCCTTGCACTTCATACTACCTGCGCTTAACCGGTGTGCCAACCCTGGAGTTTCCTTCTTTTTTTTTTTTTTAATTTTTTTATCTTTATTTATTTATTGGAAGGGACAGCCAGAAATTGAGAGGGGGAGTGGGAGATGGAAAGAGGGAGAAACAGAGAGACACCTGTAGCCCTACTCCACCACTCCTGAAGCTTTCCCCTAGCAGGTGGGGACCAGGGGCTTGAACCCGGGTCCTTGTGCACTGTAGCGTGTGCACGCAAGCAGGTACGCCACTGCCTGGCTCCAGAGTTTCCTTCTTAATGTAACAGATGTGGCCTCAATTCACCTTCTCCTGACACTCTCGGCCAGCAGGCTCCCTGCAGGTATCTCTCTTACTCTCTCCCTTGCTATCTCCCCTTTCAATTTCTTGCTGTCCTATCAAAATAAATTAATTAAAATTTTAAAAGAAAACAAAATCCATGGGCTGGGGAGATAACATAGTGGTTATGCAATAAGACCTTTATGCCTGAAGCTCCAAGGTTCCAAGTTCAACCCCTGCCACCACCACCACATGCCAGAGCTAAATAGTGCTCTTGAAAAAAGAAAAGAATATAAATTAAAATCTCAGGCTTATGTTGAAAATGCTTCCAAACTAATTAAGTAGGAAACTGCTAGAGGAAACATTCATTTTTCTTATATGCATTTACGAAATATGTAGCTCGAAACAGTATATGGAAATAATTTAGTCACAAATACATTTGAGTGTAAGTTATTGTAGAAGGTCATTTCCCCCAGTGGTACTGAACGTGCTTGCAGATCACTATTTGTGCCGTGTATTTACAGAAGTTCTATTGTGTTCAGACTTCTGAGTGGATTGCTCATGTTTAAGTTTCATGTCCATGAGTGGCATTAGTAAAACCCTGATACGTGTTTGTTCACTTAGGACTTTCATGATTTAAACAAAGCTAAGTGACAGCATCCAAGTGCCATATTAAATATTAGACCTTGAACAATTCGCTGTTCTTGAATACTGTTTTTCAGGGCTGCAGTAAGCTTCCTCCTCCTGCCATCTCCATTTATGCCTCCCCTCTCTCTCCTCTTCTTCCCCCACCCCCTCCTTTCCTCCTCATCCTTCTTGCATTTTATTTTTGAGGTAGCCTTAGTTTACAAGACCTTAACTTTTCTGTCTCTGTCTTAAACATAACTGGAGTCGCAGTGGGTTAAGTGCAGGTGGCGCCATTCCCCCCTCCCCTTCCCCTCCCCTCCCCTCTCCTCCTTCCCCTCCCCTTCTCTTCTCTGCCTCCAGGGTTATCACTGGAACTCAGTGCCTGCACTACGAATCCACTGCTCCTGTGGCCATTTTTTCGATTTTTTTTTTTTTTTTTGGATAGGACAGAGAAAAATTGAGAGGGGGAGGGGAAGACAGAGGGGGAGAGAAAGATAAACACCTGCAGACCTGCTTCACGGCTGGTGAAGCGACTCCCCTGAAGATGGGGAGCTGGGGTCTCAAACTGGGATCTTTGCTCTTATATTGTGTGCGCTTAACCCGGTGTGCCACCGCCCAGTCCTGCTTCCCCAGGATTTCTTATAAGAGGAAGGCAGGCATGTTTAATGAGTAAGGGAAACTAGAGATTGGCTTTGATGATGAAAGGTGGTGAGCCAAGGAATGCGGGTGGTCTCCAGAAGGTAGAAAAAATGACCTTGGGGGAGTCAGCTGTAGCGCAGCGGGTTAAACGCATATGGCGTAAAGCTCAAGATCTGCGGTAGGATCCCGGTTAGGGTTAGGGTTAGGGTTAGGGTTAGGGTTAGGGTTAGGGTTAGGGTTAGGGTTAGGGTTAGGGTTAGGGTTAGGGTTAGGGTTAGGGTTAGGGTCCCTGACTCCCCACCTGCAGGGGAGTTAGGGTTAGGGTTAGGGTTAGGGTCCCTGACTCCCCACCTGCAGGGGAGTCGCTTCACAGGTGATGAAGCAGGTCTGCAGGGGTCTATCTTTCTCTTCCCTTCTCTGTCTTCCCCTCCTGTCTCCATTTCTCTCTATCCTATCCAACAACAATAATAACTATAATGATAAAACAACAAGGACAAGAAAAGGGAATAAATAAAAGAAAGAAAAATAATTTTAAAAAAAATGAAAAAATGACCTTGGGTCCATACTCCCAAAGGGATAAAGAATAGGAAAGCTATCAGGGAGGGGATGGGATACGGAGATAAGGTGGTGGGAATTGTATGGAATTGTATCCCTCTTGTCCTATGGTTTTGTTAATGTCTTTTTTTTTTTAAAGTTAGAAAGAGAGAAAGAAAGGGAAAGAAAACGCAGTGAAATGGAATTGCCTCTAGAAGGAACACAGCCCTGCTAACAACAGCATGATGTTAGCACGTCAGATCTCAAGAATACTAAGAGAATCAATGTGCGCTGCTGCACTAAGTGCGTAGAATGCACTGTACCAGCAATGGGGAGGCGTACGAGCGGCAGTTATTACGATTCAGTGGATCTCACACTAATGAAGTGTCACAGTGACCACACAGTTTCAAAGATTTGCTTAGAAGACAAAAGAGAAACCAACAACAAAATAAGTATTAGAAAATGCTTGGGAGTCGGGCGGTAGCACATGGTTAAGCGCACATGGCACGAAGCAAGGACCAGCGGATGACCCCGGTTCGGGCCCTTGGCTCCCCACCTGCAGGGGGGTCATTTCACAGGCGGTGAAGCAGGTCTGCAGGTGTCTCTCTTTCTCTCCCCCCTCTGTTTTCCCCTCCCCTCTCCATTTCTCTCTGTCCTATCCAACAACGACGACATCAATAACAACAACAATAATAACTACAACAATAAAAAAACAAGGGCAACAAAAGGGAAAATAAACAAATAAATATTTAAAAAAATTCTTTATTTCGGCCTGGGAGGTGGCTCCTTTGAGGGAGTAATGGCCCTTCAGACATGCGGTCCCAAGTTTGATTTCCTTGCATTGCAAGTACTAGAGTGAAGCCCTTCTCTCTCTCTCACTAATAAACAAACACATCTTTAAATATTTATATATTTACAGATACAGGCTCTAAGGTATTAATACAATCACCTAAGGAAATTCAAGATTTCAAAAATCCATCTAAAAATTATGAAAAATCAAAAACTTTGCTTGATACTGCGGAGTCTGCTCAGGTGCGAGTAGAGGAATCTATGGAAAATACCTTTCTAGACAGTCTAGTGTTTTCAACGGATGAATCTTTGTCTTCCCCAAATGGCCTTGCTCAAAAAGGTAAGAAATAAGTTACTTATCTTCTTAGACAGAAGTGAAAAGAAGAAATCAGATTTAAAAATCACATCAGATCAGGTGTTAACAGAGTTTTATTTCTATATCCACAGAAGATGCTTCTGAATATCAGAGTCTGAGATATCTTTTTCAAATTTTTGTTTATGATTTCATGGATGCTGCATTGTCATCAGTTGTAGTTCTTACAGAAAGGGTAAGTCGACCTTGTCAATTTTTTAAGTTTCTACTAAATTGTATTTGAGTGATTCTTTCCCTCTGTCCATGTAAGAGTTATCCTGACTTGAAGGTATCAGTTATGCATGTTGTTAAATAATTGTTTGGACCTTTCCTTAAAGCTTTGTTGGTCTTAAGTTTTTTTTTCTTCTTCAGATCAAGAAAATCATATTAAATGAGTTAACTTGGGGAGTCGGGTGGTAGGTAGCGCAGAGGGTTAAGCGCATGTGGCCCAAAGCGCAAGGACCAGTTCCAGCCCCGGCTCCCCACCTGCAGGGGAGTCACTTCACAGGCGGTGAAGCAGGTCTGCAGGTGTCTATCTTTCTCTCCCCCTCTCTGTCTTTCCCTCCTCTCTCCATTTCTCTCTGTCCTATCCAACAATGACGACAGCAACAACAATGAAAAACAACAAGGGCAACAAAAAGGAAATAAATATTTTTTTAAAAAATGAGTTAAGATGGAAATTAAATGAACTGAAAATAAGTCTTTTTTTTTTTAATATTTTATTTATTTATGAGAAAGATAGGAGGAGAGAGAAAGAACCAGACATCACTCTGGCACATGTGCTGCCGGGGATTGAACTCGGGACCTCATGCTTGAGAGACCAAAGCTTTATCACTGCACCACCTCTCGGACCACCGAAAATAAGTCTTAAGCACCCCCCCCCCCATCCTGAGCACTACTCAGCTCTGGTCTGTGTGCAGGGGTGTAGGGTGAGGATTGAACCTGGGGCTTTAGAGTCTCAGGTATGAATTTTTTTTTTTTTTTTGCAGAGCAGGGGAGATAGCATCATTATTGAAAATACTTTCATGCTTGCGCCTCCAAAGTCCCAGATTCAATCTCCCACATCACCATATGCCAGAGCTAAATGGTACTCTGGTTACAAATAATAAATAAATGATCTTTTTTGCATAAGCAATAACCCTGGAAGCAAAAAAAATAATAATAAAAAGATTTACAGCAAATGAAAAAGTAAACAGATTTTGGATTAATAGTAATGACTTAAGTTTTAAGTATTTGTTGCTTTTTGACAGATTTTCACATTACCTCCTTTTTTTCTTGCCTCCAAGGTTATTGCTGGGGCTCGGTGCCCATACTACACTGCTCCGTCGTTGTTGGATAGGACAGAGAGAAATTGAGAGAGGAGGAGAAAATAGAGAGGGGGCTAGAAAGATAGACACCTGCACACCTGCTTTACCACCATTTCTCTCTGTCCTATCTAACAACAACGACATCAATAAAAAAAAAACAAGGGCAACAAAAAGGAAAATAAATAAATATTATATATATATATATATATAAAAATATAAGTACATCAGGACTTTTCTGATACCCCCATATAACATAGTTCTGAACACTGGTGAAAAGGGAAAAATCTGAGCAATTTTACAGTTAAATTTACGTGGAAGCATTCTCTTCTTGCCCAAACATTTCTGTTAATTATTCCTATTTAATGGTAATTAGTTTTTTATAGAATATAATTCCTTTGAATTTATTAAAATAGTAGACATTGAGATACTTTTTACCCACTTTATTATTTAATTAAGGAAGTCCTCTGAATTCTAACATTTATATATTATTTAAAAAAATTAAAAAAAAATTTATTCCCTTTTTGTTGCCCTTGTTGTTTTATTCTTGTAGTTATTATTGTTGTCATCGTTGGATAGGACAGAGAGAAATGGAGACAGAAGGGGAAGACAGAGAGGGGGAGAGAAAGACAGACACTTGCAGACCTGCTTCACTGCTTGTGAAGTGACTCCCCTTCAGGTGGGGAGCCAGGGGCTCGAACTGGGATCCTTACGCTGGTCCTTGTACTTTGTTCTATTTGCGCTTAACCAGCTGTGCTACCACCTGACTCCCCATTTATATATTCTTAAAAAGAATCCTTCATTTCTCCTTTCCATCCCCTCCCTTCCTCCCTCCCTCCCTCCCTTCCTTCCTTCCTTCCTTCCTTCCTTCCTTCCTTCCTTCCTTCCTTCCTCCCTTTTTGCCAGAGCACTGATCAGCTCTGGCTTATGGTGGTACAGGGGATTGAACCTGGGACCTTGGAACCTCAGGCATGAGAGTCTCTGCATAACAATTATGCTATCTATGTCTGCCCAAATGCTTCCTTTCTACATGGAGTAAACAGTGGAAATTTCCAACTCTTGTTGGACAGGTAGCTCTTGACTCAGTGCTTTGAGAACAACTGTTGCATCACTAGTTGAGAGGAGGAAAATGTGGCTCAGCACCTTTGTTTTTCTTCCCAAGAACTGGATTTTGCAGTCTGTGACATTGTCTGTGTAATTAAATTGGATTTACCGCTTGCAGTGGGGCCCTTTGAAGGGAGATATAAGTTCTGAATTTGTGGATGAGGTTTATACTTTTTAAAAATTACCTTTACTTATTTATTGGATAGAGACAGTCAGAAATTGAGAGGGGAGGGGAAGATAAAGAGGTATAGAGACAGAGAGACACTTGCAACACTGCTTCACCACCCCCAAAGCTTTCGCCCTGCAGGTGGGGACCAAGTGCTCAAACCTGGGTCCCTGCTCACTGTATCATATGCATTCAACAGGGTGTGCCAACACCCAGCCCCGAGGGTTACATTTCTGCATGTTCTTGGATGCTTTCTGCTATATATCACCAACACTAACAGCATGGAAGAGTAAAATCCCATACTCATATGTAACAAATAACCTTTGGAATAGATTTATATATATATTTATTTATTCATTTATTTATTTTTACCTGAGGACTGCTCAGCTCTGTCTTATGGTGGTTCTGGGGATCGAACCTGAGATTTTAGAGCCTTAGGCATGAGATTTTCTTTGCGTATGAGATTCTCTTGCATTATGCTATCTAACCCCACCCACCTTTGGGATATCTTTATTTATTTTTTAAATATTTATTTATTTATTCCCTTTTGTTGCCCTTGTTGTGTTATTGTTGTTATTTGATGTTGTCATTGTTGGATAGGCCAGAGAGAAATGGAGAGAGGAGGGCAAGACAAAGAAGGGGAGAGAAAGATAAGACACCTGCAGACCTGCTTCACCGCCTATGAAGCGACTCCCCTGCAGGTGGGGAGCTGGGGTTCGAACCAGGATCCTTATGCCGGTCCTTGTGCTTTGCGCCACCTGCGCTTACCCCCCTGCACTACAGCGCGACTCCTGATATCTTTATTTTTTAAGTAATTTACTTAATTATTAATGAGAAAGATAGGAGAGAATGAACCAGACATCACTCTGGTACATGTGCTGCTGGGAATTGAACTCAGGACCTTATACTTGAGAGTCCAATGCTTTATCCACTGCGCTACCTCCAGGGCCACCAGAGTAAAAATCTTATATTCTGTATCAATGGGCTATAGAATAAAACATTCATTTTAATTTTTGAAAAACACCTTTCTTTTTAAAAATATTTTATTTATTTATTAATGAAATAGACAGGAGGAGAGAGAAAGAACCAGACATCACTCTGGTACATGTGCTGCCGGGAATTGAACTCAGGACCTCATGCTTGAGAATCCAGTGCTTTATCCACTGTAGCACCTCACGGACCACATCATTTTAATTTTTTTATCACTTACCAAAATCGGGATTTCTCTTTTCAGTTGTAGATTTAAACAGTGTCATAATATTATGATAGTTAAGATGTATATAAAGTAAGGAGTGACGTCCATGAAATGGTATTATGGGTTGGTAGTCACATCTCCACCTACTGCACCCCCTTTACCACCTAAGTGTCAAAACAGGCTCAGAGTGTGGAGATAGGAGTGCTGGATGGATGAGAATCTAAACTCTTTCTCATGGATGTGTGCCTAGGAGAACTTTATTTTCATGTTAGGATATTTTAGCAAGAACTTAAAAAATGGAATCAGACAATCTAGAGGAAAAGTTAAGTTTTCTGTATGACTAAGGTACAGAAGAGAAATTGGGCTTGAATGTGCCACTGATTTTAAGTTCTACTGTGTTGTTATTATTGGGGAAACTTAGAGCATTTATTATTCAAAAAAATTCATTTGTTCTTCTGTCCCTAGTCTATAATTTCTGATTTTTGAAAAGTTGGAAAAGGGAACAGACTGCCTACGTTAAGGGCAAAAGATTTTTTTTTTTTTTAACAAGTGTTTTACACTGTAAACAAAGAAATTTTAAAGCTGAAATGCTATTGGAGGTCCCTAAATATGTTCAGATGTACTGAAGAATTCTTAACAAGTAATACTGTGTTCTAAGGCAGGCATTCTCCTATATTCTTTGAAATTCTAAGAAAAAAAAAAATGATGGTTTCTCTTTTGGCTTTAATAAGCTATTCACATAATTTGATTTCAATGCATTGTCTAACTCATACGAAGTTTGTAGAATACCTTAGGAAGGGAGAATTATTAAGCAGTTTCTGCTTCTCTGATACTGATAGTTTCTGAAACTCCTTAGGCTGCTGTGGCAAATGGAGAGTACAATCTGAGTTCCCCAAAAACCTAGGCCTTGGTTTCAAATGTTCATAATCATTTGCGGTAAACTTAGGTCATTTGTAAAAAGTTCTTTTTTTTTTGGGGGGTGGGGTGGGGTGGGGTGAGGGGCAACAGTTCTGTGCACCTGGAGCTTGCACTGGGAAAACTTCGTTCATCTTTAATTACTTTTGAGTTTATTTGCCTATTGGGCCATCTCGGGCGTTGTACTTAATCAGTATCTCTGTGCTCCTTTTCAAGTTGCTTCATATACACCTATGTGAGCTAAAACCTCTCCATAAACAAAGCCAGTTCTTGGGACTTTATATTCAACAGACCTAAAAATAAAGTCCTAAATTTAGAAAGCAAGGTGCTACTTTTAGTTCCTTGTCTCAGAACAGAATGCTAGTTCCCCCCGGGGGGGGGGGGGCAAGGTCCACAGGAGTTTCAGTTAGATGTGGGTTAACAAGGGCTCACGCATGGAGTTGAAGAGGGCTGGTGCTGCGTAGCAGGTGCCCAGGTAACGCAGGTAAAGGTGAGTCAAACCCCTCGACGCGGCTGATCGTCACTCGCGTGGGACAGAGGGCCGGCGAGGGCTCCCTGCAAACCCTCTGCAGACGGCCAGGAAGGCGGCGATGCACACTGGGGGGCCGGGAGGGTCCCGGGAGCGGGTGCAGGGAGCCGATCCAGCGGGGTTCGCGCAGCCCACATCGCAGCGCAGAGCGCGGGACCGAACCCCACTTCCCTGCGCGCCGAGCCCCGGGCGCGCGGCCCCTTTAACAGCGAACGTCCCGGACACGTTTACCAACGTCGCGCGAAGGAGGAGGGGCAGCCGGCGGCCGCCGATCGCCGGGGCCCGGCCCGCACCATCCCCGGGGGTGGGGGGCGAGGAGCGGGCGCGTCTCGGGGCGCGTCTCGGGGCCGCCGGGCGCTCGGACACGCGGGCGCTCGGGGCGGAAGGCGCAGCCGGAGCCCCGGGGCTGCCGCGTCGGCTCGCGGACACGCGGGGCCGGTTGGCGCGGGTGGCCCCGCATCACCTCCCCCCGCAGCCGGCTCCCCGGTGGTTCGCTCCGGCAGCCGGTGCGGGTCGGGGTTCCGGACTGGGTGCTGCGTGCGCGCTGCTGACTGTCGCTGCGCGGCCGCAGCCTGGTGGCCTTGGCGCCATGGAGGGGCCCGGGGCCGCCCCTCGGCCCTACTTGGGGCCGGTGCTGGACAGGCTCCGCAGGGTGAGTCGGGCGCGATCGGAGCTACGTGGCTCCTCTTCTTCCCCCCCGGGAAGGGGGTGTCGCCGGGGGCAGAAACCTGCAGGCGTTGGGGTCCCGGGGGCGGTGGTCGCGGGTCCCCCAGGCAGCGCGCACCTGCCGCCCGCCCCCACCGGAGTACCTACCGGGCATGGAGGATGCTTGGGCTTTTTTTTTTTTTTTTCCTATGATTCAGTGGGAAAGGGGGGAATCTGGAAATCAGGAAGACGACCAGAGGATTGGACTGAGCTAGAGTTTTTGCATAGGCGTGTTAAATGTTTCCCAGCCCCGAAGGACGAGCTAGCCTTGTCAGGTTGCTACTGTTTATTTTACTTTAGTTTTTGAACAGAAGCCAGTGACACACGGTTCTCTGGCCGGCGAGGCACTTGGAGGGTTGATACTTTTGAGATGAGTTTTCCTTTTAGTGATGAAACTTCTTGGCTGGGGTGTTCATTCAGCATGTTCTTTTCATGAATGCTCTTTTGAGATGCTTTTAGTAAAAAGCATTTTGAGGGTGAAGCGTTTTGAGACTGCTAGTGGTGTCTGTGTCTTGTGAACAGTCGAGGTGTTAATGTTAGCTTTTAATCTTTAAAATGGTTTTTCCTCAGGTTCGTTTTATAACTACATTACAGGAGGTGCCCTGTCTCTCTCTGTTTTTATTATTATTATTTTATTTACCAGTGCACTGACTTCCCAGGTCTGACTTTTTAAAATTTTATTTATTTATTATTGGATAGAGACAGAGAGAAATTGAGATGAGAGGGGAGGGTAGGTGAGAGAGGGGTAGAGCTATAAACAGACATCTGCAGCTCTGCTTTACCACTTGTGAAGCTTCCCCCGTGCAGGTGGGGACCAGGGGCTTGTGTGTGTGTTTAACCAGGTGCGCCACCTCCTGGCCCCAGGTCTGACTTTTGGTGGTGGTGGGGATTGAACTTGGGACCTGTAGTGCTTCAGGCATGAAACCTTTATGCTATCTCTCCAGCCCAGTTTGTTTCTATTTCTTTCTTTCTTTTTAAAAAATATTTATTTTTATTTTCCCTTTTGTTGCCCTTGGTGTAGGTATTATTGTTATTGTTACTGATGTCATCGTTATTGGATAGGACAGAGAGAAATGGAGAGAGATGGGGAAGACAGAGGAGGAGAGAAAGACAGACACCTGCAGACCTGCTTCACCGCCTGTGAAGCGACTCCCCTGCAGGGGAGACTTGAACAACCAGGATCCTTGTGCCAGTCCTTGCACTTCATAGAAGTGTGCTTAACCTGGTTGTACTATGGCTCGGCCCCCCAGGTAGATAGGATTTTATTGATTGGATGTGAAAGATGAGAGAGAAGGAACCTAGGATTGATTTCCAGTTCTCTTGACTATAGTAACATATTCATTTCCCATTCCCCACTTTAAACAAATGAATAAAACTTAGTGTCTGCAGGAATGTTAATAATATAGGCAGTGCTATGGTATCTCTCCTCCCTCCCTCACTGTCTGGAATTTGGAAGAGTCGATTGGGAATGATGGAATCATGCAGGTGCAAAAAAGAGTCCTGGCAAGTTAAAACAAACACACACACACACACACACACACACACACACACACACTTTTTAAAAATTATCTTTATTTATTTATTGGATAGAGACAGCCAGAAAATAAGAGGGAAGGGGTGATAGAGAGGGAGAGAGACAGAGAGACCTGCTGTTTCCATTGTCTCCTCATTTTTAGATTTGTTTTTGATTGCTAAGTTTTGTGATCGCTCATGGCAAACGCTAGAAGAAGAAGTGATCACTCATGAAGCTTTCCCCCTGCAGGTGGGGACTGGGGGCTTGAACCTGGGTCCTTTTACACATTGTAACATATGTGCTCAATGAGGTGTGCCATCACCCATCACCTGGCCCTTAGATATACACTATTCTTATCTTTTTTATTTTTATTTATAAAATGGAAATATTGACAAGTCTGTGGGATAAAAGGGGTACATTTCTACACAATTTCCATCCCCAGAGCTCATATCCAATCCCCTCACCTCATAGTTTTCGTATTCTTTATTCCTCTGGGATATGGACCCAGGATCGTTGTGGGATGCAGAAGGTGGAAGGTCTGGCTTCTGTCATTGCTTCTCCACTGAGCGTGGGCATTGACAGGTTGATCCATATTCCTAGCCTGCCTCTCTCTCTCTCTTTTTTTAAAAATACATATTTATTGATTCCCTTTTGTTGCCCTTGTTGTTTTATTGTTGTTGTTATTGATGTCGTTGTTGGATAGGACAGAGAGAAATGGAGAGAGATGGGGAAGACACAGGGGGAGAGAAAGACAGACACCCGTGGGGAGCCGGGGGCTGGAACCAGGATCCCTACACCGGTTCTCGCGCTTTGCGCCACCTGCGCTTAACCCACTGTGCTACCACCCGACTCCCACAATATACACTTTTCTACAGTTAAAAACTAAACTGGTTGACATCAAGGTAAGAGCACTTGAATTGATTTTTGGCTAGAACACCGCTCTGCTCTGGCCGTGGTTAGTGCCAATAGGAATGAAACTTGGGGCCTCTCACATGGAGTCCCGCGTGTCACCACTGTCCACCCCTCTGACCCTGAACTCAGCGTCTTTCCTCCCTTCCGCTCCACCCCCTTCCTCTTCTTTCTTCCTTTGTTCTCCACACGTTTCTTTGTGATTCTCTTGTGTTGTCAGAAGCTGGCTGACTCCTTTTTCGAATTTCAGTTTGGAAATCCATCTCACATACTGCTATTGTTTATCACTTGGTGATAGTGATTGAAAGCTGCTGAATTGGGGGTCCGGGCCATGGTGCACACACGTTAAGGTAGGTGAGGACCCAGGGTGCGGGCACCTGCTCCCCACATGCAGGTGGAAGCTTCACTTGTGGTGAAGCACGTTTGCAGGTGTATCTGTCTCTGATCTCTATCACCCTCTCCCCATTCAATTTCTCTTTCCTATTTAATAAAAAAATTAAAAAAGGGGGAGTTGGGCGGTAGCACAGTGGGTTAAGTGCAGCTGGCACAAAGCGCAGGGACCGGCGTAAGGATCCCGGTTCGAGCCCCCGGCTCCCCACCTGCAGGGGGGTCTCTTCACAAGCGGTGAAGCAGGTCTGCAGGTGTCTATCTTTCTCTCCCCCTCTCTGTCTTCCCCTCCTCTCTCCATTTCTCTCTGTCCTAGCCAACAATGATGACATCAATAACAACAACAATAACTACAACAATAAAAACAATAAGGGCAACAAAAAGGGAATAAATAAATATTTAAAAAAAATTTAAAAAGGGGAAAATAGGGAGTCAGGCGGTAGCGCAGTGGGTTAAGCACACATGGCCCAAAGCGCAAGGACCGGCGTAAGGATCCTGGTTCAAGCTCCTGGCTCCCCACCTGCAGGGGAGTCACTTCACAGGCGGTGAAGCAGGTCTGCAGGTGTCTATCTTTCTCTCCCCCTCTCTGTCTTCCCCTCCTTCCTGCATTTCTCTCTGTTCTATCCAACAACGACAACATTAATAACAACAATAACTACAACAATAAAAAAAAAAAATAAGGGCAACAAAAAGGAATAAATAAAATATTTTTTAAAAAAAGGGGGGGAAAATGGCTACCAGGAGTGGTGGATTCCTCATGCAAGCACTGAGCCCCAGGGATAAACCCGTGTGAAAAAGGAATTGCCAAGAAAATACAGTCTGATATGTAATGTTTGGTGGTGGTCTGGCAGCCCATTTCAAGAAAAGGAGAGAAGTGTTTATACATAACCTTTCTTCTTTAGTTTAATTTGTTAAAATATTTATTTCATGGGGGCTTGGACGGTAGCGCAGCGGGTTAAGCACATATGGCGTGAAGCGCAGGGACTGCCATAAGGATCCTGGTCTGAGCCCCCAGTTCCCCATCTGCAGGGGAGTCGCTTTACAGGCGGTGAAGCAGGTCTGCAGGTGTCTGTCTTTCTCTCCCTCTTTCTGTCTTCCCCTCCTCTCTCTACTTCTCTCTGTTCTATCCAACAACGACGACATCGATATGAACAATAATAACTACAACCATAAAAATAACAAGGGCAACAAAAGGGAAAATGAATAAATATATAAAAAATTAAAAGAATATTCATTTTGTGATCTGGAGCAGGGGTGGGGAAAGCCACAGGCCATGAAATCATTTGTTCAATGCAGTTGCAAGCGGCACTTGAAGTTCTGTAAGTCTAGTTTTTTTCTTAGCAACATTAAGTGCTAATTTTTTAAGTTGATAATTTTGTGTGGCCCACCAGCGCTGTTATAAATATCCAAAATGGCCCTTGGCATAAAGATTTGAAATGCACAGGGACCCGAGTTCAAGCCTCCAGTCCCTGTCTACTAGAGGGAAGATTTATGAGTGGTGAAGCAGTGTTGCAGGTTTCTCCCTGCCTCTTTCCCTTTCCCTCTCAATTTTTTATCCATCAAATAGATATTTTATTTCTTCTTATTTTTTTTTTTTTAATTGCCACCAGTGTTATCACTGGGGCTCAGTGCCTGCCTTCAATCGCTATTGAACAGGCCATGGCCGGTGCGCCGCTATGTTCCATCGCTGGGGAGCCAGAGACGACCCGAACTGCCCCTGCGGCTCCAGACAGACTATGACCCACATAGTCAACGACTGCCACCTCTCCAGATTCAAAGGAGGTCTCGAAACTTTACATCAGGCTCCACCTGACGCTGTTGACTGGCTAAGGAAGAAGGGCAAACGCTAGAAGAAGAAGAAGTGCCTGCCTGACAAATCCACAGCTCCTGGTGGCCATCCCTCCCCACCTTGTTTTTCCTTTATTTTGATAGGACAGGAAGAAACTGAGAGGGGAAAGGGATAGAGAAGGACAGTTGGCCGAGTGGTGGCGCACCTGGTGGCGCACCTGGTTGAGCCGCCTGGTACAATACGCAAGGACCCGGTTTGGAGCCCACCACCCCCATCCTCATCCTCAGGGGGAAAGCTTTGTGAGTGGGGAAGCAGGGCTGCAGGTGTTTCTCTGTCTCTCTCCCTCTCTATTCCTCTCAACTTCTGCCTGCTGCTATCCAGTAAATAAATAAAGATAACCAAAAAAAAAAAAAAAAAAGAGGGAGAGAGAGAGAAGGGAGACAGGGACATCTGCAGTACTTTCTTCACTGCTTATGGAGCTCCCCCCTGCAGGTGGGGAGCCAGGGCTCGAACCTGGGTCCTTGCACTTGATAATGTGTGTGTTTAACCAGGTGTGCCGCTGCTCGACTCTTACCAGTAGATACTTTTAAAAAGGAAAGGAAAGGAAACAGGTTTGGTCTCGGGCTTCTGCATGCCTGCTGGCAAGGTATGTCCCCTACTGTGTACTGTTTAAGTGAGCATTGGCCCTTTTAATCAGATTTATTCTTCATTTTTTGCTATTTAGTTGTATAACTTTTTTTTTTTTTGCCTCCAGGGTTATTGCTGGGGCTCACTGCACTATGAATCCACTGCTCCTGGAAGCCATTTTTTTCCCATTTTGTTGCCCTTGTTGTCATTTAAAAATTTTTGAAAAAAAAATTAATTTATTTATTGGATAGAGACAGCCAGAAATCGAGAGGGAAGGGGGTGTAGAGAGGGAGAGACAGAGAGACACCTGCAGCCCTGCTTCACCACTCACAAAGCTTTCCCCGTGCAGGTGGGGACCAGGGGCTTGAACCCGGGTCCTTGCTCATTGCAACATGTGTGCTCAACCAGGTGCACCACTGCCCGGCCCTGTTGTTGTTATTGTTGCCATTGATGTTGTTGTTGGATAGGACAGAGAGAAATGGAGAGAGGAGGGGAAGACAGAGGGGGAGAGAAAGACAGACACCTGCAGACCTGCTTCACCGCCTGTGAACTGATCCCCCTGCAGGTGGGGAGCCGGGGGCTTGAACTGGGATCCTTAAGCCGGTTCTTGAGCTTCCAGCCACGTGCACTTAACCCACTGCGCTAAAGCCCGGCCTCCATTACTTTTTAAAAAAAATGTACTTTGGTGTGTATTGCACCAAAGTAAAAAACTCTGGTGTGTGTGTGTGTGTGGGGGGGGGGAGTACAGGTCTTGAAAAAGATGACAGAGGACCTAGTGGGGGTTGCATTGTTTTTTAATTAAAAAATTTTTTTTTGTTTTATTTATTATCTGTATTTATTTATTGGACAGAAACAGCCAGAAATCAAGAGGGAAAGGGGTGATAGGGGGAAAGTCAGAGAGACACTTGCAGCCCTGCTTCACCACTTGCAAAACTTTCCCCCGCAGGTGGGGACTAGGGCCTCAAACCTGGGTCCTTGCGCACTGTAATGTGAACTCAACCAGGTGCACCACCACCTGGCCCCCTTTCTTTCTTTATTTTTGCCTCCAAGATTATTGCTGGGACTTGGTGCCTGCACTATGAATCCACTGTTTCCTTGAGGCTATTTTTTCCTTTTTGTTGCCCTTGTTGTTTATCATTGTTATTATTGCTGTTGTTGTTGTTGTTGTTGGATGGGACAGAGAAAAATGGAGAGAGGTGGGGAAGACAGAGAGGGGGAGAGAAAGACAGACACCTGCAGACCTGCTTCACCGCTTGTGAAGCGACTGCCCTGCAGGTGGGAAAGGAGGGTCTCAAACCGGGATTCTTACCAACCCCCCCCCCCCCCTTGTGCCTCTGTGCTTAACCTGCTGCCCTACTGCCTGGCCCCCAGGGGTTGTATTGTTATGTGGAAAACTGAGGAATGTTATGCATGTACAAACTATTGTATTTACTGGTGACTGTAAAGCATTAATCTCACAATAAAGGAAAGAAATGTACTTTGGTGGGGGGCGGTGGCATACCTGATTGAGTGCACATGTTACAATGTGCAAAGATACAGGTTCAAGCCCCCAGCCCCCCCCCTTCACAGGTCAAATGGTGAAACAGTGCTGCGGATATTTTTCTCTGTCTTCTCTTTCCCTCTCACTTCCTCTCTCTAGCCAATAAATACATTTAAAAAGACTTAAAAAATATACTTTGGATATCAACTCGCCATCACATGTATGGTTTGCAAATACAGTTTTTTTTTTTCAGTTGACAGGTTCTTTTTCTTTTTTAATGGCTTCTTTTGCTTCATCGAAAGCGTACTTTTAAATGAATTGTCTTTGCTATGAAGGTTATGGAAGCACTGCCTGAAGATATGAGGCCAGGTCCTAATCCTAATGGTTTGCTGTGGGAATTGGTCATCTGTGCAACTGTTGTTGGCTTTTTTGCTGTCCTCCTGCTTTTGTGGAGAAGTTTCCGCTCGGTAAGTAATGAATGTTATATCCTGAAAGAATGTTCATTCCACGTGCAGTCCGAACAATATGAGAAATACCTCACTGAAAAAACTTGTTTTGGGTAGAGTCAGAAATTGACAAGGAAGAAGAGATAGAGGAGAAAGAGAGACAGATACAGTACTGCTCTAACACTTGCAAAGCCTCCCCGCTGCTGATGGGGACCGGTGGCTTGAACTGGCGTCCTTCCATATTGTAGCGTGCATGCTCTACCTGATAGAAAGACCTGAGGCCCTGAGAAATACCGTCTTTATTTTCAGAAAACATCTATTAGAAATTCCTTTATAGGTGACTTTTATTTTTAACATTTATTTATTTCCTTTCATTGCCTTTTTTTTTTTTTATTGTTGTTGTAGTTTTTGTTATTGATGTTGTAGTTGTTATTGATGTGGTCATTGTCGGATAGGACAGAGAGAAATGGAGAGAGCAGGGGAAGACAGAGGGAGAGAAAGGCAGACACCTGCAGACCTGCTTCACCACTTGTGAAGCAACTCCCCTACAGGTGGGGAGCCGGGGGCTCGAACCGGGATCCTTAACGCTGATCCTTGCGCTTTGCACCATGTGCGCTTAACCCACTGCGTCGCCGCCCGACTCCCTATAGGTGACTCTTATTTTTCTCCAGCGGCTTTTAATATTCTTTGCTTATTTTTTATATTTGCCATTTAATTGCTACATGCAGTAGCAATTAAATGGCAAATAATTAAATGGGAACTTGGTTTTGCACCACCCCCATTTCTCTTTTTTTTCTTTCTTCTTTTTTTAATGGAGGACATGACACAGGGAGAAAGAGGATGGGAGAGAGACAGAGAAGGGGAAATGCAGATGGTGCCGCCCCACCACTTACGAGTCTGCCCTCTGTGGTGAAATGTATCCTCTACCGAGTATGCCGGCACCTGACCCCTGGGTTTATTCTTCTTAGATCTGAGGGTCTATCTCGTTCAGTGTGGAGGAAATGTCATCTAATGTTTATTCAAATACGAATTCTGTTCCTAGACCGAGTAGTGGCACACCTGGTTGAGCACGCACATTACAGTGCTCAAGGACCCAGGTTCGAGACCCTCCTCCCCACCTGCAGGGGGAAAACTTTCCAAGTGGTGAAGCAGTGCTGCAGGTGTCTCTCTGTCTCTCCTTCTCTCTTTTTAATATTTCGTTTATTTATTAGTGAGAGTGATATGAAGAGAGAGAGAGAGAGAGAGAGAAAGAACCAGATATCACTCTGGTACATGTGCTGCTGGGGATCGAACTCAGTAACTCATGCTTGAGAGCCCAATGCTTTATCTGTCCACTGTGCCACCTCCCAGACCACTCTTTCTCCCTATCACCCTCTTCCCCCTTGATTTCTGGCTGTCTCTATCCCTTAAGTAAATAAAGATAATTAAAAAAAAAAAAATCTGTTCCTTCCTTTCTCTTCCCCTTTTTTTTCATACAGTTGATTCTGCTGATGTTGTCCCGTAACTCTCTCACATTCTCTAGGTTTGCTTCAGGTTTTCTTCTTCTTTGTTTTGTTTTTTTTTTCCTTTCTTTCACTTAGCCTGCGGGCGCCACAGCCTGACCCCCCACTGCTGTATCCTTTATCACTCTCTTCCTAGAAGTATGTATTTACTTAGCATGTGATGTAAAGTGAGAGAGGGAGAGCCGCAGTGTCACTCTGGCACATGTGCAGCTAGGGATCAAACTCGAGAACTTTCACTCACAATTTCCACAGCTGACCCGCTGTGCCACCTCCCCGGCCGATCGCCTCATGTTTTTGTTGATGCTGCCTCTGACTTTAAAGTATTCTTTTGGAAGCTTATGTTGTTCTGTCTGGGGTTAGTGTGTTTGTTTTGATTTTTAAAACTTAAAACAAATAGCACATGATAATATTAACTTTTAAAATATATGAAAACCGTGGTCCGGGAGGTGGTGCAGTGGATGGGGTGGTGGACTCTCAAGCGTGAGGTCCCAAGTTCAATCCCTGGCAGCACATGTGCTAGAGTGATGTCTGTTTCTTTCTCTCCTCCTATCCCTCTCATTAATAAGTAAACAAAATATATAAAAACCCCAGAACAGGATACTTATAAGCTATATTTCTTTTTAAAAAATATTTATTGCCTTCTGTTGCCCTTGTTTTTATTGTTGTAGTTATTATTGATGTTGTTGTTGGATAGGACAGAGAGAAATGGAGAGAGAAGGGGAAGACAGAGAAGGAAAAAGAAAGACAGACACCTGCAGAGCTGCTTCACCACTTGTGAGGAGACACCCCCCCTGTAGGTGGGGAGCCTGGGCTCGAACCGGATTCTTTCCACCCGTCCTTGCGCTTTGTGCCACTTGTGCTTAACCCGCTGCGCTACCCCCCGACTCTCTCTTTTCTTTCTTTCATTTTCTTTCTTTCTTTCTTTCTCTCTGTCTTTCTCTCTTCTCTTTTTTTGCCCTTGTTGTTTTATTGCTGTAGTTATTGTTGTTGTTATTGATGTCGTCATTGTTGGACAGGACAGAGAGAAATGGAGAGAGGAGAGGAAGACAGAGAGGGGGAGAGAAAGACAGACACCTGCAGACCTGCTTCACCGCCTGTGAAGCGACTCCCCTGCAGGTGGGGAGCCGGGGTTCGAACCGGGATCCTTCTGCCGGTCCCTGCGCTTTGCGCCACGTGCGCTTAACCCGCTGCGCCACAGCCCGACTCCTTTTCTTAAAGCACTTTTCAGCTCTGGTTTATGGATGTACGGGGAACCGAACCTGGGACTTTGGAGCCTCAGGCATGAGAGTCTCTGCATAACCATTATGCTATCTACCCTACCCAGATAAAAGACCTTTTATCTTTCATCCCAAAAGATTATTCTTTTAAATTTTTTTTCCTCTTTTGGGGATGATTTCAGATGTAGGCCCTTCTATTTGTTTTTTTTCCTTGTCATTGCTGGGTCTTCACCGTTTCTGGCTGACTTTTTCAGATGAGAGAGGGAAAGGCGCCATAGTGAAGCGGTTTGGCGCCCCAGAGAGAAAGAAACAAACTCACAGACACACACACCAGAGCGCTGCTCGGCTCTGCTTTATGGTGGTGTGGGGGAGTGAACCTGGGACCTCAGAAACCCAGGCAAGTAACCATTAAGCTGTCTTCCCAGGCAGACATATTTACATATTCATACTAAGGCAGTAAGAAACCGATAACTTTTCTGTTGTCATTAGAAGCTAAATTGAAATTAAACTAAATTAAAATGGGTTTATTTGTATGTTTTCTTAATGTGTTTTTTGTTAAAATTTTTTTTCAGGTTAGAAGCCGACTTTATGTAGGTAAGTACTTTAGAGCTCATTATTGCTCACAATATTTTTAAAGCTTAAAATAAGTTACATGTAACACTCACTTTTTTTTTTTTTTTTTTAAGGGAGAGAGAAAAAGCTCGCTGTTGAACTTTCCACCCTGATTGAGGAAAAATGTAAACTACTTGAAAAATTGAGCCTTGCTGAAAAGGAGGTAAGATAATTTTGAAAATGTTAGCATTCATGTTGTAATTGGAAGGCATTGTACTCTTCATGCCAGCATTTCTGTGTAAGCTGAAGATCATTAATTTTTTTAAAAATTATCTTTATTGGATAGAGACAGCCAGAACTTGAGAGAATGGTGGGGAGATAGAGATGGAGAGAGACAGAGAGCCACCTGCAGCCCTGCTTCACCACCTGCAAAGCTTTTCCCCCTGCAGGTGGGGGCCAGGGGTCTTGAACCCAGTTCCTTGTGAATTGTGACATGTGCACTCAACCAGGTGAGCCATCACCTGGCCCCCAACTTTTTTTTTTTAATCTTTATTTATTTATTGGATAGAGACAGCCAGACATCAAGAGGGAAGGGGGTGATAGAGAGGGAGAGAGACAGAGAGATATCTGCAGCCCTGCTTCACCACTTGCAGTCTTCCCCCTGCAGGTGGGGATCAGGGACCCCACATTGTAATGTGTGCGCTCAACCAGGTGCGCCCCCACTCGGCCCCAGATCATTAATGTTTATTTGCAAAGTATAAGCATTCAGTTACCTCGCAGTACTGTTCTCTCCCCCCTCAGGTCATTTTTTTGGGGAGATAAAGGTTTACAGTGCAGTTGTTGAAACCCTGGGATCAGTGTCTGATCTTCCTAGCATAGGTGTTCGGAAAATCTCTTATCTTCAACTTAGGTCCTTTCCCACCATTGTGCGTTGGATTCCGACACCCTTGCTGCTACCTTCATGCCCCTCCCCCCGAGTCCTTTGCTTTTGTCCAGCACACCATACCCAGTCCACGTTTCACACTGTTTCCCTTTCTTTCCTTGTTGCTTACGCTTCACCTATACGCGAGATCATCCAATATTCTTCTCTTTTTGACTTATCTAGAATAGCATGATTCCTCTAAGTTCCATTCAAGAACGAGACAAAAGAGATAAAGTCATTTTAGGGGAAGATGACCAGAGGGCTCTGAACTCCAACTCCATCAGGACCTGGGGAGAGAGGAGGAAAAACAGAGGGAGATTCAGAGATATAGGTGTAGGTGTGACTTAGAAAAGAAGACAAGGCAGGACCATAGGAAAAATAGGCAAGTCTGTGTGAATCTAGACAGTTATAGAAATAACAGTCAACCCATATCTGTGTCCTTGGGAGGACCACTGCAATTTCCAATGCAGGGAATGGGGACACAGAATTCTGGTGGTGGGAATGGTGAACTATGCCCTGTCATCACAGAGTGAATCAATATTAAGTCACTAATAACATTTTTAAAAAATAAATAGTCCAACCTCTGTGGAGAACAGTCTGGAGAGCTCTCAGAAGGCTAGAAATGGACCTACCCTATGATCCTGCAATTCCTCTCCTGGGGATAGATCCTAAGGAACCCAACACACCCATCCAAAAAGATCTGTGTACACATATGTTCTTGGCAGCACAATGTGTAATAGCCAAAACCTGAAAGCAACCCAGGAGTCCAACAACAGATGAGTGGCTGAGCAAGTTGTGGTCTATATACACAATGGAATACTACGTAGCTGTAAAAAACGGTGACTTCACCGTTTTCAGCCGATCTTGGATGGACCTTGAAAAATTCATGTCAAGTGAAATAAATCAGAAACAGGAGGATGAATATGGGATGATCTCACTCTCAGGCAGAAGTTGAAAAACAAGATCAGAAAAGAAAACACAAGTAGAACCTGAAATGGAATTGGCGTATCGCACCAAAGTAAAAGTCTCTGGGGTGGTGGGTGGGGAGAATACAGGTCCAAGAAGGATTCAGAGGACCTAGTGGGGGTTGTATTGTTATATGGGAAACTGGGGAATGTTATGCATGTACAAACTATTGTACTTACTGTTGAATGTAAAACATTAATTCCCCAAAGGAAAAAAAAAAGAAAAAAGAAAAATACTAAAAAAAAAAAAAAAAAGAGATAACGTCACCATTAATAACCAACTAATATTCTAGTCTGTATACATACTATAGCTTTCTTAGTCTCTTATCTGTTACTGGGCATCTGGGTTGCTTCCAGATTTAGGCTATTACAAAGTATGCTTCTATGAACATAGGTATACATAGGTCTCGTTGGATAGGTGTTTTTGTTTTGTTTGACTATTATCCCTGGGAGAGAAATTGCTAGTCTGTAAATCAGGTCCAGTTTTAGTGTTCTGAGAAATCTCTAGACGGTTTTCTGTAGGGGTTGAACCAATTTGCAATTCCCCAGCAGTATAGAAAGGATCCTTACCCCCCCTTTGACTTTCTAACACGCGTTTCTTTCCTTTCTATTGTATGACATTGTCTTGGGTGTAGCTCACTGTTGCCTTTATTTACACGTATCTGGTAATCAGTGACACTGAGCATTTCTTCATGTCTGTTAGCCTTCTGGATCTCTTCTTTGGGTAAGATTCTATCCATGTTGCCTCCTCATGTTTGGATTTGTTTTTTATTGCTAAGTTTTGTGAGTTATTTATGTTTTGGTTACAAGCCCTTTATCTGATGTATGATATATAAAGATCTTCTCCCATTCTGTAGGGCATCTTACTGTTTTGGTGATAGTTTCTTCTGATGTGCAGAAGCTTTTCAGTTTGATGTAGTTTCACTGGTTTATTTTTGTTTCTTCTTTTCCTTGCTGTTGGTCTTGAGTCTTTGAAGATGTTTACAAAGCTGAGATTGCGAAGTGCTCCACCATCATTTTCTCCCATGAATTTGACAGTTTCAGGTCTAAAGTTTATGTCTTCGGTCCATTTAGAATTTTTTGTGTGCTTCTTTTTTATTTTGCATGTTTCAACTTACCTTTCCCAACACCATTTTAAAAAATATTTATTTATTCCCTTTTGTTGCCCTTGTTTTATTGTTGTAGTTATTATTGTTTTCATCGTTGTTGGATAGGACAGAGAGAAATGGAGAGAGGAGGGAAGACAGAGAGGGGGAGAGAAAGACAGACACCTGCAGACCTGCTTCACCGCCTGTGAAGCGACTCCCCTGCAGGTGGGGAGCCGGGGCTCGAACCGGAATCCTACACGGGTCCTTGCGACTTGCACCACCCTGCGCTTAACCCACTGTGCTACCGCCCCACTCCCCCAACACCATTTGTTGAAAAGACTCCTTTCTCCATTTAATGTCTTTTCTTTTTCTAGCGTTTGCCCTTCTTCCGTAGCCAGTCAACAGGTCAGGTTGAAAGCTGTCAGGAGCTGCTTGTTGCTGGCTTTGAAAGTGACTGGGATCCATGTGGGTTCAGTCGGCTAGGAAGGATCGTCAGTTTCCCCAATGAATGGGGACTCACGGGATGCACCACGGGAAGGTCGACCCAATGCATCCCATTTAATGTCTTGAACCCCCTTGTCAAAAACTAATGTGGGGACTTGTTTCTAGGCTGTCACACTTGATTATTTGTATAGTCTTACTCATTTTAGCAATTACTACACCCCTAAAAAATTCACCAGTTGTAGTAGATGCATAGTGGTATCTCATTGTGATTCTCTTACTCCTTTCTTTCTTTCTTTCTTTCTTTCTTTCTTTCTTTCTTTCTTTCTTTCCCCTTCATATTTCTTTCTCTCCTCTCCCCTCCTCCCTTCCCCTCCCCTCCCTTTCCCTTCCCCTCCCTTCCCCTCCCCTCCCTTTCCCTCCCTTCCCTTCTCCTCCCTTCCCCTCCCTTCCCCTCCCTTCCCTTCCCCTCCCTTCCCCTCCCTTCCCCTCCCCTCCCTTCCCCTCCCTTCCCTTCCCTTCCCCTCCCTTTCCCTCCCTTTCCCTCCCTTTCCTTCCCCTCCCTTCCCCTCCCCTCCCTTTCCCTCCCTTCCCCTCCCCTCCCTTTCCCTCCCTTCCCCTCCCCTCCCTTTCCCTCCCTTCCCCTCCCCTCCCTTTCCCTCCCTTCCCCTCCCCTCCCCTTCCCTCCCCTCCCCTCCTCTCTCTTCTCTTTTTTTAAAAAATTTATTTATTTATTCCCTTTTGTTGCCCTTATTGTTTTATTGTTGTAGTTATTATTATTATTATTATTTTGCCTCCAGGTTTATCACTTGGACTCAATGCCTGCACTATGAATCCACTGCTCCTGGAGGCCATTTTTTTTTCTATTTTGTTGCACTTGTTGTTTATCGTTATTATTGTTATCGTCGTTGTTGGATAGGACAGAGAGAAATGGAGAGAGGAAGGGAAGACAGAGAGGGGGAGAGAAAGAGAGACACCTGCAGACCTGCTTCACCGCCTGTGAAGCGACGCCCCTGCAGGTGGGGAGCCGAGGTCCGGAACCTGGGTCCTTGCGCCCGTCCTAGCGCTTTGTGTGCGCCATGTGCGTTAACCCGCTGCTACCGACCGCCCCCCCTATTTTTATTTTAATTAGAGATTAGAGAAGAACTGCTCAACTCTGATGTATGCTGGTGCTGGGGGTTCATGAGAATCCGGTGTGCCGTCTTGGTGCCATATCCCTAGCACTCACTGCGATTTCAATTTGTTTCCCTGGCAATTTAAGGATTTTTCATTTTTAGCAATATTCAGTTTTATATATAGGCATTTCAGAATTGTTCAAACATAGGAATTATTATCACACCTACATTACTAATAGTGATAATGATTTTTTAAATACTTTTTTTGTCTTTCCAGAGCACTGTTCAGCTGTGGTTTATTTATGGTGGTGCAGGGGATTGAACCTGTGACTTTACAGCCTCAGGCATGAGAGCCTCTTTGCATAACCACCATGCCATCTACTCCCACCCCCAGCGGTAGTTCTTTAATATGGCTAGGTCAGATTTTTCCCAGTGTTTCATAGTTTATCCATTTGTTTGTTTTTGACCTTTTTGATTATATTTATTTAAATTAAAGTTTTTAGAAATAATTTTTGGGGGTAGATAGCATAATGGTTATGCAAAGAGATTCTCATGCCTGCGGCTCCATAGTTCCAGGTTCAATCCCCCACACCACCAGAAACAAGATCTATTCAGTGCTCTGTTAAAAACAACTTCCTAAATTTGTGGGCTGTACTTTCATATGTACATATATGAATAATAAGACTCACCACCAGAGCTCCATTGCCTGTTCAGCTGAAAGACTCCTCTTCCCTGTGCTACAGCAAAGCAGAGGATTCTGGGGGAGTGGAAAGAACTTTGAAGTGGTCCTGTTGCATCATCAAGGGGAGATGAGAAATTGCACCCACATGTCAACAACTGCACTGTAAACCATTAACCTCCCAGTTACAAAAAGAATCCCTCTGCCTGCCCTTTTTACTTCCCCTGCCTGTTCCCTCCAAGAATCAACAGTTTTCTTAGATTCTTAAGTATTTTGACTTATTTATTTTTTGCAAGTTCATTTCATTTTTTTTTTATATTTATTTCCTTTTGTTGCCCTTGTTTTATTGTTGTAGTTATTACTGTTGTTGTTGTTATTGATGTCGTCATTGTTGGATAGGACAGAGAGAAAAGGAGAGAGGAGGGGAAGACAGAGAGGGGGAGAGAAAGACAGACACCTGCAGACCTGCTTCACCGCCTGTAAAGCGACGGCCCTGCAGGTGGGGAGCTGGGGGCTCGAACCGGGATCCTTACGCCGGTCCTTGTGCTTTGTGCCGGTCCTTGTGCTTTGTGCCGTGTGCGCTTAACCCGCTGTTCTACCGCCGACCCTCAGGGATATAATTCTACACCACTCCCGCCACCAGAGTTCTGTGTCCCAATCCCCTTCTAGCAATAATCGCCATAGTTATGGGTGACTGTCTATATATGATTACCCCCCCCCATGTTCACCTTTGTAAGTTTCAGTTCCACTTATGAGTGAAATCATCCCACAGCTTTCCTCACTTCCTTACTTCATCAATTATAATCACTGCCAGTCTCATCCTTCCTCCCTTTTAGGAGGGTCCTTGGGATTATTTGGGATCCACTAGGATAACCCAGTATATTCTCTCCCTCTTAGCATTCATAGTTTAATCACACCTGATTAGGATGAAGTTTGGTGGGTGGAGGTGGGGATTATTCCATCTGCCCCAGGATTCCAGCCTACAACCTGAGCTCCGCTACACCCTCCTCGGCAGGTTCAGAACTCCAACCTTTGCGTTCACAGCTGCAGTTATCCTAACAGTCTTGCTTTGGCTCTTTGCCTGTTATCTTCTACTTTTAAAAGTGGACAAGGAAATTTTCAAATGCTGAACTTGCATTTCTGAGGTTTTCATCTTCTGTCATAAATCTGCACTAATCTTGTAGCTCTTTGAAACCTTCAGATATATCTTATTATTATTTTTTTGATACTCCTTTGTCCAGCTGTTATTGTTCATGGGTGAGAAGGTTAAGAATTTTGCCAAAAAAAAAAACCAAAAAAAAAAAAAGAATTTTGCCAAATCTTATAGCAGTGTATATGTTTCATTGTACCTATTTTATATTGTTCCTAGTTGTTTTTTTTTTTTCCTCTTTAATTTTTTTTTTTTAATAACCAGATTACTGCTCAGCTCTGGCTTATGGTGGTGCGGGGGATTGAACCTGGGACTTTAGAGCCTCAGGCATGAGAGTCTCTTCACATAACCATTATGCTATCTACCCCCGCCCCCTAGCTGTTCCTTACTCATTTTATTTGTAATATGATTTGAGTTAGAAGTGAAAATCCTGGGGCAGGTGGTAGCACGCCCATGGTTGGGCGCACACCTCAAGGATTGGTGTTCGAGCCCCTGCAGGCTCTCCACCTGCAGGGGAACGCTTCACTAGTGGTAGTCAGGTCTGCAGGTGCCTCTCTTTTTCTCTCCCTCTCTGTTTTCTACTCTCCTCTCAATTTCTCTCTCCTATCAAATAATAAAAATAGAAAAAAGAAAGAAAGAAAAAAGACAGATAGAAAGAAAGGAGAAATGTCCACTTGAAGTGGTGGGTTCATGGTGCAGGAGCCAAGCTCCAGCGAGATCCCTGGTATCAATTAGATGGGGTGGCTGCACTGTGGGTTAAGCACACATGGAGGATCCTGGTTCGAGCCCTAGGATCCTGGGAGTCGCTTCACAAGCGGTGAAGCAGGTCTGCAGGTGTCTGTCTTTCTCTCCCTCTCTCTGTCTTCTCCTCCTTTCTCAATTTGTCTGTCCTCTACAGTAATAACAACAAGGGCAACAAAAATGGGAAAAAATGGCCTCCAGGAGCAGTGGATTCGTAGAGCAGGCACCGAGCCCCAGTGATAACCCTGGAAGCAAAAAAAAAAAAAATCTCATAGAAAAAATTTTGATGGCTAGCCAGTATAAATGTTCTTTTTCTGATCAGCTTTGGTTTGTGGTACAAAGGGGGTCCGGGATTTAACCTGGAACTGTGGAGCCTCAGGCTTGAGAGTCTCTTTGCATAGCCATTGTGTTATCTATCCCCATCTATCAGTTTAAATTCTCTTGAATGAAGAGTCAGACTTTGTGGGGCCGGGTGGTGGTGCACCTAGTTGAGCGCACACATTACAGTGCACACATTACAGTGCACACATTACAGTGCACACATTACAGGGCACACATTACAGGGCACACATTACAGGGCACACATTACAGTGCACACATTACAGTGCACACATTACAGGGCACACATTACAGGGCACACATTACAGGGCACACATTACAGGGCACACATTACAGGGCACACATTACAGGCACACATTTTACAGGGCACACATTACAGGGCACACATTACAGGGCACACATTTTACAGGGCACACATTACAGGGCACACATTACAGGGCACACATTACAGGGCACACATTACAGGCACACATTTTACAGGGCACACATTACAGGGCACACATTACAGGGCACACATTACAGGGCACACATTACAGTTCGAGCCCCGGACCCCACCTGCAGGGGGGAAGTTTAATGAGTGGTGAAGCAGGGCTGCAGGTGTCTGTTTCTCTCTCTCTCTCCCCCCCCCTATATATATACACATACATATCTGTCCCCCTTCCTCTTTATTTCTAGCTTTCTCTCTCTATCTTAAAGATAATTAAAAAGAAAAGAGTGAGACTTTGTAAAGCTGTGTTAATTTTAAGGGGACAGTGCTGCTATATTTGTTGCCTATGGTATGTGCCGCATTGTGTTAGCTGCCTCAGCTTAGTTAATTTAAAAAAAAAATTTATTTACTTTCCCTTTTGCTGCCCTTGTTTTTCATTGTTGTTGTAGTTATTATTGTTATTGATGTCACCGTTGTTGGGTAGGACAGAGAGAAATGGAGAGAGGAGGGGAAGACAGAGAGGGGAAGAGAAAGACAGACACCTGCAGACCTGCTGCACCGCCTGTGAAGCGACTCCCCTGCAGGTGGGGAGCCGGGGGCTCGAACCGTAAACCTTCTGCCGGTTTTTGTGCTTTGCGCCACTGTGCGCTTAACCGCTGTGCTACCGTCCGACTCCCACAGTGTAGTTAATTTTAGTAATCATGATATTTGAAGTACTTAAAGCTACTTAAGTTCATCATATGTGTAAAAATGTATTCTGCCTCCTTCCTAGTCACTCATCCAGGTAAAAAATGAAATGTCTCGACGTTTTACTTGCAGTCTTGCTTTCTTTCCAGTATGAAGGCTTAGAGTCCTCGTTAAAGGATGCCAACCTAGACGAGTCAGCAGAAGCACGAAGTCTGGAGGTAAGAAACCAACACAACAGTTATAAAAGCCGAGGGTAAAGAGTCTCAGCAGATAGCATGAACCTTAAAAGTATATCGGGGGCTGGGCGGCAGTGCGGCAGGTTAAGCGCAGGAGGGTCGCTTCACAAGCGGTGAAGCAGGTCTGCAGGTGTCTGTCTTTCTCTCCCCCTCTCTGTCTTCCCCTCCTCTCTCCATTTCTCTCTGTCCTATCCAACAATGATTACAACGATAACTACAACAATAAAACAACAAGGGCAACAAAAGGAAAAATAAATAAATAAACAAACAAAAATCAGTCTTTAAAAAAAAAAAAGACCAGAGATTTCTAAGTAGTGGGGTGCCAGTAAATGTTAGCTGATGCTCTGACATTTTCTACTTTAATATTACCTGTAGTAGACTTCCCCTTCTGTCTTTTGTCACTACTGTGTTTTTTTTAAAAAAAGAATTTATGGTGGATCAGGGAGATAGTATAATGGTCATGCAAAAATACTTCATGCCGGAGGCTCCAAAGCTCCAGCAGGTTCAGTCCCCTGCACCACCATAAGCCAGAGCTGAGCAGTAAAAAAAAAAAAAAATAATAAGTAAACAAATGGTATGTGGCTTGCTTTTTTTTTTTTTTTTTTTTTTTTTTTTGCCTCCAGGGTTATCTCTGGGTCTCAGTGCTTGTGCTACGAATCCACTGCTCCTATGGTCAGTTTTTTGATTTTTTGGATAGGACAGAGAGAAACTGAGAGGGAGGGGGAGATAAGAGTGGGAGAGAGAAAGACACCTGCAGACCTGCTTCACCGCGTGTGAAGTGACCCCTGCTGCAGGTGTGGAGCTGTGAGCTGGAACCCGGATCCTTGTGTGGGCCTTTGTGCTTAGTACTGTGGGTGCTTAAACCCAGTGCACCACTGCCTGGCCCAGTGGCTTACTTTTTTAGGGAAACAATTTTGTTTTTAATGTTTTTCATTTATTTACTTACTGGGTAGAGACAGAAATTGAGAGGGGAGGGAGTGATAGAGAAGGAGGGAGAGAGAGAGAGGGATACCTGCAGCCCTGCTTCACCGCTCATGAAGGTTCCCCTCCTGTAAGTGGGGACTAGGGACTTGAGTCCTGCTCCCTGAGCACTGAAGCATGTCTCAGCCAGCTGCACCCCCACCCTGCCCCACTACTGTGTCTGACATCACTTGCACCTCTAACAGCAGTAAGGCATTCCAGGAGCCCGTATCTGTAGCATCACTGAGGCTTTTTTCTTCTTCCTTTTTAAAAAATTGTTTATTTTCATGCAAAAGAGACCAGAGCAGTAATAAGTTGTGACACATGATGGTGCCGGGAATTGAATCTGGGCATAAAAGCTGGAGGGTGATGCCACTCCTTTGTCTTCCTAGCACCTCACCCACCTGCTTTCTGTCTGTCATCTGTCTACCCAGGCTCAACTCTGGCTGTTGGTGGGGTCAGTATTGAATCTGAGACCTCCGTGATGCAGGTCCTTTGCACATCCACTGTGCTTTCTCCTCAGCCCCCAGATTGTTTTTCTTTTTATTTTATTTTTTCCCTTTTGTTGCCCTTGTTGTTTATTGTCGTTATTATGATTGTTGCTGTTATTGCTGTCGTTGTTGGATAGGACAGAGAGAAATGGAGAGAGGAGGAGAAGACAGAGAGGGGGAGAGAAAGACAGACACCTGCAGACCTGCTTCACCGCCTATGAAGCAACTCCCCTTCAGGTAGGGAGCCAGAGGCTCGAATCAGGATCCTGATGCTGGTCTGTGCACTTAACCCGCTGCACCACCACCCGGCTCCCAGCCCCCAGATTTTATTGTACACATACTTCCATCATGATCAACTTCAAGGTACTAATATGATGTCACTCAAATATGGAGCTTGAAAGAGATATGCATAGTTGACCCTCCTGAGGCAAGTATGGTTTGACTCCTAGTAAGGAAGAAAGGTATGATAATCTGTTGTCTAGCTAAGCTATGACAGATCAAGGTAAATAATAGGCATGCCTTACTACTGTTAGAGGCTCGAGTCTTGTAAAGAGCATAGTACAGACAAAGATAGGAGAGGAAGCCTGCTTCTGGAAATATTAAATAGAAGAGAGTGGACCTTGGACTCTTGGCGTGCGTGTCTAGTCCATACAGTTGGCATGGCTGTAGTGGTCAAAGTCTTTCATGATTCAGATTCCCTAGTAGAGTCCAAAGGATGTTATGAACTGAAATTCCAAGTGAAATATATTTTTTTGGTGTCTCGGGCATGAAAGTTTTTTTAAAAAATATTTATTTATTCCCTTTTGTTGCCCTTGTTGTTTTATTGTGGTTATTATTGTTGTCATTATTGTTGGATAGGACAGAGAAAAATGGAGAGAGGAAGGGAGACAGAAAGGGAGACAAAGATAGACACCTTCAGACCTGCTTCACCACTTGTGAAGTGACTCCCCTGCAGGTGGGGAGCTGGGGGCTCCAATCAGGATCCTCACGCTGGTCCTTGCGCTTTGTGCCACGTGCGCTTAACCTGCCGCACTACCGCCCAACTCCCATGAAAGTCTTTTTGTATAACTATTCTGCTGACTCCCCACTTAATTTTTTCTTCAATTACCTTTTAATATCTCTGGAAACTTGTTGAAATGGTTATGTTTTGCATGTTGATTCTGTTTTAGCTGTTTCAGTGGTAATTTCTAACTTCGAAAAATTGAAATTAACGAGACATTTAGCATGCTGATGAGCAAAACTTAGAGAGCAAAGACTTACGCAAGTTTAGTGGTATTGTGGATAAAATTAAACTTTTTTTTTCCCAAGACACTGAATTAACATGATTTAGGAGCAAAGTAGCTGAATTTTTACTTTAATAGGGGTTTTGGATTTTTTTTTTGTTAATGATTTTTTAAAAAACTGCAGTGTTAATTTTCAAGATTTGTAAACAGAATTTAATATAAAGTAAGTACGATAAGATCTATAACATTTTGATGGTTATGTCTGTTGATAAAAACAAAATAATAGTCTATGGAGATAGAATGGTTCTGCAAAAGATTCTCATACTTGAGATGCTGAGATGCTGAGCTCTTAGGTTCAATCCCCAGCACCACCATTAGCCAGAGCTGAGTCAGTGCTCTGGTCTCTGTCTCTCTCTATATCTCTTTCTCATTAAAATAGTCAATAAAATATTTTTTAAAAGCAAAGTAATAGTATTTAAGTTAAAATTTATATAATCAGTTAGCAAGGAGTCAGCAATTTTAAACAGCTGTAGTATAAACTGTGTTATCCTCGGCTTTTCTTGTGGACTGCATCAAAGTCTTTGAATCGTTTTTTTTTTTTTTTTTTTTCTTTTCTTCCAGGGTTATTGCTGGGCTCCGTGCCTGCACCATGAATCCACCGCTCCTGGAGGCCATTTTCCCCCCTTTTTGTTGCCCTAGTTGTTGCAGCCTCGTTGCGGTTATTATTGCCACTGTTGACGTTGCTTTGTTGTTGGATAGGACAGAGAGAAATGGAGAGAGGAGGGGAAGACAGAGAGAGAGGGGAGAGAAAGATAGACACCTGCAGACCTGCTTCACCGCCTGTGAAGCGACTCCCCTGCAGGTGGGGAGCCGGGGGCTCGAACCGGGATCCTTATGCCGGTCCTGCGCTTTGCGCCACGTGCGCTTAACCCACTGCGCCACCTCCCGACTCCCTTGTTTGTTTTTTTTAACAAGTTTGTTGAAGAATCACAAATATCAGAGGTATGTTTATTCTAGTATTTAAATCCAACTTGTATGTTCTAATTACTAATCATTTTCAATAAAAAAAGGCCACAAAAATAAGTCTTAAATTCAGTACAGACTATTGGACATGTTCTTGATTGACTTTTTTGGGAATTTTTTAATTTCTTTAATGATATTAAATTGAATTTATTTCTTACTTTTCCCCTCTGAGTTTTAGATCATGGTTGTGCTTCCCCTGTTTTTAATATATTTATTGACTTATTCCCTTTTGTTGCCCTTGTTGTTTTATTGTTGTAGTTATAATTGTTGTTATTAATGTCGTCATCACTGGATAGGACAGAGAGAAATGGAGAGAGGAGGGGAAGACAGAGAGAGAGGGGAGAGAAAGACAGACACCTGCAGACCTGCTTCACCGCCTGGGAAGCGACTCCCCTGCAGGTGGGGAGCCGGGGGCTCGAACCGGGATCCTTATGCCGGTCCCTGCGCTTTGTGCCATGTGCGCTTAACCCGCTGCGCTACCGCCTGACTCCCGCTTCCCCTGTTTTTATGAATGAAACTTTGCTGAGACACAGCCATGCTCGCTCAGATTTTCTTGTTTTTTATGACATAGGCATAGTTGAGAATCTCAGGCCAAGCCTGCATGACCTCAGGCAAAAATCTCATGACCTCCCTGGCTTTATATGGAAAAATAACCTGTTCTTTTCTTCTAGAATTATTGATGATTGAATGTCATAAAATGAATAGAAATATAAACTAAACTTATTTAACTCAGTGTATATGTTTGATTATATTCATGCGATTTACTTTGACCCAAAACTCCTATGTCTGGTAAAAGCTGCCTCCTTTTTTTAGGCAGCCTGTGAGGAACTGTGCAGGTCTAAATCTGAACTTGAGGATGAAATACTGTCTCTAGAAAAAGAATTAGAAGAAGAGAAATCTAAACATTCCAAACAAGATGAATTGGTAAGACTTTTATATTTTAGAGGACCATAGGAAAAAAAGAAAGTTACTGAGTTTTAAAAATTAATAAGCTTATCACTTAAAGTGTTAACATATTATAAAAACTCCAAAGATTATAGGAGACTGAAGTCGAGAGGAAAAAAAATTCAGATCCACTTTTTTTTTTTCCCTTTGCTGGGAGTTATCATACCATGTCAAGTTTCTTGTAAAAATTTTGTGTAGGAAGTAGCTCATAAATAAGAAAGTTTAGTGGATATATTTTTTTAATTTTTAAAATTTATTTATTTTCTCTTTTGTTGCCCTTGTTGTTTTTTATTGTTATTGTAGTTATTATTGTTGTTGTTATTGATGTCGTCATTGTTAGATAGGACAGAGGGAAATGGAGAGAGGAGGGGAAGACAGAGAGAGAGGGGGAGAGAAAGACAGACACCTGCAGACCTGCTTCACCATTTACAAAGCGACTCCCCTGCAGGTGGGGAGCCAGGGGCTTGACCCAGGATCCTTATGCAGGTCCTTGGGCTTTGTTCCACGTGCCGCCCGACCCTGTGAATGCGTATTTTTTGTTCGGCAGGAGCACGTAGGGCTAACGAGGCCGAGGTCCCAGGTACAATCTCTGGTAGAACCAATACCACAGCTGAGCTGTTAAAACAAACAAATAGTTCTTTTTTTAAAAAAAGTGTTCTTGATTGATCCTATCTTTCCAGATGGTAGATATTTCTAAAAGGATACAGTCCCTGGAGGAAGAATCAAAATCCCTCAAATCACAAGTAGCTGAAGTAAGTTGCGTTATTCTCATGGGTCTGTTACTTTAAAAAACCATTTTCATTTTACTCTTACCTTTATAGATAAGGAATTCAGGATGGAATAGAATTTCAGACATTAAAAATTTTTTTTTTTAACTTTTAAATTTATTTTATAGCTTTTTCTCTCTCTCACTTTTTATTTATTTATTCCCTTTTGTTGCCCTTGCTGTTTTATTGTTGTAGTTATTATTGTTGTCATTGTTGTTGGATAGGACAGAGAGAAATGGAGAGAGGAGGGGAAGACAGAGAGGGGGAGAGAAAGACAGACACCTGCAGACCTGCTTCACCGCCTGTGAAGCGACTCCCCTGCAGGTGGGGAGCCAGGGACTCAAACCGGGATCTTTCCGCTGGTCCTTGTGCTTTGCGCCACCTGCGCTTAACCTGCTATGCTACCGCCGACTCCCTCTCTCTCACTTTTTACCAGAGCACTGCTCAGCTCTGGCTTGTGGTGGTACAAGGGATTAAACCTGGGAGTTTAGAGCCTCAGGCATGAGTCTCTTTGCATAACCATTATGCAATCTACCCCTGCGACATTATTTTTTACATAAGACACCATAGGAAAGTTTATTCTTTACTGGACAAGTATTTATTGAACTATTTTTATTGGTTACAGTTCAAGTTGTTTAACACAAAACAGAAAAGCTTTCATGGAGGTTACAGTCAGGTCATGGAGACAGATAAAAAATTAACAAAATTTGCTATGTAGTGTATGGAAGGTTATCAGACCTTGAACCATTTACCCAAGATCTCATGGCAAGTTAGGTGGTAGAGCTTAAGTTCAGCTATTTTCTTTCTTTCTTTCTTTTTAATATTTATTTATTCCCTTTTGTTGGTCTTGTTGTTTGATTGTTGTAGTTATTATTGTGGTTACTGATGTCATTGTTGTTGGATAGGACAGAGAGAAATGGAGAGAGGAGGGGAAGACAGAGAGGGGGAGAGAAAGACAGACACCTGCAGACCTGCTTCACCGCCTGTGAAGCGACTCCCCTGCAGGTGGTGAGCTGGGGCCTAGAACTGGGATCCTTACGCCGGTCCTTGCGTTTTGTGCCACCTGCGCTTAACCTGCTGTGCTACCTCCCGACTCCCAAGTTCAGCCATTTTCTTCTGTAGTATTGTTCTGTCTTTTTTTTTTTTAATTTTTAAAAAAATTTTTATTATCTTTATTTATGTATTAGATAGAGACAGCCAGAAATTGAGAGGGAAGGGGGTGGGTGATAGACAGGGAGAGAGACAGACACCTGCAGCCCTGCTTCACCACTCATGAAGCTTCTCCCCTGCAGGTGGGGACTGGGGGCTTGAACCCGGGTCCTTGCCCACTATAACACGTGCGCTTAACCAGGTACACCACCACCCGGCCCCTTGTTCTGTCTTTTCTATTAATAACGTCAAACGTTTTTATTTTTCTTTCTTTCTTTAATTCCATGGTTGTGGGATTTGTATAAACAATGAGCTGTTGGATTTCATTAAATTTATTGTAATCCACTTAACATGCTGTGTTTTAATTAGGCCAAAACAACCTTCAAAATATTTCAAATGAATGAAGAACGACTTAAGGTAGCTACCAAAAATGCTGCGAGTGAAAGTTTGCAACTTCAGGAAAGCCAGAAGCAGGTTGGTATTATAGAGGCACCTTTCAGCTTCTGAGAATGTGATTCCAAATGTTGCGGGCATGACCGTTACTGAGTGGCCCACACAAGGGGCAAGGGTAAGGTTTACCTTGACCACAGGACAAACACATTTACATAGATTGTCTTATTCTTTGTATCTGGCTAACTCCTTAACCATTAGAATTCTTCTTCTTTTTTCTTTCTTTATTTCTCTGTTGGGGGATTAATGTTTTACAGTCGACAGTAAATACAATAGTTTCTACATGCATAGCATTTCTCAGTAACAATACAACCCCAACTAGGTCCTCTGCCATCCTGTTCCAGGACCTGTATTCCCCAGAGTCTTTTACTTTAGTGCGATACACTAAGATTGTTGAAGTAAGCTCTCTTGTCGTCAGTAAGTGCATATTCTCATACGCTCCTTCCCTAACCATGGGGACTGCACGCCACCATGCAGTCTTCCTCAGTGCCCTGGAGACCACTGAGTCACCACAGTCAGGCTCTTTCATTGTTTCTTGCTGCTGTCATATACCAGAACAGTGTTCTAGTCTCTCTAGCTGTTATGAAACAGATTTCTTACAAAATATTTTTATATCATTTTTGATTTAGCAATTTAAACTTATAGTTGAGTCACTGTTTTACAGTTTTAACTTTTGTGTCATACCCAGTTGGTTTTCCTCTCTGGAAAAAGTATATGCATTAGTAAAGGTTTGTTTTTGTAGAATTCGATATTTTCCAGATCTGTTTCTTTTCTTTTCTTTTCTTTTCTTTTCTTTTCTTTTCTTTTCTTTCTTTCTTTCTTTCTTTTTTTTTTTTTTTTCCTATGGTGGTGCATTGGTCTTATACGTCTGTAGTTTCACCCTCTCACCTCCAGACTGACTATTTCATTTTTTAAATTTATTTATTTATTTATTATTGTTGTTTTTTTTAAATATTTATTATATTTATTTATTCCCTTTCGTTGCCTTTGTTGCTTTATTGTTGTAGTTATTATTGTTGTTGTCGTTGTTGGATAAGACAGAGAGAAATGGAGAGAGGAGGGGAAGATAGAGAGGAGAGAAAGACACCTGCAGACCTGCTTCACCGCCTGTGAAGCGACTCCCCTGCAGGTGGGGAGCCGGGGTTCGAACCGGGATCCTTATGCTGGTCCTTGTGCTTTGCGCCACCTGCACTTAACCTGCTGCGCTACAGCCCGACTCCCTATTTATTTATTTATTTATTGCCTCTAGGGTTATGTCTGGGGCTCAGTGCAGTACGAATCCACTACTCCTGGAGACCATTTTTCCCATTTTGTTGCCCTTGTTGTTATTATTGTTGTTGTCATTGTTGCTGTTGTTGTTGGATAGGACAGAGAGAAATGGAGAGAGGAGGGGAAGACAGAGAGGGGGAGAGAAAGACAGACACCTGCAGACCTGCTTCACCGCCTGTGAAGCCACCCCCCTACAGGTGGGGAGCCGGGGCTCAAACCAGATCCTTACGCCGGTCCTTGCGCTTTGTACCATGTGCACTTAACCCGCTGTGCTTCTGCCTAACTTCCTATTTCATTCTTTATATCTTTACTTACTTATTATTTGACAAGAGACAGAGTAATTGGGGTGGAGGAAATAGAGAGGGAAAGAGAGAGACCCCTGCCAGCCCTGCTTTATCACTCGTGAAGCTTTCCCCCTGTAGGTGCGGACCAGGGGCTTGAACCCGGGTCCTTGTGCACTGGAATGTGTGCTTGACCAGGTGCACCTCTGCCTGGCCCCCATTTCTTTTTTCTTTCTTTCTCTGTTTTTTTCTACCAGGATTATTCCTGGGCCTCGTGCCAGCACTGTAAATCTACTGCTCCTAGAGGCACCCCCCCCCCCTTTACATTTGTTAGGACAGAGAGAAATTGAGACGGAGAGAGAAAGATAAACATCTGCAGACCTACTTTACCACTCGTGAAACACTCCCCTGCAGGAGTGGCAGCAGGGGCTCGAACCCAGGTCCTTGTACATGGTAATATGTGCACTTAACCAGGTGCACACGTCACTTGGTGTCCATTCTTTTTAATTCTGGATTGACATAACACTGGTTCTTCTCCAGGTGTCATGTCAGTCTCACTGGTGCTGCCGCTCAAACCGGGATCCTTACGCTGGTCCTTGGGCTTTACGCCATGTGCGTTTGACCCGCTGCGCTACTGCCCAGCCTCCCCAAGTATAGTATTTTGTAGGCTTAGGTACCTTAACTCTAAACCATGTGGTTGAGAAAATTAGTTGTAAAACCAGTACATTAGGTTATGTTACATATAAAGAATAATAAGAAATAGGGGACTGGGTGGAGGTGCCTGGTTGAGCACACATGGTACAGTGTGCAAGGACTCAGTTCAAGTCCCCAGTCCCACCAGAAAGAGCGGTGAAGCAGGGCTGCTGGTCTCTCTCTATCTCTCTCTCTACCTGCCCCTTCCCTCTTGATTTCTGACTGTCTCTACCCAATAAGTAAATAAAGATAAAAAAAAAAAAAAGGAATAAGAAGAAATGATCGGGTGGGGGAGATAGCATAATGGATATGCAAAGAGACTCATGCCTGAGGCTCCAAAGTCCTAGGTTCAATCCCCTGCACCGCCATAAGCTAGAAAAAAAAAAAAAAAGCAGTGATCAACTGTAACACATATATGCCTCAGAAAGCCGTTTAATATACTTTATTATGTAAATTAATCAAGGGACTGGGTAGTGGCGCACTTCTTTCAGTACATGCATTGTCATGCGCAAGGATCCGGGTTCAAATCCCTGGTCCCCACCTGCAAAGGGAAATCTTCACAAGCCGTGAAACAGTGCCGCAGGTGTCTCTCTTTTCCCCTTGCTCAGTTTCCCTCTGTCTCATCATGTGAAAGGGGGGGGCGGGGGGGAGAAAAAGACTACCAGAAGCAGTGGATTTTCCCTGGAGGCCAAATAAGTAAGTAAATAAATAAGTTAAAATGCTTAAGTGTCTATTGTTTTACATTAGCCTCTTTTGAAATTTCTTTGGAAATTAGAGTTCATCCTTTCTTTCACTTCTTTTCTTCCTTCGGTTCCTTCCTCTTTACCATTGGATATTAATGATATACCTAAATATAGTAGTATGTATTTGTACACGTAAGTATGATATTGAATATTCTTTGTGTGTGTGTGTGATTTTAATTTTAGCTTTTACAAGAAGCTGACAAATGGAAAGAGCAAGTGGATGATCTTAATAAACAGAAAACAGCATTTGAAGAATCCAAAGTAAATGTGGAGCAAGTCCTTTCTGAGAAAGAAGATCAGATCAAGGTAAACAGCCCTGCTAGCTTTAGTCCTGAGTCAGCCACAACTTTATACTGATCCTGAGACTTGAGTTTTCTTCTTTTTTTTTTTTCAGCAGCCTTAATTTTGTTAATTTGTTTGCCAAATTCGAAGATAGAGTACACTTTTGGGGAATTTTAATTTATACCAACATAGTTTTCCTTGTTGTCAAGTCTTTCTTTCTTTCTTTCTTTCTTTCTTTCTTTCTTTCTTTCTTTCTTTCTTTCTTTCTTTCTTTCTTTCCTCTTAGGAGGAAGGGAAATGAGGAAGAAGTGGAGGGGAGGAAGATAAAGGAGGAGGAAGTGGAGGAAGAGGCCAAGTGTTTCTTTTTCTTTTTTTTATTTATTCACTTTTGTTGCCCTTGTTTTATTGTTGTCATTGATGTCGTGGTTGTTGGATAGGACAGAGAGAAATGGAAAGAGGAGAGGAAGACAGAGAGGGGGAAAGAAAGACAGACACCTGCAGACCTGCTTCACCACTTGTGAAACGACTCCCCTGCAGGTGAGGAGCCACGGGCTTAACCCGCTGCACTACCCCGTCCTAATCCCCCCTTTTTAAAAAAATATTTATTTATTCCCTTTTGTTGCCCTTGTTGTTTTATTGTTGTAGTTATTGTTGTTGTTGGATAGGACAGAGAGAAATGGAGAGAGGAGGGGAAGGCAGAGAAGGGGAGAGAAAGAGAGACACCTGCAGACCTGCTTCACCGCCTGTGAAGCGACTCCTCTGCAGGTGGGGAGCCGGGGGCTCAAACCGGGATCTTTCCGCTGGTCCTTGCGCTTTGCGCCATGTGCGTTTAACCCGCTGCGCTACTGCCCGACTTCCAGTCAAGTGTTTCTTAAAGACTTGTAGATAGTGGTCCGGGAGGTGGTGCAGTGGATATGACATCTCAAAAGACTCTCAAGCATGAGATTCTGAGTTCAGTCCCTGGCAGCATATGCACCAGAGTGATGTTTGGTTCTTTGTCTCTCTCCTATCTTTGTCATTAATAAATAAAATCTTTTTTTAAAAAAGACTTGTAGATATATACATATATATTTACATGTATTACATAATATATATAATATGTATATGTATCCTACTTCCCTTCTCTTCTATATTTTAGCCTAGATTGTTAAAGTATAAAGATTAGGGGAGTCGGGCTGTAGCGCAGCGGGTTAAGTGCAGGCGGTGCAAAGCACAAGGACCGGCATAAGGATCCCGGTTCGAACCCCGGCTCCCCACCTGCAGGGGAGTTGCTTCACAGGCAGTGAAGCAGGTCTGCAGGTGTCTGTCTTTCTCTCCTCCTCTCTGTCTTCCTCTCCTCTCTCCATTTCTCTCTGTCCTATCCAACAATGACAACAACAATAATAACTACAACAATAAAAAAACAACAAGGGCAACAAAAGGGAATAAATAAAATAAATATTTAAAAAAGTATAAAGATTATAAGAAAAAAAAGATTATAAGAAATTATCTTCCCTTTTGAACTTAGAATGTTATCTGTTTCATTTATTTTATTATAATGAGAAAAAGAGATACAGAGAGAAAAACGAGACAAAGACCAGAGCACTGCTCAGCTGTGGCTTATGGTTGTGATGGGGATTGAACTTGGGATCGTGAAGCCTCAGGCATGAAAGTCTTTTGCAAAGCGTTATGCTGTCTCCCCCACACCATCTGTTTCTGTTAATAAGAGATTATAAAGAATTTTAGAAATTGGACAGATGAAGTTATATAAGAATCCATTGTAAGGGAGTTGAGTGCTAGCACAGCGGGTTAAATGCAGGTGGTGCGAAGCACAAGGACTGGCTGAAGGATCCCAGTTCGAGCCTCTGGCTCCCCACCTGCAGGGGAGTCGCTTCACAAACGGTGAAGCAGGTCTGCAGGTGTCTGTCTTTCTCTCCCCCTCTCTGTCTTCCCCTCCTCTCTCCATTTCTCTCTGTCCTATCCAACAACAGTGACATCAATAACAACAGCAACAACTACAACAACAATAAAAAAACAAGAACAATAAAAGGGAAAATAAATACAAAAAAAGGAATACATTTTAAAAGATGAGTCAAATTGAAATTTGGCCCCATTGGAATAAAATACTTGATAGTTAAGGTTTGTTGACTTTTTCCTATCCCCTTTCTTCCCCACCTGCCCTTTCTCTTAAGATTTTATTTATTTATTTATTTTTTAGTACTTTTTTTTTAATTAGGGAATTAATGTTTTACATTCAACAGTAAGTACAATAGTCTGTACATGCATAACATTCCCCATCTCTTGACATTTGAACTACAGATATTCAGATATTATTAAGTAAGAAGATATAAAACTACTAGCCACTAAGCTACACAGTAAGTCCATGTTGTCACCTTGCAAGTTTTACGTTTATATTAGTTTCGTTGTTCGCAAGAATGCTTTCCAGATTCCAGCCTTAGGTTTAGATTCAGAAGTTGGCATATTGTTTTGTTTTCCCCTGACACTTACTCTACTAGAGAATTTGGGATTCTTCCTTCGTGGAACAAAAATGAGATATTAATCTCCAATTCTGCTCAGAACTGTTGGCTGTGTTATTTGTGCATGGACCACTTAAGAGGGAGGAGATCAAACAACAGAATGGATTTTTAGGTGGACCTTCCACAGAAATACACAGGAGTCATTTATCTGTTTATACTCACTAAGTTTTCCTTCACTCGGGAAAATTCAAAAATTACCATTAGAGGTGATTTTTTTTTTTTTAACTTGCAGACTTTATTAGTCAATAGATGTCATATTTTTTCACAGTATATACATGTCTTTATACCTGTTAAAGAATAATTTTGCTGCTGTTTTATGTGGATTGCTTTTTAAGTTACAACTGTACATTTAGAATTTGTAAATTAGCACAAGGCTTTATCTTCTTTATCCTGTTATCTCTTTCGGTAAATGTCAAGTCATTGACTGAACGCTTGCTAAAGATGAAAGATTGGGTTGCTGTGCTTGGAGAAGACATAACAGATGATGTTAACTTGGAGTTGGAAATGAAGAATGAATCAGAAACTGGTGAGCAGTTAGGTGTTAAGTCATGACTCTCCCACGTTAAATAAAATTGGAGACTGCCTCTTTTAGTTTCACCCCTGTGTCACGTTCTTCAGCTCATCTCATTCATCTGTTTCTAAATATTCTATTCCTCTCTCACTATCCCTTACAGTTGAGTGTCAACTGGAATATTGCCTTTTTGGTAAATCTTCAACTTCTCAGGCAATTTATAGTCCTTTCTGTCATATATACAAACCAGAGCATTGCTCAGCTCTGGCTTATGGTGGTACAGGGAAACTCAGAGCCCCAGGCATAAGAGTCTGTTTGCATAACCATTATGCTATATCCCCTGCCCCATTTTTGTATTTAAAATATATTTATTATTTTCCTTTTCAATGTTTTTGTTTTTTATTGCTGTTGTAATTATTATTGTTGTTATTGATGTCGTTGTTGTTGGATAGGACAGAGAGAAATGGAGAGAGGAGGGGAAGACAGAGAGGGGGAGAGAAAATTAGATACCTGCAGACCTGCTTCACCAACTGTGAAGCAGGTGGGGAGCCAGGGGCTGAAACCGGGATCCTTAAGCCAGTCCTTGTGCTTCGCACCACCTGCGTTTAGCCCGCTGCGCTACCACCTGACCCCCCCATTTTTATATTTTATCCATATCTTTACTATAGCAGCTTTTACATTACCTCAAAAGTTTTTTTTTTTCTGTGTATGTTTAAAAAATTTTTTTTTTCTTTACTGATAAAAAGGAAACACTGACAAAACCATAGGGTAAGAGGGGTACAACTCCACACAGTTCCCACCACCAGAACTCCTTATCCCATCCCCTCCCCTGATAGCTTTCCTATTCTTTATCCTTCTGGGAGTATGGACCCAAGGTCATTGTGGGATGCAGAAGGTGGAAGGTCTGGCTTCTGTAATTGCTTCCCTGCTGAACATGGGTGTTGACAGGTCGATCCATACTTCCAGCCAGCCTCTCTCTTTCCCTAGTGGGGTGGGGCTCTGGGGAAGTAGAGCTCCAGGACACATTGGTGGGGTTATCTGTCCAGGGATGTCCGATTGGCATCATGTTAGTATCTGAAACCTGTTGACTGAAAAGAGAGTTAACATACAAAGCCAAATGAGTTGTTGATTAATCATGAACCTAAAGGCTGGAACAGTGCAGGTTGGGGGGAGAGGTCTCCATTTTGTAGACAGATAGAAGAGTTGGGGGGGAGGTCTCCGTTTTGTAGACAGATAGTAGGCCTATTTTAGTTATATTCTAAAGGGCCTGTAACTATACTAGTTAGTGCACGGTGCTTATACACATCAAAAGTATTTTAAAAAATACTTATTTACTCCCTTTTGTTGCCCTTGTTGTTTTATTGTTGTAGTTGTTGTTGGATAGGACAGAGATAAATGGAGAGAGGAGGGGAAGACAGAGAGGGGAAGAGAAAGACAGACACCTGCTGACCTGCTTCACCGCCTGTGAAGCGACTCCCCTGCAGGTGAGGACGGGCTTGAACCCGGATACTTACGCTGGTTCTTGGGCTTCACGCCACATGTGCTTAACCCGCTGCACTACCGCCTGACTCCCTCAGCTCAGGTTTATGGTTGTGCAGGGGATAGAACCTGGTACTTCGGAGCCTTAGGCATGAGACTCACCCACCCATTTGATTAGCTTACAAATAAGCATACGATTACATTTTCCCCTCGCTGTAGAGAGGAACAGAAGCATAAAAATACTTTTGATGGGAGTTGGGCAGTAGCACAGCGGGTTAAGCCCAGGTGGCACAAAGTGCAAGGATTGGCGTAAGGATCATGGTTCGAGCCCCCGGCTCCCCACTTGCAGGGGAGTCGCTTCATAAGCAGTAAAGCAGGTCTGTAGGTGTCTGTCTTTCTCTCCCATTCTCTGTCTTCCCCTCCTCTCTCCATTTCTCTCTGTCCTATCCAACAATGATGACATCAAGAACAACAACAATAATAACTACAACAACAATAAAAAACAACAAGGGCAACAAAAGGGAAAATAAATATAAAAAAAGAAATCTGTGGTCCGGGAGTTGGTGCAGTGGATAAAGCATCGGACTCTCAAGCATGAGGTCTTGAGTTCAATCCCCGGCAGCACATGTACCAGAGTGACATCTGGTTCTTTCTCCCCTCCTATGTTTCTCATTAATAAATACAATATTAAAAAAAAAATTCTAAGAATAGTTAGAACTGTATTTAAGTAAATACTAAATAGAACTTTGTTATAATTCTGTTCTTATAATCAATGGTGAAAAAAATAAGTTGTTAAATTATAACATTTTACTTCTAGTTTGTATTGCTTTAGTTCCCTGGGACCACGTTCAGTACCAGTCTGCATTATATTAAATTCTCTATGATAGAAAGATTGTTCTCTTAGTGTTTGGTTTTTGTTTTATGCTATAGAAAACCACCCAAAAGGAACTTTGCAGAAGCTGATTCATGCTGCTAAGGTTTGTATTACTACATAAATATTAATGTATAGAGAAAGAAATTAAATTAAAAGTTCATTTTATAGTTACTGTGTAAGTGATGAAAATTGAAGACAGTTTTCTTTATCATTTACCTTGTTTTTTTCAGTGGTAGTTTTAGAAATTCATAGTCTTGGGAGTTGTGTGGTAGCGCAGCGGGTTAAGTGCAGTTGGCGCGAAGCGCAAGGACCGGTGTAAGGATCCCGGTTCGAGCCCCTGACTCCCCACCTACAGGGAAGTCCCTTCACAGGCAATGAAGCAGGTCTGCAGGTGTCTGTCTTTCTCTCTCCCTCTCTATCTTCCCCTCCTCTCTCCATTTCTCTCTGTCCTATCCAACAATGACAACATCAATAACAACAACAATAAAAAATAAAAAGGGAATAAATGTTAAAAAAAAAATTCATAGTCTTAACTTTTAGCGTTTCTCATAAAAATTTATAAATATTCATTTCATTGGATAAAGGCTGTGTCAGGAATTTTTACTGTTTTCTCTCATGTCCTTGTCTTTGAGAAATCTTTTTCCTCTGGCCTCAGTATTATCCTGTTTGTCTTTTTCCTATCCTACTAGTGCTAGCTTCATCTTTTCTGCCTTATTTGAAGTCTTGGTAGTGTAGTTTGAAGGTTGCTTTATACATGAAAATAAACAGAAGGAAAATAGTCACTATTATGGTCCGGGAGGTGGCTCAGTGATGAAACTGGACTCTCCAGCATGAGGTCCTGAGTTTGACCCCCAAACTGTGGCAGCACATGTACCGGAGTGATGTCTGGTTCTTTCTTTCTCCTCCTATCTTTCTAATAAATAAATAAATAAAATCTTAAAAAAAAAAGAAAGAAAATAGTTACTGTTCAAGTAAACTCCCAGCGCAGATCTTCTCTGTCCTTGTCCTGAGGTTTATAACTACTGATGATTTGGGGGTCGGGCGGTAGCCCAGCAGGTTAAGCGCACATGGCGCAAAGCACAAGGACCGGCGTAAGGATCCAGCTCCCCACCTGCAGGGGGGTTGCTTCACAAGTGGTGAAGCAGGTCTGGAGATGTCTATCTTTCTCTCCCCCCTCTCCATTTCTCTCTGTCCTATCCAACAACAACAACATCAGTGGCAACAGTAACAGTAGAGACAACAAGGGCAACAAAATGGCCTCCAGGAGCAGTGGATTCATAGTGCAGGCACTGAGCCCCAGCGATAACCCTGGAGGCAAAAACAAAAGAAAACAAAAAAACTACTGCTGATTTTGCTCACTGTCTAGGATAGAAGCTGATTGTTGGTTTATTCCAGCTAAGTAGTAATATATCAGTGGGATGAAAGAGCTTCAAAGCATGAAGGTGGGGTATTAGAAAAAAAAAAGATGGTGGGCCGGGAGGCGGCGCAGTGATAAAGCATTGGACTCTCCAGCATGAGGTCCTGAGTTCGATCCCCGGCAGCACATGGGCCAGAGTGATGTCTGGTTCTTTCTGTCTCCTCCTATCTTCCTCATAATTAAACAAAATCTTAAAGAACAAGGAAGCTGGTATACTGAAATTCTTTTTGCGTAACTGACAAGTATGCTTTATTCTTTCTTTCCATTCTCTGAAGTTAAATGCTTCTTTAAAAACTTTAGAAGGAGAAAGAAACCAAATTTATATTCAACTCTCCGATGTGGATAAAACAAAGGAAGAGCTTACAGGTAGGTAATCTACTACTTAACTATTATTATTATTTTAAATAAATACCTCTTTTTATTTTATTTATTTTTACCAGCTCTGGTTTAGGGTGGTGATTGGGTGGGGGTGGGGTTGAACCTGGGACTTTGGAGCCTCCGGCATGAGAGTCTCTTTGCATCACCATTATGCTATCCACCCTACCCAAATAAATACCTCTTACTGAGAATAGGGCCATGAATTGAATGAATTTTGGGGATTTTTTTTTTAATTTTTACTTTTTATTGGTTGTGAAAAGTTAGTTTTGAGTTTTTTGTTGTTGCTAAAGCTGTATCAGTTCTTCTGTACTTTTATGAAATGTGAAAATAATTGTTGAAATCATATAAAATCATTTTTACTTTGAATTTCAGTGTTATATGTGTGGTACGGCTTAGATGTTAAAAAGTAGCAAATTAAAATTATTAACATCTTTCACCAGAAGGAAGACATTTATTTCTTGGTTAAAAAAAGTAATGGTGGTTCCCAGCACGGTATCTGTAAAACTCAGTTTATAGAACACATTTGTTGCAGAAATGGTATTCTGCATCGGTACAACTACATTTTTTTTAAATTTTTTTAATTTTTATTTATTTATTCCCTTTGTTGCCCTTGTTGTTTTACTGTTGTAGTTATTATTGTTGTTGATGTTATCATTGTTGGATAGGACAGAGAGAAATGGAGAGAGGAGGGGAAGACAGAGAAGGGGAGAGAGACAGACACCTGCAGACCTGCTTCACCGCCTGTGAAGCGACTCTCCTGCAGGTGGGGAGCCGGGGTTCGAACCGGGATCCTTATGCCGGTCCTTGTGCTTTGCGCCACCTGCGCTTAACCCACTGCGCTACAGCCCGACTCCCGGTACAACTACATTTTACAACACCCTTTACAGTGCTGTTTGCTTGGACACTGTGTTGGTACAGACAGAAATTTTATATATATAATAAACTTTTTCATTATTTATTTTTATTTTCCCTTTTGTTGCCCTTGTTTTACTGTTGTTCTAGTTATTGTTGTTGATGATGTTGTCATTGTTGGATAGGACAGAGAAATGGAGAGAGGAGAGGAAGGGAGAAGATAGAGTGGGGGAGAGAAAAATAAGACACCTGCAGACCTGCTTCACTGCCTGCAGTGCGACTCTCCTGCAGGTGGGGACCTGGGGGCTTAAACTGGGATCCTTACGCGGGTCCTTTGCGCCACCTGCGCTTAACTCGCTGCGCTACCACCCAACCTCCGACATAAATTATATTTTACCTGTACAACTAAAAGGTTTTTTTTTTTCTTCCCAGTGTACATTTTGACTTATTTTGCTGGTAGTGATTTAAGTAAGTTAATACCCTGAGTTATGTTTAAAGTTTTCTTATGTTGATACAAGCAGCATTCTGTTACGTAAAAAGAAAGGGTTTGGGGCTGGGCGGGCGGTAGCACACCGGATTAGGTGCACATGGCTGGAGACCAATGTGGATGAGAGCTGGGCGGTGACGACTGAGCGGGAAGATCTTGAGAACTTGTCTCATAGCGGGAAAGGCTTGGCCGTTGACTGTGCTAATCCAGCACAGGTCGGGTGACGAGTCTTTATTCCATCTAGCACTGTGAAAAGAGCCTGGCTGTTTGGGATCGTATAATAGGGAGAGGTCATTCGCTGAAGCCCAGTCGGCTAAGATAGAGCCGTCAGCACGAGTGGAGGCATATCCCCAGTCTTGGTGATGACTATTAAAGTCTCCAACGTAAACGGGCTTTGAAAGTGACTGGGATCCATGTGGATTCAGTCGGCTAGGAAGGATCGTCAGTTTCCCCAATGAATGGGTACTCACGGGATGCACCACGGGAAGGTCGATCCAATGCATCTGCTGTGCAACTCAGGCATCAAAGTTCGACATCCTCGAGGAAACACTCACGAAAGACATGTCTCTGATATTTGATGACTGTAAAAAATGGCGACTAATCCCTAGCACTGCAAAAACGGTATCATCTGTTTTCCATCTACACCATGCCTCGGTCTCGCGTGAGCTTAATGTGCAGCTTGGCGATACGAGAATCCGGCATGAAGCCCAGCCAGTCTATCTTGGCGTTACTCTGGATCGCACTCTGTCATTTCACGAACATCTCATAAAAACTGCAGCAAAGGTGGGCGCGAGGAATCACATCATTGCAAGACTGGCCAGCTCCTCATGGGGTGCGAGCGCTTCCACACTACGATCATCCTCTCTGGCATTATGCTATTCCACTGCAGAATACTGTGCCCCAGGATGGTTCCGTAGCCCCCATGTCCACTTGGCTGATTCCAAATTATATTCCTCCATGTGGATCATTTCTGGAACCATCCGTTCCACCCCGGTTCCATGGCTGCCAGTTCTTAGCAACATCGCCCCGCCAGATATTCGTCGGGATGCGGCATCATCTAAGTTCATTTCCCACGTCTACGCTCGACCGGACCTGCCAATATACGCGGAGATCTTCGCCCACCCTGTCCAACGCTTGACGTCTCGTCACCCAATCTGGTCCCCTACGCCTACACTGAATTTCTCTGTTCCAGACTCTTGGAAACAGAGCTGGCAGTCAGCTGAGGTCAAGAACAAACACCTCATCACAGACCCCTGCGAGCATCCACCCGGCTTTGACCTAGCACGTTATGATCGGGCCCTCCTCAATCGCTATCGAACAGGCCATGGCCGGTGCGCCGCTATGTTCCATCGCTGGGGAGCCAGAGACGACCCGAACTGCCCCTGCGGCTCCAGACAGACTATGACCCACATAGTCAACGACTGCCACCTCTCCAGATTCAAAGGAGGTCTCGAAACTTGACATCAGGCTCAACCTCATGCTGTTGACTGGCTACGGAAGAAGGGCAAACGCTAGAAGAAGAAGCGCACATGGCGTGGATTAAGTGCACATGGCGTGAAGCGCAAGGACCGGCTTAAGGATCCTGGTCTGAGCCCCTGGCTCCCCACCTGCAGAGGGGTCACTTCACAAGCAGTGAAGCAGGTCTGCAGGTGTCTTACCATTCTCTCCCCCTTTCTGTCTTCCCTCCTCTCTCCATTTCTCTGTCTTATCCAACAACAATGACAGCAATGACAACAATAACAACAAAAGGTAAGAAGGGCAACAAAAATGGGAAAAAATAACCTCCAGGAGCAGTTGTTGAAAATAAGTTTATTAAATATCTATGTTTAGCAATTTTGATGAAATATTAATATGCCACTCAAAACATTTACTTTTATTTATTTATTCTTTTTTTTAACATTTGCTTTTAATTGTGACTTTGAAAATTTTTCTGCAGAGCATATTCAAAATCTCCAAGATGAACAGGCATCTTTGCAATCAGAAAATACACAATTGGAAAGTGAGAATCAAAAACTTCAACAAAAACTTAAAGTAATGACTGAACTCTATCAAGAAAATGAAATGACACTTCACAGGTAATAAAAATTTTGTTGAATAGAGGACCTAGTGGGGGTTGTATTGTTATACTGGAAACTGGGCAATGTTATGCATGTACAAACTATTGTATTTGCTGTTGAATGTAAAACATTAATTAATTCCCCAATAAAGAAATAAAAAAAAATTTAAAAAATTTTGTTGATAAGCACCATGAAATTTATTTTAAAATTTTAGTTTAGGTCGTGTATTTATTTGAGGTTCGTAACATAATTATAATATCCTTTACCGTTTAATTTTTTTAATTTTATTTATTAGAAAGGTGGGAGGAACGAGAGAAAGAACCAGACATCACTAGCCCATGTGCTGCCAGGGATCAAATTCAGGACCTCATGCTTGAGAGTCTAATACTTTATCCACTGTGCCACCTCCTGGATCACAACATTTAATTTTAAGACCAATATTATTATTCTTTAAAATATTTATTTATTCCCTTTTGTTGTCCTTGTTTCTTTTTATTGTTGTAGTTACTGTTGTTGTCGTCATTGTTGGATAGGACAGAGAGAAATGTAGAGAGGAGGGTAAGACAGAGAGGGGGAGAGAAAGACAGACACCTGCAGACCTGCTCCACCACTTGTGAAGCGACTCCCCTGCAGGTGGGGAGCCGCAGGCTCGAACCAAGATCCTTCCCCTGGTCCTTGCGCTTCGCACCACGTGTGCTTAACTCACTGTGCTACCGCCTGACTCCCAATATTGGAATTTCTAAACTAGTTTATAGAATCCTCTTTAACTTCTACTATGTAGCATATTACTGCTAATTAAATGTTTCAGTATTGCAACCCGGGTCAGGGAATTTGGGTGGGCATCCTAATAAATGATTACACTTTAGTTCCATCTCTAACACATGGAATTAAAGGGCTTCCTTTTCCTCCTGTCAATTGCTCCTGACTAGGTGTGTTATGTCTCAGTCATAGCAGTAGCATTTGCTCAAATGCTTAAGGCAGCTACTCCTGTCAGCCTTAACTTTGCTTTTATAGCCAGATGCATTCTGTCAAATCCTGACAACTTTCCTGTATTCTGACCTGGATGACTTATACCAGCTTTTACACTACTATTCAAATCCTTAAATTTTGATTATTGGCCAACTATTATCAAATAATTATTTGGCATATAACAGTACTCTCCTGGGTGGTTTAATATTTAAAAATATTTTTGTTGGGTGGGAGCCAATATCATAATGGCTATGCAAAGAGACTCTTGTGCCCAAAACTCCAAAGTCCCAGGTTCAGTCCCCTGTAACACCATAGAAATCAAGCCACTGGATGTCTTACAGAGTAAAATAGAGTTGATAGCTCATAGTAATATTCATATGTAAATTTCTTAACCTATATACAGTGTCATTTAGATTTAGTTAATTTCAGATGGTGGCTTGCAGCTTTTTTATTACTGACATAGTACTAGCACTTTTACCAACTTAATGTTAGAAGTGAATAGTATAACATAGATTTGCTGCTCTAAATGTGTGAAGTAAAATGTTATTTTTTATCTATACCATTGGATTTTCCTTTTATAACATAGTTACTGTTACTAATGAACACACTCGAACTCATAGACTTTACCACTCAGTGAAAGAAGTGTCAAAGAAAATCAGACCATATTTAATTTGTGTGAAAAAACATATTCCAAGTCAACTACACCTCCTTCCTTACTTTTTTGAAACTATGACTTTTTTTTTCTTTTCTGCAGCGCTAGTGCTTTGTGCATGTGTGATTACCACTCCTAGGCTGACTTTTTTCATATTTATTTTATTTTATTTTTTTTCACTTCAGATAGACAGACAGTCAGAGGAGAGACAGTACCCAACATTGCCTCACTGTCCCTGCCGTTTCCCCCAGTGCCTTACTGACCCCATGTGATATCGGGGCATCAAACCTGAGGCTTCATATAGGGTAAGGCACACGGGTGAAGTATACTTGCTTTTTATAACACCTATAAAACCTGTTACTTTTCTGTTTTTTGCCTCCAGGGTTATCGCTGGGGCTCGGTGCCTGCACAATGAATCCTCTGCTCCGGGAAGCCATTTTTTTCCCTTTTTGTTGCTTTTGTTGTTTATCATTGTTGTTGTCATTATTGTTGTCGTTGTTGGATAGGACAGAGAGAAATAGAGAGAGAGGGGGAGAGAAAGACACCTACGGACCTACTTCACTGCTTGTGAAGCGACCCCCCTGCAGGTGGGGAGCCGGGGGCTGGAACTGGGATCCTGGTCCTTGCGCTTTGCACTATGTGCGCTTAACCCACTGCGATACTGCCCAGCCCCCAACCTGTTACCTTTTATAACACCTGACTTGAGGAATGCTTGCTAAGCAAAAGGTAGTACAGTATGTAGAGGTGAAAACTTTTAATGCTGTCGTGCAACATTGTAGCATTTCTGCTGTTCTGTTTCCTATTCATGACAAGGTGATGCATCTTTAGTTAGGTCTCCACATGCCTTTTTCTGTGGTACTCAGTATTATCTTATGGGACCAGTGAGAAATATAGTATAAGGGACCCCCACATGTGAAAGTTGTTATTACTATTTTTGCCTCCAGGATTATTGCTGGGGATCGGTGTTGGCACTTACGTATCCACCGCTCCTGGCGGCAGAGAAATTGAGAGAGGCGGGGAATATGGGGGAGACAAAGAGAGACCATTTGTGAAGAGTCCCCTCCTGCAGGTGGGGAGCCAGGGGGCTCCAACCTGCATCCTGCTGCTACTACTGCTACTTCTGGATCCTTACATTTGGTACTTTGTGCGCTTAACTGTGTGTGCCACTGCCCAGCCCCTGCAAGTCTCTTTGTATGACCACTATATTATCTATATATTTCCAGTACAACACTATATTTCTAGTACAACACACTACTCTGTCCTTTCTATCACCCCCCTCCCCTCTTGATATCTGGCTGTCTCTATCCGATAAGTAAAAATTAAATTTAAAAAATGTTATATGGGGGTCGGGCGGTAGCACATCAGGTTAAGCGCAGGTGGCATGAAGTGCAAGGACCAGCTCAAGGATCCTGGTTCGAGCCCCCAGCTCCCCACCTGCACGGGGGGGGGGGGTTGTCGCTTCACAGGCAGTGAAGCAGGTCTGCAGGTGTCTGTCTTTCTCTCCCCCTCTCTGTCTTCCCCTCCTCTCTCCATTTCACACTGTCCTATCCAACAACAGCAGCAATAATGGGGGGAAATGGCTGCCAGGAGCAGTGGATTCATAGTGTAGGCACTGGGCCCCAGCGATAACCATGGAGGTAAAAAAAAAAAAAAAAGTTATATATGTGATCATGATAGTTGTTAATAATGTCTATCTTTGATAATCTTATTTTTATGTTAAATTTGTGAAAAAAAACTCTTGAAACTCAAATTGTTTTACAGTTTGAGTTATGCTATTAAGTTGCACACCAGAAGTATTCACACAACTATTCCCCCTTGCATGTGGTATTTACAATGGTGTTACTTAAACTGCTTTGGAAATCACCAGTGGGGATATAATTTAAAAGAATTTTAAAAGTATTATTATTTAAATAATTTATTTTATGCCTAATAGTAATAATAGCACCGCTTCTGTTTTAAGGAAATTAACAGTAGAGGAGAATTTCCGGTTAGAGAAAGAAGAGAAACTCTCTAGAGCAGATGAAAAGATCAGTTATGCAGCAGAAGAGCTGGAGACCTACAGGTACTCACCACATCTTAACTACTGTCTTTGTAAAGTGGGGAGACTTTCAGAAATCCAATACCAGAAAAACAAATCGTAAGGCAACACTCTTCCAGAATCAATTTATCTATTTGGCTTCATAATTTCTACTTGGATAGCAGACTATAGTACAACAATGCAAAAAACATCAAAAAGGAACAAAGTGTTAGGCTATAAATTTAAACCTATTATACTAATTGTCTTTGAACATAGGTGATCTTGTTAACATGTTAACATGTAGAAATTTATGAATATTCATCAATTTCAAGATTTTAGGCATACCACGAAAAAGAGAACCTACAATTAAAGTTATAAGGCCATGCTTCCAAGACCAGAGTCTAGTTTTTACTTTGTTTCATCCCTCAGCAACTCCACGGAAATAATAGGAAATGTAAAGAAATAAAAGGCAAGATTCTAGCAGTATACCAAACAGTTGTGATATTTTATTTTACTTTAGGAAGGGGAAGCTTGAGTTTTATGTGAAGGAGAGAATTATCTTTTAAAGGTAGTAACATTTTGTTTCATACTGACCATTATTTCCTAGATGTATATTAAAATGAAAAACACCTGCATCATGCATCTTAAAAAATAAAAATGAACGCCCATGTTCAGTGGAGAAGCAATTGCAGAGGCTGGACCTTCCACCTTCTGCACCCCATGGTGACCTTGGGTCCAGACTCCCAGAGGGATAAAGAATAGGAAAGCTATGGGGGGTGGGGTGGGGAGAATATGGCGTTCTGGTGGTGGGAATTGTGTGGAATAATACCCCTCTTATCTATGGTTTTTGTCAGTGTTTCCTTTTTATAAGTAAAAATTAAAAAAAAGAAAATACAAACATGATAAAAAAATTTTTAAAAGTAAAAATGAGGGGTCAGGCAGTAGTGTAGCAGGTTAAGCGTACATGTTATGTCTCTCTTTCTATCTCTTCCCCTTCCCTCTCAATTCCTGCCTGTCTCTGTCCAATAAATAAGGATAATTAAAAATAAATAAATATATAAAAAGAGCTGCTATTCAATATAATCTTTGCATGACCTTGATTGTAGGTAAATCCCAACAGTAGAGCTCTTATAGTGTTAAAATTTTTATCACGGAAAATAAAATTCTTTAGAATCTCTTAAAGGTAGTTAACATGCAGAATATTTTAGAGTTACACTTTTTAAAGATTTTATTTATTGATTGATGAGAAAGATAGGCGAGAGAAAGAACCAGACATCTTTCTGGTACATGTGCTGCCAGGGATTAAACTCAAGACCTCATGCTTGAGAGTCTGACGCTTTTATCCACTGCGCCACCTCCCAGACCACTAGAGTTACACTTTTTACATGAAACAAAGCACTCTGGATGTTTTAATGAATGTTTCCATGGGGAGAATGTGTTCCATTATTTTTTGGTATATGTTCACAGTAGATTATTTGTTTCTTATAGAAAGAGAGCCAAAGATCTTGAAGAAGAATTGGAGAGAACCATTCATTCTTACCAAGGGCAGGTATATGTGCGTGTGTGTGTGCGTGCGTGTGTGCGTGCGTGTGTGTGTGTGTGTGTAACAGCAAACAAATCCAATTTGTTTGAATTAGAATTTATCTTTTTTACCAGAGCACTACTCAGCTTTGGCTTATGGTGGTCTGGGGGGATTGAACCTGGAACTTTGGAGCCTCAGGCATGAGAGTCTCTTCGCATAACCATTATGAATTAGAATTTCTGTTTCACTATAAGAATATAATTACTTGATTGGTTAGTTGTACACTGTCCTTGAGGGTTTATAGATGACTGTGATATGTTTCTGTGAAGCCAGAGGCTATGGAATGAGGACCCTTGTTAAAAGTTGCCATGCTTCCTGCTGCCTTAGAAATGTGGATTGATAAACAAGAGACTTGTCATTGAGGTCTCAGTCACTGGGGCTCCTTATCTCTTAACTGGCAACTTCTGTTATAGGTGTGATCGTTGCATAAGAAACGTTTGCTACAAAGAATTGTATTTATATTTAGTTTTTGTTTTAGAGGTATAATGAAACAGATACTGAGCATATGAAAATCACCTTAAAGATGTGACTCACTTTTCAGAGATACATGAGCCAGTTTTGAATTTACAAGGAGTGTATTAAACCATAGTGGAGATGGGAATCCGTTTTACTTATGAAATAGTTTTCAGTAGTGTTTTAATGACTTTCTTTTTCAGATTATTTCCCACGAAAAAAAAGCACATGATAATTGGGTAAATATTCAGTTCTATTACGTACTTTTTTTTTTAGTTTGTACTGTTTCTTAAGTGAATAGTGTAAAACATCTACTTTTATTATTATTTTGTTATTGCTGTATTGGGGCTCAGTGGTTTATAGTGTGGTTGTTGTCACGTGGTTACAGTTTCTCCATCTGTCTGTAGAATATTCTCACCCTCAACGTAGGTCCTTTTTCACAATCATGCACCAAGACCCGAGTGCCCTCTCCCTCCCTACCCTTCCTCTCCTTCCTCAGAGTCCTTTGGTGCAATGCCCCACACCCAGTTCACGTTCACTTTGTGTTTGTACCACAAGTACTGGGTGATCTCACAGGTGGAATTTAAGGAATAAAAACAGAAAGGGGGGGAGTCGGGCTGTAGCGCAGTGGGTTAAGCGCAGGTGGCGCAAAGCGCAAGGACCGGCATAAGGATCCCGGTTCGAACCCCGGCTCCCCACCTGCAGGGGAGTCGCTCCACAGGCGGTGAAGCAGGTCTGCAGGTGTCTGTCTTTCTCTCCTCCTCTCTGTCTTCCCCTCCTCTCTCCATTTCTCTCTGTCCTATCCAACAACGACAACAACAATAATAGCTACAACAGTAAAACAACAAGGGCAACAAAAAAAGGGAATAAATAAATAAAATAAATATTAAAAAATTTATAAAAAAAAACAGAAAGGGGAAACACAAAGGTCTGCTTTCATGGAAAACAAAGATAGTACTTTTTTTTTTAAAAAAGGTTTATTTAATTTTACCTGTGGTGAAATTATGTTTCTTATGAACTATCAATAAAGATTTTGTAGGGAGTTGGGTGGTAGCACAGCAGGTTAAGTGCACATGGCATGAAGCACAAGGACTGGCTTAAGGATCCTGATTCAAGCCCCTGGCTCCCCACCTGTAGGGGAGTTGCTTCACAAGCAGTGAAGCAGGTCTGCAGGTGTCTTTCTCTCTCCCTCTGTCTTTCCCTGCTCTCTCCATTTCTGTCTGTCCAACAGCAATAACAACAAGGGCACAAGGGCTACAAAAATGGGAAAACTGGCCCATAGGTAAGCAGTGGATTCATAGTGTAGGCACCGAGCCCCAGTGATAACCCTGGAGGAAAAAAAAAAAGTTACAACATACGTAATCACAAAATCTGATTTTCATTGCTTCCTTATAAGGAGCCCAGAGTCTCTGGGTAATGGAAATGGTTTTAGGGGTTTAGTTTTAGATCCCTACACACATGGAATCTTTTTGATAGTAAATACTTAGATATAGCTAAGTTCCCTTTAAAAAATATTTACATAGTTTATTATTTGACTAGTTAAAATAAGTTTTCTAGTGGATTTCATTAACCAATGTATATTAAAGGTAAATTGACTCAGTCTCTATTCACCACTTTCTTAAGGATTTATTTATTTATGAGAGAGAACCAAAGCATCACTCTGTTTTATACAGTACTAGGGATCAAACTTGGGATCTCATGCTTAAGGGTCCAACTCTTAATCCATACACTACCTCCTGGGCCTAAAAACATAACTTTCAAAATATAAGAAAAATTGCCTATCAAAATAATTCACTTAAGAATTGTGAACTACAGATTAAAATCAACTTTAACTCATCAAATAACAAATTATATAAATATTCAAAAATAAAAGAACTTAACCATATTTGAGTATTGTCCAAAAGATATCCCTGAAACATTAAAATTTTGCAAACCAATGTCTTTAATAGTAAAAAATAATTTTAAAAGTTCCTTATGTAGATATTTTCCCAGTATGTAACCATATAATCAAGTCAGTTATGAAAGAGATTACCATCTCTGGAAAAAAATTAGTATAACTTTGTAAAACCATAAAGATTTAGGGGAGAAATTGTGACATACCACTCAAAATGCAAAGGATTACAAGAAAGTACTATGAGCAACTTTATGCCACTAAATTGCAGAACGTAGAAAAACCAGACAAGTTCTTGGAACCACAGTCTTCTAAAACTGAACCAGAAAAGTCTCCTCAGTGGTCTGGGATGTGGTGCAGTGGAGAAAGCACTGGGCTCTCAGGCGTGAGAGTTCCTGAGCTCAGTCCTGGCAGCACATACACCAGAGTGATATCCCTTTCTTTCTCTCTCTCCTCCAATCTTTCTCATTAATAAATACAATCTTTAGGGGGAAAAAAGGTCCCAGGTGTTATACACTGTTAAGCACACATATTACCAAATGAAAGGACCCGGTTCGAGCCCCCTCTACCCACCTGCGGGGTGGTGCTTCATGAGTGGTGAAGCAGGCGTATGTCTTTCTTTCCCCTTTTCCTTTCTTTATTTTTTAATTTTTGTGTTATCTCTATTTATTTATTGGATAGAGATAGTCAGAAATTAAGAGGGGAGGGAGATATAGGGAGGAAGACACCTACAGCCCTGCTTCACCACCGGTGAAGCTTTCCCCCTGCACGTGGGGACTGGGGCTTCTAATCCCGGCCCTTGTGCTCCGTAATGTGTGTGCTCAACCAGGTGAGCCACCACCCAGCCCCTCTCTCCCCTTCTTCTGTCTCTCTTGTTTCTCTCAATTTCTCTCTGTCATATCTAATAAGTAAAGAACCCCAAAAAACAAAGACAGGAAAAATGGCCACAACTGGGAGTGGTGAATTTGTAGCGCTGACACCAAGTCCAATAACAAAATAAAATTAAAAAACAAAATAAAGTCTCTATCCAATAACAAAATAAAATCTAAAAAAAATTAAAAAGAGAAGTGTTAAAAAGTTGTATGTAGGGAGTCAGGCGGTAGTGCAGCAAGTTAAGCACACGTGGCGCAAAGTGCAGGGACTGGCTCAAGGATCCCAGTTCGAGCCCCCGGCTCCTCACCGGCAGGGGAGTCGCTTCACAGGCGGTGAAGCAGGTCTGCAGGTGTCTGTCTTTCTCTCCCCCCTATCTGTCTTCCCCTCCTCTCTCCATTTCTCTCTATCCTATCCAACAACGACGACATCAACAACAATAATAGCTACAACAACAATGGAAACAACAAGGGCAACAAAATAAATAAATATTAAAAAAAAAATTAGGGAGTCGGGCTGTAGCGCAGCGGGTTAAGCGCAGGTGGCGCAAAGCACAAGGACCGGCATAAGGATCCCGGTTCGAACCCCGGCTCCCCACCTGCAGGGGAGTCGCTCCACAGGCGGTGAAGCAGGTCTGCAGGTGTCTGTCTTTCTCTCCTCCTCTCTGTCTTCCCCTCCTCTCTCCATTTCTCTCTGTCCTATCCAACAACGACAACAACAATAATAACTACAACAATAAAACAACAAGGGCAACAAAAGGGAATAAATAAATAAAATAAATATAAAAAATTTTTTAAAAAGCTGTATGTATTGATTCTAAGTATTTGTGATACTTGTACAGTTACATTTCACTTTAAGTTTGTATGAAAATTCTTTTTTTTTTTTTTTTTTTTTTTGCCTCCAGGGTTCTCACTGGGGCTCGTTGCCTGCACCGTGAATCCACTGCTCCTGGAGGCCATTTTTTCCCATTTTTGTTGCCCTTGTTATTGTTGCCATTGCTGCTGTTGTTGTTGGATAGGACAGAGAGAAATGGAGAGAGGAGGGGAAGACAGAGAGGGGGAGAGAAAGACAGACACCTGCAGACCTGCTTCACCGCCTGTGAAGCGACTCCCCTGCAGGTGGGGTGCTGGGGGCTCGAACTGGGATGCCTATGCCGGTCCTTGTGCTTCGCACCATGTTTACTTAATCCGATGCGCCACCGTCCGGCCCTCTGAATATACTTTTAATGTATGTGTATTTTATGTATATTTTTATTTACTTTAAGTTGGCAGCTCGGACCACTGAAAGAAACCTTAATGATTTAAGGAAAGAAAATGCTCACAATAGACAAAAGTAAGTATTTTAGTTGTTGTACTTTAAAAACTTAGAGTTACCACTTTTATTTTTCATTGTTATTCTGTTAACTCGTTAAAACTATACATTAGAAAACTATAGCGAGCTCAGTATATTTAGTGGTAACAATATTAATTTTACTAAGGGTTAGCATATTTAACATATCTTTTATTTAGCAGTGGTATTAAAGTTAGGATTGGATTCATCTGATTCACTTCACAGTGGAAAGCCTATCTGACTCAGGAGTTCTGTGTTTGGATCCTGGTACTTTTATTTTGAAAACAATCATTTAGCCTCCTAACCTCAATTTCTCCTAGTTGTAAAATGATATAGACTTGACCAGACTGGCCTTGCTCCTTTTATTTCTAAAATGTGGATTCTGTGATCTAGTCCTCATTGTAGTCTTGCTTTTGAAGTAAAAAGCAGAATTATTCCAAACTTTGATAAATATCACTACTTCTATACAAAAAAGAGAGAGACAGAGAGAAGAAGAAGAAGAAGAAGAAAGAAGAAGAGGAAGAAGAAGAGGAAGAAGAAGGAGGAAGAAGAAGAGGAAGAAAAAGGAGGAAGAAGAAGAAGAAGAAAGAAATCTGTCACCTCAGTCCTCATATTGGGGGACACAGAAGGGCCTCTGGGGGAGAATCATCAAAGATGTGGCATTATTAATCATCTTCTGTGGCATTATTAAGATAGTAAAAAGTGACTTGTGCTTTATAATGACTTTTTTTTTTTTTCTTGAAATGTGGATGTTTCTGTTGGACTAGTAACTTAGAGATATTTGTTCTTTATTTGCAGATTAACTGAAACAGAGTTAAAATTTGAACTTTTAGAAAAAGATCCTTATGCACTTGATGCTCCAAATACATCATTTGGCAGAGGTAGTCTTTTTTATTTTAACCCCTCATTTAAAATCCATCTTTCTATATATGAATATATACTGCACATAAAGTTTATATTGCTGTAAGTTAGCACTATTATTTATAAATACTGTCGATTTTGGAGTAGGATTTTATCCTAAATTCTCCCACTGTCTCCCAAATCTCTGAATTTTGTTTCCATAGCAGTAATATAAATAACTGTCCCTCCCTGTCTCAGTGGGATTTTGTTAAGATTTTGTTTTTAGCATCTCAGCCTCCTTTAATAGCAGAGCGATTGGCACATACTAATAATCTTTTGGGGGGAGAATTGGTAAGGAGTACTTACAGCTATCATGTTGTGAGTATTTACACATTTTAGCTATTCTATGAAATTTGCTTATAAAAAATAAGAACTAATGCATGTACAATCTGTTGTATTTACTGTCGAATGGAAAACATTAATTCCCCAATAAAGAAATTAAAAAAAAGAACTAAAACAATTGGCTTTTAATGACTTAGAAGTTTTCATTAAAAAGGTGGAAACCCATAACAATCTGAATTTAAATTTGCTTTTAACTACCCTGCAAAAGAGAGGCAATTTTTGTAAGATATAATTAGTCTGTTCACCATGAGATAACATTTTAAATGATCTCTTGTTATTCAGATTACTTTAAATTTATCAAAATAATTTTAGTTGAACTGAGTTGTACTTCTGAATAGTGAAAATGAATCTATAATTTCATTCTAATAACTGTTGAAAATTATAAAAATCACTTTTCAGAGTCTAGTTTAGTTAAAATGAAAGTCCATTTCTACATTTTTAAAAATAGCAAGTTACATGTAGGGAGAGGCAGAAGAGAACTTTGGGGTCCTGGGCATAATGAAATTATTCTCATGTGTCAATGACTTCACTGTAAATATTACCCCCCCATAAAAAATAGCAGATTACTATGAATTCAAGTATAGTAAAATTTGAGAGGGGGAATATACAGAAGGCTTTTTTGTCTGAACCTACTATAAAAATTTCAGAGGGTAAAGTAAATAAATAATGCTTTGGTTTTTAGTTACAAATATATGACATATATATAAATATATATATTATAAAAATGTAGTACTTTTAAAAAGCATCTTTTAGTGATACTTAAATTTTGCTTGAGAGTGGTGACATTTGTGAAATGGCAGGGCTCTCAGTTATATGGTTTATAGATATGGTGATTTATTTGATTAGTTAGTATACTGTCTTTTCATTTCTAATGAATCAAAAGTAACACTCAGTGCCTCAGAATTGTATTTACCTATTTATTTTGGAGTGGAAAAGATAACATAGTGGTTACACAAAGAAACTCTTCCACCTGAGACTCTAAGGGCTCAGGTTCAACCCAAACCACCAAAAGCCAGAGCTGGTTAAAAAAAAAGAAAAAAAGAAAAAAAAAGTGAGAAAATTTTTTGCTTTTTTCCCCCTACTTTTTAATTCTGAGCTTTAATAAAAAAAAAAATCATAGCCCATCACAGCCTGTGATCGAAACTGAGCCCTTCCATGTTACAACTTTCAGTAGCGGAAATATCTGGCAGGATCCTGCCATTAAAAACAAAACAAACAGATTTATCAGAATTCCAAAAATTTCACCATCCTGTTACTTAATATTCTACGGTTCTTAAAAAGTGAATTAGTTACTAAGAAAATAACTTGATAGACATTGAAAACACGGGGCTTCATATTTAATCCTTTTCCATATCAGTAAAATGTCAGCCATAGTTATTGTTCAGGGCATGGAGTACATCTAAACTGAATGATGATCGTTGAACTGGGATTTCTAGTCTGTAGTCTAGCTGATCAAAATCATGGATTGAAATATGCTGTTTTAATCATTCCAGAGCATTCCCCATATGGCCACGCGCCATTGGGTCGACCTTCACCTGAAACGAGAGCTTTTCTCTCCCCTCCAACTCTGTTGGAGGGTCCACTCAGGCTCTCGCCTTTGCCTCCAGGGGGAGGAGGAAGAGGTATATTGTTTAAACGTTTTTATTACTCTATATTTCTTCCTTTATATCTTCATCTCCACTTATCTTTAAAATGATCATTAAAATAGACTTTTGGAAAATACAGGCAATTCCTTGCACTTTATAGTGGTATAGAACGCAAAACACAGCTACATTTGATCAAGGATGTGATGGATATTGTTTTAAATAATATTTTCAGACTAATTTTAAATATATATTTTTTAAGTTTTACTTATTTTGGATAGAGACAGAGTAATTGAGAGGAAGGGCAAGATACAGAGGAAGAGAAAAAGAGACAGAGGCCTTCAGCACTGATTTAGTGCTCAGGAAGCTTCCTCCCTGCAGGTGGGGACCAGGAGCTTGAACCTGGGTCCTTAGATAGTATGCCAAGAGCACTCTGCCACGTGTGCCACCACCTGGCCCTCTTAAAAACTAAATTAAGCTACATAGTATAAAACTTTCTAGGGTACAAAAAATACAATTAGCAGTATGACCTAATGTAAAAGTATATTTTGATAAAACATCAGACTATGTTTTTTTTTTTTTTAAAGGTATGTCATCTCTATTATAGAAAGTCAGAAGTACACTTTCTTAGAGTTTTTCTTAGAGTTTCTCAGAGTTGAGGAATTCAAGAGTACTGTCTTGTATGCAGAGTTTTAATGGGAGCCTAAAAGGACATCTGAATCCTTTGTTAGAACTTTGAGAAACAAACCCAAGATTGCCTTACCTGTTTTTGAGAACTGTTGGAGCTGTGCTTCAAACTCACCAAATCAGCTCTCAGCCTCTGTACCTGGACTTGTCTGTGTTTGATCTCTCATCATCCTTTTTCCAATTTCTTTATTAAAATTTTTGTTCGTTTACGTGGTACTGGGGGTTAAACCCAAGACCTCACACATACAAGGCATGTGCTTTATCCGTGGAGCGCATCCCTGGCCACTGTTAATTTGTTATTGTTATTATTATTGAATTGTGGCAAACTCTCATCTCCTACTTCATGTTTCATAAGTGTTTCACCAGTGTCAAGCCCTCATTCTTCACTTTTATCAGTGATTTTAGCATATTGAATCTCAAATAGGAACAGCAAGTAGTGAGTGGGACTAAGATAAATGATCAGCTCAACTCTAGTGCAGGGAGCTTTGTTTAGGGAAAGAGGTTGAGTTGTCAGCTGACACATGGAGTCCTAGGAAAGTTTTGTCCTGAGCACTCTTAAGACCCTCCCTTACTTTTCAAATTCATATATTTGTTCTAATGTACCCTAAGCCCACCCCACCCCTTCATCTATGGTATGAAATATATTTTATATCATTAAAACACCAGTATAGAGTAGAAACCAGTCATATGAAATAATTCCATTTTTTTTGATGCTTTCTCATTTTTTGGACTCAGTTCTATTTCATTTTAAAAGCCCTGCTTAGCAAGGCTAGATTCATTTTGATGTACCACAGGTGCATACAAACAGTGCCCTAGAGAGAAGGGTGTAAGTGGCCAGCCTGCAAAGGGGAATCACTGGGAGCTGAATGACTAAAGTCAAGGATTGCTTGTAGTCAATTAACTTTTAGAATAAGAGTAAAAAATTACTTTTGGTTTCTCCTCTCTTTAAATTCTTTCATTTCATCTACTTTTTAAATTACTATCAATGTATGTGTTTAGAATATTTGCAAGGATTTTTTTTATATGTTGCAAAAAGCTACAGAAGTTCTAGGTAAGTTAACAAGTCTTAAAAGAGTTGCTTCATACTGAAGATTTTTATGTAAGTAAATGATACCCTCCCCCCCCTTTATTTCCCTTAGTTCATTGTAAATATCTTTTGGTCTGAATACAAACTTATATTTATATTCTCTGTAGAATTTCCAAGCTTTTAATTTTTTTTTAACCTGTAGTTAAACCTATAGTTTTGGTCCTCTGTAATTAAGCAACAAGGGAATGTCTTCAGTGACTCCTTTAACAGTCTGTAATCAATACTTGTACATTTCTTGCCAATTTAATGTTATGCTTCCCCAGCCTTCACATGAGCTGATTAAAGGGTGAGCATACTAGGAGGAGAGACTCGGGGAGTTTAATGGAATGTCTGTCAGGAAAGAGATAGTGGAGCTTCTGATATTAAATTGATTGGCATCCTGACTCTACAAAGGAGAAGAAACAGAACCGTTAAACAATTGCTGCTGTTTACTAGAAGAGCGAGGTGTGCAGGAGCACGGACACGCATGTTGCGGTCCCGAATTTGCTCTCACGGTACTATCAGTAGCCAGGCCGTGTCTTAAAAAGGGGGGCAGGGGGTACGGCAGTAGCGCAGCAGGTTAAGCGCACATGACGCGAAACTCAAGGACCTATGTAAGGATCCCAGTTCGAGCCCCCAGCTCCCCACCTGCAGGGGGAATCACTTGACAATCGGTGAAGCAGATCTGCAGGTGTCTGTCTTTCTCCCTCTGTCTTCCCCTCCTCTCTCCATTTCTCTCTGTCTTATCTAACAATGACGGCATCAATAACAACAATAATAACTACAACAACAGGGAGTCGGGCGGGTAGTGCAGCAGCTTAAGCGCAGGTGGCGCAAAGCACAAGGACCGGTGTAAGGATCCTGGTTCAAGCCCCCGACTCGCCACCTGCAGGGGAGTCACTTCACAAGCGGTGAAGCAGGTCAACAGGTGTCTGTCTTTCTCTCCCCTTCTCTGTCTTCCCCTCCTCTCTCCATTTCTCTCTGTCCTATCCAACAACGACAACAATAATAATAACTACAACAATAAAACAGCAAGGGCAACAAAAGGGAATAAATAAATAAATATAAAAATATATTGACTTAATATTTTCAACTTACATTTAGCCAGAGTTCGTTGAAATGATGACAGTGATACCACTTAGAATGAATTTTATAAACGTATTGATGTGTGTAGCAAAATTATTTTTTTCATGTTTCAGTAGTAGCTTCAGTAGTAAAGTTATCATCTAATATGTCTTCAGGAAATTCTGTTGGAATCTGTTTTTAGGTTTTTTTTTAATATTTATTCTCTTTTGTTGCCTTGTTTTATTGTTGTGATTATTGTTGTTGTTATTGATGTTGTCATTGTTGGATAGGACAGAGAGAAATGGGAAGAGGAGGGGAAGACAGAGGGGGAGAGAAAGACAGACACCTGCAGACCTGCTTCACCGCCTGTGAAGCGACTCCCCTGCAGGTGGGGAGCCGGGGGCTCGAACCGGGATCCTTACGCCAGTCCTTGCGCTTTGCACCACCAGCGCTTAACCCGCTGTGCTACCGCCCAACTCCCCTGCTTTTAGGTTTTATAGGTGTCTTGATTTTATTTGATGATAGGTCTTTTAATTCTTCTTCAGAGCAAACTGAATTTTTTTCTTCTTCTTTAATTAGGTTCAAGAGGCCCAGGGAACCACCTGGAACATGAAGTCACCAATGAAAGAGGTGAACCAAGCAGTAGGTTACTCGACCCTCACAGAGCACCTTCTGACACCGGGTCCCTTTCTCCTCCTTGGGACCATGATCGGAGAATGATACTTCCTCCATCAGGTGTGGAAAGAGTATTGTCATATTGACAGGAAAGGCAGGGGAGGTGTGCAGAAGGTGAAAGAAAAAGGAATGCAAGGCTGGGCGGTGGTGCATCTGGTTGAGCGCACATGTTACAGTGCACAAGGACCCAGGTTCAAGCCCCCTGTCTCCACCTGCTGGGGGAGCTTCATGAGTGGTAAAATAGGGCTGCAGGTGACTCTCTGTCTCTCTCCCTCTCTATCCCCCCTTCTTCTCAATATCTGGCTGTCTCTATCCAATAAATAAATAAAGATAATAAAAAAATTAAAAGGAAAAGGAATGCAGGTATGTACTACATTAAGACAAGCCGTGAGGAGTTGGGCGGTAGCGCAGCGGGTTAAGCGCAAGTGGCACAAAGCACAAGGACCGGCATAAGGATCCCAGTTCGAGCCCCTGGCTCCCCACCTGCAGGGGAGTCGCTTCACAGGCGGTGAAGCAGGTCTGCAGGTGTCTGTCTTTCTCTCCCCCTCTCTGTCTTCCCCTCCTCTCTCCATTTCTCTTTGTTCTATCCAACAATGATGACATCAATAATGACAACAATAACAATAACTACAACAATAAAACAAGGGCTACAAAAGGAAAAATAAATAAATTTAAAAATAAAAAAAAAGACAAGCCATGATGCATATTTGAAAACAACACTAACAAAACTTTCTAAGCAGAATAATTGGGAGTGGTTGTATTCACTACAGAGTTATTTCACTTCCCAAATGGAATATCTTTGTTTTTTTTTCTTGCTCGTAGAATTAATTCATATGTGGAGAGTTGGGCGGTAGTGCAGCGGGTTAAGCGCACATGGCGCAAAGTGCAAGGACTGGTGTAAGGATCCCGGTTCCAGCCTCCAGCTCCCCACCTGCAGGAGAGTCGCTTCACAAGTGGTGAAGCAGGTCTGCAGGTGTCTGTCTTTCTCTCCCCTCTCTGTCTCCCCTTCCTCTCTCCATTTCTCTCTGTCCTATCCAACAATGATGACAACAATAACTACAACAATAAAACAATAAGGGCAACAAAAAGGGAATAAATAAATATTAAAAAAAGTTAAACAAAAAGAATTAATTCATATTTATTTAGTAAACCTAAACAGTGCAGAGATGTATTATTAGGGCACTGAAAAAAAAAAACCCTGTTGGTTGGGGGTAGATAGCATAATGGTTATGCAAAGAGATTCTCATGCCTGAGGCTCCAAAGTCTGGAATTCAATCCCTCACACCACCATAAGCCAGAGCTGAGCAGTGCTCTGGTGAAACCAAATGGAACAAAACAGAACACCAAAACAAAACAAAAAAGACACCTGTCTCATCATGTTAACATGCCCTTTCCAGAAGTTAACATTATAACTTCTTTTTTTTTAAGATGTATGTATTTTTTTAAATATTTATTTATTTCCTTTTTGTCGCCCTTGTTTTTATTGTTGTTGTAATTACTATTGTTGTTATTGATGTCATCGTTGTTGGATAGGGTTATCACTGGGGCTCGGTGTCTGCACTATAAATCCACTGCTCCTGGAGGCTATTTTTTCCCTTTTTGTTGCCCTTGTTGTCATTGGATAGGACAGAGAGAAATGGAGAGAGGAAGGGAAGACAGAGGGAGAGAGAAAGACACCTGTAGACCTGCTTCGCCACCCGTGAAGTAACTCCCCTGCAGGTGGGGAGCCGGGGCTCGAACTGGGGTCCTTGCGCTTTGCGGCACATGCGCTTAACCCGCTGTGCTACCACCCGACTCCCTATAACTTCTTCTTTTCTTTTTTTTCATTTTTAAGATTTTATTTATTAATAAAGAGGGAGAGAAAGAAAGAGAGCCAGAACATCACTCTGGATCATAGGGAGCCGGGGATCAATCTCAGAACCTCATGCTTCCAAGTTAAGTGCTTTACTCACTGCACCACCTCTAAGACCTTTTTTTTTTTTTTTTTGTTTAATGAGAAAGATAGGAGGAGAGAGAAAGAGCCAGACATCACTCTGGTACATGCGCTGCTAGGGACTGAACTCAAGCCCTCACGCTTGAGAATCTAATGCTTTATCCACTGCGCCACCTCCTGGACCATATAGGACCTTTTTGACATGCATTCTAAACATGGGTGTAGATTCCTTTGTCACTTCTGTGTAGAGCACACACATTATCACGCACAAGGCCCTGGGTTCAAGCCACAGCACCACACAGTGTGGGAAGTACCAGTCACGGTGAAGCAGTCAGTGGTGGATCTCACTCTTTCTGTTTAAATCAAAAAGCCAGTAAGTCAGCCTGGTCAGGATGAGACAAACCCTGCTTGAGGCTGCAAGTCAAACACCATCGAGATAAAACCTGAGGAGGAAGGAAGCCTTTGGACATTTTCAGGCCTCCCTATTTCATGACCTTACCTGACTCTGCCATTTAATTATTCTTAAATTCAAAGTACAAAGGGAGAACTCAGTTTAGATCTCAGTTGTCGGCAGAGGCCTTTTCTCCCACTGGGATAATTCATGCCCGTTGAGACAGCTTTTGCTTAGATTCTGCAAAGGAAAAGAAATGTGCCATTAAAACTCGCAGCACCAGGGGGTCGGGCAGTAGCACAGTGGGTTAAGTGCACGTGGCGCAAAGCGCATGGACCAGCCTAAGGAACCTGGTTCGAGCCCCTGGCTCCCCACCTGCGGGGGGGGGTTACTTCACAAATGGTGAAGCAGGTCTGTAGGTGTCTATCTTTCTCTCCCCCTCTCTCGTCTCCCCATCTCTCTCAATTTCTCTCTGTCCTATCCAAAAACAGCAACATCAATGGCAACAATAACAATAACTACAACAACAAGGGTAACAAAATGGGAAAAAATAACCTCCAGGAGCAGTGGCTTCATAGTGCAGGCACCAAGCCCCAGCAATAAGCCTGGAGGCAAAAAAAAAAAAAAAACTAAAAAAAAACTGCCAGCACCTTTCCTAAATTGTACTGTGTGAGCACTGGGAGCTCATTAAATATTGTTCCAGTGACTCTGGTTGATGCCAGACAGTTTCCTCGGCTCTTTGTGGGAGAGGTGTCAGTAAGGTCCCATGGGACTGAGTCAGGCAAACATTGTACATTGTGAACACAGTGCACATTGTGAACCGAGGCTTCGGACAGGCGTGGAAGGTAGTTCTCATATCGGTAAGGCTAGGAGAGTCATACAGTTCATCCCCTTATGCCTCCCCACAGTTTGGAGCTGGGCATACTTATTATCACTAATATATATATATATATATAAATTTATTTACTCATTTATTTATTAAAATTTTATTTATTTATTTATGAGAAAGATTGGAAGAAAGAGAAAGAGAGAGAACCAGACACCACTCTGGTACATGTGCTGCTGGGGATTGGACTCAGAACCTCATGTTTAAGAGCCCAGTGCTTTACCCGCTGCACCACCTCCTGGACCACCCTATTGACTTATTTTTAGTGAACCAGAGATACAGAGAGAGACCAGAGCACTGCTCAGCTCTGGTTTATGGTGGTGCTAGGGATTGAACACAGGACCCTAGAGCCTCAGGCATGAAAGCCTTTTGCAGAACCATTATGCTGTCTCCCCAGCTCTGTCAGGCATACTTCTACCTAACCCATGAGAGCCTAGCATCACCTGTCAACAATGACACAGACTATCTTGCCATGAATAATGAGTTCCACAAGGATTGAAGAATCACCATTCTGACGTCCTAGACTTGTCCGAGGAAGAAAAGAATGGGTGTGTAAGATTGCAGGTTGAGCCAGGCTGTACACAGATCTGCCGTCCAGGGCACCGCGAGCCTCAGGCAGCACTGTGAGCTGCCTTCATCGACTGAGCCTGAGAGTTTTTATCTGAAAGGTTCTGGAGCTAAGTATTTGGGAGCTAAATCTCAAAATACAGAGGTTACAGAATATTCCCTCACTGATGACCCTTCATGATACTTGTTTTGTTTGGGTGACTGTTTCTTTTCACCAGTGTTTTGCTAAATTTCTTGGTATGTTTAACACTATCTTCTGATTTCCCTTCCTTGGCTAAGAGCTCTCTCTTCAAAATCCTTCTTGATATAGCCACTTCCTTCACTGTTACTAAAATTGAAAATTAAATGAATATATTTCACTCAGTTCTATTTATATACTGTTTTATACATGGTAATGGAAGCTTTCAAAACCTAGAATAGCATATTATGCTGTTCCATTAGTAAAATATACAGTTTTTCTAAAGTTGCCGATTGTTGTCTAATGAATTCTCTTTCTTGGCTCCATCTTGGATGGAGCTTGAAGGAATCATGTTAAGTGAGATTAAGCCAGAAAGAGAAGGATGACTATGGCATGATCTCACTCACAGACAGAAATTGAGAGATAAGAACAAAGCAGAACTTGGACTTGGGTTTGCACCAACATAAAGGAGATTTTCAGGTCCTGGAGCATGATGGTGGAGGAGGATCTAGGTGGGGGGATTAGAATGTCTTGCAGAAAACTGAGAAATCTGGGGGCCAGGCGGTGACGCACCTGGTTGAGCACACATGTTGCAATGTGCAAGGACCCAGGTTCAAGTCCTCATTCCCCACCTACAGGGGGAGAGCTTTGTGAGTGGTGAAGCAGGGCTGCAGGTGTCTTTCTGTCTCTCCCCCTCTCTGTCTCCCCCCCCTTCCCTCTTGATTTCTGGCTGTCTCTATCCAGTAAACAAATAAAGATAATAAAAACAATTTAAAAAAGATAACTGAGAAATCTTAAACACGTACCAACAACTGTATTTACTGTTGACTGTAAGCCATTATTTACCCCAATATGTATTTTTTAAATGTCCAATGTGTTAAATGTAAGTAATTAAAACATTTGTACTAATGAGGATATTTTTATTTTATTAATGTTATTTTGAATTTATTTATGGGAAGGTAGGGAGAGAGAGAGAGATGCAGCATTGCTTCACTGCTTTTGAATCTTTTCCCCTTCAGGTAGGGACTGGGGACTTGAACCCAGCTCCTTTCCTTGCACATAGTAACATGTGCACTCAATCAGGTACACCACTGCCCAGGGAACTAAAGATCTTTTTAAAATTTTATTTATTCCCTCTTGTTGCCCTTGTTTTATTGTTGTAGTTATTATTGTTGTCGGCGTTGTTGGATAGGACAGAGAGAAATGGAGAGGGGCAGGGAAGACAGAGAGGGGGAGAGAAAGACAGACACCTGCAGACCTGCTTCACCGCCTGTGAAGCGACTCCCCTGCAGGTGGGGAGCCGGGGGCTCGAACCGGGATCCTTCCGCTAGTCCTTGCACTTTGCGCCACCTGCACTTAACCCACTGCACTACTGCCCGACTCCCAGAAGATTTTTTTTTTTTAAAGATTTTATTTATTTTATTAATGAGAAAGATAGGAGGATAGAGAGAAAGAGCCAGACATCATTCTGGTACATGTGCTGCTGGAGATTGAACTCAGGACCTCATGCTTGAGAGTCTAGTTCCTTAGCTACTCTGCCACCTCCCAGACCACCAAAAGATATATATATATATATTAAAGACTTTTATAATATATATATATAATATTTATTTATTCCCTTTTGTTGCCCTTGTTTTATTGTTGTAGATATTCTTGTCGTCCTTGTTGGATAGGACAGAGAGAAATGGAGAGAGGAGGGGAAGACAGAGAGGGGGGAGAGAAAGACAGACACCTGCAGACCTGCTTCACCGCCTGTGAAGCGACTCCCCTGCAGGTGGGGAGCCGGGGGCTCGAACCTGGATCCTTAAACTGGTGCGTGCGCTTTGTGCCACGTGCGCTTAACCCACTGTGCTATCACCTGACTTCTGTATTTATTTATTTATTTAAGAAGATATTTTTAAAACTTATTTTCTGCAACGTGGAGGTGGCACAGTGGGTACAGTGTTGGGTTCAAGTGGGATTCGAAGTTTGATCCCTGGTTTCGTGTTCACCAGAGTGCTGTTCTGACTCTCTCTTATAAACTAATAATAAAATAAATCTTACAAAAAAAAACACACACACACACACACACACACACAAACCCCAAACTATTTTCTAGGCCAACCATATCCTGAGGCTGTGCTTCCTCACCAAAGGCAGGACAGATTTTATCCTAGTTCTGGTAGACTGTCTGGACCAGCAGAACTCAGAGGTTTTAATATGCCACCTTTGGATAAATCAGGTAAGGAACATTTTGTATACATGTCTTGTTTTTATTTTTTAAATCATGATAAGATAGTAAATGAAAACCTAAAAGCCAAAGAAAGGTACACCATGATTTCCATCTCTGGTGGCTTTGAAGGCCAAAAATGTCTCCTGAAAATCATGTTCACAACTGCGGCTTGTAACAGCCACGTGTTGGGGGTCGACTCAGGTTTCCTGGATGAAGTCAGGATGGCAAATGTCACTCTGTCCCTCGATGAATTTTCTCATTCTTCCAGTTTACTCACACATTTCCTGGTGAGTGACCAGAGAAATCAAGCTACTGTGGCTAGGCGTGTGGAGGTCTCTCAGGAAAGTGACTGAAAGTGTGTGTTGTTGACGGTTTGATCAGTCATTTTGTTTAAGCATTTCATACTTGGATTGTATTAACTGACCTACTGTTTGTCAGTTAACCCACTGAACCTGGGGAATACACGTGTCCATTGTATCAATTGGTAGTTTATAACATTAAGAAAATAAAGAGGTTAAAATAATTAGAAAGTTAAAATTAATTTATTGGTACAAGCTTTCTCCAGGAAGGAATATATTTTCAACTGGAGGTATTACCCAGTTGAAATAGGTATTATTCTAAAAAAAAAAAAAAATCAATCTTTTCTTTTTTAAAGACTTATTAATTACCTATGAGCTTTTTGTTTTTACCAGAGCACTGCTCAACTCTGAGTCATGGTGGTGTGGGGGACTGAACCTGGGACTTCAGAGCCTGTCTTTTGCATAATCATCATGCTATCTCCCCTGCCCAGAAAAGTCAATCTTTTAAGAAAAAAAAATTTGGGTGAAGTTGGGAGGTAGCGCAGCGGGATAAGCTCAGGTGGCGCAAAGCACAAGGACCAGCATAAGGATCCCGGCTCGAACCCCGGCTCCCCACCTGCAGGGGAGTCGCTTCACAGGCGGTGAAGCAGGTCTGCAGGTGTCTGTCTTTCTCTCCCCCTCCTCTTTCCATTTCTCTCTGTCCTATCCAGCAATGACGACATCAAACTACTACAACAATAAAACAAGGGCAACAAAAGGGAATAAATATTAAAAGAAAAAAAATTTTTTTAGGTGGCTGTGCGGTAGCACACCGGGGTAAGGGCACATAGTACTAATCGCAAGAACCTGCGGAAGGATCTCGGTTCGAACCTCTGGTTCCCCACCTGCAGGGGGGTCATTTCACAGGCAGTGAAGCAGGTCTGCAGGTGTCTCTGTCTTCCCCATCTCTCTCCATTTCTCTGTCCTATCCAGAAAATCGACAAATGGACACAGGAGCAGTGGATTCATAGTGCAGGCACTGAGACCCAGCAATAACCCTGGAGGCAAAAAAAAAAAGATTTATTATTATTTAATTTTTTTAATGGGAGATTGACTTAGAGAAACAGAGAGATCAGAAAGCCTGGCTCTACCACCCATGGGTGGTGGATTCATATCGTCTTGGTTTCTCTCATGTGATGTCAGAACTGGAAGTCACTGTCTCTCACTTGCAAGGCCTGTGCTCTACTGCTGAACTACTTCCTCAGCTCAGAGGTTCATGTTTATTGAGAAAAGAAGACAGACCAAAGTAGGCAGACCCGTCGTCTTGGTCTGACTGTCGGTTACCAGTTGTGATTAATTCTACCTGATGGTCCTTTGAAATTATATTTCCCTTAAGTTTAGTGAAAGGAAATAATTTGTGTGATTGGGCATTTCTAAGCTATGAAATCATCTATATTTAACTTCAGGCGCTAATTTGCTAGTTGGCCTTATTTCTCTGGTCCTTTTGTACCATGCTTTAAAAATCCTTTAATATATTATTGGATAGAGACAGAGAGAAATTAAGAGGGGGGAGGGAGAGAGGCAGAGAGACACCTGTAGCACACTGCTTCATCACTTTCGGAGCTTTCTTCCTGCAGGTGCACACCAGGGGCTTGAACCTGTGCCCTGGAGCACTGTGGCGTGTGCCCTTTTTACATGTCCGTATTCCTCCATAACTGAGAGTGTGTAATTTAGCAAATCCTTTTATGCGGTGCTGGTTGGTGCATGTCATGGGTGGGATATGATGGCTAAGTGACTTTGCTGTGCCAGGGATGCACTGAGTATCTGTAGAGTGCTTGCCACGTGACAGGCGAGAGGGTAGCTGTGTGTCTCTGTGTGTAGACCCTGAGCCCTAACTGAGCCTTCGGCCAGCTGTGCCACCTAGTGTCAGAAGTAATGAGTACAAATTGGCGGAGCATGCAGGTGAGTCGTTGGTATTTTGAGTGTGGGCTACTTCCAGTAAATCTCCTTGAAGAAAGTTTTTTTTTCTTTCTTTTTTTAAATTTTTTATTGGGGAATTAATGTTTTACATTCAATAGTAAGTACAATAGTTTGTACATGCATAACATTCTCCAGTTTCCTATATAACAATACAACCCCCACTAGGTACTCTGAATCCTTCCTGGACCTGTATTCTCCCCACCCACCCACCCCAGAGTCTTTTACTTTGGTGCAATACGCCCATTCCATTTCAGGTTCTACTTGTGTTTTCTTTTCTGATCTTGTTTTTCAACTTCTGCCTGAGAGTGAGATCATCCCATATTCATCCTTCCCATATTCATCCTTCTGTTTCTGACTTATTTCACTCAACATGATTTTTTCAAGGTCCATCCAAGATCAGGTGAAAACGCTGAAGTCACCATTTTTTACAGCTGAGTAGTATTCCATTGTGTATATAGACCACAGCTTGCTCAGCCACTCATCTGCTGTTGGACACCTGGGTTGCTTCCAGGTTTTGGCTATTACAAATTGTGCTGCTAAGAACATATGTGTACACAGATCTTTTTGGATGGTTGTGTTGGGTTCCTTAGGATATATCCCCAGGAGAGGAATTGCAGGGTCAGAGGGTAGGTCCATTTCTAGCCTTCTGAGAGTTCTTCAGACTGTTCTCCACAGAGGTTGGACCAATTGACATTCCCACCAGCAGTGCAGGAGGGTTCCTTTGACCCCACACCCTCTCCAGCATTTGCTGCTGTTACCTTTTCTGATGTATGACATTCTCACTGGAGTGAAGTGGTATCTTCTTGTTGTCTTTATTTCCATTTCTCTGACAATCAAGAGACTTGGAGCATTTTTTCATGTGTTTCTCAACCTTTTGGATCTCTTCTGTGGTGAATATTCTGTCCATGTCCTCCCCCCATTTTTGGATGGGGTTATTTGTTGTCTTGTTGTTGAGTTTGGCAAGCTCTTTATATATGTTGGTTATTAAACTCTTGTCTGATGTATGGCATGTAAAGATCTTCTCCCATTCTGTGAGGGGTCTCTTAGTTTGGATAGTGGTTTCTTTTGCTGTGAAGAAGCTTTTTAATTTGATGTAGTCCCATAGGTTTATACTTGCCTTAGTCTTTTTTTGTAATTGGATTCGTTTCATTGAAGATGTCTTTAAAATGTATGCGGAAAAGAGTTCTGCCAATATTTTCCTCTAAGTATCTGATGGTTTCTGGTCTAACATCCAAGTCCTTGATCCACTTGGAATTTCCTTTTGTATTTGGTGAAATACAGTGGTTCAGTTTCATTCTTCTGCATGTTTCAACCTATTGTTTCCAACACCATTTGTTGAAGAGACTCTGGTTTCCCCATTTAATAGTCTGAGCCCCTTTGTCAAAGATTAGGTGTCCATAGGTGTTGGGGGAAGAAAGTTTTGAGTGTAGACTGATCCAGCAAATTTCCTCAAAGTAAGTACCGATCACGCTGAAAGTGAATGGAAAAATTAGCCGGAGTAACACGATGGTATAATGTTCTGGGAGGATCCCTTTAGAGATTCAGGTTTCAGTGGAACCTGTGGGAAGCAAGCATGTGGGCAGAGAGAATGCCCTCTGTCTGCACAGAGCAGTGTTCCTGCAGAAGCATGGCGGTCTCTGTCTGACTTGAGATAGTCACTAAGTCATATCGTCCCCCCCGTACAATCCTGCCACTGCCCCGAGGGTCTGCGTCCTGGCCCTCGTGCTGAGTGAGTTCTGGGGATGGGCAGTGGACATCCATGTGCTGACTGGAGCTGGTTTGAAGTTTACTCGAGCTGAAGTGCACTTTCTCCTGCCGATGTGAGATAATAGAACCTTCCATGGCCTGTCTCTCCTCAAAGTCAACCTGGTTGTCGGATATGTTTAAAGCATTTCTCTTCTCACTTCCTCCCCACCCCCATGACCTTTGGGGCATTGAACGTAACTGCCACCGATGTAACTCTGTGGACTTTGCTGCCTGCTGTTAGTGGTGGTGCAATTCTCTTCATTTTCCTGATAAGGAAGCATTCTTTTGAATCGAAATAAGGAACAGCAACAGCAAAAAAGATTGAGTTAAGTGCATCTAGTAAATTGTGCCTGTAGCACTGAGTGAGGGAAATGTGGAAAGAAATAATGAAGAGGTAAACAGTGCCTTGCAAATCTGCTCAAATTTTATTTTTTAATTTTCTTAGGATAATGGGACTACGTTAAAGGGTATTTTTATGTATTTAATTTGATTAGACAGAAATTGAGAGGGGTAGGGAAGATGAAGAGGAAGAGAGGAAGGGAAGAGAGGGGAAGGGGAAGAGAGAGAGAGAGAGACATCTGCAGTGCTACTTCACTGCTGGTGAAGCTTTGCTGGTGGGGGCCGGGGCCTTGAACCTAGGCCCTTATGCACGGTGATGTGTGCACTCAAGTAGGTGCGCTGTCACCCAGCCTCCGATATTAAAGAGTTTTGGAGAAATAACGGTATCAGGTCTGCATTTCAGAAGAACTTTTCTGGTTGCATTAGCGGTAAACTGGTTGGAGGTGGTGGCCACATGAGAGAAAGTAGCGTTTGAGGAGATAGGAATCGGATGAGTGACTGTGGGCGATTAGTGAAAGGACAGATGGATGTGGAAGTGGGAGGATCCAAGATTGAAGGCACCTGGGCACAGAGGAGAAAAGAAATCTTAGCAGATGCCCCGTTTTCTGGTCATCTGCGCCATCTAGTGTTCTGTCTGGCAAAGAACAAGGAGCAGCAGCAGGCTTGGTGGGGAAGATTACAAATTAACGTTTTGAACTTAACAAATCAGCAGCACCAATGCTCCACCTCCCTGAGTGTTCAAGTGGACAATCCAAGCTTTGGAGTTGCAGGAGAAATGCCTCGAATGGAGCGACACATTAGGAAGGCATTCTTCACAGTGCGCGTCAGATTGAAGCTGTAGGAGTGAGTGGGATTTCTCAGGAGAACAGGGCTGAGGACGGGCTTCTAAAGAGAAAGTGAAAGATGGATGGAGTAGTGGAACCCACCAGAGAGACTGAGGAATTTCAGTTAGAAATAGAAGACTGGGGGGTCAGGTGGTGGTGCACCTGGCTAAGTGCACGTTCCTACTCACAAGGGACCCAAGTTCAAGCCCTTGGTCCCCACCAGCAGGGGAAAAGCTTCACAAGTGGTGAAGCAAGGCTGCAGGTGTCTCTCTGTCTCTCGCCCTGTCTATGTCCTTCTCTCTCAATTTCTCTCTGTCCTATAAAATAAAAGAATAGGGGGTCGGGCGGTGGCGCAGCGGGTTAAGCGCACGTGGCGCAAAGCGCAGGGACCAGCGTAAGCATCCTGGTTCGAGCCCCCGGCTCCCCACCTGCAGGGGAGTCGCTTCACAGGCAGTGAATCAGGTCTGCAGGTGTCTGTCTTTCTCTCCCCCCGTCTTCCCCTCCTCTCTCCATTTCTCTCTGTCCTATCCAACAACGACGACATCAAGAACAACAGTAATAACTACAACAATAAAACAACAAGGGCAACAAAAGGGAAAATAAATATTTTAAAAAATTTAAGTAAAAGAATAATAAAATAAAGAAATTGGAGGTCAGGGGAGATAGCAGAATGGATATGCTAAAAAGACTGTCCTGCCCAAGTCTCTGAGGTTTGAGTTCAACTCCCCTTACCAACACTAGCCAGAGCTGAGCAGTGCTCTGGGAAAAAAAAAAGAGAAATAAGGAAATGGAGAAACTGAAGACTGGGAGGACTCTTCAAGAGGAAAGGAATACTGGAATAATCAATAATCGTGAGAAACAGTACAAAATAAGAACTAGAAGTGTCCCCCCTAAAACAAGCGGGGAAGAGAAGAGACTACTTTTGCCCTTGAGAAGAATCTCTGGAGGAGAGATGTCACAAACAGATCGCAGCGCAATGAGGACACTCTAAGAGGAAATCCAGATAATTCCTATTAGTTCTTGATTGCGGAGGAGAAAGTCGGCGGAGACCCTCTTTCTTGTCTTATTCTGACATAGTTTGGGGAGACTTGCTGATAGGTTGCATCCAGCAGAAGGGAAGGGAGGAAACACCAGACGACTGCTGAGGGAGCCGGGTGGGGAGGTCTCTGCTTGCGAGCTCAGTATGTGGGTCACAGTTCCTCCCCTGATAACAGGCAGGAAGACCGTAGGAATGTAGTTGCTGAGACAATTCTATGCTTGCTTACAAAAAAAAAAAACTAAGGAAGCCTCTAAATTGCTGGTATAATATTTTGAAATGAATTGAAATATTGAATAAAGAAACAAGGAGTTGGCTTAGAAAAATGAGGAAGACCAGGCTCAGGCATTGTGCAGATGGAAGTATGGCGAGATCCGCCACCATACATGAGTCTGCGGGTTCTGACCCTCCCCGCGCATCTACCTGACTCAAGTGTGAACACGGTGGGAGCAGAGGGCCGGGTTTGGCAGCGCTGTAGTTTTGTCAGACACATGTAACAAAAAAAAAATGACCAGTAGGGAAAAGACATGGGTGACTGGCTGAAGTAATGGACTTTGAAGTTCACATAATTAGGGAAGAAAATGAAAAAACTAGAGTTAGATCAGAAACCTGGTGTCGTCACTTCTCCTTCTTCTAGCGTTTGCCCTCCTTCCGCAGCCAGTCAGCAGCGTCAGGTTGAGCCTGATGTCAAGTTTCGAGACCTCCTTTGAATCTGGAGAGGTGGCAGTCGTTGACTATGTGGGTCATAGTCTGTCTGGAGCCGCAGGGGCAGTTCGGGTCATCTCTGGCTCCCCAGCGATGGAACATAGCGGCGCACCGGCCATGGCCTGTTCGATAGCGATTGAGGAGGGCCCGATCATCACGTGCTAGGTCAAAGCCGGGTTGATGCTCGCAGGGGTCTGTGATGAGGGGTTTGTTCTTGACCTCAGCTGACTGCCAGCTCTGTTTCCAAGAGTCTGGAACAGAGAAGTTCAGTGTAGGCGTAGGGGACCAGATTGGGTGACGAGACGTCAAGCGTTGGACAGGGTGGGCGAAGATATCCGCGTATATTGGCAGGTCCAGTCGAGCGTAGACGTGGGAAATGAACTTAGATGATGCCGCATCCCGACTAATATCTGGCGGGGCGATGTTGCTAAGAACTGGCAGCCATGGAACCGGGGTGGAACGGATGGTTCCAGAAATGATCCTCATGGAGGAATATAATTTGGAATCGACCAAGTGGACATGGGGGCTACGGAACCATCCTGGGGCACAGTATTCTGCAGTGGAATAGCAGAATGCCAGAGAGGATGATCGTAGTGTGGAAGCGCTCGCGCCCCATGAGGAGCTGGCCAGTCTTGCAATGATGTGATTCCTCGCGCCCACCTTTGCTGCAGTTTTTATGAGATGTTCGTGAAATGACAGGGTGCGATCGAGAGTAACGCCAGGATAGACTGGCTGGGCTTCATGCCGGATTCTCGTATCGCCAAGCTGTGTCGTCAGTGACATGAAAGGACAGGTGTAATAAGACAACTACTGAGAGGAGAAGAAGGAAGTTACGGTCAGAGAGAACTGATGCTGAGTAGTTCTTGGTAATCGTCTAAGGAGCAGTGGGTACTATGCACAGTTGCTAGGTTCTGTTACCCAGGATGAGAGGAAGGAAATGGGAATGCTACCTCATAGAAGTCTTTTTTTTTTTTTTTTTTTACTTCTCTTTTTTTCCAAAGCATTACTTAACAACTTTGGTTTATGGTGGTGCTGGGGATTGAACCTGGGACTTGGAGTATCAGACAGCCTCTTTGCATAATCATCATGCTATGTCTCCCACCTCTTTGAGACAGCTTGCAGCAAAGTTGTCTAGAAACAAGCTGGAAAAGTCACTGTCCCAGGCCCTTGTGGAGACTGGACTCAGCTAGAATTTCCAGAATTGCCTCAGTCTGTCTTGGGGTCTTACTGCAGAATGCAGATGTCAGGCCAGCTCATGAACTGGCAGGGAAAGTGGGGGAATAAAGAAATATATCATGTGTATAGAAATATATTTTTATATTTTAACCTTGCGTCTAGATGGGCCAATGTCTTTGGAACTGGAACCCAGTGGGAATGACAGCAGAGATGATCATGGTGTAAGTATTGAAAGTGGAATTAAAAAAAAAATATTTATTTTATTTACTTATTTATTCCCTTTCATTGCCCTTGTTGTTTTATTGTTGTAGTTATTATTGTTGTCATCATTGTTGGATAGGACAGAGAGAAATGGAGAGAGGAGGGGAAGACAGAGAGAAAGACAGACACCTGCAGACCTGCTTCACCGCCTGTGAAGCGACTCCCCTGCAGGTGGGGAACCAGGGCTCGAACCGGGATCCATATGCCGGTCCTTCTGCTTTGCACCACTTGTGCTTAACCCGCTGCACTACAGCCCGACTCCCTGTAAGTGGGATTTTATACATATCTCTTGCTTTAGTAGAAATTTAGGGGCCTGGGTGGAGACACACCTGGCTGAGCACATCTGCTTCCATGCAGAAGGACCCAGGTTCAAGCCCCCAGGCCCCACCTATAGGGGGAAGCTTCATGAGAGGTGAAGCAGGGCTGCAGGTGTCTTGTCTTTCTCTCTCCCTCTCAATTTTGCTGTCTTGATCTAAAATAAATTAAATATTAAAAAAAAAAACAGCCGGGAGTCGGGCTGTAGCTCAGCAGGTTAAACGCACGTGGCACAAAGCACAAGGACCGGCATAAGGATCCCAGTTCGAGCCCCTGGCTCCCCACCTAGAGGGGAGTCACTTCACATGCAGTGAAGCAGGTCTCCAGGTGTCTGTCTTTCTCTCTCCCCCTCTGTCTTCCCCTCCTCTCTCCATTTCTCTCTGTCCTATCCAACAGTGATGACATCAATAATAACTACAACAATAAAACAAGGACAACAAAAGGGAATAAATATAATATTTTTAAAAATAGTGATGCCCTCACTCAAAAATAAACTTAAAAAAAAACAGCCATACAATAACTAAAAATAATTTAGATAACCATCTAATGTTTTCATATAAAACTGCTTCTCTCATTTTAACAAATACTTCCTGTTTTTTTTTTCTTTTTTGTCATATCTTGAGCTTCACCACTCCAGACTGACTTTTCTCGGGGGGGGGGGGGGGGGTGGCACACTAAAGTACTGAAGCTTCCTTTACTGTGTTGGGGCCCCATCCTGGGTGACACACATGGCAAAAGCAGCATTATCCAAGTGAGCCAGAAGGCACTTCCTGTTACTGCTGTTACATTATAGCTGCTCTCTGCTGATGCGTCTAATGGTGATTTACAGACTAGCGGCTCTAGTTTACTATGTAGATAATATGCGGTTAGCTTACTATAGTTACATAAAAATTTGGATTTTGGGGCCTGGGCTGTAGCGTAGTGGGTTAAGTACACATGACACAAAGCACAAGGACTGGCCTAAGGATCCCGGTTCGAGCCCGGGACCTCCACCTGCAGGGGAGTCGCTTCACAAGCGGTGAAGCAGGTCTGCAGGTGTCTGTCTCCCTTTCCCCCACTCCTCTCTCGACCCTATCTAACGATGACGACATTAATAACTACAACAACAATAAAAAACAAGGGTAGCAAAAAATAAATAAATATGGAAAAAAAATAATAAAAACAACAAGGGCAACAAAAATGGGGAAAAACGGCCTCTAGGAGCAGTGGATTCATAATGTAGGCACCGAGCCCCAGCAATAACTCTAGAGGCAAATAAATAAATAAATTAATTAATTAACTGCTTAGTGTCAATTTCTTGTAGAATTCAGCTGTGCCTGATTCGTCTCCCCCCGTGGAAAGTGAAGTAGCTGGCCCTGGCTTTGTGCCCCCGTCTCTTCCTCCCATCAGAGGTCCAGTGGATATACGGGGCCCATCTCTAAGAAGGAGGTCTCCTTACCCTCCTCCTCCAGGAACGATGTTTGGAGACACCCGAGGTTATTTTCCACCAAGGGATTTTGCTGGAGGTCCACCACCTCCTCCATTTGCAAGTATGTTATTTTTGTTTGTTTTTCTACACTATGATTTGTAGAATAAATCGGATATTAATTTTACTTTGCGTACTCACATGGTAACACTGTGGAGGAGCATTTTTGGTCATGTTATATGAAAGCACAGTTGCTTTTCTAAATTGCAAAGGCAGTTAGCTCTAGATTGTAATAGGTGTACTGCAGCTTGATTCATTAAAGAGTTTGGGCTATTTCTCTCTTCCAGTAGGGATGGATATCATTGGCTTTTTGTAGCAGGCTTCTATTGACTAAAATCACTTCTGTTTATTTGATAGAAACTGGCAATTAGCACTCATTAATAAAAAATAAATAAAGTTACTGGCCAAAGTACTAGACAATATTTTCTCAATGTTACCAAAATTCATTTACTAAACCGAATAATAATGGAGGATTCGGTTTTTGATTATAAAGATAGGTACTGGACATCAAAAGCTAATGATCTGTTAGGACTACGGCACTGGCGCTTAAAGATGTTTTTTACCAATCTCTTTGAACAGTGAGAACTGTCTATCCACTGAGAGGGGTTCCTCTTTACCTCCCCGCAAGAGCTGGAACTTACCCCCCACCCCCACATCCTGAAAGAAGGGAGTTACCACCAGGTGCGATGCCGCCTTCAAACGAGCCCCCTGCTACTGAACACCCGGAACCACAGCAAGAACCTTGACAATGTTTTTGTTTTCTCTTCAAAATAATCTTGACTTCTCTCTCTCAGTTTAAGTAACTGCTGTTACTTAAGTGATTCTACTTTTGCTCAAATTGAAGCTTAATGCAATTATAATTCTCAGGATAGTCTTTTGTAAATAAAGATGATTTAAATATGAATCTTACTGAGTAAAATATTTTTGTTTTATTCTAGATAGTAGTTAATTTGATTAATGAATCCACAGTCATATGGAGAATAATGGGAAGTTCAACACATGTAATCTTGAGAAGATATTTTAAATTCCAAAGACTGTCTTATGCCAAGAACTGTATTTACTACTACGGTTGTAGATAAATGTGAAAGTAACTTTATGCTTAAATAAATTTTAATTCATTAAAATATGCTTGGCATTATTAATAATAAAAGCTGGGGAGTCGGGCGGTGGCGCAGCGGGTTAATTGCAGGTGGCGCAAAGCGCAAGGACCAGCATAAGGATTCCGGTTCGAGCCCCTGGCTCCCCACCTGCAGGGGAGTCACTTCACAGGCGGTGAAGCAGGTCTGCAGGTGTCTATCTTTCTCTCCTCCTCTCTGTCTTCCTCTCCTCTCTCCATTTCTCTCTGTCCTATCCAACGATGACGACATCAACAACAATAAAAACTACAAGGGCAATAAAAAGGAAATAAATAAATGTAAAAAATTAAAAATAATAATAATAAAGCCAGTTTTTCCATAAATACAACTCTAATTAGCAGCTTTTCCTTTTCCCAATAGCTTTGTGACACTGAATTAATCCTCTATGTAGGTCTTTTTCATTCAGTGATCTTATGAAAATGTGCCTTTTCTTGCGGATAGGCATGAATGACTCCAGAGAATAGATGAATAAATTTTTAAAAGTTAAAATTGGGGGGCCTGGCAGTAGTGCAGCAGGTTAAGCACACGTGGCACAAAGCGCAAGGACCGGCGTAAGGATCCTGTTTGAGTTCCCGACTCCCTTCCTGCAGGGGAGTTATTTCACAGGCGGTGAAGCAGGTTTGCAGGTGTCTGTCTTTCTCTCCGTCTCCCCTCCTCTGTCAGTTTCTCTCTGTCCTATCCAACAACGACAATAAATAACAAGGGCAACAAATGAGGAAACAATAGCCTCCAGCAGTGGATTCATAGTTCAGGCACTGAGCCCCAGCAATAACCCTGGAGGCATAAAGCCCAAATTGGAGGCCAGGAAGATAGTATAGCAGTTGCATGGAGGACTTGCATCAAGAGGCCCCTGAAACATCAAAAGCCAAAGCAAAAAAAAAAAAAAAAAGTATTTTAAAGAAAACCAGGCTATTGTCTAATAGTAAATTTCAGAATATGAATTTTTTTGGCTCATTTATTGGCTTTCTTTATAATTTTCTGTCTTTACTGTGAAACATCAGTATTAACAAAAGGTTACCTTCTGCACCCAAAAAGAATTTTTGTTTCCCTCCCAGAGGGAGAGAACTGTTCAGAGAAAATGACCAGAGGGTTGGTTCTGAACTTCAATTCCATCAGAACCTGCAGAGAGAAGAGGAAAAAAGCACAGACATTCAGAAATAGGAATAGGTGTAGGTGTGACTTAGGAAGAGAAGGCAGGACTAAAGAAAAAATGGGGGGAGCAGATCGGGTGGTGGCTTACCTGGTTAAGTTCACATATTACAGCGCACAAGGGCCTGTTCAAGCCCCCAGTCCCCACCTGCGGGAAGAAAGCTTCACGAGTGGTGAAGCAGGGCTGCAGGCGTCTCTCTCCCTCTCCTTCCCCTCTCAATTTCTGTCTCTATTCCAATAATCACAATAAAAAAAATTTTTTTTAAAGTGGGTTGGGTGGTAGTGCACCAGGTTAAGTGCACATAATAATGCAAAGCACAAGGACCCACTTAAGGATCTGGGTTTGAGCCTCTGGCTCCCCACCTGCAGGGGGGTTGCTTCATGGGCAATAAAGCAGGTCTGCAGGTGTCTATCTTTCTCTCCTCGTCTTCTCCTCCTCTCAAACTCTGTCCTATCCAACTGTTGTTTTACTTCTTCTATTGTAGCAACAATAGGAAAAAAAGATGTCTGGTGACACACCTGGTTGAGCGCACATTACAACGATCGAGGACCCAGGTTTGAGCCCCTAGTCCCCACCTGCAGGGGGAAAGCTTTGCGAGTGAAGCAGGGCTGCATCTGTACCAAAAGACAGAGATTAAATATTTAGATGCATTTGTAATGGGAACACTTCACGCCAGCATTTCCCAGCTGTTCTTGTTAGGAATTTTTACTCCTTTATTCTCACCCTTGTTTCAGGGGGAAAAAAATGGCTGAATGACAACTAAGACTCCATGTGAAATTGTCTCTCTCCCTATCAACTCCTTCCCTCTCAATTTCTGGCTGTCTCTATCCAATAAATACATAAAGATAATAAAGAACATTAAAAAAAGAAAAAAAAAGATGGCCTCTAGGAGCAGTAGATTTGCATTGCAGGCACCAAGCCCCAGCGATAACCCTGGATGAAAAGAAAAGAAAAAATGGACAAAAAACATAGGTAACGTAATAGTTCACTCATTTCTGTGACCTTGGGAAAGAAAACTGCAGTTTCCAAAGGAGGGAGGGAATGGGGACACAGGACTCTGGTGGTGGGAACGGTGTGGAATTATACTCATCATCTTTTTTTTATTCCAGGAGTTGGGCGGTAGCGCAGTGGGTTAAGCGCATGTGGGGTGAAGCGCAAGGAGTGGTGGAAGGATCCGGGTTGGAGCCTTCGGCTCCCCACCTGCAGGGGAGTCACTTCACAGGTGGTGAAGCAGGTCTGCAGGTGTCTGTCTTTCTCTCCCTGTCTCCCCTCCTCTCTCCATTTCTCTCTGTCTTAAGAACGATGACATCAATTACTACAATAATAAAAAATTCCCTTTTGTTGCCCTTGTTTTATTGTATTTTTTAATTTTTTTCCCTTTTTGTTGCCCTTTTTATTTTGTTTCTGTAGTTATTATTGTTACTGATGTCATCATTGTGAGATAGGACAGAGAAATGGAGAGAGGAGGTGAAGACGAGGAGAGAAAGACACCTGCAGACCTGCTTCACCGCCTGTGAAGTGACTCCCCTGCAGGTGTGGAGCCAGGGGCTCGAACCAGGATCCTTATGCCGGTCCTTGCGCTTTGTGCCATGTGTGCTTAACCCGCTGCGCTACCGCCCAATTCCTCATACCCATTATCTTACAGTTCTGTAAATCAATATTAAATCCCTAATGAAAAAAAGGGGGGTGGTGCTGGGTGGTAGTGCATCCAGTTAAGCGCATGTAGTATAAAGTACAAGGATCTGGGTTTGAGCCCCCAGCTCCCCACCTGTGGTGTGGGGGGGGTCACTTCACAAGTGGTGAAGCAGGTCTGCAAGTGTCTTTCTCCCTCTATCTTTCCCACCCCTCTCAATTTCTCTTTGTGCTAGCCAGTGAAATGGAAAAAATGGCCACTGGGAGCAGTGGATTCGCATTGTGGCACTGAAGCCTCAGTCCCTACTCAAAGGAGGGAAAAGATTACCAAATGTTGACTGTATTTAAGTCATGATTTTGAGCTTGGATGCCTATCTTTAGAATGTTCCCCCTAACTCTGGTTTCTTCTGTTACTGTCTCCTTGCATGTGGTAAGATTATGAAAGGGAAGATTCTTACGAATCACTAACAAATGTTGACAAGTTGGTTGTTTTTCGTTATTGGATTTTTTTTTTTTTCCTTCAGTACCAAAAGACAGAAGATGAAATATTTGGATTCATTTGTAATGGGAACACTTCATGCCAGCATTTCCCAGCTGTTCTTGTTAGGTATTTTTACTTCCTCTTTATTCTCACCCTTGTTTCAGGGGAAAAAATGGCTGAGTGACAGTAAGACTCCATGTGAAACTGAGCCACTGAAATGAAGTTTCAGCTGAAGGACTAGTGACATAGCAGGTTACCTGGGATGTCACCTGCTTTTCCAGGTTATCTCTCTCCCTATCTGAAAAAGTTGGCACACAGCAGTCAAACTCCCAGGATGACCGAACACACACAGAGTGAGGAATATAAAAGCATCATTGCATAGTGTTTTAAAACTTTTGAGAGTGAAAAAAAGGATAGGGCTTATGTAGGACATATCAAATAAGTAAAAAATTTGTGTGCCCAGGTACAGAAAAGGGCAGGTATGGGTGGCTTCAGGCTGCAGAGGGAGATGCTGGAGGAGGCAATCAAATGCAGTAGTGTGAATGGACGCAACTATCAAAGCAAAATCAGTGGCCAGGGCCAACACTGGGTGAGAGCAGGCGAAGACAGAAAACTTCATCTGCACTAGTTTCAAATACTTTGGGGGTTGCAGAATATAGCTGTGTTAGCGGGAAAGTAAGTTTTTGGGGCTGGGAGATAGCTCACTATTTCTCTCAGATATACATTCCTATTTTCACGGTTACTAATGATTACAGCACAGCTTGTCTTCTTTTGTTCCATAATTGATCCAGCATTTGAAAATAAACGAACATTTATGCCCCCATTTAAATATTAGCAGATCACGTCATCTTTCAAGTTCATGCCTCCTCTATAAATGTCAGTGTCATTATTTCTAGGTGATGCAGACAATGTTTTTTTAATTTTTTTATTTATTCCCTTTTGTTGCCCTTGTTTTTTATTGTTGTTGTAGTTATTGATGTCATCGCTGTTAGGACAGAGAGAAATGGAGAGAGGAGGGAAAGACAGAAGGGGAGAGAAAGACAGACACCTGCAGACCTGCTTCACCGCCTGTGAAGTGACCCCCCTGCAGGTGGGGAGCTGGGGCTCGAACCGGGATCCTTACGCTGGTCCTTGTGCTTCGCGCCACCTGCGTTTAACCCACTACGCTGCCGGCCTGCTCCAGACAGAATGTTTTTAAACATCAAGTTGAAATTAATAATTTTCTTACTGCTTTCTTTTCATTTATCAATATGGCAAATGATGACACATTTTGGCTAGTTCTCTATTTGTTCCAATTATATAGTATTTCTAATTTTCTTACATGCTTTTTAATTTTTCCATCATTTGTCATGGCAACACACTCTTATGTGGTGAACACTCTCTCCAGCCTTTGTATTTATGTGGTTAGTTACGGGAGTCAGAGGTCCTGTGCATATATGATTTTGCCTCTGGGCCACTCTTCCCTTCAGGTAAGAGGCCGAGACACAACTCAGCACTAGCTTCACCCAGTGCTGTAGCACCTGTCTGGGGCTGGACTCAAACCTGGGCTATTTACCCAGCTCAGGAATTGTTTGTTTTTTAAATAGGTTTGTGTAGTCTTAGATTTTTTTTTACCATGTTAATATTATTTATTGGAAATGTATAATGCTCTAGGATTTTATGCTAATCACTCCACTGTTAAGCTTTTAAAATTGTATTTTGTCAAAATGAGCTAAACAAAAACCATTAAAAGAAAAGAAAAAAAAAAAAGAGGAACATTAAAATGTTCCAACTATTCAACCGAACAGTTTTTATGATGTATACCTACGAAGTTCAGTCCTGCTGCAGCAGGGTATAATAGAAGCTCACATGCTTAGACACAATAAAATAATGATTGCAATTTATTTGACACTAAAAAAAAAATCACCGTGCTTTATAGACAGTAAAACAGATTATAGTTTGGTGAGGAGACAACGTAACAGTTATGCAAACAGACTCTCCTATCTGAGGTGCCAAAGTCCCAGGTTCAATTACCCACCGTCATCATCAACCACTGCTGAGCAGTCATCTAGTTAAAAATATAAATAAATATGAAAATAATTACAATGACCACTTTTTTATGCTTTATTCATTGATTAAAAGAATATACATTTAACATAAACCATACAGCATCAGTCATCAGGTCAAACATTCAGCTGGTTTCCTTACAGTTTCTGTCAGGAGTTATTTTATCTGATCACATTTATAAGATAAAATCTCACCACATCTGGCATTTACACACACTGTGCCAGTGGATTCACACTACTGATGTACATATAAAATCCGCATGGTATGTGCTCACTGGAGACAAAACAGTGCACACCTGTCAAAAGGTCATTTTAATAGAAGGTGGTAAAACCATTTGTAAAACACATAGAAACTTTTTCCATAAATAGAATCCTATCTGGACATTGTTGCATAAATTGTGTTCCCGAAGCTCATGACACAGCAGCCAGGTCTCAGCACTGCTGGGCCCCGTGTCGGCTACTGACTTTATTATTGCAGACTGTCCTAACATTAAATGCACAACATTCGTACCTCTTAAAACTGGGGTCAGGTGGAAGTCTCACAGAGACCACGTCTGTACCGCGGTTGCCCTGAAACAGTTAAGTCGGCTTTTAAAGCCTCTCAGATATAACAAGGTTTTAAAACATACTTCATGGAATGTTCTTCATGTATCATAGCAGCTCATACCTGTGATAGAACAAGCTTTCAGTTTTCCTTTCTTTACATTCACTATTCACAGTGAAACAGGTGCATTTTTTCTTTTTTTTTGTTTTTTTTCTTTTTTCTTTTTATTTATTTATTTATTTTTCAGAGTTCTGAGGTTGCTGACTGAGCCACAGCACAGCTGTGTACCACAGGTCGAAATTCGACCTTTAGTATTACAATCTAGCAGTATCTGGCTGGCCAGAGTTAGCCGGCCCCTGCCAGCATGTGGGCACTTCTTCAGTTAAGTCTATTCTTTGGCAGCTGACACGCGCGCTGACAGAGAAAAATCCACTGACTTGTTGCTAGGGGTTTCACGACTAATGTTCACGTGTCAGCATGTGTGTTTATGACTCTATTTGGATCTTCCCTTAGGTTTTACCCTGGATACACTTTCTTCCTCTACTATTTGAAATCTGGGCTAAAAAGCTAACTTGAGTTTATAATTGATGAATAAAATTATGTCAGATATAGATTTTCTTTTAAAATCCAACAATTTGAGTATTCATGTTTATGTAAATGCATTAAAAAAAGATTAAGCAAAGTTCTAACCTAGTGCTATAGAAATTTCAGAATGGTAACTGGTGATATCAACTATCATGAAAGTTAAAGTCTTGGCTTTTCTGTTAAAGATAACTCATTTGGGATATTATATGCTGCTTCTTTCATTTCGATTCAAAATTAATAAAATGTTACCAGAAAGCATGAATGCAGCACGTCACATACAAGTCCACAGCTATGAGCAGCTACCTATCTATGTATAAAAATAGTTTGGCTCCTGAGCTCTTAACTCTGACACAGAAGGAATAAAAACATCAAAAAGGCAGAGTAACTCAGTGAAAAATAGTTAGCCAGCAACCTCAGACATATCCTTAAGGTTTGGTAACAAGTCCATTAACCGTGAAAGCCCTATACAATGTCACTCTGAACTTCTAAACCAATACCTGACTACGTTCTTTGATCAAGAAGTAGAATATACATGTATAATTCTATAAAGCTAATACTGATTAAACACAGCACAAAGGGATTAATTCACACTACTGGGGGAAAAAAAAAACGTAATAGAACCCTACTTGCATATGTAACCACAGGAATTGTACATTAAAAAAACTAAAGTTCTTCGCTGAAGCTTTGCATCTCTCTGTAAAAATGACGATTTGGTTCAGTGAAGACACTGAGTGATTCAATGTCCATGACCGCATGCCAAGGGTGACCCAGGCCCAGGGATACCTGCTCAATAAGGTTATGCACTGGATCCACATCCTGGTCGGCTAGTTCACCTTGGTCAAAATCAATGCTTTCTTCTGTGACTTCAAGCACTTTTAAGTCAGAGCCACGAAGACGAGCGATGGCGATGAGGTTGTGTGCCCAGACGGTGTAGCCTTAAGAACAAGCAAGTGACAAGCAAAGTCATTTCCTTGCACTTCCATTTCTCTTACTTTACTCAAGCATCACAGGTTTACATGACACTGTACAGGGGCTCACCCGTACAACATCAGAGTGCCGTTCCCACCTCTGTCCACACAACAGAGCCCCTTTACCTGACTTTCACACCCCCAATACTTAAACTCTGGGAACCTCTATATTATTCTCCTAAGAGTTCAGTATCCTTTTTCTTGAAAGGAGGAAAAAGCTTTAAGGAGAGAGGGTTGGGCTGGACAGATAGCATAACGATGATGCAAAAAGACCCTCATGCCCGAGGCTCCGAAGTCCTGAAGTTTAATCCCCAGCACTAACCATAAGCCAGAGCTGAGCTGTGAAAACAAAAATCCAAAAATGGGCAGAGGATATGAACAGAATATTCACTACAGAAGAGATACAAGAGGCCAACAAGCATATGAAAAATTGTTCCAGGTCACTGTCAGAGAAATGCAAATAAAGACAATAATGAGGTACCACCTCACCCATGAGAACCCTCCTGCACTGCTGGTGGGAATGTAAATTGGTCCAACCCTTGTGGAGAGCAGTCTGGAAAACCTCACAAGGCTAGAAATGGACCTTCCATATGACCCAGTAATTCCTCTCCTAGGGATGTATCTTAAGGACTCCATAATACCCACCCCAAAAGGTATGTGTACACCTATGTTCATAGCAGCACAATTCGTAATAGCTAAAACCTGGAAGCAACTCAGGTGCCCAACAGGCTGAGGAAGTTGTGGTATAAATGTACACAATGGAATACTACTCAGCTATTAAGGATAATGAACCTTCTCTGACCCTTCTTGGATGGAGCTAGAAGGAATTATGTTAAGTAAGATAAGCCAGAAAGACAAAGATGAATATGGGATGATTCCATAAACAGAAGCTGAGAAAGAAGAACAGAAAGGGAAACTCTAAGCAGAATCTGACAGTTTGGAGTAGGGCACAAAAGTAAAAATCTCTGGGTGGAGGGTGAGAGTAGATGTTCAGCTTCACTGTGGGGGAAGTGGGGAGATACACAGACGTTTGGTGGTGGGAATGGTGTTAATATACACTCCTATTAAAATATAGTCTCACAAATTAAAAAAAGAAAAAGGGCTTAATCTTCAAATAACCTGTCTTGGTTTTTGCATTGAGGCTTCACATTTGCATGATTTTGCCATTCGTGGACTTTTTCCTCCCCTGTAAAAGCTTTAGATAGAATTGTCTGGTGGCCGGGTGGTGGTACACCTGGTTAAGCACATGTTATAATGTGCAAGGACCCAGGTTCAGAGCCCCCGGTTCCCACCTGCAGGGAGAAAGCTTCAAGAGTGCTAAAAAGCAGGGCTGCAGGTGTCTCACCGTCTCTCTCCCTCTCTATTTCTGGATGTCTCTATCCAATAAATAAATGAAGATTAAAAAAAAAATTGTCTGGGAAGTGACACTGTGGATAGTGTCAGTCTTGTAAGCATTAAGTCCTGAGTTCAGTCTCCAGGACTGCATGTATTGGAGTGATGTTCTGTTTCACTCTCACATTTATTAAAAAAAAAAAAAAAAAAAAAAGGAAGGAAGGAAGGAAGGAAGGAAGGAAGGAAGGAAGAAAAGAATGAATTCAAGATCAAGAGAGAAAGAGAGGCCACACTCAGAAAGTGTCCCTGGTGCTGCGCACGGTGCTCACGTGTGATAACTGGGGACTCTAACCCAGGTCCTCAGGGCCAGCAAAACAGCTCACTTGAGAATGTCATCCATCAGAAACAAGTAACAACATAGTTTAGTTGGAGAGGCTGTGGGGACAAAGGAACCCTCCTGCACTGCTGGTGGGAATGTCAATGGGTCCAACCCCTGTGGAGAGCAGTCTGGAGAACTCTCAGAAAGCTAGAAGTGGATCTACCCTGTGACCCTGCAATTCCTCTCTTGGGGGTTTATCCTAAGGAACCCAACACACTCATCCAGAAAGACTTGTGTACGCCTATGTTCACAGTAGCACAATTTGTAATAGCCAAAACCTGGAAGTAACCCAGGTGTCCAACAACAGATGAGTGGCTGAGCAAGTTGTGGTCTATATACACAATGGAATACTACTCAGCTATGAAGAGTAATTAATTCACCTTCTTCACCTCATCTTGACGGAGCTTGAAAAAAATAAGTGAGAACAGCCAGAAAGAGAAAGATGAATATGGGATCATCTCATCCATACGCAAAATTTCAGAAACAAGAATAGAAAGGGGAAACCAAGTAAACCTTGAACTGGGTTTAGTGTATTGCACCAAAGCAAAGGACTCTGGGGAAGATGGGCAGGGAGGGGCTGGAAGGTTGGGGTCCTGGTGCGTGATGCTGGGAAAGAACTGAAGGTGGGGGTGAGTGTTTTGGGACTTTTACAAGCTGTGTGGCAGCAACCGTGCTGTAAACCCACCCATCTCCCCAGTAAGAGAGAAAAGAGGCAAAGTTCACTTGGGGACCGGCCTGTTTGGCCACGCACGGGCCTTGGCTCTGAGCCCAGCCCTTACGGCACTGATGCACTAAAGGAAGCTTCAGTGCTGTGGTCTCTCTTTCTCCCACCCTTTCTGTTCATATTCTCTCCCTCTCTCTCTCTCTCTCTCGCTCACTCACTCGCTCTCACTCTGGAGCTCAGTGCCAGCACTATGAATCCACTGCTCCTGGAGGCCACTACTCCCCCCACCCCCAAGTCCTCCTGCCTGCTATGCACTCTACTGGATGAACCACAGCTTCACATTGAAGGCCTGCGGTTCTGCAGTGCATGTGCCAGAGTGATGCCGTGGTTTCCTTGCTCCTCACTCTCATCAATAAATAACATATATTTTTTAAAAAATGTTATTTATTTATTAATGAGAAAGATAGGAGAGAGAGGGAAAAAGAACCAGACATCACTCTGGTACATGTGCTGTTGGGGACTGAACTTAGGACCTCATGCTTGAGAGTCTAGTGCCTTAGCGCCACTGCGCCACCTCCCGGACCACAATAATATCTTTAAATTTAAAAAAATATATATTAATGAGAGAAGAACCACAGTATCACTAGCATATGTGATGACAGGACTGAACCTGGTACCTCATGCTTGAAAGCCCAATGCTTTATCTACTGCCCCACCTTCCAGGCCACTGCTATTTCTTTTTCCTATTAAAAGAAAAAAAAAAAATCATGGTCCGGGAGGTGGCGTAGTGGATAAAGCATCGGTCTCTCAAGCATGAGGTCCTGAGTTCAATCCCTGGCAGCACATGTACCAGAGTGATCTGGTTCTTTCTCTCTCTTTCTCTCTCTCCTATCTTTCTCATGAATAAAATCTTTAAAAAAAAAATCTCTGGACTGAGGAGATAGCATAATACTTATGCAAAAACTTTCAGGAGTCGGGTGGTGGCTCAGAGGGTTAAACGCACATGGCGCAAAGCACAAGGACCTGCGGAAGGATCCTGGTTTGAGCCCCCGGCTCCCCACCTGCAGGGGAGTCCCTTCACAAGCAAAAACTTTCATGCCTGAGGCTCCAAAGCTCCAGGTTCAATCTTCCATACCACAAGCCAGAGCTAAGCAGTGTCTTGGGAAAAGAGAGAGGGAGGGAGGTAAGTAGGGAGAGGGAGAGTGAAGAGTGAAGGAGAGAGGGAGAGAAGAGAGAGAGAGGTAGGGACATGTACTGCAGGCAGATATGTACTATATTTTCTTAGATAACTTTGAGATTTTTTTTTTCTGAAAATCAATATGACGCTTTAAAAAAATAAGTGATGGGAGTCGGGCTGTAACGCAGCGGGTTAAGGCACATGGTGCAAAGCGCAAGGACCGGCGTAAGGATCCCGGTTCAAGCCCCCGGCTCCCCACCTGCAGGGGAGTCGCTTCATAGGCAGTGAAGCAGGTCTGCAGGTGTCTCTTTCTCTCCCCCTCTCTGTCTTCCCCTCCTCTCTCCATTTCTCTCTGTCCTATCCAACAAGGACAACAACAATAACTACAACAATAAAAAACAAGGGCAACAAAAGGGAATAAATAAAATAAAATATTTAAAAAAAATAAATAAATAAAATAAGTGACAAGCCAGAGAGCAAATAACTAAACGTTTCATGTGTAAATGGTGTATCTTTGTAACTTAAAAAGTATACAAACTTGGGCTGGGTGGTTGCATATCCAGTTGTGTGTACACATTACCAAGTACAAGGATCAAGGTTCAAGACCACCCCCCCATCTGCAGGGAGAAAAGCATCACAAGTAGTGAAGCAGTGTTGCAGGTGTCTCTGTCTCTCCCCTTCCCTTTCAATTTCTCTGTCCTATCAAATAAAAGAATGGGTGAAAAAAGTGTACAAGCTCGCTATCAACTGTTATAAATAAGATTTCTTGGCATATACACATGTTGGTGATATCCTTTTAATTAGAATGTTAGGTGGGATGGGTAAATAACATAATGGTCATGCAAAAAATTTGATTTATTTATTAACAAGAAAGAGAAGGGTAAAAATACCAGAAAATCACCCTGGCACATGTGATGTCAGAGACTAGACCCAGGACCTCACGTTGGAGAGCTCAATGCTTTATTCACCGTGCCACCTCCAGGGCCATCATTTCTTATTCTTATTTTAACCAGAGCACTCACTGTTTAGTTGTGGTGTTGGTTAGCTAAGTGTTTATTGGTTTACTTAATAGCGCACAGGATGAAATAAAATCAAATAGGGATGGAAATGGATAGATAAAAGTCCCAAAATAAAACCTCGGCCAGATTTTCTCTACACAATGCAGAAAGGAGGGGCTAGTTGGAGTCGCTCCCCCCCCTTCCCCCCCTGCTGGCGGAACCTAGGACCTTAGTGCCCGCTCCAAGAACAAGGTTTTAATAATAAGGTTAATAAGACAGAGGAGAATGTTTCAGGTGTAACAAACAGCAACAGGGAGCTACAGTAAACAAAAGTCACCTACCATGAATTGCCATGAGAGCGAGCTTTGTGCATCTCCACGCTAACAGAACCAGCGGGTCTTCATTTCGGTTGTCGCTAAGGTCTGGAAAGCCAGACGTGTCGATCACATCATTCATTAGTATGAAATGAGTGAGGAACTTGTCATACTGCCTGGATATAAGATCGACAATGGCCCCTGAGACACAGGTGACGTAGCTGTCGAAATGAATCCTCTCAAGCGGTATGCTGGGTTTCAGAATCTTGAACATGTCTTCACTCTCGATATCAAACGCCATTACATAGACCCGAAGGCTGGCGCTCTTCCGTGACAAGGCTTCCCAGTGCTCATCGTTTGGCATGTTGTCCAGAGACTTGTGCATCACGGAAACGTTGTGGACCAGGAGAGAGAGTCGCTGCAAAGGCACGTGGTTGCTATCAGTTAAAACTCTTGCCATCTCAGCTGTAAAGTCACAGAAATCTAGGGCAAGTGAGCGCAGATTCACAAACCGCTCCAGTTCGACTGCAGTCACCAGGGTATTGCTGCCCAGAAGACTGCTGTCCAGTAAGCTCAGGTGCTCCATGGTGTTAGCAATAGAGTTGGAGAGAGACGACAGTGATGTCGGGGTCACTACTTCCAGCATAAACCCACAGGACAGCCATCTCAGCTGCCTACTATTACTGAGTATTTCTTCAAACAGCTGCTGAATTCTGTAAGGAAGACATGCCGCAACGAACCTGTTAGCATTTGTCTTGAGTTAACAGTGACTTTCGAAGATGAACAATGAAATGGCATGTCTAGCTGGGGTCCACTTTCTCAGTTAATCTCTATCTAATCACAGTAATACTGTCCACAATGTCATCAGAATATAATGAGTAGCTGTTAGTACACTTACAGATATAATAGGCATATGCCCACGTGAGACAGTAACATGTTCGAATCCAAGGAAGGCATTTTGCATCAATGTGGTCGAAAAGCTGATGACACATAATTTATGTCATAGCAAAGGCAAGTAGAGAAATAAAATTTGTAGTGACAGCATTTACCCAGCAAACTGTCTGATTTGTAACATGAATAGCATATACTAACTGCCAGTGTATCTAAGAAGTTTCTTAAGTATTTTATTTATTGAATCTGTTGGGTAGAGACATAGAGAAACTGACAAGTAAGGGGGCTGTGGGGAGGGAAGATATGGCATTCCTGCCTCATCACTCGTGAAGCTTCCCCCCCTGCAGGTGGGACCAGGGGTTTGAACCCAGGTCCCTGCACACTGTAACGTAAGTTGAACTGGGTCTGACACCACCTGATACTTACGTCAGAGTTTTACTATTTCCAATACATATTTTTTTAGAAACAAAAATTATTACTCTCTTGATTGTGCCTTACAATGTCTCAGTAAAATTAAAATGATTAATGTAAGTCCCTTTCCACAAAATATATTACTTACTGTTTAATTTTTTTGCCATCAGGGTCCACCTTGCTGAGGTATGTGTTTGACAAAGTTCCTTGCTGTTGTAGAACACTTATGTCTCCAAAAAGACTAAATTTCTGGAGGTTCCTACAAAAGTAAATTTAAGTTATTTTCATCTGTTGCCATGGCACCTCCCATACTGTGCCAGGGCTTGAACCCAGGTCACACACACTGAATGTAGACAGCCTGCCCATGCGGTGAGCGCCTCTCTGGGCCCTGTCTTCTCACTCCCTACCTACCTACCTACCTACTTCCTTCCTTCCTTCCTTCCTTTCTTTCTCTTTTTTCTTCCCTGTTTTTTTTAATGAGACTCTTCTTGGCTTCTGAGCTAGTGGCTTGCAGTTAGTTAAAAAAAAAAAGTTTTGGGAGTCGGGCGGTGGCGCAGCGGGCTAAGCGCACATGGCGCAAAGCACAAGGACCGGTGTAAGGATCCCGGTTCGAGCCCCCGGCTCCCCACCTGCAGGGGAGTCGCTTCACAGGCGGTGAAGCAGGTCTGCAGGTGTCTATCTTTCTCTCCCCTTCTCTGTCTTCCCTCCTCTCTCCATTTCTCTCTGTCCTATCCAACAACAAAGCAACGTCAACAATGGCAATAATAACCGCAACGAGGCTGCAACAACTAGGGCAACAAAAAGGGGGAAAAATGGCCTCCAGGAGCGGTGGATTCATGGTGCAGGCACCGAGCCCAGCAATAACCCTGGAGGGAAAAAAAAAAAAAGAAAAAAAGAGAAAAAAAAAGTGTTTTTTTGGGGGGGCAGGTTGTGCTGGACTGGGTTAAGTAAGAATTCCCAAGAACCTGGGTTCAAGCCCTTGGTCCCTACCTGCAGTGGAGCGGGTGGGGAGAAGTTTCATTAGCAGTGTAGCAGTGCTGCAAGTCTTTCTACCCTTTCCCTTTCAATTTTCCATTTTTCTCTTTCTCCTCCTATCTCCCCTTTCTCTCTCAATTTCTTTCTCTTTTTTAAATATTTTATTTCAGTGAGAGACAGCGATGCAGAGAGAGACCAGAGCATGCTCTGCTCTGGCTTATGGTGGTGCTGGAGATTGAACCTTGGCCTCGGAACCTCAGACATGAGTTGTCTATTGCAAAACGCAAACTATGCTGTCTCTTCAGCTCTTCCCTCTAAATTTCTCTGTTTCTGTCAAATAAAGTATTTTTTAAAAATATTTTTAAGGGAGTCAGGCTGTAGCGCAGCAGGTTAAGCACAGGTGGTGCAAAGCACAAGGACCTGCGTAAGGATCCCGGTTTGAGCTCCCACTTCCCACCTGCAGGGGAGTCGCTTTGCAAGTGGGGAAGCGGGTCTGCAGGTGTCTCTCTTTCTCTTCCCCTTTGTCTTCCCCTCCTCTCTCCATTTCTCTCTGTCCTATCCAACAACAACAATAATAACTACAATAATAAAACAACAAGGGCAACAAAAGGGAATAAATAAATTAAATAAATATTTTAAAAAATTTAAATGCAAAGAACAGTTGAAACTGAGGGTCAGTGTTTCAGATTCAAGTTGAAACATGGGTGGAAAGCATATAGAATGTATCCTTTTGTTCCTATTAAGAAGTGATCAAAGCTGGGGACAGGTGAGGTAATTAGTGATTGAGACACGAGGGCACTACTGAGCTCTAGCACGTGGCAGGCCAGAGATAGAACATAGGCTATCACACATGCTTGTCCTATGTTCTCAAATGCTGAAACCATTCTCCCTAGCCCAAGAACTGGGGTTCTATCACTTAGCTCATTCTACCCCTTTTTTAATATATATCTATGTGTGTGTGTATATATATGTATATATATATAATTTATTATTGGATACAGAGATTGAGAGGGATGGGGAGGTAGAGAGAAAGACAGCGAGACACCTGCAGCCCTGCTTCATTACTTGTGAAGTTTTCCCCTGCAGGTGGGGACCAGGGGCTTGAACCCAGGGCCTTGTGCACTGTCAAGTGAGTGCTTAACCAGGTGAGCCACCACCTGGCTCCCCATATTCTGTCTCTTATGATTAAGATATATCCTTGAATAGTCTCATGTGGTCATATGTGGGATATTTTATAGTATATGATCAACACTTGTCAAAAACATTTGTACTTATTTTTCCATCCAAAATCAAAATCCACTTGTGCAGAGAAAAACAATTCACCTTAAAACTTAGCCAAGCCAAAAAAAAATAAAATCACGTTGAAATTGGATTACAGAACATATGGTAAATCCACGGAAACACTGTATAATCTCCAGGTGGCTTATTATTACTTCAAATGGTAAAAAACAGACCGGAAAGAATATGTAGGCAACAGCACTAGAACAGAACCTACCGAACTATGGCAATAAACAGATGCTTCATTTCAAGGCCAGGAAACTACGCCAGTAACACACAGTCCTTCCACCTAAAGATTAAATCTGTGATGCGAGTTTTTATCTACTCGGTTTATTTGTTCACTTATTTACTGTTGAATAAGCAAGTAAGCTAGTGAGTTAAATAGGGTTTTTTTCTGGCACAACATCCACAATGCATTTGCTTGAAAGGCATGTAACAAAAGCATAATGGGAGGGGGAGCACACCTCGCTAAGCGCACACCTTAAAGACCCAGGTTCAAACCCCTGGTCCCCACCTGCAGGGGGAAAGCTTCAAGGACATCAATAACAACAACAATAAAAAACAAGGGCAACAAAAGGGAAAACTAAAAAAAAAAAACAAACACCAAAGACAAACCATATTTAAAAAAAAAAAAATGGTATCCAAACCCTAGGTGTTCTCTCTCTCCTTTTTTCTTGACACCAGGCCCTCATACATACAGGATTTCGACTCTCTGAGCCACTTTCATTCAGAAAGAGAAAGGGAAAAAGGCAGCACAGCCCTAGCAGCTCCTCCATTACTACAGCACCTGCCGCGGGATGCCAGGGCTCAGACACGGGTCTGAGCAGGACAGCGCAATGCAGGCACGCGCACGCGACTCTGGTACTCAGGGCCCCAGGCACTTTTGTCTTAAAGAGCGTGAGTCAGGTGGGGGAGGGAGTTAGCATAATGGTTATACAAACAGACTCTCATGCATGAGGCTCTGAGGTCCCAGGTTCAAACCCCTACAAAACTATAAGCCACAACTGAACGATGCTCTGGGGGTGGGGATAACTGTGTGAATCATTAAGATTAAAGGAAAGCAAAATAGTCAAAAACAATCACGGGAAGACGACTTCAAATATGCTGGGAGTAGCAACTAAAAGGGCGTTATGTTAGCTCGACCATTTTATGTAATTAAAAACCTGTATGCAATTTCTAGTACTCACCACTTGTGGAAGGCCTTCAGGTAATATCAAAAACCAGTATCAGCGGGTTAAGTGCAGGTGACACAAAGCGCAGGGACCAGCATAAGGATCCCGGTTCGAGCCCCCGGCTCCCCACCTGCAGGGGAGTCACTTCACAGGCAGTGAAGCAGGTCTGCAGGTGTCTGTCCTTCTCTCCCCCTCTCTGTGTTCCCCTCCTCTCTCCGTTTCTCCCTGTCCTATCCAATGACGACAACAATAACTACAACAATAAAAAAAAAAAGGGCAACAAAAAAGAGGGAATAAATAAATATTAGAGACCAATCTCGGGACTCTTCTTGCCTACTGCCTACTGCTCCCAGCCTGGCCACATGACTGTCCCCTCGCCTACCTGACTGCACCGTGGGGTTTCTTTTCCTGCCCTGCAGCAGACAGAGTGTCCCTCTCTAAATTTTAGATTGTCGGGCTAGCTTCGTGGGCGGGAGAGAGAGATACGACCAGGGACTCATGGCTGAGTGGTACGCAGTTCAGTCTTTATTCATGTGGAGCGCAGTGCAATCTAAGCTATCTCTAATCACAATCCTGTCCTTATAGATCCTGAGGCGGAAGAGTCAGGTCCGAAGAGGATGTACGCAGGATAGGGGGAGGGGAGAAGGAAAAAGCGTGCAAAACAGTGGGGGTTAAACCAATGCCCTGGAGGCAGGGCGGTGCTTAGTTAACAGTGGTTATGTAAATAAGAATACAGTGTTAAACAGGGGGGATTAAACCAATGAAACAGAAGGGGTGTCTTAGAAGCAGAATTTAGAAACACAGCAACATTAGACAACCTCACTCTTTGACCCCAAATCTTTACGAGTGATTTAATAGTGATTTACACAAGTATGGGATAACGGGTAATCAATCCACACTGTTCTCACCACTGGAGCTCTGTGTCCCCGCTCCCTCACTAGAAACTGCAGTAGTTCTCCCAAGGTCCCAGATATGGGCTGAGTATGATTCCCATGACTATCTGTCGATATGTTTACATACTTGCCCATTTTTTCTATGGTCCTGCCTTCTCTTCCCAAGTCACATCTACACCTGTTGCTACGTCCCCCCAATTTTTTTTTTGACTCTCCACAGCACTCAAGAGTAAAGTCAACGTCCTCACAAGAACCTGAGTTAACTGTGAGAACATTCGATCTTGACACTTTAAGGAGTCTGATGGACTGGAGAGCGCACACTAGGTAGGACAACTGCAGTACTGTCACCAGACCAAGTCTGAGCATAGGAGCCACAGGTGCTATGGGATCCTCTCCCCTCTCTTGAGCCTGTGTGAATGAAAAAAGTGGCCCAGAATGATAACATCATGAGGCCCCATTCCAACAAAAGGAAGAAAAGGAAACTATTTTAAAGGCTGAAAAATTGTCCAAGACCACAAAGGAGTTCATAAGATACATTTCCCCCTGCTTTTCTGAATTGATGAAAGTGGGCCAGTCAAACAGCTCACTTGGATAGTGTGTTGCTCTGCCAGGAGCCTGACCCGACACACTGCAGGGTGCTTGGCGCTCTCCCTCTCGGCTTCCCTGTATCTAAGACAAAGCGACACAGAAACAAACTAACTGATGAAAGCAAGAATAATTCAAGTGAATTCTTAGTCCAACCTCTAGGGTGCTGATAATCACATATCATTTTTTGTTATTTCCTCCCCTCACAAATGCTAATGAATGACCTCCTGTTTTTAAAACACTTTAGAAAAATCCTGACAATAGGACTTTGTCATGACAGAAATGTTCCTAGTGTGTGATGTTCAATCTAGAAGCCACTAATCACACATATTGAATAGCTATTGAGCCTTTGAAATGTGGCCGGTGAAAATCTTTAACTGTATTTAATTAGCCACGTTTATATACTGGGAAGAGGCAGCTATATTGAACAGGTCCAGCTTTAAGAGGACAGATAGAATGCATTGGTCTATAATAGTATCCCTTATTAGCTTTATTCGCACCCATGAACTAAAAGCAAGTCTTCATAGATTTGCTTCACAAATCCAATTACTATCTATGAATTATCATTCTCAGATCCTAGAAGTTGCATGGAAGAGATATGGTATCTAAAATTGATATTTAATATGCTAATCTAAGATGATTTTAATAATACTAAGGAAAAGAAAACTGAGTCTCATAGAGATTTAAAAAAAAATCTGATTTTTCCTTTTATCTACAACCTGGCAGGAAATCCTCATGGCTCTACTTCCAAAACATATTTTGACTCAATTCACTTTCAATCTCCACTCTTCCCACCATATTCCAGGCTACCCACGGCTCTTACCCAGCTACTGTGAGAACTTCCCACTAGTCTGCACCCTGCTCCTTCTCACAGTTCATTTACTGCACACCCACCAGAGCAACTGTCTTCAAGTGCAAATCAGAAAATTAGTCACATCACTCTTGTCTTTTTACAGTTATTTTAAAGCAGTCCACTTATTTCATTTATTACATTTGAGCCACAGAGAGAGTTTCACCTGAGAGAGAAGGCGAACGAGAGCACTACTGTTCCAGTGCTTGTGGTGCTGGGTCTCAGACCAGGACTCTGGGACAGAGAAGGTTCTCAAAATTTGGAAGGAAAAAGCTTAGACCCTTTATAAAGTGATCAAGTTAGATAAACTTTTCCAAGGCTGCCTCAGAACTAACATATTGAAATAGTAGTACTTTTTAAAGAATAATTTCACTCAGAAGTTGCTTGGTAATTTAACACAGAAATTTGTTTTGCCTTGACAATTCTTTACTTCTATATTGTACCTGTCAGTTCTCAAATTATAAGGATGCAAATGTAGACTAGACAATGTCCTAATCACTCTGCTGCCCCAGGAGGTCAGTTTCTTTGGCAGGTTAGAGTCTCCTCTCCTTCATTCTCAATGACCTTGAGGCCACCCCTACAGAACCACTGGGACTTGTCAGATTCAAGGAAAGGTGTCTTCTGAGTGTGAACTTCTCACTTCTCAAGCAGGTGCTCTAGGGCAGTGCAGATCTGCCAGGGTCCCAACCTAACATCTACTCTGTAGGTGAGCTTCTTTACACATATAATAAAAGGAAGCTCTTAAAAGTGAAGTGCTCTGAGGTTTAAGGTCTGATCCCCGGAATCACATATGCCAGAGCTGAGTGGTGCTCTGGTCTTTCTGTGATAGAAATACATCTTTTTAAAAAGTGAAACAAGATTACTATATGTGTTTGCTATACTACAGTGGGGACATTACTTCAAGAGAAGTTACGGCTGAGGGGGCCGGGTAGTGATGCACCGGTTAAGCATAGACATTACTATGTACAAGGACCCTGGTTCAAGCCCCAAGTCCCCACCCGCAGGCAAGGAAGCTTCATGAGCAAGAAGGCAATCGGCAGGTATTTCTCTTTTTCAGTCCCTCCCTATATCTCCTTCCCCTCTCCATTTCTTTGTCCTATTAGATGAAATAAACAGGGGCCAAATAAATAATAAATAAAAATAAACCGGGGCCAGGTGGTGGTGCACCTGGTTAAGCACACGCCTTAAAGTGCTCAAATTCCCAGGTCCCCACTTGCAGGAGTGAAGCTTCATGCATGGTAAAGCAGGGCTACAAGTGTCTCTCTGCCTATCTGCCCTTCCCCTCTCCATTTCTGTCTCTATCCAATCATGAGTATTTTTAAAAAATGAACAAAGAAAAGACTGAAGGTTGGTGGAGACAACACCTTCAAGAAATTTCCTGTCAACTTTGAGAGTTACATGAAACACTGAAAGAATGTTTAAGCTATTTAAAAATATATTTTTAAATGGCCTTATAAGATATTGGATCTTGCTAGACAAATGGTAAGGAAAACTCTTCTTCATTGTGCATGTCCATTAACAAGATGAAATCCAAGAATTTTTCTTAAACTATGGGATTGGTATGATTTAATTTATATTACTTTTTTATTGGATAAAGACAGAGAGAAATTGAGAGGTGAGGGGGAGATAGAAAGGGAAAGATGGAGAGACACACTGCAGCCCTGCTTTGCCACTCGTGAAGCTTCCCCTGGCAGGTGGAGACATGGGCTTGAACCTGGGTTCTTGTGCACTGTGATGTGAGCACTTAACCAGGAGTGCCCCTATTCATATTACTTTTTAAAGATTTATTCATTAACACGAGGGGGGGGGAGAGCGCTTGCGAGTGCATACACGTGATGCTGGAACTCAAGCTTGAGAGCTCAGTGTTTATCCACTGTGATACCTCCTGGGCTGCTCTGTTTGATTCTTAATGAGATATAGAGAGGACAGAGTGAGACCAGAACACCACTAAGTTCTGGCATGTGGTGTGCTGGGGACTGAACCTGGGACTTCAGAAGCTCAGGCAAGAAAATCTTGCATATAATCACTGTACTATGTCCCTGGCCTGGAATCTATGATCAATAAACTTGTTAAGAAGGTAAACAGGCGGGAGTCGGGCGGTGGCACAGCGGGTTAAGCACACGTGGCGCAAAGTGCAAGGACCTGAATAAGGATCCCGGTTCGAGCCCCCCGGCTCCCCACCTGCAGGGGAGTCGCTTCACAGGCGGTGAAGCAGGTCTGCAGGTGTCTGTCTTTCTCTCCCCCTCTCTGTCTTCCTCTCCTCTCTCCATTTCTCTCTGTCCTAGCCAACAAAGATGACATCTATAACAACAATAACAATAACTACTACAACAACAAAAAGACAACAAGGGCAACAAAAAGGAAAATAAATTAAAAAAAATTTTTTTAAAGTTTTAAAAAAAAAAGAAGGTAAACAGGCATGTTCATGAAATGGCCCATCTACATATGTGTAGTCATAGTTACAACCCAGAATTTTAACAAGAAAATCAAATTAAAACAAAATCTCTCTGACCAGCTGGAGTACTCATCTCTGCTCCGTTTGACATTGCATTCAAAAAAAGCTATACACATTTTTTGTATGGAGGCTTGGTGGTGGTACAATGAGCTGAGCGCACATGTTACAATACCCAAGGATCTGAGTTCAAGCTCCCAATTCCCACTTGCAGGGGGAAAGCTTCACGAGCAGTGAAGCAGGTCCACAGGTATCTCTGTCTCTATCCTCTACCTCCCCCTCCCTTCGATTTCAAATAAAGATAGTAGAAATATATTTTTAGTATACTTAACCAATTACAGCTCAGTGAACAGTCCAGTGGTTTTCTGTTCTTCCTGCTCATCAAGCAGGCAGGGGGCAGGCTCCCTCTTAAAGAGAAGGGAGCTCTAAACCCACAAGACTGTTACCAAATGAGAAGCCTCTGCACCTTCTTGATCTTTAGCAGTTGTTCCTATCACCTGAGTATCGGCAGAGTGGCTATAATCACTGACAGTACAAATGCCCATGAAACCCAGGAGCCAAGCAAAACAAAATGCCACTTATGCTCTCAGAACAGCACCCTCGGAAACTTCCCACAGTTCAGGTGGTTGATTTTAGTTCTTTCCTGTGACACAAGCAAATAACTGAGACACAACCAAATAACGCTCTGAATTTTATGAATTACATAAAGAAAGCACAAAGCCAGGAAGCACAGTTTACGACTTAAAAGGTTTCGTACTCCTTTTCCTATTTAAAAATGGCAAGATCACTGTAAATTCAACTTAGAAATGTAAAGAATGATGCCAAATTTCAGTCTTTTCATTAATTATTACATTTTATGGTTTTAAGAAAAAATACCAAAAGCACTACATGAAGTCGTCTGGGATTTTCATGAAGCTGATTCTACAGTTTAAAGCAAAGAACAGGCTTTAACAGAGCTGTCGAATAAACACCTTGATTTAAAACACTGTCTTTCCTTACTTTTCTTTTGGTAAGCTGGGGAAATTCCACGAGTGATTTTAATGCAACTGAGTCACTTTTTCATGGGGGGGGGGCGCTAAGGAGAGAGAGAGAGGGGAAGGGGGGAGGGTGAGAGAGAGAGAGAGAGAGAGAGAGACACTAAGTACCAGAGTTGTCCTCAGGGCTGCAGCATGCCCATGTGGTGCTGAGCCTTGAACCTAGGCATATGCACAGCTAGGCAGTCACCCTACCAGGGGAGTTATTCCTCTGGTCCCAAACATTTTCAAAATTGTTAAAATTTAAAGATAATTAGTCTGTGGGGCTGGGAGACAACATAGTGGTTCTTTAAGACTCTTGCCTGAGGCTCTGAGGTCCCAGGTTAAATCCCCAGCACCACCTGGTATCAGCCAGAGCTGAGCAAGGCTCTGGTGGTCTCGCTCTCTCTTCCTCTGGTTTTCTCTTACCAAAATAAGTAATGCTAAAAGAAAACAAAGATAATAGTCTCATTTGTGTGTTTAACATACATGAGTACTTGTAATATTACCAGAGTATCTCAAGGTGTTTTTCAAAATAAAGGTGGACTTATTTCCAAATACATAAAATTTATTTTTAAAATCCATTAAAAGAAACCCACCATTTGAAGAATTGTGTGCTAGACATGGATGAACATTGAAAACTTTATGCCAAATGAAAGAAGTCAGTCAGAGGTCCTATACTGCAAGATTTCATTATACAGAACACGCTGAGCTGGCAAATCAACAGTGACACGAAAAGACCAGCTGGGGAAGACCCGAGGCAAGGAGATGACAGCTGGGAGGTTTAAGGGTTTTGTTTTGGAGGTAAAGAAAATGTTCAGGGGGGCCAGGTGGTGGTGCACCTGGTTAAGCACACACATTACAGTGTGCAAGGACCCAGGTTCAAGCCGCTGGTCCCCAGCTTCAGGGGGAAAGCTTCACAAGTGGTGAAGCAGGGCAGCAGGACTGCAGCTCTCTCTCTCCCTCCCCCCCATATCTCTCCGCTTCACCTCAATTTCTTTCCATCCAATAATAATAAAAATATTTTTTAAAATGGATGAGTATACTTTGCCAATAATCAACTCAACAAAGCTGCAACAGTGGTAGTGATGAGGAAGGGTCAGAGAACAACAAAATAAAAAATGTGATACCCCACCACTAGCCTTACAGCGTAATCCAAACAACCAGATATTACAACACTGAAAAGGAGCTAGGACCGTCAAGCCTATTCTTACTCAGACCAAAGGCACACTTTTTTTTTTTTTTTTGGGGGGGGGACGACGACACACATTTGCTCAGAAGTGCTACCTGATCTCAGAACAGAAATATCTAGTTGGTTCTCTGTGATTTCACCCCAAAGCTGCTTTTATCAGTATAGTACATGCTGACCCTGAATTTTTTTCAACTTTGGGAACAGCAGGTCCTCCGGCGATATATTTGACTCTGGCAATCTCCAGCATGATCTAGAACAAGACAGAACCCTCGTGCCATATACAATCAAAGTAATGGGGCTGATGAGATAGTTCACCTGGGTGGTGGACTCGCTGAGTCTTGAGTACAGCCCAGGTTCCAGCAATGGAGAAGTGTCAGTGCTGCTGTCTTCCCCTCTCTCCCTGTCTCTGTCTCTATGGGAAAAGGTTGGCCTGGAGGGACTAGACAGGGGCATACACGTTACCAGGCCCCAGGCCCCAGGGTTCAAATCCCTGGCCCCCACATGCAGGGGGGGAGCTTCATGAGTGATGGAGCAGGCTGCTGTGTCTCTCTTTCTCTCCCCCCTCTCCATTTCTTTCACTTTCTCTCTCAAGATTTTATTTATTAATAAGAAAGATAGGACGAGAGAAAGAACCAGACATCACTCTGGTACATGTGCTGCTGGGTATTGAACTCAGGACCTCATAATGAGCCACCTCTCAGACTATCATTAAAAAATGATTAAGGGGGGAGTCAGGCGGTAGCGCTAAGCACAAGGACCGGCATAAGGATCCTGGTTCAAGCCCTGGCTCCCCACCTGCAGAGGAGTCGCTTCACAGGCGGTGCAGCAGGTCTGCAGGTGTCTGTCTTTTTCTCCCCCTCTCTGTCTTCCCCCTCCCCTCTCCATTTCTCTCTGTCCTATCCAACAACAATGACAACAATAATAACTACAACAATAAAACAAGGGCAACAAAAGGGCATAAATAAATAAAAATAAATATAAAAAAACGTAAAAAAGAATGAATAAGGGGGCCAGGCGGTAGCGCAGCGGGCTAAGTGCATATGGCATGAAGCACAAGGACCGGCGTAAGGATCCCAGTTTGAGCCCCTGGCTCTCCCCCTGCAGGGGGGTAGCTTCACAAGTGGTGAAGCAGGTCTGCAGGTGTCTGTCGTCGTCCCTCCCACCCCCCGCGCTCAATTTCTCTCTGTCCTATCCAACAAAGATAGTAATGAGAACAACGATAAACAACCAGGGCAACAAAAGGGGAGAAAATAGCCTCCAGGAGCAGTGGATTCATAGTGCAGACACTGAGCCCCAGCAATAACCATGGAGGCAAAAAAATAATAATTTAAAAAAATTAAAAGATGTTTTTAAAAAGTTGGCTTGGAGGAACGAAGTCCCAATGACAAATCAGAACAAAAACAAAGACAATAAAAAAAGTAAAGAAGTGGTCCGGGAGGTGGCACAGTGGTAAAGCTTTGGACTCTCAAGCATGAGGTCCCGAGTTCGATCCCCGGCAGCACATGTGCCAGAGTGATGTCTGATTCTTTCTCTCTCCTCCTATCTTTCTCATAAATAATAATAAAAAAAAAAAAGTAAAGAAATGATGGTGTGAAAACCCAAACTGTTGAGCCACTGGAATGCTCACTCTGCTTCTGATACAACTTGGATATACTTAATTCAGGCTCTTTCGATGCTGACACAGAACTTTTAAAATTACACACATATATAAATAAAACCAGGACTCAGCCTGAAAACAGGACCTACTCTCAGCGCTGTTCAACACCAGTGCCTGATGTTTAACGTGTGTTCACTGCAGAAGGACTGTGACAGCGTGCAAGGGCCCTACACTGTTGACTATCTGTCTCCTTTCTATGAAGCAGGGACAATCACAGCGGCCAACTCACAGGGTCACTAAACTAGTAAGAGTGAATGTGAAAGTAACTGTAAATTGCTAAACTATTAAGTGAATCGCTCCTTCTGTTTTGAACTTTCAACTCAGGTTAATTGTAACCTTAGACTATTCAGAGAAATAAAAGTGAGCACTGAGGAAGATGCCACTGGTTTTGGCTGGAGAAACAGCTCCCTTGTACAGTGTCCTGCTTTCCCAGGTGTGGGACCCAGGTTCAAGCCCGGCACCGCCCTGAAGGAAGCTTTGTACTGTGTCTCTCCCATCTCTATCCATCCATCTACAGGTGCGCCTACTTTCTCTCCCTCTCTACCCTCTGTCTCTATCTAGAGAGGCGCACACTCATTCTACCTCTTTCCTTCAGTTGAGAGAGAGACACACTATTCCTCCAAACATAAGAAGTGAGTCCCGGGAGGCCAATAAAACCCTAAGGCAAGGGGGCCGGGAGGTGGTGCGCCTGGCTGAGCACACATGTCACAGTGCACAAGGACCCAGGTTGAAGCCCCCAGCCCCTACCTGCAGGGGGAAAGCTTCACAAGGGGTCTCTGTCTCTCACCCTCTCTATCTCCCCCTCCCCTCTCAATTTCTGTCTCTAGCCAATGAACATAAAAAAATTTTTTTTAAAAGTGTGCATACTATCAGCTAAGTTCAAAATCACGGAACTATCCATCTTCTGCACATAGCAAAGAAAGCAGAAATTAAGGAAGCAATATCGAAGTAAAACAAAAAAACAAAAACACCTAAGGCAAAACCAGGGCCCTGGCTGGCTCAGGCCTTTGCTGTGTCCGGGCACAGTCATAGCTCGACTGTGTGACCCCCCCCCGGGGGCCAGCTGAGCCTGGGGTGCCCGGCGGGACCCCTGAAACCCGCACCCCCTATACACACACACACACACACACACACACACACACACACACACACTTCACACTCTTTGCAGCGAGCACACCTGCAGCGTAACCTGCTCCCTCCTTCCTCCATCACCGACCAGGGCGGGGGATTTTTTTTTTTTAAGGGGGGGGGCTGGGGGTAGATAGCACGATGGCTATGCAGTGACTCTCATGCCCCAGGTTCAATCCCCCGCGTTCAGTGCTCTGATTGGAGAGAGAGAAAGTCCAAGTTGGAGCCCCTCCTGGTCCCCACCTGCAAGGGGAAACAAAAACAACAAAACAACAACAACAGCAGCTTCCCGAGCAGTGAAGCTGGGCTGCCGGTGCCTCTCTGTGTCTGCGTCTATCTCCCTCTCCCCCTTTCAGTTTCTCTGTCACTAGCCAACAATAAAGACATAAATAAAAACTAAACCAAAAAAAAAAAAAAAAAAAAGAGGTTGGCGTGATGGGCTTTCTTTGCAGTAGGATAAACACACGGCTACAGTCAGAGGGGTGGGGGCCCGGCCAAACGCTCCCCGTCCCCCCGGCCTCCGTCCCGGACCTGTTGTTGCGGATGCTGAGCAGCACGCACAGCACCAGCTCCAGGTAGGTGCGCAGCACGTCCAGCCAGCGCGCCGCCAGCTGCGGGGCCTCGAGCTCCTCCCCGCCGGGCGCCCCGGGCTCCGCGCCTCCGCCGCCTCCGCCGCCGCCGCCGCCTCCGCCGCCCGGGTGGTTGTCGGCCGCCAGCTCCACCCGCAGCTCCCGCACGAACCAGCCGCACTTGCGCATGAGGAACTCGAGCCGGGGCCGCTCGGCCGGCGACACGCGCAGGCCGACCCGCAGCTGCGGCCACAGCGCCGGGTAGAAGAGGCACTCGCGCCAGTGCGAGCAGGACGCCGACGCGCGCAGCCGGTCGGGCGGCGGCAGGAAGGAGAAGATGTGCACCACCAGCTCGCTCGGCAGCGACGCGGCGCCCGCCGCCGGCCCGCACAGAGCCATCCGGCCCGGCCGCCGCCGCCGCCCGCCCCCGCCGCCGCCGCCCCCGCCGCCCGCCGGCCGCCCCCGCGCCGCCCGCAGCAGCCCCCGCAGCCGCAGCCGCAGCCACCGCCGCCGCCGCCGCCGCCGCAGCCGCGCCACCCGGGCGGCCCCGGCTCGGGTTCGAGCTCCCGGCGGTCGGGGCTGCGGCGCTGACAAGAACAACAACATCAATGACAAGGAAGGAGGGGGCGGAACCGTCGCGGGTCTCGGCCGAACCAAGTGCGGCGCCGGCGGCGGAGAGGGGGGACGGGCCTGCGCGGGGGCGGCTCCGGACGGACAGCCGCGGGCCTCCCCGCCCCGACTCACGCGCGCCCGCCGCCGGCGCACTCGGTCGCCGGACACAAAAAACCGCTCGCTCGGGCTCGCTAGGGGTCCGGAAGCGGGGGGGGGGGCTCCCGGCGACCGGACGGCAACCCTCCCCGCGCCTGGAGGCGGAGGCGTCGCGGTGGTAGAAGCGGAGTTTGACGTCGTCGCTGGTGGGAGGGGCCCGGCGCCGACGGCCGCGACTTCCGGAAGAAGAGAGCGCTGGCCCGCCGGTGGGGCCGGGAGGCGCGTCACGTGGCGGCTGACGCAAGCAGGCGGGTGGGAGGGAGGGGCGTGCGGGACGCCGAGGGGATGCTGCCGACAGCGCCGGGCGCCCCCTGTCGGTTGGGAGTAGGCGCTGCATCCCACCCGGTCTCGAGGGCTTAATTCGGGCGCGCGGGCGGGTGGAAGCGGCGGGGGTCGTGAGCGAATGTGCCAAGCGTGGGGGGGTGTTTCGTTTACGGGGGGCTGGAGCGGCCGCCCGCGGCGGGAGTGGCCTGTGCTGGGCGGCCGTGAGGCCGAGATGGACGCGCCCAGCCTGCGCGCCGGCGGCCCATCTGCCTCCCAGCTGGAGCGAATGGGATTTGGGGGCGCAGAGCGGACGCCAACGGGTCGGTTATGCTGTTGCATCACCAGCCTCCTCTCCCGCTCTGAAATGTAGAGGCCCTCATGGCAGAGTTGTGGGTATTTTCCTCGAGGGAGTCAGCCCCCCTTGTTTGTTTGTTTGTTTGTTTGTAAATATCTTTTAATATAATTTATTGGATAGAGACAGAGAGGAGTTGAGAGAGGAGGTGGAGATACAGAGGGAGAGAGACAGAGACCGCTTGTGAAGCTTCCCCCCTCCAGGTGGGGACCAGGGGCTTGAACCCGGGTCCTTGCGCACTGTGATGCGAGCGCTTAACCAGGTGCGCCACCACCTGGACACGTGATATCTTTTTTTATTATTATTATTGGATAGAGACAGCCAGAAATCGAGAAGGTAGGGGGAGATAGACACCTGCAGCACTGCTTCACCGCTCGCGAAGCTTTCCCCCTGCAGGTGGAACTCGAACCCGCGGCCTTGCGCATCGTAACATGTGCGCTCAACCAGGTGCGCCTTGAGCACAACTAGTGCACCGGTTGTAAGCGAAGCAGTGAAGTCAGAAAGGACTGTTTTTATGTAATAATCGGATTATTTTCCTGAGCCGCCTCAAAGCCTGAATAAAGGATCTTTTGGAACAACCCTGTTCTCCCGTGGTCACCTCCACGGAGCTGTCTATAAGTAGATCCTTTTAGCCCATTAAAGACAAAGCGTCCCATTGCTGCTGTTTCTAATGCTTTTTTCGGTGTCTTGTATGTACCGCACTGCCAACAGTTTGGTGGTGGTACTTCTTTTCATTTCAGTATCTTTAGACATTTTTTTAAATTGTCGCTCATGGTCGGTCACTTCTCCTAATGCAAGAATGCCATGTAATGTAATGTATATCTGATTAATAAATGAACATTACGGAGACAGCAGTGAATTAGAAGTCCAAGTCAAGACATTCTTCTTTTTTTAAGATATTTTATTTATTTGTGAGAAAGATAGGAAGAGAGAGAACCAGACATCACTCTGGCACATGTGCTGCCGGGGATCAAACTCAGGACCTCATGCTTGAGAGTCCAAAGCTTTACCACTGCGCCACCTCCCGGACCACAAGACAGTCTTTAACAATTTTTCCTTTTTGCCTCCAGAGTGATCGCTGGGGCTCCACTGCTCCCAAAGACCTTTACCCCCCCCCACACGTCTCTTCTTTCTTTCTATGTATCTATCTTCCTTCCTTCCTTCCTTCCTTCCTTCCTTCCTTCCTTCCTTCCTTTCTCTATTTGTTTTATTCGATAAGACAGGGAGAAATTGAGAGGGGAGAGATAGAAAGGGAGAGAGTAAGACACCTGTAGACCTGCTGTAGGGAAGTAGAGGCTCGAACCTGGGACCTTGAAGGGATCCTTCCACATAGTGCTATGTGCACTTACCCTGGTGTGCCACCGCCCAGCCCCTTATTTTATTTTATTTTATTTTATTTATTTTTTCTTCTTAAACTAAACTTATTGAAATGACTTGAACAATTGACATCGAGATTTTTTTTTCTATCTCCAGGGGTATTGCTGGGGCTCAACGCCTGCACTACGAATCCACTGCTCCTAGAGGCAGGCCATTTTCTCCATTTTGTTGCCCTTGTTATTGTTTTTGTTATTGTTGCCACTGCTGTTGTTGGACAGGACAAATAGAAATCAAAAGAGGAGGGGAAGACAGAGAGGGGGAGAGATAGACACCTGGAGACCTGCTTCACCGCCTGTAAAGAGACCCCCCTGCAGGTGGGGAGCCAGGGGGCTCGAACCTGGGATCCTTGCTTCTCGCCACATGCGCTTAACCCGCTGCGCTACTACTGGGCCCCAGACACCGAGATTTTTAAGTACTTTGGTATGTTACATGTTTTGCTACAACAGCTTATTATAGAACAACAACAAAAATCACACAAGCAAATACCTTATCAAGTCTTCCGTGTTCAAGTTTATCCACTTATCTCCCAGATGTCCTTTATAGCAGTTTTGCCCAAACCGGGATCCAATTAACAGCCACATTTGTTTTTGGTTAAGTATTTCACGCCTTTTAAAGTCTGCATTAATCACTCCCTACCCCCTATTTAAAAAAAAAAAATTTGATTAGCCAGAGACCAGGCTAGCTTTCCTGTATAATATCTCGCCAGCTGTAATGTATAATACATATCCTCCAACCCCCTCAATTATTTACTTTGGTTGCAGAGTTTCACTGCTCCAGGTGGACTCTCCCCTAGGCCCTCAGTTTCAGATCAGGGAAGGAAAGGAGAGACGCGAGCACTCTATCCCATCATTCAGGAAGCTTCCTCTGGAGCCTTAGTGGTGCTCTCCTCCTCCAACTACAGCTAACTCCTGGCCTTAGATGGCTTTCTTTTGGTGAAAGTCTACCTGTACATAAAAGCGGGAAACTTGGGGGCCGGGCGGCAGCACCGCTGGTTAAGCGGGTTAAGCGCACATGGTGCAAAGCTCACACTCGCATAAGGATCCTGGTTTGAGCCCCGGGCTCCCCACCTGCAAGGGAGTCGCTTCACAAGCGGTGAAGCAGGTCTGCAGGTGTCTGTCTTTCTCTCCCCCCTCTCTGTCTCCCCTCCTCTCTCCATTTCTCTCTGTCCTATCCAACAAGGACTATGACAGCAGTGGCAACAGTAGCAACGACGACGGGCAAAAAGGGGGAAAATAGCTTCCAGGAGCAGTGGATTACAAGAGGTAAAAATAGCCTCCATTCATAGTGAGGCACCAAGCCCTAGAGATAACCTGGGAGGCAAAAAACAAACAAACAAAAAATGCGTGAAACTCAGCAAGACTGATGACATTTTGATTTAAAGTGAAGCATTAGTCCTGTTTCCTGCAGTGACTACCTACCACACTCAACTATTTATGGCTTTAACAACAGATAAATCATGCCGAGTTAAACAATTTTATCAGCAGTTGCAAAATGATAATTCCTAACTCTTTTTTTAAAGATATATTTATTTATTTCCTTTTTGTTGCCCTTGTTTTTATTGTTGTGTAGTAGTTATTGTTGTTGATGCCATCGTTGTTGGATAGGACTCCCCCTGGTAATACAGAACTCTTTCATCACATCTGCATTTACATAGCTTCAAGTTTTGTTTTATTTTTTAAATTTTTTGGGAGAATTTTATTTTTTAAAAAAAATATTTATTATTTATTCCCTTTTGTTGCCCTTGTCGTTTTATTGTTGTAGTTATGATTGATGTCGTTGCTGTGGATAAGACAGAGAGAAATGGAGAGAGGAGGGGAAGACAGAGAGGGGGAGAGAAAGACAGACACCTGCAGACCTGCTTCACCGCCTGTGAAGTGACTCCCCTGCAGGTGGAGAGCCGGGGGCTCGAACCGGGATCCTTATGCTGGTCCTTGTGCTTTGCACCACGTGTGCTTAACCTGCTGCGCTACCGCCCGACTCCCGAGCTTCAAGCTTTTCTTTCACAAACAATATTTAGTTATCCTGAAATACAACACCTACTGGAAAGGCAGGAAAAGTATGCCTAGTTCTTTTTCTTTTATTTCTACTTTTGAAAGTCATACGGCCTCCTGGAGTGGCAGGTGAGTTTTTCTACCTCTCTTTTTTTTTTTTCCTGAATATTATTTACTTTGGGATTTTTGGTAACTTTTAATCAGTCATTCTTTGACTTTTTTCCCCCCAGTTGTTTGTTTTTTCTGTATCAGGCCCTCACACAGATACAGTTTCAACACTCCTGGGATGACTGTTTGATTCTTTTATTTCAGAAAGGAAGACAGCACTGCCCCGGAACTTCGCCCAGTGTTACGATACTCCTGTGTGGTACCAGGTCTCTCTCCAGACCGCATCTATGGCAAGGCATGTGCCCTACAGGGTAAGATATCCTCTGGCCTACTCAAACCTCAACTTGTTTGTTAAGTTTATTTAAAGTAGACTTTATTGAATTCTAGGCCCTCTTTTTTTTAAAGTATTTTCTTATTAAATAGAACTTGGCTGTGTTGTCAACTCCCAAGTTCTTTTTTTTTTTTTTTTTAAAGATTTTATTTATTAATGAGAAAGATAGGAGGAGAGAGAAAGAAACAGATATCACTCTGGCACATATGCTGCTGGGGATCGAACTCAGGACCTCATGCTTGAGAGTCCAAAACTTTACCACTGCACCACCTCCCGGACCACTACTCCCAAGTTCTTATGTATTCATGCAATTGAGAAATTGACACAAAGCCAGTATTTCCATCATTTCCCCAAACAAACTTTATTAGGATTTGTGCTCTAGTTCGAGAGAGAGAGTGAGGGAAGCAAGCCTCAGGATGGCTCAGGAAGGAAGTTAGGCGGCGGTTAGTGGTTCAGTCTTTAGGGGCCTTTGCACATGGCACTGGTCTGGGTTGTCCACTAGGAATGAACAGCTGCACATCATCTCTCTTTCGACTCTGTCCACACACGCCTACTATGTTGAATATGCACTCTGGAGAAGTTCTTCACACAGGGCTTATGTTTCCACACAACCTACACAAAATACAGTATCACTCGTTGCTGCTGTCCAGTCTTCTACAGCGTTCTAGGCACTTGACATCCTGACGGAAAGTCAGAGCTCCATTTAAATGGAGATTTTCAGTCAAGGGCTCCCTAATCCAGCGCTTTGATGGGCAGAGAGGAAGCCACGCCTAGTTTATATGTCATCTCAGGAGGCATACTATTATTAATAACAATGACATCAATAACAGTACAATATTGTCTTGCCCCGGGCCAGGTGGTGGTGCACCAGGTGAAGCGCTCACGTCACAACAGTGTACAAGGACCCAGGTTCAAGTCCCTGGTCCCCACCTGCAAGGGGAAGCTTCACAAGTGGTGAAGCAGGGCTGCTGGGCTCTGTCTCTCCCCTTTCAATTTCTCTGTTTCTATCCAATAATAATCTTTTTTTAAAAAAGGTATTGTCTCACCCAGTTACAATAAGAAAACAGTTAATTCCAGTGATGGTGTACATTTTGTGTATCACATTAAGGCAGCATCTTTAATATTAATCAGATATGTTCAGAATTTTTAAAATTTTGCCTCCAGGGTTATTGCTGGGGCTCGATGCCTGCACCACGAATCCACTGCTCCTGGAGGCCATTTTTTCCCTTTTGTTACCCTGGTTGTTTTTATCATTGTTGTGGTTATTATTATCGTTGCCACTGATGTTGTTGTTGTTGGATAGGACAGAGAGAAATGGAGAGAGGAGGGGAAGAAAGGGGGGAGAGAAAGACAGACACGTGCAGACCTGCTTTACCACTTGTGAATTCCCCTGCAGTTGTGTGGGGGGGATCGAACCGGGATCCTTACGCGGGTCCTTGGGCTTTGCATCGCTTTGCGTCACATGCGCTTAACCCGCTGCGCCACCGCCCGGCCCCCCAGATTTTTTTTTTCTGCCAGGGCTGGGCTGCAGCTTTCCTCTTGAAAATCCCCGTTCCCAGTGGATTCTTTGTTTTGTTTGTTTATTTTTCCATATAGAGGGCAAGACAGAGGGAGAGAGAAGAAAAGACACCTCCACACTGCTCTACTGCTTGTGAAGTCTTCCCTTTGCAGGGTGTTCCTGTATGGCGGCCAGGTCTTAACGTGGGTCCTCAAGCATGGCCAAGTGTGTGTTCCACCCAGCTCCAAACAGGCATGTTAGCTGAGTTAGATTATTGTTTTGGCAAATATATCATATTGTAATAAAGTTGACTTACACACGTATATCTATATGTACATGTACATGTATATAAAATGTATTCCATAGAGACAGAAAAATCTAGAGGGGAGGGGAAGATAGGGAGAGAGAAAGAGACACCTGTAGCACTGCTTTATCACTTGTGGAACTTTACCCTTGCAGATGGAGACTGGGGTCTTGAACCTGGGAACTTGTGCTTGTAACATATGTACTCTAACAGGTATGCCTTGGCTTTTTGACTTAATTTTTAATTTTTTTCTTTATTGGGGGGATTAATGGTTTACAGTCGACAGTAAAATACAGTAGTTTGTACAGGTGTAACATTTCTCAATTTTCCACATAATCATTCAACCCCACTAGGTACTCCTCTGCCATCCTGTTCCAGATCCTGAACCCTCCCCTCACCCCAGAGTCTTTTGCTTGGGTGCAACACACCAAACCCAGTCCAAGCTCTGCTTTGTGTTTTCCCTTCTGTTCTTGTTTTTCAACTTCTGTCCATGAGTGAGATCATCCCATATTCATCCTTCTCTTTCTGACTTATCTCACTTAACATATCTTCAAGCTCCATCCAAGATGGGGTAAAGAAGGTGAAGTCACCATTTTAAATAGTTGAGTAGTATTCCATTGTGTATATAGACCACAACTTGCTCAGCCACTCATCTGTTGTTGGACACCTGGGCTGCTTAAGGTTTTGGCTGTTACAAGTTGTACTGCTGTGAACATGGGTATACAGTTATCTTTTTGGAAGAGTGTGCTTGGTTCCTTAGGATAAATCCCCAGGAGAGGAATTGCAGGGTCATAAGGAAGGACCATTTTTGAAAAAAAAAAAAAGATTCCTTTTTTGTTGCCTTTGTTGTAGTTATTATTGTTATTGATGCCATCATTGTTGGATAGGACAGAGAGAAATGGGGGGAGGCACAGAGGGGGAGAGAAAGACAGACACCTGCAGACCTGCTTTACCACCTGTGAAGTGACTCCCCTGCAGGTGGGTAGCTGGGGGCTCGAACCCGGATCCTTACGCTGATCCTTGTGCTTTGCACCACCTGCACTTAACCTGCTGTGCTATTGCCCGACTCCTGGAAGGTCTATTTTTAGCCTTCTGAGAGATCTCCAGACTGCTCTTCACAGGGGCTCGAACAATTTATATTCTCACCAGCAGTGCAGGAGGGTTCCTTTGTCCCCACAACCTCTCCAGCATTTGCTGCTATTAACCTTTTCTGATATATGACATTCTCACAGGAGTGAAGTGGTATCTCATTGTCTTTATTTGCATTTCTCTGACAATCAGAGACTTGGAGCATTTTTTTCATATGTCTGTTGGCCTTTTGCATCTCTTCTTTTCATGAATATTCTGTTCATATCCTCTCCCCAACTTTGGGTAGGGTACTTTTTGTTTTTTTCTGAGTTTGGTGAGCTCTTTATATTTTGGTCACTATTAAAATGTTTAATAATATAAGTACTTGGTTTTGTTGCACAGGAGCAACTGAAAGTTGACTGCAGTCGGACAGTCTGCCCTGGAGTGCTTTAGTGACCAGAGCCCAGCCCCACTGGCTCAGGCTCTCTTAGGAGAGAGAGCTCAGAGCAAGGTCTTCGTTACTTATTTGTATAGCAGAAGGCCTTTAGGAATATGTTAAGATACATCAAGATAATGTGTTTCTGATTACTACTGTTACTTCTCAGTTGCACATCCATGAAATGAAAGCACTCAATTGAAAAGGAGGGGGGCTAGTGTTTACAGTCAAGTGTTAACCTGTGACCATCCGCAGATAATCACTTTGGCCTGCCTAAGCTCTCATTACATGATTGTTCATTACATAGAAAGGTTTGGAGCATGGAGAGCAGGGAGTGCCTTCTTTTGCTAACTTACTGCTAAGGAAAATGCTACTTGGTGAAGGATGGCCCTGCATCTAAGCAGAGTTTCTTACATAAAGAGAAGGGAGGACTGGGGACACAGCATAATGGTTCTGCAAAGGACTTTCATGCCTGAAGCTCTGAGGTCCTAGGTTCAATCCCCAGCACCTCCATTAGCCAGAGCTGATCAGCACTCTGGTTTCTCTTTGTGTGTCTTTTTCTCTGTATCTTTTCTTTTAAAGAGTTTATTAATTTATTCAAGAGAGATAGGAGGAGAGAAAGAACCAGACGTCACTCTGGTACACGTGCTGCCGGGGATCGAACTCAGGACCTCATGGTTGAGAATCCAGTGCTTTATCCACTGTGCCACCTCCCAGACCAACCACTCTGTATCTCTCACTAGTTAAAATAAATAAATAATTAGGAAGAAAGAAAGAGGAGAGAGGCTGAGAGGTAATTCAGCAGGTACGGCTTGTGCTTTTCCATGTAGGAAACAGTAGTTTCAGTACCTACCCCCGCCTGGGAATACTCTGGGCAGCACCAAAGGGCCTTCCAAGAATGTTCACATAGTGCCTTGGGGCCTCCTCCTCTATCCTCTGTCTCTCTTTTTTTACTCTAAGGCTAGAGAATAAAATATTAACCCTTAATCATCAACAAGCATGCATGCCAGTCTGTCAGAGCACATAACTATCTTGGTATTGTCATCTCAGCCATAATTTGTTGCCTGGGTTTCAAGTCCAAGTAAGCATGGTAGTTGCTATAGTGACAATATGCCACTTTTGGATCTGGGAGTTTAGAAGTCTACTAGGTACTTCTGAGCTTTATAATGTCGGTACTTCCTCCCACACTTTGAATCATAAATCAGAATGAGATTTCATTCTGCTCTTTTGAAGTCAATTTTGCTACTTTCTCAGCAGTACAGATGGCAAAAAAAATACTCTAACTCACCTGACATGTTAAAAATATAAGGAACATCCAGATCCCAAAAATCCCAGATAAGTATTTGGCATAAGGGTCAATAAGTGTAGGGAAGAGATAAAGTAGTGGTTATGTAAAATGTCTTTCATGCCTGTGGCACCAGGAGTCCCAGGTTCAGTTCCTTGCACCACCATAAACCAGAGCTGAACAGTGCTCTGGTAATTAAAAACATACAAACAAACAAACAAACAAAAAACTACCAGAACACTGCTCAGCTCTACTTTATGATGGCACTGGGGATTGAACCTGGGACTTTGAGCCTCAGGCATGAAAGTCTTTTGCATTACCATTATGCTGTCTCCCCAGCCCTGCTATCCCTTTCTCTATCTCCCCATTCCCTCTCAGTGTCTGTTTCTATCTAAAATAAATAAAGAAGTAAAAACATTTTTTAAATGATATTGGTTCTTTTTAAAATTTTTAAAAATTATCTCTATTTACTGGCTAGAGACAGAACTTGAGAGGGAGGAGGGAGACAGGGAGAGAGAGACAGAGAGAGACCTGCAGACCTGCTTCACCACTTGTGGAGCTTTTCCCCCTGCAGGTGGAGACTGGGGTCTTGAACCTGGGTCCTTGCACATTATATCATGTGCACTCAACCAGGTGTGCCACCATCCAGCCCCCATCTTCATTCTTGTTTGTGTGTTTTACTGGCAAGTAATTAAACATTCAATATTTGTATGGTCTTTATTTTCCTTTTTAAAGAATTATATATGAGTAAGAAATAGAGAGTGGTCTGGGAGATGATGCAGTGGATAAAGTGCTGAGGTCCCAAGCTTGAGGTCCCAAGTTCAGTCCTCAGCAGCACATCTACCAGAGTGATGTCTGCTTCTTTCTCTCTCTCCTCCTATCTTTCTCACAAATAAATAAATAATAAATAAATAAAATATTTAAAAAAGGAGGAGGAGGAAGAGAAGAAGAAGAAGGAGAAGAAGAAAGAGAAGAAATAAAGAAATAGAAGGAGAGTGAACCAGAACATTATTGGCACATGTATTGCTGAGAATTGAACTCTGGACTTCATGTTTGAGGGTCTAACACTTTATCAACTGTGCCATCTCCCAGGCCACTATTCTTTTAAATATTTTTATATTATTATTATTTAGATAGTTAAATAGAACCACCCAAAGACCAGAGCACCAGAGCTTCCTTTAATGAAGTGGGGGCTGGGCTTGAACCTGGGTCACGAACATGGCAAAGCAGCACATTATGCAAATGAGTCATTTCACTGTCTTCTAACTTGCAAAGCTTGGTGTTTTCCATCTCTGCTATTAGGGTATTGAACATGTTCTACTGCAGCATCATGATTATTTAGCAAGGTGCCAGGTAGTAAGTACAGAAATATAACTAACCACTTGCAAATTCCTAGTAGAAAAAGCACGATACAGATTTTATTTTAGCTACATTATGAAGAGATGTCCAGGGCTACCAGTAAGCATGCAAACTGCCTAAATTTGAACAAAAATGCTTTTTCTGAGCAAGAGCTGCCTCACTGACACTCAGACACTGTTGGCAGGTGGAGGAGACATGGCATTGGATGTGACCAGGCATTTTACCTGAAGACACAGGCGATCCTGGGAGGCTAGAAGTGGGAATGGAATTTCTTTTTTTTCCACCCTTGCTTCAGGAGATTGGAATAGTTCCTAGTGAGATCATACTATGAAGAAGAGGAGTGGGGGTTGGGCGATAGCGCAGCAGGTTAAGCGCACGTGGCTCAAAAGCACAAAGACCCAGGTAAGGATCGCAGTTCAACCCCCCCCCCCCCCACCTGCTGGAGGTTCACTTCACAGGCAGTAAAGCAGGTCTGCAGGTGTCTTATCTTTTTCTCCACCTCTGTCTTCCCCTCCTCTCTCCATTTCTCTCTGTCCTAGCCAACAACAATGACATCAATAACAACAACAGTAATAACCACAACAACGATAAAACAACAAGGGCAACAAAAGGGAAAAAAAAAAGAGTGAAAGGTTGAAAAGCACCTGTGTTTGGGGTACACTCGTGAATTTGATTCAGGTCAAAGGATGAAATTGGGGGTCAGAAGGTAGCGCAGCTGCTTAAGCACACATGGCACAAAGCGCAAGGACCTGCGTAAGGATCCTGGTTCAAGCCCCTGGCTCCCCACCTGCAGGGGAGTCACTTCACAGGCGGTGAAGCAGGTCTGCAGGTGTTTTCTCCCCCTCTCTGTCTTCCCCTCTCCATTTCTCTCTGTCCTATCCAACAACGACATCAGCAATAACAATAATAACCACAACAAGGCTACAACAACAAGGGCAACAAAAGGGGGGAAATGGCCTCCAGGAGCAGTGGATTCATGGTGCAGGCACCGAGCCCCAGCAATAACCCTGGAGGCAAAAAAAAAAAAAAAAGGATCACACACACACACACACACACACACACACACACACACACCCCAGATCTACCATGTTAATGATATCAGAATTGATGCTAGAGTGGTCCAGGAGGTGGCGCAGTGGCTAAGGCACTAGACTCTCAAGCATGAGGTCCTGAGTTCAATCCCTGGCAGCACTTGTACCAGAGTGATGTCTGGTTCTTTCTCTCTCCCCTTTCTCATAAATAAATAAATAAAATCTTTAAAAAAAATTGATGCTAGAAAAGCCACTTGCTAGTGGTGCAGGTGTACGTTGTAAGATCTGCCTAATGACAGCAGGGTTGCTAGCTTGTACCCCAAATGAGTAAGCAGCAGCAAGAGAAGAACTCTCTCCTGAGAACTATGACAGGGAACAGCAGTAAGCGGCAGTAAGCGGCAGTAAGCGGCAGTAAGCGGCTTAACAAAACATGTTTCTTCCAGTGGGAAAGTCAGTTCTGTCCTTCCAGCTTTCCTAGTTTTTCAGGAGAAAAAATAAAATATTTCATTAAAAAATTTAATGGACTGGATGGGGAGACAGTAGTGATTATGCAAAAGACTTATTTTCTTCTTTATTGGGGACTAATGGTTCATAGTCGACAGTGAAATATAGTAGCTGGTACATGTGTAACATTTCTGTTTTCCACATAACACTTTGTTCTTTTTTATTGGGGGATTAATGTCTTACAGTCTGCAGTGAATACAATAGTTTGTACATGTATAACATTTCTCAGTTTCCCACACAATACAGTCTCCACTAGGTCCTCCACCATCCTGTTCCAGGACCTGAACACGGCCCCCTCACCCCCACAGAGTCCTTTACTTTGATGCAACACACCAAATCCAGTCCAAAATCTGCTTTGTTTTCCATTCTGTTCATATTTTAGACTTCCTAGTGGTTTTGTTTTTTTTTTGTTGTTGTTGTTTTTTGCCTCTAGGGTTATTGCTGGGGCTCAGTGCCTGCACCATGAATCCACTGCTCCTGGAGGCATTTTTTTCCCCTTTTGTTGCCCTTGTTGTTTTATTGTTGTTGTGGTTATTATTGTTGTTGTTGTTGTTGGGTAGGTCAGAGAGAAATGGAGAGGGGAAGACAGAGAGGGGGAGAGAAAGACAGAACCTGCAGACCTGCTTCACCGCTTGTGAAGTGACCTCCCTGCAGGTCAGAGCTGGGGGCTGGAACTGGTATCTTTACGCCAGTCCTTGCGCCTTGTGCCATGTAAGCTTAACCCGCTATGCTACCGCCCAACCCCCCCTAGTGTTTTTGTTTGTTTTGCTTTTTTTTTTTTTTTTTTACCAGAGCACTGCTCAGCTCTGGCTTATGGTGGTGTGGGGAATTGAACCTGAGACTTTGGAGTCTCAGGCATGAGAGTCTGTTTGCATAACCATTATGTTATCTTATTTTGCTTTTTTTAAAAAAATTATTATTGGGCTTGAACCTGGGTCCTTGCACATTGTAACGTGCTCTCAACCAGCTATGCCACCACCCAGCCTGAAAGACTTTTGCATAACCACTATGCCCTTCCATATTTTTTATTTCAAATCTAGAGCTATTAAAAAGTATATATTAACATATGTATATTGCCATTTATTCAAAAACAGTGGTTTTTTAAATAGTATAGATAATGTTTTTTGAAGTCTATTTTAGTTGATATGGAAGGTAGCATAGTGCATAAAACACGACTCTCAAGCATGAGATTCCATCTTCATTCCCGAGCATTGTATGTGCCAGAGTGAAGTCCTGGGTAGAGGGAGACACAGAGAGAAAGACCAGAGCAGAGCACTGCTGATCTCTCGCTTACGGTGGGGACTGAATCTGGGACCTTTGTTGCCTCAGACATGAATCTTTTTGCATGACCATTACGCTGTCTCCCCAGCCCTGGTTCTTTCTCTCTCTCTCTCTCATTAATAATCAAATACATTTTCAATAATAATGCTGATTTTCTTTTTTTATATAATTTATTTATTTATTCATGAGAAAGATAGGAGGAGAGAAAGAACCAGACACGAACTCTGGTACATGTGCTGCCGGGGATCGAACTTGGGACCTCATGGTTGAAAACCAGTGCTTTATCTACTGTGCCACCTCCCAGACCACTCAACTAAAATTTTTATTTTTATTTATTTATTTATTTATTTATTTAATTCTTTAAAAAATGTTTATTTCTTCCCTTTTGTTGCCCTTGTTTTATTGTTGTAGTTATTATTGTTGTCATCGTTGTTGGATACGACAGAGAGAAATGGAGAGAGGAGGGGAAAGACAGAGAGGGGGAGAGAAAGACAGACACCTGCAGACCTGCTTCACTGCTTGTGAAGCGACTCCTCTGCAGGTGGGGAGCCAGGGCTTGAACCGGGATCCTTACACAGGTCCTTGTGCTTTGCACCACCTGCGCTTAACCTGTTGCGCTACAGCCTGCCTCCCTCAAATAAATTTTTTAAAAGTTTTTTGTTGTTAAATATATTAAGGGAGTCCAGACAGTAGTGCACCTGGTAGAGTGCACATGCTACCATGAAGGGCCCAGATTCAAGTTCCTGTCCCCACCTACAGGGAGAAGCTTCATGAGTGGTGAAGCAGGGCTGCAGGTGTCTCTGTCTCTCCCTCTCTCTCCCCCCCCAATTATATCCTGATAAATAAGTAAATAGATAAAATATGGCTGCCAGGGGTAGTGGATTCCTTATACAGACAGCAAGCCCCAGTTATAACTCTGGTTGGGAAAGAATAAATAAATAAGGGAGTTGGGCAGTAGCACCGCGGGTTAAGTGCAGGTGGCACGAAGCACAAGGACCGACATAAGTATCCTGGTTTGAGCCCTCAGCTGTCCACCTGCATGGGAGTCGCCTGACAGGTGGTGAAGCAGGTCTGCAGGTGTCTGTCTTTCTCTCCTCCTCTCTGTCTTCCCCTCCTCTCTCCATTTTTCTCTGTCCTATCTAACAATGACGACATCAATAACAATAACAACAATAAAAAAACAACAAGGGCAACAAAAGGAAAGATAAAAAGAATAAATAAAAAATCAGCACTGGGAAGACAGCACAATGGTTATACAAACGACTTTCAAGCCTGATACTCCTGTGGTCCCAGGTTCAGTCTCTGGCGCCACCCAAACAAAAAAAAAAATCTGTGTGTTCAAAAAAGATGTGTATGTATGTTGCATGGCTGGAGAGATAGCTCAGCTGGTAGAGCCTGGTACTCTCATGACTGAGACTCCCAGTTCCGTCTCTGCCTGTACCAGAGTGGTACTCTAGTCTCGACTTCTCTCTCTCTCTCCCTTCTTCTCCCTTCCTGTGTGAAACTCTCTATTATATATATCATATATCTATGTATTATATAATATATATCTATTATATATATCATATATCTATATATTATGTAATATATATCTATTATATATATCATATATCTATGTATTATGTAATATATATCTATTATATATCATATATCTATGTATTATGTAATATATATCTATTATATATATCATATATCTATGTATTATGTAATATATACCTATTATATATATCATATATCTATGTATTATGTAATATATATCTATTATATATACGTGTTCCACAGTTCACTTGGACAGTGTGCTGCTTTGCCATGTGTACAGTCCAGGTCCAAGCCGCACGGCCCCCTCCCCCTACAATAAAGGAAGCTTTGGTGCTGTGTGGCTTAATTTCTTGTCTTTTTTCTTTTGTTTGTTTTTGTCTTATTAGGTAAATTATCATTTTTTGTTGGTATGCTTCTAATTCTGCTTCTAAGACCCCTTCTGTTTCATGGGTTTAATCCCCCCTGCTTAACACTGTATTCTATTTACATAAACCACTGTTAACGAAGCACCGCCCTGCCTGCAGGGCACTGGTTTAATTAATCCCCACTGGTTCACGATGTCTTTTTGCTCCGCCCCCCTCTCCTTGTCACACCCTGATTTTCACCAATCTCTTTTCACTCCACCCTCTCTATGTCACATCCTGTTTCCACCCTACTTGGCGAGTATATATATAAGACAGGATTGTGATTAGAGTTAGTTTAGATAGCTTAGATTGCCTTGGGTTCCACATGAATAAAGAGATACTGCTTTCCAGCTTAGATTGTGTTGGGTTCCACATGAATAAAGAGATACTGCTTTCCAGCCATGAGTCCCTGGTTGTCTGTCTCCCACCCATGAAGCTAGCCCAGCATAATGGCACCCGAATATATTTTTAAATATATTTTGTCTTTATTGGGGGATTAATGTTTTACATTCAACAGTAAATACAGTAGTTTTTGTGCATGACATTTCTCAGTTTTCCACATAACAACCCCCACTAGGTCCTCTGTCATCCTTTTTGGACCTGTATTCTCCCCAACCCACCCACCCCAGAGTCTTTTATTTTGGTGCGATACTAGGTAAATTATTATTTATAAGACAGTTGTCACAGTTGCCATGAATTTCCCTTTCTGCCTGTCTCCATCATAAAAGTCAGCCAAAACCAAACCAACCATGTTGCTGTCTTTATTGCATTTCACTCAACCAATAAGGTTCCTTCACTTCTAGTTAAACTCAGTAATTGGATATATACATGTATATATATATATATATATATATATATATATATATATGCATATATATTTAATCAACAAGAGAAAAAGGAGCAAGAGAAGGAGGGAGTGGCAGAGAAGAGGAGGAGGGGAGAGAGGACCACAGCATCACTCTGGCATGACTGGACTTGGGACCTCCTGCTTGAGAGTTCAGTGCTTCATCCACTCACTGTACCACCTCCTGGACTGCAATTAGCTGGCTTTAATTACCTTGGTGGGAGTTACACAATTTATATTACAGGCAGTATTCTTTAGGGGGCTCTCAGAACTGTTACTCAGGGGCACAGTGTTCAAGTAATTGCTTTAATTAGGTTTCTTTGGCTGATTAACTTAAACTAGTGAGGGTATTTTGCAGGAAAAATAATATAGGGAGTTTTGACGCTATCCGTATGCATTCATCAATGTCTGTCCGAGCCTCACAGGGACTCAAAAAGGAGTTGTTATGCTCTTTTAAATACTGGCACACGGGGGCCAGGTGGTGGTGCACCTGGTTGAACACACTTGTTATAATTTGCAAGGACCCAGGTTCGAGCCCCCGGTCCCCACCTGCAGGGGGAAAGCTTTGCGAGTGGTGAAACAGGGCTGTAGGTGTCTCTCTCCCTCTCTATCACCTCCTTCCCTCTTGATTTCTGCCTGTCTCTACCCAATAAATAAACAGATATAATAAAAAAATAAAAATAATAAATACTGGCATGGGAACTTTGGTGATGGGTATAGTAAGTCTTATACACATGCTCCTAAAACTAAATAATATTGTAAACCTGTGTTAAGTCAATTAAAATGAGAATAAGTAGGGCTGGCAAAATAGCAGACCTGGATAGTGTGTCAGCTCTGTCATGTATGTGACCCAGCATCAAGCCTGGATAGTGTGTCAGCTCTGTCATGTATGTGACCCAGCGTCAAGCCTTGCCCTCACTGCACTGGAGGATGGCTAGGTGCTGTAGCCTCTTTGCTTTTCTCTCTCTCTCTCTCTCTCTCTCTCTCTCTCTCTCTCTCTCTCTGTGTGTGTGTGTGTGTGTCTGAAAAATCCCAGAGTGGTGAAGTTCTGGCAGTGACAAAAACTCAATAACTAAACAAACAAGTAAGGAACACTAAAATAACGCCGACAGTGAGGTGAGGGGACTCGCGCTCCTCATCTCTCACTGGGCTTGAGTTTCTCAGCAGTCTTCCTTTGCTTATTCATTTTGCACAGGACACCAAATGGCTGACCATTTCTAATTTATCGAAACGTTTAACACTAGTAGCCACTTTAATTTAATTACCATAGTTACTCTTTTGTCTCCAGGTGAAATTCTTTCTTGAATTAATTAACGTTTTGTTTTTATCAGAATACTGTTCAGCACTGGCTTATGGTGAAGGATGCTGAGAGGCCCTCTGCATAACCTTGATGCTATCTCTCCTTTTGAAATTCTTGAAATCAGGTCATCTTTCCAAGGCTGACTGCAAATCATTAGTTTATACTTTTTTTTTTTTTGCCTCCAGGCTTATTGCTAAGGCTCAGTGCCTGCACAGTGAATCCACTGCTCCTGGAGGCTATTCTCCCCCCTTTTGTTGCCCTTGTTGTTTTAGCCTTGTTGTGGATATTATTATTGTTGTTGATGTCGTTGTTGGATAGGACAGAGAGAAATGGAGAGAGGAGGGGAAGACAGAGAGGGGGAGAGAAAGACAGACACCTGCAGACCTGCTTCACCGCCAATCCTTGCGCTTTGCGTCAAGTGCGCTTAACCCGCTAGGCTACTGTCCGACTCCCTATGATACTTCTTTTAACTGACTGCTTCAAGATCAGGTATTCCTATCTAGGCCAGTTAGCTGAGCTTAGTAATGTGCTGAGCAGTTTGGGAAGATGAGTGTGGGGACAAGGGAAGAGAAAGAAAAGAGACTTCTGGGGCCTGGCGGTAGCATAGCGTGTTAAGCGCACATAGTGCAAATTACAGGGATCTTCCCCCCCGCAGGGGGGGGTCACTTCACGGGCCGTGAAGCGGATCTGCAGGTGTCTGTCTTTCTCTTCCCCTCTTTGTCTTCCCCTCCTCTCTCCATTTCTCTCTGTCCTGTCCAACAACAACAATAACAAGGGCAACAAAAGGGGAAAAAAAGCCTCCAGGAGCAGTGGATTAATAGTGCAGGCACTGAGCCCCAGTGATAATCCTGGAGGCAGAGAGAGAGAGAGAGAGAGACTGACTTCTGCAGAACAGGGAATAGAGCAACAATCGCTGGGGCTCGGTGCCAGCACTACGAATCCACTGCTCCTGGTGCCCCCCCCCCCCATCTTATTGGCTAGGAGAGAGAGAAATTGAGAGGAGGGGGAGATAGGGAGAGAGAAAGAGAGACCTGTTTCAAGGCTTGTGGAGCAACCCCCCACCCCCCCGCAGGCGGGGAACCAGGCGCTTCAAGCGGGATCCTTGTGCGGGTCCTTCTGCTTAACCAGGTGTGCCACCAGCCGGCCCCCATATACCTAGAATTTTGTATCGAACAAAAATGGTGTAAGTTGACAACTGACTTTTAAAATATATATATTTTATTTATTTATTTATTATTTAATTTATATTTATTTATTACCTTTTTTGCCCTTGCTGTTTTCTTATTGTTGTTGTTATTGATAATGTTGTTGTTGGATAGGACAGAGAGAAATTGAGAGAGGAGGGGAAGACAGAGAGGGGGGAGAGAAAAATAGACACCTGCAGACCTGCTGCACCACTTGTGAGGCGACCCCCCCCCCCCCGCAGGTGGGGAGCCCCAGGCTGGAACTGGGAATCTTACCACCGGTCCTTGCACTTCATGACATGTGTGCTTAACCAGCTGCGCTACCACCCCACTGCCGACAACTGACTTTTTGAAAATTCTGATAAGTCTTTTTGGCTTCTTTTGTTTCTCTGCAGTGTCCACTATACTTTTCCAGACCGCACTGCTTGAATAGCCATAAGGTCCTGTCACCAATCTGTTTGTTGGATGTGAGGGCGATCTTGCTGCTTCACCCGTCACCCCATTGGTCACTGGGTGATGCAGCGAATCTGTGTGGCCAAGGCTTCTGTCTGCTTCCTCCCTCGCCGCTCCGTGTGCGTCTCTCCTAAACCGCATGCTCAGTTAGAGACCTTTCCCTGGTAGAGAGAGGACACGTGAGCAGCTGCCCTCCCCTCCAGGGGCCTCCTCCTGGGGCCTCCAAACAAGCTCTCTCCAGAGACCCATGCATTGCAGCTGGGAAAGAGCTCAGCTGTGTGCTTCACGATCAATTACTGCAATGCTCTCATTGCAGAATTTAATATTCGATCCTGAGAGGGGAAATCTCTTCAGCCCATTAGGTGCTGAGGAGGAAAAATGAAGCGTTCTCATGCCGCAGACATTCAGTGCAGTGTTCTGTGGCTACAAGGCAAAGGGGTTGTGTTTGATATGGCAACTTGAATCAGTTTTGGAAGCTGAGAAGTAGTACTGTGTTGGGGGGTTTTGGAGCTTGCTCTTTGGTTCTTCTTGGAAGCAGACTGTGTTTAGTTTGTGAAGTAGTGGGCATGGCAGCCCTGAGGATCTCTGAATCATCAGGAGGGGGAGGGGGCGGGAGGTGAGTCTTGCATCACCTGCGGAGTAAGCAGCAAGCTGGCTACTATTGAGATGGCCATTGAGCTCTGTGGTTCATATTCATTTCTCACTGATCTTAGGAGACTGTCACTTTGTGTGACACCTTTGACTTTTCTCTTTCCAAAATCTTCTCATTGTTTTTGCAGTATAGATAGGGAAGAACTTTTATTATTTTCATTCCTTTTTGTTGTCGTTTTATTGTTGTAATTATTGTTGTTGGATAGGACAGAGAGAAATGGAGAGAGGAGGGGAAGACAGAGAGGGGGAGAGAAAGACAGACACTTGAAGACCTGCTTCACTGCCAGTGAAGGGAACCCCCTGCAGGTGGGGAGCCGGGGGCTCAAACCAGGATCCTTACACAGGTCCTTGAGCTTTGCGCCACCTACGCTTAACCCGCTGCACTACCACCCGACTCCCAGGCGAAAAACTTTCTAAACCTTTAAATTATATTAGAGTTCCGTTCTCCTTCTTACTCCTCTCTCTCTCTCTCTCTCTCTCTGCCACTAGAGTTACTGCTGGAGCTCAGTACCTGCTTGAAGAATCCATCTTGGGGCCAGGCAGTGGCACACCTGGTTGAGTGCACATGTTACAATACGCAAGGACCTAGGTTCAAGCCCTCAGACCCCACCAGCAGGAGGAAAGTGGTGAAGCAGTGTTGTAGGTGTGTCTTTATCTTTCTCCCTCTCTATCACCCCATTCCCTCTCCATTTATGACTATTTATATCAAATAAATAAAGATAATACAAAAAATATATATATATATATATATATATATATATATATATATATATATATATTTTTTTTTTTTTCCTCCTCCAGGGTTATTGCTGGGCTCGGTGCCTGCACCATGAATCCACCGCTCCTGGAGGCCATTTTTTTTTCCCCCTTTTGTTGCCCTTGTTGTAGCTTCGTTGTGGTTATTATTATTGCCCTTGTTGACACAATTCGTTGTTGGATAGGACAGAGAGAAATGGAGAGAGGAGGGGAAGACAGAGAAGGGGAGAGAAAGACAGACACCTGCAGACCTGCTTCACCGCCTGTGAAGCGACTCCCCTGCAGGTGGGGAGCCGGGGGCTCGAACCGGGATCCTTACGCCGGTCCCTGCGCTTTGCGCCACATGCGCTTAACCCACTGCGCCACCGCCCGACCCCCAAAAAATATTTTTTTAAAAAAGAATCCATCTCCCCTGGAGGTGCCAGGAGGTGGCACAGCGGATAAAACGTTGACCTCTCAAGCATGAGGTCATGTGTTCAGTCCCTGGCAGCACATGTACCAGAGTGAGGTCTGGTTCTTTCTCTATCTCCTCTTATCTTTCTCATTAATTAAAAAGAAGAAAAAAAAAAGGGAGCCGGGCGGTGGCACAGCAGGTTGAGTGCACGTGGTGTAAAACGCAAGGACCAGCTTAAGGATCCGGGTTGGAGCCCCCGGCTCCCCACCTGCAGGGGAGTCGCTTCACAGGCGGTGAAGCAGGTCTGCGGGTGTCTGTCTTTCTCTCCCCCTCTCTGTCTTCCCCTCCTCTCTCCATTTCTCTCTGTCCTATCCAACAACAACGACATCAATAACCACGACAATGTTAAGCAACAAGGGCAACAAAAGGGAAAATAAATAAATATAAAAGAAAATAAAAAAGAAACATTTTAAGTCAAAAGAATAAAGTTTGTGATTTTAAAAGAAAGAAAGAATCCATCTCTCCTGGCTGCTATTTTTTCTTTTGTGTTAGTTTGATAGGACAGAGAGACATTGAAGGGAGGGGGACAGAGAGGGAGGGCAACAGAGAGACATCTGCAGCCCAACTCCCTATAAGATTTAATTTAGTAATTCATTTCTACCAGTGCACTGCACAGCTCTGAATCATTTTGGTGCAGAGGATTGGAGCCTCAGGCATGAAAGTTTTTTTGCAGAACCATTATGCTATCTCCTCTCCCCACCTCAAAAGATAATTTTTATTATTTATTTATTTAATACAATAAAATAAGAGAGAAGCAGAGCACTGCTTTGGCATAAGCAGAACCTACTTGGAGGGCTCATGCATATAAAACTCCTGTTCTCCCCACTGAGCCAGCTCCCTGGCTGCAAAAGATTCAAGTTTTTCTCCAAGTTTTCTTGCTCATAAGTGGAATTTCCTATCTTTTTAAAGTTTTATTATTTTTTTATTCCGCTAGCTACAAATACTTTTATTTGTGTTGTTTCTATAATTTCTTTTTTTTAATTTTAATTTTTTATTTATTATTGGATAGAGACAGAGAGAAATTGAGAGGGACAGGAGAGACAGAGAGACACCTGCAGCCCTGCTGCACTGCTTGTGAAGCTTTCCCCCTGCAGGTGGGGATCAGGGGCTTGAACCTGGGTACTTGTGCACTGTAATGTGAGTGCTTAACCAGGTGTGCCATCACCTGGCCCCAGTTTTTACAATTTCTGTAGTACGCATACCAGATTCTTCTTTTTAAAAAAATATTTTGTTTCAGTTCGAGCCCCCGGATCCCCACCTGCAGGGGAGTTGCTTCACAGGCGGTGAACAGTCTGGTGAAACAACTTTCTCTCCTTCTCTCTGTCTTCCCCTCCTCTCTCTTCCCCATTTCTCTCTGTCCTATCCAACAACGACGTCATCAACAACAACAATAATAACTACAACAATACAAAAAAAAAAAACAAGGGCAACAAAAGGGAATAAATAAATAAATATCGGCGGAGGGTAGATAGCATAATGGTTATGCAAAGAGACTCTCATGCCTGAAGCTCCAGAGTCCCAGGTTCAATCCCCCGCACCACCATATGCCAGAGCTGAGCAGTGCTCTGGTTAAAAAAAAAATAATAATAATTACCCCACACCTATGGACATATAATATTTGACAAAGGGGCTCAGATTATTCAATGGGGAAACCAGAGTCTCTTCAACAAATGGTGTTGGAAACAATGGGTTGAAACATGCAGAAGAATGAAACTGAATCACTGTATTTCACCAAATACAAAAGTAAATTCCAAGTGGATCAAGGACTTGGGTGTTAGACCAGAAACTTATCAGATACTTAGAGGAAAATATTGGCAGAACTCTTTCCTGCATAAATTTTAAAGACATCTTCAATGAAACAAATCCACTTACAAAGAACCTATGGGAATACATTAAATTAAAAAGCTTTTGCACAGCAAAAGAAACCACTACCCAAACCAAGAGACCCCTCACAGAATGGGAGAAGATCTTTAATGCCATACATCAGACAAGAGTTTAATAACCAACATATATAAAGAGCTTGCCAAACTCAACAACAAGACAACAAATAACCCCATCCAAAAATGGGGGAGGAACTTGGACAGAATATTCACCACCAAAGAGATCCAAAAGGCTGAGAAACACATGAAAAAATGCTACAAGTCTCTGATTGTCAGAGAAATGCAAATAAAGACAACAGTGAGATACCACTTCACTCCTGTGAGAATGTTATACATCAGAAAAGGTAACAGCAGCAAATGCTGGAGAGGGTGTGGGGTCAAAGGAACCCTCCTACACTGCTGGTGGGAATGTCAATTGGTCCAACCTCTGTGGAGAACAGTCTGGAGAACTCTCAGAAGGCTAGAAATGAACCTACCCTATGATCTGCAATTCCTCTCCTGGGGATATAGCCTAAGGAACCCAACATATCCATCCAAAAAGATCTGTGTACACATATGTTCTTGGCAGCACAATTTGTAATAGCCAAAACCTGGAAGCAACCCAGGTGTCCAACCACAGATGAGTGGCTGAGCAAGTTGTGGTCTAGATACACAATGGAATACTACTCAGCTGTAAAAAATGGTGACTTCACCGTTTTCAGCCGATCTTGGGTGGACCTTGAAAAAATCATGTTGAGTGAAATAATTCAGAAACAGAAGGATGAATATGGGATGATCTCACTCTCAGGCAGAAGTTGACAAACAAGATCAGAAACAAAAACACAGGTAGAACCTGAAATGGAATTGGTGTATTGCACCAAAGTAAAAGACTCTGGGGTGGGTGGGTGGGGGGAATACAGGAAGATCCAGGAAGGATTCAGAGGACCTATTGGGGGTTGTATTGTTATATGGGAAACTGGGAAATGTTATGCATGTACAAACTATTGTATTTACTGTTGAATGTAAAACATTAATTCCCCAATTTAAAAAATTAAATAAATAAATAAATATTTAAAATATATATGTATTTTGTTTCAGAGAGGTAAAGAGAGACCAGAGCACTACTCAGCTCAATCTGTGGGGCTTGAACCTGGGACTTTGGAGACTCAGGTATCATCTTTTTATTCATTTTGGTGCTCTGGAAGAGCATGGGCCTGGGAGCTGTGCTTGAGAAGCCTGGACAGTGGCCAGAGATTTGCAAGCACAAGGACTAGAATGAAGGAAGGGAAGGAGGAAGGAAGAAGAGAAAAGTTTATTGGAAAAAAATGGCTTCTGGGTAGAGGAGGTAGCGCGTGCGTAACTGTTATGCGAAAGACTTTCATGCCTGAGACTGATATCCCAAGTTCAACCACCCTCATCACCACAAGCAAAAACTGTGCAGGTAAAACTAACAAAGAAATAAAACTATTTTTAAAAAATGGTCTCTGAATCCTGAAAGGTAAGATGGTGTTTTTCTGGGACTGGGTGGTGGCATACCTGGTAAAGCACATACATACGATGTGCAAGGACCAAAGTTCAAGCTTCTGATCCCCCACCTGTAGGGTGAATCTTCACAGTGGAGAAACAGTGCTGCAGGCATCTCCCTGTCTCTCCCTCTCACTCTTGATTTCTCTGTCTCCACAAAAAAAAAAAGAAAAAAGGAAGGAAGGAAGGTAGGTAGGAAGGAAGGGAAAGAAGTTATTTTTCCATTAGATACTAGAATCACATCTAATATAAATTTGTGTTCTGGTAATACATATATGGTCCAGAAATAAAATTCAAGGAATGCAAGCAATTGCATTTGAAACGATTATAAGAGGCATTTTTAGCATTACCAGCAGGTGGCAGTGTTATATCACAGAAAGACAATGCAGCCAGATGAAAATGATTTCTAAATATCCAAAAGTAGTAAGGCGGGTGTTCTAGATTAAAGTTGAGTGAGGGGAGTCGGGCGGTAGCGCAGTGGGTTAAGCACACATTTCGCGAAGCACAAGGACCGGTGTTATGTATCCGGGTTGGAGCCGCCGGCTCCCCACCTGCAGGGGAGTCACCTGCAGGTGAAGCAGGTCTGCAGGTGTCTTATCTTTCTCTCCCCCTCTCTGTCTTCCCCTCCTCTCTCCATTTCTCTCTGTCCTATCCACCAACGATGACAACAGCAATAATAACTACAACAATAAAAAACAACAAGGGCAACAAAAGTGAAAATAAATAATAAATAAATATAAAAAAATAAAATAAATTTGAGTGAGAAGATGTAAATCTGAGTTTCTCTCTTTCTCTCTCTACAGATCAGCTCTTCTTTAGTAAAACAGATTCTGGATCATTCATTCTTTTTGCATTCATCCTGAGTTCTAGAAAGCTCCAAAATAGGTATGTATGGGGATGTCCATGGCCCTTTTCTTTCTTTTTTTTTTAATTTTTAAATATTTATTGATTTTCCCTTTTGTTGTCCTTGTTTTTTTTTATTATTGTTGTAATTATTATTGTTGTTACTGATGTCATTGTTGTTGTGAAGCGACTTCCCTGCTGATGGGGAGCTGGGGGCTCGAACCAGGATCCTTGAACCAGTCCTTGCACTTCGCGCCACGTGAGCTTAACCCCAGGGCCCTTTTCTTAAGACTTCTGCACTACACTGACCCAGAAACAAAACCAAGCCTCCTGCCTGATATGCACTAAAAGCCATTCACCGGAGACATTCAAAAGAACTTATAGGGGGTCTGGCTGTGGCGCAAAGTGCAAGGATGGGCATGAGGATCTGCAGGTCTGTAGGTGTCTATCTTCCTCCCCCCCCCTCTGTCTTCCCCTCTTCATTTCTCTCTGTCCTATCCAACAACAAATGATATCAACAACAACAATAGTAACCACAACGAGGCTGCAACAAAATACAAAAGGGGGGAAATGGCCTCCAGGAGCAGTGGATTCATGGTGCAGGCACCGAGCCCCAGCAATAACCCTGGAGGCAAAAAAAAAAAAAAGAACAAACTTTTAGTGACAGTCTGGGGAAAGAACAGTCTGAGTTTTACAAAGCAGCAGCGCGACCAGTCTTGAAGAAATCAGCCTGAGTGTTCTCCGGCCGCCCACCACCACAGAGCTGCACTGAATTCACTTGTTTCTGCCCCATTCTGTGCTTTTCCCCCTTCTTGGCCCCCAAAGTTCTAATTCTTTCCCCTCTCTACCTTTCTTTCTCTCCCCTTGCCCTCTTTCCTTCTCCCTGTATCTTCTTCCTGCAAACCCTCCAAGACGCTCCACAGTAGAGGGTCCTCAGTGTAATGCCTCCGCCCTAGGAGGCAATGTGGCAGCTGGTTACTTTGAAACAGAATAAAACCTTTCATTTTCAGTGTAATAAAAGTGCTTTAAAAAACAAATCCCGCAGGTTTTTTTTTTTTTTTTTCTTTTTAATCCCATGGGTTTCAGCTGGTGGTGCAGGTGTTTTTTCCCCTGGCCATGTTGTTGGTAGTGCACTGCTTTGCTATGCTATCCCAGGTTCAATCCTGGCCCTTACTGCATTGAAGGAAATTTGGATGTTTGGTTTTGGTATGGTGGCTTCTCTCTCTCTCTCTGTACATCTCTATTATTATTATTTTTTTTTTTAGAGTTTCACATGAGTGAAAAGACAGAGCATCATTATTCCATCATATGAGGCACCAGGACTAAACCCAGGAGTCAGATGCCTGCAAGTCATCTAGTCAGCGTATCTCCCAGGCAGTTTAAAGTTCTCCTCCTCCTCTTCCTTGATTGATTTGTTAATGAGAAAGAGAGCAACACAGAGAAAGACCCAGAGCATCACGTTGGAACACGCAGTGTTCTGGCTCATACTCGGGAGGGCACACTTGAGAGTCCAATGCCTTATCCACTGCAACACCTCTTGGGCCACCAGCTTAATGGTCTTTTACTCTTCCCCTCACCTGCCACTCTAGAAAAATCACTCCTAGTGCCTCCTATGATAGACATATTTACCTTATTTCTTTATACTTTACTTACTTATTAGAGACAAAAAGAAATCAAGAGGGGCAGGGAATAGGAAGGAAGAGAGAGACAGACATCTGTAGTACTGCTTCATCCTTCTCAAAATGTTCCCCCTGCAGGTGGGGACTGGGGACTTGAAACTGAGTCCCTGTGTATATACTCTCATCTGGGTGTGTAACTGCCCAGCCCTCATATTTGTCTTGTTTCTGCTGATGTCTTGTTCTTCATCTACAATCTTGTGTAACCCCCATGAACAGTGCTATTTCCAATTGTGATCGGTTTGCTCTAGGAAACATTCCCCAGAACTCCAAACTTTGAGAAATTTAAAAATATGCAGCTGTTTGAAGAATCCTACCACGGAACCAGGTTCAAGCCCCTGGTCCCCACCTGCAGGGGGAAAGCTTCACGAGTGATGAAGCAGAGCTGCAGGTCTCTCTCTGTCTCTTTCCCTCTCTTAACTCTCCCTCCCATTCTCAATTTCTGCCTCTATCCAATAATAAAAAAATCAAAATAATAAAAAAAAAAATCTTACCACGGATTCTCTATGATGTTTAACACTGCTACATTTTTGCCTCCTAATCATTCATCCTATTTTTGGATGCACTTCACTTTAAATTGCCAGCGTTAAGTATACTTCACTCCTAGACATTTTAGCATTCATGCAGTTAACTGAAGTTTAATTTTTTTCTTTTGATTTTTGGTACAGTAGAATATATAACAGGGACTTTTTCCCCATGCCAGAAGATTTATTACTGGGACGCCATGCCTGCATGAATCGATTGCTCCAGGCATATTCATTTTTCTTTCTTTTCTTTTCTTTTTTTTTTTTTTTTTTTACCTTCAGGGTTATTGCTTGGGCTCAGTGCCTGCACTATGAATCCACTGCTCCTGGAGACTATTTTTTTCCCCTTTTGTTGCCCTTGTTTATCTTTGTTGTTGTTTTGCTGTCTTTGTTGGATAGGACAGAGAGAAATGGAGAGAGGAGGGGAAGACAGAGAGGGGGAGAGAAAGACAGACACCTGCAGACCTGCTTCACCGCCTGTGAAGCAACCCCTCTGCAGGTGGGGAGCTGGGAGCTTGAACTGGGATCCTTACGCCAGTCCTTGCGCTTTTGCACCATGTGCGTGCTTAACACGCAGCACTACCGCCCAGCCCCTGCATGTTCACTTTCCTTTTTTTTTTTTTTTTTCAGATAAACATGGAATTGCATCAGAATGACTCCCTCAAGCTAACTGCTCAGAAGGGCAGGGTGTGTGCAGTCACATTAGTCCAGAACTGCGACCGTCTCTAGGAGAAATCAAGTTCACAATAGCCCAGTGCCCCCTCGTAGACTAGGTCTGGCAGCCCTCCATCTGCAGAACATCCATCGTGACCAAACTCAGTCATCGGCTGACTGGCTAGCTCATTTTGACCAGCGTTGGGACTCGGAGTCCCAACTGTGTTGGGGTTTTGGCAGTTACTCAAGTTTCTCTTTCCTTCACTCTGCTTGATACCTGAAGGCAACAGGAAGTGGGGGAGAGCACAAAAGTGTGACTATTTGGGGCTGGGCAGTAGTGCACAAAGTTAAGCACACAGAGTACAAAGTGTAAGGACATGCACAAGGATCCTGATTCGAGCCCCCAGCTCCTCACCTGCAGGAGAGTCACTTTGTAAGCAAAGAAGCAGGTCTGCAGGTGTCTTGTCTTTCTCTACTTCTGTCATCCCCTCCTCTTACAATTTCTGTCTTACCCAACAACAACAACAAAAAGATAGGTTCCAGGAGCGGTAAATTCATAGTGCAGGCACCTAGCCCCATCGATAACCCGGGAGGCAAAAAAAAAAAAAGTGACTTGCAGGAATCCAGGCAGTAGACCAGCAACTATGGCCATGGATACACTTAACTGTTGTTAAATGGTGGTGGGGGTTTCCATGGCCACATTTTTTAAGTGCCTCCCTTGTGTCAGGGGTGCTGACACAAAATAAATCCATAAATAAATGCACTCCTTGGCTGCTAGCATATCCCCACAGACTGTTGTGACAAGAATGCGGGGTGGGTTCAGTTGCCAGTCTGTAGAAGACCCCTGTGCAGTAGGCCCTTTTGACTGAGGCACGAGGTAGCTGTATAGAGTGGGCTGCGTTTGAGAGATGAGTCCTCAGGCTTTGTTTCATAGAGGGAGGGGCAAAAGGGGCGGATGGGTGTTTATGGCCAGTGCCTTGCCCCCCCACCCAGTATAACTGGATCTACTGGATTCGACAGTCTTGAAACTAGACCCACGGACTTTTAAGTATTTTGGGGTCCAGGAGGTAGTGCAGTGGATAAAGCACTGGGCTCGCAAGCACGAGGCCCCAAAGTTTCTCTCAGCCCCCCCCCCCCGTGTCAGAGTGATGCACCATATGCGTGCTCAGTCAGGTGCAACAATGAAGGAAGCTTTGCTGGCATGGTCTCTCTGACTCTTGTCTCTTATCAAAAAAAAAAAAAAAGGACAGACTTGCTTAGTGGTTATGTAAGACTTTTATTTTGGGAAAAGAACAAGGCCTAGGACCACAGCCCCTCTGTTTAATTGCTGTAAATTCTTTTTCACTTGAACTGTAATATTTTTCCTGTCAACTATCACTTGAATTGTAACAAGCCTCTTCCACCCCTAGCTATCTTTCAGATATTCAAGAGGGAGAGGAAAAAAGGAAAGCAATCCAAGTGTGTGTGTGTGTGTGTGTGTGTGTGTGTGTGTGTATAAATAAAATGCTTAGAGCAGCAGATAGCATAATGGTTATGCAAAACTTCTTGCCTGAGGCTCCAAACTCCCAGGCTCTATGTCCAGTACCACCACCACAAGCCAGAGTTGAGCAGTGCTGTTATCTTTATCTCCCTCACACTACAATAAAGTCAACAACATAACTTAAGAGACCTCATTCCTGCCCAGTGAGCTAGTCAGCTCTGCAGTGGTCGAGTGTCCCTGTTGCAGACTGACAACCCCCAGACCCAGTTATCCCTGGAGTGCTCAACACTGGAAAACCACACGTGCACTTGGAAAGACAGGCTGACATTCACTCTGCTCTTCTCAGAGGCCCACTGGCAGGAGTCACTCAGGTCAGAGTCCAGATGACCCCACGACAATCTTTCTTCAACGCAGAGTCCATGGGATGATGCAGTTTGCAGCATGGTGGTCGTTTCCTGGGCATATTTTTATCGATAAAGATAATGCCCCCTCCTCTGCATTGCTCTCTGTTCCATTTCATAAGGTGTACACTCCTCCTGTTTAGCCCTCTCCTGGTAAAGAGACTAGAAACGTTTTACACAATATGGTAGGGGAAGCAAGAGCTTTTTTCTTTTTCCTTTAATTGCCACCAGGTAATAGGTGCACTCAACTGGGTGTGTCACCGCCCAGCTGAGGCAACATAACCTTAAAAGATTCAGTCACTAAGTGACTGCAGAATCTTACATTGTTTACATGAGCATGGTGGCTATTTCTCTCTCTTTTTTTTGCCTCCAGGGTTATTGCTGGGGCTCAGTGCCTGCACCTGGAGGCCATTTTGTTTTTCCCATTTTGTTGTCCTTGTTGTTATTGCCATTGATGATGTTGTTGGCTAGGACAGAGAGAAATGGAAAGGGATGGGGAGACAGAGAGAGGGAGAGAAAGATAGACACCTGCAGACCTGCTTAACCGCCTGTGAAGCGTACCTCCTGCAGTTGGGGAGCCAGGGTCTCGAACCAGGATCCTTGGCACCTGTCCTTGCACTTTGTGCCATGTGTGCTTAATCTGCTGCGCTACCACCAGACCCCCTAATTTCCTTTTTTATCAGAGCACTGCACAGTTCTGGTTTATGGTAGGACTGAGCCTGGGACTTAAGAGCCCCAGGAACAAAAGCCTTTTTGCATAACTATTATGCTATCTCCCCTGCCCAGTGGCTATTATTGAATAATTCAGACATTTATAAAGTTTTGGTCCAAGATTTTTAGGTGATGGGCTCTTGGTTTTGTGAATCTGTTGAGTTGCTGGAAAAAGTCATGACTTACTTTTTTTTTGTTCTTCTATGCAAAAAATGCATGGTGACTTTTCTGACAACCCAGCAAATTTGTGATTGAATGGAAAATAAATCTGTCTTAACAAATGGTTAGTGAAGGCTGAGCTCATAAAAAAGAAGAAGAATTGGGGATACAACATAATGGCTATCAAACACTCATTCTTGAGACTGAAGTTCTAGGTTCAATCTCTAACACCACAATAAACCAGAGCTAAGCACTGCTCTGCTTTCTCTTTTTCTTCTCTGGCTGGCTGGCTCTCTCTCTTTCTCTCTGTCTGTCTCTCTTTCTCCCCTAACTCTTCTCTCCTTCATTAAAAATAACTTAAAAAAAAAAAAAAAAAAAGATAAGTTGGGCTCGGGAAGATAATATGATTATGCTAATGAATTTCATGCCTGAGGCTTGGACCTCCCAGGCTCAATCCCCACCATAAACCAGAGCTGAGCAGTGCTCTAGTAAAATAAATGTCAACTAGGGTATTCAGAAAGAGTGAGATGAAAAAGAGAACATTCAGTTTGCCTGTCTCACCTCTTTTCTGTCCAAGTAACAAGAGTTAAAGCTGCCTAATCTCTGACCCTGAGCCAAACACAAGTAGATTAGAATTTTTTTTTAAGTATATCTTTTTAAAATTGTTTATATTTATTTATTGGATGATCAGAGAGAAGTTGAAAGGAAAAAAGAGAGACAGAGACACCTGCAGCCCTGCTTCATCACTTGTGAAGCTTTCCCCCAGCAGGTGGGGGACTGGGGGCTTGAACCTGAGTCCTTGCACATTGTAACATGTGTGCTCAACCAGGTACACCACCAGTTGGTCCTTAGGAATATTCTCTGTATTGAAGTGTTTATGCATAGCTAGCTACACACATTTGTACAAGCAGCTTTGAAAGCTAGAGAAATAACTCCAACTTTCAGGACCTTGGAGGCTTCAAATTGGGCCTCAAACAGCTATTAAATCTTATTGTCTAAAGGCCTTAGAATGGGGGGGGATGTTATTAAAGTCAAAAAATAAAAACTACATATTCTGAAAATAATAGTGGTGAAACACAACATTTCTGGATGAGAAAATGAAACCGAGAGGCACACGATTAGGAGACCTCTAAAGTTCTACTTATTCCAGATTCTTCACAGTGGTACAACTGGTGGCAACTTCTGGGTCGTCCGTCATTACATCAAAGCTTGACAGAAAAGGAAGATCCACAGGAGCAGCCTTGCTGTGCTTGAGGGTTTTTCAACACTTGAAATGAGCTTCGGATAAGTTCTTGGCTGAAGTCCACCTGGGCCCCTTTCACGAAGGCCAAGCTATCAGAGTCAACCACCACCCTCGCCCCACCCTGTTCAAATACTCTGAAATGACAGGAAACAAACAAGCATCATAAATACCGGAAATGCAGCGCCCCCTGAACTTGAGGTGCACACCCGCTATCTTCTAAAACACAGAGGAAGCACTTCTTACTATTCTAACAGGCGCTGAGTTTCTTCAAGGCAGAAGATTCAACGGGATGGATACTTGGAAGTGTCTGGGGATTTGGGCCCGGGATCTAGTCCAGCCTGACTCTCCACTCTACCCTATGGACCCAGACAAGCCAATTTGCCTCTCATAACTCAAGACAACTTATTTTCTTTCTTTTTAAAAAGATTTTTATCACTGGATAGAGACAAGTTGAAAGGAAGGGGGAGGTACAGAGGGAGAGAAACAGAGAAACACCTGCAGCCCTGCTTCACCACTAAGAAGCTTTCCCCCTGCAGGTGGGGGGACCAGGAGCTTGAACCCGGGTCCTTGCACACTATGATGTGTGCGCTTAACCGCCTGGCCCCCAACAACTAATTTTCACTGTATCCTCTCACCTTGGAGGAAGCACCCTCAAGCTAACCTGCTAAGTAAGGGTGAGGAAAGGTGCACCTTAAACTAATTCAGATACTGCCATCCCCTCCCTCAAGTCCTTAAGTCCCCCCCCCCCCCCGTTCATTCTTGCCTGTCATCGGGGTTGATAACTGTATCCAGTGAGAACTTGTACTGGAATCCGGAGCATCCACCTCCCTCCACTTCCAGCCTGAGGAATTCTGACCCCTCGGTAATTTCCAGAAGCCTCTGAAATGCAGGAATGGGGATCAAAAAAAAAAAAAGGTGGGCGAAGGCAGTTCCCCGAGGACCCCCATCCTACCTGGACGCAGCTTTCTGTTAGGTGGATCTGCCCTTCGCCGACCTCCGGGCTGGAGGACGTTTCCCAACGCGCCAGGGGTCTGGCGGAGGCCGCGGGGAGCCTGCAGTTACCAGGACGCGGATGAGCGGGGCAGAAGGGCACCTGGAGACCCCCCGACAGCCCCAAAGCAAGCCTGGCACCCTCCACCCGGACAGCCCGGCGCCAAACCCTCCCCTCCCCCTTGGGCCACAGTGTCCCCTCAGTCCTACAGGCGCAGACCCTAACCCCCTTCCTGGGCGCCTTTCCAGGCTGAGTACCTGCCCCTGGCCCAGGGAGTGACCGCTCTCAGCCCCGCTGCTGCCAGGGTCAACCCCCGAGCAGCCGCCATATTCCCCCAACAAACTCCGCCGCTTGCTCCCGCCCACCGGGTGTCAATCAAGGCCTTGAAGGGGCAGGACTCACAGAGGCCCAACCCCCGGTCACGCCTATTGGGCGAGCCGGGAAAAGCTGGAGTCTGATTGGCTGGCAGTGTTTCTCATGTGCGGAAGCGGGGGCGGTACCTAGAGGCCGTGGGCGGAGCGAAGGTGGATCCTCTCCCGCGGCTGGCGGAGAGCTCTAGCTGGGCGGAGGCAGCGGGCGTTCGCACCGCGCCGAGCCGGGAGAGCTTGGCTCTCGGGATTCCGGGGCGGGATTCCGGGGCGGGACACGGGCGGGCGGGTTGCCGGTGACGCATCGCCGGAGTGGGTCCTCCCCGCCAGGTTTATCTTGTGACCAGGGCGGCCGCTTCTCGCTTGTCCGCATCTGGATCCCGCAGAAGTGAGATGCGCGCCCTGGCCGCCGCAGCCCTGCTCCTGGCGCTCGTCGCCTCGGCGCTGGCCGAGCCCCTGAAGTTCCACGACTGCGGTAAGCCCGCCGGGGTCCCTGCGCCCCGGGCGCCCCAGAGCCTGGGCGACGGCGGGCGGGTCCCGCAGCGGCCGCGTGCGGTGGGCTGGGGAGGGGGCCGGGGCCGGCCTCGCTGTGCTGCCGCTTCCAGGTGAGCGCAGGCTTGAGGTCCCTAAAACTTCCTGCAAGCGAGCCCCTTGCTCAAGTTTCCTAAAGTTTGTAGGGCAGACTTCCGAAGGTCCTTATTCAGCGCGCGGGGTGGGGGGCCGGGGGACAACTTCTCTTTATGCTTTGTCATTTTGAATGACTTCTTTCTCTCCATTCCTGCTTCTCTCCCTCTCCCTCAACTCTTATTCCCCCTGTCCTTCTCTGTTCTTTCCAGACAAGTCAAAATGGTCAGTTTCCTTTTTTCATGGTCGATTCCATTCTATCCCAGTTCCCTTTGGACTATGGCAGTTTGTGACTGAGTCAGTTCTTCCTATAAATCTTGAGTTTCTAGTTACAACTTGTGATTCTTAACCCCGTGACCCCTGCGTTTGGGACCTACGTTGGGAAATCCAATGACAGAAATTCTGAGTTCCTTCAGTAATGTATGTAGAACTCCTTGTTCCAGCAGAACTTTTCTGAAGTGGAGAAGTGTAGTGATCAACAAAAGGTGAAAGGCATTATATAAAATTTGTGCGCTGGAAGGAAACTTGGAAATCATATATAATCCGTCATTGAATTCTACAGATATTAGGTAACTAAAAAGTTACTAAAAGGTCACTGAAGTTATACAACAGAATGGGAAACAGAATAAGTTTACTCCTATCCATTGACCAGGTACTAGTAAATAAATATTTGGTCAGCAAATATTTATTAGGCGTGAGAGCTGGGGAGATAGTTTAATGATTATGCAAAAGACTTAGGAAATATTGTTCCACTGAATTTGGTTCTTGAAAGATACTAACTATGGCCGCAGATTACAGACTTTCCCCTCACTAAGCTCAGTGGCCAACATTTGGATGAAGATGCTGTTAACTGTATGAAGTCATTCCAGCCTTAGTGTTTTGCAGATGAGGAAAACTAAGGTCTCACAGTAAATGACAGAAAGATAGTGGGTGTTTTTGAGCCACTGTGTGTTTCAATGGCAACATTATCATTAAAAACAAACAAGTTGGGGGGGAACCTAAGGAAAAGAAATCCAGTCATTGTTCTACTCTTGATTTATAAAAAGGATCCCTGTAGGGAAAGAACTTCTTGAGGGAGTATGGGTTTCACTTCCAAATCCTGTTTATTTTAGATTTTTTTATTTATTTACTACTGGGTAGAGACAGAGAGAAATTGAAAGGGGAGGCGTAGCTAGAGAGGGAAAGAGGCAGCCTTGTTTTACCTTATGAGGCTTTCCTCCTGCAGGTGGGGACAGGGGCTTGAACCTGGGTCTTTGTGCACTGTAGTGTGTGCGCTTAACCAGGTGCGCCACCTCAATTTACTTTTGAGTTGGGAAATGCGGTGTAAAAACTTAAGTGCCCACATCAAAAGGCTTTTGAGTTCCATTCTTCTCCTCTTGCCCTTGGGGTGGCATTTCCTTAAATGACTAATGGAACCAAACAAATGAGTTTCTTTTAATTTCTGAGGGGTTTGTTCTGTTGACTTTGGTTGTCTAAGAACCTCTTATAGACCAGAAAATGGGGTGAAGGAGCTACAGAATACTACTCTGTACTTAATTCCTGCTAGATCACTTGCTACAGTCTTGAGAGGAGTTAAGAGATTCTGAGCACTGAAAACTTCTATCTAGGGCTGGAGAGGTAGCAGAATGGTCTTGCAAAAAGACTTTCATGCCTGAGACACCAGAGGTCCCAGTTTCGAGCTATAGTACCACCATAAGCCAGAGCTGAGCAGTGTTCTGGTTAACCCTCCCCCCCCACACACACACATCCCAAAAAGCCTTTAACTTAGTGACCTAGGAAGTTGCACAGTGATTAGTTATAAAGCATTGGACTCTCCAGCATGAGATCTTGAGTTCAACCCCTGGCACTGCGTGTGCCAGAGTAATAGATACTCCGATTGTTTCCCCCTCCTATATTTATGTGCATGTGTGAGTGTATTTTTCCTTTTTAAAATACACATATTCACATATATATTTTGGTAGAGGCAGAGAATTTGGGAGGGAAGGGGGAGGTAGACACCTGTAGCACTGCTGTATCACTTATAAAGCTTTTCCCCTGCAGGTGGGGAGCAGGGGGCTTGAACCTGGGTCCCTGCATGCTAATGTCTGTGTTCAACCAGGTGTGCTCTTTTTTCTTGTAAAGAAAGCTATAGTTTACGGAAGCTAGTTCTCTTTAAGTATATAGTTTGAGAATATTGTCACCATGAAAAAGCAAGCTGGGGGGGGGCAGGTGTTGAGCACACTTGTTATAGGCACAAGGACCCAGGTTTGAACCCCCGTCCCCACCTGCAGGGGGAAAGCTTTGCGAGTGGTGAAGCAGGGCTGCAGGTGTCTGTCTCTCTCCCTCTCTAGCTCCCCTACCCTCTCAATAATTTCTGACTGTCCTATCCAATAAATAACGATAATAAAAAAAACTAAAAAAACCAAATAATTTAAAAAAAGAGAAGCAAGCTGGGACCAAGAGACTGTTGGTCAACATGAGGAAACTATTGTCTGCAGCAGATACAGCCTGAGACAGATCAAGTGGCGTCTCTGATTTGTATCCTACACTGGTACTGAGCCAGCCAGTGAAGCAGATAATGTTCTCTCAGTCTGCAGTTCACGGTCTGTTTTCATGTGTTCTGCTTTTGAGAGTCAAAGACTCCCATTTTGTTGGCTGGATTTTATTTATTTTTTACCGCTGGATTTTATTTATTTATTTATTTATTTATTTATAATATTTATTTTATTTATTTATTCCCTTTTGTTGCCCTTGTTGTTTTATTGTTGTAGTTATTATTGTTGTTGTTGTTGTCGTTGTTGGATAGGACAGAGAGAAATGGAGAGAGGAGGGGAAGACAGAGAGGGGGAGAGAAAGATAGACACCTGCAGACCTGCTTCACCGCCTGTGAAGCGACTCCCCTGCAGGTGGGGAGCCGGGGTTCGAACCGGGATCCTTATGCCGGTCCTTGTGCTTTGCGCCACCTGCGCCTAACCTGCTGCGCTACAGCCCGACTCCCGATTTTATTTATTTTTTACCGAACACTGCCCAGCTCTGGCTTTTATAGTGGTGTGGGCAAGTAAACCTGGGACCTCTGGGAGCTCAGGCACGAAAGTCTTTTGCATAGTCACTATTATCAATTTGAGAAAGAGAGACAGAGACAGAGAGAGGAACAAGAACATTACTTGATCACTCTGGAACATGTGATGTCAGGGGTTGAACTGCCAACCTCATATTTGAAAGTCTAGTGCTTTACGAACTGTACCACCCCCTGGACTGCTGGACCCCCACTTTTTATCCACACCTTTTGTGTCAAAGGGGAACTTGCTAGCCCACCCAGGAGTTAGCTGTTACAGATTAAATTCAGTGACAGCCCTAATATGACAATAATAACAGTAACCACTTACGTAGCACTACTGTGTTCTGAACACTTAATTTATGAGCTGCTATGTATTTTAGTTTAGTACTTGCCCAATACGGTGTTACAAAGCGGGGGTGGGGGGGGTGGGAGCTAGGGAGGTATCATAATGGTTTTGCAGAAAGATTTATGGCTAAGGCAGCAAAGGCCTCAAGTTCAACCCCTGCACCACCATAAGCCAGAGCTGAGTAGAGCTCAGGGAGGAAAAGCACTTAACGCGGACACGAAGGAAGCTGTGCTTGCTCCCGGTGGCACAGAGGGGAGCTTCAGTGCTGTGATTACCTTCTAGTGCTCTCTCTGGCTCTCTGGCTCTGCCTGGAAAAAAAGAAAACAAGTCAGCCTGGAGTGGGGAAGTTGCAGTGGTGACTGAGAACAGAAGAATGAGAGTGGGATGGCAGAGTTAAGGCTTCTCGCCCCCCCCCCCCCCACCAGCGGCAGGCATGCAGGTCACTGCACTCGCTCTGCTTCAGCTGTGCAGTTTCTGGAGACTGGATGAGGTGACAGGACTTTGTAGGATTTACACTTAGTGTCCCGGGAGGTAGCACAGTGTTGGCTTTGCATATTGTGTCAGAGTGGTGCTCTGGTCTGGGTCTCAGTTTCTCATTAATAAACAAATGTTTCAAAATATACACTAATGAAGATTTGTACTCACCCTTTTTGGTCAAGTATATACTGTGAGCAGACAGCAATCTTGCCATTGTCTGGACTGAAAAAAAAATTGTTTAAAAAGACACAACATGGGAGTTGGGAGTGGGGCGGTATGGCAGTGGGCTAAGCGCACGTGGCGTGAAGTCCACCGACGGGTTTAAGAGTCCGGCTCCCCACCTGCAGGGGAGTCGCTTCACAGGCGGTGCAGCAGGTCTGCAGGTGTCTGTCTTTCTCTCCTTCTCAGTCATCCCTTCTGTCTCCATTTCTCTCTGGCCTATCCAACAACGACGACACCAATAACAACAATAATAACTACGGTAATTGAAAAAAGACAACAAGGGGAATAAAAATATCTTTAAAAACAAAGAATTAGGGAGTCGGGCTGTAGTGCAGCGGGTTAAGCGCAGGTGGCACAAAGCACAAGGACCGGCATAAGGATCCCGGTTCGAACCCCGGCTCCCCACCTGCAGGGGAGTCGCTTCACAGGCGGTGAAGCAGGCCTGTAGGTGTCTATCTTTCTCTCCTCCTCTCTGTCTTCCCCTCCTCTCTCCATTTCTCTCTGTCCTATCCAACAATGACAACAACAATAATAACTACAACAGTAAAACAACAAGGGCAACAAAAGGGAATAAATAAATAAAATAAAATATTAAAAAAAACAATTAAAAAAATTACAACAATAAAACAAGGACAACAAAAGGGAATAAGTAAATAAATAAACTAAATAATTAATTAATTAAAAGACACAACACAGACTGGCTAATGCTTTGTCGTATGTGTGTGTGTGTGTGTGTGTGTGACCCAGGTTCGAGCCTGGCCACCAGCACATTGCAGGAAGCTTCAGTGCTGTGGTCTCTTTTTCTCCCTCAGTGTCCATCTAAAAAAAGAAAAACAAAACACAAAGTTTCTATTCGAAACTTAAGATTGGCTGCTGCCAAGTTGCACTCACCTCTACTGTCCATCCCCCACCCCTATCTATTTGTCTGTCCATCTATATCTATATAGATTTCACTCTGGTTTGGAGATAGCAGGACAGGATTCAAAGATAGGGATGGGGAGTATGCCGCTTAGGAAATGGCGCAGTGGATCAGGTGTTGAACCCTCAGTATGAGGTCCTGGGTTTGAACTCCAGTAACGCATGAGCCAGAATGATCTTATGTTCCTCTTTCTTCCCTTAATGCTTATAATAAACAGTTCTTTATTTAAAAAAAATAAAAAAGGAAGAAAGGGGTCAGGGCAGTGGACAAGGGCAGTTTGGGAGCAGTCATCCTCAAATTTCAGATGGAATAGTTTCACCAGTGCACTGCTCAGTTCTGTCTTCTGGTGGTGCTCTGGCTAGCTTTGGGCCTTCAGAGCCTCAGGCAGGAAAGCCTTTTTGAGTTACTGTTTTGTTATCTCCCTGCTGGCCGCATTGTATGACTTGAGCCTTGTGCCCAAACCTGTGCTGTTTTTAAAATCCTGTGTTGGGTGATCATGAATGTTCATGCAAAAAGACTTGCTTGAGGCTCCAAAACCCCAGGTTCAATACCCCACAACACCATCAGCCAGTGCTAAGCAGTGCTCTGGTCTCTTTCTTTCTCATTAAAACAATATGTATTTTTAAAATATTTTATTATTTATTTTATTTTTGAGAGAGATGCAGGGAGAGAGAGAGCGAGAGCGCACCAGAGCACTGCTCAGCTCTGGGTAATGGTGGTGTGGGGACTGAATCTGGAACTTTGGGGCCTCAGGCATGAGAGTCTGTTTGCATAACCATTATGCTATTTCCCCTACCCAAAACAATATATTTTAAAACATTTTTTTATAAAGTCATTATTTGTTTTAATATTTATTTTCTTTTTGTTGCCCTTGTTTTTATTGTTGTAGTTATTATTGTTGTTGATGTTTTCATTGTTGGATAGGACAAAGAGAAATGGAGAGAGGAGGGGAAGACAGAGGGGGAGAGAAAGATAGACACCTGCAGACCTGCTTCACCTCCTGTGAAGTGACTCCCCTACAAGTAGGGAGCCGGGGGCTCGAACCGGGATCCTTAAGCTGGTCGTTGGGCTTTGCACCACGTGCACTTAACCCGCTGCGCTACTGCCCAATTCCCAAAACATTTTTTTAAAAAGAAAATCATGGAACTGGGGAGCTACCATAATGTTTAAGCAAAATGAATTTTGTGCCTGAGGCTCTGAGGCCCCAGGTTCAATCTCCAGCACCACTTTTAATAAGCCAGAGCTGAGTAGTGCTCTGGATTCTCTATCTCCCCCTTTCTCTCTCAATGAATAAATAAAATTATATATAAAATATCCTGTGTTTCATGGAAGGTGACTGGATGATTTTTCCCTGGTGTGGCTCATTAGATAATAAGGTAGGAAAGTTAGTTGTGTCTGTTTAGTAATTTGCTTAGTTCCCCTTTGCTCATCTGCTATGACTAATTTTTGTCTCCTTTTAAAGAGAGTTCAAAGGTGAGTGGGGAACATCCAGCATTATCCTCAGTGGTGTGCTCTTTACTAGACGATTCCTGAGGGCTGGGGAGATGTCGGCTGTGGTGCCTCTCAGTCCCATGCCGGAGGCCCCACTGGCCCAGGTTAAAAAAAAAAAAAAGAAACTCCTAAATTGAACCTAGTTTGTGAGTCATAAAACATTTTTTGGGGGGAGTCGGGCGGTAGCGCAGCAGGTTAAGCACACTTGGCGCAAAGCGCAAGGGTCAGCTTAAGGATCCCGGTTCGAGCCCCCCACCTGCAGGGGAGTCACTTCACAGGCGGTGAAGCAGGTCTGCAGGTGTCTGTCTTTCTCTCCCCCTCTCTGTCTCCCCTCCTCTCTCCATTTCTCTCTGTCCTATCTAACAATGACGACAACAACAATAATGAAAAACGGGGGCAACAAAGGGGAAAATAAATACATTAAAAAAACATTTTTTTCTTTTTTTCTTTTTACCAGGACTCCATCCCCCCCAAACCTTGAGGGAGTCACTATGAATTTATTTATTTTAAATGCTTTCCCTTTATTTTATTTTTTTCTTACAGTTGATAGGACAGAAATTGAGAGAGGAGGGGCAGATAAAGAGGGAAAGAGAGACACCTGCAGACCTGCTTCATCACTCCTGAAACTTGCCTTCTGCAGGTGGGGACCAGGAGCTTGAATCCGGGTTCTTGCACATGGTAACGTGTGCTCAATGGAGTGCACCACTGCCTAGCCCCTCATAAGCTGTTTTTTGAAATAATTAGAAACAGTACTGGCAAGTGAGATTAACCCTGCTTCTGTTATTCCTAGTACTTTCCTACATCTGACTAGTGTTTTCTTAGCACACGCAGTGTTTGCAAAGATATTATTCCGAGCATCTCTGGAGAACTAGGCCAGGAAGGTACTTCCGAGGGAGGAAGTCTGGGTCAGGTCATAGTGTTGCGTGTCTGTGTTTCTACCCTCTTGGTGACTGAATCAGTTATTTGTGAAGTGAGGCTCAACTCTGTCCCACCGCTTATACCGAAGCTATAACACTGACCTCTCATCATTTCATTTTTTTTTTAACTCCATTATCACTATATTGAGGAAAAGCTGATTTACAGGATTTTTTTTTTTTTTTTTTTGAGAGAGAGAGCAAGCCAGAGACCTCTTCCCCAGATCCCCAGAGCTTCCTTTAATGCAGTGGGGGTTGGGGTAAAGCAGGGCACCATCCAGTAGAGCTGTTCCACCAGCCCCATCTCCTTGATTCGGGGAGGGGTGGACTAGAGTCCTAAAGAACTGGTCATAATTTGAGGCGAGCCTCTTCAGTTTCTCCCGTCAACATAACAGACAATTGGGGAAAAAAATCCAGCTCAGCAATACAGTGGATAGAGTGTACTTCCCAATTCACAGTTTGTAGGAACTTCCTGTTAAGGGTTGAGAGAATATTTCCTCTTTTTCTTTCTTTCTTCTTCTTTCTTTATTTTTTTTTGTAAATATATTTCATTTTATTTTTTTATTTTAATGAGAGAAGGAAAGAAAGAAAGACACCAGCACACACACACACACACACACACACACACACACACACACACACACACACACAGACACTAGCTCTGCTCAACTCTGGTTTATGGAGGTACGAGGCCTTGAACCTGGGACTTTGGAGCTTCAGGCCTGAAATTCCTCTCCTGTAACTACTATGCTGTCTCCCCCTGCCTAGTAATTCCTCTGAGTATGACTCTGGAATCAGCTGTGACAGAACTGATTGGTTCAAGAACAAAGAAGAGATTTCAAGAAGCCCTGGGCTGAGGATTGGCCAGGAGTTTTGGGGAAAGGTTACACAGTGTGAGCAGAGGAAAGCTCTGAAAACCACAATGAACATGAAGGCTGAAGTCACAGGACAGACAGAATAGCGGTGAGGGAGTAGGCGGTGCTACTGACTCCAGACCTTTGACTGGGTTGAGTAAGCCTGAATCTTCTCCCCAAGTCCTCAGGTTGTTTCCTTCCCTGTGTCACTAGGGCTTTAGTTGATTATTAGAGGAAAGGCAAACGTTTTCATGGCTAACTTTGAAATGTGACACTTTGCCATTAAGAATGAAAAATAAGTGACCTAGGGGGTGGCAGAGTGGCTGGTGGATTTGTAAGTATGAGGCCCCACATTTGGCCCCTGGCATCCCATATGCCCAAATGGTGTTCTGGCTCTCTTTTTTCCCCTCAATAAATAATCTTGGTGAACTGGGAAGTGGCACAGTAGATAAAGCATTAAACTGAGAAGCACAGGGAGTCGGGCAGTAGTTGGCACAAAGCTCAAGGACCGGCATAAGGATCCCGGTTCGAGCCCGGCTCCCCACCTGCAGGGGAGTCGCTTCACAGGCGGTGAAGCAGGTCTGCAGGTGTCTGTCTTTCTCTCCCCCTCTCTGTCTTCCCCTCCTCTCTCCATTTCTCTCTGTCCTATCCAACAACAATGACATCAATAACAATAATAACTACAACAATAAAACAAGGGCAACAAAAAGGAATAAATAAATATTAAAAAAAAACCCTGAAGTATGAGGTCCTGGGTTCAGTTCCTAGCATCACATATATCAGAGTGATGCTTTTTCTTCTTTCTCCCTTTGATATTAATAAATAAATTAATAAGTCTGGGGGGGGAGAAAGAATGGGGATGGCGTGATGGTACCTGATAGAACACACACATCATCACGTGTGAGGACCCAGGTTCAAGCCCCTGATCCTCACCTGCAGGCAGGAGCCTTCACTGGCGGTGCAGTGGTGCTGCAGGGCTCAGTCTCTCCTCTCCTCTCCTCTCCTCTCCTCTCCTCTCCTCTCCTCTCCTCTCCTCTCCTCTCCTCTCCTCTCCTCTCCTCTCCTCCTCTCCCCCTGTTCCCTCCCCTCCCCCCTCCCCACTCCCTCTCCTCCTCCCCCCTCTCTTCTCCTCTTCTCTTTTCTCTTCCCCCTCCCTTTATCCTTCTCTTTCTACTAGAAAAGAAAGCAGTAGCAAATGACTCTGGGAATGGTGGAGTTGTGCAGACACTGAACGCCAGCAATAACCCTGGTAGAAGGAAAGAAAGAGAGAGAAGGAAAGAAAAGGAGAAAAAAAAAAAAGGCAGAGATTGGGAGATAGTACCGTCAGTTGGGAAACAGTCTCTTATGCCTAAGGCACCAGAGATCCCAGGCTCAGTCACTAGTCAGAGCTGAGTAGTGCTATGGTAAAATAAATAAATAAATTTCTAAAAAGAATGAAAAACAGCTGAGGAATGGTTGAAGTTCCTTTAGTTGTAGTTTAATCTTTCTTGGCTATAGCCTCTGACAGTTCTTATTTTTTTTCCCTTTTTGTTGCCCTTGTGTTGTTTATCATTGTTGTTATTGTTGTTGTTGTCATTGCTGTTGTTGTTGTTGGATAGGACAGAGAGAAATTGAGAGAGGAGGAGAAGACAGGGAGAGAAAGACCTGCTTCACCGCCTGTGAAGTGAACCCCCGCAGGTGGGGAGCTGGGGGCTCGAACCGGGATCCTTACACCAGTTCTTGCGCTTCACGCCGTGTGTGCCCAACCCACTGCACTACCGCCTAGCTCCCTTCTAACAGTTCTTTAATATAAAAATATTAACCTTTTTCTTGATCAAGAAACAAGCTATTGAAAACATAACACTTTGACACAGAGAGTCACTTATCCTAATTAGAAGAGTAGAGCACTTGGCATTAAGTTGAGCACAGTCTCTGCCTTTAGTTTTCCCTCCCACTTCAATGCATTTCTCTTCTCTTGCAGGTTCTACTGTTGGGACCATAAAAGAAGTGAACGTGACTCCATGTCCCAGCCTGCCCTGCAAACTCTCCAAAGGACAGTCATACAGTGTCAATGTCACCTTCACCAGTAGTGAGTACAAGCGGCTTTACCTTCAAATTCATCTTAGAAAATAACACCAGCCCTCGGAGCTGGGTGGGAGGGAGGGAGAGTTGGAGTCTGTAATTCTGTGACCTCCCTTCTGGCTGCCGTATACAAGGGTCAGTCATGGTGCCTCTAGCACTCTTTTTTTTTTTTAAATATTTCCTTTTGTTGCCCTTGTTTTATTGTTGCAGTTATTATTGTCATTGTTGGATAGGACAGAGAGAAATGGAGAGAGGAGGGGAAGACAGAGAGGAGGAGAGAAAGATAGACACCTACAGACCTGCTTCACCGCCTGTGAAGCGACTCCCCTGCAGGTGGGGAGCCGGGGCTCGAACCGGGATCCTTATGCCGGTCCTTGTGCTTTGTGCCACCTGCGCTTAACCCGCTGCGCTACCGCCCGACCCCCTCTAGGCACTCTTCTTACACTGGATTCTCATGCTCCTGCTTCCCAGAGTTTGGGAGGGGTGAAACTTCCTTTAAACAAGGAGTTGCCATGTGTGTTCACAGCTCAACACAACTGGACTTTTCTCTGTCCTGTTTTGGCTCATAGTTCACAGAAATCTTTTGTGAGAATATTAACATATTAATTAGCTCCTTCTAGCTATGGTCTGCATTTTTAAAAACAGATTTTATTTCATTTCATTTCATTCTTACCAGAGCACTGCTCAGCTCTGGCTTATGGCAGTACTGGGGATTGAACCTGGGACCTCAGAGCCTCAGGCATGAGAGTTGTTTTGCAGAACCCCTGCCCAGATTCCAATTCTATAGACTGGAGCTCCTTCAAAACCATTTTTTGTTTTTTCTCCAAATACATCTTTGATATGAAGGTTCTGCAGAGTTTCACTGACATTTTGTTCTGTAAATTTTAGAGTTTCTGGTCTAATATCTAGATCTTTAATCCATGTTTTTTGACAGTGGGGTATGGGGCCGGGGGTGGCCTGGTTTCACTTTTCTGTATGTAGCATCATCTGCTGAGGAGACCATCTTTACCCCTTGAATGGCTTTAGCCCCTTTGTCCTATATTAGGTGGTTGTATCTGTAGAGGCTCATTTTGGGGTTTCTGATTCTGCTTCATTGATCCAAGTTTCCATTTTATTCCAGTACCATGATGCTTTGGTTTCTATTGCTTTTAAACTGAAGTTGGGGGGCATGATACCTCCATATTCTCTTCTCCTCCTCCTTCTCCTCCTTTTTGGTTTTCTTCTCCCAGAGCACTACTTAGCTCTGACTTATGATGGTACTGAGGGTTGGATCTAGGACCTCAGGACCTCAGATGTGAATGTCATTCTTCACAGCTATTATATAATCTCCAGGGCCCCACCCAGAAAGTCATTTCAGGCAATATATAGTTCAGCCATTGAGTCTGTGTCCTGCCTGGTGACGCAGGTACAATTAACATGTGATTATCTTTGTAAGGGAACATACTAGTGGAGATTCAGGGGGAAGGCAAGAAATCTCAGCTTGCTTTCATTCATTCATTCATTCATTCATTCAAAGTCTTTTTCTAACTTTTTAAAAAAATCTTTATTCATTGATAGAGATAGCTAGAAATTGAGGGGGTAGGGGGAGATAGGGAGAGACAGAGACACCTACAGCCCTGTTTCACCACTCACAAAGCCTTTCCCCTGCAGGTGGGGACTGGGGCACTGTGATACTCAACTAGGTGTGCCACCACCTGGCCCCTCTATTTTGTTTTTGCCTCTAGGGTTATCACTGGGGCTCGGTGCCTGCAGTATGAATCCACCGCTCCTGGGGCCATTTCTTTTCCATTGTTGTTGGATAGGACAGAGAGAAATGGAGAGAGGAGGGGAAGACAGAGAGGGGGAGAGAAAGATAGACACCTGCAGACCTGCTTCACTGCCTGTGAAGTGACTCCCCTGCAGGTGGGAGCCGGGGCCTTAAACTGGGATCCTTGCACTATTCCCTGTGCTTAGCACTACGTGCACTTAACCTGGTGCACTATCGCCCGACCCCTCAGCTTTCTTTTTCAATTTAAAAAAATGCTTTTGAAAATGTTGCTTTCAGATACCATAGTCATCACCTTCAGATTGCTAAGAATCTAGAAGGAATAAGAAGTCTTTATCTTGGGGCTGGGTGGTGGCACACCTGGCTGAGCTTACATGTTACAGTGTTTAAGGATCTGAGTTCGAGCCACTGGTCCCCACCTGCAGGGGGAAAGCTTTGCAAGTGGTGGAGTGTTTCGGGTGTCTGTCTGCCCCTCTCCATATCATGCCCTTCCCTCTTGATTTCTGGATGTCTCTATCCAATAAACAAAGATTAAAAAAACACACACACAAACTTGCGCTTAACCCACTGTGCTACTGCCTGCAGGTGTCTTATCTTTCTTTGTCTCTCTCTTGTCTTCCCCTCATCTCTCCATTTCTCTCTGTCCTATCCAACAGCAATGTCATCAGTAACAAGAACAGTAGTAACTACAACAACAATAAAACAAGGGCAACAAAAGGGAATATTTATTAATATTAATATTTATTATTTATTTTTTTTAAAGTTTTAAAAAAAAACCTTTATCTCTGCAGTGTCCATCAACCTTGAATACTTACCTCATTTACCTCTTTTCTATTTTTAAGAGTGAGAGAGAAATAGAGAGAGAAAGTAAGTTACCACAACATTGACGCTTCTTCCTTCTGTGTGGTAGGTGCTTGGCTCAAACCTGATCACACACATGGCAAAGCAGCACACTATGCAAGTGAGCTATTTTGTCAGCCCTCCTTCCCTCATGTTCAGTCCTGTGACGCTAGATGAAATAGACATCTCAAGACATCTAACAAGACATCTCAAGGTGCCTGTCCTCTGTTACTTTGTATTTCCCCTCTTGTTCTAAATTAGGCCCGGCAGTAAGTCTTTAATACTAGATTTTTTCTTTCTTAAGACTCTGCTGGGCCCTATGTTTTTCCAAGTAATAATAGTATAAAAATAAGTACCTTGAAGGAGAAACCATCCCTTATCCATAGAGGAAAGAACCAGATACTCTTAATCTCTTGCTTACCCTAATGGCTCATAACTCTGGTTGCCTTAATTTTACTGTATTTATTCCTTTTGCTTAACTTGCAATATGGACGATGGAGGTTAATAAGAAATGTGTCTTTTTCATCTTACACTGATTCTAAGGGCTGCCTCTCTCTTTTACATTAGACATTCCCTCTCAAATATTCCCTCTTCATTTTCTTTCTTTTTTTTCTTTTGCCTTCAGGGTTATCACTGGGGCTCAGTGTTGGCACTAAGAAACCACTGATCCTGACAGCCATTTTTCCCCTTGTTTTCCATTTTATTGGATGAGACAGAGAGAAATGGAGAGAGGGAGGGGTGACAGAGAGGGAAAGAGAAAGAGAGAGACACCTGCAGACCTGCTTCACCACTTGTGAAGTGATCCCGCTTCAGGTGGGGAGTGGGACTTGAACCCGTTGCCTTCCATAGGTCCTTGCTCATAGTACTGTGTGTGATTAACCAGGTGTACCATTGCCTGCCCCCCTTTTATTTGTTAGGTAGACACAGAGAGATTAAAAGAGAGCACAGCATTGGAGCTTCCATCAACGCCATGGGGGCCAAGCTCCAACCTAGGTTTCACACATGGCAAATTAGCACAGTAATCAAATGAGCTAGTTCACCTGCTCCATTTTCTTAAATTTTTTTTTTAAAAAAATATTTATTTCCCCTTTTGTTGTCCTTGTTTTTCATCGTTGTTGTAGTTATTGTTGTTGATATTGATGTCGTTGCTGTTGGATAGGACAGAGAGAAATGGAGAGAGGAGGGGAAGACAGAGAGGAGGAGAGAATGAGACACCTGTAGACCTGCTTCATCGCTTGTGAAGCGACTCCCTGCAGGTGGGGAGCCAGGGCTCCAACCGGGATCCTTACTCTGGTCCTTGTGCTTCGTATCACGTGTGCTTAACCCACTGTGCTACCACCCGACTCCCCCCCATTTTCTTTAATTTCTAATGGAATCCTTTGGCAAGATATTTGGGGATTCAGAAACCAGACCACTACTTTTTTTTTTGTCAAGCCGTTTTTAAAATTTGTGATTAATAGTAGTTTACAAGATTGTGAGATTACAGGATAGATACAATTCCTCAAGATAACATAATACAGGGAGTCAGGCAGTAGCGCAGCGGGGTAAGCACACGTGGCGCAAAGATAGCAATACAATTTGACAGAAGCTGCTGTGGGTAGTAAAAGAAACCTTTCAGCCCCAAATCACTTAGCTGGTTGAATAGTTTATATGAGTAGCTCTGAGAAAACTCTTTTTTAAAAAGATAATGAAAAGGCAAGATGGGGTTAAGAGCAAAGAAAACCCATAATAGTAGCGCACGGCTGTCATGTCTGAGGCACCAGAGGCTCTAGGCTCAGTCCCTGACGTCATTATACCAAGAACCAAATAGCATTCTGGTAAAAACAGTACATCTGCACCCCCCCCCAGTTTATTTATTTATTTTTGCACAATTCAGTCATATTTTTTAAAATTTATTTTTGGATAGAGACAGAGGGAAATTGAGAGAGATGGGGGAGATCAAATGGAGGAGGGTGGGGTAGGGGGGTAGACAGCATAATGGTTATGCAAAGAGACTCTCATGCCTGAGGCTCCAAAGTCCCAGGTTCAATCCCCCTGCACCACCATAAACCAGAGCTAATCAGTACTCTGGTAAATTAAATTAAACTAAAAAGAAAGAAAGGGAAAGAGACAGAGAGACACCTGCAGCCCTACTTCACCACTTGTGAAGCTTTTCCCCTGCAGGTGGGGACCTGAGGTTTGAATCTGGGTCCTGTGCCCTGTAATGTATGAGCTTAACTACTACACAATTCAATAATTGTTAAATTTAGGAGCAAAATGCTAGCACTCATAGAGGTACTTTCTGATTTTTTTTTTTTTAACTATAGTGATGTCACTGCTTGAGAATATATCCAATTTTTTTAAACTCAGAATTTAGAAATTGACTGTTTCTCTGATTCTGTTTCTTCATTTTAGATACCCAGTCTCAAAACAGCACGGCCGTGGTGCACGGCATTCTGATGGCCGTCAGAGTTCCCTTTCCCATTCCTGAACCCGACGGCTGTAAGAGTGGAATCAGCTGCCCCATCCAGAAAACCAAGACCTATAGCTACCTGAATAAACTGCCCGTGAAGAGTGAATACCCCTCTGTAAGTGCACTGTTGACATCACAGTCCTGTGATTAGACTAGGAAGGTGCGGACTGAGGGCAGGAAGCACAGGTTGGAGAATTGCTGCCTTCTTCTTCTAGCGTTTGCCCTTCTTCTGTAGCCAGTCAACAGCGTCAGGTTGAGCCTGATGTCTGCTTGTTGCTGGCTTTGAAAGTGACTGGGATCCATGTGGATTCAGTCGGCTAGGAAGGATCGTCAGTTTCCCCAATAAATGGGTACTCACGGGATGCACCACGAGAAGGTTGATCCAATGCATCCCTGCCTTTTCCTGTTGGAGAGTAAAGGTTGAGGTAAAGGGTATAAGTCTGGGTGCTCGATGTCATGAGATAGTTTCTCTTGCATCTTTTCATTCTCTGTCTGTAGCCCGATGGTATACTTGGGCCTCAGGATACCATTTTTGCAAATAACAGCCACACACTGTAGTGCTGTTCCAGTGATAGCATGTATGATGTGAGTCCCAAATTTTCTTGCGTCAGCTGAGGTGGTAGCCATCACATTTTATTCAAGCAGCAACCTTGTCCAGCTCCTGATAGCATCATTTCCCTGTGTACTTGATATTTTGTCCGATGGCGCTTTGTTCATCTTAACCCCCGAAGCGCACAAAACACACTGCTAACGTTACCAGTAAGAGGCCACAAGAGAACCTGACCTGGAAACGGAAGTGATTATGGACCATGAGAGTGGAAAGCCAGAGATGGCTCCCATGCACCAGGCAGACGTGCCCCACCCCAGCTGTGATCTAGAACAGCAAAGTGATGGGAGCTGTGGGTGGGTCTGCCTCCCACTGCCTGCAAGAGCAGTGAGACCGACAGCACTCTGAGCAGGGCCTGTATCAGATATGCAAGGACTTGGAATGACTTAGACTGACCATCAGACACTTAACGCAAAGAAAAAAAAAAGCTTGTTTGCAATGTAGATAAAAAAATTTTCTGAACCCTTGTGCAGGGCAGGAGCTCGTGACCACCTCCACCTGGTCAGAGCACCCCCTCAAGAACGAACAGAAGCAGGTCCTGGGAGAAGGTTTCTCTGCTGGCAAATCCTACCTCTAGGAAAACCACAAGGGGACAGCAATAGATTGGAAATGAAGTTATCCGAAGCTAAGATTGCCTGGCTAATCCCAGGAGCTATTGAAGCACTGCTGTCTCTCTCTTTTTAATATTTTTATTTATTTATTAATGGATAGAGACAGAGAAATTGAGAGGAGAGGGGAGATAAGAGAGGGAGAGAGACAGAGACACCTGCAACCCTGCTTCACCACTCTGCGAAGCTTGCCCCCAGCAGGTGGGAACCGGGGGCTTGAACCTGGGTCCTTGTGCACTGTACTGTGAACGCTTAACCAGGTGTGCCACTGCCTGGCCCCCAGCACCGCATTCTCTAGTAAACTCTTGTTATCCTATCACAGTGCCACTAGAGGGACACCCACTTTGTCTCTCCCTGGTAGACTGTGGGTGTGTCAGTCTGACATGAGTTCTTAAGGGCTTAGCTGCTGTGATCTCTGCCTTCACAAGTCACCAGTGTCATCTTTATATCCCTTTAGCTTCTCTGTACTTCACTTTCCTTGCCTCTTAAATAAATAAATATAACAGTAAGACAAAACTTACAGTTACAGTAACTGGGTTGGCGTGTACCTTGTTCAATGTGCACACATCCCCGGCAGCCTTTATGATCTAAGAAGGAAAATGCGCAAGAATTAGGCATTTTGTTACAGTTTACACGTGGGGACCATCGTGACACCAGTTCTGGATTAAAGCGAGGTCCTTGTTTCATTCTTTCCCAATTCTTTTCTCTTTCTCCAGATAAAACTGTTGGTGGAATGGCAACTTAAGGATGACAGAGACCAAAGTTTCTTTTGCTGGCAAATCCCAGTACAGATCGAAAGCTAGGGCGACCTGATGCCGGCGTGTCCGTCTGTGGGGTGAGGAAGCATGGGTGGAGGAGGGAGGAGAAATCAGATCTAAACGAATCAGTGCTGTAACCTCAAAGGAATTTCTAGTTGTCTCCAGTTCTTGTCTCTCTCTTTTTTTTTTCCTTATGTCATAATGAGGGCCTGACAAGATAGGACCTGAATGAGGCTGCTTGGTGATGCAGGCTGGCTTGCTCTATTTTTTTTTTTTTTTTTTTTTTGCTTATTGGATTTTGCAGTATAGGATAGGTCCCAGACTACACCCATCCAACTGGAATATTACATCTGCAAGTTCCCGCCTCTAAGTGCCTCACTGAGTACAGTGCATCTGACCCACACACCTGATGATGTCACAGAGCCCCCAGCCCCCGATAGCAACTTGTTCTTTAGCGGAAGGGAGGTGCCCCATGACAGAACCTCAGCTCTGGATGACTGGCTCTCTCTATTTGTCTCATATCTTTTTTTTTTTCTGTCAGGATTTTCATTAAATGTAACACTTGATTAACAGATGTTTAAATTTTTTTTTTTTTTTAAATAACATTGTGACTGATTTGTGCACTTTGGAATGGCTGTTTGGAGAAATAAAAGACTTGGCAGTCTTGTCTAATGCTCTTGGGCTCTGGTCACTTGCTTCATTCAGACAGTATGTCGGCACAGGCCCATGGAATCTGGACACCCAGTCTCATGGTCCCTGGAGTGTAGGAAAGTGTGACTTTCAGAAATTGCCCCCCCCCCCCCGTAGATCTTACCTATTTCACACAAAATAACATTCTTGTTCTGCACACCCTGAACCACCAAGCATGACTGAAAGAAGGGGTAAAACCATGTATCACCTGTTTGAATAACAACATATGAAAGGTCAAAGCAGCTGACCTGGAGAGGCGGGGACTAAGAGGTCACACAAGCCGAAGGTGTAGAGGGATCTTTGGGACCTCCCTGCCCAGAGGAAAGCCTGAATTAGACACTTACAGCTGAAATATGAAGTTGTAGCGAGTAAGGGATAAATCCTTTAAACCGTAGCATCTCCTACTCTTGATGTATGAATAAAATCAAAAGGCTTACATTTTGCTATTTGTTTGGAATCAGCATATTGATGATAAACTTTTAGCTGCCACAGGGATTGCAAACCAGTCCACACATGAGTTGGCTAACATGGACCTCGGAAGGGCATCTGTTTCAGGTCGGGTGCGTGTGCAGCAGAGAAGTTGTATGACCTGGTTCTTGCCACCCTACTCATTTCACTAGCCCCTTTTGATTCCTTTGGCTTGTGAATCCCCCAGGAAAACCACAGGGGGACAGCAATGGACTGGGAATGAAGTTATCCGTAGTCAAGACTGCCTGGCTAATCCCAGGAGTCTCTGGAGCACTGCATTCTCTAGTAAATTCTAGCTGTCCTCCCACAGTGCCCCTAGAGGGATACCCACTCTGTCTCTCCTTGGTGAGTCCCTATGGGGTTAGCTGCTGTGATCTCTGCCTTCAGAAGTCACCGATGTCATCTTTTTTTGCTTAAAATCTTTCATTTTTTTAATTTATTACTGGATAGAAACAGAGAAATTGAGAGGGGAAGGAGAGATAGAGGAGACAGACAGATACCCACAGCTCAACTTCACTTGTGAAGCTTTACCTCTGCAGGTGCGGACTGGGGGCTAGAACCCTGGTCCTTGCGCACTGTATGTGTACTTAACCAGGTGCGCCACTGCCTGGCCCCTCAATGTCATCTTTATATCCACTAGCCTCTCTCTCCTTCCCTTTCCTTATCTATCATGTAGAGATTATATGCAGGAGGTGCAAAGCGCAAGGACGGGCATAAGGATCCTGGTTCGAGCCCCCGGCTCCCCACCTGCAGGGGAGTCGCTTCACAAGCGGTGAAGCAGGTCTGCAGGTGTCTGTCTTTCTCTCCCCCTCTCTGTCTTCCCCTCCTCTCTCCATTTCTCTCTGTCCTATCCAACAACAATGACATCAATAACAATAATAGCTACAACAAGGGCAACAAAAGGAAATAAATAAATGTTAAAAAAAAATTTTAAATAGAGATTAGAGGGGCCAATCAGTGGCACACCTGGTAGAGTGAACATGCTACAGTACTCGGGGACTAAGGTTCAAGCTCCTAGTACCACCTGTAGGCAGAATGTGTCACAAGCAGTGAGACAGAGCTGCAGGTGTCACTCTTTCTTCCTCTATCTCCTCCTTCCCTTTCAGTCTCTTTCAGTCTCTATTCCAGAAAAAAAGAGAGAACAAAATAAATAAAACAAATGAAAAAGCCATTAAAAATAGAGATAATAGTTGGGCAGTGGCGCAGTGGGTTAAGCGCATGTGGCACAAAGCGCAAGGACCGGCGTAAGGATCCCGGTTCCAGGCCCAGCTCCCCACCTGCAGGGGAGTCGCTTCACAGGCGGTGAAGCAGGTCTGCAGGTGTCTGTCTTTCTCTCCCCCTCTCTGTCTTCCCTTCCTCTCTCCATTTCTCTCTGTCCTACCCAACAATGAACAACATCAACAATGGCAATAATAATAACCACAACGAGGTGACAACAAGGGCAACAAAAGGGGGAAAAAATGGCCTCCAGGAGCAGTGGATTCATGGTGAAGGCACCGAGCCCAGCAATAACCCTGGAGGAAAAAAAAAATAGAGATAATAATAAAAGTGCCATAAAGATTAATTGCCATGAAACAGGCAAAACACTTAGAATGACTTCTGCCTGGCACATGATACCAACTCAGTAAATGTTAATTGTTGTCACAGGACACAGACATTGTTCCTCAGCTAGAAATAGCAGGAAAGTCAGAAGGTTCAATCTGGTGACACATTGCCTCAGAAAAATGCGGCTGTCCTCTATGGGACTTTTTTTTTTAAGCTGCCTGTTAAAACCTAGTTTGTGTATGTCTGCTGTCTACGAATTCTCACGTATCTTTGAGCTCCTCCTAGACTAATTGCTATCCGCCCTGCATTCTGTACTGTCAGAAGAAGACGGTGAAGAAAAGCAGCTCTGCTTGTGTACCCTTTGGTCAGCGCAGGAGAGTAGTATAGGGGCTTATAACTGTTTACCATCCATTGTGAGGCTCTGCAGAGCCTGCACCAGTGAGCTGGGTGGCACTCCTGCGGGGGATTAGTCTGAAAGGTCATCTTTTGTATTGATGGTTCGTGGCCACCCCCCGAGTCATTAAAACCCCGGGAAACACTGAATGTTAGGTTATATGAAAAAGGTCATGCTCTTTCCAGTGACAATCTCGTGCTTTTTTCTAGGCTACTAAGCAAGTCAAGGAGGCTTAGACACAACTCCTCTCTGCTTGAATTCAGGGCAGCAAAAGCCCAGACTTCAGTCATTAAAAATCCTACGGGGTTGGGGGTTGGGCGGTGGCGCAGTGGGTTAAGTGCACGTGGCGCAAAGCGCAGGGACCGGCATAAGGATCCTGGTTTGAGCCCCCGGCTCCCCACCTGCAGTGGAGTCGCTTCACAGGCGGTGAAGCAGGTCTGCAGGTGTCTATCTTTCTCCCTCTCTCTCTGTCTTCCCCTCCTCTCTCCATTTCTCTCTGTCCTATCCAACAACAAAGCAACGTCAACAATGGCAATAATAACCGCAACGAGGCTGCAACAACTAGGGCAACAAAAAGGGGGAAAAATGGCCTCCAGGAGCGGTGGATTCATGGTGCAGGCACCGAGCCCAGCAATAACCCTGGAGGAAAGAAAAAAAAAAATCCTACGGGGCATCTCCTGCAGAATGAAAGGGGAGGGCTAGTACCTCATACCTCCAGTTTGAGGGGCTGTTAGGTCTGGTATTATATGAATCTTCAAGCTCATGGAAAGCAGTGAGTGTGGAGTACTTTCTAATCCTGTAGTGTTCAGTTTTGAAATCTTAGTTAACTTTTTTTTTGAAAGATTCAGAGTGATCTTAATTATGCTTCGAAAAACATAAAAACACAGTCCGTTCTTTGAGAACACTTACATTCTTCAACTGGGTGTCCTGACAAAGGTGAGGTCTGAGCTAAGGGGAAATGACCTGAGGTTCATCCTTTGGGCTATTAGTTGAAAACAGCGGTGTACTTGGTACGAGGTGAGGGTCGTGGCACATAGGAACATTGACACAGTTAAAGATTTTGTGTAAGAAATGTTGCCAGAAGGACATATTCAAAGTTTGGCACGGAAAAGATACCCATCTAAGAATACTTTCTTGGGGCCAGGTGGTGGCTCACCTGGTTGAATGCACATGTTATAATGTATAAGGGCCCAGGTTCGAGACCCTAGTCCCTACCTTCAGGGGGGAAGCTTTGCAAGTGGTGTCTCTCTGTCTCTCTTCCCCCTCTATCTCCCTTTTCCCTCTCGGGTTCTTTTTGTTTTTTGCCTCCAGGGTTGTTGCTGGGGCTCAGTGCCTGCACCATGAATCCACTGCTCCTGGAGGCCATTTTTTCCCCCTTTTGTTGCCCTTGTTGTTATTGTTATTGCTTTCATCGTTGGATAGGACAAAGAGAAATCGAGAGAGATGGGGAACACAGAGAGGGCGAGAGAAAGATAGACACCTGCAGACCTGTTTCACCACCTGTGAAGTGACCCCCCGCTGCAGGTGGGACTCAAACTGGGATCCTTAAGCTGGTCCTTGTGCTTTGCGCCCTGTGCGCTTAACCTGCTGCGCTACCACCCAGTCCCCTCGGGTTCTAACTCTATCCAATAAAGATAATTTAAAAGAATTTTATTAAAAAATACTCTTTCCAGCTAAGTTTGAAGGAACAATGAAAACCTTTTTTTTAAAATAAGATTTTATGTATTTATTCATGAAGAATAGAGAGATTGAGAGAGAGAGAGGAGGGAACCAGACATCACTCTGGTACAAATGCTGCCAGGGATTGAACTCAGGACCTCATGCTTGAGAGTCCAATGCTTTATCCACTACGCCACCTCCCAGACCATGAAGATCTTTTCACTGGAGGAATCTACTTCCACAAAACCACTCCCACAAGTAGTAGTAGAGGGACTCATAGAAAAGGAAAATGCTGTCATACGGAGGAAATGAACAGGGCAAGGGAAAGAAGCAAAGTGAGGTTTTGAAAGGCCTGGGGGCAGAGGGAGTGAATAACTAGGATGGGAAGGCAGTGGTTAGGGAACACATCCCAAAGAAGTGGCAGATTGTACTCTCAAAACACTTTTCAGTTTTGTAAACCATGATTGTCTCAGAAACAAACTATTGAAGAAAGGAAAGTTATTACCAAGATGACAGTCAACTTGGACCATGGTTTTTCCCAAGGCGCCCTCTGACGGAAGAGAACAGGGAAGAGTTTGGGGCGTTCAAAGTCCCGGGATCCCCAGCTTGGCGGTGGTGTATGGGAATGGGAGGGACAGTGTTACGTGATCTGAGGTTCAGAGTAGCATTGGATCTCCATGGATGTTGTTGTCTGAGAGTCTTTGGAGTTTTGAGTCATTTTGGGTAGTTGTGTCTTTTCCTATGAAGAGAATTTCCTGGCCTATCCAATTCTACACAGAATCCTATTCACTTAAAGCTGTCAGTTGACTAGCAACTAAGTGGTCTGGGTGTTGGTTACCATGGAAACAGCTAAAAGGCCCATTGCTATGGGAACCTACCATGCACTCCAAACCAGGGAGTTGGTTCCTAAAAAGGAGTGGAGGGGAGGGTGAGGCACAGGCAGTGGACCACATGGGTGTCTGGAGAAGAAGGTGAGCCATGTGGGTGAGTGGGCCCGGCCAACTCTCTCAGCAAGTCCCACTCTCTGTACGCGGTCCCCATCTGTCTTCTGGCCATTGTCCCTCTGCTAACCTCTGGGCATAAGTGTCTGCTGTCCCAAATGGATGGTGAGATGGAGCAGGGGACCGCAGCGCTGCCCTCATCTGCGGGGACTCCGAGAGGGAAAGAAAGTCTTGGCACCTCTGCACACTAGGCCGTTCTCCACAAATCCTGTGTCCCAGATAAGTAGCCAGCAGGAGAAAGGATCAGCTTTGCTCCAACTGCCAGCCTTGAGCATAGCAGCCGTGCTGGAGGCCCCAGGTGGGGAGGCAGAAGGGCAGGCCAGCACTTGCAGTCGCTGATCACAGGGTGAGAGAAAAGCCTGCCATCCACTCAGTGCCCCCACCACAAGAAGGGGGTACTACAGCTGCAGTCAAGGTGAGGTTGAGTGAGATTCCCAGTGGATTATACCCTGGGGGTTGCAATCGAGAGATGCCTCAGTACTTAGTGGTGAGATAACCCTTTCTCTGAGACAGAGAAAACGGGGCTACCATTAACACGTTAATTTGTAAATGTACAAACTTTAGGGATCAGGTTATATAAGCTCTTTTAATTTATTTTGCTAGCTTTATTCATTGGATAGAGACAGCCAGAAATCAAAAGGGTAGGGGAGAGAGAGAGACACCTGCAGTACTTCACTCGCAAAGCTTTCCCCTATAGGAGGGGGCTGGGGGTTTGAATCCCCGTCCTTGTGCATTGTAATGTGCGCTCAACCAGGTGCGCCACCACCTGGCCCTGCTACATAATCTCTATAGCCTCTGTCAGAATTAATGAATTAGGATTCATTGAGAGGCTGAAGGGAAGTTGGAGCACCACAGGCAGGGAGACACAGACCAGTCACACCTGTGGGAGCAAGGAAAGCCCTGGAGGCCAAAGGGGCTGAGGCTGAGCCCTAGGGGCCAGGTTGTGGCTTATCCGATGGAGCGCACATGTTAACACACACAAAGACTCAAGTTCAAGCCCCCAGTCTCCACCTGCAGGGAGGAAGCCACATGAGCAGTGAAGCAGGGCTGCAGGTGTCTTTCTGTCTCCCTCTTCCCTCTCAATGTCTGTCTGCTCTGTCAAGGAGAGATGCATTTGACCTAGGGACCATCTCAGAAACATTAGATCCAGAGGACTTTCATCTGATTCTCCAAAATTCTAAGGTGTGTGACCTTGAAGCTCTCTCCTAATCTTGTCGTCTCATCCTCCTTCTTGTTTTCCTTGCCTTCACCTTCATCCTCAGCTCATCTCAGGGAGCCTTAGAGCTAAAGACCTCAGCACTAGAGAGAAAGGTGCCCTCCGGAATTTGAACTGTGAGAGACCTGTTGGGGGGGGAGGGGGGTATCAGCTCTACTGATGAGGTGATGTGGATGGAGTAGCTCCTGACTCTTGACAAGTACCAGATAGTTACTGCCATTACCAATAAGAAGGGAAGGCTGGGAGTCGGGCGGCAGCGCAGCGGGTTAAGCGCAGGTGGCGCAAAGCGCAAGGACTGACTTAAAGATCCTGGTTCAAGCCCCTGGCTCCCCACTTGCAGGGTTGTCGCTTCACAAGCGGTGAAGCAGGTCTGCAGGTGTCTATCTTTCTCTCCCCCTCTCTGTCTTCCCCTCCATGCTCCATTTCTGTCTGTCCTATCTAACAATGACGACATCAATAACAACAACAATAACTACAATAAGGGCAAAAGAAGGAAATAAATAAATATTAAAAAAAGAAAAAAAGCCAGAGGTACTTGTGTCCCCAGGGTATAAAGTAATGTGTATGGCAGGGTAAAAAGACAAAACAGTTGTCCCGTTTTCCTCAGCTTCTGCTTTATGGACTTTGAGGAATGTGGGACTGAGGGAAAGGAGGATTTATTTATTTGTTTGTTTATTTGCTCATCTCTGGTTTATGGTGGTGCTGGGGATTGAACCTGGCACCTTAGAGCCTCAGGCATGAAAGGCTTTTTGCAGAACCATGATGCTGTCTCCCCAGCCCAGGATTATTTTATTTGGAAACAACATGAGAAGATCAACTTCATTTGTTTAAAAATAATTCAAGAGAGTTTCAAGACATTAATACTCCAACTTAAAATTATTTTTCTCTTTTTTGGGGGGAGCAGGTGGTAGCACAGTGGGTTAGTGCACATGGCACAAAGCGCAAGGACAGGCGTAAGGATCCCGGTTGGAGCTCCCGGCTCCCCACCTGCAGGGGAGTCGCTTTACAGGTGGTGAAGCAGGTCTGTAGGTGTCTGTCTTTCTCTCCCCCTCTCTGTCTTCTCCTCCTCTCTCCATTTCTCTCTGTCCTATCCAACAACAATAAACAATGACAACAAAAGGGAAAAAATGGCCTCCAGGAGCAGTGGATTTGTAGTGCAGGCACTGAGACCCAGCAATAACCCTGGAGGCACAAAAAAAAAATTTTTTTTTAATTGCTGGGTCTTCATTGCTGAAGGATGACTTTTTTAGATAGTGACAGAGACAAAGAGGCAGAGAAAGAAACCACAGCACCAAAGCTTCCCCCATTGCATGGAAGGCAGCCTCAAACTTGGGTTGGGCACATGACAGAGCAGCTCACTGTCCTAAAATGAGCAATTCTGCCAATCCTGGGCTCTAACTTTAGTGGTAGAATCTGAGAAGCAGGCTTGGGAGATAGTGTAGTGGTTATACAAATAGTCTTTAATGCCTGAGGCTTTAAGGTCCTGCATTCAATCCCAGCACCACTATAAGCCAGAGCTGAGCAGTGATCTGGTGTCTCTTTTTCTCTTTCTCTCTAAAATCTGAAAGAAAGTGCCTGAGAAAAATTAATATCTCAAAGTCCAATATCACTAAGAACTGTAGGAATTGAAGTTTTGTAAAAACAAGTAATATTTGGAGCACATGCTCTCTTTTAAAATTTTATTCATTGGATAGAGACAGAAAGAAACTGAGAAGGGGGAAAGAGAGAGAGAGAGAGAGACATCTGTAACACTGTTTCACTGCTCATGAAGCTTTTCCCTCAGCAGTTAGAGACTGGGGACTTGAACCCAGGTCCTTGTACATTGTAACATATGTGCTTAAGTGTGTGCCCTCACTGCCTGACCCCTGTGTGCTTTCTAAAACAAGACTTTTCTTATTCTCTCTCCCTCTTTCTGTTTTTACTTGATAAGACAGAGAAATTGAGAGAGAGAGAGAGGGCTGGGGAAAGATAGACACCTGCAGACCTGCTTCACCACTCATGAATCAGTCCCCCTGCAGGTGGGGAGTGGGAGCTTTAGCCCTGGTCCTTGTGCGTGGTGGTATGTGCACTTAGCCAGGCGCACCACTGCCTGGCTCCTCTTATTCCCTTTTCTATCACCATTTCCGCTAAAACTAAGCAGAGTCAGTGCTTAGTTGAACATTAAGTGTTAGATTGAATCTGTAGCCAACAACTCACTCTTAGTCTGATCTGGGAATTGGTGGGTGACTGGATTTTTCTTATCAAGATTGTACTGTCAAAAAAAAAAAAAAAAGATTGTACTGTCTGCTCAGAGAGACAGATAGACAGAGAGGGGTGGGGCCACTTCTGTATCTCCCTGGAAAGAATCTATACAGACAGGGTCCATGGGGTGTTGTGTCCCATGGACTGACTCCAGGACAGAATTGTGGGAGAGGAATTGTAGCAAGAGAGAGATGAAAGCACTGTTGTTGTTGTTATTGTTGTTGTTGTTGTTGTCCCAGAGGACATCACTTCCTAGTTACTCTGCTTGCTTCTGTTATTCTGTTTACCTTAACTCCAGGAATAACCACCGGCTCCTTGAAGACACTGTTAGGGTGTGTGTGTGTGTGTGTGTGTGTGTGTGTGTGTGTGTTTAATTGGGGGATTAATGGTTTGCAGTAAATACAGTTGTCGCTACATGTGTAAAATTTCTCAGTTTTCTGCAAAACATTCTCACCCCCAGTCTAGCTTCTCCTCCACCATTTTCTCCTCCACCTGAACTCCCCACACCTTTAGTCTTTTATTTTGGTGCAATACACCAAATCCATTCCAAGTTCTGCTTTGTGACATCCCAAAACCACGCACAATAAATAACTGCCCATAGTCTGACACAAGGATTCCCCCTGAAGCTTGGCAAAGATAACCACCCACACTGCAAGTGTGTATGTGTGTGTGTGTGTGGGGGGGGGTTCTGAGAGGGAGGCCGGGAAGCGGGAAGTGTATGAGGGGGAAGTGGGAAGTGTATGAGGCAGGCTAGGGGGTCTTTCTCCTCTCTCCTACTGTAGCTAAGCAGTGAGAGCTAAGCCTCCGGGAGCAGAGCAGGCGGTGATAGGAGTGGTGATTACTGGGATTGATTCTCAGCAGGGGCTGAGATGAAGGAGACAATGTTCCCAGACTTAATCGCTGCTTTTAACTCCTCCAACATAAACTCTAATGGTCCCTGGCTGCTGCCTCTCTCGGAACCTCCACCCCCAGGCCTCCCAGTCTACCTGAGCTCATCTTCCCAGTTTCTCAGCAACTCTAGTTCAGACCCACTGTGGTAACCTCCCTCTCTCTCTCTCTTTCCTTCCCTCTCAGTGTAGCCTGTTTCTCTTCTTTGGCCTTCCGGGAAAGGGAAAAAGTGGTTACTTCTTTGTAGTCTGGATACGGTTTCTAGAATTTATCAAAGCAAACACCCGGTCAGCAACTCTCTGATGAAGGGGTCAACCCTGAAGGCAAAATGTTTCAAGTCAAGTGTTCTAACTGGCAAAAACAAACAAAGACAGTGGGGTAGTTTTGAAGGAGCAGGCCAGGCTGCACTCTTGCCAACAAGGGCTCGAAATAAGCCAAGAGGACAGAATAGAAAACTAGGAATCATCTGAGGTTTGGAGACAAGGAGATAGCATAATGGTTTTGCAAAAGACTTTCATGCCTGAGTCTCAGAGGTCCCAGGTTCAGTGTCCAGCGTCACCCAAAACCAGAGTTGAACAGTGCCCTGGTCTCTCTTTATCTATCTTCCTCTCTGTATATCTCTCTCATTAAAATGAAATCAAATAAGGATCAGGAGATAGCATAATGATTATGCAAAAAAAAAAAAAAAGTAAAACAAAACAACAAAAAAAACTCTCATGTGGGGACCGGGCACTGATGCACACGGTTAAGCGCACGTATCACTATGCTCAAGAATACGGATTCGAGCCCTTGCTCCCCACCTGCAGGGAGGATGCTTCATGAGAGGTGAAGCAGGTCTGCAGCTCTCTCTCTCTCCCCCTCCCCTCTCAATTTCTCTCTGTCCTGTCAAATAAAAATAAACTAGAAAAATAAATAAACAGGACAGAGGGTATATAGCATAATGGTTATGCAAACAAACTCTCATGCCTGAGGCTCCAGAGTCCCAGGTTCAATCCCCTGCACCACCATAAGCCAAGAGTTGAACAGTGCTCTGGTAAAAAAAAAAAAAAAAGAAATAAAGAAATAAACAAATGGAAAAAATGGCCACCAGGAACTGTGGATTTGCAGTGCGGGCCCTGAGCTCCAGTGATGACACTGGAGGCAAAAAAAAATAACTCTTATCCCTGAGGTTCCCAAGCCCCAAATTCACCCCCCACCCCCATATTACCATAAACCAGGGCTGAGCAGTGCACTGGGAAAATAGTAAACAAATAAAGTATTATCTTTAGAAGTGGGGTGCAGGGAGAAGGTAGTCAAGGCAGGAGACTTGTAGCCAGAGAAATTCGAGCTGAGGACAACTTGGAGACTTTTTTCCCTTTTTTCGATTTTCCTTAACTTTCACAGTAAGTCACCTGTCAACTGTAACCGTGGCAGCTGCACCCACTGGAAGTCACCGTCTGGCAGCCCTCAGTTTGGCATTCAGGGACTGTGTTTGTCACGACAAGCAGAATCCTTGTTTATTTTGGTAAATTAATTGTCAGCAGAGAGGCCTTTTCCATTTCCTACCCGGAACAATCAAGAAAGAAATTGCAGGGTTGGAAACTACCTAAAGGTTACTCTGGGTGAAATTACCAGACCTCGTAGCAAAAACACACTATTCTGGGTATCTCTGAATTGGAAATCACGGGACAGGCTAGGACCCTGTGCAGAGCCAGATCTCTGCACACCAGCAGCTCTGGAGCTCTCATCCCTTGGTGACACTGAGCTTCTGGGCGTTTGTGACAATGCCTGCCCCCCAGCCTTGGGGAGAGATGCTGCAGTGGAGCTTAGAGGACAGCCTGTGGCCTCATCTTGTTGTCTTCTAGAAAAACACTGGGACACCTCACCGTGTGTGACCGCTAAACCAGGTGGGTCTTTCCGATTTCCCAGACAGCAAAGCTGGCTAAGTCACTTCTTCATATAGTGAGTTTGCATAGGGGTAGATGACATAGTGGCTATGCAAAGAGACTTTCATGCCTGAGGATCCAAAGTCCCAGGTTCAATTCCCAGCACCATCATAAACCAGAGCTGAGCAGTGCTCTGGTTTAAAAAAAAAAAAAAGGGGGGGGGGAGTTGGGCAGTAGGGCAGCAGGTTAAGCACATATGGTGCAAAGTGCAAGGACTGGCATAAGGATCCTGGTTCGAGCCCCCGGCTCCCCACCTGCAGGGCAGTCACTTCACAAGTGGTGAAGCAGGTCTGCAGGTGTCTGTCTTTCTCTCCCCCTCTGTGTCTTCCCCTCCTCTCTCCATTTCTCTCTGTCCTATCCAACTACAACAACATCAATAACTACAACAATAAAACAAGGGCAACAAAAGGGAAAAATATATACAACTATATCATAGTGAGTTTGCCAGCCAGGCAGTGGCCTGGTGCCTCTGGGAAGGGTTGCCCTTCTGGGACTTAGAACCCCGAGCACACCCCTCATGTCTGCATGCTCTGCAGAGAAGCCCAGACTGCTGCAGTCGTGATTGGGGCCGGGCAGTGGTGGACCTGGCTGACTAGAGTTGGGCTGAATCTCAGGAAAGAAGAACAAGTTAGGCTCCAAGTTCCACAAGAGACAGAAAACGTATTTAGCTATATAAAGGAAAAAGAGAAAAGAGTAAGGATGGGGAGATACATAGTGGTTATACAAAACAAGCTGAGCAGTACTCTGGTTTAGGAGGGAAAGAAAAGGTGTGTGTTTAGGGGAGGTGGGGGCGTGGCACACCTGATAAAATGCACACCTTACAGAGCACAAGGACCTTGGTTCAAGCCCCTGGTCCGTGCCTACAAAGGGGAAGCTTTAGGAGTGGTGAAGCAGGATTGCAGGTGTTTCTCTCTCTCTCTCCCTCTTGATGTCCCCTCCCTCTCACCAGTTGTTTCTCAAATCAGGCTATGGCCTTGACTTGATCAATTAAATAGACTTAACTTCAGTGCTGTAGTAACAGCTACTGATTCAAGGGCATTAACACTGATCAGTTATGTCTGGGTCACCAATTTTAAGACTTTAAAAGGAAAAACTTGCAGGGTGGAGAGACAGCTCACACAGCAGAACATACACTTTGCCGTACACAGGGCCCCCAGTGCCAACGGGGCAGCATGAGAAGGGAAGATTTTATGAGAGGCCGAGTGGAGTCTTTCCTCTCCTTGCCTCTTCCTCTCTTTCTGCCTTTATTTATTTATTTTAATTTATTTTCCCTTTTGTTGCCCTTGTTGTTTAATATTGTTGTGGTTATTGATGTTGTTGTTGGGTAGGCCAGAGAGAAATGGAGAGAGGAGGGGAAGACAGAGAGGGGGAGAGAAAGACAGACACCTGCAGACCTGCTGCACCGCCTGTGAAGCAACCCCACTGCAGGTGGGGAGTGGGGGGCTCGAACAGGGATCTTTACACCGGTCCCTGCGCTTTGTGCCACGTGCGTTTAACCCACTGCACCACCACCCAACTCCCCTCTTTCTGCCTCTTATGCTCTAGCTGGAAAAAAAAAGGGAGGGAGGTAGCCTGTCAGAATCAGTGGAATCCTGAAGGCCCAGCAAAGTCCTATCAGGGAAAAAGAAAGAAAGAGAGAGAGAGAGAGAGAGAGAAGGAAAGATTTTCACATATGTAATTAGATTTGATCAGAACATCTCCGTGATGCAGGAAGCAAAGGTGAGTCTCAGTAATAGGGGAGGATATGGAGGCACAAAATGGTCAGAGGAACTTGCCAGAGGTCCTAGTCCCAGCCTGCTCCCTCCATGAGACAGGCCAAGAGGAAGGATGAGTCAGAGGGTTCCATCCATCTCACACAGGGGCCCTTCCCGCGCTCGCTCCGCTGTCATCTGCCTGTGTCCCCACCTCCCCACCCCCCTTTGGGATCTCCAAGGCCTTCCCAGCAGTTCCACCTCAGGAAGGAGAGAGAGAGGAGAATATGGATTTTTTTTAAAAAAAAATCTTTTGTTATTTATTGGATAGAAACAGCTAGAAAAATCGAGAGGAATGGGGAGATAGAGAGGGGGAGAGACAGAGACACCTGCAGCCCTGCTTCACTGCTTGTGAAGCTTTCCTCCTTCAGGTGGGGACTGGGGCTTGAACCCAGATTCTTGCACACCGTAACATGCGCCCCACCACCAGACTCCAAAGATGGATCTTGACTCCAGTCTTCTGTCTTGTCCTTCGGAAAGCTTCCCCTCAGTCCACTGGCTCTCACACCCCAGCTCCTGCCACGGGCTTAGTAATCTGTGTGTTCTACCAGGTGCGCTAACGCTCGGCTCCAAAACCCAAAAGGAAAATGTTGTTTCTTCCACACGCACCCCCTTTACTTTATTTTTTAGAGAGAGAACATGAAAGAGCCCACAACAATGACGCTTCCTTTCATGTGGTGGGGACCATGCTTGGACTTGGTCATACACATGGCAAGGCACAACACTATCAACTGAGCTGGCTTTTAAGAATTTTATTATTTCCTCTTGTTGCCCTTGTTGTTTTATTGTTGTAGTTATGACTGATGTCGTTGTTGTTGGGTAGGACAGAGAAATGGAGAGAGGAGGGGAAGACAGAGAGGGGGAGAGAAAGACAGACACCTGCAGACCTGCTTCACTGCCTGTGAAGCGACTGCCCTGCAGGTGGGGAGCCGGGGGCTCGAACCGGGATCCTTATGCCGCGCCGGTCTTTGTACTTTGTGCCACCTGCACTTAACCCACTGCGCTACCCCCCGACTCCTTCAGCTGAGCTATTCCTTCTCCCCCTGTCTTGGACCTGGATCTCCCTCTTCCAGCCCACCTTCCCTCTCTCCAGCCAGGGCCTCCACCCCACCCTCCGTGGCCTTTCTCTTATTGAAAAAGGGAATTGACTGGATGAGATCTGGCCGGTGTTTCATTGCTCAGATAAGAGGTTTTCATATCAGCCCTGATTGGGAGGTGGTGGACAGGTTATTCTTGCCACCTGCTGTAAGAGGAAATTTCATTTTGGCTCCTCAGGCTTGGCTGTGCTCGGGGAACCAAGCTGCCCTTTGTCTATTCCAGGAAACTAAACTTCCAGAACTGACAAAAATGACTCAAGCGTGATGGAAGAAGGGGAGAGGCCTGTTGACCCCTCATTTCCCTCCCTTCAAGCCTGAGCTCAGCATCAGTGCCTTGTTTAGAGGAGCCAGTGCTCAGAGGAGAAGTGGTAATGGGTGGGTGGGGTCCTTGCAGGGAGTCTGGAAACTATGCATCCATTTTCTGTCTTGGTTTTCCACCAGGTATCCTTGGGGATCGGTGCCTACACCACAAATCCACTGCTTTTGGCAACTTTTTTTATTTTATTTTTTTGGATAGAGACAGAGAAGGGAAAGAGAGAAAGAGAGAGAGACCACAACGCCAAAGCTTCCTTCAATGTGGTGGGGTGGGGTTCAAACCTGGCAAAGCAGTACATTATCCAAGTGAGCTGTTTTACTGACTATTACTTCCTCCTCTTGTCCTCCTCTCCCTTCCCTCCCCCTCCCCTGCCTCCTCCTCCTTCTTCATATCCTTCACCTTCTCCTTTTAGAGACAGTGAAATTGGGCAGGAAAAAAACTGAGGGACACCTGCAGCACTGTTCCACCTTTTTTTTTTTTTGCCTCTAGGGTTCTCACTGGGGCTTGGTGCCTGCACTATGAAGCCACTGTCCCTGGAGGCCATTTTTCCCATTTTGTTGCCCTTCTTGTTGTTGTTATTGTTGACATTGCTGTCATTGTTGTTGGATAGGAAAGAGAGAAATTGAGAGAGGAGGGGAAGACAGACACCTGCAGACCTGCTTCACTGCTTGGAAGTGAACCCCCTATAGTTGGGGAGCCAGGGGCTCGAACTGGGATCCTTATGTCAGTCCTTGCATTTGGCGCCATGTGCTGCTACCACCTGCCCCCCCTCTCATGAAGCTTCTACCCCAGCAGGTGGGGGCCAGGGACTTGAACCTTGAATGTGTGTGCTCTGCAGGGTTCACCACAGCCCAGTTGCGATCCAGCCTCCTTTTACAAGTGAAAAAACTGAAGCCAGGAGAAGAAGCCACTTCCCAAATGACGCAGAGTCCCTTTGGGGTCTGTGCCCTACCAATTGGTGCCATTTCATCCTGCCCCCCCCCCCCCCGCCCTGGGGCCTCTGTTCCATCCTAGCCAGGCTGTACCCACCCATCCATTCGACCAGCATCCAAGGAGCTCTGGGCCACAGAGACACAGTGAGTGTGATGCAGGCCCTGCTTTTTGGAGTCAGCACCCCTTGTCCAAAAACCTAGGAGCTGCACATTTCTCCCACCCCAGCTCAACCTCCCCCCCCCCCGCCTGTCACTTAGGTTCTCAGCAGCCTGTGCTAAAGATAGAATTAGGGCAGTGTTTTAAGTCTGCAGCAGCAGACCTGGCTGACCAAGTGGGGAGGGGGAGCCAGGCCCAGATAGACCTCCTCTGCTACAGCCCAGCCTGGGAGCCTAGCAACTGGTCCGCTGTGCTTGGTTTTCCTTCTGTAGGGCAGGGAGAGCTTCAATCTGGCCAATACCCACATGGCGACCTGCCCTGGACTCCAGACAGCATCTTTGGGCTGAGTGGTGGCACATCTGGTTGAGTGCACACATTGCAGTGCTCAAGGACCTGGGTTCAAATCCTGGTCCCAACCTGTAGGGAAGAAACTTCACAAGCCTTGTCTCTCTTACCTCTCACCCTCTTGATCTCTTTTTGCTTCTCAATTTCTTTCTATCTCCATCCAAAATAAATAAATAAATATAGGCAGACAGACATAAAAAATGTGGTATATATACATGATAGAATACTACTTGTTGGAAAATTGTGAGGAGCCTCACAAAGCACCCTGCATTTTTCTGCCTCCAGGACCCTGGAATTCCTTAGAACATTAAGCCTCTTGCTCCCCCTGCTCCACCCTGCATTCCTGACACTATGGCCTATCTACATAATCATTGTTTTGCCTGTTTTGCCCATTCCATTCCTTTGACCTATCTTCTTTCTACCCTCAAGACCCTCCCTGCCTGCGGGGTATTATTAATCCTACCACTTAAAACCCTCCAAACAGTTGCTAAGGAAGTTCCTACCTTTCCAGCCTCCTTTTGCTTTTCTCCGCCCCTTTCCTAGCCATTTCCGTTTCCGGCTCACCACTTCCAGGTCTGCCCTTTAAAAGCCATGGCTCTCTGATCAATAAAGATATTGCATTGCCTTGCCACTGCCACGAGCTTGGTTCATGAGTCATCTCCTTTGTGTCACTGAGTAAGTAGCAGCCTAGGCTGGCTCCGGTCGAGTTCTCTCCAACCCAGAGTACACGCCTGGGAAGAGGCACCCCAACGCTAGCCCGGCAACTATTCAACTGTTAAAAATGATGAGGCATGTGGTGCGAAGCACAAGAACCAGCTTAAGGATCCCGGTTGGAGCCCCCGGCTCCCCACTTGCAGGGGAGTCACTTCACAGGCAGTGAAGCAGGCCTGCAGGTGTCTATCTTTCTCTCCTCCTCTTTGTCTTCCCCTCTTCACTTCATTTCTCTCTGTCCTATCCAACAAGACATCAATAACAACAACAACAATAACTACAACAACAAACAAGGGCAACAAAAGGGAAAATAAATAAATAAATGATGAGGTTATCTCCTTTGCATCCTCTTGGATGAAACTCGAGGACATCATGTTGACTGAGATAAGCCAACAAGAGAAGGACAAATATCAAATACTCTCACTAGCGGGATTTAATAAAGTGGGGGTGGGGAGGGAGAGCACAAAGTGAAATGTGCACTGGACATGGTGTATCACACCAAAACAAAGGACTCTGGAAAGGGAGGGAGAGGAAGGAGAAGGAGAAACTTTGGGAGCCAGTTGCATAAAGAAACTGTGTGCATATGCCAGTGGCTGCACTGTAAAGCATTAACCCCCTCAATTAAAAAAATTTTTTTTGTAAGATAGCATTTTACTTTTCTCTCTGCACCCACTGCTTTGCTGACCCAGAGATGTCAGTTACCCTCAAAGTCAGTGAGCACTTCTCCAGCCTCATTCTGCCTTCAGACTTTGAAGGCATGTTTGCACTGTGGCCAGAGGAAATGCTGAGTTCCAGGTGGCCTGTGGGCAGCTCTAGGAGCTGCAGCCTGGCATCTTGGGACATTCTGCTGCTGGCAACCCCGACATAGTGTCTCCAGAACTTTAAGGATCAGAAAGCACCATTATAGGGCTGGGAGGTGGCACACCTGGCTGATTACACACCATGTTACCATGGGCAAGGACCCAGGTTCAAGTCCCTGGTTCCCACCAACAGGGGGGAAGCTTCACAAGTGATGAAGTAGGGCTGCAAGTGTTTCTCTTTCTCCCTCTTTGTCTCCCATTTCCCCTCTTGATTTCTCTTAGTCTGTATCCAGTAAAATAAAAACAAATAAGTTTAAATTTAAAGAGAGAGAGAAAACCCTCAGATCCAACTCTTCTCAGCTCAGGAGCCTCCTGCTCTTTTCCTGTCAGTTTCCTAATAACGGGTCAGCCAGCACACAAGGGAAGAGAGCCGAGCGGGGATGGAGGGAAGCCTGCACTGGAGCATCCTGGGAAGTGGTGCAGGGTCTGAAGTGCTGGACTCCCAAGCACGAGGTCCTGAGTTGGATTCCTGGCATCGTGTAGGCCAGAGTGATGCCCTGGTTCTTCCCTCTCACTTTCTTTATCCTCCAAAAACAAATCAGTAAATTTTTTTTTTTTTTTTTTTTTTTTTTTTAGCCAGGTGCTGCACAGCTCTAGCTTATGGTGGTGCTAGGGATTGAACCTGGGACCTTTGGTGCCTCTGGCATGAAATGATTTTTGCCTAACTATTATGCTATCTCTCCAGCCCAAATAAATAAATCTTGGGAAGGGACAGGAAGAAGGAAAGAAAGAAAAATGCATTGGGGGGAGTCGGGCAGTAGCACAGTGGGTTAAACACAGGCGGCACAAAGTTCAAGGACCAACTCAAGGATCCCGATTCGAGCCCCCGGCTCCCCACCTTCAGGGGAGTTGCTTCACAAGTGGTAAAGCAGGTCTGCAGGTGTCTATCTTTCTATCTTCCCTTCCTCTCTCCATTTCTCACTATCCTATCCAACAACGACATCAATAACAACAACAATAAAACAACAAGGGCAACAAAAGGGAATAAGTAAATAAAACATGAAAAAGAAGTTTTAATAAATAAATATTAAAAAAATTAAAATGCACTGGGCCCCATCCCCCCCAGGGCTCTCCTCTCTTCAATGTAGCGGGGTGAGTGCTATGGACAATGGAGGAATCTAGGAGAAAAGCAGGAGACAAGGAAAGGTGATGTCTTGGGCTAGAGATGCAGAGAGGGAAAAAGAGGGAGAGGGAGAGAGAATGAGAAGATGCCTAACTGGAGGGAGGGCACTTTAGCGCCTTACCGGCACCATCACAACATCAGCTCAAGTGACAGAGGTGAGATATGGCCTGTGGCCTGTGGCCTGAGGTCCCTGTGCTTTCTCTCTCAGGGGCTTTGTTGTGAGGCTCAAGGAGGCCCAGACTGGAGACCTGGGGGTGGAGGCAGGTCTGCCTTGACACTCGCCCTTTTCTTCCCACAGCGGAACAGCAGCAACTACCTCTCCAAGAACCTGCTTTCCAGGGACAGAAATAGTATGGGAGGGTGGGGTGCGGGGGCTGGGGCTGCCACATGCTGCTTTTCCATGGGCATTCTGGGTAAGAATAATAATGAGGTTATTAATAACTCCTTACCTCTGTGTAAGCCTTTAAGACCTTTCTCTGGATGTTCTCACCGCCTGCACACCCCATTATCTCATTCGGTTTTGAAGGCAACCCTGTGAATCTGTGGGTCGTCACCTCCACTTGCTAGATGAGGAAACTGAGGCACAGGGAAAGGATTCTGGCACATGTACTAACTGGGTTGTGCCATTGATAGGTGGCTGAGCAGGTTGCAGGACTCAGATGTCCACAGGTCAGCTCCTCAGTTGTCCTGCTGGAATGTGGCTCCAGTAGGTCAGGAATGTCCATCAGGCTTTGTGGGAATCAGGTCTGGGGGGGAAAACCCCCAAGGCTCTTGCCGCCTTGGCCAATGAGTTAAGACCAATTTACCAGGGGTCGGGTGGTAGCACAGCGGGTTAAGCACAGGTGGCACAAAGCTCAAGGACCAGCATAAAGATCCCGGTTCGAGTCCCCAGCTCCCCAGCTGCAGGGGAGTCGCTTCACAGGCGGTGAAGCAGGTCTGCAGGTGTCTATCTTTCTCTTCCCCTCTCTGTCTTCCCCTCCTCTCTCCATTTCTCTCTGTCCTATCCAACAACGATGACATCAAGAAGAGCAGCAATAATAACTACAACAATAAAACAAGGGCAACAAAAGGGAACAAATAAATAAAAATAAAAATAAAATACCGATTTACCCAGTGCTTCCCAGGGTCTACCCCCAAGTGCCAAGTCTAACAGATAGCCATGACCAAAGCACATTTTAAAAATTATTTCCTTTAAAAATATTTTATTTATGGGGGCTAGGCAGTGGAACACCGGTTAAGCACACATAGTACTAAGTGCAAGGACCTACACAAGGATCTGAGTTTGAGCCCTAGGCTCCCCACCTGCAGGGGATGCTTCATGAGCAGTGAAGCAGGTCTGCAGGTCTCTATTTTTCTCTCCCCTTCTCTATCTCCCCCTCATTTCTCAATTTCTCTCTGTCCTGTCTAATAAAATTAAGGGGAAAAAGGGAGGAGGCACCAGGAGCAGTGGATTTGTAGTGCCAACACTGAGCTCCAGCAATAATTCAGAAGGCAAATGATAATAATTAATTTTAATTTTAATTTGCTCATTTATTGGATAGAGATCGAAAGAAACTGAGATGGAAGGGGGAGACTGAGAGGGAGAGAGAGAGAGAGAGACACCTGCAGCACTACTGCACCACTCTTACAGGTAGGGACCAGGGGCTTCACTCAGGGTCTTCTCTCATGGTAACGTGTAGCTCAATTGAGTGCACCACCACCTGGCCCCCTAAAACACGTATCTTTCAACTTGAGGGTTCAAGGTTTTCTGTGGAGAGATGCAAACCTTTAGATCACCTGCCTGCCACAGAGCTTACTTCTGGGCCAAAATAGCGAAGCACTGAGGGAAGACAGGGTAGTGGCCCTAAGGCAGCTTAAGGGCATCGGGAAAACTCGTAAATGCCAATGTATGGCTATCTTCAGTCCACTCCTGTCCAAGATTTGTCTCTGGCCCCTGCCAGGACTGGCACAATCAACAGCGAGGTTGCCCAGACCCTGTAGCCCATACTCCAAGGCTAGAAATGCAGAGGCAGGGCGTATTCTGAGATCAGCCCCACCTGAACGTCCCCTTCATGTCGCACTGGAGGTCAGAGACCCTGGAGTTTGGCGGGGTATCCAAGCCACCTACCTATCTATACTTAGCTCACTCTACCCAGAGCCACCCAGACATGCAAACACCTAACCTACTTTTAAAAATCTGCTGATCAGAGTCCACATTGCTCTCGCCAGTTCCTGACATTTAATGCTTCTCTATCTCTAACCCAGATCTGTCATTATTAAAGCTTCAAGTTTTCCAGTTTGGTCTTTGGAGGAGAGAGGGCAGTTGGTCATATTTCTCCAAGCAAAAAGGACCTCAGTAGACTTGAAAACAATTATCGCAGTCACCCCTCAGACTTCTCTGTCTGAGATGAATGAATCTTGGTTACTTCTCACATTTATTTATGGCTTCTCCCTCTTGCAACTAAGGAATCCAAAATTGGACAAAGAGTAGCCCAGAGGTGCTGCTGGTGGGGACAGAGTGAGAGCCAGAGGTCCGTCTAAAGGCTTGGCAGGGGGCGGAGAGTGTCAGGAGAAGGTGAACTCAGGCCATGTCTATTCCATTAAGAAGGAAACTCTGCCTGGCTGGTGGTGCACCCGGTCAAGTGCATATAGTACGTAGTGCAAGGACCCCCTTGGATATCGGTTCAAGCCCCCTGCTCTCCATGAGCAACAAAACAGGTCTGCAGGTATCTTTCTCTCTCCCTCTCTTGTTTCTCTCTATCCTATCCAATAAATTGGGGAAAATGGCCTCCAGGAGCCATGGATTCACAGTGCTGTCACCAAGCCCCAGTGATAACCCTGGAGGAAAAAAAAAAAAAAAAAAAGAAAACCTCCACAGAACCTTGACATATAACCATTCTAAGGGAAATGCAAATAAGTGAGGAGAATCTGGAGAAGTCCACTGAGGAGTCCACCAAAAGATAAAGGGAATCCAAGAGACCATAAAGTCACCAGAGTCAAGGAAACAAGTTTCACAGAGAAGTCACAGTAGCATTTATTGTTATCTTACACATAAGATAAAGACTGAGAAGTGTCATGGTTTCAAAATAAGGGAGTTTGGTGGCAATAGTCTGAGTGAAGAGGTGAGAACAAAATGTGAAGACAGCTGTTATGCAGACTCCTTGCATTCTGAGAGGCAGAGTGTGGGACCAACCTCCAGGACGACAGCTCCTTTCTCCCCTGGTCCAAGCTCCCTGCTGTCCCCACTCAACCTTGTCAGTGTCTTTCCGTAAGTATCAGGGTTAGTCTGTGGAACAAATGGGATATGGCAGAAGGGATGAGATTTATTTTTTTATTTTTTTATTTTTACCAGAGTACTGCACATCTTTGGCTTATGATGGTTAGGGGGATTGAACCTGGGACTGCAGAGCATCAGGCATGACAGTCTTTTTACATAACTATTATATTTTCTCCCCCACCTGGAAAGGCACTTCTAAGATCCTAATATAAAGGACATTGAATGTGGGGGTGGGGTGGGTAAAGGCACCCTCCTGCACTACTGATGGGAATGTAAATGGGTCCAACCCCTATTAAATCACTAATAAAAAATTTAAAACATTGGTCCAACCCCTGTGGAGAACAGTCTGGAGAACTCTCACAAGGCTAGAAATGGACCTACCCTATAACCTGGCAATATCCTAAGAAATCAAACACACCCACCCAAAAGATCTGTGTAGACCTATGTTCATAGCAGCACAATGTGTAATAGCCAAAACCAGGAAGCAACGTAGGTGTCCAGCAACAGATGAGTGGCTGAACAAGATGTGGTCTACATACACAATGGAATACTACTCAGCTATTAAAAATGGTGACTTCACCGTCTTCATCATCTTTGATGAAGCTTGAAGGAATCGTGTTAAGTGAGATAAGCTAGAAAAAGAAGGATGAGTATGGGATGATCTCACTCATGGACAGAAGTTGAGAAATAAGAACAAAGGGGAAACACAGAGCAGGACCTGGACTGGAGCTGGTGTGTTGCACCGAAGTAAAGGCCTCTGGGAGGGGGTGGGAAGGGGACTTTCAAGTCCTGGTGCATGGTGATGGAGGAGGACCTAGGCCAGGGTTATTTATTTATTTATTTTCCCTTTTGTTGCCCTTATTGTTTAACACTGTTATGGTTATTGATGTCATTGTTGTTGGATAGGACAGAGAGAAATGGAGAGAGGAGGGGAAGACAGAGAGGGGGAGAGAAAGACAGACACCTGCAGACCTGCTTCACCGCCTGTGAAGCGACTTCCCTGCAGGTGGGGAACTGGGGGCTCGACCCGGGATCCTTACGCTGGTCCTTGTGCTTTGCGCCACGTGTGCTTAACCCGCTGCACCACCGCCCGACTCCCAGAAACTGCCATTTTTAAAAAATATATTTTATTTATTTATTTATTTATTTATTTATTTATTTATTCATGAGAAAAATAGAAGAGGAAGAACGAACCAGACATCACTCTGGTACATGTGCTGCTGGGGACTGGACTCTGAAGCTCTTGGTTGAGAATCCCTTACCCACCGAGCCGCCTCCCAGACCACGAAGCTGCCATTTTGTGTGTGTGCGCACACATATGCGCACACCACAGGTCCAACCCAGGACTTCATACATGGGAAGACCCCTGAGCTATGTCCCCAACTATAGCTGCCATTTTCTCTCAGGCCACTCACTCTGGGAGAAGACAGCCAACATGTCATGAGAATTGGAGGTCACCTCCCAAAAGCCAAATGTGAGTCATAAAGGACGCAGACCCTAAGATGGCTCCCCAATCCTGACTGTGGCCTCTTGAGAGGCCAAGCCATTTGCTTAGCTGCTCCAGACCTTCAGAAACTCTGATCTTGTGTTTATTGCTTTAGGCTTTGATACTTGTTACACAGGCAATAGATGATGAATACAAGAGGACTGAGATAGGGATGTGGAGATAGGGAGTGGATTTTGTTTTGTTTTTTAAAGACTGGCTCTCAAATGTGTCTAAATGCTAATGAGAAGAAGAAAGAGAGGAAGAATGGTAAGATAAGGGAGAAGTGCCTGGAAAATCAATCAAAGGCGATTTCCAAGAGGCAGGGAGTCGAGAGAGAGAGTCCAAAGCATTTGAAGGGCTTGCTCACGCCTTTAGAAGAGACATCTGGATCCCCGCCTCTCCCACTGTGGCCAGACATGGGGGAGGAAGAAAGAAAAAGGTATTCTGTTTGATGGCATGACATTGACAGAATTCCTGTCAAACAACTCTTACCTTCCCTTAAGGTTATCTGCTGAGGATGCAGAAGGAGCTCTGGGCAAGACGGAGGAAAACGGAAAAGGTCTGTGATTGCTGACGGCAGGCTCCCAAGGGTAGAAAGACAGCGCTAGGCCACCATGAAGGCCTGGTTGTGAGGCAAGCGTGTGTTTGTCATCTCCTCCAGATTATGCCTTTTCTCTCACTGTGCCTAGGAGCCTAGATGGCGGTGCAGACCATCAAGACCTCATACTTGAGAGTCCAGCACTTTATTTACTCTGTTACTTCCTGGACTACTTGGTTGCAATTATTATTTATTTATTTATTTATTATTTATCTATCTATTTATTGCCTCCGGGGTTGTCGCTGGGGTTCAGTGCCTGCACTACAAATCAATCCATTGCTCCCAGAGGCCATTTTTCCCATTTTGTTCCTCTTATTGTTGTTATTATTATTGTTATAGCTGTTGTTGTTGGATAGGACAGAGAGAAATGGAGAGAGGAGGGGAAGACAGAGAGGGGGGAGAGAAAGACAGACACCTGCAGACCTGCTTCATTGCTTGTGAAGTGACCCCGTCCCCTGCAGGTGGGGAGCTGGGGGCTCGAACCGGGATCCTTACACCAGCCCTTGTGCTTTGCGCCATGTGGTTTAACCCTCTGCGCTACCGCCCAGCACCATATTATTATTATAATTTTAATAGAGACAGAGGCAGAGAAGACAGAGAGAGAATGAAAGATACCACAGCTCCAAAGCTTTCTTCAGTGGGGTGGGGGCTGATTTGGAATCTAGGTCACACACATGACAAAGCTGCTCACTACCCAAGTGAGCTATTTCATAGGCACATGTCTGGATTTTTTTTATTTTTATTATTATTACCAGCTTATGGTGGGGGGCAGACTGGAGGGACTTTGGCCTCAGGCATGAGAGTCTCTTTGCTTTGCATAACCATTATACTATCTTCCTCCACCTACATGGTTGAAACATTTAAAGGTATCTTCCACCCCTCCCACTGTCCTCCCTCCCCCCAGAAGTGAGTTACTGAGGCTGAGAGAACTGGAGTTTCTTCATAGGGATCAGCAGCAGTCTTGTGCTTCTGAGGAAGCCCCAGGTGGCTGCAGACACAGGCTAGCTCCATGCCTCAGTGGTCCATGTGCACAGACCAAATGGCTGTGGCCTCTGGTGGCTGGAGGTAAAGTTCCCTGAGGTCTGCATAATGACACCAGCTGCCTGCTAGGAGAACACATAGGCTCTGCACAGAGACTGGCTCTGTGGCCTGTGGCCTGCGGATGTGGGGTACAGGCATAGTTGGGGAGGTGAGCTATTTTGGTCTTAATCTAGCAGAGTAAGGATGAGTCTTTAAAATATTTTATTGGTTTATTTTATTAAGAGAGATACAGGGAGAAGGATAGATAATTTAAAAATATTTAATTTATTTTAATAAGTGATACAGGGAGAAAGACAGAAAGAAAGAAAGAAAGAAAGAAAGAAAGAAAGAAAGAAAGGAAGGAAAGAAGGAAGGAAGGAAGAAAGAGAGAGAGAAAGAAAGAAAGAGAGAGAGAGAAAGAAAGAAAGAAAGAAAGAAAGATAATAGATACCAGAGCTCTGCTCAGCTCTGGAGCCTGGAATCTCAGAGCCTTAGACATGAAAGTCTTTTGTATGGGAGTTGGGCAGTAGCACAGAGGGTTAAACGCACTTAGTGAAAAGCACAAGTATCAGGATAAGGATCCCGGTTCGAGCCCCCGGCTCCCCACCTGCAGGGGAGTCGCTTCACAGGCGGTGGAGCAGGTCTGCAGGTGCCTCTCTTTCTCTCCCCTTCTCTGTCTTCCCCTCCTCTATTTGTCTGTGTCATATTCAACAACAACAACATCAATAACTACAACAATAAAACAAGGGCAACAAAAGGGAAAATAAATAAATATTTTTAAATTTTTTTAAAAGTCTTTTGTATGACCGACATGCTGTCACCCCAGCCCTCAAGAATGAGTCGTGCTGAACTCTTGGACTCGGAACCTAGTGGGTAGAAGTTCAGTCACGTGACACATGTGTTGCGCCATGTCTTCTATACACAGAAAAGATGTTCTGCTTCTCCCTCACACCCCTCCAAGATCGAGGCAGAGAGAGCAGGGCACCAGAGCCTTGAAGCTGCCTTCAGTGTGCTTGGAGCCAAGCTCAACCTGGGTAACACACGTGGCAAAGCAACGCACTATCCAACTGAGCTATTTCCCTAGCCCTTCCCTTTATTTATTTGCTTAATTTTTGGTCTATCTCTCTCTTGCTTTAAATTTTGTTTCTTTGAAAGGGGGAGAGAGGAGAGTCAGGTGTAGCGCAGCAGGTTAATTGCATGTGGTGCAAAGGACAAGGACCGGAATAAGGATCCCAGTTCGAGCCCCCGGCTCCCCATCTACAGGGGAGTCACTTCACAGGTGGTGATGCAGGTCTGCAGGTGTCTGTCTTTCTCTCCCCCTCTTGTCTGCCCCCTCTAGAGACCATTTCTCTCTGCCCTATCCAACAACGACGACAACAATAATAACTACAACAATAAAACAACAAGGGCAACAAAAGGGAAAATAAATAAATAAATATAAAAAAATAAATGAAAGGGGGAGAGGGAAAACCAGAGCTTTATTCTGATACCTCATGCTTACAAGTCTGGCGCGCAAGCCACTGAGCCACCTCTGGAGCAACATCTGCCCCCTTCCCTCTAGGGCTGTCTGCTGGGTGCACCCTGTTTCTCTCAGCTCTGCCTTCAATGTTCCTGAGAACTTCCCCACCTGATGTGCTTGCCTACAGCCCCCACCCCACCCCCAGGCCCCGTCCAGTGAAACAATGGGACAGGAGCTTCCGGCCCCACTGCAGAGAGGTGGACGACAGAGGGGAGGAAGGGGTAGAGTTCCCCAGACTTTCTCTGCTGGGTTTTGGGCTCCTTAACTGCAGAAAGGGACTAGGGTTTGCTCCCGGCTAAGAGCAGTCACGTGAGGACCCATGAGCTCATGTGTGCCTTCCTATGATTTTCTTGTTAACAGAAATTACATACTTCCTGATTGCAAGGAGAGCCATGTGGTTGCCAGCATAACTTGCTGAATTTCTCTATGAATTAGCTGGACATTAGCACAACACTTTCTTGTTTACAGAGCACTTTCACAAACATGGCTAAATGCAGCTGTACTGGAAATGCCTGGCGTGGAGGCTGACATGCAGAATTTACTCAGTGAAAGCAAGCTATGATTTCCTCAGCCATCACAGCTCTGTCTTTACAAATGAGCAAACTGAGGCTAAGATCTCTCCTAGTTATTTCAGAATCTGGAAGCCTTCTGATTCCAAATCTTTTTTTTTTTTTTTTAAGATTTATTTATTTATTTATTGAGCTGAGAAGACAGCATACTATTTATGAGAGAAGAGGGAAGGAGAACGAGAGAACCAGAGTATCACTCTGGCGTATGCTATGTTGGGGATCAAACTTGGGACTTCATGCTTGAAGGTCTATGCTTAATCCACTGTGCCACCTCCCAGGCTGGTTTGTGTGTCTCTGTGTCTGTTGTTTTTGCCACCAGGCTTATCGCTGGAGCTTAGTGCCTGCCTGACTCCCCCCTTCTTATCGAGACAGAGATGGAGAGAGAAAGACACCTGCAGCATAGCTCTGATGCTCATGAAGTCTCCTTCCTGCAGGTGGGGACCAGGGGCTTGAACCTGGTAATATTTGCAGTCTACTGGGTGTGCCACCACTGAGCACCCCCCAACCCCCCCCACACACACCTTCTTTTCCCACCCACCCCCAGCACTGCACAACTCTGGTTTGTGGTGATGCTGGGAATTGAACCTGGGACATAAGAATTTCAGACATGAAAGTCTCTTTGCATAACCATTGTGCTGTCTCCTCACTCATGACTCTAAATCTTGGACACACAAAAAAAATATTTTGGGGAGTCAGGCAGTAGCGCAGCAGGCTAAACGCACATGGCACGAAACTCAAGGAGCCCGGTTCAAACCCCTGGCTCCCCACCTGCAGGGAAGTCACTTCACAAGTGGTGAAGCAGGTCTGCAGGTGTCTGTGTTTCTCTCCCCCTCTCTGTCTTCCCCTCCTCTCTCCATTTCTCTCTGTCCTATCCAACAACAGCAACTACAAAATAAAACAACAACAGCAACAAAAGGGAATAAATAATTAAATATTAAAAAGATATTTACTAATGAGAAGGATAGGAGGAGAGAGAGAGAGAGAGAGAACCAGGTATCACTCTGGCACATGTTCTATTGGGGATCAAACTTAGGACCTCAGCTTGAGAGTCCGACACTATATCCACTGCACCACCTCCTAGACCACAGTCTTGGGTACTTTTAAGTTGTACCATAAGCCTCTGCAAGGCACTATTGCCCTCTCCCTCTTTGATCCTGTACTTTGGAGAAAGACTCCCCTTCTCCCTCTTCAGGACAACCTTGCAAAGCAATCTAAAAAAAAAAAAAAAATTCCAAGAACAAGTGAGGATGAGGGAGCCACAAGAGGGGGGAGGGAGAAATAAACAACCCTGCAGTAAGGCAGCCGAGAAAGTAGCTGCGGCCAGTGAGGCAGAGAGCTGAAGGATGGTAATGTCTCTGGAGGAGGGAAGGCATGGCAAGGAGGACCGAGTGTGCCAGAGCCCCCGGAGGAGCGGGGAGAACGGTTCTGGGTGAATCAGGCGTGCAGGGAGCTGTGTGTTCCTTCTCAGTGCAGCTGTTGATGGCTTGCTAGCCCAAGGCTTGGAGAAAGGCGATTAGCCTGGAGTTCTTTGCAGACTGCCTGAGAGCATGGGGGTGGGAGCTGGGGGAAGGAGAAAGGTGGTTCTTTGTGAAGCTGGAGAGGGCATGGCCCCACCTGCGGCCTGGTGACCTGATGTCAGGTCACCACTGACTCTGCCCTGCCTTCCGCAGGCCACTTCACTGCGGCCCCCTGGCCCTATTCACAGGCCCACGCAGACTCTAGATGCGTACTTAGCATGCATTGGACAACACCCAGACAGTTGCGACAAAATTAGCCAATTTCCAAAAGCCATTAAATGTGCCTCCTGATAGCATCTCTCTCTGGGCCATTTTCAGAAGCGTGAACCGCCCTAGGGAGGCCACTCTGTGACTGTGTTCCAGGCCCTGTCCTCCCTGGAGATAGCTCTGGACCAGGTGTCTTCCCTGAGGGACTCTCGTGGGGGCCCAAGCCCGGGTCCTGTCTGGGACTCTCAGCACCTTCCTGGACATCTAACTGCACTCACCCAGCCCTCACTGATGAGATCGGCCAGGTACAGGCTATTGGTCTGTGAGTTCCCACCCCTGATCTGCTCCCCCCCCCCCCCCCCCCAGCTCCAGAGACCCTTCCATAAGGTGGAGGCAACAGGGAAGTGTGACTGGCTAGGAGAGGAGAAAGGAATTAAGAAAATCAGAGTTAAAAAAAAAAAAAAAAAACTTTTATTCCTTCTCTTCCTCCTCCTCCTTGGTAGAGGAAGTAAGATACAATTGCATTTTGTTTCACTTTTACATTCTTCAAGCCATTTTTTCTGTGGGGGGTGGGTGAGATGGTCTATAGCAGTTACAAACACAGGGGCACAGTTCCTCATTCCTCTATGAGAGGTGTCTACAGAGCCCTCTGGTCCACAAGAGGATCTTTCAAATGGTGCATTCTTATAGCTCAGGATGTGGCATAGCGGTTGAAAAGTGCTGAACTTGCTCAGGATGGGGAGCTGGCCTAACATAAACAAACAAACAAATCTTTAGAGAAAAGGGGGCAGGAGGCAGCATAGTTGTTATGTAAAAAACTTTTATACTTGAGGTTCTGAGGTCTTAGGTTCGATTCCCCCCCCATAAGCCAGAGCTGAAAATAGAGTAAATAAAACGTTATAAAGAAAACAACAAAATGATGTACTAGTCTTCCCTTTCTCTTTCTTTCTTTCTTTCTTTCTTTCTTTCTTTCTTTCTTTCTTTCTTTCTTTCTCCTTCTCCTTCCTTCTTTTTTTTTTTTTGCCTCCAGGGGTTATTACTGGGGCTTGGTGCCTACACTACAAATCCACTGCTCCTGGAGGCCATTTTCACCACCCCCCATTTCTGTTGCCCTTGTTGTTGTTGTTATTGCTATTGTTGTTGTTGGATAGGACAGAGAGATCAAGAGATATAGGGAAGACAGAGAGGGGGAGAGAAAGATAGACACCTGCAGACCTGCTTCACTGCTTGTGAAGTGACCCCCCTACAGGCAAGGAGCTGGGGGCTCGAACCTGGATCCTTGCTCTTTACACCATGTATGCTTATCCCACTGCACTACCACCCTTTCTCTCTCCCTCTCCCTCTCTCTCTGGGTTCGAGCCCTCACTCTCCACCTGCAGGGAGGAAGCTTCACAAGCAGTGAAGCAGGTCTGCAGGTGTCTCTCTTTCTCTCTTCCTGTATCTCCCTCTCCCCCCCTCTCTCTTTCTTTTGCCTTCAGGGTTATCACAAGGGCTCAGTGCCACCACAACAAATCCACTGCTTGTGGCTGCCATGTTTCTCCATTTTATTATATAGGACAAAGAGAAATTGAGAGGGGAGAGGGAGATAGAGGAAGAGAGAAAGAGAGACACCTGCAGACCAGCTTCACTGCTTGTGAAGCATTCCTGCTGCAGGTGGGGAGTGGGGACTCGAACCCAGATCCTTGCACTTCAAACTACGGATGCTTAACTGAGTGTACCACCACCTGCCCCCTCAACTTCCCTCTTTTCCACATAATAAAATTGAGGCCCAGAGTGGGGGTAAGGTTGTCCAGGGTCCCACAGTTGGTCATCAGTAGAGTCAGGACTAGAAGCCAGGCCCCCAGCTCTGGGGTCTCTGGTCCACAGCTCAGTCTGGTAGAGTGTAGGACCAGAGGTACTGTGATTGTCAGACTGCTAGCAAGTGCTGAAACTGGAGTCTGAAGACTAGGTCTGCATCGTGACGTCTCCCTTAATAGCTGAGTGACCTTTGGCAAGTTATTCCACCCTGTCTGCCTCCATTTCCTTCTCTATTAATGGGGAAGTCAGTACCCTTCACACGGAGCTTTGCTGTCCAATGGGAAGATGGGATTTTGCCTGGCATGTGTCATTTCCCCCAGACCTCCACTCTTTTCCATTGCTCTCCTCTGTTCTGTGCGAAATGTTGCCTGTCATTTGATGATGGATTCCTTGGGGGAAAGGGCTGCTTTATTCATCTTTGCAGTCCTAATGCCTGGCACATAGTAGGGCCTCGAGAGAAGACGCTGAAGTACTGGGGAAATTCTGGGGAGCGGCCCTTTGTCTGTGCAGCTGTGACTGCAGTTTTCTCATTAGGATTCTCTTGGGTGGTGCTGGGAAGAGAGCGTAGGAAAGGCAGGAGGCCCTGGACAGTGCAGCAACTTCCTGATTGCAAAGACAATGATGCCCCAGTTCTGGATGTCTGGAGTGGGGGGTACGCCTTGCATGGAGGGTACCTACTGAAAGGAGGGGCAGCCTTCCCCACCTGCAGGGGAGTCACTTCAAGGCTGTGAAGCAGGTCTGGAGGTGTCTCTCTTTCTCTCCCCCCTCTGTCTTCCCCTCTCTCCATTTCTCTCTGTCCTATCTAACAAGGACAATAACAGCAACAACAATAAAAACAACAAGGGCAACAAAAGGGAAAGTAAGCAATAAAGGGGGGGAGGGGGGAGTTGGGCAGTAGTGCAGCAGGTTAAGTGCTCCTGACGCTAAATGTAAGGACCGGCGTAAGGATCCCGGTTCGAGCCCCCGGCTCCC